>NW_026555144.1:2400000-3785784 GCF_021234165.1 Pteronotus mesoamericanus | reverse complement strand
AGAACTACTAAACTTCGCGACAGCATGGATAGAACTGGAGTGCATTATGCTAAGCAAAATAAGCCAGGGGGTGAAAGACAAATACCATATGATCTCACCTATAAGTGGAACCTTACCAACAATATAAAGATCCAAGGAAAATAAGACCAGCAACACTAAGGGAAAAGAAATGAACATAGAGAAGAAGGAAGGAGGGAGGGATGGCGGGGAAAAGGAAGCGAAGTGGAAAGTCAAAGAATATATAACAAGGACTCAGGGACAAAACTAAAGGGGAAGAGCTGAGGGAGGGAAGGAGGGATGGGGCACGGGAAAGTGGTGGGTGGTAGGTAGAGACAAATGTATTTGAAAAAAATAATAATTAAATTTAAAAATAGAGAAAAAAAAGCTTTAAATGACTTTTTGGTATTCTTTACCCATTTATTGATTAAATATTTGTAGAATTTGCTTTTCCCTAAAAAAACAACAAGAAACAAAAAAACTATTAACCATATTTTTGATGTGTTGCAAATACTTTTGTATTATCTTCCTTGTCCTTTAACTTTTTTATATTTATATTACTATCTAGTTAGATGTTTAACATAATCATATTGTCAATATTTACTTTATAGCTTCTGGAGTTGGATAGTTTACTTCAGGTCATGAAAAATATTAGTTCTATTTGCTCCTAAAACTTCTTAGATTCTACATATTGATTTTTAACTCACCTGAATATTTTTTGTATATTGTGTGAAATAGGGCTCTATATTCGTTTTATTTCTAGTAATAGTGGTCCATGCACCTTATATTTTTAATAAGCCTTATTTTACCCATTATTTGAAATATCAACTTAATCATACGTATATTAATCAGATATATACATTTGTCTCTACAATGTTTATTATATTTCATTGATCTACTTGATTATTTCTGTACTGGTGTTATGTTGGTTTAATTGCTGAGACTTTATAATGGTTTTAAATTTTTTTAATATTTTTATAATTAACTTTGACATTTAAGAAAATAAACAAAATCAATCTGCATTTAAGAAAGAAAGAAAGAAAGAGAGATTAAACTCCCACCTGTGTCGACAACATGGATGGAACTGGAGAATATTTTTTTAAAGTATTGTTAATACTTTATTCACACTCTAATGTAAGATAAAATGGTTTTTAACATTTGGAAAAGGTATTATTTTCCAGATGGCAATTAAATAAAAGATCTAAAGTGAATAATCTATTACAATAACATCACTTAGTTGTGGATTAGCATGTAATGTAATTATAACAATTTTACAGAAATGCTTACACTAATATCACAAATGTGAACATAGATTGATAGACTTGTGGTAGAATATTAAGCTAAGTGAAATAAGCCAGTTGATGAAAGAAAATTACCATATGGTCTCACCTATAACTGGACTCTATTGAGCAAAATAAACTAATGAACAAAAGAAACTACAGGCACAGAAACATGGAGCAGAGTAAAAGTGACCAGATTGGAAGGGGAAAAAGGACAATGTTGGAAAGAAGGGGAAGGGACAAGGGAAAGAACATGTATGAAAGACCCATGGACATGGACAACAGAGTGGGAATTGACTATGGGAGTGGGGGAGTGGGGTGGGATGGGTGGAAGAGGGTAAAGGGATTAAAATTGAGACAACTGTAATAGAGTAAACATGATTTATAAATTAAAAAATATAAAAGTAAAAAAAAAAAAGTTCAGTACCCCCCCCCACACACACACACAAAGTTCTCCTGTGAAATTGACCAGTTCAGGGCTTTTGTGTGCCGTAAATTTTTTTATTACTGCTTCAATTTCACCAGCTATTATCAGTCTGTTCAGGCTTTCTGCTTCTTCTTCAGTCAGTGTTGGAAGGTTATATTTTTCTAGAAATTTGTCCATTTTACCCAGGTTTCAAATTTCTTGGCACATAATTGTTCGTAGTAATTTCTTACAGTCCTTTGTATTGCTATGATATCAGTTGTTATTTCTCCTCTTTCCTTTCTGATACTATTCATTTGGGTCCTCTCCTTTTTTTTTTTTTTTTTGTAATGAGTCTTCTTAAAGGCTTGTTGGTTTCATTTATGTTTTCAAAGAACCAGGCCCTGGATTGGTTGATCCTTTGAATTGTTCTTTTAGTCTCTGTGTCATTCAATTCTGCTCTGATCTTGATTATTTCCTTCCTTCTACTCACTCTGGGCTTTGTTTGTTGTTGTTTCTCTAGTTCTTGAAGTTGGAGCGTTAGCCTGTTTATTTGAAATGTTTCTATCTTTTTTTGGTAGGCCTGTATTGCTATGAACTTCCCTCTCAGGACTACCTTTGCTGTGTCTAATAGGTTTAGGAGTCTTGTATATTCATTTTCATTTGTTTCCAGAAACTTTTTAATTTCTTCTCTTATCTCATTATTGACCCATTCATTGTTTAATAGCATGATATTCAGTCCATGGGTTGAATGTTTTTGAGTCATTTTCCTTTAGGTTGTTTTCTTGATTCAAGCTCTTGTGGTCCAAGAAAATGCTTGTCATGATTTCAGTTTTTCTGAATTTGTTGAGACTTATTTTTAGTTCTATCATGTAGTCTATATTTGAAAATATTCCTTGTGCAGTTGAAAAGAATGTGTATTTTGCTTCTTTGGGATGAATGGTTCTATATATGTCATTTAAGTCCATTTGATCTAATGCGTTATTTAGTTCCATAATAACATTGTTGATATTTTGTTTAGAAGATCTATCCATTTTTGACAGTAGGGTGTTAAAATCCCCTACTATCACTGTGTTGTTGTCTATATCTTTTTTGAAGTCCTCCAAGATTTTCCTTATTTATTTGGGTGCTCCTATGTTGGGTTCATATAAGTTCATAAGGTGTCTGTCTTGATGGATTCTTCCTTTGAGTATTATGAAGTGTCCCTCTGTGTCTCTCTTGACCTTTGTTTTGAAATCTATTTTGTCTAATGTAAGTATTTCTTCCCATTTTTTTCCTGACCATTTGCTTGGAATATTTTTTTCCATCCCTTGTCTTTCAGTCTGTATAGGTCCTTTATTCTGAGGTGGATCTCTTTAAGGCAGCATACGTGTGGGTCATGTTTTCTTATCCATTCAGCTATCCTATATCTTTTGCTTGGGGCATTTAATCCATTCACAGTTAAAGTTATTAATGATAGGCACTTACTCATTTTTTTCCCCTTTGTACCTTTGTACCTGGGTTCCTCTCTTTCTCATTCTTTTTCTTAATCTTTTTAAAGTAGTTCCTTTGGCATATCTGGTAGTGCTGGTTTGGTGTGAGTGTACGCTTTTAGCCTTCTTTTGTCTGGGAAACTCCTTATTTTCCCTTCCATTTTAATTGAGAGCTTTGCTGGGTAGATTTTCATTTGTTTTACCTTGATTTTGTTTTATTTTATTATGGCAAAAAATCCCTTGAGTGGCTTCTCTTTGTTAGGTAAATTAAGGCCAGTGTGCACCATTGTGCAAGAGAAATGGTGTTTTTACATCATCTTTGGCCTGATGCCTCTCCAGCATCCCCCCCCACTATAAGCAGGGAACCACATGTGTGTGTGTTGCAGGGAAAGGTCCTACTGGGAGGAAAAAGAATGGGACCCCAGGTTCTTATCGGAGACTCCAGGTTAAGAAAATGTGACCAAATAGATAGGTTAGAGCAGTTTTCCAGCAGAAAAGGATATGACAGACCCCCTAGGGGCAGCTCAGTGCAATGGGAGTAGTGTCAGGCATTCTGGAGGGCTTTTTTTCCTTTGTTCCCCACTCCTGCTTTTTGCAGGTGCATATGCTGCTTTGGTTTTCCTTTTCTACTCCAGGCACAACTTCAACCCTTTCTTTGATTTCAAAAAGAAATCTGTTCATCTTCAGTATTTTTCTTGTCTGGGTAGACTTTACTGATTTTGGGAGGAGTGCCAGGGAGGGGATCACAGCACAGCTCATTTTACCAGCTCCCTAGCATTCTTCTCCTTCTCCTTTGTTTTCTGCTATTTGCACTCTAGTCTCTCCTATATTGTGTTCCTACCTATCATGCAATATCTTCTCTTTCTATGAAATAGAACATATAGCAGGTCAAACCATCAAGGCCTCAACAGAATTAATAACCTTTCTTCCATGTGCCAGTAGCCACCCTATTTAAAAAGATTTGGATTATAAATAGCTATGTATTTTTGCTGTATCATTTAGCTTCATATTTTTCCATAAGACAGATGGAAAAGCTGAGGTAATAGCCATCTAGCAATCCAACAGTGTTGTTCAACAGCAGGCACAAAGTCCTCTGTATAATTAGCCTGGTTTTCTTTTCTTCAGAGCTTTCTTTTCTTTGTAGCAGCTTTACAAATTCCACATATTCTAATGTGGGATATTTTATGGATAGTGGATGGTCTTCTAGTTATACCTTAGGCTGCATGGTTCCCTAGGTTTCTAGAGGAAAACACCATCTCCCAAAGAGTTGGGGGCTGTTGGAATGCAGCCAAAGACACTTCCAGAATCCATTAGAATTGTCTAGCATATTTGCAGTATGTTTCCCACTTTTCAAAACCCACTTCAACATTGGCTATGAGATAAGTGGGAGGGATGAGTGAGAAGGACTGAAAAAAGAACTCTGTCAGAGAGGACTTTTTTCAAAGCCAGATAACCATCTACCACTGTGGTCAAGGGAGGCAACCAAATACTGTGCTTGTTAGGAAAATACATGCTCCTCCTCCTGAACAAAGGCCTGCCTCAGGTTTCTGTATGCGGGGAGACAAAGCAGAGCTGAAGGAGGTCCACAGATATAGTGAATGCAGATGTGGTCATGGAATCTGGGAGTTTCTTTCAGAGCCCACTTGATGCTTTGAAAAGGCCCATTTAGAAAAACACAAATAAATGTGATATTATGCAAAGCAAAACAAATGTATGAAATTCATTATCCTCGAGAGTTAGTGTATGCTGAAAGGATATATAAATACCTTTTTAAATGGGCTAGGTGCATTAAAAAATGTATGTGTATCTGGTTACTAAGGGCAACTAGGATGTTTTTATAGGAAGATAGAAACAAAAGACACATCAGAGATCAGCTAATCTCTATCCCTCCAGCTCCTTCCCCAACCTCTGCAGTGAGGGGGTGTCAAACTGGCTCCTGGAGCCAAAGAGGGACTAGATAGGAAATGAGTGATTCCCAGGTTTCCCAGGTAACCCCCACCCACACCCCCAATCTTCTTTTCAAAGTTAAGTTTTTAGAGGTGGATAGAGGGACTAAACAGGCTTAACAGCCTTTAATTAGCTAGAGGAGCCACATAGACTTTTTTTGTCTGGGGGCGGAGGTCTGGCAGAGGGTGAATATGTAAAGGTAGATTAAAAAAAGAGCATATCTTGCCCTTGGAGAGGTCCTGTCTTATAAGGGACATAAAAATGATAAAATATTATGAGTTTATGTACAGCACAATAGGGTATACCATGAGGATGTAGGTACAGAAGGGATGAGTACTGTATACAAAGAAGGTGGGAGCAGGGCAAACTGCCCTCCAAATGTTAGAGAACCTGAAGAAGTGGCAGCATTTGGCTTAAATACACTAACAGGCAGCACCTAGAGGGAAAGCGAGAGGGAGATGGACATTGAGAGAATGAGAAGGAAGGAGAGAAAATGGCGTCCACAGATTACAGTACCTACAGCCAAGCTGCAGCCCAACAGGGCTACAGTGCTTACACCACCCAGCCCACTCAAGGATATGCACCGACCACCCAGGCATATGGGCAACAAAGTTATGGAACCTATGGACAACCCACTGATGTAAGCTATTCCCAGGCTCAGACAACTGCTACCTATGGGCAGACAGCCTATGCAACTTCTTATGGACAGCCTCCCACAGGTTATACTGCTCCAACTGCCCCCCAGGTGTACAGTCAGCCTGTCCAGGTGTATGGCACCAGTGCTTACGATACCACCACTGCTACGGTCACGACCACCCAGGCCTCCTATGCAGCTCAGTCTGCTTATGGCACTCAGCCTGCTTACCCAGCCTATGGGCAAGAGTTGGCAGCCACAGCACCTACAAGACCACAGGATGGTAACAAACCCGCTGAGACTAGTCAACCTCAATTTAGCACAGGCGGTTACAACCAGCCCAGCCTGGGATATGAACAGAGTAACTACAGTTATCTCCAGGTGCCTGGGAGCTACACCATGCAGCCAGTCACAGCACCACCATCCTATCCTCCTACCAGCTATTCCTCTACACAGCCTATTAGTTATGATCAGAGCAGTTACTCTCAGCAGAACACCTATGGGCGGCCGAGCAGCTATGGACAGCAGAGTAGCTATGGTCAACAAAGCAGCTATGGGCAGCAGCTGCCCACTAGTTATTCCCCCCAAACTGGATCCTGCAGCCAGGCTCCAAGTCAATATAGCCAGCAGAGCAGCAGCTACGGGCAGCAGAGTTCATTCCGACAGGACCACCCCAGTAGCATGGGTGTTTATGGGCAGGAGTCTGAAGGATTTTCCGGACCAGGAGAAAACCGGAGCATGAGTGGCCCTGATAACCGGGGCAGGGGAAGAGGGGGGATTTGATCGTGGAGGCATGAGCAGAGGTGGGTGGGGAGGAGGACGCGGTGGAATGGGCGCTGGAGAGTGAGGTGGCTTCAATAAGCCTGGTGGACCCATGGATGAAGGACCGGATCTTGATCTAGGCCCACCTGTTGATCCAGATGAAGACTCTGACAACAGTGCAATTTATGTACAGAGATTAAATGACAATGTGACTCTAGATGATCTGGCAGACTTCTTCAAGCAGTGCCGAGTTGTTAAGATGAACAAGAGAACAGGGCAACCCATGATCCATATCTACTTGAACAGGAAACAGGAAAGCCCAAAGGCGATGCTACAGTGTCCTATGAAGATCCGTCAACTGCCAAGGCTGCAGTGGAGTGGTTTGATGGGAAAGATTTTCAAGGAAGCAAACTTAAAGTTTCTCTTGCTCTGAAGAAGCCCCTGATGAACAGCACGCGGCGGGGGTGGGGGGATGCCGCCTCAAGAGGGCAGGGGGATGCCGCCACTGCTCCGTGGAGGTCCAGGGGGCCCAGGAGGTCCTGGGGGACCCATGGGTCGCATGGGAGGCTGTGGAGGAGACAGAGGAGGCTTCCCCCCAAGAGGACCCAGGGTTCCCGAGGAAACCCATCTGGAGGAGGAAATGTCCAGCACCAAGCGGGAGACTGGCAGTGCCCCAATCCGGGGTGTGGAAACCAGAACTTTGCCTGGAGAACAGAATGCAACCAGTGTAAAACCCCGAAGCCTGAAGGCTTCCTCCCGCCACCCTTTCCACCTCCGGGTGGTGACCGTGGCAGAGGTGGCCCTGGTGGCATGCGGGGAGGAAGAGGTGGCCTCATGGACTGCGGTGGTCCTGGTGGCATGTTCAGAGGTGGCCGTGGTGGAGACAGAGGTGGCTTCCGTGGCGGCCGGGGCATGGACCAAGGTGGCTTTGGCGGAGGAAGACAAGGCGGCCCTGGGGGCCCTCCTGGACCTTTGAAGGAACAGATGGGAGGACGAAGAGGAGGGCGCGGAGGACCTGGAAAAATGGATAAAGGTGAGCACCGTCAGGAACGCAGAGACTGGCCATACTAGATGAGGACCCCACAGAGCTGCATTGACTACCAGATTTATTTTTTAAACCAGAAAATGTTTTAAATTTATAATTCAATATTTA
The DNA here is from genome assembly GCF_021234165.1 of Pteronotus mesoamericanus. Taxonomy (NCBI): domain Eukaryota; kingdom Metazoa; phylum Chordata; class Mammalia; order Chiroptera; family Mormoopidae; genus Pteronotus; species Pteronotus mesoamericanus. The sequence goes on along the minus strand of NW_026555144.1, from coordinate 3,778,136 downwards.
TAATGTTGGTCACAACATTATGATTATTCTTGTCTATAGCATTTTTCACCATTTGTGAAGAAACATTAACACAAGTTAAATGGTAGTGTGTTGAGTTTTTTTTCTCCTCTTAAAGATGGTTGTTTAACTAAGACTAAACAAAGGGAACCCTTTGTGAGCATGCTAGTATCATTGTGGGGAACCAAGAGGGCCTCTAACTAACTGTAACAATGTTCATGGTTGTGATTTTTTTAAATAAAATTCCAAATGTTTATAAACAACGACAAAAAAAAAACACAAAAAAAATACACTAACAGGGGAACAGTTAGGCCTACCATCATCCATCAAGGCCTATATAGTGAGTTTAAAGCTCAACGTTCTTCAGAATAAATGTGAATAATGCCTCCTGGAGTTGTGCATCTAGCAGCCCTCCTCAAAATTCAGCTACTACAACTCCCCAATTTCCAGATGAGGAAATGGAGGCCTGGGTAGATGAATGAGTAGACTATAAGTTGCACAGATATTTCATATCAGAGTGGGTTTCTACTTTGTCTCTACAATACTACCTTGCCATGGAGGTTGAATTATCAAAAGGAGCCCAGTTCTCCCACAACACATGCTTATAGACCCCTTCATCAGGGCCACAGCTAGCCAAAATAGTTAGAATTGTTTCATTAATTAAAATTAGAGATACTTCTTTCTGTGAATGAGAAAACAGGTAACTGTTCCCCTAGGCAGATGCAGACTCTCTCAGGGTGCTCAGCTTGGAAAGTAGCCCTTGGGTTCAGCTTCAGCTCCCTCGGGCTTCCTCAGCTGGTTGTCATGCATTGAAAAAACTGCCAAATCCTATGCAGTAGCCCTGTGTATTAGTGACAAGAGTTCTGGGCTAAAGAGACTGTAAAGCTAATCCAGGAAGCATCATTGTTGTAAACCCACTGCTACTGCCTGAGCCAATTCCTCCCTACCCTAGCCACCAGTCCCTGGGGTGATGGCATTTCTGTGGTGGAAGAGATAGTCCCTGTCAAGTTTATCTTAGATTTTGAAGTCTGTAAAGTGGTGTGGCCTCCCTCAGGCTATAAAAACAGTTCATAAACATAAGATGTTATTATATCACTATTAAATAAGTAGAACAATGATTAAGTTTTATTTGGAAAGATAAATCAGCTTCCTTCACACTGCTGGAAATTCTCAAACAAGGAGCCAAACTTCATTTTTAGTGCCTGTTGAATAAATACCTCCCTCAGCTGCTTTTCTTCTATACGAGCCTTCCAGTTTTGTAATTCTAGTCACCTCCTAAATTCTGGTGGGGCCTCACAGTCAAGAGCAGTCAGCCTTTTCCCCCTACAACTCTCTGAGGGGCGTGGGACCAGAACTAGGTCTTATCAACTCCTCTTTGGCTTATGTGACTTGTCTCACTCCTAACCCATCTTTCAGAATTATGACCAATTAAGCACAACAACAGAAACTGTTGAAATTGAGCCTGTCTATGCTCCTTCTTCTATTCCTCTTCAATTTCCTATAGCCCAGAATATGAGATTGAGAAAGAGGCCTGGGGGAAATTTTCTATACTGGCCGCACCACTCACTAGTGCCTGGAATTCTCCCATGAGTCTAATTTCTTCCTAACATTGACTCCAAGAATCCCTAGGAAATTACAAGTAGCTCTGATAGGGAGAACACATAGTATTATACCAGTTGTTCAATCTTCAATGTGAATGCATCTGCCATATATTTTTTCAACGAGACAGAAGGGCATAAGAATCAAGAGACATTAAATATCACACATTTTAGTGGAATAGAGGTACTCCACCAAAGGCAGCTGTAAGGTGAATTCTAGTTTTTCATTAGTTGTTTTCCTTTTTCTTTCCTTCCCTCTACTTTCCTTACTACCTACTCCCTCACTCTTTTCAACCCTTCCTCCCTCCCTCCCTCCCTCTCTCCCTTCCTCCATCCCTCCCTCCTTATGCTCCTTCCATTTGGGAAGGCTATAAAATGGAATTATTATAAGGGAAATTCCTTCAATAAAGTCAAACTGTTAGATAGTGGTCTAGGGGGACTTTAGTGGGAGAAAGAGGAGAGGTTGTGAGAGGCAGAGGGGTTCCTGTGTTTATCTGAGACTGCTCCAAATGAGATTTAGCTGCTGTGTGAAGCCTGAAATCCAGGTGGAGTTAAGACCAGTGATACAACTTATCAGGTGCTGTGGGTATTAGTGGGAGGAGTGGTTTTATGGATTTTTGAAACCTAACTGTCCCTTTAAACAGCAACCTCTATCTCCCATGCAATATCAGATGGTTCTGTTTTCTCATTTACACCTTCCAAAACTGTTTCTTACACATTCCCTACACTTTTTGAACTTAATAGACTATTTTTAGAGTAGTTTTAGGTTTACAGAAAAATTGAGCAGACGGCACAGAGAATTCCACCCCCTTCTTCCACCTCACACAGGTGACTCTATTATTAACATCTTGAATTAGTGTGATACATTAGTTACAACTGGTGAAGTAATAATGATACATCATTATTAATTAAAGTCTATAGTTTACATCAGCATTCACTATTTGTATGATACAGTTCTATGGATTTTCAACAAACATATAAGGACATGTATCCACCATTACAGTATTGTACAGAAGAGTTTCACTGTCCTAAACCGCCCCGTCTTACATTTATTTATGCCTTCCCTTTACCCTCCAGTCTCTGGCAACTACTAACCTTTTTACTCAGTGTGTTTTTGCCTATTCTAGAATGTGATATAATTGAAACTAGGCAGTATGTAGCCTTTTTAGACTGGCTTCTTTCAATTAGAGATATGCATTTAAGTAATATCCATGTCATTTCATGGTTTGAGTACTCATTTCTTTTCATTGTTGAAAAATATTCCATTATATGAATGTACCACAGTTTGTTTATCTATTTACCTATTGAAAGATATCTGGTTTTCTCATATTTTTGGCAATTATGGATGAAGATGCAATAAACATCGTGCAGGTTTTGTGTGAACATGATGTCTCAACTCATTTAATACTAAGGAAAATACTAAGGACTGTGGTTGTTTAATTGGATGGTAAGACTATGTTTAGCTTTGTGAGAAACTGCCAAGTTGTCTTCCATAGTGGTGGTACCATTTTGCATTCCCAGTAGCAATGAATGAGAGTTTCTGTTGCTCAAATTTCTTCTTGCCAGCATTGGATTTTCGGTATCCAAATAGATGGGTTAGTTAGTGGTTCTCATTATTGTTTTATTTGCAATACCCTAATGACATACAATGTTGAACATCTTTTCATATGCTAATTTTTCATCTGTACCTGCTTTGTCAAAATGTCTTTTCATATCTTTCATCAATTTGTATGTATTTGTTTTTATTTTTTCTTTGAATTGAATTTATTGCAGTTACACTGGTTAACAAAATTCTACAGGTCTAAGGTGCACAATTCTACAATACATCATCTGTACACTGAACTGTGTGTTCACCACCTACAGTCAAATCAAGCCTTTGTACATCACAATTTATCCTGCCTAAACCCTCCTCCACCACCATCCACCTTTATCCATCCCTACCCCCAGCAATCACCAAGCAGTTGTCCATGTGCATGAGTTTTTTTCTCTCTTTTTAGCTCATTATTGTCACCTCCTCCACTCAGCCCAACCCCTGCTGATAGCTGTCATCTTGCTCTGTATCTATAAGAATGTCTCAGTTTTGCTTGTTAGTTCATTTTGTCCATTAGATTCTACATATAAATGACATCATATGGTATTTGTCTTTCTCTTACTGGCTTATTTCACTTAATATAATACTCTCCAGTTCCATCCATACTTTTGCAAAGGGTAATCTTTTTTCTCTTATTATGGCCAAGTAGTATTCGATTGCATAATTGTACCACCACTATTTTTATTCACACATCTATTAATGGGTACTTGGGCTGCTTCCAAATCTTTTCTATGGTAAATAATGCTGCAATGAACATAGGGATGCATATATTCTTTCAAATTAATGTTTCAAGTTTCTTCAGATAAATTCCCAAGAGCAGAATCACTGGGCCATAAGGCAGTTCCATTTTTTAACTTTTTAAGGTAACTCCATACTGCTTCCCACAGTAGCTGCACCAGTCTGCATTCCCACCAACAGTGCACAAGGGTTTACTTACCTCCACATTCCTACCAGCATTTATTGCTTGTTGACTTATCGATGGTAGCCATTCTGACCGGTGTGAGGTGATATCTCACGGTGGTTTTCACTTGCATCTCTCTGATGATTGGTGATGTTGAGCATCCTTTCATATATCTATGAGCCTTCTGTATGTCCTCTTTGGAGAAGAGGACCTGTTTATTCAGGTCCTTTGTCCATTTTCATGCTGGACGGTTTGCTTTTTTGGTGTTGAGTTTTATAAGTTGTTTATAAATTTTGGAAATTGAGATCTTATCAGATATATTATTGGCAAATATGTTCTTCCATTAAGTAGGTTTTCCTTTCATTTTGTTGATGGTTTCCTTTACTGTACAAAAACCTTTTGGTTTGATGTAGTCCTATTTGTTTTTTTTTAAAGATTTTATTTACTTATTTTCAGAGAGAGGGGAAGGGAAGGAGAAACAGAAGGAGAGAAGCATCGATGTGCAAGAGAAACATCAATTGGCTGCTTCTCACATGCTCCCAAAAGGGAGCCTGGCCTGCAACCCAGGCATGTGTGCTGACTGGGAATAGAACTGGTGACCCTTTGGTTTGCAGGCCAGTGCCCAATCCACTGAGCCATACCAGCAAGGACAATTTTTTCTTTTGTTTCCCTTGGCCAAAGAGATATATCAGAAAAAATATTGTGACAAGAAATGTATGACTTTTTACTGCCTTTGTTTTCTTTTAGTTATTTTTATTGTTTTGAGTCTAACATGTAAATTTTTTAATTCAGTTTAAATTTACTCTTGTGTATGATGTAAAAAGGTGGTCTTATTTCATATTTTTGCATGTATCTCTCCAATATTCCCAACATCATCTACTAAACAAATTATGTTTACCCCATTTTATGTTTTTGTCTCCTTTGTTAAGTATTAATTGAATAAAAATTGTGGGTTTATTTCTGGGCTCTCTATTCTGTTCCATTGATCTATATTTCTGGTTTGTTTTTTTTTTTTTATGCAGGTGTCACCCTACTTTGATTAATATGGCCTTATAGTATAGTTTGACATCAAGAAGCACCTTCCTCCAAGTTTTTTCTCGTTTCTCAAGATTGTTGTGGCTTTTCAGGTCTTTTGTGGTTCCATATCAAATTTGAAATATTTGTTCTAATTCTGTGAAATATGTCATTCGAATGTTGATAGGAATTGCATTGAATTGCTTTGGGTAGTATGGATATTTTAATGATGTTAATTCTTCCTGTCTATGAACATGGTATGTGCTTCCATTTATTTGTATCTTCTTCAATTTCTTTTTTCAGTGTCTTATACTTTTCTGAGTATAGGTCTTTAACATCCTTGGTTAAATTTATCCCTAGATATTTTATTCTTTTTGAGGCAATTGTAAATGAGATTGTTTTCTTACTTTCTTTTTCTGATAGTTAATTACTGTGTATAAAAATGCAACTGATTTATGGGTATTATTTTGTATCCTGCTACATTACTTAATTCATTTATCAATTACAGTGGTTTTTCTTGGTGGAATCTTTAGGGTTCTCAGTATAGAGTATCATGTCATCTTTAAATAATGACAGTTTTACTTCTTCCTTTCCAATTTGGATGCTTTTTATTTCTTTTTCTTGTCTGAGTGCTGAGGCTAAGACCTATAGTATTATGTTGAATAAGAGTGGTGAAAATGAACATCCCTGTATTTTCCCTGATCTTAAGGGAAACATCTGTAGTGTCTGCCCATGGAATATGATGTTGGCTGTGGATATATCATATATTACCTTCATTACATTGAGTTGTGCTCCCTTTATTTTCATTTTGTTTAGTGTTTTTTTAATATCAAAAATTTTTTAATTAATTACTTTATGTTTTTTCAAATACATTTGTCTCTACCTTCCCCCCACAACTTTCCCTTGCCCCCTCCTCCCTCCCTCCCTCAACCCTTCCCCTTTGGTTTTGTCCATGAGTACTTGCTACATGTTCCTTGATTTGCCCTTTCCCTTCCTTTCCCCCCACCCCTCCCCCCTCCTTCCCTCTTGTCTCTGTTGGTTTCCTTTCCTTTCAGTGTTGCTGGTCTTATTTTCCTTGCATCTTTGTATTTTTGGTTAGGTTCCACTTATAGGTGAGATCATATGGTATTTGTCTTTCGCCCCCTGGCTTATTTTGCTTAGCATAATGCTCTCCAGTTCCATCCATGCTGTCGCGAGGTTTAGTAGTTCTTTTTTTCTTTCTGCTGCATAGTATTCCATTCTGTAAGTGTACCATAGTTTTTTTTCTAATCATCTACTGATGGGTATTTAGATTGCTTCCAACACTTGGCTATTGTCAATTGTACTGCTATGAACATTGCGGTGCATAGGTTCTTTTGTATTGGTGTTTTGGGATTCGTAGGGTATAGTCCAGGCAGGGGAATCACTGGATCAAAAGGCAGTCCCATTTTCAGCTTTTTGAGGAAATTCCACACTGCTTTCCACAGTGGCTGCACCAGTCTGCATTCCCACCAACAGTGGACTAGGGTTCCTTTTTCTCCACAGCCTCGCCAGCACCTGTTGTTTGTGGATCTGTTTATGATGGCCATTCTGACCGGTGTGAGGTGGTACCTCATGGTGGTTTTGATCTGCATTTCTCTGATAGCTAGTGATGCTGAGCATCCTTTCAAATGCCTATGGGCCCTCTGTATCTCCTCCTTGGAAAAGCATCTGCCCAGGTCCTTTGCCCATTTTTTGATTGGATCGTTTGTCTTCTTGGAGTGGAGTCAAGTGAGTTCTTTATATATCTTGGAGATCAAACCTCTATCTGATGTATCATTAGCAAATATATATTCCCATATGGTTGGCTCCCTTTTCATTTTGCTGATGTTTTCTTGAGCCATGCAGACGCTTCTTATTTTGATGAGGTCCCACTTCTTTATTCTTTCCGTTATGTCCCTTGCTTTTGGAGACATATCAGTGAAAAAATTGCTGCGTGGGATATCTGAGAGTTTCCTGCCAATGTTCTCCTCTAGGACTTTGATGGTGTTGCAACTTATATTTAAGTCTTTTATCCATCTTGAGTTTATTTTCGTGTATGGTGTCAGCTGATGATCCAATTTCAATTTTTTGCACATAGCTGTCCAGCTCTCCCAACATCATTTGTTAAAGAGGCTATTATTGCTCCATTTTATGCCTCTGCCCCTTTTTTCAAATATTAAATGCCCATATAGAGCTGGGTTTATTTCTGGGCTTTTTATTCTGTTCCAGTGGTCTATGGGTCTGTTCTTGTGCCAGTACCAGATTGTTTTGAGTATAAGGGCTTTGTAGTAGAGTTTGATGTCTGGTATTGTGATCCCACCTACTTTGTTTTTCTTTCTCAAAATTGCTGCAATTTTTGGAAATCAAAAGCATTTTTGTACACCAGCAATGATATAGAAGAAGAAGAAATCAGGAAAAAAGTACCATTCAATACAGCAAGAAGAAAAATAAAGTACCTAGGAATAAATTTAACCAAGGAGGTAAAAGACCTGTATGCAGAAAACTATACAGCATTGAAGAAAGAAATGAAGGAAGACACAAATAAATCGAAGCATATACCATGCTCATGGATTGGAAGAATTAATGTCATCAAAATGTCCATACTACTCGAAGCAATTTATAGATTCAACACAATCCCTATTAAGATACCAATGACGTGTTTCACAGAAATAGAACAGACATTTCAAAAATTTATATGGAACCATAAATGACTCCAAATAGCTGCCACAATTTTGTTTAGTGTTTTTATCATAGATAGGTGCTAGATTTGATTAAATGTTTTTTCTTTATTGATATGCAAGAATCCTTAGAATAAATGCCACTTGGTCATGGTGTATGATTTAATGTATTTCTGCATCCAGCTTGCTCATATTTTGTTGAAGATTTTAGCATCTATATTTATGACGGATATTGGCATATAATTTTATTTCTTTTTATTGTTTTTATCTGGTTTTGGACTTAGGATAATGCTGGCCTCATAAAGTGAGCTTGGAAGTCTTTGATCCTCTTGAATTTTTTGATATAGTTTTAGAAGAATAAGCATTAATTCTTTGAATGTTTGGTAAAATTTACCTATGAAGCCATCTGGTCCAAGACTGTTTTTTGGGAGTTTTTTTTTTATTCTATTTCAGTAGTTATGAATTGTGTATTCAGATTTTCTGATTCTTCCTGATTCAGTATTGGAAGATTTTATGTTTCTAGTAATTTATGCATTTTGTTGAGATTGTCCAATTTGTTCACATTTAGTTGTTCATAATATTTTCTTACAATCTTTTGTATTTATTTGGTGTCAGCTGTAATCTTCTCTTTCATTTATGATTTTATTTATTTGGATCTTCTCTCTTTTTTTCTTGATGAGCCTGGTTAAAAGTTTGTCAATCTTCTTACTCTTTTTTAAAGAAGTAGCTCTTTGTTTCATTGATATTTTGTATTGCTTTTATAGAATCTATTTCTTTTTTTCTGCTATGATCTTAATTATTTTCTTCCTTATATTCACACTGGGCTTTGTTTGTTGTTCTATTTCAAGTTCCAAAGTGTAAAGTTAGGTTGTTTATTTAAAATTTTTTTTGTTTGTTGCAATAATTCTTTAATGTTATAAATTTTTCTCTTAGGTCTGCTTTTTCTGTGCCTCATAGATTAAAGTCGTTGTGTTCTCATTTTCATTTATTTCAAGGTATCCTACCACTTATTGTTTAGTAACATGTAATTTAGCTTCCATGTCTTTGTGTATTAAAAATATTTTTTCTTGTGATTTATTTCATGTTTAAATACCATTTTGGTCATAGAAGATTCTTGATATTATATCAATCTTCCTTAGTTTGTTTAGACTTCTTTTGTGTTCTAACATGTGGTCTACCCTAGAAAAATATTTCATTTTTGCTTAATAGGAATGTATATCCTGCTGCTTGGGGGTGAAAAGCTCTGAAGATATATATTAAATCCATTTATTGTAGTGTGTCATTTAAGGTTGTCATTTCCTTGTTGATTTTCTATCTAAGAGATCTATCCATTGATGTCAACAGGTTGTTAAAATCCTCTGTTATGACTGTATTACTGTCAATATTTCCCTTTATATCCATTAAGATTTGCTTTACAGGTATTGGTGCTTCTATGTTAGGTGCATAAATGTTTACAAGGGTTATATCTTCTTGTTGGATTGCTCCCTTTATTATTATGTAGTGTTGTCTCTTACTATAGCCTTTATTTTAAAGTCTATTTTGTCAGATATAAGTATTGTTATCCCAGATTTTCCCCTTTCTATTTTCATGACATCTTTTTTTCCATCCCTTTACTTTTAGTCTGTTTGTATATTTTGTTTTGAGGTGGGTCTCTTGGAGAATATATATATATATATATATATATATATATATATATATATATATATATGTGTGTGTGTGTGTGTGTGTGTGTGTGTGTGTGTGTGTGTGTGTGTGTATGCTTTGTTTTTTTTTAATCCATTCAGGTTCCCTATGTCTTTTGATTGGAGCATTTAAGGTATCTACATTTAAAGAGATTATTGAGTGAATTTGGAAGATGATGACCAAGTAGGTGGTAGCTGAGCCCACTTGCTTGTGCTGGAGAGCATGGGTTTTCTGCTGATCTTCTGACATGTGACCTGAACAATCAACAGAATCTCAACCTTTATGAATTTTTGAAGCCAAGGAACACAGAGGATGATTTGCACCATCCAGTAAGAGATTTTAATTGAGTAGGAAATGCCCTGTGTGAGGTGTCTGCATCAGAAGAGAGAGCAAAAAGAAAACACAACTTACTGGCTCTCTCCCCTCCCATAGCAGGGCCCTGGTCCCACATAGGGAAAACACAAACCCTACTTGGGAAAGACTTGGAAGGATATACAAAGACTGGGAGACTTAGGCTACACACACAGCAACCACCATGTCCATAGTTGCAGCCCCAACTAGAAGACTTCCAGAGAGAAACTCTATATTCTACGACTGCCAGAGGCATTGGCAGGCTGTGGTCATCCCTGACTGCGACTTTGTGCTTTTTGGAGAGGTGGAGCACATGGAGAACCAGCCCAGGGCTTGGTTGTGCAGTATGGGGGCCGCATAGAGACTTTTTTAAAAGAGGAGCTGAGGCAAGACTCAGCAGGAACCCTGTGCTCACACACATGCACAGCAGCTCTGCCAACAAGACAACTAGAGTGAAAACACAGTTCAGTCCCACTGAGCCCAGCTGCACAGGAAGAACAGAAAGTGTCACGGGGAAAGGACCCCGGGACTCAGCTCAGCACTGCTAGTGAGCAGAGGGCTGTGCAGAGTTCAAGGCTGAGTCTCCTGTGAGAGCAGCAGGTTGGGGACTAGATGGCCAAAAGCTGAACACCTGAGATTTGATGCAGCCAGGCAGGTCCCCTGACAGACAGGCATTCTCAGCCTCCACCAGCAAAATTGTAGGCTCTGCAAATCAGTGAGGCCAGACTCAGGAGACCCCTACTCAGCGCATATCCACAGGAGAAAGAAGGAGAAGCTCTAAAGGACCCTTTCTGAATTTCTGTCAAACAGTATTTGCTACGCTTCTTCCTTGGGCTCTGATCTACTGAAACCAGCAGCGCAGAGAGGTTCAGAGACAGGCGCAGCAACAGCTGTTCAGTGCCCCACCAAGCCTTGGCTCTTTTTTAAAAAATTTTATTTTAAAATCATGTTTATTCTATTAGTTGTCTCAATTTTCCCCCTTTGCCCTCCTCCACCCATCCAACCCCACCCACCTCTCCCAGAGTCAATTCTCACTCTGTTGTCCATGTCTATGGGTCATTCATACATGTTCTTTGTTTAGTTCCTTCTCCTTCTTTCGACCAATGTCCTAATTCCCTATCCCCTCTGGTCACTTACAGTCTGCTCCATGTTTACTTGCTGTGGTTTATTTTGTTCATTAGTTTATTTTGTTGAAGAGATTCCACTTATAGGTGAGATTGTATGGTATTTGTCTTTCACTTACTGGTCTATTTCACATAGCATAATGTTCCCCTGTTACATCAACATTGTTGCAAAAAGTAGGAGTTTCTTCTGTCTTTATTTTTTTAAATGCAGATTTTATTTATTTATATGTATTTTTAAATGTCAAGATACATTATAAAAGATTAAAAAATTTAAATCCATTATAAAATTTCAGCAATAATGACACCTGCACATAAATAATCAAGTAGATCAATGAAATAAAATTAACATTCTAGAAACAAATGTGTATGTCTTTCTAAAAATGTAATATATGATTCAATTGATATTTCAAATCAATGGGGGAAAATAAGGCTTACTCAACATATAAGATGCATGGATCACTATTACTTGAAATAAAACAAATATAGAGCCCTATTTCACACATTATACAACAAGATTCAGGTGAGTTAAAAATCAATATGTAAAACCTAAGGAGTTTTTGGAGAAAATACAAAATAATATTTTTCTTACCCTGAAGTAACATATTCAAACCCAGAAGCTAGGAAGTAAAATATTGACAATATAAAGTTTTACATCACATCTAAAAAAGGGTTAATAGTTTTTTTTTATTATTTAGGGAAAAAATCTACAAACATTTAATCAAAAAATAGATAAAGAATACCAAAAAGTTATTTAAAGATTTAAAAAATAGAAATAGGAAAGAAATATACAAAAACAGGTTTAGTTTCAACAAATAATAAAGGAACAATTAAAATAATATCATTGTCACAATCAGATTAATAAGTGTTAAAAAAATTGGTAATATCAACTATTGGTGATCATGAAAGGAACTGGTATTCATAGACTCTTTTTCTCCATTTTCTTAAAACAGTCCCTTTAGCATATTTTGCAATGCTGGTTTGGTGGAGGTATATTCTTTTAGCCTTCTTTTGTCTGAGAAGCTCCTTATTTCACCATCCATTTTAATTGAGAGCTTTGCTGGGTAGAGCAGTGCTGGTTGCAGGCCTTTGCTTTTCATGACTTGGAATATTTCTTGCCATTCCCTTCTGGCTTGTAGTGTTTCTGTTGAGAAGTCAGCTGCTAGCAGTACCGGGGCTCCCCTATATGTTACTAACTCTTTCCCCTTTGATCTGTTTGTCTTTGATATTTGCCATTTTAATGATGATGTGTCTTGGAGTGGGCCTCATTGGGTTCCTCTTGCATGGGACCCTCTGTGCTTCTTGGACTTGTGTGACTTTTTCTCTCCACCAATTAGGGAAGTTTTCCATCATTAGTTTTTTAAACAGGTTCTCTGTCTCTTGCTCCTTTTCTTCTCCTTCTGGTATTCCTATTATAAGTATATTATTATGTTTCATGTTGTCCTGCATTACCCTCAATGTCTCTTCATTCTTTCTGAGTCTTTTTTCATTTTCTTGCTCTTTCTTGGAGCTTTTTCCTACCTTATCCTACAGTTCACTGATGATACTCTGTTTCATCTAGTCTGCTTTTGATTCCTTCTACAGTGTTCTTCAATTCAGAAATTGTATTCTCATTTCCTCTTGCCTCTTCTTGACAGTTTCCATACCCTGTTTCATGCCTATATAGTCTGCAGGAAGTTCCTCATAGTTTTCCCCATAGTTTTTGGTAATTCTCTGAGCTCACTGAGCTCATTGAGCTTCCTAAGAACCATTGTTTGGAATTCAATCTTTAATAGTTTACTTCCCTCTATTTCATTTAGTTCTCTTTCTGGGGATTCCTCCTTTCCCTTTGACTGGGTGTGGTGTTTCTTTTTCTTCCCAAAATTTGTTAGACTCTTCTTTTTTGCTTCTGCTTCTTAATTGTTCTGTCTTGATATCCTGGCTTTATAGTGTGAACTTGTATGGTAGGAGACCGCTGTTATATTTCTTTCTGGATCTGCCTCTGATGATTTCAGATGTTGATCCTGTGTGACCTTAGGCAGTATGTTGGAGACTTCCAGTAATCTACTGCCCCTGGCTTTCTCCTTCAGATGTTAATGTAATCACTCTGCACATAGCTGTCCAGCTTAGAGACAGCATAGGGCAGTGCAGAGTCACTTCTGGGGGCGGCATTATTGTGTCCTCTCTCGCTGCTGCTGCTGAGGGGCATGGTCTGCCTGAGCCAGATGGCTGCTGCCATATAGGGGAGGAGTCAGCACCAGGATCCCGCTGGTTATTCTCTCAGTTCTCTCTCCAAAGCCTCCATCTCCAGTGTCTCCTCAACTGTTTCTAGACCACTCTGTGCCCCCTTTAGCCAGGGATCTAATATCTGTGGCTGCCACACTGTAGTCACCCATCATATTTTAGCATTGCTATGCCTAGGCATATCCCCCTGAGGGCTGGGCTATTGGGCCCTCTCACACTGTTGCCACTCAGGGGAGTGCTCTGCCTGAGCAATATGGCTGCCACCATATGGGGGATGAGTCAGCACCGGGATCCCACTGGCTATTCTCTCAGTTCTCTCCCCAAAGCGTCTTTCCCCAGTCTCTCCTCAAGCATCTCTAGCCCACTCTGCCCCTGACTTTGCCAGAGCCCAAGTTATGTGGCAGTTAGACTGTGCTAAAGGTGATTCTTCTGTATGTCCAAGGTTAAAAGGCTCCTCTCTCACTATTGTTCAGTGTTCATTCCAGGTGATTTCTCCACAATTTAGTTTTAAATACAGTTTGATTCTGGGTGGAGGTCAGTGTGACTCCCACTCACTCCTCCATCATCTTGATTATCCCATCCTTGGCTCTTATACATAACTGCCATCTGCACCCAACAGGAAAAGGCTGCCCCTTTTACACAGATTGCCCCCTCACAGGAAACAGAGAGCTAATTCCCTGGAAACTATATGTTATTGGAAATAAACTTGGACAGAGCAATGTCTGTTTTGGGTGGTGGAGAAACACTCTCAGCATCTTCCCTTAAGACTAGACAGTGTTACCCAGGGGCAACCCAGGGGTTCTTCCCTCCAGATAGCACCAGAGGCCCCCTCTGGTGGCAGGTGGAGGTATACTGGAATTGGTGATGGAAAGCCAGTAAGGCAGAAGGATGGGGACCAGCCAAGCCTTAGGGAGACAGCCACAGACTGTGGATGACAGTAGTCTTGAACAGGCTGCCTAGCGCTAGACTAGGACACCATCTGACATCACCAAGAGTGCATCCAGAAAGAGAAGACACTGGCAAACTCTACACTCTCCTGAGATAAATTCAATCATGGCCTTCATTGTTGGCATTATTTTTTTCTCCTCATAGCTTTTTAAATTTTTCAGTTTTTTTTAAAGAATAGAGAGCACAGAAATAAACTCACATCTCTATGGTCAACTAATATTCAACAAAAGGGGCAGAAGTATAAAATGTAATAAAAATAGACTCTTCAACAAATGGTGTTGGGAGAGCTGGACAGCTACATGTAAAAAATTGAAATTCGACCACCAACTTACACCATACACAAAAATAAAATCAATATGGATAAAAGACTTATTTGTATGTCCCAACGCCATAAAAGTCCTACAGAAGAACATAGGCAGGAAACTCTCAGATGTTCCACCAGCAATATTTTCAATTATATGTCCCTTACAGCAAGGAAAATAAAGGGAAGAATAAACAAATGGGACTATATAAAAATAAGAAGCTTCTTCATGGCTAAAGAAAACATCAGTAAAATGAACACAAAACCTACTTTATGGGAAAATATATTTTCCAATGATACCTTGGACAAGGTTTGATCTCCAAAATATATAAAGAACTCACACAACTCCACTCCAGGAAGACAAACAATCCAGTTAAAAAATGGGCAAAGGACCTGAACAGGTACTTCTCCAAGGAGGATATACACACGGCCCAGAGACATTTGAAAGGATGCTCAGCATCACTAGTAATCAGAGAAATGCAAATTAAAACCATGAGATACCACTTCACACCAGTCAGAATGGCCATAATAAATAAATCAACAAACAACAAGTGCTGGCAAGGTTGTGGAGAAGAGGGAACCCTAGTACACTGTTGGTGGGAATGAAGACTAGTGCAGCCACTGTGGAAAACAGCTTTGAATTTACTCAAAAAGCTAAAAATGGAACTGCCTTTGACCCTGCAGTTCCACTGCTGGGATCATACCCTAAGAATCCAGAAACATCAGTTCAGAAGTGCCTGTGTACCCCATTGTTCGTAGCAGCACAAGTTACAATAATCAAGTATTGGAAGCAACCTAAGTGCCCAACCGTAAGTGAGTGAATCAAAGAACTATGGTTCATTAATACAATGGAATACTACACAGCAGAAAGAAAAAAAGAGCTACTACCCTTCACAACAGCATGGGCGGAACTGGAGAGCATTATGCTAAGCGAAATAAGCCAGTGTGTGAAAGACAAATACCATATGATCTCACCTACAAGTAGAATATAATCAACAAAGTGTACAAGCAAGGGAAATATAACCAGCAACAAAAAAGATAAAAAGCAACAGAAACTATAGGGAAGGAGGGAGGGTGGTAATGGGGAAAAGAAAGGAAAGGGTCAAATCAAGGAACATGTATGTAGGACCCATGGGCAAAGCCAATCTGTGGAAAGATTAAGGTTGAGAGGTGGTTTGGGTGGGGTAGAGAAATGGAGACAGATATATTTGAACAATAAAAAATATATATATTTTTGTTGTCTAGTGTGTTCCTATTATTTCACTATTTGTTTTATTTTTGTTTGTTTCAAATCTCACTTTACCCCTCCATTTTCTTACTCATTCTTGCCTTCTTCCTTCCTCTTCTTATTTTTGTTTTAAATTTTATTTTTCCCTTTCTACGACTTATTTCTATTTCACACTCTCACTATTTGTCTCCCTCCAGCCTCTGAAAACCATTAGTCACATCATATTCTTTTTTTCTTTCCTATAATACCTTTATTCTCTCTCCACTTTTATTAATCTTTACTGATCTGTTGTTGATATGGTTGTTGTTTTTCCATTTCTTCAATTATATTCCTAGATGCCTACTATTTCTGTATTTTAAACCTCAAGTGTTTGCTGTTCCCCTTTCATACTCCATTTTTCCTTCTTACTGCTCTTCCTTACTATGTTTTTTTTTAAATTTTATTTTAATTTATTTTTTCAAATATATTTGTCTCTACCTACCCCCCACAACTTTCCCTTGCCCCCTCCCTCCTCCCCTCCCTCAGCTCTTCCCCATTGGTTTTGTCCGTGAGTCCTTGCTATATGTTCCTTTACTTTCCCCTTCCCTTCCTTTTCCCAGCTGCCCCTCCCTGCCTTCCTCTTGTCTCTGTTGATTTCTTTTCCTTTCAGTGTTTCTGGTCTTATTTTCCTTACATTTTTGTATTGTTGGTTGGGATCTGCTTATAGGTGAGACCATATGGTATTTGCCTTTCTCCCCCTGGCTTATTTTGCTTAGCATAATGCTCTCTAGTTCCATGGATGCTGTCGCGAAGTTTAGTAGTTCTTTTTTTCTTTCTGCTGCGTAGTATTCCATTGTGTAAATGTACCATAATTTCTTGATCCAATCATATACTGATGGCATTTAGGTTGCTTCCAACACTCCGCTAATGTCAATTGTGCTGCTATGAACATTGGGGTGCATAGGTTCTTTTGTATTGGCGTTTTGGTATTCTTAGGGTATAGTCCCAGCAGGGGAAATGCTGGGTCAAAGGCAGTTCCATTTTCAGCTTTTTGAGGAAATTCCACACTGCTTTCCACAGTGGCTGCACCAGTCTGCATTCCCACCAACAGTGTAGTAGGGTTCCCTTTTCTCCACGACCTTGCCAGCACCTGTTGTGTATTGATCCGTTTATGATGGCCATTCCGACCGGAGTGAGGTGGTACCTCATGGTGGTTTTGATCTGCATTTCTCTGATGGCTAGTGATGCTGAGCATCCTTTCAAATGCCTCTGGGCCCTCTGTATCTCCTCCTTGGAAAAGCATCTGCCCAGGTCCTTTGCCCATTTTTTGATCTCATCGTTTGTCTTCCTGGAGTGGAGTCGAGTGAGTTCTTTATAGATCTTGGAGATCAAACCTCTATCTGATGAATCATTGGCGAATATAGTTTCCCATATGGTTGGCTCCCTTTTCATTTTGCTGATGTTTTCTTTTGCCATACAGAAACTTCTTATTTTGATGAGGTCCCACTTGTTTATTCTTTCCTTTATGTCCCTTGCTTTTGGAGACATATCAGTGAAAAAATTGCTGCGTGGGATATCTGAGAGTTTCCTGCCAATGTTCTCCTCTAGGACTTTGATAGTGTTGCGACTTCTATTTAAGTCTTTGATCCATCTTGAGTTTATTTTTGTGTACGTTGTCAGCTGATGATCCAACTTCAATTTTTTTGCATGTAGCCGTCCAGCTTTCCCAACACCATTTCTTGAAGAGGCTATTACAGCTCCATTTTATGCTTCTGCCCCCGTTGTCAAATATTAGATGCCCATAGAGACCTGGGCTTATTTCTGGGTTTTCTATTCTGTTCCACTGGTCTATGGGTCTGTTCTTGTGCCAGTACCAGATTGTTTTGAGTATAGTGGCTTTGTAGTAGAGTTCGATGTCCAGTACTGTGATCCCCCCTACTTTGTTTTTCTTTCTCAAAATTGCTGAGGCTATTTGGGGTCATTTATGGTTCCATATAAATTTTTGAAATGTCTGTTCTATTTCTGTGAAATATGTCATTGGTATCTTAATAGGGATTGCATTAAATCTATAAATTGCTTTGGGTAGTATGGACATTTTGAGGATATTAATTCTTCCAATCCATGAGCACAGTATATGCTTCCATTTATTTGTGTCTTCCTTCATTTCCTTCTTCAATGTTGTATAGTTTTCTGCATACAGGTCTTTTACGTCTTTGGTTAAATTTATGCCTAGGTACTTTATTTTTTTTCTTGCTATATCGAATGGTATATTTTTTCTGATTTCTTCTTCTTCTATTGCATTGCTGGTGTACAAAAATGCCTTTGATTTCTGAATGTTGACTTTGTATCCTGCTGTTTTGCCATATTCACTTATTAGGTTGAGGAGTTTTTTGGTAGAGTCTACAGGGTTCTCTATGTACACTATCATGTCATCTGCAAACCATGATAGCTTTCCTTCCTCCTTTCCTATTTGGATGCCTTTTATCTCTTTCTCTTATCTTACCGCTGTGGCTAGGACTTCCAATATGATGTTGAAAAGAAGCGGTGAGAGCGGACATCCTTGTCTTGTTCCGGATCTTAGTGGGAAAGATTTCAGTTTTTGCCCATTGAGTATGATGTTGGCTGTAGGTTTTTGTTGTATGGCCTTTATTATGTTGAGGAATGCCCCATTTATTTCCATTTTGCTGACTGTTTTTGATCATAAATGGGTGCTGTACCTTATCAAATGATTTTTCTGCATCTGTCGAGATGATCATGTGGTTTTTGTCTTTTCTTTTATTTATGAGATGTATCACGATTACTGATTTCCGTGTATTGAATCATCCCTGCATCCCTGGAATGAATCCCACTTGATATGGTGGACAATCTTTTTAATGTATTGCTGGATGCAGTTTGCCAATATTTTGTTGAGGATTTTAGCATCTATGTTCATCAGCGAAATTACTGCAGTTTTCTTTCTTTGTAGTTTCTTTATCTGGTTTTGGGAACAGGGTGATGCTGGCCTCATAGAAAGAGTTTGGGAGTCTTCCCTCCTCTTGGATTTTTTGGAATAGTCTGAGAAGGACAGAGGTTAGCTCTCCCTTAAATGTTTTATAAAATTCTCCTGTGAAACCGTCTGGCCCTGGGCTTTTGTGTGCCAAGAGTTTCTTGAGTACTGCTTCAATTTGCCAGCTGTTATCGGTCTGTTCAAGTTTTCTGTTTCTTCCTCCTTCTATTTTTGGAAGATTATCCTTTTCTATAAATTTGTCCATTTCATCAAGATTTTCAAATTTCTTGGCATATAATTGTCCATAGTAGTTTCTGACGATCCTTTGTATTTCTGTGGTATCAGTTGTTATTTCTCCTCTTTCATTTCTGATAATATTAATTTGGGTCCTCTCCCTTTTATTCTTGATGAGTCTGCTTAAAGGCTTGTCAATTTTATTTATCTTTTCAAAGCACCAGCTTCTGGATTGGTTGATCCTCTGAATTGTTCTTTTTGTCTCTATGTCATTCAGTTCTGCTCTCATCTTGACTCTTTCCTTCCTTCTACTTGCTCTGGGATTTATTTGTTGTTGTTTCTCCAGTTCTTGAAGTTGTAGTGTTAGGTCCTTTATTTGAAATATTTCTATCTTTTTTAGGTAAGCCTGTATTGCTATGTACTTCCCTCTCAGGACCACCTTTTCTGCGTCCCATAGGTTTTGGACTGTTGTCTGTTCTTTTTCATTTGTTTCCAGAAATTTTTTGATTTCTTCTCTTAAATCATTATTGACCCATTCATTGTTTAATAGTCTAGTGTTCAATCTCCATGAGTTTGCAAATTTTTGAAGTTTCTCTTTGAGGTTGATTTCGAGTTTCAAGGCCTTGTGGTCCGAGAAAAAGTTTGGTATTATTTCAATTTTCCTGAATTTGCTGCGGCTTGCTTTGTGTCCTATCATGTGGTCTATCTTTGACAAACTGCCATGAGCATTTGAAAGAATGTGTATTTTTCTTCTTTGGGATGTAAGGTTCTTTATATGTCAGTGAAGGCTCTTTGATTCAGTGTGTAATTCAGCACCACAATATGTTTATTAATGTTTGGTTTGGAAGATCTGTCCATTTGTGACAGTGGGGTGTTGAAATCCCCTACTATCAGTGTGTTGCTGTCTATATCTTTTTTGAAGTCATCCAACAATTTCCTTATAAACTTGGGGGCTCCTTTATTGGGAGCATATAAGTTAACCATGTTTATGTCTTCTTGATAGATTATTCCTTTAAGTATTATAAAGTTCCCCTCTGGATCTCTATTTATGGCCTTTGTTTTGAAATCTACTTTTTCTGGTACAAGTATGGCAACCCCGGCCTTCTTCTCTTGCCCATTTGCTTGGAATAGTTTTTTCCATCCCTTTACTTTCAATCTGTGTAGGTCTCTTGCTCTGAGGTGTG
Organism: Pteronotus mesoamericanus; assembly: GCF_021234165.1. Lineage (NCBI taxonomy): Eukaryota > Metazoa > Chordata > Mammalia > Chiroptera > Mormoopidae > Pteronotus > Pteronotus mesoamericanus. The sequence continues at coordinate 3,758,119 of NW_026555144.1, read as the reverse complement.
TCTCTTGTAGGTAGCATATGTGTGGGTCATGTTTTCTTATCCATTCAGCTACACTGTGTCTTTTGATTGGGGCATTTAGTCCATTCACATTGAGAGATATTACTGATAGAAACTTACTCATCTGTTCTCTTTGTACTTGTGTTCCTCTCTCTCCATTCTTTTCCTTCATCTTATCAAATCCGTCCCTTTAGCATATTTTGAAGTGGTGGTTTGGTAGAGATGTATTCTTTTAGTCTTCTCTTGTCTGTGAAACTCCCTATTTCCCCTTTTATTTTAATTGAGAGACTAGCTGGGTAGAGCAGCCTTTGTTGTAGGCCTTAGCTTTTCATGGCTTGGAATATTTGTTGCCATTCCATTCGGCTTGTAGTGTTTCTTTTGAGCAGTCAGCTCTAGGAGTATTGGGGCCCCCTTGTATGTTACTTTCTCCTTCTCCCTTGCTGCCTTGAGGATTCTCTCTTTGTCTTTGATAGGTGCCATTGTAATGATGATGTGTGTTGGAGTGGACCTCTTTGAGTCCCTCTTTAGTGGGGTCCTCTGTGCCTCCTGGATCCATGAGAGCCTTTCTCTCCTCAAATTAAGGAAATTTTCCATAATTACTTTTTCGAGGAGAGTCTCTATCCCTTGTGCCTCTTCTCCTTCTGGTATCCCTATTATACGGATTTTATTGCGTTTCCAGTTGTCCTGCATTTCCCTAAATGCCTCTTCATTCTTTTTGAGCCATTTTTCCATTTCTTGTTCTTTCTGGGAGCTTCTTTCTACCTTATCCTCCATCTCACTGATTCGATCCTCTGCTTCATCCAGCCTGCTTTGGATTCCTTCTACTGTGTTTTTCATTTCGGACATGGTATTCTTCATATCTTCTTTTGTATTTTTCATAGTTTCTATGTCCTTTTCCAGGTTGATATTGTTTACTGTAAGATCCTGATAATTTCTCTGGGGTTTCTCATAGTTCTCTTTGAGCTGGCTGAGCTCATTGAGCTTCCTTAGAACCATTGTTTTGAATTCAGTATCTGATATTTCTCTTGCCTCTATTTCATTCAGCTCTTTCTGTGGGGAGTCCCCTTTTCCACTTATTTTGGGGGGAACTTCTTTTTCTTCCCATTTTTGTGAGAGTCTGTTAAGTATTTTTGTCCTTTACTTTTCTTTCTGGGCCTCCCTCTGATGATGTCAGTTGTTGACCCTATATGACCTTGGGTTGTTTGTTTGAGCCTTCCAGGAGTCTACTGTCTGTGTCTGACTCCTGCTTCTGGCAGCTCTGTGACCCCTTCGGTCAGGGATGGGCTATTATTTGGGATCTCTGTGCACTCTCATGCCGGCTCCTTGAGCGTGCTCCTGGCACGGCAGGATTCCCCGCCTGCCTGGGCTCGCATGTGCTTGCCCCAAACCAGGGGGCTTATTTCTGGCCTTGTGTACTCATCTGGCCCCCTTGGCCAGCTATCTCCCCGGCACTGGTCAGTTTAGGGTCTTCTATTGTGTGTTTTCCCAGCTTTTGTCTCTTTGGGTGCGTTGCTTGCCTTCAGCAATGGGGACTACGGAAATGGGAGGAAATCAGGTCCAGGACTCTCCAGTTAATCCTGTTCCCTGTCTCTCCTCCAGGGACTCTGGGCCACTCTACTAATTTTGTGAGCAGCTCCGCATTCGAGGGTGGGCAGGTCAATTTACGTCTGCCCTTGACGCTCTGTGCACTCCCTCTCAGGCCATATCGGTGCCAATCTGTGGGAGGCCTTGCCAGCCGGTACAAGCGTTCGCCAGCCCTCCTGGGTCACACACACGCTCGCCAATCCTCTCAGGTCACTCGGCATACTGTTGTTTTAAATTTCATATTCTTCCTCTCTTAGCCTCGTTTTCTTTCCTCACTCTTATTATTTCTTCTCCTTCTACCCTTTCAAAATTACTCTTCCTTCCTTTAGATATCTCATAATCTTTTTTCCTTCTTAATCCCTCCCCACCTGTATTAATTTTTGTTCATTTGTCATTGATGTTGTTCTGGTGGCTGTTTTTCTTCTATTTTATCCCTATTTTTGACTATATTTTATATTTTTATTTTTTAAACCTTATGTTAAACTTTTCCCTTTTCTTCATTGTGCCTTCTCTCCCATTTTTTATTTATAATGTAAAATTTCTTTCTTTCTTTACTTTGTTTCTATTTCATGCACTTATTATTTCTTCTCCCTATACCACCTCAACATTAGTTTTCCTTCTGTCTGTTATCTCATATTTTTCTTTCCTTTATTATGATACTCATAATCTCCTTCCAACCTTAATAAGATGTGCTCATTTTTTCTTGACAGTGTAGCTATGGGTGGGAGTTACTCTTGTGGGTGTGGATTTTGCTTCCTGGATTTTTTCTTTTTTCTTTTTGTTGTTGCTGTTCTGACAGCACATGTACAATAGCATACAGGACATGGTGTGTGGTATAACTCTCAATCAGTCAGCCAGAGTTAAAAAGCCACAAAAGAATGAACCAACAACCAAAACCCAATTACAACAAGAGAACCGATGTAAATGCCATAAATGGCATCCCAAGAGCTCCTAGCTTGGGAGATCAAAAAGATTGCACCACTGTGTCTTACAGGTCTCCTACCTCAGAATGCCACCCTCTGAGGACAAGGAATCAAAGCAGATGATCTAAAATACAGAAACAAAAAAGAGTCACCTAAAATAAGGAAACAAAGAAATAACCCCCAATCAAAAGGAAAGGAATAATCTCCAGAAAGAGTGCTAAAGTAAATTGATGCAAGCAATCTATCAGATGTAAAGTTCAAAATAATGTTTATAAGCATGCTGAAGGAGCTCAGTGACAACTACAAGGAACTCTATGGGAGCTACAAGAACTTACTGGGAACTGCATCAGCATGAAAAAGAACATAGACACTATGAATAAGATCCAAGAGGAAATGAAGAATACAATACCAGAAATGAATAATCCATTAGATTCTAGTGTCTAGAAGGAATCAAGAGCAGGGCATATGAAGCAGAGGGTCATATCAGCAGGTTGGAGGACAAGGTAGAAAAAAACATCCAAACAGAGTAACAAAACAAACAAAAAAAATACTCAAAAAGAAAAAAAGATAGTTTCAGGGAGCTACAGGACAACAAGAAAAGCTATTTGTAACATAGGGATACCAGAAGGAGAAGAAAAGGATTAAGGGATAGAAAACCTTTTTAGAAAAGCAATAACTAGGACTTCCAGTCAAGATGTCAGCATAGGCATACATGGCTTGCCTCTTCATTGAATGACATCAAAATTACAACTAAAATATAGAACAATCATCACTTGGAACTATCACTAATCAAGTTGAATGAAAGTCTGAAAACTATGGAATTAAAGAACAATATCTATCAAGACTGGTAGGAAGGTCACAGATGCAGAATGAGTTGGGCCCTCAATCAAGTGTGGTAGTTAAAAATTTGAGAGGGCTACCTTGGGAGCAAGGAGTCCCAGGTCCACACCAAGCCCCCAAGCCCAGGGATTCAGTGCCAGTAAGGAAAGTCCCAAAATGTTCTGGCTTCAAAAACTAATAAGGACTGAGTCAGTAGAAGAAAATCCTGGAGCCCCAAGCAGTTCTTCTTAAAGACACCACACACAGCCTCTCCTACAAAGACCCAGTCCCTCTGAGCTCCACAACCAAGGGAGCATATTGAAAGATGCCAGTGGTATACAGGGAGAAACTGAAGTGTCTGTTATCAAGGTGATCAGAGACTATTGTCCTTTTTCTAAACACCCACCCCCCAAGAGAGCCACAGAGTTGGCAAGCTGGTGCCATATCTGAGACTTGATCAACCTGGCTAACACTCTTTGACCCACCTTGGAGATTCCCAGAGACTCTGCCACACCCAACTTATGGGCCCACCCTAGCAGCTTTTCTATAGGAATGGCTGGTTTCTAAACCCTCTCAAACAACAAAGATCAGGCTGCAGTGATCCCCAGATCCAGCACTAGTAGCAGCCAGCCTAAATCCACAGCTTGATTTAATCTGGGAATTTCCAAGCCTGGCACATGTAGCAGCCATCCCAGATTCCTTTGTACCTGAGGCAGGGTGGTCCCAAGGAAAACACAGGTGGGGGCTGATGTTGGCCTGCACCACCCAGGAAATCCCAGAGCCTGAAAACCCAATGGACAGCTATACACCATGTAAGAACACCACCACCATGCAGCTGCACAGCTGATCTTCCATAGAGGGCACAGATGTGTGGTAAGTGGTCACAGTCAATCCTTGCAGCTGACTGGCCCAGGAAAATCCCTTCCATTGATGCCAACAGCAACCAAGTCTCAACTACAGGAAGAGGGTATACTCAGACCACACAAAGGGTGCTCCTTGAGTACCCCTCTTGGGTGGTAGGGGAGGTTGTGCCACTGTACCCTAGAGGACACATACTGCCTTAGGCCACACTACCAAGGCACAGATTCAAAGCAGCTCTACTTAATACACAGAAAAAATACAGGGAGGCTACCAAAATGAGGAGAAAAAGAAACATGGCCCAAATGAAAGAACAGATCAAAACTCCAGAAAAAGGGCTAAATGAAACAGAGATAAGTAATCTATCACAGGCAAAGTTCAAAACACTGGTTATAAGGTTGCTCAGGGAACTTAGTGATAACCCCAACAGCATTAAAAAAAAAAAAAGATCCAGACAGAAACAAAGGATTCTAATTGAAATGAACAATTTACAGGGAAACAACAGTAGAGTGGATGAGGCTGAGAATCAAATCAATAATATGGAACATAAGGAAGCAAAAAACAACAAATCAGAACAAGAACAAAAAAGAACCCAAACTATGAGGATAGTATAAGTAACCTCTGTGACAACTTCAAGAGGTCCAACATTAGCATCATAGGAGTTCCAAAAGGAGAAGAGAAAGAGCAAGAGATTAGAAATCTATTTTTAAAAATAATGAAAGAAAACATCTCTAATTTGGTGAGGAAAATAGACATGCAAGTCCAGGAAGCACAGAGGGTCTGAAAGAAGGTGGATGCAGAAACCCACTCCAAGGCATATCGTAATTAAAATTCCAAAGATTAAAGATAAAGAAAGAACCTTAAAATCAGCAAGGGAAAAAAAGTTTGTTACCTACCGAGGAGTTCTCATATGACCATCAGATGATTTCTCAAAAGAAACTTTGAGGGCTAGAAGGGATTGGCAAGAAATATTCAAAATCATAAAGAGCAAGGACCTATGGTCAAGACTGCTGTATGCAGCAAAGCTCTTGAAGGGCAGATAAAGAGCTTTCCAGACAAGAAAAAGCTAAAGGAGTTCATCAAAACTAAATAGTGTTATAGAGAATGTGAAACCATATCAAGCATTTTCTTGGATAACAATGGATTGAAACTAAAATCTAACCTCAAGGAAAATCTCAAAAACATTCAAATACATGGAGACTGAATAACATGTTGCCAAACAATGTATCAATTAACAATGAGATCAAGTAAGAAGTCAAAAGTATCTGGAAAGAAATGAAAATGATTACAAAACAACCCAAAACCTATGGGACAGAATGAAGGCAGACCTGAGAGGGAAGTTCATAGCAACAAAGGACTACCTAAAGAAATAGAAAAAAGATTCAACACAGTGGAAGAGTGAGTGGAAGTCAAACTGATCTCCTTCCAGGACCAATCTGGAATTACAACTAATTGTGGAGATATAACCTGGAAAGTAACTGAACAATAGCGAGAGAAGAGCCTTAAAACTTCGGGCAGACAGAGGAATCAGCTTTAGCACAACCTAACTGGTAAGGAGAGCAGTAGAGACTCAAGAAGGTGGGCTAGGTGCCCATGGGTGACAGCACCAGAAGGATGTTGAAATGGCCAGTAGAATCCCCCTTGAGAAGAACTGTGTCTAAACCATAGGCAGGGATCTCCAGACTACAGCACCAGAGTCCAAAAAGCACATGGATAACAGCCAGCTGTGAAAAGCAGCAGGGTGCTCTCTGCCAGAAAGGCGGCTGGAGACACAACGAACTGTTTAAAGGGCTAGCATAAAAATTTGTAGTGGCAGCCACTTACCCTGGCCTCTGGCAGAGGCGGGAGCAGAGTGGGCTGGAGCTGCTGGATGAGAGGCTGAGGAAAAAGGTTTTGGGGAGATGACTGAAAAAGTGGCTGGTGGGGTCCTGGTGCTGACTCACCCTCTATTCTGCAGCTGCCATCTTGATTGGGCGGGCCACTTCCTTGAGCAGCAACAGCATGAAAGGACACATTAGCCCCTTACCCAGGAGGCTCTACCCCAGCCCGGTGTTGTACAGGCATAGGTGCTGAGTACAGAACGGCAGTCACAGATAGTAGATCCCTGGCTAAAGGGGATGTGGAGTGGTCTGGAGTCACTTGAGGAGACTCTGGACATGGAGGTGTTGAGGAAAGAACTGAGGGAGTAGCCAGGGATATCTTGGTGCTGACTCCTCCGCCACACATCAGAAGCCATCTTGCTCAGGTGGAACACTCCCCTGAGTGGCAACAGCATGAAGGGAATCAATAGCCACACTCCCAGGAGGCTCTTCCCTGCCTGGCCCTGTGCAGGCCTGAGTGCTAAGTACAGAGCAGCTGTCACACATAGTAGATCCCTGGCTAAAGGGGATACAGAGTGGTCTAGAGTCACTTGAGGAGAGTCTGGATACTGAGGCATTGGGGAGAGAATTGAGGAAGTGGCCAAAGGGATAACAGTGTTGAATCATCCCCCAATAGGGCAGCAGCCATCTTCCTCAGGCAGACCACTCCCCCCGAGCAGGAGTACTGTGAAGGACCTCATGTCCTGTCCACAGGAGGGACTCTGCCTGGCACTGAATTTTGAGGGCAAAGTAACAAAATTAACAACCGAATGAGACAGACATAGATAGGAGATTCCTGGAAGTCTCTTAAAGACTGCCCAATGTCAGATGGGGTCAACAGCTAACACTATCAGAGGCAGATCCAGAAAGAAAGAAAAAAGAAAAAAAGCAGTCTCCTACCGTAGACGTTTACATGACAAAGTCAGGAAGTCAAGACACATTAATTTAAGAAGCAGACGCAAAAAACAAGAGTCTTACAAATAATGGTGGGGGGGGGGACAATAAAAGGGAAGGAGGAATCCACAGAAAGAGAACTAAAAGAAATAAAGTGAAGTCAACTATTGGATGTTGAGCTCCAAACAACGTTTCTAAGGAAGCTCAATGAGCTCAGAGAGCTCAGAGAGAATTACCAAAAATGACAGGGAAACTACTAGGAACTTACTGCAAACTATATTAGCATGAAAAATGGCATAGAAACTATCATTAAAGATAAGAGGAAATGAAGAATGCAATTCCTGAATTAAAGAACATAGTAGATGGAATCAAAAGCAGGCTCCGTGAAGCAGGGGAACGAATCAGTGAGCTGGAGGATAAGGTAGAAAAAAGCTCCCAGAAAGAGCAAGAAAATGAAAAAAGATTAAAAAAGAATGAAGAGACATTCAGGGAAATGCAGGACAACCTGAAATTTAATAATATCCATATAATAGAATTACCAGAAGGAGAAGAGGAGCAAGTGATAGAGAACCTGTTTGAAAAAGTAATGATGGAAAATAATACTCCCCTAATTAGAGGAGAGAAAAATCAAGCAAGTCCAGGATGCACAGAGGGTCCCATACAAGAGAAACACAATGAGGCCCACTCCAAGACACATCACCATTAAAATGGCAAATACCAAAGACAAGCAGGGAATCCTAAAGGCAGCAAGGGAGAAACAGTTAATAACATACAAGGGAGCCCCAATATTCTAGCAGCTGACTTCTCAACAGAAACACTCTAACCCAGAAAAGAATGGCAAGAAATAATCCAAGAAATGAAAAGCAAGGGCTTGCAGCTGAGAATACTCTACCCAGCAAGACTCTCAATTAAAATGGAAGGTGAAATAAGGAGTTTCCAAGACAAAAGAGGGCTAAAAGAATACATCACCAAACCAGTACTACAAGATATACTAAAAAGTCTGCTTTAAGAAGGTGAGGAAAAAGAGTGAGATAGGGAGGATCACAGGTACACAGGGAAAAAAATAAATAAATACTATCAATAATAACTTTTAATGTAAATGGATTAAATTACACAATCAAAAGACATAAGATACCCGAATGGATAAGAAAACATGACCTGCCCATATGCTGCCTACAAGAGATCCACCTCAGAACAAAGGATCTATACAGACTAAAAGTAAAAGGACAGAAATAAATAGTCCAAGGAAATGGACAGGGAAAAAAAGCAGGGGTAGCAATACTTATATCAGAAAAAATAGATTTCAAAACAAAGGCCATAAAAAGAGACCCAGAGGACACTTTATAATACAAAAGTAAGAAATCATGAAGACATAAACATTATCAAACTATATGCACCCAACATAGGAGCATCCAAATATATAAGGAAAATCTTGCAGAATTTCAAGAAAGATATAAATAGCAGCACACTGATAGTAGGGGATTTAACACCCCACTGACAAAAAAGGGTAAATCTTCCAAACAAAACATCAACAGGGATATTGTGAAACTGAATGAGGCATTAGATCTAATGGACTTAACTGATATATACAGAACCTTTCATTCTAAAGAAGCAAAATACACATTCTTCCCAAATGTGCATGTAATATTTTCAAAGATAGACCACATGATAGGACTAAACAGAAGCCTCATCAAATTCAGGAAATTTGAAATCATAAAAAGCATTTTCGTGGACCACAAGGGCTTGACACTGGACACCAAACTCAAGGAAAAAAAACTCAAAAACATTCAAACCCATGGACACTGAAAAACATGCTATTAAACAATGAATGAGTAAATAATGAGATGAAAACAGAAATCACAAAGTTTCTGGAAACAAATGAAAATGAACACACAGCAGTCCATAACATATGGGACACAGCGAAGGCAGTCCTGAGAAGGAAGTTCATAACAATACTAGCTTACCTAAAAAAGGTAGAAACATTCCAAGTAAATGATCTAACCCTGCAGCTTCAAGAACTGGAGGAACAACAACAAAAAGAAAAACCCAGAGCAAGTAGATGGAAAGAAATAATCAAGATCATGGAAGAATAGAATAACATAGAGAATAAAAGGATAATTCATAGGATCAACCAATCTATTAGCTGGTTCTTTGAAAAGATGAACAACATAGACAAGCCTTTAAGCAGATTCATCAAGAAAAAAAGGAGAGGACACATATAATATCAGAAATGAAAGAGGAAAAATTATAACTTATACCACAGAAATACAAAGGATTGTAAGAAATTACTATGAACAGTTATATGCCAAGAATTTCAAAAACATAAAGGAAATGGACACATTTCTAGAAAAATATAACCTTCAAACACTGAATGAAGGAGCAGAAAGCCTGGTCAGAATGATAACAGCTGGTGAAATTGAAACAGTAATCAAATATCTCCTGGCACACAAAGGCCCTGGACCGAATGGTTTCACAGGAGAATTTTATAAAACATTTAAGGAAGAGCTAACCCCTGTCCTTCTCAGACTAGTCCAAAAAATCCAAGAAGAGGGATGATTCCCAAACTCTTTTTATAAGGCAGCATCATCTTCATCCAAAAACTAGATAAAGAAACAACAACAAAAAAAGAAAACTACAGGTGAATAACAATGATGAATATAGACTCTAAAATCCTCAACAAAATATTGGAAAACCACATCCAGCAATACATTAAAAGATTATTCATCATGATCAAGTAGGATTCATCCCGGGGATGCAAGGGATGCAAGGGATGTTCAATATTCACAAAACAATAAACGTAATACATCACATAAAAGAGACAAAAATCACATGATCATATCAATAGATGCATAAAAAACATTTGATAAGGTACAGCACCCATTATGATAAAAGCACTTTGCAAAGTTGGAATAAAGGGGCAATACCTCAACATAATAAAGTCCATATATGAAAAACCTTCAGGCAACTCATACTCAATCTGCAAAAACTAAAAGCTTTCTCACTAAGATTGGGAAAAAACAAGGATGTCCACTTTCAACACTTCTATTCAACATAGTATTGGAAGTTCTAGCCACAGTGATCAGACAAGAAAAAGAAATAAAAGGCATCCAAATTGGAAAGGAGGAAGTAAAAGTATCATTGTTTGCAGATGATCAGATACTGTATACAGAAAACCCGATAGGTTCCACCAAACTCTATTTGATCTAATATGTGTATTTGGCAAAGCAGCATGATACAAAGCCAATATTCAGAAATTGAAAGTATTTTTGTACACTAACAATGAAATATCAGAAGCAGAAATCAGAAAAAAAAATCCCCTTTGCTATAGCAACAAGAAAAATAAAGTATCTAGGAATAAACTTAACCAAAGAGTAAAAGACCTGTGCACAGAAAATGATACAACACTGAAGAAAGAAATTAAGGAAGACACAAATAAATGGAAGCATATATGTTGTTCATGGATTGGAAGAATTAACATCATCAAAATGTCTATACTACTCAATGCAATTTGTGAATTCAACAAAATCCCTATTGAAATACCGAGGACGTGTTTCACAGACATTGAACAAACATTTCAAAAATTTACATGGAACCATAAATGACCTGAAACAGCCACAATAATTTTGAGAGAGAAAAAAAAAGTAGGAGGGATCACTACAACTAACATCGAAGTATATTACAAGCCCACTGTAATCAAAACAGTCTGGTACAGGCATAAGAATAGACACATAGATCAATGGAACAGAATAGAGATCCCAGAAATGAACCCATGTCTCTATGGCAATTTAATATTTGACAAAAGGGGCAGAAGCATAAAATGGAGTAAAAATATAGCAAGGACTCATGGACAAAATCAAAGGGGAAGAGCTGAGGGAGGGAAGGGGGGGCAAGGGAAAGTGGTTGTGGGGAGGCAGAGACAAATGTATTTGAAAAAAGAAATTAAAATAAAATTTAAAAAATATCTTCTTCAATAAATGGCATTGAGAGAGCTGGTCCACTACTTGCAAAAAACAATTGAAATTCGGCCACCAACTGACACCATACACAAAAATAAACTCAAGATCAACAAAAGATATAAATGTAAGTCACAACACAATAAAAGTCCTAGAGGAGATTATGGGCAGGAAACTCTCAGATATCCCACACAGAAATATTTTCACTGGTATGTCCCCTAGAGCAAGGGACATATAAGAAAGAACAAACAATTGGGTCTTCATCAAAATAATAAGCTTCTGCACAGCTAAAGAAAACATCAGCAAAGTGAAAAGGGAGTCAACAGTATAGGAAAATATATTTGCCAGTGATACTTCAAACATGGGTTTGATCTCCAAAATATATAAAGGACTCAGGTGACTCCACTCCAGGAAGACAAAGAATCCAATTGAAAAATGGGCAAAAGTCCTGAAATCACTTCTCCAAAGAGTGAAGGGCCCAGAGACATATGAAAGAATGCTGCTCATCATCACCTGCCATCAGAGAAATGTGAATTAAAACCACAATGAGATACCACTTCATACTGCTCAGAATGGCCATAATAAACAGATCAACAAGCCATGGGTGCTCGCGAGGTTGTGGAAAAAAGGGGACCTTAGTACACTGTTGGTGGGAATACAGACTGGTGCAGCCACTGTGAAAAACAGTGTGGAATTTCCTCGAAAAGCTAAAACTGGAACTGCCTTTTGACCCAGTGATTCCCCTGCTGGGATTATACCCTAAGAATCCCAAAACACCAATCCAAAAGAATCTATGCATCTCAATGTTCATAGAAGCACAATTGACAATTGCCAAGTGCTGGAAGCAAGCTAAATGCCCATCAGTAAATGAGTGGATCAAAAAACTATGGTACATTTACACAATGGAATACTACACAGCAGAAAAAAAGAAAGAAAGAGCTACTACCCCTCGCAGTGGCATGGATGGAACTGGAGAGCATTATGCTAAGTCAAATAATCCAGGGGGTGAAAGATAAGTATGATCTCATCTATAAGTGGAATCTAACCAGCAAACAATCCTGCAAGGAGAATATGACTAGCAACCTTTAATGAAAGAAGAAACCGATAAGGAACTGGAGGAGTGGAGGGAGGGGATAATGGGGAGGGGAAGGGGAAGGATGAGATTAAGGAACAGGTGTAAAGGACATATGGATGAAGCCCAGGTAGGGCAGGATTGCGGGGAGGAGTTGAGTGTGTGTGGAGAGGGGAGAGTGGCAGTGGGTAAATAGAGACAAATGTATTGGAACAATAAAAATAAATAAATTTAAAAAAAGATAGAAAAATTTCACATAAATTAGCTAACCATACATCCACAAGAACTAGAGGAACAACAACAAAGCCCAGATCAAGTGGAAGGAAAATAATAATCAAGATCAAGCAGAATTAAACAACATAGTATAAGAATAATTCAGTGGATCAATGAATCCAGGAGCTGGTTCTTTAAAAAATTAAACAAAATTGACAAACATTTAACCAGTCTCATTTTAAAAAAAGGAGAGGACCTAAATAAATAAATTAAAAAGTGAAAGAGAAGTTATAACTGATACCATATAAATACAAATGAGTGTAAGAAATTATTATGAACTGTATGCCAAGATATTGGACAAATTTGTAGAAACATATAATTTTCCAAAACTGAATCAAGAAGAAGCAGAAAGCCAGAATAGAAAGGTAACAACTAGTGAAATTGAAGCAGTAATGATAAACTTCAAGCACACAAAAGTCCTGGACTGGATAGCTTCACAGGCAGAAATTACCATACATTTAAAGGAAAACAAACACCTATCCTTCTCATACTACTCCAAAAACATATAAGAAGAGGGAAGACTCCCAAACTCATCTTATGAGGCTAGTATCATCCTAATTCCAAAACCAAGTAAAGACACAACAAAGAAATAAAACTACAAGTCAATATCTCTGATTAATATAGCTGTTAAAGTCCTCAACAAATTATTGGCAATCCAGATCCAGCAATACATCAAAAAGACCGTACTCCATGATGAAGTGGGATTCATCACAGGGATGCAAGGATGTTACAATATTCAGAAATAAATAAATGTAACAAAACTTATATGTTTATATACAAAATGAAGGACAAAATCCATATGATTATCTCAATAAATGCTGAGTAAGCATTTGATAAAGTCCAGAACCAGTTATGATAAAAAAAAAAAACAACAAAAAACCTCAGCAAAGTTGGGCTACTGGGAGTATACCTCAACATGCAAAAGCCATATATGAGAAAACTACAGCCAACATCATACTCAATGGGCAAAAACTAAAAACATTTCCTGTAAGATCTAGAACTAGAAAAGGATGTCCACTTTCACCACTCTTATTCAACGTAGTAATAGAAGTTCTAGCCACAGTTATCAGACAAGAAAAACAAATAAAATGCATCTAAATTGAAAAGGAGGAAGTAAAACTCTCATTATTTGTAGATGACATGGTATTGCACATAGAAAACCTGATAATCTCCACCATAAAACTATTCAACGTAGTAAGTGAATTTGGCAAAATAGTGAGTTGCAAAGTCAATATTCAGAAATTGAGGGTATTTTTGTACACCAATAATGAAATATCAGAAAGAGAAACTAGGGAAAAAGCCCATTTGCTATAGCAACAGAAAAATAAAGTACCTAGGAATAAATTTAATCAAGGAGGTGAAAGATCTGTACTTGGAAAACTGTATGACACTGAAGAAAGAAATTAAGGAAGATACAAATAAATGGTATCATATACCATATTAATGGAGTGGAAGAATTAACATCATTAAAATGCTCACCCTACACAAAGCAATCTATAGATTTAATGCAATTACTATTAAAATACCAATGGCATACTGAACTGATCTAGAACAAATATTTTAAAAATTTATATGAAACCAAAAATGATTCAGAACAGCCACAGTAATCTTGAGAAAGAACAAAGTAGGAAGGATCGCAATACCTGATATCAAACTACACTGCATGGCCACTGTAATCAAACAGTCTGTTACTGGCATAAGAACAGATGCATAGATCATTGGAACAGAACAGAGAACCTAGAAATAAACCCATGGCTCTAAGGTTAATTAACATTTGACAAAGGGGGCATGAGCATACAATGGAGTAAAAAATAACCTTTTCAATAAATCATGTTGAGGAAATTGGACTGGTAAGTATAAAAAATTGAAACTAGACCATCAACTTACACCATACACCAAATTAAACTCAAAATGCATAAAATACTTAAATATGTTTGACAGCATAAAATTCCTAGAGGGAAATATAGGCAGTAAAATATCCCACACAGCAATATTTTTGCCAATATGTCTCCTAAAGCAAGGGGAATATAAAAAATTAAACAAATGGGACTTCATCAAATTAAAAAGCTTCTGCATGACCAAAGAAACCATCATCAGAATGAAAAGAGAACCACATGGGAAAATTATTTGTATTGCAAATAATACATCGGACAAGGATTTGAACTTCAAAGTATATAAAGAACTCATCTGACTCAACACCAGGAAGACAAACAAACCAATTAAAAATGGACAAAGGACGTGAACAGACACTTCTCCAAGGCAGACATATACATGGCCCATAGACATATGAAAAGATGCTCAACATCACTATCCATCAGAGTGATACAAATTACAATCACAATGAGATATCACCTCACACCTGTCATAATGGCCATCATTAATAAATCAACAAACAACAAGTGCAGGCAAGGATGTGAAGAAAAGGGAGCCCTAGTACACTGTTGATGGGAATGCAGACTGGTGCAGCCACTGTGGAAAAATTTATGAATTTACAAAAAATTAATAATGGAACTGCCTTTTGACTCAATGATTCCACTGCTGAGAATGTACCCTAGAATCCCAAATCACCAATTCAAAAGTACTAATGCACCCTTACATTCATCGTGGCCTGTTTACAATAGCCAAGTGCTGGAAACAGCCTAAGTACATCAGCAAATGAGTGGATCAAAAAGCTGTGGTACATTTACACAATGGAATACTACACAGCAGAAAAAAGGAGATACTCCTGTTTTTGTGACAGTATGGATAGAACTGGAGAATATTGTGCTAAGTGAAATAAGCCAGTTGATGAAAGCAAAATATCATGTGATCTCACCTATAAAAGGAATCTAATGAAAAAAATAACCCAATGAGAAAAATAGAACCAGAGGCATGGAAACATAGAACAGAACTGACAGTGACCAGAGGGGAAGTTGGAGGGGGATAATGGTGGAAAGGAGGGGAAGGGCCTAGTCAAGGACATGTATGAATGTCCCATGAACATGGACAACATTGTTGGGATTGACTGTAGGAGTGGGAGGTGTGTAGGTAGGGCAGAGGAGGGTTAAGGGGGGAAATTGAGCAACTGTAATAGAATAACAATAAAAATTTTTTAAAATAAAAAATAAATAAAGTGATTGTTTATAGGTATATATTTGTGCCATTTTTTCTTTAACTATGTTCCTCCATTCTTCTTCCTCCTCCTCTTCTTCTCCTCCTCCTAGCAGGACCTTTAACATTTTTTTTGTAATACTAGTTTGATGGTAGTGAACTCCTTTAGCTTTTTCTTATATGGTAAGGTCTTTATTTTCTAATTTTAAATGTTAGCTTTTCTGGGTTAAGTAGTCTTGTTTGTAGTCCCTTGCTTTTCATCACTTTTAATATTAAATGCCAATACATTCTAGCCTGCAAAGTTTCTGCTGAAAAGTCAGGTGACAGTCTTATGGTAGCTTCCTTGTAAGTAACTGTCATTTTCTTGCAGCTTGTAAAATTCTCTCATTGTCTTAATCTTTGACACTTTAATTATGATGTGTCTTGATGTGAACAATTTTGAGTCTGTTTTGTTTGAGGCTTTGCACTTCCTGGACTTGCATGTTTTTTTTTTTTCCTTCACAATGTTAGGGAAGATTTTGTTCATTATTTCTTCAAATAGTTTCTTGATCCCTTGCTCTCTTTCTTCTTCTTCTGTTACATCTATGATGCATATGTTGGTATGTTCAATTTCGTCCTAAAAGTCCCTTAAATTGCCCTCATTTTTAAAAATTATTTTCCTCTTTATTGATGTGATTGGGTGTTTTTTCCTACCTCGTCTTACAAATCATTCATTCATCTTCTGCTTCATCCAACTTACTGTTTATTTCTTCCAGTGTGTTCTTCATTTCAGATACTGTATTCTTTATTTCTGACTGGATATTTTTAAAGGTTTTTATTTTTTTTTCATGTTATTGAGCATCCTAATAACTGTTACTTTGAACTCTATATATAATAAATTGATTGTCTGTATTGCCTTTAGCTTTTTTCCTGGAGATATTGGTAACTTCTTTTTTTTCTATGTATTAGATAGATCTGCTATGACTTCCAGTGTTTGTAGGGTGGCCTTATGTAGTAGGTGCCCTGTGGGGTACAGTCATGCTGCCTCCTTTACCACCTGATCTGTGTGATCCAGGAATGCCCCCTGTTTGGGTTATGTTTGCCCTCCTGTTGTAATTGAGTCTTGATTCCTGTTGGCTTTTTCAGGTGTGGGGTTGACCATCAGGCCAGCTGACTGTGAGGCTTAACACCAAGTATGGCATGTGAGGTGCTGTGCAGGTCCTGAACACATGAAACAGAATTTATTTCAGCAGAGTTTGGTGCTTGCAAAGATCTACATTTGGATATGCTGCTTGTGAAGCTTATTGGATTCTGCTTTAATGTTTTCCTAAGCTGGCCACTGGGTGTGTTGGTCCTGGGTCTCTTGGAAGGGACTGTGATGCAGGTTAATATCAGATGCTTCCTGTGTCTGGCTGTGGTCAACCTGTTTGGAGATAAAAGTGATCCTCTATTTACGGCTGCCTCTCCTGTGTCTGTGTGTGCTTAGAAAGAACCAAGCTGTGCACAAAGGTTGGCTTTATACCAGCATCAGGCCTATGGGGAAGTCAGCAAAAGTGGTAAGGCATTCCAAGTTCAGCCTCTGCATGACAGCTGCCTGGTTGGCTCAGTCACTGAAACAGCTTCTGGCTGTACTCCTCATCAGGGCTTAAGTTCCACAGGGTTGTGCAAGAGGGATTCCTGAGTGGGGCTATTGCTTTCCCCCAGGCTGATGATATAGTGACGGGATGATGGCCTCTGCAGTAAGGGTGAATGACTTATTACAGGGATCCTGATGGTTGGCCCCCAGCTCTCTCCCCAGAGTCACTAACCCCAGACTCTCCTCACATGGCTCTTGCCTGCTTTGCCTTACCTTCACTGGAGCCCAGGGTGAGTTACTCAAACCAACAAAATTTTGTTCATTGGCCCTCTAAACAGGAGCCTGCATCTCGAGTGGATTTCTGTCTCTCCCTGGTGGACAGAAACCTTGCTGCTTTACACAGACAGATGTTATGTGGGTGCCTCTTCTTGGCTGTGGGGCTCTGGGCTGGAGGGCCTGGATTTGGATTTAGACCATATGCTTTTCAAGGGGAATCCCCACAGCTGAGATATCTCTCTGGAACCTCAGCTGCCCATATGAGTATAGCCAGCCCTTTTTGGGTGTGTGTGTCTCTGCCCTTCCTACCAGTCTTGATGTGGCTTCCTCTGTAAATCCATGGCTACAAGGTTTCTCTTTAGCTAGTGTTCAGTTGGTCACCCAGGATGATTTTTTTTTATATCTTAGTTGTAATTCCACATTGGTGTTGGCAGAAGGTGAGTGTAGTTTCCCCATATTCCCCATCATCTTGCACCCCCTCACTCATTTAAAAAATTGAGTTGTTTTCTCATTGTTGAGTTTTAAGAATTTTAAATTTGGGTATCAGTCCTTTATCTAATATGTGTTTTGCAAGTATTTTCTCCTAGTCTGTGGCTGGTTTATGGTTTTTTTTTTCCATTCTCTTAATAGTGTCTTTCACAGAGAAAATGTTTTTAATTTTAATAAAGTCCAACTTACTATTTTTTTTTTCTTTCATGGACCATGTTTTTGGTGCTGTATCTAAAATGGTATCACCTGGATTTTCTTTTATGTTATTTTATAGAAGTTTCATAGTTTTGCATTTTACAATTAGGTATAAAATCCATTTCGAGTTCAGTTTTGTGAAATGTATAAGGTCAGTGTCTAGGTCCACTTTTTTTTTTTTTTTTTTTTTTTTTTTTGCGTCTAGATGTTCTGTTGTTCCAGCACCACTTGTTGAAAAGATAGTTCTTTCTCCATAGAATTGTCTTATTTTTTTGTCAAAGATCAATTCACTATATTTGTGTGGATCTATTTCTGGGTGCTCTATTTTGTTATATTGATCTGTCCATTCTTTTTCCAATATTATACTATCTTGATTATTATAAGTTTTCACATTAGGTAGTGTCAGTCTTCTGACTTTGCTCTTCTTCTTTCATATGTATTGGTTATTCTGGGTACTTCATCTTTCCATATAAACAATAGAATCAGTTTGACAATGTCCACAAAGTAACTCTCCAGGATTTTGATTGAGTTTGAGTTGAATCTATACATAAAATTAAGAAGATCTTTGCATCTATGTTCATGAGAGTGATTGGTTTGTAGTTTTCCTTTCTTGCAATGTCTTTGTTTGGATTTAATATTTGGGTAATTCGGGCGTCATAGGATGAACTAGGAAGGATATTTTTCCTCTTTTATTTTCTAAAATACATTGTAGAAAATTGATACCATTTCTTTCTAAGTGTTTGATTGAATTCACGTATGAAACAATCTGGGCCTGCTGTTTTCTTTATTGAAGTTTAATAATTATTGATTCAGTTTCTTTAATCCATAAGGACCTTTTAAAATGATTGATTTATCCTTGTGTGAGTTTTGGTAGATGTCTTTTTCTTTTTCTTTTTCTTTCTTTCTTTCTTTCTTTCTTTCTTTCTTTCTTTCTTTCTTTCTTTCTTTTTCTTTCTTACTTTTTGGCTCTTCAATCAACTAATTTTTCTTTTTATTTTTAAATTTCAAATCACATTTATTCTATTACAGTTATCTCAATTTTTCTCCCTTTACCCCACTCCACCCATCCTACTCC
The DNA here is from genome assembly GCF_021234165.1 of Pteronotus mesoamericanus. Classification (NCBI taxonomy): domain Eukaryota; kingdom Metazoa; phylum Chordata; class Mammalia; order Chiroptera; family Mormoopidae; genus Pteronotus; species Pteronotus mesoamericanus. The sequence continues at coordinate 3,739,207 of NW_026555144.1, read as the reverse complement.
ATTCCCCACTCCCACAGTCAATTCCCACTCTGCTGCCCATGTCGTTGTTCAAGCATACATGTTCTTTGTCTAGACATTCCCCTTCTTTCCACCATTGTTCTCTTTCCTCATCTCCTCTGGTCACTCTCAGTCTTGCTCCATGTTTCCATGCCTGTGTTTTATTAGGTTTTAGGGGAAAATAAAAACTAATATTTTTCTTACCCTGAAGTAAAATATTCACCCATAAGCTATAAAGTAAAATATTGACAATATGACTATATTAAACATTTAAGACTATATAGTTATATATATATATATATATATATATATATATATATATATATATATATATATATATAAACATTAAAGGATAAGTGAGAGAATGTGAAAGTATTTATGATACATATAAAAAAAGGTTAATAGTTTTGTTTTTTAGTGAAAAAAAATCTACAAACCTTTAATCGATAAGTGGATAAAGAATACCAAAAAGTCATTTAAAAAAGTCATTAAAAAAAGAAATAGGCTAGAAATATACAAAAACAAGTTTAGTTTCACAAATAATAAAGGAACAATTAAAATAACACACCGTCGACACAATCAGATTAACACATGTTAAAACATTGGTGATATAAAATATTGGTGACTGTGAAAGGAACTGGGTATTCAGAGGCTCTTTTTCTTTATCTTAAAGCAGTCCTTTTATCATATTTTGCAGTGTTTGTTTGGTGGAGGTGTATTCTTTTAGCCTTCTTTTGCAGGGAAACTCCTTATGTCGCCTTCCATTTTAATTGAGATCCTTGTTGTGTAGAGCAGACTTGGTCGAAGGCTTTTGCTTTTCATTAGTTGGAATATTTCTTGCCATTCCCTTCTGGTTTCTAGTGTTTCTGTTAATAAGTCAGCTGCTAGCCATATCGGGGCTCCCTTATATGTTACTACTTTTTTCTCCCTTGTTCCTTTAGGATTCTCTGTTTGTCTTTGGTATTTGCCATTTTAATGAGAATGTGTCTTAGAGTGGGCCTCATTGGATTCCTCTTGAATGGGACCCTCTGTGCTTCCTGGGATTGTGTGACTTTTTCTCTCCTCTAATTAGGGAAGTTTTCCATCATTACTTTTTCAAACAGGTTCTCCATCCCTTCCTCCTCCTCCTCTTCTTCTGGTATCCCTATTATACGGATATTATTACGTTTCAGGTTGTCCTGCATTTCTCTAAATGCCTCTTCATTCTCTTTGAGTCTCTTTTCATTTTCTTGCTCTTTCTGGGAGCTTTTTTTCTACCTGTTTTCCAGCTTGCTGATTCAGTCTTTGGCTTCATCAAGCCTGCCTTTGATTCCTTCTACTGTGTTCTTCAATTCAGAAATTGTATTTTTCATTTCCTCTTGTCTCTTATTGATAGTCTGTATGCTATTTTATATGTTGATATAGTTTGCAGTAAGTTCCTCATAGTTGTCCCCATAGTTTTTGGTAATTCTCTCAGAGCTCACTGAGCTCATTGAGCTTCCTTAGGTCCATTGTTTTGAACTCAATATATGATAGTTTACTTGTTGCTATTTCATGTAGTTCTCTTTCTGGGGATTCCTCCTTTCCCTTTTAGTGAAGGGTATTTCTTTGTCTTCCCATTATTTGTGACACTCTTCTTTTTTGCTTCTGCTTCTTAAGTTGATCTCTCTTGATTTCCTGACTTTGTGCTGTGAACTTCTATGGTAGGAGACCGCTCTGTTTTCTTTCTGGATCTGCCTCTGATGATGTCAGATGTTGACCCTGAGTGACCATAGGCAGTCTGTTGGAGACTTCCAGGACTCTATTGTCTGTGGCTCTCTCCTTCAGCTCTTGATCTAGTCACTCTGCACTCAGCAGGCCACAGTAGATAGCACAGGGCGGGGCGGAGTCCCTCCTTGGCACAGGGTAATTGGATCCTCTCAAGTTGCTGTTACTCAAGAGAGTGGCCTCTGCTTAAGCAGTATGGCTGCTGCTGTAAGTGGAAGGAGTCAACACTGGGATCCCATTCACTATGTTCTCTGTGTTCTTCCCAAAGTCTCCATCCCCAGTCTCTCTTCAAGTGTCTCCAGACCACTGTGCAGCCAGTTTAGCCAGGGATCTACTATCTGTGGCTGCCACTCGGCATTCAGCAGACAGCTTAGACAACACAGGGTGGGGCGAAATCCCACCTGGGGGTGGGAATATTGGGTCCTCTGATGCTGCTGCTGTTAAGGGGGAGTAGTCTCTGCAGACCAAGATGGCTGCTGCCACATAGGGGATGAGTCAGCATCGAGATCCCGTGGGCTACTCTCTCAGTTCTCTCCCAAAGCCTCCTTCCCCAGTCTCTCCTCAGGGGCCTCTAGTCCATTCTGCTCCTGCCTTTGCCAGAGACCAAGGTAAGTGGCTGCAAATAAAAATGTATGCGTTGGACCTTTACAAGGCTCTTTGCATCTCCAGCCCCTTGTCTCTGGCAGAGTTCAACCCTGCCTCTTTTTGCAGCTGGCTATTATCTGTGTACTTTTTGGGCTCTGGTGCTGTAGGTTGGAGATCCCCACTTTTGGTTTAGCCCCAAATCTTCTCAGCAGGATCCAACTGGCCCTTTCAATATCCTGCTGGTGCAGCCACCCGTGGGAACTCCCACTTCCTTCTTGAGTCTCTACTGCACTCCTTTCTAGTTAGATTACACTAAAGCTGATTCATCTGCCTCTGAGCTTATAAGGCTCCTCTCTCACTATTTTTCAGTTGTTTGTTCTAGATGAATTCTCCACAATTTACTTGTAATTCCAGGTTGGTCCTGAGAGGAGGTCAGTGTTACTTACACTCATTCCTCCACCAGCTTGATTCTCCCGGCAAGGAACTGGTCCATTTAGTCTAAGTTTTCAAACTGGTGGGAATACGTTCATAATATTCCTTTATGTTTCTTGAATGTCCGTGTGATGCCCTCCATTTTAAACCACTCACTCATTAAAAATTATATTTTGAGCTCTTAGTGTTAACAATATTAATTCTATATATATTTATTTAATATCCATATGTGTCAAGTATGGTCTAAGGCTAGGGATAGCATGACATCCTGTTAGAATTTACATTCTAGTGAGGAAGATCAACTTTGAATAAAGAAACAGATACATCAAACAAGCAGTTGTTATGAGTTCTAAAGAAATAAATGACAAGTAGGGGAGAAAAATTATTTAGCAAGGATGGGCAAGGAAAGCTCCTCCAAGGAGGTAACATTTTAGTGAGAACTAAAAACAGAAGAATATAATTTAGATAAAAGCCTAAGAAAGAATAGTCAAGGCAAAAAGAATCACATCTGCAGAGACCCCCAAGAGAATGGAGAGATTAGCACATAGAAAGGAAATAAATTCAGTGTGTCTGGAATGTAGTGAGCAAAGGAGACAGTAGCCCCAGAAGAGGCCTGAGAGGTGGACATTGGCCCAATTTGGGAGGACCTAATAAGCTGTGGAAAATATTTTGGATTTTATTCTAAGTGAAATGAATGGGAAGCTTTTGGAGAATTTTAGGCAGGACAGAGATGTGATCTGCTTTACTTTTTTTAATGCGTGAAACGCCATATATATATATGTGTGTGTGTGTGTGTGTGTGTGTGTGTGTGTGTGTATATGTATATATATACATATATATATGTGTGTGTGTGTGTGTGTGTGTATGTATAGTGGAAAATCACTGGAAAGTGATTTTCTATGTCAAGTAATATTTTTATTCTGGTTAAATTACTAATGAACTGTAAACAATTAAAGTATAAAATTTGAGGTTTTTACATGGAGATATCCATGGAACCATCACCACAGTCAGGATAGTGAACTTATCCATCATACTCAAAAGTTTTTTTGTCCTCTTCTACCTTTTTGACTTAAACAACAGACATTTATAGAATCCCATGGTTTACACTTTTACAGGCTCACTCTGTGGTCTTTCCTTACTGTTATGAGGAAAACAGAATGGAACGGAGTAAGAGTGATGACAGGGAAATCAGATAGGAGCTCTTATAGTTGTCTCAGCAGAAAGAATTTGGTGCCTGGACTTGAGCAGGGTGGGAAGTGACAATTGAAATGGAGAGAATGAAAAATAAATGAATAGGGCCCTTACTGGTGTGCTTCAGTTGGTTGGGCATCATTTTACAAAGCAAAAGGTTGCCAGTTTGATTACTAGTCAGAGCACATGTTTGGGTTTTGGGTTTCATCCCTGGTCAAGGCATGTATGAGAGGCAACCAACTGATGTTTCTCACCCTTTCTTTCTCCTTCCTTTTCTCTCTCTCTCAAAATAAATAAATATATAAATAAATAAAATCTTTAAAAAATGAATGAATTGGGATCTATTTTGCAGTACACTGGGCTGAACATTACAAGCTGTGTCACTTAGGTAATCTCACTGCCTCCATAAAGCCACAGAAGAGTGCCTCCTTCACCTTCAGTTTGAGGATTTCTTCCTGAAGAACCTCAAGTGTCCACAAGACATAAAGTCACCCCAATGGTTCCTTATTTTACTCCGATTAACTCTTAGAATGACTATTACAGCTCCCTGTGCCTATCAATAACATATGTTCAGGGACCACTTTTTCCATCTCTAATAGGTGTTTCTACATTCTGGGAACATTCCGTATAAAGCATACCCTGAAGATCATTGTTCTCATCTCTCCCATAGGAGTGACAATTAAAATGACTATTCTGCAGCATTCAGGCTTCTACTAAACAGTAGGACAGAAGAAAGGACTTTGATTATCAACATGATTAGACAGTGGAATGGATTACCAGAGGAGGTTATGAAGGTTCATTGAGCCAGACAAGCTGCTGAAATATGAAGACATTATGTATCAGCATGAACATCATCTTTATATTCTAAGAGTGTGTATAGAAAGCAATTCAAGTGACAAGAGGAGTAAGGTGGAAGGACAATGTCAATGCTAGGTCATGGGTGGCTGCCAAACAATGCAAGGAAGGACTTGCACACAGGTTGAGCCAGCAGATGAATAAGGAAGCTAGAAATAAGCAGGGAGCTAGTTACCATAAATTATAAGGGTGAAGCCAATGTCTGAATTCAGGGTATAAGGTCAAACTGGAGGACACACACATGGTATGGAGCCTGAATAGATAGGCAAGAGTGAAACTGCAGAGGTATAAACCAGCCAGAAAGCAGTATCAGGGGAATACTGGTCTAATGGCGGTATTAGTCTGTGGCTGGGTTTCAAACCAAGAAGAGGGAAATAGGTAAATATAAAATCAGAGTTGAGAAAAGCATCTCCTGAATCAGAACATCTAGGTGGGTGTACACCATAGCTCACGCAGGATGTACAAGTGGATCCCTGAACTACAGCCAGTCTGATCTCTTCTCTGTTTTGAAGCTTCCCAGAGAGAGACAGTTTCATAGATTTTTGTGACTTCAGCACAATGCTAGGGCTTCTGGGGGATGGGACATCACTAGGTGATCTGCTGCCCCTGTTCCTTACATTTAAGTGGTCAGTGGATATCCTTGTGACTTTGGAAACAAACTGGAAGTAAAATCAAGTTCATAATATAATAAAAAAAAAATTTTTCTCTGACTCTGCTGCTGCTATGTTTGCCTCTTCTCAAAGCCTTTCACTACCCATCCATTTCTGTGAGTCACCCAGAGGTCTGTCAAGTAGTTTATTCACAGAATCCTTTCACCTCACCAGTGACTTCCACCATCTCCTTTTATCCTTTTCTAGCTCTCTAGGATTATAATTTGTTAACAAGTTTTTGATGCCTATAACAAAGATATTGATGCATTGAGGTGACTGTTGTTGCCACTGCTGCTGTCACAAATTTCCTTCACTAAGCTGAAATTACTAAAGCCAATGTTTCTGATGTGGCTTGTGTACTCAATACCTCACAGAGATTTTAGTGACACAGTCCTTTAAATTGGTAGTTACTCTTACAAAGCCCTCTCTACTTTAGACTCAGGTATGAGTCCTGAGAGCTGGATCAGAAGATAACCAGGGTAGTGGACTCTGGCTGTTGTTATAATTTTTTAGTTGTTATTATTGTTCTGCTGTTGTTGCTGCTGTTTGGATTTTGGTCTTCCTAGCCAGCTTTTACATTTCCATTCAACTGGTTATAGACTCTATTCATGGCCTGAGGAGTAAGTATGTGAAGAAGACTTGGCCAAGCACAGAACATCCATTCTCTTAGCAACAGTTATTGGACAAAGTGGTGGACACATGACCAAAAAAGGCCAATCAAAATTGTTCCCTGGAATAAATCTATGGACTCTGGGATGCACAAGTTTTCTTTACAAAGCTGCAGCTGCTGGTAGCTACATTTGCTGCAATATGGAGAACAGTAGTCTATAACAGGAGAGGGTGAGAGAACTGGGACAAGAAAAGCAAAGACAAGCAGAGATGAAATATGGACACAGAGTTCTGACCAAGTTCAGCCATCCCTGGTTCCTTTGAGTGTCCTACTCTCCTTCCTAGTCTTTTGAATAAACACAGTGCTTCTTTTTTCTGTTTCAGGTGAGTTGAGTTAGGTTGCTGTTATTTCTTATTTTTAAATGTCCTAATTAATTACAACCTGACAGTTATACTAAAAATATTCCCTCCTTTTTCAACATGAGGTCTACGAGGAACTTACATTTTCATTATTTCTTTCATTAGGGTGAAATATTTCCTATTGGGCTTCTAATGAAATAATTCATTTGTAGACTCTCCTCCTAGACCCTCCAGACAAACACAAGATGTATGTGAATCCATTTAAGGCTGTCAAGTTGTGTTTCATCCAAATAACCATTCAGTCATTTAACAAATATTTATTGAGCTCTTACTATGTGTGTCAGATGCTATTTTGGAGCCAAAAATATAGAAGTGAATAAAGCAGTCATTTCTTTGGTAGTTACAGAATAGTCATAGAGATGTAAAATACTGCGTATGTATTGTAGTAAAAAATATCAGACCTGGCTGGTGTGGCTCAGTGGATTGAGCACAGACCTGTGAAAAAAAATAAAGGGTCACTAGTTCAATTCCGAATCTAGAGCACATGCTTGGGTTATGGGCCAGGTCCCCAGTTGGGGGCACATGACAGGCAACCACACATTGATGTTTCCCTCACTTTTTTTCTCCCTCTTTTCCCCTCTTTAAAAAATAAATGAGTACAATATTTTAAAAAGAATCAAAATAAATATGTATGGAGCCAGGTGGGTACTTAAAGCAGCAGGGGGGATAACTCTATAAAGTACATGATTTTCTAACTACTTTGCTATACACCTGAAAATAATACAGAATAATATTGACTACAAACTGAAATTGAAAAATAAATAATAATAAAAATAATAATTAAGAATTTCTAGAAAAATCAAGGTAGTAGAGGAGTGAGTAGAAGTCATACTGACCACCTACCAGGACCAATCTGGAATTACAACTACATTGTGGAGAAGTCACCTGGAACAAACAACAAAACAATAGTGAGAGAAGAGCCTTATAACCTCAGACAGAAGAATCAGCTTTAACACAAGCAAAATGATAAGGAGTGCAGTAGAGAATTGAGAAGGTGGGCGGGGCACCCAAGAGCAGGCAGCACGAGAAGGATACTGAAATGACCAGTTGGATCCCCATGAGAAGATTGGGGTCTGAACCATAGTGGGGATCTTCGCCCTATAGCATGAGAGCCCAAAAAGCACAGAGATAACAGCCAGCTGTGAAAAGTAGCTCTCTGGCAGAGATGGGTGGCAGGAGACGCAAAGAGCCTTCTGAAGGTCTAACGCATAAATTATTATTTGCAGCCACTTACCCTGGTGTCTGGCAAAGGGGCGTCAGACTGGGCTAGAGACACTGGCAGAGACTGGAAAAGGAGGCTTTGGGGAGAGAACTGAGAGTGTAGCCAGCAGGATTCTGGTGCTGACTCCTCCCTCATGTGGCAGCAGCCATCTTAATCAGGCAGACCACTCCACTGAGCAGCAACAGCATGAAAAGATACAATAGCTCTGTCCCAAGGAGGGACTTGGCCCTGGTGTGTGGCGTCTAAGCCGACCTGCAGAGTGCAGAGTGACTAGATTTAGAACTGAAGGAAACAGCCACAGACAGTAGAATCCTGGAAGTCTCCAACAGACTGTCTAAGGTCAGATAAGGTAAACATCTGACATCATCAGACAAGAAAGAAAACAGAGCAGTATCCTACCACAGTAGTTCACACCACAAAGTTAAGAAATCAGGACAGATTAATTTAAGAAGCAGAAACAAAAAAGAAGAGTCTCACAAATAACAGGAAGAAAAAGAAACATCCCCTAGTCAAAGGGAAAGGAAGAATCCCCAGAAAGAGAACTAAATGAAATAGAAGCAAGTAAACTATCAGATATTGAGTGGAAAACAACAGTTCTAAGGAAACTGTTCAATGAGCTTAGTGATATCATAGAGAATTACAAAAAAACTACAGAGAAACTATGAGAAATTTACTGCAAAGTATAACAGCATGAAAAAGAATATAGAAACTATCAATGAGAGGTAAGAGGAAGTGAAGAATGCCATTTCTGAATTGAAGAACGCAATAGAAGGAATAAAAAGTAGGCTAGATGAAGCAGAGGATCAAAGCAGCGAGCTGGAGGATAAGGTAAAAAAAAAAAACCTCCCAGAAACAGCAAGAAAATGAAAAAAAGACTCAGAAAGAATAAAGAAGCTGTATGGAGTGGAATATGACAGAGGAGTGAGTGGAAGTCACACTAAACTCCTCCCAGGACCAAACTGGAATTGCAACTAAATTGTGGAGAAATCACCTGGAAAACAACAGAACAATAGTGAGAGAAAAGCCTTGGAGCCTCGGACAGACAGTGGTATTGGCTTTTGCACAATGTAACAGGTGAGAAGTGTGGTGGAGGCTCGAGAGGCTACCCTGCACACCCATGGTCACCAGCACCAGAGGGATATGGAAAGGGCCATTTGGATCCCCCTGAGAAGAACAGGGTCTGAATCATAAGTGGCGACCTCTAGCCTACAGCATCAGAACCAAAAAAGCACACAGACAAAAGAGAGCTTCAAAATGCTTAGTGGTGCTCTCTGCCAGAGACATGTGGCTGGAGATGCAAAGAGACTTTAAAGGACCAAGGCAAATATTTGCAATGGCAGCCACCTTCCTTGGTCTCTGGGCAGAGGCGTGGGCAGAGTAGGCTGGAGTCTGAGGAGAGATTGGGGAGGAAAGATTTGGGGAGAGAACTGAGACAGTGGCCAGTGGGGCCTCGATGATGACTCAGATCCCACTCTGCAGCTTCTATCTTGCTCAGGTATAAAGGACACAATAGCCTCACCCTCAGGACACTCTGCCCCAGCCAGGTGTTGCATGCAGGCCTGGGTGCTGAGTACAGAGCGTCTGGCACAGAAAGTAGATCCCTGCATGAAGGGGACACAAAGCTGTCTAGGGACACTAGAGGAGAGACTGGAGATGGAAGCACTGGGGAGAGAACTGAAGGAATAGCCAGGGGGATATCAGTGCTGGCCCCTCCCCCACTCATCAGCTTCCAACTTGCTCAGGCAGATGATTCCTCTGAGTAGCAGCAGGCTGTAAGGACACAATAGCCCTACCCTCAGAAAGCACTGCCCTGCCCTGTGGTGACTAAGTCAGAAGGCTGAGGGCAGAGTGAATAGATCAATAATTGTAGGAGACAGAAATGGACAGTAGATTCTGGGAAGTCTCAAGCAGACTGCCAAAACTCAGAGGAAGTCAACCTCTGACATCATCAGAGGCAGGACCAGAAAGAAAAGAAAGAAAGAAAGAAAGACCGGTTTACTACAATAGAAGTTCATTCCACAAAGTCAAGAAATCAAGGCAGATCAATTTAAAAAGCAGAAGTAAAAAGAAGAGTCTCAAAAATAATGAGAAGGAAAAGAAACACCCACCAAATGAAGGGAAAGGAGGAATGACCAGAAAGAGAATTACATGAAAAAGATGCAAGTAAACTATCTATATTGAATTAAAAACAATGGCTCTAAGGATGTTCAATGAGCTAAGAAAACTCAAAAACAATTATGAGAAACTACAGGGAAACTATGAGGAACTCAATGAAAACTATATCAACATGAAAAAAAGACATAGAAACTATCAATAAGAGACAAGAGGAAATGAAAAATACAATTTCTGAATTGAAGAACAGAGTTGACGGCATCAAAAGCAGGCTAGATGAATCAGAGGATCAAATCAGCAAGCTGGAGGACAAAGTAGAAAAAAGCTCCCAGAAAGATAAAGAAAATGAAAAAAGACTCAGAAAGAATGAAGACATATCTAGGGAAATTCAGGACAACCAGAAATGTAATGCTATCCATATGAAAGGGATAACAGAAGGAGAAGAAGAGGAGCAAGAGACAGAGAACCTATTTGAAAAAGAAATGATAGAAAACTTTCCTAATTGGAGGAGATGAAAAGACTCACACATCCAGGCAGCACAGAGGGTCCAACTCAAGAGGAACACGATGAGGCCCACTCCAAGGCACATCCTCATTGAAATGGGAAATATCAAAGACAAACAAAGAATCCTAAAGGAAGCAGGGGAGAAAGATGTACTAACATACAAGGAAGCCCTGAAACAGCGAGCAACTAAACTCTCAGCGGAAACTCTACAAACCAGAAGAGAACGGCAAGACATATTCCAAGTAATGAAAAGGAAAGGCCTGCAACCAAGACTGCTCCACACAACAAGGCTCTCCATTAAAATGGAAGGCAAAATGAGAAGTTTCCCAGTCAAAACAAGGATAAAATAATACCTCTCCACAAAACCAGCACTGCAAAAGATGCTAAAGGGACTGTTTTAAGAAAATGAAGATAAAGAGTGAGAAAGAGAAGAACACAGGTACAAAAGGAAAAATGAATAAGTTACTATCAATAATAATTTTAAATGTAAATAGATTAAATGCCCCAATCAAAAGACACAGCATAGCTGAATGGATAAGAAAACAAGGCCCAGACATATGTTGTCTACAAGTGGCATGCCTCAGAACAAAGGATTGACACATACTGAAAGTAAAGGGATGGAAAAAAAAATCCAAGCATATGGACAGTAAAAAAAAGGCAGGGGTAAAAATACTGATATCAAACAATATAGATTTCAAAACAAAGGCCATAAAAAATGACCCAGAAAGATACGTTATAATCCTCAAAGGAAGAATCCATCAGAAGACATACACATTGTAAACATACATACACCCATCATAGGAATGCCCAAATACATAAGGAAAACCTTGGAGAACTTCCAGAAAAATACAGCCACACACTGATAGTAGGGGATTTTAGCACCTGACTGTCAAAAATGAATAGATCTTCCAAACAAAACTTAAAGGGATATTGTGGAAGTGAATAATGCATGAGATCAAATAGACTTAACTGACATATATAGAAACTTTCATACCAAAGAAGCAAAATACACATTTTTTTTCAATGCACACAGAACATTTCAAAGATATACGACATGATAGAAACAAAACAAGCCTCAACAAATTTAGGAAAAGTGAAATAATAACAATCATTTTCTCAGACCACAAGCGCTTGAAACTGGAAACCAACCTGAAGGAAAAACCTCAAGAACTTTGAAACTCATGGAGACTGAAGAGCACACTATTAAACAATGAATGAGTAAATAATGAGATCAGAGAAGAAATGAAACAATTTCTGGGAACAAATGAAAATGAACACGGAACAGTCCAAAGCCTATGGGTCACAGTGAAGGAAGTCCTGAGAGGAAAGTTCATTGCAACACAGGACTATCAAAAAAATAGAAACACGGCAAATAACTGAACTCACCCTACAACTTCAAGAACTAGAGAAAAAACAACAAATAAATCCCAGAGCAAGTAGAAGGGAGGAAATAATCAAGATCAGAGCAGAACTGAATGATATAGAGACTAAAAAAACAATTCAATGACCAACCAATCCAGGAGTTGATTCTTTGAAAAAAAAAAAAAGAAGAAGAAAAGCTCTTAAGCAGAGTCATCAAGAAAAAAATGGGGAGGTCCAAATAAATAATATCAGAAATTAAAGAGGAGAAATAACAACAGATACCACAGAAATACATAAGATTGTAAAAAACTACTCTGAGCAATTACATGCCAAGAATTTGAAAACGTCAATGAAATGGTCAAATTTCTAGAAAAGTATAACCTTCCAACACTGAATGAAGAAGCAGAAAACCTGACCAGACCAAAAACACCTAGTGAAATTGAAGCAGTAATCAAAAATATCCCAGCATATGAAGGCCCTGGACCAGTTGGTTTCACAGGAGAATTTTACAAAACATTTAAGGAACAGCTAATCCCTATCCTTCTCAGACTACTCCAAAAAATCTAAGAATAGGTAATATTCCCAAACTCTTTTTATGTGGCCAGCATCATCTTAAGCAGAAAATCAGATAAAAACACAAGAAAGGTAGAAAAATACAGGCCAATATTGCTTATGAACATAGACTCTAAATACCTCAACAAAATATTGGCAAACCACATCCAGCAATACATTAAAAGGATCATCAACCATGATCCAGTGGGATTCATCCCTGGGATGCAAGGATGATACAATATATCCATCAATAAACATAATATATCACATAAATAAAAAGAAACACAAAAACCACATGATCATCTCAATAGATGCGAAATAAGCATTTGATAAGGTACAGTACCCAATTATGATAAAAATGCTCCCCAAAATGGGAATAAAGAGGGCATACACAACATAATAAAGGCCATTTATGAAAAACATACAGCCAACATCATACTCAATGGGCAAAAACTAAAAGCTTCCCCACTAAGATTGGTAATAAGACAAGGATGTCCGATTTTACCACTTCTATTCAATATAATATTGGAATTACTAGCCACAGCGGTCAGACAAGAAAAAGAAATAAAAGGCATCCAAATTGGAAAGGAGGAAGAAAAACTATCATGTTTGCAGATGACCTGATAGTGTACATAGAAAATGCTATAGACTCCAACAAAATCCACTTGACCTCATAAGTGAATTTGACAAAACAGCGGGATACAAAGTCAACATTCAGAAATCATAGGCATTTTGTACACCAACAATGAAATATCAGAATCATAAATTAGGAGAAAAAAATTTTGCTTAGCAAAAAAAAAAAAAAATGAAGTACCTAGGAATATATTTAACAAAGGAGATAAAAGATCTGTACACCAAAAATGGTATAACACTGAAGAAAGAAATTAAAGAAGACACAAATAAATGAAATCATATGCAATATTCATGGATTGGAAGATTTAACATCATCAAAATGTTCATACTAACCAGAGCAATGTATAGATTCAAAGCAATCCCTATTAAAATACTAATGACTTAATTCACTGACATAGAACAGACATTTCAAAAATTTATAAGGAATCATAAACAACCCTGAATAGCCACAGCAAATTTAATAAAGAAAAACAAAGCAGGAGGGATCACAATAATGGACATGAAAGAATATTACAAGGCCACTCTATTCAAAGAAGTCTGGTACTCACCCAAGAACAGACACATAGATCAGTGGAACATAATAAGAAGCGTAGAAATAATCCCACGTCTCAATGGTCAGTTAATATTTGACAAAGGGAGCAGATGCATAAATTAGAATAAAAATAGCCTCTTCAGAAGCGGGGTGCACATGAACCAGACTGCCCTCGATTGCAACACGGTCTGCACAAATAGTGGATCCTTGGATGAAGGGGTCATAGAACTTCCCAGAGACCACTGAGGAAAGACTGGAGACAGAGGTGTTGGGGAAAGAACAAGAGGAGGAACCAGGGAGTCTCCACTCCTTCTCCTTTCCGTAGTCTCCATTGTGCGGGAACAGGTCAAACCCCAAAGAACCAAAAGCTGAAAAGAATACAATAGACAGCCCAAAACCACCAAGTGCAGGCACGTAAACTCGCGCCAAGTGGCTGGCAAGGGTTGGCGAGCATGTGTGTGGACCCGCGTGGGCTGGCAAGGGCTCGCTTAGGCTGGCAAGGCCTCCCGCAGGTTGGTGATGATGGGGCCTGCAAAGGAGTGTGCAGATCGGCAAAAGCAGGCATAAACTGACCCACGCAGGCCCGTGATTGCAGAGTGGTCTGCAGAAATAGTGGATTCCAGACCAAAAGGGTCACAGAGCTGCCCAGAGTCTGTGGAGGAGAGACTGGAGAAAGGATTAAATGGAGAGTCCTGGAGCTGACTTCCTCCCGTTTCCATAGTCTCCATTTGGCGAGGGCAGGTGACACCCCCAAAGAGCCAAAAGCAGGGAAAGCACACAATAGAGACCTTAAACTGACCAGTCCTGGGTCACCCACTGGGTGCGGGCGCTAGAAGAGTGCGAGAGGTTGGGCGAATAAGCGCCCAGTTGGGCTGGAGATAATGCCTGGCCAGGGATCCTGCAGAGCCAGGGAACGCGCTCAAGGAGCCGGCAGGAGAGTGCAGAGCGATCCACAGAAATAGTGGATACCTGGCGGAAGGGGTCACAGAGCTGCCCAAAACAGGAGTTAGACACAGACAATAGATTCCTGGAAAGCTGAAACAAACGACTCAAGGTCATATAGGGTCAACAACTGACATCATCAGAGGCAGGCCCAGAAAGAAAACTGAAGAAAAATAAATAAATAAATAAATAAAAAGACCTGCCTGCTACCATACAAGTTTAACACACAAAGTTAGCAAATCTAGATGGCCCAATTGTAGGAGAAGCAAAAATAAATAAATAAATAAATAAATAAATAAATAAATAAATAAATAACTTAACAGACTCTCACAAAAAAGGGAAGAAAAATAAGTTCCCCCAAATGAGTGGAAAAGGGGACCCCCCACAGAGAGAGCTAAATGAAATAGAGGCAAGGGAACTATCAGATATTGAATTCAAAACAATGGTTCTAAGGAAGCTCAATGAGCTCAGCCAGCTCAAAGATATCTACCTGAAACTGCAGAGAAACTATCAGGATCTTACAGCAAAATATATAAACCTGGAAAAGGACATAGAGACTATCAAGAAGACACAAGAGGATATGATGAATATCATTTCTAAATTGAAGAACACAGTAGAGGAATCCAAAGCAGGCTGAATGAAGTCGAGGATCGAATCAGTGAGATGGAGGATAAGGTAGAAAAAAGCTCCCAGAAAGAACAAGAATTGGAAAAAAGACTCAGAAAGAATGAAGAGGCATTTAGGGAAATGCAGGACAACTTGAAACGCAGTAATATATGCATAATAGGGATACCAGAAGGAGAATAAGAGGAGCAAGGGATAGAGAATTTCGTCAAAAAAGTAATGATGGAAAATTTTCCCAATGTGAGAAGAGACAGGGTCTCATGGATCCAGGAGGCATAGAGGACCCCACTCAAGAGGGACTCAAGGAGGTCCACTCCAAGACACATCATCATTAAAATGGCAACTATCAAAGAAAAAGAGAGAATCCTCAAGGTAGCAAGGGAGAAGGAGAATGTAACATACAAGGGGGCCCCGATACACCTAGGTGCAGACTTCTCAACAGAAACACTACAAGCCAGAAGGGAATGGCAACAAATATTCCAAGTCATGAAAAGCACGGGCCTACAAAACAGGCTGCTCTACCCAGAAAGGCTCTCAATTAAAATAGAAGGGGAAATATGGAGTTTCCCAGACAAAAGAAGGCTAAAAGAATATATCTGAACCAAACCAGCACTCCAAGATATGCTAAGGGGACTGGTTTAAGCAGATGAAGGAAAAGAATGAGACAGAGAGGAACACAGGTACAAAGAGAAAAAATGAATAGGTTTCTATTAGTAATAACTCTCAATGTAAATGGACTAAATGTCCCAATCAAGAGACACAGAGTAGCTGAATGGATAAAAAACAGACCCACACATATGCTGCCTACAAGAGACTCACCTCAGAGCCAAAGACCTACACAGATTGAAAGTAAAGGGATGGAAAAAAATATTTCAAGCAAATGGGCAAGAGAAAAAGGCTGGGGTTGCCATACTTGTATCAGACAAAGTAGATTTCAAACAAAGGCCATAAAAAGAAACCCAGAGGAGCACTTTATAATATTTAAAGGAAGAATCCAACAAGACATAAACATTGTAAACTTATATGCACCCAACATAGAAGCACCCAAATATATAAGGAAAATCTGGGACAACTGCAAAAAAGATATAGACAGCAACACACTGATAGTAGGGGATTTCAATACCCCACTGTCAAAAATGGACAGATCTTCCAAACAAAACATCACCAAGGATATTGTGGAGCTGAATCAGGTACACTTAACTGACATTTATAGAACCTTACATTCCAAAGAAGTAAAATATGTATTTTTTTCAAATGCTCATGGAAGCTTTTCTAAGATAGGCCACGTGATAGGACACAAAGCAAACCTCAGCAAATTCAGGAAAATTGAAATAATACCAAAATTTTTCTCAGATCACTAGGGCTTCAAACTGGAAAGCACATCAAAGAGAAACTTCAAAAACTTGCAAATTCATGGAGACTGAACAGTAGACTATTAAACAATGGTTCAATAATGAGAGAAGAGAAGAAATCAAAAAATTTCTGGAAACAAATGAAAATGAACAGACAACAGTCTAAAACCTATGGGACACAGCAAAGGCAGTCCTGAGAGGGAAGTTCATAGCAATACAGGCTTACCTAAAAAAGATAGAAATATTTCAAATTAATGACCTTACCCTAAAACTTCAAGAAATGGAGAAACAACAACAAATCCCACAGCAAGTAGAAGCAAGGAAATAATAAAAATCAGAGCAGAACTGAATGACATAGAGATGAAAAGAACAATTCAAAGGATCAATAAATCCAGGGCTGGTTCCTTGAAAAGATAAATAAAATTGACAAGCCTTTAAGTAGACTTATCAAGACAAAAAGGGAGAGGACCCAAATTAATAATATCAGAAATGAAAGAGAAATAACAACTGATACCACAGAAATACAAAGGATTGTCAGAAACTACTATGAACAATTATATGCCAAGGAATTTGAAAATCTTGATAAAATGGACAAATTTCTAGGAAAGTATAATCTTCCAACACTGAAGGGGGAAGAAACAGTAAGCTTGAACAGATCAATAACAACTGGGGATATTGAAGCAGTAATCAAGAAACTCCCAGCACACAAAAGCCCAGGGCTGGATATTTTCACAAGAGAATTTTACAAAATATTTAAGAAAGATCTAACCCCTGTCCTTCTCAGACTATTCCAAAAAATCCAAGGGGAGGGAAGACTCCCAAACTCTTTCTATGAGGGCAGCATCACCCTGATCCTAAAACCACATAAAGACACTACAAAGAAAGAAAACTTCAGGCAAATTTTGCTGATGAACATAGATGCTAAAATCCTCAACAAAATATTGGCAAGCTGCATCCAGCAATACATTAAAACGATTATCCACCATGATCAAGTGAGATACATCTCAGGGATGCAGGGATGGTTCAATATAAGCAAGTCAATAAACGTAATACATCACATAAATAAAAATAAAGACAAAAACCACATGATCATCTCGATAGATGCAGAAAAAGCATTCGATAAGGTACAGCACCCATTCATGATCAAAACACTCAGCAAAATGGGAATAAATGGGGCATTCCTCAATGTAATAAAGGAGATACAAGAAAAACCTAAAGCCAACATCATACTCAACGGGCCAAAAGTAAGAGCTTTTCCACTAAGATCGGGAACACGACAAGAATGTCCTCTTTCACCACTTCATTTCAACATCTTATTGGAAATCCTAGCCACAGTGCTCAGACAAGAAAAAATGAATAAAATGCATCCGAATAGCAAAGGAGGAAGTAAAGCTATCATTCTTTGTAAGTGACATGATAGTGTATATAGAAAACTCTGTAGAATCTACAAAAAACTCCTCAACCTAATAAGTGAATTTGGCAAATCAGGAAGATTCAGAGTCAATATTATATCAAATGCATTTTTTTACACCAGCAATGAAAGAGAAGAAGTAGAAATGAGAAACAAAATACCATTTGATATATCAAGAAGAAAAATAAAGTACCTAGGAATAGATTTAACCAAAGAGATAAAACCTGTACACAGAAAACTGTACAACATTGAATAAAGAAATTAAGAAGGACACAAATAAATGGAAGCATATCCTATGCTCATGGACTGAAAGAATTAATAGCATCAAAATGTCCATACTACCCAAAGCAATTGATAGATTCAATGCAATCCCTATTAAGATAGCAATAACATATTTCACAGAAAAAAAACAGACATTCAAAAATTTATATGGAACCATAAATGACCCTGAATAGATGCAGCAATTATAAAAAAGAAAAAGTAGGCGGGATCACAATATCGGACATCAAACTCTACTACAAAGCCTCTATACTCAAAACAATCTGGTACTGGCACAAAAACAGACCCATAGACCAGTGGAACAGAATAGAAAGCCCAGAAATAAGCCCAGATCTATATGGACATCTAATATTTGGCAAAGGGGGCAGAAGCATAAAATGGAGCCATAATAGCCTCTTCAAGAAATGGTGTTGGGAGAGCTGGACGGGTACATCCAAAAAATTGAAATTGGATCATCAGCTGACACCATACACAAAAATAAACTCAAGATGGATAAAAGACTTAAATATGAGTCGCAACACCATAAAAGTCCTAGAGGAGAACATTGGCAGGAAACTCTCAGATATCCCACGTTGCAATTTTTTCACCGATATGTCTCCTAAAGCAAAGGACATAAAGGAAAGAATAAGCAAGTGGGACCTCATCAAAATAAGAAGCTTCTGCATGGCTAAAGAAAACATCACCACAATGAAAAGGAAGCCAACCATATGGGAAAATATATTTGCTAATCATACATCAGATAGAGGTTTGTTCTCCAAAATATATAAAGAACTCACTCGACTCCACTCCAAGAAAACAAATGATCCACTCAAAAAATGGGCAAAGGACCTGGGCAGAAGCTTTTCCAAGGAAAAGATACAGAGGTCCCAGAGCCATCTAAAAGGATGCTCAGCATCACTAGCCATCAGAGAAATGCAGATCAAAACCACCATGAGGTACCACCTCACACTGGTCAGAATGACCTTCATAAACAGATCAGCAAACAACAGGTGCTGGCGAGGCTGTGGAGAAAAGGAAACCCTAGTACACTTTTGGTGGGAATGCAGACTGTTGCAGCCATTGTGGAAAGCAGTGTGCAATTTCCTCAAAAAGCTGAAAATGGATCTGCCTTTTGATCCAGTGATTCCCCTGCTGGGACTATATCCTAAGAATACCAAAACGCCAATCAAAAGACCCTATGTACCCCAATATTCATAGCAGCACAATTGACAATAGCCAAATGTTGGAAGAAACCCAAATGCCCATCTGTAGATGATTGGATCAAAAAACTATGGAACATTTACACAATGGAATAGAACGCAGAAGAAAGAAAAAAAGAACTACTATACTTCACGACAGCATGGATGGAACTGGAGAGCATTATGCTAAGCGAAATAAGCTAGGGAGCGAAAAACAAAAACCATATGATCTCACCTATAAGTGGAACCTAACCAACAATACAAAGATGCAAGGGAAATAAGACCAGCAACAGTGAAAGCAAAAGAAACCAACAGAGATATGAAGGAAGGAGGGAGGGAGGGCAGGGAAAAAGGAGGGGAAGGGGAAAATCAAGGAACATATAGCAAGGACTCATGGATAAAACCAAAGGGGAAGAGTTGAGGGAGGGAGGGAGGAGGCAAGGGAAAGTGGTGAGGGGAAGGCAGAGACAAATGTATTTGAAAAATTAATAAATAAATAAAAATAGCCTCTTCTAGGCAATGGTATTGGGAGAGGTATACAGCTACATGTAAAAAAAATTGACATGTGATCACCAACTGACACCACACACAAAAGTATACTCAAGATGGGTGAAGACTTAAATATAAATGGCACACCATGAAAGTCCTGGAAAAGAACATAGGCACTAGACTCTCTGATATCCCATGCAGCAATAGTTTCTTCAATATGTTCCTTAAAGAAAGGGACGTTAAAGGAAAAAAGAATAAACAAGTGAGACCTCTTCAAATTAAGAAACTTCTGCATGGGCAAAAAAAAAAAAAAATCAGCAAAATGAAAAGGGAACCAACTGACCAACTGTATGGGAAAATATATTTGCCAAAGACACATCATATAAGGGTTTGATATCCAAAATCTATGAAGAACTCACATGACTGCACTTGAAGAAGACAAACAATCCAATTTAAAAATGGGCAACAGACCTGGACAGACAGTGCACATGGAAGAGATACAGAGGGCACAGAGACATGTGAAAGGATGCTCACGATCACTAGCCATCAGAGAAACGCAAATTAAAACCACAAGTAGATACTACTTCACACCGGTCAGAATGTCCATTGTAAACAGATAAACAAAGAATGGGTGCTGGTGAGGCTGTGGAGAAAAGAGAATCCTAGTACACTGTTGGTGTAAATGCAGACTGGTGCAGCCACTGTGGGAGACAGTTTGGAATTTCCTCAAGAAGCTTAAAATGGAACTGCGTTTTGTCCCAACAATTCCACAGATAGGATTATACACTTAGAATCCCAAAACACCAATTCAAAAGAACCTATGCACCCCAATGTTCATGGCAGCACAATCTACATTAGCCAAGTCCTGGAAGCAACCTAAGTGCCCATCAGTAAAGGAGTGGATCCAAAAAATATGGTACATTTATACAATGGAATACTATGCAGCAGAAAGAAAGAAAGAGCTACTACCATTTACGACAGCATGGATGGAACTGGAGAGCAGTATGCTGAGCTAAATAAGCCAGGCTTTGAAAAACAAGTACCATATAATATCACCTATACATGGAAGCTAACCAACAAAACAAACAAGCAAGGAAAATATAACCAGGAACATTAAAAGAAAAAAAGGAACCAACAGAATGAAGAGGGAAGGTGGTGTGTGGAAAGGGAAGGGATGGGTCAAGTCAAGGAGCATATATAAAAACCCATGAACAAAGTCAAAATGGGAAATGATTGATGGAATGAAGTGGGGGAGGGGCGGGGGCAAGCGGTGGTAGGAAGGTGGAGGCAAATATATTTTATCAATAACAGAAAAATAATGAAGAGTCATTGAGGGAATTGCTTGAAAACCTGAAATATAATAATATCCATATAATAAGGATAATAGAAGGAGAAGAAGAGGAGCAAGGGATAGAGGACCTGTTTGAAAAATTAATGATGGAAAACTTCCCTCATTTGAGAAGAGAAAAAGTCACACAAGTCTGGGACACACAGAGGGTATCATTCAAGAGGAACCTAATGAGGTCCACTCTAAGGCACATCATAGTTAAAATTGTAAATATCAAAGACAAACAGAGACTCATAATGGAAGCAAGGAAGAAAGAGGTTACCATATAAGGGAGCACTGGTATGGCTCCGAGCTGTCTTCTCAACAGAAACACTACAAGCTAGAAGGGAAATGGCAAGAAATATTTCAAGGAATGAAAAGCAAAGGCCTGCAAGCAACCCTGCTCTACCCAGAAAGGCTCTCCATTCAAATGGAAGGTGGAATAAGGAGTTTCCCAGCAAAAGAAGGCAAATAGAATACACTTCCACCAAACCAGTATTGCAAAATATGCTACAGGGACTGCTTTAAGATGATGAAGAAAAGGTAGTATTTGAATACCCAATTCCTTTCACTGTCACTGATCCTTGATATTATCAATATTTTTAATATTTATTAATCTGTTTGTGTCAATGATTTATTAATGTAATTGTTACTTTATTATTTGTTGAAACTAAACCTGTTTTTGTATATTTCTTGCCTAATTTTATAATTTTTAAAAAGCTTTAAATGACTTTTTGGCATTCTTTATCCATTTGTCAATTTAATGTTTGTAGAATTTTTCCCTTAAAAAAAACAAAATCTATTAACCCTTACTTTCCCATTATATTCCTTTTCTTTTAAATTTTTTATGTGTATGTATTATATAGTCTTAAATTTTTAATATAGTTATATTGTCTATATTTTACTTTATAGCTTCTGGGTTTGAACATTTTTCTTCAGGGTAAGAAAAATATTAGTTTGCATTTTCTCCTAAAACCCCTTAGAGAGTCTGAAATGAAATTGATGCGAAGAGGCCCACTCCAAGATATGTCATAATTAAAATGTGAAAAGTTAAAGATAAAGAGAGAACCTTGAAAGTAGTAAGGGAAAAGTTGTTTGTTACTTACAGGAGAGGTCCCATAAGACTGTCAGATGATTTCTCAAAAGAAACTTTACAAGCTAGAAGAGATTGGCAAGAAATATTTAAACTCATGAAAAGCAGGGACCTATAGCCAAGGTTGCTCTACCCAGCAAAGGTCTTGAAGGATAAGTAGAGAGCTTACCAGACAAGAAAATGCTAAAGGGGTTCATCATCACTAAATCATTGTTATAGGAAATGTAAAAGGATGTTATTTTAGAAAAGGAAGATCAAAACTATGAAAAATAAAAGGCAATAAATACATATCTATCAATATGTGATTCTAAAAAACAAACTAAACAAAAAAGAAGAACAGAGACAGAACCATGGATACAGAGATCATTTTGATAGTTGCCAGGTTGGGGGGGGGGTCGTTGAATGGATGAAGAAGTGTGCTAATTAATAAATAGTGATAGGATGGGACTTCCAGCCAAGATGGAGTTGTAGGTAGATACAGTTTGCCTCTTCGCACAACCAAAAGAAGGACAAAAACAAATTTAATAACAAAAAAATAACCATAACTGTCTGAAAATCACACTGCATGGAAGTCTGACAACCAAGGAGCTAAAGAAGAAACATTCATCCAGACCAGCTGTGGGGGCAGAGATGGGCAGCCAGGGTGGAGAGGACGTGCACCAAGGCAGAAGCTGGAGGGCGGCAGCTTTGCCTGCAGATAAAATGTGAGGAACAGCTGGGGAGCAAGACAGATGGTGCAATAAGAGGTTCCAGTGTGGGAAAAGAAAACCTCAAAACCTCTGGCTGTAAAAAACTGTGGGGGATGCAGAAGTGGGAGAAAGTCCCAGCCTCACAAGAGATTTCAATGGAGAGACCCACTGGGTCCTAGAATGTACACAAACCCACCCATCTGGGAATCAGTACTAGAAGGGCCCTATTTGCTTGTGGGTAGTGGGGGAAGTGACTGAAAGGTGGCTGAGAGCCAAGCAAACAGCATTGTTCCCTCTTGGATCCCTTCCCCACATACAGCATCACAATGCAGTGACCTGGGTTGCCTTGCTCTGGTGAATACCTAAAGCTCTGCCCATTCTGACACAACAGGTGTTCCAATACAAAGAAATGTGGCCCAGCCCTGTCTGCTGTGGCTCAGTGGATTGAGCTCTGGACTGTGAAACAGAGTATCATAATTTTGATTCTCAGTCAGGGCACATGCCTTGGTTGCAGGCCAGGTCACCGGTAGGGGATGCATGGGAGGCAACCAAACATTGGTGTTTCTCTCCCTCTCTTTCTCCCTCCCTTCACCTGTCTCTAAAAAATAAATGAATAAAATAAAATCTTAAAAAAAAGAAATATGGCCAAAATGAAAGAACAGATCAAAGCTCCAAAAATAAAATGAAGTGATGAAGAGATAGTCAATTTATCAGATGCACAGTTCAAAACACTGCTGATCATCATGCTCACAGAAATTGTTGAGTATGGCCGCAAAATGGAGGAAAAAGTCAAGACTATGCAAAGTGAAATAAAGAAAAATACACAGGGAACCAACAGTAAAGGGAAGGAAACTGAGAATCAAATCAACGATTCGAAGCTGAAGGAAAAGATAAACATTCAACCAGAACAGAACGAAGAAACAAGAATTCAAAAAGATGAGAAGAGGCTTAGGAACCTCTGGGACAACTTTAAGCACTCCAACATTCAAATCATAGGGGTGCTAGAAGAAGAAGAGGAAGAGCAAGAAATTGAAAACTTATTTGAAAAAATAATGAAGTAGAATTTCCCCAATCTAGTGAAGGAAATAGACTTCCAATAAATCCAGGAAGCTCAGGGAGTCCCAAAGAAGTGGAAACCAAGGAAGCACACAGCAAGGCACATCATAATTACATTACCCAATATTAAAGATAAGGAGGGAATCTTAAAAGCAGCAAGAGAAAAGGAGTTACTTACAAAGGAGTTCCCATAAGACTATCAGCTGGTTTTGCAAAAGAAACCTTCTAAGCAAGAAGAGGCTAGAAAGAAGTATTCAGAGTCATGAAAGACAAGGGCCTACATCCAAGATTACTCTATTCAGCAAAGCTATCATTTAGAATGGAAGGGCAGATAAAGTGCTTCCCAAATAAGGTAAAGTTAAAGGAGTTCATCATCACGAAGCCCTTAGTATATGAAATAGTAAAGGGACTTATTTAAGAAAAAGAAGCTAAAACACAATGAACATTAAAATGACAACAAACTAACAACTATCAACAACTGAGCCTAAAAAAAGAAACAAAAAACATAAACAAAATATGCACACAACCAGAACAGTAACAGAATCAGAGAAATGGAGATCAGAGGGGAGGGGGAGGGTACAAGTGGGGGAAAAAGTACAAGGAATAAGCAGCATAAATAGTAGGTACAAAAGAGACAGAGAGATGTTAAGAATAGCACAGGAAATGGAGAAGCCAAAGGACTGATATGTATGACTCATGGACGTGAACTAAGGGTGGGGGGAATGCTGGTTGGGGTGTACACAGTGGAAGGGAATAAAGGGGGAGAAAATATGGGTCAATTGTAATAGCATAATCAATAAAATATATTTTATAAAAGTAGCAATAGTTACAGAATAGCCACGGGGATGTAAAGTACAGGATAGGAAATGGAGTAACAAGAGAACTTATATGCATGACCCAGGGACATGAACATTTGTGGGGGGATTTCCTGAAGGATTGATGGATGATGAGTAGAGGGGGGCCAAGGAAGAAAATCAGGACAACTGTTACAGCAATATCAATAAAATATAATTTAAAAATATAAAAACAAATTAAAATGAGGAGAGCGTAAGAAACATTTTGGACATGAGATTTATAGGGCGAAATGGTGAAGGAATGAATGGAAGTCACACTGACATGTTCCCAGGATCAATCTGTAATTACAACTAAATTGTGGAGAAATCAGCCAGAAAAAAGAAGTGAACAGTAGTGAGAGAGGAGCCTTATAACCTCTGAGAGACAGAAGAATCAACTTCAGCACAACCTGACTGGTAAGGAGTGCAGTGGATACTCCAGAGTGATGACTGGACACCCGTAGGTGGCAGTGCCAGATGGATATTTAAGCAGCTGCCTGGATCCAACTGAGAAGTGTGGGGACTAAACCCTAAGCTGGGATCCCCAGCCTAGAGCACCAGAGCCCCAAAAGTACAGAGATAATCAGTGTCAAAAAGTCATAGGGTTTCTCCCTGTCAGAGACAGAGGGCTGGAGATGCAAGGAGCCATTTAAAGGGCCAAAGCATAAATTATCAATTACAGCCACTTACCCTGGGCTCAGGCAATAGTTGGGGCAGAGTAAGCTGGAGACGCATGAGGAGAGACGGGATGGAAGGAGTGGGGAGAGAGCTGAGAGACTAGCTGCTGGAATCCTGGTGTTGAGTCATCCCCCATACTGCAGCAGCCATCCTGATCAGGCAGAACATGGCTCTGAGTGGCAGCGCCCTGAGGGGAAACAATAGCCCCAACCCCAGGAAAGACTCTGTTCTGTCCCTGTGGTGCTTAAACCTGACTGCTTAATGCAAACTGACTAGATTAACATCTGAAGGAGTCAGCCACAGATAGTAGATCCCAGGGAAAGTGGGGTGTGTAGTGAACTAGAGACACTTGAGGAAAGACTGGGGATGGAAGTTTTTGGGAGAGAACTGAGAAAGTAGCTGCTGGGATCCCAGTGCTGAGTCATCCCCCATATGGCAGCAGCCATCTTGCTCAGGCAGACCACTCCTCTGAGCAGTAGCAGCATGAGAGGACACAATAACCCCCCCCCCCCAGGAGGGACTTTGCCTTGGCCCTGAGGTGCTTAAGCCTGACTCCCAAGTCCAAAGTGGCAGCCACAGACCCTGAGAATCCTGAAACACCAATTCAAAGGAATCTATGCACCCCAATGTTAATAGCAACACAATTTACAATAGCCAAGTTCTGGAAGCAGCCTAAGTGCCCATTAGTAAATTAGTGGATCAAAAATCTCTGGTATATTTACACAATGGAATACTAAGCAGAAAGAAGGAAGTAGGTCCTATCCTTTGCAAGAGCATGGATGGAAGTGGAGAGCATTATGCTAAGTGAAATAAGCCAGGCAGTGAAAGACAAATACCATATGATCTCACCTATAAGTGAAACCTAATCAACAAAACAAACAAGAGAGCAAAATATAACTGGAGCCATGGAAATAAAGAACAAACTGACAGTAACCTGAGTAGGGGTGAGGGGAATAATGGGGTAAAGAATGGGAAAAGTCAAATCAAAGAATATGTATAAAGGACCCATGGACAAAGACAATGGGAGGAAGATCGAATGTGGGAGGTTGGCCTGGGTAAGGTGGGGGAGTGTAATGAGGGAAAATGGGGACAACTGTAATTGAATAAAAGTAGAAAAAAACAGACAATAAGTGTTGGTGAGGGTGTGGAGAAAGTGGAATCCTTTTGCACTGTTTGTTTGAATGCAGATTGGTGCAGCCACTGTGCAAAGCATTACGGTGATACCTCAAGAAATTAAAAATACATCTGGTTTTTCAATCAGCTATCCCGGTTCTGGAAATATATCAGAAGGAACCCACAACACTAATTTGAAAGGATATAAACACCCTTATGTTCATTGCAGCATTATTTACAATCGCCAAGATATAGGAGCAGCCCAAGTATCAATCAGTAGATAAGTGGATAAAACAACTATGATACATTTCTACATTAGAGTACTACTCAACTGTAAAAAAAGAATAAAATTTTATCCTTTGTGACAGTATTGATGGACCTGGAGAATGTAACGGAAGTGAAATAAGCCTGTCAGAGGAAAACAAATACTACGTGATTTCACTCATATGTGGGAACAAACTGAACGAACAAGCAAAATTGGGACAGACTCATAGATGAAGTGCAGAATAATAGCTGGAAGTGGAGAGGTTAGGGTATGCAGGGAGTGAGCAAAAAGGAAAAAGGACTAATGGATGTGGACAACAGAGGTGATTGCTGTGGGGAGGGTGGTATAAAAGGACTACATAGTAATGGAAAACATACAATAACATTTTTAAAAATAGAAATGCAAAGTGTTATCACGTAGGCTGTTCAGCAGGGGGCAGGCTGGCCACTAGCTTGGGGTCAGGGTCAGAGATCAAGAGAGTCCCTAGAAAGTTAGGCATACATGATTTGTAGGGCTCAGAGCAACATAGAAATTCTAGGTCCTTTGTTCAAAAATTATTAAAATTTTCAAGATGGTAACAGCATAACATTAAATCAAGTTTGAGTCCTATTGAGCATGGGGCCCTGTGCTACTACACAGATCACACACCCATGATGCCAGCCCTGCCTAGGGCCATTTTTAAGTTGATACACAAAATAAGGCTCATTATTTTAGTTAGTGAATCTAGGTGATATGTCTAGAGTAAGTTTATTGTTTCTTTTTTGCAATTTTTGTATTTCGAATATAAAACTTCTATTTTATATATATAAATATTATATTATATATTATAATATTTTATAGTATTATTATAATATATAATATAATTTTTATATATTTATATAAATATCATAATATTTATATATTTATAATATATATTTATATAAATATATAATTTATCTTTATATGATTTATATAAATATTTATAATATTATAATATATGTATATATTAGTGTGGCCATTGATGTGGGTTGCTAAAAAATTCACAAAGAGAGGTAAATGCAGAGAGGAAAGTTTTATTCACTTTCCAAGCAAGGAAAGGGGACAAGCATGGAGAAATACTCTAGGCCTAATGTTTTGAGGTTGAGCTTTCATGGGATTATGAAGAGTAAAGAGTGGCTGTTGTATGGATGCTGAGCTGTTAGGGGCATTGCAACACAAGAGGTTTCAGTTGGTTTTGTGTAAGCTGCAGTTTGCTGCAATGTTATCTTTTGCCTGAGGCTGTGAGTAGTGGTTATTCACGTTCTGTTCTTGCTTTTCCAGTAATTTTCCAGTCCTGGTGACATAAGGTCAGAAGAGTAAAATGGCAATCATGTTTAACAAGGTCATAAGGCTCCTCAGCAAATGGTGCCATGACAGCAAATGGTGATGGCTTGGCCCTTTCATTTCCCACTCTGGTTTTAAAATGATTTATTCTTAATGATTGGACCTGATTCTGGGGAGTATGGGTGAAGGTCTTGTCTTCTTGTGTCTACTTCCTCTTGGTTAGTGATGTACAGTTGCTCCTGCCTGATGGTCCGGTATGGGTCATTAAGGGGAAGAGGGTGGAAGTGGATGGCCTGAAAAGCAAGAGTTGTGGCGAGAGGCCATTTGTGGAGGGAATTTCCCAGAGCCTGGATGCTCCATTGAATGAAGGCTATGGATTTTTTTTTTTTCAGTTTGCCAAGTTTTTTTTTTTTTTTTTTCCTCAAAAAGACATTTCATTCATTCAGAATTATAACTTTAAAAACAAATTAGCTTCATGGGAAAGTTGATGCCCTGTCATTCTTTTTTTTTAATTTATTTTTTACAAATACATTTGTCTCTGCCTACCCCCCACCACTTTCCCTTGTCCCCTCCCTACTTTCCTCCCTCATCTCTTCCCCTTTGGTTTTGTCCATGAGTCCTTGCTATATATTCCTTGACTTTACCCTTCCCTTCCTTTACCCTGCCACCCCTCCCTCCTTCCGTCTTGTCTCTGTTGATTTCTTTTCCTTTTAGTGTTGCTGGTCTTATTTTCCTCACATCTT
The DNA here is from genome assembly GCF_021234165.1 of Pteronotus mesoamericanus. Taxonomy (NCBI): domain Eukaryota; kingdom Metazoa; phylum Chordata; class Mammalia; order Chiroptera; family Mormoopidae; genus Pteronotus; species Pteronotus mesoamericanus. Next base: position 3,710,431 of record NW_026555144.1, on the reverse strand, counting down.
TGTATTGTTGGTTAGGTTCCACTTATAGGTGAGATCATATGGTATTTGTCTTTCGGCCCCTGGCTTATTTCGCTTAGCATAATGCTCTCCAGTTCCATCCACGCTGTTGCGAAGTTCAGTAGTTCTTTCTTTCTTTCTGCTGCGTAGTATTCCATTGTGTAAATCTACCTAGATTTTTGATCCAATCATCTACTGATGGGCATTTGGGTTGCTTCCAACACTTGGCTATTGTAAATTGTGCTGCTATGAACATTGGGGTGCATAGCATCTTTTCTATTAGCGTTTTGGTATTCTGAGGGTATAGTCCCAGCAGGGGAATCACTGGATCAAAAGGCAGTTCCATTTTCAGTTTTTTGAGGAAATTGCACACTGCTTTCCACAGTGGCTGCACCAGTCTGTATTCCCACCAACAGTGTTCCCTTTTCTCCACAGCCTCTCCAGCACCCGTTGTTTACTGATCTGTTTATGATGGCCATTCTGACCGGTGTGAGGTGGTACTTCATGGTGGTTTTGGTCTGAATTTCTCTGATGGCTGGTGATTCTGAGCATCCTTTCAAATGCCTATGGGCCCTCTGTATCTCCTCCTTGGAAAAGCGTCTGCCCAGGTCCTTTGCGCATTTTTTGATTGGATCGTTTGTCTTCTTGGAGTGGAGTCGAGTGAGTTATTTATATATCTTGGAGATCAAATCTCTATCTGATGTATCTTTAGCGAATATATTTTCCCATATGGTTGGCTTCCTTTTCATTTTACTGATGTTTTCTTAAGCCGTGCAGAAGCTTCTTATTTGATGAGGTCCCACGTGCTTATTCTTTCCTTTATGTCCCTTGTTTTAGGAGACATATCAGTGAAAAAATTGCTGCATGGGATATCTGAGGGTATCCTGCCAATGTTCTCCTCTAGGACTTTTATGGAGTTGCGACTTATATTTAAGTCTTTGATCCATTTTGAGTTTATCTTTGTGTATGGTGTCAGCTGATGATCCAATTTCAATTTCTTGGATGTACCCATCCAGCTCTCCCAACACCATTTGTTGAAGAGGCTGTTATTTCTCCATTTTATGCTTCTGCCCCCTTTGTTGAATATTAGACATCCATAGAGACCTGGGCTTATTTCTGGGCTTTCTATTCTGTTCCACTGGTCTATGGGTCTGTTCTTGTGCCAGTCCCAGATTGTTTTGAGTATAGTGGCTTTGTAGTAGAGTTTGATGTCTGCTATTGTGATCCCTCCTACTTTGTTTCTCTTACTCAAAACTGCTGCAGCTATTTGGGGTTGTTTATGGTTCCATACAAATTTTTGAAATGTCTGTTCTATTTCTGGGAATTCATCACTAGTATCTTAATAGGGATTGCATTGAATCTATACATTGCTTTGGGTAGTATGGACATTTTGATGATATTAATTCTTCCAATCCATGAGCACGGTATATGCTTCCATTTATTTGTGTCTTCCTTCATTTCTTTCTCCAATGTTGTATAGTTTTCTGCATACAGGTCTTTTATCTCTTCGTTTAAATTTATTCCTAGGTATTTTATTTTTCTTCTTGCAATATCAAATGGTATTTGTTTTTCTGATTTCTTCTTCTTCTATTGCATTGCTGGTGTACAGAAGTGCCTTTGATTTCTGAATGTTGACTTTGTATCCTGCTGTTTTGCCATATTCACTTATTAGGTTGAAGAGATTTTTGGTAGAGTCTACAGGGTTCTCTATGTATACTATCATGTCATCTGCAAACAATGATAGCTTTACTTCTTCCTTTCCTATTTGGATGCCTTTTTATCTCTTTCTCTTGTCTGACCCCTGTGGCTAGGATTTGAATACGATGTTGAAAGAAACGGTGAAAGTGGACATCCTTGTCGTGTTCCTGATCTTAGTGGGAAAACTTTCAGTTTTTGCCCATTGAGTATGATTTTGGCTCTAAGTTTTTCATATATGGTCTTTATTACATTGAGGAATGCCCCATTTATTCCGATTTTGCTGAGTTTTTTTATCATAAATGGGTGCTGTACCTTATCGAATGCTTTTTCTGCATCTATTGAGATGATCATGTGGTTTTTGTCTTTACTTTTATTTATGTGATGTATTACGTTTATTGACTCGCATATATTGAACCATCCCTGCATCCCTGGGATGAATCTCCCTTGATCGTGGTGGATAATCGTTTTAATGTATTGCTGGATGCAGCTTGCCAATATTGTGTTGAGGATTTTAGCATCTATATTCATCAGCGAAATTGGTCTGTAGTTTTCTTTGTTTGTAAGGTCTTTATCTGGTTTTGGGTTCAGGGTGATGCTGGCCTCATAGAAAGAATCTGGGAGTCTTCCCTCCTCTCAGATTTTTTGGAATAGTGTGAGAAGGACAGGGATTAGCTCTTCCTTAAATGTTTTGTAAAATTCTCCTGTAAAACCGTCCGGCCCTGGGCTTTTGTGTGCCAGGAGTTTCTTGATTACTGCTTCAATTTCTCCAGTTGTTATCGGTCTGTTCAAGCTTTCTGTTTCTTCCCACTTCAGTTTCAGAGGATTATACTTTTCTAAAAATTTGTCCATTTCATCAAGATTTTCAAATTCTTTGGCATATAATTGTTCATAGTAGTTTCTGACAATCCTTTGTATTTCTCTGGTATCAGTTGTTATTTCTCCTCTTTCATTTCTGATATTATTAATTTGGGTCCTCTCCCTTTTTTTCTTGATGAGTCTGCTTAAAGGTTTGTCAATTTTATTTATCTTTTCAAAGAACCAGCTTCTGGATTGGTTGATCCTCTGAATTGTTCTTTTCATCTCTATGTCATTCAGTTCTGCTCGAATCTTGACTATTTCCTTCTACTTGCTCTGGGATTTATTTGTTGTTGTTTCTCCATTTCTTGAAGTTTTAAGGTAAGGTCATTTATTTGAAATGTTTCTATCTTTTTTAGGTAAGCCTGTGTTGCTATGAACTTCCCTCTCTGGACTGCCTTTGCTGTGTCTCATAGGTTTTGGACTGTTGTCTGTTCATTTTCATTTGTTTCCAGAAATTTTTTGATTTCTTCTCTTATCTCATTATTGACCCATTCATTGTTTAATAGTCTACTGTTCAGTCTCCATGAGTTTGAATGTTTTTGAAGTTTCTCTGTGAGGTCGATTTCGAGTTTCAAGGCCTTGTGGTCTGAGAAAAAGTTTGGTATTATTTCAATTTTCCTGAATTTGCTGAGGCTTGCTTTGTGACCTATCATGTGGTCTATCTTTGAAAAACTGCCATGAGCATTTGAAAAGAATGTGTGTTTTTCTTCTTTGGTATGTAAGTTTCTATATATGTCAGTTAAGTCTCTTTGATTCAGTGTGTCATTCAGTGCCACAATATGTTTATTAAAGTTTTGCTTGGAAGATCTGTCCATTTTTGACAGTGGGGTGTTGAAATCCCCTACTATCAGTGTGTTGCTGTCTATATCTTTTCTGAAGTCATCCAACCATTTCCTTATAAACTTGGGGGCTCCTATATTGGGAGCATATAAGTTTACAATGTTTATGTCTTCTTGATAGTTTCTTCCTTTAAGTATGATAGTGTCCCTCTGGGTCTCTCTTTATGGCCTTTGTTTTGAAATCTACTTTGTCTGATACAAGTATGGCAACCCCGGCCTTTTTTGCTTGCCCATTTGCTTCGAATATTTTTTTCCATCCCTTTTACTTTCAATCTGTGTAGGTCTCTTGCTCTGAGGTGGGTCTCTTGTAGGCAGCATATGTGTGGGTCATGTTTTCTTATCCATTCAGCTACCCTGTGTCTTTTGATTGGGGCATTTAGTCCATTCACATTGAGAGATATTACCGATAGAAACTTACTCATCTTTTCTCTTTGTACCTGTGTTCCTCTCTGTCTCATTCTTTTCCTTCATCTGCTTAAACCAGTCCCCTTAGTATATCTTGGAGTGCTGGTTTGGTAGAGATGTGTTCTTTTAGCCTTCTCTTGTCTGGGAAATTCTGTATTTCCCCTTCTATTTTAATTGAGAGACTAGCTGGGTAGAGCAGCCTTCGTTGTAGGCCTTAGCTTTTCATGACTTGGAATATTTGTTGCCATTCCCTTCTGGCTTGTAGTGTTTCTGTTGAGAAGTCAGCTCCTAGGCATATCGGGGCCCCCTTGTATGTTACTTTCTCCTTCTCCCTTGCTGTCTTGATGATTCTCTCTTTGTCTTTGATAGTTGTCATTATAATGATGATGTGTCTTGGAGTGGACCTCCTTGAGTCCCTCTTGAGTGGGATCCTCTTTAATACTTTGGATATTTGGGGAGACATGTCTAAAAATCAAGAATAATTTTTTAAAAGAAGCTCCTATAGGTCCTTGAAAGGGATTTAGCCAGAAAAACCAGGACCAGATATTTGCTTTAAAATCCCACCCGTCAAATCCTCCCCAGGCCCCCTCTTCTTAGAACTTCTTGGCTTTTTCACCAATATATTTACATTTTTTTGTGTGTTTTTCCAGTTTGGTTAATGAAAAATACAGCAGTCCTCATTAAGCATAGTACAGATCCCTTCCTCATTAGTTATTAGTAAGTCCAGGGCAGGCTTGTTCTGTAGGACTACTGCTAAGGAGGTGATTTGTTCTTACATGGTATTAATTTGTTTGGCTAAGTGAATCATTTTTTGAGTTACTTCTAAGAAGTGTCATCAGACCATAAAAATGGAGTTTAAAAAGCCTCCAATGCCAGCTCTTACTCTGGCTAGAATACCAATTATGGTGATTATGGCTAAAGTACCCTTTTTGACTCTTCTGGGAATAAAGGGGTTGAGGTATTCTGTCACTGATGAGGGTGAGTTTTGGAATAATGCAAGTATAATCAAGATACAAGTTCCCATCCATTTAGCAGGTAAACAGAGATAAACCTTGTCCTCACAGAAGTAGGAGCGATTTTTTTTTTTAGTTTAGCTAAATATCAATTGTGATGTTGAAGTAAGGCTTGGATAACACTTCAATGGATGCTTCAATGCCTTCATAGGAGGTAGCTAGATCCATTCCTGCTGGTGGATGTATGCATACAGTGTGAGTTGAGATAGAAGAGAATTTGAAGGCCTAGTTGAAAGAGGGAACTGTAGATTCCCAGCCAATACCATAATTTTGGACAGTGAACAACTTTTACAGTTACCCATTCATCCTTTGTGATGTGGCTGGAACCAGAAGTTATGGTGTTTAAAGGGGCAGTTTTTCTTGAGGCTTGGACAAATAGTAGCTCCAGTATAACTAGCTTGCTTCTATGTTATATTGGGAAGCTTTGGGATATAGATTCTGTAAAAGAGAGAAGCAGAATAATAGAAAGGGTAGTTGAAGAAGTAGTATTTAAGTTGACTCTTGTTTGAGATGGAGATAGGGTAAAGGAGTCACTGAAGTTCTTAGATACATTACAAAAGGGTCCAACAGATGGTCCTAGTCTATTCTCAGCTGTTAGGCAGAGGGACACTTGGCTAAAGATATCTATGGAAGAGAATATTAGTCCTTGGAGATTATAATGGGCCTGTCGGTGTAGGTGATTGAGAAGTATGTGGTCCACTGTGGTCTTAGTCCTTTCATTAATGGTCCACCTGGACCAAATCAAATAGGTGGGAACTGGGTAGGTCGCTAATGGGCTCCATTGTGAAGTAGGGATAGAAATTGCTATAACTCCCTTTGGGAGAGGTATTGGTACAGATCTAACAATTCTTGTAGGGCTGAGTAGCTTTATTGTTTAGAAAATTAAGGGCCTTGTGGACTGTGGGTAGGTAAGGGTGTTGGAAGAAAACTTTTGCTGAGGGGCAAAATATTAGAAAGAGTAAAAGTAGGGTTCCCACAAGGATGCAGATTTCTTACTGGGACTGGAAAATAGTTGTACAAGAAGAATAATTACTCCATAGTACCAGATCATGCCAGGTATTTACTGGGACTCATGTGTCCATCAGCTGGACTTTTGTGAATCAGAGATTGGTATCCAAAATTGGCTTGCCATTGTAGGAGAGAAGAGTGGAATCCTTGGGCAGTTCTTCCTGTGGAGAGTTCTTAGGAGGGTCAGTGGGCTTGAATTAGGAAAGATGTGTCCACAGTGGAAGTATTGAGAGCTTTTCTGCAGTAGGAGTGGTAAGTATTACTTGAAAGGGGTCATTCTGGGGAGGTTGGAGGAGCTTAGTTTGTCTGAGGAGGTCCTTTAATAAGACCCAATCTCCAGACTGTATGTGCCATGCCGTCCCAGGAGTGTCAGTGTTCCGCACCTCATGTGGGATTCTATTTACAACTTCAAGGAGAATGGAGTCAAGGAGGAAAGTTGGGGTTGAGGAAGTCCCTAAAAGTCCTAGAAAAGAAGGGTGTAGGAAGATCTGAGTACCTAGCTTAGTCATTAAATATCTTCTGAAGAGAGGGGTGGGGCAATTAGAAATTGCTAAGAAAGAGTGAGCAAAGTCCTGGTCTCCCAGAGCACCGAAGAGGCTGGGGGTTTGTAGAGTAGACTGAGGCCTTCCCTCAACCCCTATGATGGAGGTAGAAGATGGAGAAAAAGGACCCAAAAACTCCAGAAAAGCAGTGTAGGTGGCTCTGGTATTAATTAAGAAATTGATTATTGGGATGTCCAAGATGGCTGCAGAGTAGCTGGAAGCTCCGTCCACTTGCTCCCAGCCCAGGACCAGTCTTGCAGCTAAACTACAGAACAATCAACTTGAAAACCCAGCTAAGTGTGAGTGAGAGCATGTGTGAGTGAGCCTGTGTGTGGGTGCGTGTGTGGGTGTGTGTACAAGTGCTTACTCTGCTAGGGCACTCAAGGGAAGGCAGCTGGGGATCTCCTGGCAGAGTTGCTGTTGTTGCTGCAGCCCAGCTTGGTGCTTCTGGCTGCTGCAGATTTGGTGTGCTCTTGTGGACTTTACAATATCCCCCTCAGGACGAAGCTGCAGGAGAAGCTGTGCCTTGGTGCCTGGACTTGTCTCTGTGCCCTCCACCCAAGGCAAGGCCACACAATCCACTACCACTGGGATCCAGGGTCCAGGGGCTGCAGTACTTGCTGGAGAGGAGGCTGGAACCACAAATTGGACAGAGTCAGACTGAGGAAGCTCTGGTTTGGATGAGGAGTCGAGAGCACCAGGGATGGAAAGAGGCAGCTGGGGCAGTGCTAGCTGCAGAGACCATGGTGAGAGCACAGTGGCGGAAGCCCAAGGCTAAGAATCAATAGGGGGAGCAGTGCAAGCACCCCATCACCATCCCATGTTATAGTTTTTCTGCTGGACCCAAATATAAGAGGAGAGCCCACATAACCCGCACAAGGGATGCTCCTAGAGCAACCAGATCAGATCAAAAAGTATACACTAAGGGATCTCTGCTCTGGGAAGATATGAAAAAAACACTGGAGAAAAACCTACAATTTTTTTTTCTTAAAAGAGCAAAGCACAGGTTTTGTGTTTGCAGCTACTGACCTTGAGTGCTAGTGAAGGGAAGGTGGTGTGGACTGGAGGCTTGTGGAGAGTCTGGAGAAGGAGGCACTTGGAAGAGGCTTGAGGGAGTGACTGTGGTATTTCAGGGCCCGGATATACCTGGACTCCACAGCAACCATTTTTCTTGAGAAGACCTAGACTTTCCCAGGGGCAAATTAATCACCTTACCCTGTAGGCCACCACTCCTCCACTCTCTGGAATCCCCTTGCCACAACCTCTGAAATCTGATCACTCCACTCAGCAACAGTTTTTTTTTTGTTCTTTTTTAAATTTTTCTCTGTCTTGGGGTTCCGTTTTTGTTTTCTTTTTCTTTTTTCATTTCTCCTATCTTGCATCTTAACTCTTGCTGAGCAGACAGCAATATAAATGGACTCAGAAGTGGTTAGAGACTGGCAGTAGGGTGAAGCCAACCCATATACTCCTGGGAAACACTGTTTCTTCCCCATCATGGGAGAGCCACAGAAGCACTGTCCCAGCATCCAGCAGTCTGAAAATCTGGGCTGAGGAAGCCTACTAGCAGCCCCACCCTGATGAGTACAGGGAAATAACCCTAGACAGACTCAGACTAGTGGCTCAGGGAAGGGAGAGCACACCCACCATCTCCCCTAAACTCTGAAAAGCACCTGACATAGGAGATCCAGGAATCACAGCCACATGATTCTTCCAGAAGGCCCCTCAGAAATAGTTGGGTGTGTGACTAGTCTAAGACTGACAGCAGGCAGAGGCAGGCAGAGGCAGATCCTGTGGTAACTTGGGACATTGACACACCCCTGGATCCAGCGTGACAATAGCCAGTATTGCAGAGCAGCTTGGCCCACCCTGGGAGCAGATAAGACCAGAGAAATCAGCCACAAACTGTGGATCACCTGTAGCTTCATAAAGACGGCTGAGGGCCATATGTGTACAAAACCTGAATTCACTTACACCAGACTCAGACATAGAAGTATCCAAAGGAAGAAAACAGAAGGCAACATCCAAACTGTGCTGAGATAAATCCACTTGGTTCTTTTTTCATCATCTTAGCTAATTTTTTCTTTTTCATTCCTTGTAATTTATTTTTATCTATATTTTCTTTTTATTTTGTTGCTCTAATTTTCTTTCATTTCTCCCATTCTACTTTTATCTTTGATTACTCCACTGTTCCTTTTCTCTCTCGCCATTATTTTTGATACTGTTTCTGTGTTCTTTGTCTCTGTTTTCCTCTTTCAGTTAATTATGAGTAGTAGTCCTCTTTCCATTTCTCCTCACAAAATTACTTTTCTTTCCTTTGGTCTACTCATATTCTTTATCATTTTCCCCTTCCTCTACTATTCATTTTCTCTTTCCACTTTTATTATCCTTTGCTCTCTTATTGTAGATATTTCTCTGGTGGTTGTTTGTTTTTGTGTTGTTTTCCCAGCACCTATACAATAGCATACAACATGTGGTGGGAGTTGAGCCTCTTAACCAGCCAGACAGAGGGGATTTGGTCCAACCAAAAATGGGCCAATAATATTCAGGAACCAAATACAACAAGAGAGTCTAAATGACCCCCACAGAGGTCATTCCTACAGCATCCAGATCAGGAGATCAAGGAGTCTGAAGTACAAGATCCCACAGAATTGCTAACACACAAAACCACTCCATAAGAGAGTCAAAGCAAATCGATCTAATACAAAGAAACAAGCACAAAGAGACAACTAAAATTGGAAGACAAAGAAACAACCCCTCCAAAAGAAGAAAAAGAAGAATCTTCATAAAAAGCTAAGTGAAAATGAGGCAAGCAATTTATCAGATATAGAGTTCAAAGTAATGGTTATAAGGATGCCCAAGGGACTTAGTGAGAATACAAGAAACTTAGTGGGACCTGCATCAATGTGAAAAAAAGGGACATAGAAACCTTGAATAAGAATGAGTTGGAAATGAAGAAGGCAAAAACTAAAGTGAAGAGCACACTAGAAGGAATTAAAAGCTGGCTAGATGAAGCAGAGGATAGATTCAGTGAGTTGGAAGAAAAGGTATGAAAAAAAGCACTCAATCAGAAAAACAAAATGAAAAAGACTAAAAAAAAGAATGAGGACAGTTTAAGGGACCTTTGGGACATTAAACGTAAAAATATTCACATCATAAGGATGCAAGAAGAAGAAAAACAATGAGCAAGGGTTAGACAATCTGTTTATAAAAATAATGACAGGAAGCTGCCCTAACTTGGTTATGGAAAAAAGTCACACAAGCCCAGGAAGCACAGAGGTCACAATCAAGATGAACCCAAAGAGACCCACCCCAAGACACATTACAATCAAAATTGCAAAATTTAAAACAAAGAAAGAATCGTAAAGGAAGAAAGGAAGAAACAGCTAGTAACATACAAGGGAGGTCAAATAAGATTAGCAGCTGATTTCTGAATAGAAACCCTACAAGCTGGGAGGGATGGGCATGAAGTATTGCAAGTAATGAAAAGCAAGGACCTGCAACCAAGACTACTATATCCTGCAAGGCTCTCAATGAAAATGGAAGGCAAAATAAAGAGCTACCCAGGCAAAGAAGGTTAAAAGAGTACAACTCCACTAAGCCAGCACTGTAAGAGATGTTAATGGGACTGCTTTAAGAAGATGAAATATAGACAGAAGGAGAGAGGAGTACTGGTACAAAGGGTAAAAAATGGTAATGAATAAGTACCTATCAATAATAACCTTAAATGTATATGGCTTAAAAGCTCCAAACAAAAAAACATAGGGTAGTTGAATGGATAAGAAAACACAACCCACATGTATGCTATCTACAAGAGACCCACCTAAGAACAAAATATATACACAAGCTTGAAGAAAAGGGATGGAAAAAAACTCGATGCAAATAGACATGAAAGAATTTGGCGTAGTAATACTTAGGCAAAAAAAAAAAAAGACTTCAAAACAAAACAAAGTTCATAACAAGAGACAAAGAACTTACTACATAATACTTGTGGGAGTAGTCCTACAGGAGGATATAACTCTTGTAAACATATATGAATCCAATATAGGTAAACCTAAATCCATAAAGAAAATATTGGAGGATTTTAAGAAAGAGATGAACAGCAATATAGTCATTGTAGGGGATTTTTTCAACCCACTATCAACAATGGATAAATTTTCCTGAAAAAAATAAAAATATTGCAGAATTGAATGACAATTTAGACCAAATGCACTTAATTAATATTTATAGAATACTTCAAAGAGGCAAAATGCACATTCTTCTCAAATGTACAGAGATCATTCTCGAAGATAGACCACATTGTAGGACACAAAAGAGGCCTTATCAATTCCAGAAAATTGAAATCATATCAAATATCTCAGATCACAATGGCTGAAAACTAGAAATCAACCTCAAAAAAAAAAACCCCTCAAAAATATTCAAATACATGGAGGCTGAATAACACGCTATTAAACAATGAATGGGTTAACAATGACATCATGTAAGAAATCAAAAAGATTCTGGAAACAAATGAAAATGAACACACAACAATCTAAAACTTATGGGACACAGCAAAGGCAGGTTTGAGAGGGAAGTTCATAACAATACAGGCCTACCTAAAAAGAGAGAAACATTCCAAATAAACAATGTAACCTTACATCTACAAGAACTAGAGCAACAAAAACAAACAAACCCCAGAGCACATAGAGGGAAGGGAATAATCAAGATCAGAAAAGAATTAAATGACATAGAGACTGACAGAACAATTCAAAGGATCAATGAATCTAGGAGCAGGTTTCTTGAAAAGATTTTAAAAAATTGACACACTGTTAACCAGACTCATCAAGAAAAGAAGATAGAGGACCCAAATAAATAAAATCAGAAGTGAAAGAGGAGAAGTAACAACTGATACTACAGAAATAAAAAGGATTGTAAGAAATTACTATGAACAACAACATGCTATGAAATTAGACAACCTAGGTGAAATGGAAATTTCTAGAACATCTAACCTTCCAAAACTGAATCAGGACGAAACATAAAACTTGAATAAACTGATAACAATTACAGAAATTTAAGCAGTAAGTCTCTAAGTGCACAGAATCCCTGGAGCAGATGGCTTCACAGGTGAATTTTACCAAACATTCAAAGAACTAACACCTACCCTTCACAAACTATTCCAAAAAACTCAGATAGAGGGAAGACTCACAAATTCTTTTTATGACGCCAGTGTTATCTTAATCCAAAACCCAGGTAAAGACACAAGAAAGAAAGAAAATTACAGGCCAATATATCTGATGAACATAAATGTTAAAATCCTCAAAAAAATTACTAGCAAACAGGATCCAATAATACGTTAAAAAGATCATACAGCATTACCAAGTGGGACTTTTTTCCTGGGATGCAAGGATGGTACAATATTCGCCTATCAATAAATGTGATGTATCACATACACTAAATGAAATACAAAAATCACATGATCATATCAATAGATGCAGAAAAAGCATTTGATGAAATCCAGCTTGCATTTATGATAAAAAGACTTAGCAAATCAGAATTAGAGGGAGCATACCTCAACATAATTAAAGCCATATATGAAAAACCTACTTCCAACATCATACCCGAAAGGCAAAAAAAAGAAGTTTCCCTTAAGATCAGGAAAAAGACAAAGGTGTCTGCTTTCAACACTCTTATTCAACATAGTACTGGAGGTCTTACTCACAGATCAGACAAGAAGAAATAAAAGGCATCCAAATTGGAACCCATTATTTGCAGAAAACATGATAGTGCACATAGAAAATCCAACAGGCTCCACCAAAAAAACAAAAACAAAAACAAAAACCTACTAAACCTAATAAGTGAATTCAACAAAGTAGCAGGTTACAAAGTCAATATTCAGAATTACGTAGCATTTTTGTACAACAAAAATGAACTATCAGAAAGAGAAACTAAGAAAAAAATCACATTTACTATAACAAATAAAAAAAGACCTACAAACAAATTTAGCCAAGTACTCAGTAAAAGACCTGTACTCAGAAAACGAAAGAACACTGAAGAAAGAAATTGAGGAAGATATAAATAAATGCAAGCATATATAGTGTTCATGGATTGAACAATTAACATCATTAAAATGTCCATATTACACAAAGCAATGTATAGACTCAATGCAATTCCTATTAAAATACCAAAGACATATTTTATAGATCTAGAAAAAATATTCCAAAAATTAATATGGAACCAAAAAGAACTTGAATAGCCTCAGAAATCTTGAGAATGAAGAACAAAGCTGGAGGGATAACAATACCTGATACCAAACTATAATACAAATCATCTGTAATCAAAACAGTCTGCTACTGGCTTAAGAACAGATACATAGATCAGTGGCAAAGGCTAGAGAGCCTAGAAATTAACCCATGTCTCTATGGTCAATAAATATTTGATAAAGGGGACAGAAGCATAAAACGGAGTAAAAATAGCCTCTTCAACAAATGATGTTGGGAGAGCTAGACAGCTAAATGAAAAAAAAAAATGAAACTAGTCCACCAACCTACACTAGAATAACTAGAATTCTACACTAGAATAAACTCAAAATGTATAAAAGACTTAAATATGTCAGGATACAATAAAAGTCCTAGTGGAAAACATAGGCAGTAAAATTTCAGGTATTGCATGTAGCAATATTTTTGCTGATACATCTCCTAGAGCAAAACAAATAAAGGAAAGAGTAAAAACAAACTCAGCTATATCAAATTAAAAAGCTTCTGCATGGCTAAAGTAACAATCATCAAAAAGAAAAGGGAACCAACTGTATGGGAGAACATATTTGTCAGTGATACATTGGACAAGGGTTTGATCTCCAAAATATATAAAGAACTCATATGACTCAACACCAGGAAAACAAACAATTCAATTAAAAATGGACAAAGGACCTGAACAGACACTTTTCCAAAGAAGACATATAGATGGCCCAAAGACATATGAAAAAATTCTTTCATCAACAATCATCAGAAAGATGCAAATTAAGACCACAATGAGATATCACCTCACATTTGTGAGAATGGTTATCATTCATAAATCAACAAACAAGTGCTATTGAGGATGTAGAGAAAAAGGAACTGTAGTGCACTGTTTGTGGGAATGCAACTGGTGCAGCCACTGTTGAAAATAGTATGGAATATCCAAAAATTAAAAATGGAACTTCTTTTTATTTAGTTAAAAATGTTTCATTTATTATGCCTTTTTTCATTAAAAAAAATTTATTGTTGCTAAGTTTCAGTTGTCCCATTTTTTGCCCCATTTCTCTCACCCACCTGCTCACACCCCACTCCCACATTCAGTCTTCCCCCATGCCCCGCTTGTCCTTGTCCTTGGGACCTTTATACATGTTCTTTGATTTGACCCTTTACATTGTTTCCCCGATATCCCTCTCCTCCTTCCATTCTAATCACTGTCTCTGGTTCTAGCTTGCCCACTTGTTTACTTTGTTAATTAGGTTCCACTTATAGGTGAGATCATATGGCATTTGTTTTTCATTGCCTGATTTATTTCACTTAGCATAATACTCCCCAGTTCCATCCATGCTGTCCCGAAAGGTAGGAGTTCCTTTCCTTCTTTCTTACTGATGCTTAGTGTTGTCTTGTGTAAACATACCACAGTTTTTCCTTCTTATTTTATTTATTGTTCAAATACATTTGTCTCCATTTTCCTGCTACCACCTTGCCCTGTCCCTCCCACTCCCACCTTCATCCCTCAATCCTTCTTCACCTTGGCTCCATTCATGTGTCCTTCATACATGTTCCTTGATATGACTCTTCCCCTTCCTTTTCCCATTATCTCCCTCCCTCCTTCCATCTCTTTTCTGTTGGTTTCTTTTTTCTTTCAATGTTGCTGGTTATATTTTTCTTGCTTGTTTGTTTTATGATTAGGTTCTACTTATAGGTGAGATCATATAGTATTTGTCTTTCATCCCCTGGCTTATTTCACTTAGCATAATGTTCTCCAGTTCCATCCATGCTGTCACGAAGGATAGTAGCTCTTTCTTTCTTTCTGCAGCATAGTATTCCATTGTGTAAATGTACCACAGCTTTTAGATCCATTCATTTTGATGGACACATTGGCTGTTTCCAACACTAGGCTACTGTAAATTATGCTGTTATGAACATTGTTGTGCATAAATTCCTTTGAATTCATGTTTCAGGATTCTTAGGGTATAATCCTAGCATTGAAATTGCTGCATCAAAAGGCAGCTCCATTTTTAACTTTTTGAGGAAATTCCATACCATTTTCCACAGTTGCTGCACCAGTCTGCATTCCCACCAACAGTGTACTATGGTTCCCTTTTCTCCACAACCTCACCAGCACTTGTTTGTTGATTTGTTCATGATGGCCATTCTGACCAATGTGAAGTGGCATCTCATTGTGGTTTTAATTTGCATCTCTGAAGGCTAGTGATGTTGAGCATCCATGCATATGCCTATAGGTGTTCTGTATGTCCTCCTTGGATAAGTCTCTTTTCAGGTCCTTTGCCCATTTTTTATTTGGATTGTTTGTCTTCTTAGTGTGGAGTCATGTGAGTTCTTTATATATTTGGAGAATAAACACTTCTTCAATGTATCATTGGCAAATATATTTTCCCATATGATTGGTTCCCTTTTCATTTTGGTGATGTCTCCTTTAGCCATGCAGAAACTTTTTAATTTGATGAAGTCCCATTTGTTTATTGTTTCTTTTATATGCCTTCCTCTATGTGACATATTGGTGAAAATATTGCTCCATGGACTATCTGAGAGTTTCCTGCCTGTGTTCTCCTCTGGGACTTTTATGGTGTCACAACTTATATTTAAGTTTTTTTTTCCCATCTTGAGTTTATTTTTGTGTATGGTGTAAGTTGGGGGTCGAATTTCATTTTTTGGTATGTAGCTGTCTAGATCTCCCAACACCATTTTCTGAAGAGGCCACTTTTACTCTATTTTATGTTCCTGCCCCCTTTGTCAAATATTAACTGACCATATTGCCATGGGTTTATTTTGGGGCTCTCTATTCTGTTTCATTTGTCTGTGTGTCTGTTCTTGTGCCACTACCAGATTATTTTGATTACAGTGGCTTTGTGATATAGTTAGATATCAAATATTGTGATCCCTCCTACCTTGTTCTTCTTTCTCAAAATTTCTCAGGCTATTGGGGGTTCCATATGAATTTAATGGTTCTATATGAATTTTTGAAATCTTTGTTCTACATATGTGAAATATGTCATTATTATTTTAATAAGAATTGTGTTGAATCTATAAATTGCTTTAGATATTATGGATATTTTGATGATGTTGATTCTTTCAATCCACAACACAGTATATACTGCCATTTATTTGTGTCTTCCTTAATTTCTTTCTTCATTTTTATGTAGTTTTCTGAGTACAGGTCTTTACCTGCTTGATTTAGTGTATTCCTAAGTATCTTATTTTTCTTATTGCTATAGTAAATGTCATTTCCCCTGCTAATTTCTGTTTCTGATATTTTATTGTCAGTGAACATGCCTTGGATTTCTGATTATTGACTTTGTGTCCCACTGTTTTGCCAAATTCACTGATTAACTTGATTAGATCTTTGGTGTAATCCATAGGATTTCCAATGTACATTATCATGTCATCTGCAAACATTAAGAGCTGTACTTCCTGTTTCCAATTTGGATTCCTTTTATTTATTTTTCTTGTCTTATCACTGTGGCTAGGATTTCCAATACTATGTTGAATAGAAATGGCAAAAGTGGATACCCTTGTCTTGTTGTCGGTCTTAGTGGGAATGCTTTTAGTTTTTCCAATTGAATATGATATTGACTGTAAGTTTCTTGTATATGGCCTTTACTATGTTGAGGTGTGCCCCTCTATTTGTACTTTGCTGCGTGTTTTTATCATTAAGGGGTCCTGCACCTTATCAAATGTTTTTTTCTGCATCTATTGATAAGATAATATGACTTTTGTCTTTCTTTTGTTTATGTCATGTATTACCTTTATTGATTTGCAAATATTGTACCATCATTGCATTCCCGGGATGAATCCCACATGATCATGATGTATGATCTTTCTAATATATTTCTGGTTGCAGTTTGCCAATATTTTTTTTGAGGATTTTAGCATCTATGTTTATCAGTGATATTGGCCTGTAATTTTCTTTCTTTGTTGTGTGTTTATCTGTTTTGGGGATTTTTGATAGGTACTTATTCATTGCCATTTTATCCCTTTTTAAAAACTGTGTTCCCCTCTTATAGCAAGGACTCATGGACAAAGCCAAAGTGGAGAACAATTGAGGGAAGGAGAGGGGGAGGGGGGACAAGGGAAAGTGGGGGGGGTGGAGCCAAATGTATTTGTAAAAATAAATTAATTAAAAAAAACTGTGTTCCCCTCTGACTTTTTTTCCTACATCTTAAAACAGTTTCTTTAGTATGTCTTGCAATGCTGGTTTGGTGGAAGTGTTTTCTTTTGTCTCAGAATCTCCTTATTTCATCTTCCATTTTAAATGAGAGCCTTGTGGGTAGTGTAGTCTTGGTTGCAGGCCTTTGCTTTTCATTACTTGAAATATTTCTTGACATTCTGTACTGGCATGTAGTTTTTCTGTTGAGAATTCAGGTGCTAGCCATATCGAAGCTCCCTTGTATGTTACTGTTTCTCTCTTGATTCCTTTGAGATTCTCTCTTTGTCTTTGAATTTTGCCATTTTAATTATGATGTCCATTGGAGTAAGCCTCTTTAGGTTCATCTTGACTGGGACTCTCTGTACTTTTTGAACTTGTGCGACTTTTTTTTCTTCAAATTAGGGAAACTTTCTGTCATTACCTTTTTCAAACACATTTTCTATCCCTTGCTCCTCTTCTTCTACTTCTGGTATCCTTATTATATGGATATTATGTTTCATGTTGTTCTGCAGCTCCCTCAACCCCTGTTCCTTCTTTTTGAGTCTTTTTTCATTTTCTTGCTTTTTCTGGGAATTCTTTCTACTTTGTTATCCAGTTCACTAACTCTATCTTCTGCTTCATCTAGCCTGCTTTTTATACCTTCTGTTGTGTTCTTCAGTTCAGAAATTTTATTCTTCATTTATCCCTGGTTCTTATTGATAATTTCTATGTCCTATTTCATGCTGATATAATTCACAGTAAGTTCTTTGTAACATCGCTGCAGTTCTTTGTAATTCTCACTTATCTCACTGAGCTTCCTTATAACCATTGTTTTGAGCTCAATGTCTGATAGTTTACTTGCCTCTATTTCATTTAATATTCTTTCTGGGTATTCCTCCTTTGTTTTCAGTTGAGGTTTGTTTCTTTGTCTCCCCATTTGGGGAGACTCTTCTTGTTTCCTTTTGCTTCTTAAATTGATCTGCTTTGCCTCTCTGTTTTTAGTGTGAACTTCTATGGTGGGAGACCTGTAGGATTCAGTGGTGCAGTCTTCTTAAACTCCTGAACTTGATGCTCTTGGGATGCCCTTTATGCCATTTATCTCAGCTCTCTTGGTGCAATTTGGTTTTGATTGTTGTTGGGTAGTTCTTTGGTGGGTCCTTCCCTCCAGCTGACTGACTGAGTGTCACTCCATCTACTACGTCTTATATGTTGTTGTGCAGGTGCTGACGGTACAAAATAACAAAACCCAGGAAACAAACCCGCACTTGCAAAAATAACTCCCACCTGAAATCCCACTATCAAAAGCAAATGAACCAGCATTAAGAAGGGTGTAAACAGATTAAGACTATTATAAGAAAACAGAGGGAATATGAAAAGACCTTAATGAAAGATAAACAATTTTGAGAGGATAGAGGGAAGAGTATTAATAAGAATAAGGAATCGGGTGGACACAGTTGCATGAGGGTTTTTTTCCTTCCTCCGAGCTGTGGAGCAAAGCTTGTTCCTCTCCTGCTCAACCGCACAGGTTGAATTGACCAAAACAATGGTTATGGAGAAGCCTAGTCCCCTGCTGGTCGGGCAGAAATTCGTGAGACAGTTCTACATGCTTCTGAACCAGGCCCCGGACATGCTCCACAGATTTTATGGAAAGAACTCTTCTTATGTCCATGGGGGGCTGGATTCAAATGGAAAACCAGTGGATGCAGTTTATGGACAGAAAGAAATCCACAGGAAAATGATGTCATAGAACTTCAATTGCCACACCAAGAGTCGCCATGTTGATGCTCATGCCACTCTGAATGATGGTGTGGTGGTGGTCCAGGTGATGGGGTTTCTCTCTAATAACAGCCAGGCTTTGAGAAGATTTATGCAGACATTTGTCCTTGCTCTTGAGGGCTCTGTGGCAAATAAGTTCTATGTTCACAACGATATCTTCAGGTACCAAGATGAAGTCTTTGGTGGCTTCGTCACTGAGACTCAGGAGGAGTCTGAAGAAGAAGTAGAGGAACCTGAAGAAAGACAGCAGATGCCTGAAGGTGGTACCTGATGATCCTGGAATTTTCTACGATCAGCCTGTCAGCAATGACTTGGAAGAACATTTAGAGGAATCTGTTGCTGAAACAGAGCCTGAACCAGAACCGGAACTGGAGCAAGAACCTGTATCTGAAATCCAAGAGGAAAAGTGTGAGCCAGTATTGGAAGACACTGATCCCAAGGATGCTCAGAAGAGTTCTTGTCTAGCACCTGCAGACATAGCTCAGATGGTACAGGAAGACTTGAGGACATTTTCCTGGGCATCTGTGACCAGTAAGAACCTTCCACCAGTGGGACTGTTCCAGTTACTGGGATACCACCTCATGTTGTTAAAGTACCAGATTCCCAGCCTCTTCTGGAGTCTAAGCCTGAATCTCAGGCTCCACCGCAGAGGCCTCAGAGGGATCAAAGGGTTAGAGAACAGCGGGTAAATATTCCTCCCAAGAGGAGACCTAGACCAGTCCGTGGGGCTGATGAGCAAGGTGATGCTGAGCCCCGGAGAGTTGTGAGACACCCTGACAGTCACCAGCTCTTCATTGGCAATCTGCCTCATGAGGTGAATAAATCAGAGCTCAAAGACTTCTTTCAAAATTACGGGAATGTGGTGGAGCTGTGCATTAACAGCGGTGGGAAATTACCCAATTTTGGTTTCATTGTGTTTGGTGATTCTGAGCCTGTTCAAAAGGTCCTTAGCAACAGGTCCATCATGTTCAGAGATGAGGTCCGTCTGAATGTGGAAGAGAAGACTCGAACTGCCCAAGAAGGGGACCGGTGAGACACCCGCCTGTGGGGACCCGGAGGCCCTCGAGGTGAGCTGGGCAGTGGAATGAGAGGCCCTCCCCGCGGAAGCATGGTGCAGAAACCAGGATTTGGAGTGGGAAGGGCGATTGCTCCAAGGCAGTGAATTGCTCTTCACTGGTCTTCATGCAGCAGTATCAACTTCCGCTCCTGCAGAATGGTGAATTTCTTCAACCACTCTTTTGTGTTTTGCAGTATGACCCCAGTCTCTTATAAACTGCTTAAGTTTGTACGATTTTACCTTTTGTGTTAATGGTGTATCCCTCCCTTCCCCCCTCCTCACCTTTTAGTCCTTCACTTCCAATTTTGTGGAATGAAAATTTAGGAAAAATGGATTTTAAAAGAAGAAAAAAAAAAGACTGAATTTCCTGCTTTACTTTTGCATATATAGACTGGATTTTTTATTTTTTAACAAACAGCCATTTCCCCAAAGTAATGTGTCTTGCTTATTACTGACATTTGGTATGTTTTATTCATTGGACTATTTCTTATTTCCTATGTGTTTGAAAGCCTTTGAGAAATACAAGATTGGGTGAACATTCTGAAGGCAGGAAAAAGCCCAATTGTTTCTTCTTAGGAGAGTCATGACTACCTTCTGTGTGGAAAAGCTACCATTGGAAAAATTGACAATTTTGATTCTCTCTGGTATGGTTAAAAACTGAATAAATGGTGTTAGTGAAGTTTTTTTTCTTTTAATATATGATCACAAAACAATTCTAAAATCCACTGTTTTACCTTGCAATTTAAATTGAGGTAGGTTTTAAATGTCTAGAATGCAACAGATGACACTGTTCTTGAGTTGTTATTTTTTTTGAAGTAGAGTTTTTTTTCATGTTTAATTTGTATTTGTAAAAACAAACAAACAAAATACCAAAACCACAGTCTGAATAACACAAAACCAGAGCAAAACTGTTGTGCCTTCTATTTATCTTTGATTCCAGCCTTGGCAATTGTTTTAAAGAAGAATAATAAAAAAAAGTCTAGATTTGTTAAAAAAATAACGAATTGGAGCAATGTGAAAAGAGAAAGTAAAATTTACATTATAAATAAAGAAGGGAATTAAGAAAGCAAAATGGAGTAAGAGAAGGGTAGTGTATAGTATTAAGTTTAAACAGAAATGAAAAAATAATGTGAGAGAAGAAAAAAGAAAAAAACAATTAAGTAAATAATAACAAAACAGGAACCAAATCAGAGAAAAATATCCATTGCAGCACTATCAACAACAAATGAGGTTAGATAAATATAGTTGGGATTGGGATAAGAGGGGGGAAAAAGAAAGATAGAAAGAAAGGAAGGAAGAAGAACTTAAGAGATGTTTAGAGAAAAAGGAAGTGATTTTATGATGATAGAGGGAATGGGAATAGTAAGAGTGAGGAGCAAAAACCATGCAAGACAGGGAAAATTTTAAATTTGAGATGAAAAAAGAACAGGCTATATGAAGGAAGAATGGGGTAGGGGAGGGCAATGGTAAAATTTGAGATTTGAAATACAAAAATAGTGAAGATCTAGAGATAAAATTGAAAAAAATGCAAAAACAACTACCCTATCCACAACCAATGAGCAAAGATTGCCAAAGGATGAGAGATAAATTGTGTATTTTAAGAGTGGAAAAAGAATGTGTGATGATCATTGACAATAAAATTGGTTTTGAGAGGCTGGATTGTGGAGAAATAGTGAGCATGAAGACTGGAAGTTGTAGCAAGAGCAAAAACCAAATTTAAAACAAAAATAATGAGAGGAAAAAAGAAGAAAAAATGAGGTAAGAAAAGGAATAAAATATGAGATTCACAATAAACTATAATATAAAATCTAGTGGCTTCATATGCACATACTTGAAGGACAAGAAATGAATATTAAAAAAAAAAACTATGCAGAAAATAATATATCACAAATCATGGAGAAGACCATGGTGGACACCAGCCCTCTCATGTCTCCACTGAACTCCCTACCAGTCATGTTATGTTGAAGCTCTTTGTTCTGTCTGTCCATGGTTATAAGGCTACTCTCTAACTGTTGTTTATTCCATATGATTTCTCCACAATTTAGTTGTAATTCGAGATTAGTCCTGAGAGGAGGTTAGTGTAACTTCTACTCACTCTTCTGCTATTTTGGATCTCCTCTAAAATGGAAGTTCTTTTTGACCCAGCAATTCCATTGCTGGGAATATACCCTAATAAGTTTGAAACACCAATTCAAAAGAACATGTGCATCCCCATATTCATAGCAGTGCTATTTATAGTAACCAAGTGTTGGAAACACCTTAAGTGCCCATCAGTAGATGAACTGATTACAAAACAGTGGTACATTTATACAATGAAATACTATGCAGCAGAAATAAAGAGGAAGGAATCCCTACACTTTGTGACGACATGGATAGAACTGGAGACTATTATGCTAAGTGAAATAAGCCAGTCAGTGAAAGAAAAATACCATATGTTCTCACTTATAAGAGGAATCTATTGAACAAAATAAACTAACAAGCAAAACAGAACCAGAGACATGGAAACAGGTAACTGAGTGACAGATGCCAGAAGAAAGTGTTGAGGGGGGAATGATGGAAAAAAAGGAAAGGGATTAGTCAAAGAACATGGATGAATTACACATGGACATGGACAATGGGGTTTGCATGGAGTGTGGGAGCAGAGGATGGGCTGGATGGAGGAGGCCTAAGGAGGAAAAATTGGGACAACTGTAATAAAATAAATAAAAATAAACAAAAAATTAAGAAATGGGCAAAGGACCTGAATAGACACTTCCTCAAAACGGACATACAAATGGCCATATTTGCCATTTGCCATAGGCATATGAAAAAATGTTCCACATTAGGAATTATCAGAGGAATGCAAATGAAAACCACAATGAGATATCATCTCAAACCTTTCAGAATAGCTATCATCAATAAATCAGCAAACAACAAGTGCTGGCGAAGATGTAGAGAAAAGAGAACTCCTTTGTACTGTTGGTGGGAATGGAGTTTGGTGCAACCAATGTGGAAAGCAATATGAGATAACCAAATTTAAAATGGATCTGCTTTTTGATCCAGTGATCCTACACTTGGGAATATATCTTAAGGAACCCAAAACTCTAATTGGAAAAAGACATAGAACCCTTATGTTCATTGCAGCATTTTGTACAATCACCAGGATATGGAAGCTCCCAAGTGTCCATCAGTAGATGAGTGGATAGAACAACTATGGGACAATTACACAATGGAATACTGCTCAGCCATAAAAAAAAAGAAAATTTCAGATGGAGAGAAGGATGACAGGTTGTTGGGGGGGGGTGGTAAGGTGGTGGAGGGATTGAGCAAAAAGGAAAAAAGGACTCATGTACAAGGGCAGCAGTGTGGTGATTGCTGGGGATGGGGAATATAAGGGGACTAAATGGTAATGGAAAAAATTCAAGATTAAATTAAAAAAGAAGAAAACTTTACATTTGTGACGGTATGGATGGACCTGGAGAACATTATGCTAAGTGAAATAACCCAATCAGAGTAAGACAAATGCCATATGATTTCTCTCATATGTGGAATCTAATGAACAAAATGAAGTAACAAGCAAAGTTCAGACAGACTCAGATAGGCAGCACATGACAGCTAAGTGTGGGAGGGGTGATTAGGGATGGAAGGATTGAGCAAAGGAAAAAAGACTCATGGATATGGATAACAGTGTTATGATTGCTTGGGGGAGGGGAATATAAGGGGACTTAATGATAATGGGAAAATGCAATATTTTTTTTTTTAAATCAAAATTGATTAGCTTACCTTCAATGGAGAGAGTTACCCAAGACTTGGCCAATTCAATGGTGTGAAGTGGAGCTTAGTCTGATGCATGGGCCCACAAGTCCAATGTCTGGAGGCCATGCAGATTCTTAAGTATGGAGGGAGCCCCTCTAGTAATGCCTGCCAGTTTTGGAAGGGGATTTTCTCTCTCTTCCCTTGAGGAGAGGGCACTCCTTCTTTCAGTGCCCTGTCTTTTTAGAACATGGGCACAGTCCCAGTGGCTTCTATTTTTTTCTTAGGACACTCTTTGCTCCAGTGACTCTCAAGTTTGCAACTGAAGCAAGTTTGGGGCCCTGGTGTCACTGATGGCTGTCCTTGCTGTTTCATCAGGGGCCTCATGTAAGTCTCCCCTGAAGAAACCCCTCAATTGCTGAGGCTACCATTTGGAAAACCTCTTTTTGCTTCCAGGATTGTTTTTGGTCCCATCTCTTTTCTCCTCTCTCTGTGATGAGAATAGCCTCATCATGATTGTTAAAGACTTTGAAAACCAGATCAACTAGCTCTGATTATGGGATCTGAGGGCCCTTTTCTAGCTTTTGGAGTTTGCTCTGAATGTTGGAGGCTGACTGGAAGATGATGTGCATCACTAAGATAGACTGGCCCTCCCTAGAATCAGGGTCTAGGTTAGTGTAGAGGCTAAAAGTTTCTGAGAGCCTAGAGAGGAGAGTAGCAGGATTCTCATCTGGACCTTGAGTGATTTCCTTAATTTTGTCATAGTTAACAGGCTTAGTAGTGGCCCACTTCATTCCCTTTATGAGGCAGAAGAGCATATAACCCCATTTATGGCAGCCAGGGGGAATTAGATTGGTAGCCCCAGTTGTGGTCCTGATCAGGGATGGCTATGGCACTGGAAACATAAGTATTAGGCTGCCTCCAACTTAGGTTATCCCCATACCCCCATTCCTTTGTTCAAATACAGCCTCTCTTTCTGAAATTGATAGATGTAGAAAAGATATGAATCTCTCTCCAGAAGAGGTCATATGAGAGTGTGAAATATTCA
Organism: Pteronotus mesoamericanus; assembly: GCF_021234165.1. NCBI lineage: Eukaryota > Metazoa > Chordata > Mammalia > Chiroptera > Mormoopidae > Pteronotus > Pteronotus mesoamericanus. The sequence goes on along the minus strand of NW_026555144.1, from coordinate 3,686,102 downwards.
AACTCCTTTGTAAACTTAGCCAGATTTGTTGAAAACTGCCAAGTCTGACCTCAATTTAGGAGAGGTCTGACATTTAAAAGGGAGCCTAGATCTGAATAATGCCCTCAAATCACCCTCATGTAGAGTGAGCTGGGTTGCTGGCTTAGAAGTTTTCTAAAAGGAACAGCTAGAATGGGTATGGTTGGGAGACACCCAATATGAAGAGGGGCAGGGGGAGTGGTCTGAAGAGGATAAGTAGGGAGAAGAGATGGAGAGGGTGTTAAAAAGTCAAGTGAAGGGGTAGAAAGGGGATATGGAAAAAAAGGAGGTGCAAAGAGGGGGATATCATCCAAATCTTAGGGAGATGGAAGAAGAAGGGAAGCAGGTGTAAGTAAGAACATGCAACAGGAGGTGTGGAGATCAAGATGATGAGAGTTCAAAAAAGGCCTGAACATAAAGAACCACACAACCATTTCTCTAGACAGCGACCATACAGGTCAAGTTGGAGTATAGTGTTATAGTTAAGAGATCTTTTCTTGTGAGAGACCTCCTGTTCACCTAGTTAGTATTGGGGCCAAGTCATATTGCAATAGAAAATCAAGTGTTTGGGCTTGAGGTTGTTATGTCCCAAAGCCTTCAAGTTCTTAAGGATACATCCCAATGGGGAGTCCTTGGGTGGGATCAATTGAGTAATGCCCATGGTAACAACTATAAGAATGAAAGAGAAGGACATCTTACAATGGGGTGTTAAGGCAAAAAATTCCCTAAACCCCCATGGCCCATGGTTTGGGGGATGGGGGAAACAGAAAATGGCCATTGAATGGTACTTTATGTATCTATGGCAACTTGCCTAGTTTAATAGTTATGTTAATAGCTGTGCTTGCACCCAAGACAAGGGAGATGGATGTGACTTTCTTAATGTATCCTGGGAGCTTTCAGCACCTGCAGGAGGCAGGGAGGCAGTTCCCCTGTTACAGCGCCTATGCAAGAAGCATGGAGATGGTTCTCCTGTGTCACAGAGGCATGCCTGCCCTGATGAAGGATAGCAGCTGAAAGAATGTAAACTGTACAGAGGACTGGAAGAATGTAGCCCATTGTGGGCAGAGAAGGAAATGGTGTCACATACAAGGCTCAGGGTCAAGATTTAAATGAAGGCAGGCAGCCATGAGGAGAGATTTTGCCATGTGGGGAGTAGTAGTGGGAGAAAAGCCATGCTGCCTGCTGTGAGACTAGGCCATGCATCCTGGGCTACCGGATTCTATCTGGGCTTTGGGACTTGTAATTTTTTTGGACTATTACATAGAGATTGATAGCAACATACCACAAATCCTGCAGGGGAGAGTTGCTACACAGGATGGTGACTTTGGTACCTTCCAGAGGGACTGGGGAACTGTTTATGCAATCAGCTTAAGATAAGAATATGGGGAGCTTTTGGGGTTTTTGACTTATAGCCTTTTGGGGAGCATGGGAGTGCTGGGTCTTGTGGGGAAGGAGGGCACTGAGTTAAAGTGCTCCCAAGGTTGGAATATTGTAAATAAAGACCTATTCCTTCCATCATTAATTGTTGGACCATTCACCAAGGGGCCACATAGATGCACCCCTGTCTGCTCAGTTACAGCTTCAGGGATGGAAACATGCTGAGGAGGAGAAAGGTCAGAGAGGGGCATCAATGACAGATGACCAAAACACATCTGACTGGGAACTGAGCATTGTCAGCTCTGAGATCAGACTAAAACTGCAGAGATCTGTCCTATAGTCAGGCATCCCTGAGTCATAGAACAATACAGACTAGAAGAGAGACAGTCAAAAGCTGTCCCTCATGGCTGAGTCCAAGAAGGAAAGCAACAGGCCTGATGATGGGGCTTGTGACCAGGGCATGACTAGAAAACTATCGCCTTCAGTTCAGTGAATGTTAGTGTCCTGAGATCCAGAGAGACTTACCAACCACTGACAATGAAGGTAGGTGAGGAGGAGGCTCTTTAGAGTCCAGAGAGATGGAAAAGGATTAGAATCCTCTCTCCAAACCTTGCAGAGACAGGGTTAGGGAGTAAGCCTAGGATGAGCTTTTGCTGCCCATGGTTCCCCTAGTCACAAGTCTCAGGGGGTGAAGGAGAGGGAGAAATAGAGAATGTCCACATACAGGCCACCAAAATGGTAGGGTGGTCATTGATATGGACTGTTAAAGAATTCACAAAGAGAGGAAAATGCAGAGAGCAAAGTTTTATTCACTCTCTAAGAGAGGAAAGCAGCCAGGTGTGGAGAATTAAGCCAGCTCTGAGAGTTTGGGGTTTTGAGCTTTTATTGAATTATGAAAGGTGGGTCTGGGGTTGCTATTGTGTGGCAACTGGGCTGTTAGTGGCATTACAGCACAGGAGATTTTTGGTTGGTTTTGCATAAGCTGCAGTTTGCTCCAATGTTATCTTTTTCCTAAGGCTGTGAGGAGTGGTTATTCATGTTCTGTTCTTGTTTTTCCAGTAATTTTCCAGTCCTGGGGACATATGCTCAGAAGAGTAAAATGGCAGTCATGTTTAACAAGGTCATAGGCCTGCTTGGCAAATGGTGCCATAATAGCAAATGGCACCAGCTTTATCCTTTTATATAATATATATTATAACAAGGCAATAGTATTATTATAACAAGTGAAGGGAATGTATGAATTTGTTTTGCAGATGTGCGTGAATGGCTAGGCACCTGTACTTTAATCTGGACATCTGTTTCCTATGTCCTTTAATTGCCCAACCCTGTGTGATTTTGACTGAGGTACTATATAATGGAGAAAAAAAGGTGGAAAAGATTATTTCTAGTGCTCTCTTTCTCCCAGCCCTGTACTGTTGTACATGTTCTCATTCTAGGCTTTTCTCCTAGCTCCTGTCCCTCTCAAATCTTTCCCTGAGCTCTTTAATATTTATTCTGCTTATTTGTCACCCCTTGTGGTGGCTATTAAACCAAATCTTTATGTTGAAACTTGGTAATTAAAAGGAAAGAATTAAGCATTTATCCTGCCTTTCCAGGAGGACCTATATTTCAGTTTAATTAAATATTGAAAATTTTACTTTTTATTTATTTAACATTTACATAGCACTTACCATGCTGCAGGCCTTATTCAATTTGCTTTGCTCACACTACCTCATTTAATTCTCATAGCAACTGCATTCCTTCTTTTACTGATAAAGAAAATCAGGTACCTGGAGGTAGAGTGACTTAGTCACACAGATGGGAAGTTGTAGGGCCAGGATTTAATTCCAGACAGTGTGTCTCCAAAATCAGTGTTCTTACCCACTGCACTAGGTTGCCTTGGTTGATCAAGAGAAGTTTCAATTGTGAATACCAGCTAGTAAATGTAGGTAGAGTGATATAATTAGAAAATTATTTTTATACCTGTCCTGAATTTATTGGTACAGATAAGAATTATCAAGTGTGATTAAAACTATCAAATGAATAGTTGATGGTGAGCCGGACATTTGTATGGTGACAAAGTAATAGCCCGTAGATTATTTTCTGGGGACCAGAAGGTGAACCTAATTATACAATGAATCTGGCAGCCACCATACTGATGCAAGTGGTCAATCATACCATTACTACCATCAGGGCAACAAGACTCATGTCTCCTGATGTATTGTAATGCCATGGTGATGTATTCTAGCCAAATATAACTTTAACTTGAATGTGATCAAACCTTTAGGCCTAATATCCAGTTTATAGGAAATACAGGAGATTGAGCAACAAGTTAAATGACACCACATAAAGCACTCAGACAAATCCAAAAAGTGGGACAGTCTTCAGAACTGGCCCAATTTCTTTGATAAGTCAATATAACATGAAATTTTAAAAAAGGGTGTCCTCAAGTTAAGGAGATTTAAGGGACATTAAAAGATGAATGTGTGATTTTGGATTGAATCCTGATTTGGACAAACCAGCTGTAAAGGACATTTCTGGAATAATTGGGGGAAATTTGAATATGATTTGAGCATTATGAGGTGTTAAAAGTTTTACACACTGAAGTAAAGAAAAAATACAATTATTTTTGTGTCCATTTTGAAGTAAATTATGTCTTTCACTCTCTTCCTAGTTATAGAATGGTCTCTTCATTTCTTTGTCCTGCTGGAATCCTGGCCCCCTTCTTATCTATTGCTTCCTGTAGCAAATCATGTTGGTGTTCTACCCATATCCCCTGGGTCCTTTCCATTTTTGTCCATGCCAGTTTGACTTCCAACTGTCAGCCCCTGCATTTCATTACCTAGAGGTTTTCCTCTTGCCTCCAGAGCCTTCTTTGCCAGCATACAGAAGTCAGAAGTGCCACGGGATGAACCACCTCTCTGGGACAGCTTTGAATCAATGACTGACAGGAGAAGGTTATCCTTCAGGTGGAATAACTCTGAATTTCATGTTCTACACTACTTCCTAGAATTCTCCAGAATGATTAAGCTCCATTTTTCCCACAGTGGTGATTTGTTTTCAAACATACCCCTTTATTGGCCTTCTCTCCCCTATCTTACTCTTTCCCCACTCCTTTATGGTTATTTCCTATAATCACCTCCTCCTAAAAGTGCTTATGCTGGAATTCTTAACTCAAAGTCTGATTTGGGGACAATCTAAAAAATTTTCAGACTAAAAAATTTCTTCTGATCCCCTTTCCTGTGCAAATTGTTCTTTCTCCCAAAGAATGAGAGCAAAAGATACCACAAGCATTTTCCTAGTGCCCTTTTCTTACTCTCATGTGGCATTCCTTCCTTCTTTAATTCTTGCACAATTTACCCTTTTATGCCTCCTCATTTTTAACATTTATCATCATCTTAGTTACTCTCCCAGACTCATGGGAGATCCTGGTGTGCCCCTGTATCCCAAATTTTGTCATTACCATGAGGGCCCCATATAGAAGTCCCAACTCTTGTCTCCTTAATTCCCTCATTTCAGGATATCTTCAGCTCTGTTCCATTTTAGCAACTGCCTTAACTACATGGTGGACCTCATCATCACACAAAAATTCTATATCTCTGAAACTTTAAACTCCAATTTCTATTCTTAGACTATAAGATCCCACCTTACCAGCTTTCTTACTTCTTTAATACTTGTTTTGGGAATGAACCTGCCCTAAAAGCTTCCACCTTAAATCAGTCCTGTAATCTACTAATCTACTTTATTTTTATTTTTTTTTTATTTTATTCCTGAAGACTGCTAGAGAAGATCATCTAAGCTTACAATTTGTTGACATGGTCTTCAGCCTCATTTATACTCTCAACTCTTAGCCAATCCTTTTGCTTATCATTGGGCAGCAACGTCTTTCTCTCAAGTAATGTTCTTGACAGTTATCTAGGGCCCTTCTCATTTGTTCTCAGACTACTCACTCTTCCAATTGGATTTTCATTTTGCCTTTGACTCTCATCTCTGTCCTCTTTTACAATCTTCCTTTTGCCATGGAACAATTTCATTCTTCTAGATTTCGGATCAAATGTATGTGTATCATTTCCTCTAGCTGTCCCTTCAGGATCCCAAATCTGATTCTAGCTTTGTATTTGAAACTCTCCTGGACCCATTCAACTTCACTGCTTTCCCAGTGCTTTCCTCCTCCACTCTCAATAACTGAGAGGGGACTCAGGAATTTCCTTTTTATTAAATTATCATTTCAACAAATAGTTGTTGAGTATCTATTAAGCTTGTTGATGAGCACTGTGCCAGGAACTATACTAAGTGCTGGGAAACAATAGTAAATAAGAAAGAGAAGGTTTCTGACCTCATATACTTGCACATTGTGACAATACCATTGAATAAAACCTGTCATAAAACAGAAAGAAGGAACTCCTTTAGATAAAGTAGCCCAGGTGCACTTCTATGAGAAAATATCATTTTATTCAAGACTTAAATGTTGATGGGAGACTTGACTTGGGGTGGTGAACATGGAATACAGTGTACAGATGATGTGTTGTGGAATTGTGCAACTGAAACCTGTATAATTTCATTATTTGTGTTTTTCTTTTTTGTAAATATATATTTTATTGATTATGCTATTACAATTGTCCCTTTTTTCTCCCCTTTATTCCCCTCCATGCTGGACCCCCTCTCCTACCAACATCCCCCCCCCTTAGTTCATGTCCATGGGTTGTACATTTAAGTTTTTTGGCTTCTACATTTCCTATGCTATTCTTAACCTCCCCCTGTCTATTTTATACCTACCAATTATGCTTCTTATTCCCTGTACCTTTTCCCCATTCTCCCCCTCCCTCTACCCTCTGTTCCCCATTTCTATTAATCTGTTACTGTTCTAGTTGCTTGCATGGCTTTTTGTTTTTGTTCCGTTTAGGTTCAGTTGTTGAGAGTTGTGAGTTTGTTGTCACTTTAATGTTCATAGTTTTTGATCTTCTTATTTTCTTAGCTAAGTCCTTTTAATATTTCATATAACAAAGGATTGGTGATGATGAACTCTTTTTCCTTGAACTTATCTGAGAAGCTCTTTTTCTGCCCTTCCATTCTAAATGATAGCTTTGCTGGATAAAGTAATCTTGGATGTAGGCTTTTGCTTTCCTTGATTTTGAATACTTCTCTCCAGCCTCTTCTTGCCTACAAGGTTTCTTATGAGAAATCACCTGACTGTCTTACAGGAACTCCTTTGTAGGTAACTGTCTCCTTTTCTATTGCTGATTTTAAGATTCTCTCCTTATCTTTAATCTTGGGGTAATGTAATTATGATGTGCCTTGGTGTGTCCTTCCACAGATCTAACTTCTTTGGGACTCTCTGAGCTTCCTGGACTTCTAGGAAGTCTATTTCCTTGGCCAGATTGAGGAAGTTCTCCTTCATTATCTGTATTTCTTTTTTAAAATGTTTTTATTGTTCCGATATATTTGTCTCCGATTATCCACCACCACTCTCCTTTGTCCCATCCCCACCATTCTTCCCCACCTTGGCTTCTTTCATGTGCCCTTCACACGTGATCCTTGATCTGACCCATCCCCTTCCACTCTCCACTACCCCCCTGCCTTCCTCCCTCCTGTCCCTGTCAGTTTCTCCTTTCTTTCAATGTTGCTGGTCATATTTTCCTTGCCTGCTTGCTTTGCTGATTAGGTTCCACTCATAGGTGAGACCATATGGTATTTGTCTTTCACCACCTGGCTTATTTAACAGCATAATGCTCTCTAGTTCCATACATGCTGTTGCAAAGAGTAGTAGTTCTTTCTTTCTTTCTTTCTTTCTGCTGTGTAGTATTTCATTGTGCAATTGTACCATAGTTTTTGATCTACTCACTTAGAGATGGGGACCTAGGTTGCTTCCAGCACTTGGTTATTGTAAATTGTGCTGCTATGAACATTGGGGTACATAGGTTCTTTTCAATTGGTGTTTTGGAATTCTTAGGGTATAATCCCAGCAGTGGAGATACTGGGTCAAAAGGCAGTTCCGTTTTTAGCTTTTTGAGGAAATTCCACACTATTTTCCACAGTGGCTGCACCATTCTGCATTTTCACCCAGTGTACTAAGATTCTCTTTTCTCCACAACCTCACCAGCACCTGTTGTTTGTTGCTCTATTTATGATGTCCATTCTGACCAGTGTGAAGTGGTATCTCATTGTGTTTTTAATTTGCATTTCTCTGATGGCTAGTGATGATGAGCATCCTTTCATATATCTCTGGGCCCTGTGTGTGTCCTTCTTGGAGAAGTGTCTGTTCAAGTCTTTTACCCATTCTTAATTTTTTAAAATATTTTCTTTTCTTTTTAAAAAATTTAAATCATGTTTATTCTATTACACTTGTCTCAATTTTTCCCCTTTGCCCCACTCCACCCATCCCACACTCACCCCAACTCCCACAGTCAATTCCCACTCTGTTGCCCATGTCCATGGGTAATTCATACATGTTCCTTGGCTAGTCCCTTCCCTTCTTTCCATCATTGTCCTGTTTCCCCATCCCCTCTGGTCCCATTCAGTTTGCTCCATGTTTCCATGCCTGTGGTGTATTTTGTTTGTTAGTATATTTTGATGAATAGATTCTGCTTATAGGAGAGATCATATGGTATTTTCCTTCACCAAATGGCTTATTTCACTTAGCAAAATATTCTATAGTTCCATCCATGTTGTGGCAAAAGGTAAAAGTTCCATCTCTCTCTTCTTTCCTTTTCTTTTCTTTTCTTTTCTTTCTTTCTTTCTTTCTTTCTTTCTTTCCTTTTTTCTTTCTTTCTTTCTCTCCTTCTTTCTTCTTTAAATGCAGATTGATTTTATTTATTTTTTAAACATCAAAGTTACTTATAAAATATTAATAATTTTAAAACCATTATAAAGGTTCAGCAATGAAAACAACATGACATCAGCATAGAAATGATCAAGTAGATCAAGGAAATACAATGAACATTACAGAGACAAATGTATATATCTATCTACCAATGCAATAAATGATTAAATTGATATTTCAAATCCATGGGGAAGATAAGGCTTATTCAACAAATAAGGTGCATGGACCACTATTACTTGAATTAAAACAAATATAGACCCTAAATCACACATTATACAAGAGATAGTCTGGTGAGTTAAAAATCAATTTGTAAAATCTAAGGAGTTTTAAGAGAAAATACAAACTAATATTTTTCATTACCTGAAGTAAAATATTCAAACCCAGAAGCTATAAAGTAAAATATTGACAATATGACACTATGACAATATTTAAGACTATGTAGTAATATACATGTAAAAAAAAAGTTAAAGGACAATTAACAGAATGGGAAAGTATGCACCACAAATTAAAAAAAAAAAGTTAATGGTTGTTGTTTTGTTTGCTTTTTTTTAAGGAAAAAAAAACTCTAAAAACCTTTAATCCATAAGTGAATAAAGAACACCAAACAGTCATTTAAAGCTTTTTTAAAATAATAGAAATAGGGAGAAAAAGATGGTGGAGGAGTGAATGGCAGTCATGCTGACCTCCTCCTCCCAAGACAAAACTGGAATTGCGACTAAATAATGGAGTAATCAACTGGAAAATAATGGAACGATAGTGGGAGAGGAGCCTTGGAGCCGTGGACAGAGAGTGGATTCAACTCTCACACATCCCAATGTGTGAGAAGTGTGGTGGAGGCTCAAGAGGGTGGGCTGGGTGCCCACGGGCATTAGCACCAGAGGGACATTGAAATGGCCAGTTAGCTCCCCCTGAGAAGAACAGAGTCTGAATCATATACAGGGACCCCTAAACTACAGCAGCTAAAACCAGGAAAATACAGACAAAATTCAACCCTGAAAAGCTTAGGGGTGCTCTCTGCCAGAGACAGGTGGCTGGGGATGCAAAGAGACATTTAAAGGGCCAAAACAAAAATTGCGGTGGCAGCCACCCTTCTTGATCTCTGGGTAGAGGCAGCAGCAGGGTGGGCTGGTGCCTGGGAAAAGATTGGTGAGGAAAATTTTGTGAAGAGAACTGAGATGGCTGATGGAGCCCCAGTGATAACACACCTCCCACTCTGCAGCTACCATATCACTCAGGCATAAGGGAATCAATTAACCTGCCTTTTGTGCGCTCCGCATACAGCTTGTGCACGTGTGAGCTGGGGGGCTAACTGCAGACTGGCTGGGAGAACCCTGAGGAAAGATTGGTGACAGAGGCGTTGGGCAAAGAACAGGAGGAGGAACTGGGGAGTCCCGACTCCTTCTCCTTTCCCTAGTCTCCTTTGTGCAGGAAAAAGACACACCCCCAAGGAACCAAAAGACAAAAAGCACACAAGAGAGAGTCCAAAACCACCCAGTGCAGGTGCGCACACTTGCGCTGTGTGGCTGGCGAGGGTTGGCAAGGGTGTGCGTGGACCCGCGCAGGATGGCGAGGGATTGCGTGGTCTGGCAAGGCCTCCCACTGGTAGGCACTTATGGGGCCTACAAGGGAGTGCACAGTTCAGCAAGAGCAGGTGTAAATCGACTGGCACGGGCCGCGAGTGCAGAGCAGGCCTCAGAAATAGTGGATCCCGGGCTGAAGGGGTCACAGAACTGCCCAGAGTCCCTGGAGGAGAGACTGGAGACAGGATTAACCGGACAGTCCTGGAGGTGACTTCCTCCCATTTCTATAGTCTACGTTTGGCAAGGGCAGGCAACGCACCCAAAGACCCAAAAGCAGAGAAAGCACACAATAGAAGACCCTAACCAGACCAGTGCCGGGGTGCCCGCCAGCCTGGGGGGACAGATGAGTACGCGAGGTCATGAAGAAGCCCCCTGGGCTGGGCAAGCACGTTCAAGCCTAGGCTGGCACGGGATCCTGCCGGGCCAGGGAACAGAATCAAGGAGCCAGCAGGAGAGTGCAGAGCAATCCACAGAAATAGTGGATCCCTGGCTGATGGTGTCTCACAGCTGCCAATAGGAGGAGTCAGACACAGACAGTAGACTCCTGGAAGGCTCAAATAAATAACCCAAGGCCATATAGGGTCAACAACTGACATCATCAGAGGGAGGCCCAGAAAGAAAGGTAAAGGGAAAAAAAAAACCCACCAAAAATAAATAAATAAATAAATGAAAAAGACCCGCCTCCTACCACAGAACTTTAATCCACAAAGTGAGGAAAACTAGACGGCCCAATTGAACCAGAAGCAAAAATAAATAAATAAATAAGTAAATTACTTAACAGACTCTCACAAAAATGTGAAAAAAAAGAACTTTCCCCCAAATGAGTGGAAAAGGGGACTCCCCACAGAGAGAGGTAAGTGAAATAGAGGCAAGGGAACTATCAGATATTGAATTCAAAACAATGGTTCCAAGGAAGCTCAATGAGCTCAGCCAGATCAAAGATAACCATGAGAAACTGCAGGGAAGCTATCAGGATCTTACAGCAAACTATATCAACCTGGAAAAGGACATAGAAACTATCAAGAAGACACAAGAGGATATGAAGAATAAATTTTTCTGAATTGAAGGACACAGTAGAAGGAATCCAAAGGAGGCTGGATGAAGCCGAGGATCGAATCAGTGAGATGGAGGATAAGGTAGAAAGAAGCTCCCAGAAAGAAAAAGAAATGGAAAAAAAGACTCAGAAAGAATGAAGAGGCATTTAGGGAAATGCAGGACAACCTGAAACGCAATAATATCCATATAATAGGGATCCCAGAAGGAGAAGAAGAGGAGCAAGGGATAGAGAACCTCCTCGAAAAAGGAATGATGGAAAATTTCCCTAATTTGAGGAGAGAAAGGGTCTCATGGATCCAGAAGGCACAGAGGTTCCTACACAAAAGGGACTGAAGGAGGTTCACTCCAAGACACATCATCATTGAAATAGCAACGATCAAAGACAAAGAGAGAATCCTCAAGGCATCAAGGGAGAAGGAGAAAGTAACATACAAGGGGGCTCTGATATACCTAGAAACTGATTTCTCCACAGCAACACTACAAGCCAGAAGGGAATGGCAACAAATATTCCAAGTAATGAAAATCAAGGGCCTACAACAAAGGTTGCTCTACCTAGCAAGTATCTCAGTTAAAACAGGAGGGGAAATAAGGACTTTCCCAGACAAAAGAAGGCTAAAAGAATACATCTCTACCAAACCAGCACTCAAGGAAATTGTTTGACATCTTCAAAAAAGATATAGACAGCAACACACTGATAGTAGGTGATTTCAATACCCCACTGTCAAAAATGGACAGATCTTCCAAACAAAACATTAATAAAGATATTGTGCAGCTGAAAGATGCACTGAATCAAATAGACCTAACTGACATATATAGAACCTTACATCCCAAAGAAGAAATATACACATTCTTTACAAATTCTCATGGCAGTTTTTCAAAGATACACCACATGATAGGACAAAAAGCAAACCTTAGCAAATTCAGGAAAATTGAAATAATACCAAACTTCTTCTCAGACCACAAGGGCTTGAAACTGGAAATCAACCTCAAAAAGAAACTTCAAAAACTTGCAAACTCATGGAGACTGAACAGTAGACTATTAAACAATGAATGAGACAATAATGAGATAAGAGAAGAAATCAAAAAATTTCTGGAAATAAATGAAAATGAACAGACAACAGTCCAAAACCTATGGGACACAGCAAAGGCAGTCCTGAGAGGGAAGTTCATAGCAATACAGGCCTACCTAAAAAAGATAGAAACATTTCAAATAAAAAACCTAACACTACAATTTCAATAATTGGAGAAACAACAACAAATATATCCCAGAGCAAGTAGAAGGAAGGAAATAGTCAAGATTAGAACACAACTGAATGACATAGTGACAAAAAGAACAATTCAAAGGATCAAACAATCCAGAAGCTGGTTCTTTGAAAAGATAAATAAAATTGACAAGCCTTTAAGCAGACTCATCAAGAAAAAAAGGGAGAGGATGCAAATTAATAATATCAGAAATGAAAGAGGAGAAATAACAACTGATCCCCCAGAAATACAAAGGATTGTCAGAAACTACTATGAACAATTATATGCCAAGAAATTTGAAAACCTTGATGATATGGACAAATTTCTAGGAAAGTATAATATTCGAACACTGATAGAGGAAGAAACAGAAAGCTTGAACAGACCAATAACTGCTGGGGAAATAGAAGCAGTAATCAAGAAACTCCCAGCACACAAAAGCCCAGGGCCGGACATTTTCACATGAGAATTTTACAAAACATTTAAGGAAGAGCTAACCCCTGTCCTTCGCAGACTATTCCAAAAAATCCAAGAGGAGGGAAGACTCCCAGACTTTTTCTATGAGGCCAGCATCACCCTGATCCCAAAACCAGATAAAGACCCTACAAAGAAAGAAAACTATAGGCCAATTTCGCTGATGAACATAGATGCTAAAATCCTCAACAAAATATTGGCAAACTACATCAAGCAATACATTCGAAAGATTATCCACCATGATCAAGTGGGATTCATCCCAGGCATGCGGGGATGGTTCAATATATGCATGTCAATAAATGTAATACATCATATAAATAAAAGAAAAGACAAAAACCACATGATCATCTTGATAGATGAAGAAAAAGCATTTGATAAGGTACAGCACCCATTTATGATCGAAAGACTCAGCAAAATGGGAATAAATGGGGCATTCCTCAAATTAATACAGGCCATACAAGAAAAACCTACAGCCAACATCATACTCAATGGGCCAAAAGTAAGAGCTTTACCACTAAGATCGGGAACACGACAAGGATGTCCATTTTCACCGCTTCTTTTCAACATGGTATTGGAAGTCCTAGCCACAGCAGTCAGACTAGAAAAAGAAATAAAAGGCATCCAAATGGGAAAGGAAGAAGTAAAGCTATCATTGTTTGCAGATGACATGATAGTGTACATAGAAAACCCTGTAGACTCCACCAAAATTCTCCTCAACATAATAAGTGAATTTGGCAAAACAGCAAGTACAAAGTCAACATTCAGAAATCAAAGGCATTTTTGTACACCAGCAATGCAACAGAAGAAGAAGAAATCAGAAAAAAATACCATTTGATATAGGAAGAAGAAAAATAAAGTACCTAGGTATAAATTTAAGCAAAGAGGTAAAAGACCTGTATGCAGAAAACTATACAACATTGAAGAAGGAAATTAAGGAAAACACAAATAAATGGAAGCATATACCGTGCTCATGGACTGGAAGAATTAATATCATCAAAATGTCCATACTACCCAAAGCAATGTATAGATTCAACGCAATCCCTATTAAGATACTAATGACGTGTTTCACAGAAATAGAACAGACATTTCAAAAATTTATATGGAACCATAAACAACCCCGAATAGCTGCAGCAATTTTAAGAAAGAAAAACAAAGTAGGAAGGATCACAATACCGGACATCAAACTCTACTACAAAGCCACTATACTCAAAACAATCTGGGACTGGCACAAGAACAGACCCATAGACCAGTGGAACAGAATAGAAAGCCCAGAAATGAGCCCAAGTCTCTATGGGCATCTCATATTTGACAAAGGGGGCAGAAGCATAAAATGGAGCAATAATAGCCTGTTCAACAAATGGTGTTAGGAGAGCTGGATGGCTACATGCAAGAAATAGAAGTTGGATCATCAGCTGACACGATACACAAAGATAAACTGAAAATGGATTAAAGACTTAAATATAAGTCACAACACCATAAAAGTCCTAGAGGAGAACATTGGCAGGAAACTCTCATATATTCCACGCAGCAATTTTTTCCCTGATATATCTCCTAAAGCAAGGGACATAAAGGAAAGAATAAAGAAGTGGGACCTCATCAAAATAAGAAGCTTCTGCACGGATTAAGAAAACATCAGCAAAATGAAAGGGGAGCCAAATGTATTGGAAAATATATTCGCTAATGATACATCAGACAGAGGTTTGATCTCCAAGATATATAAAGAACTCACTTGACTCCACTCCAAGAAGACAAACGATCCAATCAAAAAATGCGCAAAGGACCTGGGCAGATGCTTTTCCAAGGAGGAGATAGAGAGGGCCCAGAGGTATTTGAAAGGATGCTTAGCATCACTAGCCATCAGAGAAATGCAGATCAAAACCATCATGAGGTACCCCCTCATACCAGTGAGAATGGCCATCATAAACAGACAACAAACAACAGGTGCTGGCGAGGCTGTGGAGAAAAGGGAACCCTAGTATCCTGTTGGTGGGAATGCAGACTGTTCCACTCATTGTGGAAATCGGTGTGGAATTTCCTCAAACAGCTGAAAATGGAACTGCCTTTTGATCCAGTGATTCCCCTGCTGGGACTATACCGTATGAATCCCAAAACACCAACGCAAAAGAACCTATGCACCCCAATGTTCATAGCAGTACAATTTACAATAGCCAAGTGTGGGAAGCAACCTAAATGCCCATCAGTAAATGATTGGATCAAAAAACTCTGGTACACTTACACAATGTAATACTACGCAGCAGAAAGAAAAAAAGAACTACTAAACTTCGCGACAGTATGGATGGAAATCCAGAACATTATGTTAAGCGAAATAAGCCAGGGGACGAAAGACAAATACCATATGTTCTCATCTATAAGTGGATCCTAACCAATAATACGAAGATGCAAGGAAAATAAGACCAGCAACACTGAAAGGAAAAGAAACCAACAGAGAGAACAGGGAAAGAGGGAGGGGGGTATGGGGTAAAGGAAGGGAAGGGGAAAGTCAAGGAACATATAGCAAGGATTCATGGAGAAAACCAAAGGGGAAGAGTTGAGTGAGGGAAGGAGGGGGCAAGGGAAAGTGGTGGAGGGTAGGCAGAGACAAATGTTTTTGAAAAAATAAATTAATTATTTAGGAAAAAAAAGAAACCCTCTGTGCTTCCTGGACTTGTGTGACTTTTTCTCTCCTCCAATTAGGGAAGTTTTCCATTATTACTTTTTCAAACAGGTTCTCTATCCCACACTCATCGTCTTCTCCTTCTAGGATTCCTATTATGCAGATATTATTACGTTTCAGGTTGTCCTGTATCTCCCTTAATGCCTCTTTTTGAGTCTTTTTTCACTTTCTTGCTCTTTCTGGGAGCTACTTCCTACCTTGTCCTTCAGCTCACAGATTTAGCTCACAGGCTTACTCTAGCCTGTTTTTGATTCCTTCTACCCTTTTCTTTATTTCAGAAATTGTATTCTTCATTTCCTCTTGTGTCTTATTGATAGTTTCTATATCCTTTTTCATGCTCATATTGTTTGGAGTACGTTCCTCATAGTTTCCCTGTAGTTTTAGATAATTCTCTCTGAGCTCACTGAGCTCATTTAGTTTCCTTAAAACTGTATTTTGAACTCAATATCTGATAGTTTACTTGCCTCTGTTTCATTTATTTCTCTTTATGAGTATTTTTCTTTTCCCTTCAAGTGCGGGCTATGTCTTTGTCTTCCCATTATTTGTGACTCTTCTTTTTTGCTTCTGTTTCTTAAATTGATCTGTCATGATTTCCTTACTTTGTGGTGTGAACTGCTATTTTCAGTTTCTTGATCTTCCTCTAAAGATGTCAGATGTTGACCCTGTCTGACCTCAGGCAGTCTGTTCAAGACTTCTAGGAATCTACTGTCTGTGGCTGTCTCCTTCAGCTGTTAATCTATTCACCCTACACTCAGCAGGACGTCTTAGACAGCTCAGCGCAGGGCAGAGTTCCTCCTGGGAGTGGGGTTATTGGGTCCTCTCAAGCTGCTGCCACTCAGGGGCGTAGTCTCTGCCTGCACAAAATGGCTGCTGCCATATAAGGGAGAAGTCAGTAATAGGATCCCACCACCTACTCTCTCCATTCTCTCCCCAAAGCCTCCATCCTGTCTCTCCTCAAATGTCACCAGACCTCTCTGCTCCCCCTTTAGCCAGGGATCTACTGTCTGTGGCCACTACTCTGCACTTAGCAGGCAGCTTAGACAGCACAAGGCAGGGCAGAATCCCACCTGTGGGTGGGGCTATTAGGTCCTCTGACACTGCTGCCTTTCAGGGGCAGTGGTCTCTGCCTGAGCAAGGTGGCTGCTGATGCATTGAAGATAAGTCAGCATCGAGATCCCGCTGGCCACTCTCTCAGATCTCTCCCTAAAGACTACCACCCTAGCCTCCACCCAGGTTTCTGCAGCCCACTCTGCCTCCACTCTTGCCAGAGACCAAGGTAAGTGGCTATAAATAAAAATTTATGCATTGACCCTTTAAAGAGCACTTTGTGTTTCCAGCTGCCTGTCCCTGGCATAAAGTAACCCTGCAGCTTTTTGCAGCTAGCTCTTATCTGTCTATGTTTTGGGCACTGGTCCTGCAGGCTGTGAATCCCCACTTATGGTTTAGACTTAACTCTTCTCAGGATTACCCAGCTGGTCGTATCGATGTCCTTCTGGAGCTGCCTCCTGTGGGCACCGTGCCCAACTTCTCAAGTCTCTACTGCACTTCGTAAGAGTTAGATTGCATTAAAGCTGCCTCTTCTGTCTCGGAGGTTACAAGGCTCCTCTCTCGTTATTGTTCAGTGGTTTGTTCCAAGTGATTTCTTCACAATTTAGTTGTAATTCCAGGTTGGTCCAGGGGGGAGGTCAGTGTGACTTCCACTCACTCCTCCACTATTGTGATTCTCCCTTTGCCCATTTTTTAATTGGATTTTTTGTCTTCCTGGAGTGGAGTAGTGTGAGTTCTTTATATATTTTGGAGTTAGAACCCCTATCTGATGTATCATTAGCAAATATATTTTCCCATATAGTTGGCTTCCTTTTCATTTTGCTGATATTTTCTTTAGCCATGCAGAAGGTTCTTATTTTGATAAAGCCCTAATTGCTTATTCTTTCCTTTCTATCCCTTGTTCTAGGGGACATATCGGTGAAAATTTTGCTGTCTGGGATATCTGAGAGTTTTCTGCTTATATTCTCCTCTAGAACTTTTATGGTGCTGCACTTGCATTTAAGTTTTTAATCCATCTCAAGTTTATTTTTGTGTATGGTGTAAGTTGGTGGTCAAATTTCAATTTTTTGCATGTAGCTGTCTAGATCTCCCAATACCATTTGTTGAAGAGGTTATTATTGCTCCATTTTATGCTCCTGTCCCCTTTGTTGAAATTTAATTGACCATAGAGACATGTGTTTATTTCTGGGCTCTCTATTCTGTTTCAATGACCTATGTGTCTTTTCTCATGCCAGTACCAGACTGTTTTGATTACAGTGGCCTTGTAATAGAGTTTTTTTGTCAGGCATTGTGATCCCTCCAACTTTGTTTTTCTTTCTTAAAATTGCTGTTGTTATTTGGGGTTGTTTATGGTTCACATAAATTTTGAATTCTTTGTTCTATGTCTGAGAAATGCATCATTAGTATTTTAATAGGGATTGCATTGAATGTATCAATAACTTTGGGTAGTATGGACATTTTGATGTTAATTCTTTCAATCCATGAACCCGGTGTATGCTTCTATTTATTTGTGTCTTCCTTAATTTCTTTCTTCAGTGTTGTATAGTTTTCTGCAAGCAGGTCTTTTATCTCCTTGGTTAAGTTTATTCCTAGGTATTTTAATTTTCTTGTTGCTATAGCGAATGGTATATTATTCTTGATTTCTGCTTCTGATATTTCATTTTCAGTATACAAAAATGCCTTTGATTTATGAATATTGACTTTGTATCCTGCTGTTTTGCCAAATTCACTTATTAAGTTGGGTAGTTTCTTGGTGGAATGTATGGGGCTTTCTATGTACACTATCATGTCATTTGCAATCAATGACAGTTTTACTTCCCCCTTTCTAATATGGATGCATTTTATTTCTTTTTCTTGTCTGAGTGCTGTGGCTAGTACTTCCAATGCTATGTTGAATAGAAGTGGTGGAAGCGGACATCCTTGTCTTGTTCCCAATCTTAGTGGGAAAGGTTTTTGTTTTTGCCCATTAAGTATTAAAATTTGCTGTATTTTTTTCATATATGGTCTTTGTTATTTTGAGGTATTCCCCTTTTATACCAACTCTACTGAGTGTATTTATCATAAATGGGCACGGTATCTTATCTAATTCTTTTTCTGCATCTATTGATATGATTGTGTGATTTTTGTCTTTCCTTTTGTTTATGTGATGTATCACGTTTATTGACTTGTGAATATTGAAACATCCTTGCATCTCTGGAATGAATCCCACTTGATCATGGGGGATGATCTTCTTAATGTATTGCTGCATGCATTTTGCCAATATTTTCTTGAGGCTTTTAGCATCTATTTTCATAAGCGATATTGGTCTGTGGTTTTCTGTCTTGGTTGTGTCTCTCTCTGCTTTTGGGTTTAGGATGATGCTGGTCTCATAAAGAGGTTGGGAGTCTTCCCTGTTGTATATTTTGGAATAGTATAAGAAGGACAGTGGTTAGCTCTTCCTTAAATGTTTTGTAACATTCTCTTGTGAAACCATCTGGTCCAAGGCTTTTGTTTGCCAAGATTTTTTCAATTACTGTTTCAATTTACCAGCTGTTATTGGTCTGTTCAGGCTTCTGCTTCTTTGTTCAGTGATGGAAGGCTATATTTTTCTAGAAATTTGTCCATTTCACCCAGGTTTTCAAATTTCTTGACATATAATTGTTTATATTAATTTCTTATAATCCTTTATATTTCTGTGGTATCAGTTGTTATTTCTCCTCTTTCATTCCTGATATTATTTATTTGGGTTCTCTTCCATTTTTTTCTTGATAAGTCTGATTAAAAGCTTGTCGATTTTGTTTTTAATTTAAAAGAAGCAGCTTCTGAATTGGTTGATCTTTGAATTTTTCTTTTATTCTATATGTCATTCACTTCTGTGCTGATCTTCTTTATTTCCTTTCTTCTCTCACTCTGGTCTTTCTTTCTGTTGTTTTTCCAGTTCTTAAACCTGTAGGGTTAGGTAATTTATTAGAAATTTCCTATCATTTTTAGTTAGGCCTGTATTGCTTTGAACTTCCCTCTTAGGACTGCTTTCACTGTGTCCCATAGGTTTTGTACTGTTGTGTGTTTCTTTTCATTTGTTTCCAGAAACTTTGATTTCTTTTTTATATCATTACTGACCCATTCATTGTTTAATAGCATGCTGTTCAGTCTCCATGAGTTTGAATGTTTTCGATTTTTTTCCTTGAGGTTGGTTTCTAGTTTCAAGTTCTTATGGTCCAAGAAAATGTTCGTTATGATTTCAATTTTCCTGAATTTGTTAAGGCTTTTTTTGGTGCCCTCTTATATGGTGTATCTTTGAAAATGTTCAGTGCACATTTGAGAATGTGTATTTTGCTTCTTTGGTGTGAAAGGTTATGTATGTCAGTTAAGTCCATTTGATGTAACTCTTCATTAAGTCCCACAATATCCTTGTTAATGTTTTCTTTGGAAGATCTCTCCACTGTTGACAATGGAGTGTTGAAATCCCCTACTATCAGTGTGTTGTTATCTATATCTTTCTTGAAGTCCTCCAAAATTTTCCTTATATATTGGGCTGTTTCTATGTTGGGCACATATATGTTTACAATGTTTATATCTTGTTGATAGATTCTTCCTTTTAGTATTATAAAGTATCCTTCTTCATCTCTCTTCATGGTCTTTGTTTTGAAATCTATTTTGTCTGATATAAGTATTGGCTCCCCTACTTTCTTCTCTGTCCCCTTACTTTCAGTATCTGTAGGCGCTTTGTTCTGAGGTGGGTCTCTTGTAGGCAGCATATGTGTCGGTCATGTTTTCTTATCAATTCCTCTCTCCTATATCTTTTGATTGGGGAATATAATCCCTTTACATTTAAAGTTTTTATTGATTGGTACTTATTCATTTTTTAACATTGTATCTGTGTTTCTCTCTTTCTCACTCCTTTTTTTCTTCTTCTTAAAGCTGTCCCTTTAGCATATCATGTAGTGCTGTTTTTTTAGACCTGAATTCCTTTATCCTTTTTTTTTTTTTTTTTTGTCTGGGAAACTCCTTACTTTGTCTTTTATTTTAATTGAGAGCCTTGTTGGGTAGTATAGTCTTAGCTGCAGGCCCTTACTTTTCATTACTTATAATATTTTTTGCCATTTCCTTCTGGCTTGTAGTGTTTCTGTTAAGAAGTCAGCTGCTAAGATTATAGGGGCTCCCTTGTATATTAATACCTGTTTTTCCCTTGCTGCCTTTGGATTCTCTCCTTGTCTTTGAGATATGCCATTTTAGTGATGATGTGTCTTGGAGTGGGCTTCATTGGGTTCCTCTTGGATGGGACCCCCTGTGGTTTCTGGACTTGCATGACTTTCTCTCTCCTCAAATTAGGGAAGTTTTCCATCATTACTTTTTCATAAATTCTGTATCCCTTGTTTCTATTCTCTTTCTGGTATCCCTATTATACAGATACTACTATATTTCAGGTTGTCCTGCATTTCCTTCAATGCCTCTTTATTCTTTTTGAGTCTATTTTTCATTTTCTTGCTCTTTCCGGGAGCTTTTTTCTACCTTGTCCTCCAGCTCCCTGATTTGATCCTCTGCTTCATTGAGCCTGCTTTTAGTTCCATCTACTGTGTTCTTAAATTCAGAAATTGTATTCTTTATCTCCTCTTGCCTCTCTTTGATAGTTTACCTGTCCTTTTTCATGCTGATATGGTTTTCAGTAAGTTCCTTGTAGTTTCCCTGTCTTTTTTTTTTTTAATTCTTTTAGCTCACTGAGTTCATTGAACTTCCTTTCAACCATTGTTTTGAACTCAAAATCTGATAGTTGGATTGCCTCTATTTCATTTAATTCTCTTTGTGGGGATTCCTCCTTTCCCTCCAATTTGGTATTGCTTCTTTTTCTTTCCATTATTTGTGAGAGTCTTCTTTTTTGCTTATGCTTCTTAAATTGATCTGTCTTGACTTCTTGATTTGTGGTGCGAGCTTCTATGGTAGGAGATTGCTTTTTTCCCTCGCTCTTTCATTCTGGATATGCCTCTAACAATGTCAGCTGGTGACCCCATCTGACCTTAGGCAGTCTTCCACTGACTTCCAGGAATATTCCCTCTGTGTCTGTCTCCTCAAATTGTTAATTTTGTTCCTCTGCCTCCAGCAGTCAGGGCCAGGCAGAGTCCTTCCTGTGGGTTGGGCTATTGGGTCCTTTCATTCTGCTGCTTGCTCATTATGGCTGAGCAAGATGGCTGCTGCCATATGGGGGAAGAGTCAGCATCAGGGTGTCCCTGCCTACTCCTCCAGTTCTCTTCCCAATGCCTCAATCTCCTGACTTTCCTTAAGCATCTCTAGACCACTCCTCATCCCCTTTAGTCAGGGATCTGCTCTCTGTAACTGCCTGTCTGTACTTATCACCCAGGCCTGTTCAATGCTGGACCAGGGCAAAGCCTCCTGGGGCAAGGCTAATGTGTCCTTTTATGCCCTTGCAGCTGAAGGGAGTGGTTCATCCAAGCAAGATGGCAGCTGTGGAATGAGCAGTGAGTCAGCAGCAGGACCCCACTGGCCACTTTCTCAGTTCTCTCCCCAAAGCCTCCTTCCCCAGTCTCTCCCCAGGCGGCTCCTGCCCACTCTGTGCCTGCCTCCAACAGAGCCTAGGGTAAGTGACTGCAACTACAAATTTTTATGCTGGCCTTTTAAACAGCTTCTTGTGTCCCCAGCTGCATGTCTCTGGCAGATAGCACCTTACTGCTTTTCACAGCTGGGTGCTGTCTGTGTGCTTTTTGCGCTCTGGTGCTGTAGGCTGGAGATCCTTGCTTATGATTTAGACCTCGCTCTTCTCAGGGGGGTACAACTAGCCATTTCAATATCCCTCTGGTACTGCAGCCCTTGGACACCTAGCCCATCTTCTCGAGCTTCTACTTCACTCCTTACCAGTTAGGTTGTGCTAAAGCTGATTCCTCTGTCTGTCTGAGGTTTTAAGGGTCCTCTCTCACTATTGTTCAGTTGTTTTCCAGGTTATTTCTCCACAATTTAGTTGTAATTCCAGATTAGTCCTGGGAGGAGGTCAGTGTGAGTTCCATTTCCTGCTCTGCCATCTTGAATCCTCCCACTCCTTCATTATTTTTCCAAAAATGCTTTCAATTTCTCACTCTTCTTCTTCTCCTGGCACCCCTGTGATTCAGATGTTGGAATTTTTAAAGTTGTCCCAGAGGTTCTTAAGCCTCTCCTCATTTTTCTGAATTCTTTTTTCTTCATTCTGTTCTGGTTGAATGTTTATCTCTTCCTCCCACTCCAAGTTGTTTATTTGAGTCCTGGTTTCATTCTCTTCACTGTGGGTTCCTTATATATTTTTCTTTAGTTCACTTTGCATTGCCTTCACTTTTTCCTCCATTTTGCAACCATACTCAACCATTTCTGTGAGTGTCATGATTACCAGTGTTTTATCAGTGTTTTGACTGATATGTTGGCTATCTCTCCATTGCTTACTTCTATTTTTGGAGATTTTATCTCTTCTTTCATTTGGGCCACATTTCTTTGTCTTAGCACACCTGTTACATTGGAAGGAGCAGAGCCTTAGGTATTCGTCAGGACTGGGCAACCCAGGTTACTGCATTGTGACACTGTATGTGAGGGAGGGGTCTGAGAGGGTAGAATGCCTTTTTCTTTGCTCTCTGCTGGCTTTCAGACACTTATCCTACTACCCATAAAACAATTCAGCCATTTTGATGCCAATTCCCTGGTGGGTGGGTTTATATATGTTAGGACCTTGTGTATCTCTCCAATGAACTCTAATGTGAGGAGGGAAGATTCTCCTATGACCACATCCCCCACAGGTTTTACAGCCAGAGTTTTTGGTGCTTTCTTTTCCTGCTCTGCAACCCTGGGTTGTGCAGTATCTCTCAATCTCCAGCTGTTCCTCCAGGTTTATCCACATGCAAATGTGGGTCCACCTGGCCTGCTTGCTACTACCTCATCCACCCAGTCTGCCAGCCACCATTGTGCTGTGCATCCTCTCCTCCCAGCTGCTCATCTCCACCTTTCCTACTGGTCTGGATGAATGTTTCTTCTTTAGCTCCTTGGTTGTTGGACTTCTATACAGTTCAATGTTCTGGAAGTCCTCATTATTTTTTGTTTTTAAATTTGTTTTTTTCCCTTATTTTGATTGTGTGAGGAGGCAAAGTATGTCTATCCATGCCTACATCTTGGCTGGAAGTCCTGAAACTTGTATAATTTTGTTAACCAGTGTCACCCCAATAAATTCAATAAAATGAAAAAAAGAAAACAAAAATATAACTGAAGATTGAAAAGGAGCCAGTTGTATGGAGAACATAAAAAATATATATATTTCAGAGAGGGAGACCTACAAATGAAAGAGTTCTGAGTTTAGAAAGAGATTTTCACATAATGCAAATACCAAAGAGGGGAGGAGAAATAAGAATGGACCAAGAGGCACCCAGATCATGATGCCATATCATGTAGGAGTTTGAATTTTATTTTAAAATGTAATGGGACAGCATTATAATTTTTGATCAGGAGAATGCCATGATTTAATATCCATTTTAAAAGATTATTTTACAGTTTGGGCAAGAGATGAGTTACTGTTAGAGTAGGGCAGGAATAGTAGAGGCTGAAAAAGTGGATGAATTAGAAATTCATATCAGATGTAGAATGGTCAGGATAGTTGATGGATTGAAATTTGGGAATGGGAACGAAGGAGTGATAAATGGTGACTTCCAGGATTCTGATATATGTTAATGTCATTTTCTAAGATAAAAAATATGGGCAAAGTACAGAATGGGTAAGATGAGGGTGTCAAGAGTTCTATTTCACATGTGTTATGTTAGAGGTATTGAATAGGTATGCAAGCACTGATTTTAAATGGACAGGTAAACATATAAATCTGAAGTTTAAAGTCTTTTGAGGACCTTAACATAATGATGGTATTTAGAGCTAAGGGAATGGGAAAACACCTAAGGAATGATTTGAAAGAGAGGAGAGAAATCTGAATATAAAGTATAGATATCTCCAATTTTTAGAGTCCAAGTAGAAGGCACTAAAAAGGAGTGGCCACATTCGTAAATATATGATATTAACAAAGTCAAAGGAGGAACAGTTTAAAAAAAATAGGGAGTGATCTTTTATTTTAAATGCTAATGAGATATCTAATAAAATGAGGATAGAAATGTGATCATTGGAATTGGCAACATAGAGATCACTAGGGATCTTCACAAGAGTGATTTTGGTGGGTTGATGGGTATGGAAATCAGACTGGAGTGGACTGAAGGCTAAATAAAAAGTGAGGAGGAGAAGATTGCATGTGTAGACAATTTTTTTCAAGAATGTTTGCTATTAATAGGTACAGAATGTGGGGAAGCTGCTTGAGGGGAAAAGTGGGGTCAGTAAAGAATTTATTTGGGGGATAATAAATGCTAACTCAGGTTTATATTCTGTTAAAAATTATTTGGTAGAAATGGCAAAATTCTTTCAAAAGGAAAAGGATGGTATGGCAATGACTTTTAGCTGGCCTCTAATATCTGTCTCTTCTTCTTCCACAATAATAAAATTTCCAATTCATAGTTAGCCTCATGACCTACTAGAATAAAGATTATACTTTCAAGCTTTCCCTGTTTCTAGATGTGGCTGTGTAACTATCTCTGGCCAATAAGATGTAATCAGAAGTGTTTTGTGAAAGCCCTTGGGAACCTTCTTTGAAAGACAGCTGGAACATTCCCTTTGTCCCATCTTTTGCCTCTTCTTCCATCCATCTGCCTTAAATTTAGATATTATGGCTGGAACTCAAGCTACCATTTTGGACCTTGAGGACAAGGGCTACACTCAAGAGATGTGGAGAGTTGATAGGAGCGTGTGTTTCTAAACATTTTGTTGAGCAAGAGCACCATATCAACTCTATACTGTTTATTTCCACTTTTATGTGTGAAATAAATAAACTCTTGTTTGATCCAGTATTATTTTGGACCCTTGTTGCTCTCAGATGAACCTAATCCTAACTGATTCAGAGAGGATCCAGTGCACTAGTGAAAGGAATGACGTAACAAGAAACAGTTCACCCAGAACATCAGAAAGCAGGGATAGGTTGATGTGGTGGTGGAAAGGTAAAGGAATTCCTATTTAACTCATTCTCTTTTCTTAATGAGGTGGAAGATAAGGTCTTCAGTTGACCATGGAGATGGATACAAGAGGGTTATATGTAAAAGAGGTATAATATATTGGGTTGGCCAAATAGTCCATGTAGCTTTTTCCATAAAATAAAATACATGTTTCCAGGGGTGCTGCTGAACAAATTCCAATGCATAAGACAGCCCCACAGCAAAGAATTATATGGCCAAAACTTCAATAGTACCAAGAAATTTTGCAAGCCATTTTTGACACATTTGATCGGTCACAGAACTTTATCCATACACTGCACAAATTTTTTTGTTGCATTTTTGTTGAATTTTTACATTTCTTTAAATAATAAAGCATAATACACCAAAAATGTTGCTGATGTTTTTCCATCTTCAATATTAAAATTGTTGTCCAAAATAAATCAATTTTGAGTAATTGAATCAAGATAGCAGAGGAGTGAGTTGAAGTCACACTGATCTCCTCCCAGGACCAACCTGGAATTACAACTAAATTGTGGAGAAATCACCTGGAACAAACAACGGAACAATAGAAAGAGAAGCCGTTTAAATTTGGAGACAGAAGAATAGGCTTTAGTTCAATCTAACCAGTAAGGAGTGTGGTACATAGCTGAGAAGGTGGGCGGGGTGCCCAAGGGTGGCAGCACCAGAAGAATATTGAAAAGGCTAGTTGGATCTCCCTGAGAAGAGCGGGGTCTAAAACAAAAGTGAGGATCTCTATCACACAGCACCAGAACCCAAAAAGTACACAGAAAACAGCCAGCTGTGAAAAGCGGCAGGGTTGCTCTCTCCCAGAGACAGGCAGCTGGAGACGCAAAGAACTGCTTAAAGGGCCAACGCATAAATCTTGTGTGCAACCACTTACCCTGGTCTCCAGCAAAGGCAGGTGCAGAGTTGGATAGAGAAGCCTGAGGAGAGACTGAGTAAGGAGGCTTTGGGGAGAGAACTGAGAGAGTAGCCCACAGGATCTCGATGCTGACTCATCTCCCATGTGGCAGTGGCCATCTTGGTCTGGTGGAGGCCATGACTTCTGACTGGCACCAGCGACAAAGGACCCAATAGCCCCACCCCCAGGTGGAGTTCCACCCTGCCCTGTTCTGTCTAAGCTGCCTGCTGAGTGCAGAGTGGAAGCCACAGTTAGTAGATCCCTGGCTAAAGGGGGCACACAGAGGTCTGGAAACACTTGAGGAAAGACTGGAGATGGAGTCTTTCAAGTCCCATTCAAGAGGAACCCAATGAGGCCCTCTCTAAGGAACATCATCATTAAAATGGCAAATATGAAAGACAAAGAGAGAATCCTAAAGCAAGCAAGGGAGAAACAGGTAGTAACATATACGGGAGCCCCAATATGGCTAGCATCTGACTTCTCAAGAAAAACACTGCAAGCCAGAAGGGAATGGCAAGAAATATTCCAAGTCATGAAAAGCAAAGGCCTGCAACCAAGACTGCTCTACCCAGCAAGGCTCTCAATTAAAATGGAAGGCAAAAGAAGGAGTTTCCCAGACAAAGGAAGGCTAAAATAATATACCTCCACCAAACCAGCACTGCAAAGTATGCTAAAGAGACTGCTTTAAGATGAAGAAAAAGTTTCTATGAATACCCAGTTCCTTTCAGAGCTGCCAATACTTGGTAATACCAATATTTTAATACTCATTAATCTGATTGTGACACTGATGTTATTTTAATTGTTCCTTTACTATTTATTGAAACTAAACCTGTTTTAGTATATTTCTTGCCTATTTCTATTATTTAAAAAAAAAAGAAAAGCTTTAAATTACTTTTTGGTACTTTTTATCCATTTAAGAACATTTTCCTAAAAAGAAAAACAAACAAACAAAAAAGAAAAAGAAATCTATTAACCATGTTTTAGATATGTTTCAAATACTTTTATATTATATTCCTTGTCTTTTAACTTTTTAATATGTATATTATTATATAGTTAAATGTTTAATATAGTCATATTGTCAATATTTACTTTATAGCTTCTGGGGTTGAATATTTTACTTCAGGTCATGAAAAATATTTGTTCTATTTTCTTCTAAAATTCCTTAGATTCTACATATTGATTTTTCACTCACCTGCATATTTCTTGTATGATGTGTGAAATAGGGCTCTGTATTTGTTTTATTTCAAGTAATATTGTTCCATGCATCTTATTTGTTGAATAAGTCTTACTTTACCCATTGATTTGAAATATCAACTTAATCATATATTACATTGTCAGACATCTATATACATTTGTCTCTAGAATGTTCATTATATTTCATTGATCTACTTGATTATATCTGTGCAGGTATCATGTTGTTTTAATTGCTGAGACTGTATAATGGTTTTAAATATTTTAAATATTTTATAATTAACTTTGACATTTAAAAAATAAATAAAATCAATCTGCATTTAAAAAGGAGAGAGAGAGAGAGATGGAACTGCTACCTTTTGTGAGAACATGGATGGAAGTGGAGAATATTAAGCTAAGTGAAGTAAGCCAGTTGATGAAAGATAAATGCCATATGATCTCACCTATAAGTGGACTCTATTCAACAAAATAAACTAATGAATAAAATAAACCACAGGCACGGAGACATGGAACAAACTGAAAGTGACCAGAGGGGATGAGGAAAGAGGACAATGGTGGAAAGAAGGAGAAGGGACTAGACAAAAAACATGTATGAATAACCTGTGGACATGGACAACAGACTGGGAATTGACTGTGGGAGTGGGGCGTGGTTGTGGGATGGTCAGAGGATGGTAAAGGGGTCAAAACTGAGACAATTGTAATAGAATAAACATGATTTATATTTTTTTAAAAATTAATCAATTCTGATAAGACTTTTGAGTGCATGCTGATATGACAACTGGCACAATACAATCTAATGAGTTGTTTCAAATGAAGTTAAAGACAGCTAAGCACTGCTAGAGGTTATCACACAGAAAAAAGTAAAACTTTTTGGCCAACCTAATAAATTCTTTTATATCTTGACCAAGCGAAGGCTTTGACATCTGTGAGGAACCCTATATTATAGCTAAATTATTTCCCTCTGTATTTCTACCAGCCCTGTTCTCCTGGATCCTTGACCCTATGATCACTTTTTCATGATTTATTTTCTACAGAGTACCCTAATTCTGGTATTCTTATTTCTACCCTGTACTTCCAAATTTGTGCCCTCTTCCTCAGTTTCCCAGATAAGATCTGGAATCTCAGAGCTTTCTTAAAAATGAACTAGAGTTGCCATGCCTTTGTTGGGCCAGATTTGTAGTTTTTAATACCCCACACCACACCACCCTAGCCTGACAATTTACTTTTTTAAGTTTCTTTGTAGTCCCTCTAGCTTTCTTTCTCTTAAGCATACCCTAGCCATCAACTGATAACATTTCTACTTCTCATCTCAATTTTCACCTTGCCCATCCTTAAAAGCCCAGCTCTTATCTCTATTTCAATCTACCTTGATGTATTTAATTAGTGAATGAATAAGTTTTGGGATTCTTAGGTTATAGCCCCAGTAGTAGAATTGTGGGTCAAAAGGGGGTTCCATTTTTAGCCTTTTGAGGAAATTTCACAGTTTTCCACAGTGACTGCACCAGTCTGCATTACCACCAACAGTGTAGTAGGGTTCCTTTTCCTCCACAACCTTGCCAGCACCTGTTGTTTGTTGCTCTATTTATGATAGCCATTCTAACCGGTGTGAAGTGGTACCTCATAGTGGTTTTAATTTGCATTTCTCTGATGGCTAGTGATGATGAACTTCCTTTCAAATGTCCCTGGACCTTGTGTATGTCCTCCTTGGATAAATGTCTGTTCAGGTCCTTTGCCCATTTTTTAATTAGATTGTTTGTCTTCCTGTAGTGGAGTCATGTGAGTTCTTTATGTATTTTGGAAATCAAACCCCTGTTTGAGGTATCATTTGCAAATATATTTTCGCATACAATTGATTCCCTTTTCATTTTACTGATGTTTTCTTTACCCACGTAGAAGCTTCTTATTTTGATGAAGTCCCATTTGTTTATTTTTTCCTTTATGTCCCTTGCTCTAGGGGACATATCGGTGGAAATATTGCTGTGTGGGATATCTGAGAGTTTCCTGCCTATGTTCTCTTCTAGTACTTCTATGGTGTTCCCATTTAAATTTAAGTCGTTTATTCATCTTGAGTTTCTTTTTCTGTATGGTGTAAATTGGTGGTCAAATATCTTTTTTTTTTTTTTTTGCATGTAGCTGTCCAGCTCTCTCAACACCATTTGTAGAAGAGGCTATATTTACTCCATTTTATGCTTCTGTACCATTGTCAAATATTAATTGATGATAGACACAGGGGTTTATATCTGGGCTCTCTACTCTGTTCCATTGATCTATGTGTCTGTTATTATGCCACTACCAGACTATTTTGATTACAGTGGCCTTGTAATATACTTTGATATCAACTTTTGTGATCTTTCCTACTGTTTTTCCTCTCTCAAAATTGCTGAGGCTATTCAGAGTCATTTATGGTTCCATAAAAATTTTTGAAATGTGTATTCAATGTCTGTGAAATACACCATTGGTATTTTAATAGGGATTGCGTTGAGTCTATAAATTGCTTTGGGTAGTATAGACATTTTGATGATGTTAATTTTTCCAATCCATGAATACGGTATTTGTGTCTTTCTTAATTTCTTTCTTTAGTGTTGTATAGTTTTCTGCAAGCAGGTCATTTACTTCCTTGGTTAAATTTATTCCTAGGTACTTTAATTTTCTTGTTGATATAGCAAAGGGCATTTTCCCCCTGATTTCTAATTCTGATATTTCATTGTTGATGTACAAAAATGCCTCTGATTTCTGAATATTGACTTTGTATCCTACTGTTTTGCCGAATTACTTCATTAGGTCACGTAGTTCTTTGGAGGAATCTATAGGATATTCCATGTATACTATCATGTCATCTGGAAACAATGATAATTTTAATGCCTCCTTTCCAATTTGTATGCCTTTTATTTCTTTTTCTTATCTGATTGCTACAGCTAGGACTTCCAATACTATGTGAAATAGAAGTGGTGAAATCATATATCTTTGTCTCGTTCCCAGTCTTAGTGGGAAAGCTTTTAGTTTTTGCCTGTTGAGTATGATGTTGGCTGTAGGTTTTTCCTATATGACCTTTTTATGTTCAGGCATGCCCCCTTTATTTACATTTTTCTGAGTGTTTTTATCATAAATGGGTGCTGTACCTTATCAAATGCTTTTTTTGCACCTATTGAGATGATCATATGGTTTTTGTCTTTCCTTTTGTTTATGTGATGTATTATGTTTATTGATTTCTGTATATTGACCCATCTTTGCATCACAGGGATGAATCACACTTGATGATGGTGGATGGTCTTTTTAATGTATTGCTGGATGCAGTTTGCCAATATTATGTTGAGGATTTTAGTGTCTATGTTCATCAGTGATATTGGCCTCTAGTTTTCTTTCTATATTGTGCCTTTATCTGGTTTTGGGATTAGGATGATGCTTGCTTCATAACAAGAGTGTGTGAGTCCTCTCTCTTCTTTTAGTTTTTGGAATAGTCAGAGAAGGACAGCTGTCTACTCTTTCTTAAATGTTTTTTTTTTTCCATCAGATGCAAAGTTTAATTTTTTTTTAATTAATTTATTTACTTTTTAAATACATTTGTCTCTGCCTTCCCCCCCCCTCTTTCCCTTGCCCCCTCCCACCTTCCCTCCCTCAGCTCTTCCCCTTTGGTTTTGTCCATGAGTCCTTGCTATATGTTCCTTGACTTTCCCCTTCCCTTCCCTTTCCCTGCCCCCCCCCCCTTCCCTCTTGTCTCTGTTGATTTCTTTTCCTTTCAGTGTTGCTGGTCATATTTGTTTTTTAAAATTCTCCTGTGATTCCATCTGGTCCAGGTCTTTTGTATGCCAGGAGGAGGTTTTTTGTTTTTTTTTAGTATTTCAATTTCACCAGCTTTATTGGTCTGTTCAGGCTTTCTGCTCCTTCTTCATTCGGTATTCAAATGTTATATTTTTCTAGAAATTCATCCATTTCATCGAGGTTGTGAAAATTCTTGGCATGTAACTCTTCATAGTAATTTCTTACAATCCTTTGTATTTCTGTTGTTTCAGTTGTTATTTCTCCTTTTTCATTCCTGATATTATTCATTTGGGTCCTGTCTCTTTTTCTTGATGAGTCTGCTTAAGATCTTGTCGATTTGTTTATCTTTTCAAAGAACCATCTTCTGGATTGGTTGATCCATTGAATTGTTCTTTTACTCTCTATGTCATTCAATTCTGCTCTGATCTTGATTATTTCCTTCCTTCTACTTGCTCTGGGCTTTGTTGTTGTTTCTCCAGTTCTTCGAACTGGAGAGTTAGCCCATTTATTTGAAATGTTTCTATCTTTTTTTAGTTAGGCCTGTATTGCTATGAACTTCTCTCTCAGGACTGCCTTAGCTGTGTCTCATTGGTTTTGGACTGTTGTGCATTCATTTTCACTTGTTTCCAGAAACGTTTTTGTTTCTTCTGATCTCATCTAGATGCATTCACTGTTTAATAGTGTACTATTCAGTCTCCATGAGTTTGAATGTTTTTCAGTTTTTTCCTTGAGGTTGGTTTCTACTTTCAAGCCCTTGTGGTCTATGAATATGCTTGTTATGATTTTGATTTTACTGAATTTGTTGAGGCTTGTTTTGTGTCCTATCATGTGGTCTATCTTTGAAAATATTCAGTGTATATTTGAGAAGAATGTGTATTTTGTTTCTTTGCTATGATAGATTCTGTATGTCATTTAAGTCCATTTGATCTTATGTGTCATTCAGTTCTACAATATCCTTGTTGATGTTTTGTTTGGAAGATCTATTCAGTTTTGACAGTGGGGTGTTAAAATTTCCTACTATCAGTTTGTTACTGTCTATATCTTTCTTGAAATCCTCCAAGATTTCCCTAATATATTTGGGTGCTCCTATGTTGGGTGCATATAGATTTACAATGTTTATGTCTTCTTGATGGATTCTTCCTTTGAGTATTAGAATGTGCCCTTCTGTGTCTCTTTTTATGTCCTTTGTTTTGAAATCTATTTTGTCTAAGTATTGTTACCCCTCTTTTATTTTTCTTCCTGTCTGCTTACTTGGTATTTTTACTTCCATCCCTTTACTTTCAGTCTGTGTAGGTCCTTTGTTCTGAGGTGGGTCTCTTGTAGGCAGCATATGTGTGGGTCATGTTTTCTTATCCTTTCAGCTATCCTATATCTTTTGATTGAAGCATTTATTCCACTTACATTTAGAGTTATTATTGATAAGTAATCATTCATTTTTCCCTTTGTACCTGTGATGCTCCCTTTCTCACTATGTTTTTTCATATTCTTAAAGCAGTCTCTTTACCATATCTTGTAGGGCTTGTTTGGTGGAGGTGTATTATTTTAGATTTCTTTTGTCTGTGAAACTCCTTACTCACCTTCCATTTTAATTGAGAGTCTTGCTGGATAGAGTAGTCTTGGCTGCAGGCCCTTTTCATTACTTGGAATATTTCTTACCATTTCCCTCTAGCCTGCAGTGTTTCTGTTGAGAAGTGAGCTGTTAGGTGTATTGGGGCGCCCTTGTGTATTACTACCCGTTTCTCTCTTGTTCAATTTAGTATTCTTTGTTTGTCTTTGATATTTTCCATTTAATGATGATATGTCTTGGGAGTGGGCCTCATTCAGTTCCTCTTGAATGGGACAATCTGTGCTCCCGGGAATTGCATGACTTTTTCTCTTCTCCAAGTAGGGCAGTTTTCCATCATTACTTTTTCAAACAGGTTCTCTATCCCTTTTTCCACCTCTCCTGGTATCCCTATTATACGGATATTATTGTTTCAGGTTGTCCTACATTTCCGTCAACACATCTTCATTCTTTTTGAGTCTCTTTTAATTTTCTTGCCCTTTCTGGGAGCTTTTTTCTACCTTATTCTCCAGCTCACTGATTTGACCCTCTGCTTCATCTAGCCTGTTTTTCATTCCTTCTAATGCATTCTTCAACTCAGAAATTGTATTCTTCATTTCCTCTTGCCTCTCATTGATAGTTTATATGTCTTTTTTCATGCTGATATAGTTTGCAATAAGTTCCTCATAGTTTCCCTGTAGTTTTTGCTAATTCTCTGAGCTCACTGAGCTTCCTTAGAACCATTGTTTTGAACTCTATAGCCAATTGTTTACTTGCCTCTATTTCATTTAGTTCTCTTTCTTGGGATTCTTCCATTCCTTTTTATTGGGGGGGGGTGTTTCTTTTCCTTCCTATTATTTGTGAGACTCTTCTTTTTTGTTTCTGCTTCTTAAATTGATCTGTTTTGACTTCCTGACACTGTGGTATGAACTTCTATGCTAGGAACCTGCCTTTTTGTCCTTCATTTCTTTCTGGATCTGTGTCTGATAATGTCAGCTGTTGACCCCTTCTTGCCTTAGGAAGTCTTTAAGAGACTTCCAGAATCTACTGTTTGTGTGTGTCTCCTCCAGTTGTTAATCTAGTCACTCTGCCCTCAACTTTCAGTGTGGGGCAGAGTCTCTCATGTGGGTGGGGCTACTGTGTCCTTTCACACTACTGTCACTCAGGGGGGTGGTCTGCTTGAGCAAGACGGCTGCTGCTCTTTGGGTGAGGAGTCAGCACAGCAATACCCCTGGCTACTCCCTCAGTTTTTTCCCCAATGCCTCTGTTGCCAAACTCTGCTCAAGAATCTCTAGGCCACTCTGCATCCCCTTTAGCCATGGATCTACTATCTATGACTTCCCCTCTGTACTCAGCACCCAGGCCTGTGCAACACTGGGTCAGGGCCAAGCCTACATGGAGCTTGCCTATTATGTCCTTTCATGCTGTTGCTTTTTGGGAGAGTGGTATGCCTGAGCAAGATGGCAGCTGAGGAATAGGGATGTATCTGTATCATGACCCCGTCATCCATTTCCTCATTCATTCCTCAAAACCTCCCTCTCCAATCTCCTTTCTGGCAGCTCCAGGTTACTCTGCCCCTGCGTCCACCAGAACCCACTGTAGGTGGCTGCCACTACAAATTTTTGTGTTGGCCCTTTAAATGGCTCCCTAGGTCTCCAGTCTCCTGTCTCTACCAGAGAGCACCCTGCAGTGTTTCATAGCTGGCTGCTATCTGTGTGCGTTATGGACTTGGTGCTGTAGCCTGGAGATCCCTGCTAATGGTTTAAACCATGCTCTTCTCAGGGGTATCCAACTGGCTATTTCAATATCTCTCTGGTGTTGTACCCATGGGTGCCTATTCTACCTTCTCAAGCCTCTACCACACTCCTTACCAGTTAGGTTGTGCCAAGTCTGTTTCCTCTGCCTTTCCTAGGTTTTAAGTCTCCTCTCTCACTATTGTCCAGTTGTTTTCCAGGTGATTCCTCCACAATTTAGTTGTAGTTTTAGATTGTTCCTTGGAGGAGATCAGTGTGACTTCCATTCACTCCTGTGTCATATTGAAGTCCAGATTTGTATAGATAAGAGACAAATATAAGAATATTTATGGCCATGTTTGTTGTAATACGAAACCAAAACAAATACTGGAAAGTATCCAAATGACCATGAACAGGAGAAGGATAAATTATGGTGTATTCATAGCAGTGAAAATGAGTAAATTATAGCTAAATGCATCAACATGAATGAATCTCAAAAACAATGTTTAATGATAAAATCAAGTTGCCAAAAAAATATAAACAGTATGACAACATTATCTAAGATCCCCAAACAAGCAAAACAAACAGGTTTTTCTTCTTCAAAGATATAATCATATATGGAAAACAAGACAGTAAGGAAAGCAAAGTGATTAACATAAAATTCAGTGAAGTGCTTGCTTCCTTGAGGATGAGAATAATACAATTGGTGAGAGGTACACAGAGAAATGTTCTACTGAAAGCTCAGTAGTTGGTATATGAGTGTTCATTTTATTATAATTTTTTTGAATTATACATAGGTATCATATGTTCAATTTTTATATGCATATTTCACACTGGAAAGTTGTAAGTATAGATTTCTAGGCCCTGCCCAGAACTCCTGAACCTGAATTATTAATAGAGATGTCTTTGTAGCTACATTTTTATTTGCATCCCTGATGGCACTACTGACATAATTTTCCTTTAAGTAACCCATAAGACCTAAAGGATCTCACAATGTTGAGAAGCAGGGTAGAAGACCCACAGGTCTGTGGAAGAGGAGAAGAGGAAGAGAAATTATCCCAGATACTCCTTCCAGATGCCCCATCTGTGGCCTGGTAGAGGTCCTGAAGTTTTTGGGGAAAAAATTATACCATTTTTGATCTCTATATTTAATTTTGAGTCATGATAGAAAAGGCTTTCTGGGAAAAAAAAACTATATTACACATCCTCCCAAATATAATAGGTATAAATAAAAGGTTACACATTTTTTTCTTACTACAAGCCACAACACTGTGTATCTTAGCTAGGGCTGCTATAACAAAATATCATAGACTGAGTGGTTTAAACAACAGAAATGTATTTTTTCTCACAGTTCTGGAGGCTAGAGGTCTGAGATCAAGCTATCTGCAGGATTGATTTCTTCTGATGCCTTTCTCCTTGGCTTGCAAATGGCTACTTTCTGTCTGCATTCACATGGTCATCTCTCTGTGCCTGCATGTGCCTAGTATCTCTCTCTGTCTATGTCCTAGTCTCTTCTTATAAGGATACAAGTCTTATTGGATTAAGGCCCATACTAACAATCCCATTTAAACTTAATTACTTTTTAAAGGTCCTCTCAGTAGGGGTTAGGGGTTCAACATATTAATTGGGGTGGGGGACTACAGTTCATCTCAAAACAGTATGGAATATGTATTTTAATTTTGTTTATTTTGGTATGACATTCATGGTACCGTGCACAGAGCTAAGCATAAAATTAATGCCTAATCCATATTGATTGATTATTTAATAAATCAGTTAAAAGGTTTTTTGGGGAAGAAACTATAAAGCAGTGAATAAAATGGATTCATCATTCTCCAGAGTTGACTGTGTTTGTCTCCTGTTCATCAGATTGGCTAACTGATCAGTTATTTTAATTCTAAATAACTCATTATTAAGAACCCATGAGAAATTAACTCCAAAGCATTATAAAGCATTAAGCTGCTTGAAGCCTGAACTCTTAACACTTTGACATTTCCTTTAAAAGCTGTTAGAATCTCCTTCTTTTGGAATCCCAGTTGGAGGGAACTTAGTGTTTTACTTATCCAAGTCTCTTTAGCAATGAATTAAACATGTATGGAAAAGGAAGAAATTGCATCTTGCAGTATGCCCCTCTTCCATGCTGAGTTGGCATATCCCAAAGTCAAGACAAGTGAGCCTTTTCATGTAATGGCAGAGTCAGACAGATTTATTGGAAAGGAGGAAAAAAGAAAAGAAAACCATTTCCTTGGCAAAGAAAGAGACTGATTTCTCAGATCATCATCCCAGACAGAGCTACTTAAACTGTTCCTTCAGCTCCCACAAACTCCAACTTGATCTCTGAGGAAGCTGCCAGGCATTATGGACTGGGAATAAATGAAGGAAACAGAAGTCAGATTGTGTTATCAAAGTGTAAAGGAAAAACACAAGGCCAACCTGGCCAGAAAAGGCCTTATAATTACCTATTCTGTCATCATACAGTTAACTTGGCAGACTACATTGACATCAACCACTTCATTTCACCCTCATAACAACTTTAAAAAGTAGGAAAGACAGGTAATTTATCCCTGTCACTACAGGTCATGAAAAAGAAGCCCAGAGAGATGTAGATGAATATAGTAAAACAGCTGGTTGATGGTAAAGGTGGGACTGGAATCCAAGGTTCCAGACCCCAAACTCAGGGCTCTTTGAATAGACTGGCTCTCCTTAGGTTAGGCATTAATCTAACTTTTACCAGTCAGATTTTATTTAGGGAGAAAAGGGGGAGGGTTGATACCACATTATTTTACAATAGGAAAGTCAACTTAAAAATCATTAGAAGGGAGTATAAGAATTTAGGAAAAGAATCAGCAGGACTTCAGAGGTTGATTTCTTTCCATAATTCACTTCGTAAAACCACTTCTGTAAGCTTGCCTTCCTCCTGCCTTTTCTACAACATGCAACTTAAACACGAGCCCATGAGGCCTTTCTGTACTGAGTTCTGCTACCTTACTGGCCTCCTCTCTCTCCAGGCCTCAACTATTGTCCCATGATCCAGCCAACAAAAACATGAACAGTTCCTGGAACACGCACACTGCTTCACATTTTCCAGTCTTCTAACACTAGTTTTTCCATCTCACAGAGCCCTTCAGTCTCATGATTCCTCCATTCTGCTAATCTGTTAGTCCCTTCTTGGTCTCCCTTCTTTCCCTACTGAGAAGGACCCCACAGTTGAGCAGAACCCTTTCCTCAACATCACCTTCCCTTTGCTGGCACTCTTATCTTTCTGCCATACTCACCCTACCAAGTCCTAACTGGAGAAAAGTACAACACTACCTTGTATACGACTACGATTGAACCCCTAAGGCCTGCAACAATCAAATACCACTGTCTTGGAGACTGCTGTCCTACAGATTTCTACTTTCCAACTTCAAATGTGGCCACAGTCCCACTCGTCAGTCCCTCTCACACTTCTCTCAGTGACTTATCCAAACGTTTCACTACACTCCTGAATCTTTTTACTCATCCTTGGTTACCTCACCCTTGACAGAAAACTTTGCTTCCTACCCCACTGAAAACATTGAGGCTATCAGGATGGATCATTCGAACTTCCCACTCCTACCAACTGCAATCTCATCTCTATCCAATCCATCCCTTCTTTCTTCTCCTCCAGTTTTAGAGGATGAAATGTCCTCTTCTTGTTTATGGTCAATACTTATAGGTAGGCCTTAGACCTACTCCTTCTGCTTCCTCCAGGACCTTGCTTTGTCAGGTGGCCCCTCTCTCCCTTATCCTCTCTCTATATCCTCTCAACTAGGTTCTTCTTCCATGCCTAAAAATTCAAGCCTCTTATTAGAACAAAAACAAAATTAAACCCAAACATTTTTGGCCCTTTGTCCTATCTAGCAACTGTTCAGTCTCTTTTCCTCCCCTTCTTATCTTATTTTCTTAGAAGAGTATTTTACATCTTTTATCTCCATATTTTTACTTTACATTCATTTATCAACCAACTAAAGTCTGGCTTCTGTCCCTCCCCTATCACTCTACTAAATATTCCCACTGAAATCACCAGGTACCTACCTACTCATTTTCAGACCAATGAGCACTGCTCAGTTTTTGTCAATTTGTTTTGAAGTTTTTGGAACTTCTGATTATTCCTTTTTTTTTTTTAAGAAAGAAAGGAAAATCAAACTCTCATGGCTTCCACAGGCCCTGTTCTCCTTATAGTACCCTGTCTTCATCCCTTTGGATGTGTGTGGATGCCTCTTTCTCCACTTACCCCTTTGCTATTGGTATTCCCCACTGCTATCCTTATCCTACTGCTTTTATCATGTACTAGATTCTCCCTATATGATCTCACTTATTTTCATGCTGGTAACTCCTTTTTTGGTTAGAAAACAAACCCTTCACTCTAATTGTCTTCATATAATATGGGGCTTTGATTTGAAGCCACACATACACTGAGATGGGAACTCTATCAGGTGTTGAAGCAGCTTCAAGGATGAGCAAGTCCTTCCATCTCTTTCATGGTCACATGCTCACCTTTTCTGTCTTTTTCTTTGTATCTTTCTCCAATGTCCCCTCCAGTCTTCTCTTTCTACTGTCCAATATCCTCTGCTTAACCATTGTTTCCATCTTTTATTGCTTCAGCTTTAAGTGGCCTCATCTTGCCAGGTTCCAGTTTTCTACAGTCTTCCACTTCATCTCCCAGTGTTAACTGGCCTGGAATCTGTGTATCTCTGAGTTAAAATCCTGAGAGGGACTATAATTAGCCCTGCTTCTTTTTTTCACCAGGCCATAGGTCAAAAGTCTTTCATCAATTTACAGATTGACTGTCCTTGGTTCAGGAGCCTCCTTAGTTCAACTGACTCCAGCCATGGCAAGTCAGGGGAGTAGGTAAGATGATTCATGTAGAACAAATTATAGATGCTTGGACAGCAATCAGTGATTACAGCAAGTTCACTTAGAAGTGGTGTGATCATGGCAGACCATGACAAATATCCCCAGTATAATCTTAAACCAAAATCTCTAGCACAGATTCCTTGGAGCTTTAAACTGTTTAATTTTAACGTTAAATTTTTAACATTTAAATTTCAAAATTCTTTCTAGGTGTCACATCTTATATGGTCCTTTGGCACCTTAAACTTAACATGTCCAAAAGGGAAATTCTCTATTTTCCTGTAAACCAGCACTACCTCCTGAATTCTCTATCATAGTTGATGTTGACACTATTTTTATTGCTATTGTTCTTACTTCTATTATTAGCACTATCTACATAGCTATCCAATCCATTACAAAGTGCTACCTGTTTTATACATCTTATGTTTTTTTCTTTTCAGATTTTTTTATTATTGTTCAATTACATTTGTCCCACATTATTCCCTGTTGCTCTCCCCTGCTCTACCTACCCCCATCCCCCACTCCCGCAGTCAATCCCCACCCCACTGTCTGTGCCCATGGTTCCCCTATACATGTTCCTTCACTTGTCCCTTCCTCTTCTTTCTCCTGTTATCCCTGCCCCTCTGGTCACTGTCAGTTTGTTCTTTATTTCCATGTCTCTGGTTCTGTTTTGCTCCTTTGCTTGTTTTGTCAGTTGGGTTCCAATTATAGGTGAGATCATTTGTTATTTGTCTTTCACCACCTGGGTTATTTCACTTAGCATAATACTCTCCAATTCTCTCAATGCTGTCGTGAAGGGTAGTAGCTCTTTCTTTCTTTCTGCTGTGTAGTATTCCATTGTGTAAATATACCATAGTTTTTTGATCCACTCATTTACTGATGGGCACTTCAGTTGCTTCCAACAATTGGCTATTGTAAATTGTGCTGCTATGAACATTGGGGTGCATAGGTTCTTTTGAATTGGTGTTTCAGGATTCACAGGGTATAATCTCAGCAGCAGGATCACTGGATCAAAAGGCAGTTCTATTTTTAGTTTTTGATTGAATTCCATACTGTATTCACAGTGGCTACACCAGTCTGAACTCTAACCAACAGCACACTAAGGTTCCATTTTCTCCACAGCCTCACCAGCACTTGTTGTTGGTTGATTTGTTTATGAGAGCCATTCTGACTAGTATGAAGTGGTATCGCATTGTGGTTTTAATTTGCATCTCTCTGATACATGCTTTTAAAATTTTTTGTCATTTCTTTTTACACACATGGCTCAATTTTAAGCCACCATCATCTTTTCTCTTGGATGGCAGCAATAGTCTTCCAACTGCATTCCTCCTTTTAAATCCTGTCCCTCTACAACCTATCCCTCACACTGCTGATAGAATGATCTATACATCCAAAGCCATATATATTCATTCCTCTTCCTGTATTAAATCTTCCAGTGACTCTGTCTCCTGGATCTAGACTAAGCTCTGGAAATAACATACAAGGCCCTGTTCTTCCCTCTGCTCCAGCTCATCTGATGCCACAGCTTGCCCTTAATTTTACATCCAGCTTTACCACATTGCTTATTATCTCAACACAGCATGCTGTTTTTCACCTTTATGTCTTTGTTTCTGCTGAAGTCCTCTGCTTGGAATATCCTCCTCCCATTTCTTTCTCTATAAGACCTCTGCCAGGATAATTCAGATTCTGTTCAGGTGTAACTTTTTCCAGGAAACTTTCCCTGTCTTCTCTTTCATTTCCAGTCTGAATAAGGTAGTCCTCTATGACCTCATTATGTCCTTGTCTTACTTCTATCATTGTATATCTTCCCAATATTTCTCTTTAAATTTCAGAGCCCGTGTCTTGTATGTATCTATATTTACAACAAATATCATAGTTACTGCTACTCAATATGGGTTCAATTTGTGTTGAATGTTTGACAGAAGGAGGGGAAGATGAAGATGAGACAATAATAAGCAGGCTAGTGAGACAAAGGAGGGGGAAAAAGAAAGGAACACAGTTGAAGATAGAGAAGATGGGAGGGAAGTTGAGAGTAAGGAAGGCAAAGAGGGAGGTAGAAAGAGGGAGGGAGAGGGAGAGAGAGGGAGAGGGGATGGGGAGAGAGAAGAGAGAGAGAGAGAGAGAGAGAGAGAGAGAGAGAGAGAGAGAGAGAGAGATGAACCACCACACTGGGTTGCAATAAACTTTACTCAGACCTCAGAGAAACTAGCCTAGGGCTGAGACCTGGCTCATCCACCTTTACCCTCTCCTAGAATCAAAAAAAGCTGGCAGAGATACGTCAAGTCAAGGGCTGGACACAAGAAGCCCTGGAGATAACTGGAAATACAGGTTGAAGGACTGTCAGCTGGGTCACTTCTGACAAATGCAGCAAAAGGGCATCAGACTGTAAAAAGATGAGGTCCTGCTGGGCTGCTGGAAACAGGAATGGGAAAGCCGCCAGTTATTAATAACCACAACTAGGTCGCGGGGGGTCCAGTGAGGTGACTGACTCCAACTGGATAGAATTCCACTTTTTAATAAGCTATTGCTTCACACATCTGTGGGTAATGTTGCCATTCCCAAAATGAAGCTAGAGTCTTATTAACCAATCCTAGGTGTCTTGGCATTTAAACCACATAAAGAAAAGGTAAATGGCAAAACTATGAAATAAGAGGCTGAAAGACTAGAAATTATGATAATGTGGCCTGGACTCAAAGAAGGCCAATCCCAGTAGAAGCAGGAAGAAGGCCTCTCCCCCCACCCCAAACAGATTGCTCATCCATTCTTCTATCACTTGCAAATCACTCTTAGGCCAGGCTTTCTCATTTCTATAAAGAGTGTCAATAGCCTCTCAGTCACCAGCATCTTCTGCACTAATGAATCATTAATTAGTCAAGACTTGCCTATGTATTAGGTAGAGCTGCTATGGCTCCCTGCCTTGGTAGCATGGCCTAATGTAGTAGGTGTCCTGAAGGCTCTGGTAGCACAACCTTCCCTATCATCCAAGCAAGGTACTCTAGATGAGCCTTCCATTTGGGCTTGGTACACCCTCCTCTTGCAGCTGAGCCTTGATTGCTGTTGGCAGGTCAATGGGAAAGATTTACCCATGCCAGTAAGCTGCAAGGACTGGCTGTGACCACTGACCACCAACCTCTGCCCTCCATGGAGGATCAGTTGTGTGGGGCAGGGTGGTGGGTCTCCAATATGGAAGTTCCTAGGTGGAACAAAACTACGATCCGAAGCTGGCTGCTGCTAGTGCTGGGCCTGGGGCCAGTTAGCTAGAGGTACAGGGCTGGGGAGAGCCCATAAGTTAGGTGGAGTAGAGCTTGAGGTAAACACCAGGGTGGGACAAAGAGTTTAAGCCAGGTTGATGGAGTCTCAGACATGGCACCTGCCTGCTACCTCTGTGGTTCTGTTGGGAGAGGGCTCAGAAAACACATAATGACCTCTACTTGCCTTTCTGTCTAAGAGAGAGCTGTTTCTCAGCTCTTGCCCTGATATCAGGCACTTCCTCCCCATTTGTCACTGATACCTTTCATGCTGCTACCCTGGTGGTGCTGGAGCTCAGAGGGTGTGCACCTGAGCAAGTTCAGCATGGGCCCTTTAAGAGGAACTGCCATGGAGTCCAGTAATTTTTTCACCAACTCCAATGCCTCTGGTTTTTACAACCAGGAGCTATGGGGGCTCATCTTCTGGGCACTGGTACCCTATTCATAGAATAACCATAAGGATGTAATGTACAACATAGGAAATGGAGTAGCCAAATAACATACACATGACCCATGGACATAAACAAAGGTGGGGGATGCCTGAGGGGAGTGGTGGGTGCTGGGTGGGGGGAAAAGGGGAAAAATTGGGACAACCATAAAAGCACAATCAATAAAATATTTTAAAAGACTTGCCTAATATTTCTATAGAATTTCTCTTTGCCCTTCCCCAGTGAGGTTCCTATGACAATGTCCAACAAGTCAAATTCACACAGCTGATCCCAAGATCTTTTTCCAATTTTGTTTCTTACCATCTCAAGCAAGAACCTTTTATTCTGGCCAATCTAGAAACTCATATTTATTTCACTGACCCCTCCCTTATGCTGTCCTACATCTGCATTTGACTTGGAATGCCTTCCATGTGGAAAACTTTTCACTAATCTCTACCTCAGGACATTGCAGTGGTAAGTACTGTTAAATCCATAGTGAGAGTCAAGTCAAGCCCTTGTCATTTACCGTTAGTGCGATATTGGGCAAGTTATGCTCCTCCCCAAGGCTTCAATTTTCTCATCAGAAACTTGGGATAACAACAATATGATTCAGGGCTGTTGGGAGAAATACATAATGTTTCAAAAATATTATTCAGTGCTCCTTATTGCAAAAAATAAAAAAAAAAAACAACTCTAGGTATGTTCACAACAGGGATTTATTGAAGGGATTCCAAGTTGCTCACAGAATCAGCCAAAAGCCTTGCTATCCAGTTCAGAGAATGGGCAGGTGCTAGGAGAAGCAGTGCAGGGAAGCTGCTCACTAGCTCACATTTCAGGGTTAGTCTAGCTAAATAAAATGTCACCGCTGATGCCACCATGCAACTAGCACTGCTCTTGGACCTCTGACCTCCTCTCATCTTTCTGATACTCCCTCAAGATTCAGACCCTGGGTAGAAACATCAGCTGGGCCAAGAGTATGCCATGTGACTGTATCCTAGGAGCCAGAGAGCTAGAAGAGGAAGTATATGCCTCCTTTGCTTCCTTCATATATACATAGTCCAGCTCCTTGTATATGCTTAAGTGCTTAATGAATGATAGCTTTTATAGTTAATATTCACCATCTTTCAAAGATCAACTCAATAACAGCAAAAATAGTATCTCCCACAGTTTTCAACACCCTTATATGTTGATATTTTCACTTGTTCCTAACAAGCACCTTGTCAGGTACGATACATACTCAGGAAATAAGTGACAGACTGCAAACCAGGTCTTCTGTTCATAAATTCTGTAACAGTAAAATTTATGTGCTGATTACTATATGACATGCGCTGTTCTAAGAGTTTTGTGTGTATTAACTTATTGAATCTTAATATAACATTATGAGATAGGTATTATTATATAATCCCATTTTACAGATAGAGGAACTGAGGGACAGAGAGGTTTAGTGACTTGCCAAGGTCACATAGCTGTTAAGTACCAGATCTGAACCCAGACAATTTAGCCTTAGAGTATTTCCTCTTAAATGCAGTACCCAGGCCACAGTAGCTTCCAAGTTTTAAACTCTTAACTGCTACACCATATTGCATTAGGAGTCTTAGATACTTTTTCCCACAGATTAATAGTCCCCCTTCTCCTAACCAGTCCAATTGCCTAA
Organism: Pteronotus mesoamericanus; assembly: GCF_021234165.1. Lineage (NCBI taxonomy): Eukaryota > Metazoa > Chordata > Mammalia > Chiroptera > Mormoopidae > Pteronotus > Pteronotus mesoamericanus. The sequence goes on along the minus strand of NW_026555144.1, from coordinate 3,641,465 downwards.
GCTAGAAATGATGTCACACAAAACTTCATCTCTACAAGGTAGATATGCACCTTTTATAAGACATTAAAATTCTTTGAGGGCAAAGTGTTATATTCCATGCAGCACCTCAGTAACTGTTGATGGAGCAAGGGAATGAGTGAAGAAGTAGGTGAATGAAAGAGGAAAAAGACAAATGAATTTAACTATGAAGAAATGAGCATTGGGTCTCAGGTGAGGGTGGGAGGAGGAGTACAGCTCTGGTCAAGCTCCATGTCAGAGTCACATATAATGAGGTTCAGAGATGAGTCTGAGGTTACTGCAGCATCCTAAAGTTGAACTGTAACCCAAAGTTTGCTGATGATAGGACCCTGTATTAGTTTGCTAGAGTTGCATAGACTGATTGACTGGAGCAACAGAAAGTTATTTTCTCACATTTATGAAGGGTAGAAGCCCAAGATCAATGTGCTATCAGGGTTGGATTCCTTTGGAGCCTCTTTCAAAAGCTAATAGATGGCTGTCCTTTTACCGCCTCTTACATCATTATCCTCTCTGCGTGCATACCTCTGGTGTCTCCATTGTGTGTCCAAATTTCCACTTCTTATAAGGACATGACTCCAATTGGATTAGGCTCCAATGTAATGGCCTTATTTTAACTTAATTATCCCTATCTCACATACAGTCAGTTTCTGAGGTATTAGGTTTGGGGCTTCAACATATGAATTTTGGGGGTCGATACAACTTGTTCCATAACAGAACCCCACCTTCCTTTTCACCTTTGCCTTTCTCACAACTAGGGTAGGATGGAAATGGGTATGGAGTGGAGGAAAATGTATTGATTCACACAGGGCCTTGTTCATCTACCCCTGGGAGCTTTGGCCCCTGTGTGACTCATTGCATTTGTCTTGACCAAGAAGCAGATAGAGAATATCTTTTGAAGCTGGCTTAAGGTTATAAATGCCCATCAGTAAATGAGTGATCAAAAAACTATGGTACATTTACACAATGGAATACTATGCAGCAGAAAGAAAAAAAGAGCTACTACCCTTCACTACAGCATGGACGGAACTGGAGAGCATTATGCTAAGTGAAATAAGCTAGGTTGCGAAAGACAAATGCCATATAATCTCACCTATAAGTGGAACCTAATCAGCAAAGGAAGCAGGCAAGGAAAATATGACCAGCAACATTGAAAGAAAGAAGAAACTGACAGGGATGGGAGGGAGGGAAGGAGGAAGAGGTGTAGCAGGGAAGAGAAGGGAAAGGGTCAGATCAAGGAATAGGTGTGAAGGATGCATGGATGAAGCCAAGATGGGGAAAGATTGAGGGGGGAGGTGGGGATGGGTGGGGCAGGGGAAAATGGTGGTGGGTAAATGGGGACAAATGTATATGAACAATTAAAAAAAAATTAAAGATCTCTGAAACTGGGCTTAAGGTTATAAAAGACAATACTGGTACTCTAGTTTGTGTATATCCCTTTCAGATATACACAAAATGCAAGTTGTGCCATGTGACTTTTGATATTCCACTTGGGTGCTGTCCGTTTAGTTAATAAAAGAAAACCTCAATCACTGTCCTTTGCTAAGTGAGCTGTTATAACATCTGTTTGAACCCTTCCACACACACAAGTAATTAAAGAAACATGGTGTCCTTTGGGGGCTAGTCAAGGAAATCATAGTTGCACTTCCAAAGTTCTCCAGCTAGACAACTGTTGACATCACAGAATACTAGTTTATTTAGCAACTGTTTACTCAATGCCTATTATTGATTAGGTCTGGGGAGCAGGTGGGAATAGAGATGGACAGAGAAGGAGGCATAGCATTTACCCTTAAATAACATACAGTCTAGTAGTAGATAAAGATCGGTAGCCAGATAATTCAGTACGGTGATTAGTGTTCTGGCAGAGGGAGACAGAGCAAATTTTGCAAGTGGAGAAGGTGCATCTCACCTAGCCTTAGGAGTCAGAGTAGTCTTTCTGGATGAGGAGAAAATGAAGAGATCAGCTCTGAACAAAAATTAGTGAGGTAAATAAGGATAGAGTTCAGAGTAAGGGGTGGTTACTAGATAACTGCAAGCAGTGCAATTATGTTGCACAAATCCAAAGGGGACCATTCACACTGTGGTCTATGATAAAAAAATCCCCCCTTGCTCTGGCAGGCATGGCTCAATTGGTTGGTTGTTGTCCCTCAAAGAGAAAAGTTGCCAGTTCAATTCCTGGTTCAGATTCAATCTCTGGTCCAAGTGAATATGAAAGACAATCAGCTGATGTTCCTTTCCCTCTCTTTCTCCCTCCCTTCCCCTTTCTCTGATAGAAAAATAAACAAATGAAAAAAATTATTAAATTTTATTTTAAAATCATGTTTATTCTATTACAGTTGTCTCAATTTTCCCCCTTTGCCATCCTCCACCAATTCCACCCTGCCCCCCTCTTACACAGTAAATTCCCACTCTGTTGTCCACATCCATTAGTCATTCATACATGTACAAATAAAAAAAGTTTAAATAGTGTCCTTTGAATTGTGTGACTCAATGACCTAAAGAAGTTAGCCTCCCAATTTTTCAAAAAACCTTTAAAAATCTAGGCTAAGAGGAGACCAGCAAGAAGACAGAGGAGTGAATGGAAGTCACTCTGACCTCTTACCAGGACCAATCTGGAATTACAATTGAATTGTGGAGAAATCACCCAGAAAAAACAACTGATCAGTAGTGAGAGAGAAGCTTTACAACCTTGGACAGACAGAAGAATCAGCTTCAGCACAACCTGACCAGAAGGGAGTGCAGTGGAGACTCCAGAAGCCTGACTGGGCACCCATAGGTGGCAGCACCAGAGGGATATTTAAGTGGCTGTTGGGATGCCCCTGGGAAGAGTGTGGTCTAAACCCTACGCGTGGCTCCCCAGCCTAGAGCACCAGAACCCAAAAAGTACAGAGATAACAGCCAGCTGCAAAAAGAGGCAGCATTGCTCTCTGCAAGAGATGGACAGCTGGAGACACAAAGAGCCATTTAAAGGGCCAATGCACAAATTTTCATTTGCAGCCACTTACCCTGGGCTCTGGCAAAAGTGGGGTCAAAGTGGGCTAGAGATGCCTGAGGAAAGATTGGGGATAGAGGCTTTGGGGAGAGAACTGAGATAACAGCAGCAGGGATCCCGGTACTGAGTTATACCCCATATTGCATGAATCGTCTTGCTCAGGCAGACAACTCCATAACCCATGGCATCAGCCAGAGGGGAAGCAATAGCCCTGCCCTCAAGAAGGACTCTTCCCTGGCACTCTGGCACTTAAGCCTGACTGCTGAGTGCAGAGTGACTAGATTAACAACTGAAGGAGACAGCTACAGAGAGTGGATCCCTGAAAGTCTCGAACAGGTTGCCTAAGGTCAGATTGGGTCAACATCTGACATCACCAGAGGTATATCCAGAAATAAAAATAGTGGTAAATATTAGAGTCTACAGAGATGAAATCCACAGGGGTATTCTCCATGATTTGCAATATTTTCTTTGCTGCGTAGCTTTTAAACATTCATTTGTTATCCAGAAAGTTTGTACATATTAACTCACTAAATTTTATACTATAGTTTATTTCTCTCCTTTCTTATAATGGTCTTAATTTCTTTACAACCTTATTGATACTGGTTCATTTGCTGTTGATAGTGGGAATGAAGGGAGGAAATATTTTTGTGGATGTGGGTTTGTTTCCTGGGCTTTGTGGTTTTGTTCTGGCAGTGCTCGCACAAAAACACACAAAATGTGGTGGGCAGAGTGACCCTCAGTCAACCAACTGGAGGGTAGGACCCACCAAAGAACAACTCAACAACAGTCAAAACCCAATTACTTCCAGAGCCAACATAAATAGCAAAAAAGGCATCTTAAGAACATCAGGTTCAGGGGTTCAGAGAAACTACCACTGCATCCCACAGCTCTCCTACCACAGAAGTTCACACCACAGAGACAGGGAGTCAAAACAAATCTATTTGAGAAGCAGAAGCAAATAAGAAGAGTCTCACAAATGATAGGGAAGACACAGAAACAACCCCCAATCAAGAGGAAAACAGAAATCCTCTGAAAAAAAATGGTAAATGAAATACAGGCAAGTCAACTATAAGATACTGAGTTCAAAATAATGGTTCTAAGGAAGCTCAATCAACTCATTGAGAATTACCAAAAATTACAGGGAAAATATGAGGAACTTGCTTCAAACTATATCAACATGAAAAAGGACATAGAAACTATCAACAAGATCCAAGAGAAAATGAACACAATATCTGAATTAAGAACACAGTAGAAGGAATCAAATACAGGCTAGATTAAACAGAAGATAAAATCACCAAGCTGGAGGACAAGGTAGAAAAAAAAACTCAAGAAAGAACAAGAAAAGGAAAAAGGATTAAAAAAAATAAAGAGAGGTTAAAGGAACTGCAGTACAACATGAAACATAATAATATCCATATAATAGGGATATCAGAAGGAGAAGAAGAGGAGCAAAGCATAGAAAACCTGTTTGAAAAAGTAATGATGGAAAAATTCCCTAATTGATGAGAGAAAAAGATACACAAGTCCAGGAAGCACAGAAGGTCCCAATCAAGAGGAAACCAAAGAGGCCTCCTGCTAGACATATCATAATTAAAATGGCAAAATTCAAAGACAAACAAAGAACCTTAAATGCAGCAAGGGAGAAACAGACAGTAACATACAAAGGAACCCCGAAAAGGCTAGCAGCTGACTTCTCAACAGAAATATTACAAGCCAGAAAAGAATGGCAAGAAATATTCAAAGTAATGAAAAGTAAAGGTAACCAAAATGAAAAAGTAAGCAACACTATTCTATCCAGGAAAGCTCTCACTTCAAGGAGAAGGTGAAATAAGGACATTCCCAGTATAAAGAAAGCTAAAGTAATACACTCCCACCAAACGAGCATTACAACATATGCTAAAGACACTGCTTTAAGATGATGAAAAAAAAAATAGTGAGAGAGAGAGGAACATAAGCACAAAAGGAAAACAATGGCAATGACTATGTACCTCTCAATAATAACCTTAAACATTAATAAATTAAACATTCCAATCTAAAGACATAGGATAGCTGAATGGATAAAAAACATGACCCACACATATGCTGCCTACAAGAGCCCCACATCAGAACAAAAGACTTACACAGACTGAAAGTAAAGGGATGAGAAAAAGTATTTCAAGCAAACAGACCAGAAATAAAAGCCAGGATAGCAGTACTTATATCAGACAAAACAGACTTCAAAGAAAAAGCCATAAAAAGAGATGTAAAAGGACACTTCATTACCCTTAAGGGTAGAATTTCATTAGAAAACATAATATTGTAAACATATATGCTCACAACAGAAGAGCACCCAAATATATAAAGAAAACCCTGGAAGACTTCAAGAAAGATATTGACAGCAAAACAAATAGAGTAGAAGATTTTAACACCCCACTGTCAATGATGACTAGATCTTCCAAACAAAATATCAATGAAGATTTTGTGGAACTGAATGATATATTAGGTCAAATGGACTTAAATGATATATATAGAACCTTTCATCCCAAAGAAACAAAATACGCATGGAATATTTTCAAAGATAGACCACATGATAAGACACAAAATAAGCCTCAACAAATACAAGAATATTGATATCATATCAAGCATTTTTTTCAGACCTCAATGACTTGAAACTAGAAACCAACGTCGAGGGAAAAAATTCAAAAACATTCAAACTCATAGAAACTGAAGAGCATGCTATTAAACAATGAATGAGTTAATAATGAGATCAAGGAAAAATAAAAATTTCTGGAAATAAATGAAAATGAACACCAACAGTTCAAAATCTATGGTACACAGCAAAGGCAGTTCTAAGAAGGAAATTCATAGCAATAGAGGCCTACCTAAAGAATATTGAAAAATCTCAAAAAACAAACAAACAAACAAAAAACCCAACTTAACCCTACATCTACAAGAACTGGAGGAACAACAACAAGCAAAGAGCAGAGCAAGCAGAAGGAAGGAAATGACCAAGATCAGAGAAGAATTAAACAGAATAGAAACTAAAAGATCAACTCCAAAATCATAAATCCAGGATCCTTTTTTTTTAAATTAAATAAAATCAACAAGGCTTCAAGGATACTCATCAAGAAAGAAAGGGAGAGGACCCAAATAAATAATATCAGAAATGACACAGGAGAAATAACAACTGATACCAGAGAAATAAAAAAAAACGATTGTAAGAATTACTATGAACAATTGTATGCCAAGAAATTTAAAAACCTGTGTGAAATGGACAAATTTCTAAGAAAAATAACATGCCAATACTGAAAGAAGAAGAAGCAGAAAGTCTGAAAAGTCTGGTAATGGTGAAATTGAAGCAGTAATCAAAAAACTCCCAGCACACAAAGCCCTGGACTTGATTGTTTCACAGGAGAATTTTACAAAACATTTAAGGAAGAGCTAACCCCTGTCTTTCTCATATTATTCCAAAAAATCTAAGAAGAGGGAAGACTCCCAAACTTTTTTTATGAGGCCAACATCATCCTAATCCCACAACCAGATAAAGACACAACAAAGAAAGAAAACTACAGGACAATATTGCTGAGGAACATAGATGTTAAATCCTCAAGAAAATATTGGCAAACCACATCCAGCAACACAGTAAAATGATCATAAGCTCTGATCAACTTAGTTTCATCCCAGGGATGCAAGGATGGTTCAATATTCACAATCAATAAACATGATAAATCACATAAACAAAAGGAAAGACAAAAATCACATGATCATGTCAATAGACACAGAAAAATTTTCAATAAGACACAGCATCCATTTGTGATAAAAACACTCAGCAAAGTGGGAGTCTAAGGGCTCAACATAATAAAGGTGATATGTGAAAACCTACAGCCAACATCATACACAATGGGCAAAAACTAAAAGCTCTCTCATTAAGATCAGGAACAATACAGGGATGCCCGCTTTCACTACTTCTATTCAATATGGTACTGGAAGTCCTAGCCAGAGCAATCAGACAAGAAAAAGAAATGAAAGGCATCCAAATTTTAATGGAGGAAGTATAACTGTCATTGTTTGCAGATGACATGATAGTGCACATAGAAAACCATATAGACTCCACCAAAAAACCATTTAACCTACTAAGTGAATTTGGCAAAACAGTGGGATATGAAATCAATATTCAGAAATCAAAACCATTTCTGTACACCAACAATGAAATATCAGAATCAGAATTCAAGAAAAATTACCCATTTGCTATAGCAACAAGAAAATAAAGTACCTAGGAATAAACCTAATCAATGATGTAAAAGACCGGTGCTCAGAAAACTACACAAAACTGAAGACAGAAATTAAGGAAGACAAAAATAAATGGAACCATAAACCGTGTTAATGGATTGGAAGAAGCAACATCATCAGATTGTCCATACTACCCAAAGTAATTTATAGATTCAATGCAATCCCTATTCAAAATACCAATGATGTATTTCACAGATATAGAACAAACATTTAAAAAATGTATATAGAACCATAAACCACTCCGAATAGCTCCAACAATTTTAAGAAGATCAAAGTAGGAGGAATCACAATACCTGACATCAAACTATATTACAAAGCCACTGTAATCATAACAGTCTGGTACTGTCATAAGAATAGATACATAGATTAATGGAACAGAACAGAGAGCCCAGAAATAAACCCATGTCTCTATGGTAAATTATCTTTTGACAAGGGGTGCAGAACCATAAAATGGAGTAAAAATATCCTCTTCAACAAATGGTGTTGGGAGATCTGGACAGCTACATGCAAAAAAAAAAAAATGAAATTTCACCATCAACTTATGTCATACACAAAAATAAACTCAGCATGGATGAAAAGACTTAAATATAAGTAGTGAAATCATTAAAGTCCTAAAGGAGAAGATAGGCAGGAAATTTCAGATATTCCACATAGCAATATTTTCACTGATATGTCCCATTGAGCAAGGGACCTAATGGGAAGAATAAACAATTGGGACTTCATCAAAATAAAAGCTTCTGCATTGCCAAGAAAACACCAGCAGTATGAAAAGGGAACCAACCATATGGGAAAATTTATTTTCCAATGGTACCTCAGACAAGGCTTTGATCTTCAAAATATATAAAGAACTCACATGACTCCATTCCAGGAAGACAAACAATCCACTTAAAAAATGGGCAAAGTACCTGAACAGGCATTTCTCTGAGGAAGACATACAGAGGGCCCAGAGACATATGAAGGGATGCTCAGCATCACTAACTATCAGAGAGATGCAAATTAAAACCACAAGGAGATACTATTTCATGCCAGTCAAGTGTCCATCATAAACAAATCATCAAACAACGAGTGCTGGCAAGGTTGCGGAGAAAAAGGAACCCTAGTACACTGTTGGTGGGGGTGCAGATGTGTGTAGCCACTGTGGAAAACAATATGGATTTTCCTCAAAAAACTGAAAATGGAACTGCCTTTTACCTGGCAATTCCACTTTTGGGATTATACCCTAAGAATCCTGAAACACCATTTCAAAGAATCTATGCACCCCAATGTTCACAGCAGCACAATTTACAATAGCCAAGTGCTGGAAGCTGTCTAAGGGCCCAACAGTAAATGAATGGATCAACATACTGTAGTACATTTACACAATGGATTACTACAGAGCAGAGAAAAAGGAGGCACTATTATCTTTCACAACAGCCTGGATGGAAATGGGGAACATTATGCTAAGTGAAATAAGCCAGATCGTGAAAGACAAATACAATATGAACTCACCTATAAGTGGAGACTAATCAACAAAACAAACAAGGAAGTAATATATAACCAGAGACATTGAAATAAAGAACAAATTTACAGTAACCAGAGGGAAGGGTGGAGGGGGATAATAGGAGAAAGAAGGGGAATGGTCCTCAAAGAACATGTGTAAAGGACCCATGAAGAAAGCTGAAGGAGGAAGGATTGAGGGTGGGAGTTGGGAGTGGGTGGAGCGGGGAAAATGGTGGCAGAAATTTAAACAACTATACTTGAATAACAAAAATTCAAAAAAATAAAAATAAAAATCTAGACTAAGAATATGGGTTAGAATGACCTCATCATATGCTAAATGGAAAGAAGAGAGGTCTCTAAAAAAGAACTGCAGCAGGAGAGAAAATGGTGGGGTGAGCTTTTAGGTTCTCAAAAAGATTGAGTCTGAGCTCTCCACGGAAAACACCTGAAAATGTCCCAGACCAGGAAACTGTGCTGAGGCCTGGCTGGAAAATGGAGAAGGAATGCTGGAGAATGTTGGAATGTCAGACCCAGGGACACTAGGCAACATAGCTCATCTCTACCATAAACCAGGAAACAAATTCACTTAGTCTCATATTTTACAATCTGGAATTGCTCACTTACACAAATCTCCTTCCAATAAGAGAAAGCCCTGGAGAAGATTGTGAAATAAAATAATCATAGTCCTTTCTTCATGCTGTATTGAATAGTTTAAATAAGTTTTATTATTTTTTCATCTGAGTCTCAAAACAACCCTATGACTTGGGTAGAAGAAGGATTACCATTCCCTTTTGATAGATGAATAGTTAACATCCAGAATATTTAATTTACTTCAATTCATAGACCCCTTAATTGAAGCAGCCAGGCTATAATTCAAGTCTTCTGAGACCTGGTCCATGTTTATTCCACTTTTCCATGGAAAAAGGCTTGCTTTTGAAAAGCTTGTCTGTCAGCTCTCTGGCCTATGTATTCTTCCTGCCCTGGGACATTGCACTCTTTATATCCACACCTGGGAACCTTCTGATTCATCTCCCCATTCATTGGTTACCTTTTCTAAGCCACACCCCCTCTTCTACACTCAGCCTTTGTTTTATCGCAAGAATGTTTACATGCAGAGGAGCTGTTTAAAGCTTCTATTCCATTATTGAAGTGGGGGAGCCTACCCACTAACCTAATTTACAAATTCTTGACGAGAAGTTTGGGAAATGATTATTACTTCTCTCAGAAAACAGTGCACTTTTTTAAAAACATTTTTTCCTTTTATTGAATTCATTGGGTTGACCCTGGATAGCAAAATTATACAGGTTTCAGGTGCACAATTCTACAACACATCACCTTCACACTTTTATTATGTGTTTACCACCCCAAGTTAAGTTTCTAGCTATTTGTATTTCTCTGATGATTAGTGATGCTGTGAATCCTTCCATATGTCCATTAGCCATCTGTATGCCCTCTTTGGAGAAGTGTCTATTTAGGTACTTTGCTCATTTTTTAAATTGGATTATTTGTTTTTGGGGTGTTGATTTTTATAAGTTCTTTATAAATTTTAGATATCAACCCCCCCATCAGATGTATCTGCAAACATGTCCCCCCCTTGGTCTGCTGATGGCTTCTCCTGCTGTGTAAAAATGCTTCAGTATGATACAGATCCATCTGTTCATTCCTTCCCCTGTTTCCCCTGCCCAAGGAGATATACCAGAAAAAAAACTGATATGAGAAATGTCTGAGATTTCACTGCCCATGGCTTTCCTCTAAGATTTTTATGATCTAGAGTCTAACATTTATGTATTCAATCCACTTTGAGCTCATTCCTGCATTTGGTGTAAGAAAGTGGACAAGCTCCATCTATCTGCAAGTATCTGTCCAGTTTTGTCAACACCACCCATTGAACAGATCATCCTTACTCCACTTTATGGTTCTGCCCTCTTTGTCAAACATTAACTGACTATAAAGTCATGGGTTTATTTGTGGACTCTCCATTCTGTTCCATTGATCTATGTCTGTTTCTATTCCACTGCCATGCTGTTTTGCTTACAATGTCCTTGTAATGCAGTTTAGTATCAGGTAGGGTAACTACTCTAAACCTGTTTTTCTTTATCCAGGTTGCTGAAGCTTTTCAAGGTCTTCTGTGGTTCCATATAAGTTTTTTGAATATTTGTTCTAGTTCTGTGAAATACTCCACTGGTATCTTGACAGGAAGTGCACCAAATTTACATATGACCCAAGGTGGTAGGGACACTTCCATTATGTCAAGTCCTTCCATCCATGAACACAGCATATGCCTCCACTCATTTGCATCCTCTTCATTTTCCTTCCTCAGTGTCCTACAACACTCCAGAGACAGGTCTTTTACATCCACGGTTAAATTCACTCTTTGGCATTCCATTCCTTTTAAAGCAATTATAAATGGATATGTCCCCCTAGGCTCCTCCCCTGATAACTTACCACTGGTACATTTACCCTGCACCTTGCCACTCTGCTGAACCCATTTACAAGTCCCAGCAGCCCTTGGTGAAATCCCTAGGGTTACCCATACACAGCATCATGCCATCTGTGAACAATGATAGTTCCATGTCCTCCCATCCAATTTGGATGCCTTTATTTGCTCTTTTGCCTGATTGCTGTGACTAAGTCTTCTAGTACTATGTTGAATAGGATTGGTGACAGTAGACATTCCTGTCTTGTTCCAAATCTTAGGATAAACACTTGTAGTTTTTGGTTATTTAATATGATGTTGGCTCTGGGCAGGCCATATATGGCCTTTGTTATGTTTAGGTTTTTTCCTCCTATTCCCACTTTGTTGATAGCTTTTATCATAAATGGGTGCTGGGAATTATCAAATGATTTTTCTCTTGATATGATCATGTGGTTTTCATCCTTAATTTTGTTTATGTGGTGTATCATGTTCATTGATTTTTTTAATATTGTACCAACTTTGCACCCCCAGAATAAATCCCACTTGATCATGGTGTATGACCTTTTTAATGTGTTACTGAATCCATTTTGCTAATATTTTGTTGAGGATTTTAGCATCCATGATCATCAGGGATATTTGGCTACAATTTTCTGTCTTCATAGTGTCTTTCCCTGATTTTAGAATTAGAATGATGATGGCTTTGTAAAATGAGCTTGGAAGTTTTCCCTCTTATTGATGTTTTTGGAATAGTTTGAGAAGCATAGGTGTTAATTCTTCTTTGAATGATTGGTAAAAATTCACCTGTGAAGCCATCTGGTCCAGGACTTTAGTTTGCTGGGAATTTTTTGATTAGTGCTTCCATTTCATTAGTTGTAATAGGACTGTTCAGATTTTCTCTTTTTTCTTGATTCAGTTTTTGAAGATTTTATTTTATAGGAATTTATCCATTTCTTCCAGATTGTCTAATTTGTTGGAAAGTAGATGTTTGTAATATTTTCTTACAATCATTTATATTTCTGTAGTGTCAGCTGTTACTTTTCTTTCATTTCTGATTTTATTTATGTGGTAGTCTATCATTATTTCTTGATAAGTCTGGTTAAAAGTTTGTCAGTGTTGCTTGTCTTTTCAAGGAACCAACTCTTGGTTTCATTGATCTTTTATAATTTTTTTTTACTTCATTTCTTTTTTGCTCTATTTATTACTTTCTTCTTTCTACTCACTTTGTGTTTTGTTTGATGTTCTTCTAAAAGTTCCATTAAGTGTAAAGTTAGATCGTTTATTTGAGTTTTTCTTGTTTCTTGAGATAGGCCTATAATGTTATGAATTTCCATCTTAGTACTGTTTTTGCTGTCTCCAATAAATTTTGGGTTGTTGTGTTCTCATTGTCATTTGTTTCAAGGTATTTTTTATTTCTCCCTTGATCTTATTGTTAACCCATTCACTGCTTAGTAACATGTTATTTAGTCTTCATATCTGTGTGTTTTTTAGGTTTTTTTTTATTGATTTCTAGTTTTATATCATTATGGTCAGAGAGAATACTTAATATGATTTTAATCTTCTTAAAGTTTTTTTGTGACTTAACATGTGGTCTATCCTAAAAAGTGTTTCAAGTGTACTTGGAAAGAATGTATAGTCTTCTGCTTTGGGATGAAGTGCTCTGAAAAATATCAATTAAATACTTCTGATCTTGTGTGTCATACAAAAGCCACTGTTTCCTTGATGTCAATGGGACATTAAACTCCTCTACTATACTGCATTACTGTTATACTCTCTTTTATGTCCTTCAAGATTTGCTTTACATTTTTAGGTACTCCTATTTTGGATGATAAATGTTTACAAGGGGTATATCCTCTTATTGAATCAATCCATTTATCATGACCCAGTGTCCTTCTAAGTCTCTAACTATAGCTTTTATTTTAATGTCTATTTTGTCAGTTATAAGTATTGCTACCTTAGTTTATCTTTCCATTTACATTAACTATCTTTATCTATCTCTCTACTTTTAGTCTGTGTGTATCTTTTGATCTCAGGTAGGGCTCTTCTCAACAGCATATATTCATATATGGGACTTGTTTGCTTTTTATTTAGCTGCCCTATGTCTTTTGATTGGAACATTTAAGCTATTTACTTTTAAAGTGATTATTGACAGGTATGTATGTATTGACACTTTATTTTTTTAATTATCTTCCCCTGTTTTTTCGTTTTTCTTCTTAAAGCAAGCCCTTTAACACTTGTTGCAATAGTGGTTTGATGGTAACAAACTCTTTTAGCTTTATCTTCTCTGGGAAGCTCTTTATTGCTCTTTAAATTTTAAATGATAGCCTTGATATCTAAATTAGTCATGGTTGTAGATCTTTGCACTTATTTTCTTTTTAAACATTTTTTAGATACAGAATTTAAGGATAATCAAGATGGTGGAAGAGGGAGTGGAAGTCAGAGTGACCTCCTCCCAGTACCAACCTCGAATTACAACTAAATTGTGGAGAAATCACCAGGAACAAACAACTGAACAATAGCGAGAGAGGACCCTTGTAATCTAGGACACAGAAGAATCAGCTTTAGCACAATCTAACTGGTAAGAAGTGCGGAACATACATGAGAAGGCGGGCAGGGTGCCCAAGGGTGGAGGCACCAGAAGTATATTGAAAAGGCCAGTTGGATCTCCATGAGAAAAGCGGAGTCTAAACCAAAAGTGTGGATCTCTAGCCCATAGCACCAGAGCCCAAAAAGTACACAGAAAATAGCCAGCTGAGAAAAATGGCAGGGTTTCTCTCTGCCAGAGACAGGCGGCTGGAGATGCAAAGAACTGTTTAAAGGTCAAATGCAATAATTTTTATTTGCAGCCACTTACCTGGATCTCTGGCAAAGGAGGGGGGCAGAGTGGGCTAGAGACACCTGAGGAGAGACTGAGTAAGGAGGCTTTGGGGAGAGAACTGAAAGAGTAGCCGGTGGGATCTCGATGCTGACTCCTCCCTCACGCAGCAGCAGCCGTCTTGCTCAGGCAGAGACCACTCCCTCTGAGTGGAAACAGCGTCACAGGACCAAATAGCCCCACCCCCAGGTGCAATTCCACCCCCCCATGCTGTCTAAGCTGTCTACTGAGTGCAGAGTGGCAGCCACAGACAGTAGATCCCTGGCTAAAGGGTGTGCAGAGAGGACTGGTGACACTTGAGGAGAGACTGGGGATGGAGGCTTTGTGGAGAGAATAGAGAGAGTACCCATTGGGATTCCAGTACAGACTCCTCCCCAATGTGGCAGCAGCATGAAAGGACCCAATAACCATGCCCCAAGGAGGGACTCCGCCATGCCCTGAGCTGTCTAAGGTGGCCTGCTGAGTGCAGAGTGAATAGATTAACAGCTGAAGGAGACAGCCACAACAGGAGATTCTTGGAAGTCTTGAACAGACTGCCTAAGGTCAGAGAGGGTCAACATCTGACATCATCAGAGGCAGATCCAGAAAGTAAAAACAATGGTCTCCAACCCTAGAAGTTCACACCACAAAGTCAGGAAATCAAGACAGATCAATTTAAGAAAGATAAGCAAAAGAGAAGAGTCTCACAAAAAAATGAGAAGACAAAGAAACATGCCCCACTTGAAGGGATAGGAGGAATTCCCAGAAAGAGAAATAAATGAAATATGGGCAAGTAAACTATCAGATATTGAGTTCCAAACAATGGTTCTAAGGAAGCTCAATGAGCTCAGAGAACTCAGAGAGAATTACCAAAAACTACATGGAAACTATGAGAAACTTACTGCAAACTATATCAACATGAAAAAGGACAGAGAAAATATCAATAAGAGAAAAGAAGAAATGAAGAATACAATTTCTGAATTGAAGAACACAGTAGGAATCAAAAGCAGGCTAGATGAAGCTGAGGACTGAATCAGTGAGCTGGAGGATAAGGTAGAAAGTAGCTCCCAGAAAGAGCAAGAAAATGAAAAAGACTCAAAAAGAATGAAGAGGCATTGTAGGAAATGCAGGACAACCAGAAACATAATACTATCCATTTAATAGGGATACCAGAAGGATAAGAGGATGAGGAAGGGATAGAGAACCTGTTTGAAAAAGTAATGATGGAAAACTTCCTTAATTGGAGGAGAGAGAAAGTCACCCAAGTCCAGGAAGCACAGAGGGTCCCATTCAAGAGGAACCCAATGAGGCCCACTCCAAAACCATCATCATTCAAATGGCAAATATCAAAGGCAAACATTGAATCAAAAAGCAGGAAAGAGGTAATAACATATAAGGGAGCCCCAATACTGCTAGCAGCTGACTTCTCAACAGAAACACTGCAAGCCAGAAGGGAATGGCAAGAAATATTCCAAGTCATGAAAAGCAAAGGCCTGCAACCAAGACTGCTCTACCCAGCAAGGCTCTCAATTAAAATGGAAGGCAAAATAAGGAGGTTCCCAGACAAAAGGAGGCTAAAAGAATATACTTCCACCAAACCAGTACTGCAAAATATGCTAAAGGGACTGCTTTAAGATGAGGAAAAAGTTTCTATGAATACCCAGTTCGTTTCAGAGTTGTTAATACTTGATATTACCAATATTTTTAATACTCATTAATCTGATTGTGACAATGATATTATTTTAATTGTTCCTGTACTATTTGTTGAAACTAAACATCTTTTAGTATATTTTTTCCTATTTCTATTTTTTTTTAAAAAAGCTTTAAATTACTCTTTGGTATTCCTTATCCATTTATTGATTAAAAGTTTGTAGAACTTTTTTCACACAAAAAAATCCCCTATTAACCATGTTTTTGATGTGTTGCAAATAGTATTCTATTATATTCCTTGTCTTTTAACTTTTTTATATGCATATTACTATATAGTTAAATGTTTAATATAGTCATATTGTCAATATTTACTTTATACCTTCTGGAGTTGAATAGTTTACTTCAAGTCATGAAAAATATTAGTTTGTATTTTCTCCTAAAACTCATTTTTTAAAAATTTTATTTTAATTTATTTTTTCAAATACATTTGTCTCTACCTCCCCCCCACCACTTTCCCTTGCCCCCTCCCTCCTTCCCTCCCTCAGCTCTTCCCCTTTGGTTTTGTCCATGAGTCGTTGCTATATGTTCCTTGACTTTCCCCTTCCCTTCCTTTTCCCTGTTCCCCCTCTTTCCTTCCCTCTTGTCTCTGTTGATTTCTTTTCCTTTCAACTCTTTAGATTCTACATATTGATTTTTAACTCACCTGAATATTTCTTGTATAGTGTGTGAAATAGGACTCTATATTTGTTATATTTCAAACAATAGTTAACAATGCACCTTATTTCTTGGATAAGCATTATTTTCTCCATTGATTTGAAATGTCAACTTAATCATATATATATTAATCAGATATATACGTTGGTCTCTAGAATGTTCATTATATTTCATTGATCTACTTGATTATTTTTGTGCTGGTGTCATGTTGGTTTAATTGCTGAGACTTTATAATGGTTTTAATTTTTTAAATATTTTATAAGTAACTTTAACATTTAAAAAATAAATAAAATCAATCTGCATTAAAGAAAAAGAGATGGAACTCCTACCTTTAGTGACAACATAGATGGAAGTGGAGAATATTAAGCTAAGTGAAATTAGGCAGTTGATGAAAGACAATTACCATATGCTCTCACCTATAAGTGGACTCTATTCAACAAAATAAATTAATGAACAAAATAAACCACAGGCATGAAAACATGGAGCAAACTGAAAGTGACCAGAAGGGATGGGGAAGGACAATGGTGGAAAGAAGGGGAAGGGACTAGACAAAGAACATGTATGAATCACCCATGGACATGGACAACAGAGTCTGAATTGACTTTGGGAGCAGGGGATAGGGGTGGGATGGGTAGAGGGGCGTAAAGTGGTAAAAATTGAGACAATTCTAATAGAATAAATATGATTTATACATTAAAAAATAAATAAATTAATATATATTTTATTGATTGTGCTATTACAGTTGTCCCTTTTTTGTCTCCTTTTATTCCCCTCTGCCCTGTACTGCCCCTCCCACCAGCATCACCCCCCTTTAGTTCATGTCCATGGGTCATACATATAAGTTCTTTGGCTTCTCCATTTCCTATAATATTTTTAACCTCTCCCTCTCTATTTTATACCTATCATTTATAATTCTAATTCCATGTACCTTTTTCCCCATTCCCACCCCCATCCCCTCTGATCTCCATTTCTGTGATTCTGTTCTTGTTCTACTTTTTGCTTAGTTTTGTTTTTGTTTTTTAGGCTCAGTTGTTGATAGTTGTGACTTTGTTGTCATTTTACTGTTCATAGTTTTTATCTCATTTTGATAAGTCCCTTTAACATTTCATATAATAAGGGGTTGGTGATGATGAACTCCTTTAACTTGACCTTATCTGGGAAGCAATTTACCTACCCTTCCATCCTAAATGATGGCTTTGCTGTATAGAGTAACCTTGAACGTAGGTCCTTGCCTTTCATGGCTTTGAATACTACTTTCCAGCCCCTTCTTGCCTGAAAACTTTCTTTTGAGAAATCAGTTGATAATCTTATGGGAACTCCTTTGTAGGTAACTGTCTCGTTTTCTTTTTTCTTTTTTTAATCCAAATAATTTTTTCCTTTTTTCGTTGTTCTACTATATTCATCTCCATTTTTCTGCCATAACTTTCCCTACCCCACCCACCCCTACCTCCCACTTTGAACTCCCCCACTTTGGCTTTCTCCATGGGTTCTTCATACATGTTCCTTGATTTGATCCTTCCCCTTCTTTTCTCTGTTAATGCCCAACCTCCTTTCCTCTGGTTACTGTCAGTTTCTTTCTCTTTCAATGTTGCAGCTTATATTTTTCTTGCTTGTTTATATTTATATTTTGTTGATTAGGTTCTGCTTATAAGTGAGATCATATGGTATTTGTCTTTTATCCTTTGGCTTATTTCACTTAGCATAATGCTCTCCAGTTCCATCCATGCTGTTGCAAAAGATAGTAGCTCTTTCTTTTTTTCTGCTGCATAGTATTCCATTATGTAAATGTACCATAGTTTTTGATTAACTCATTAAACGATGGGCACTTAGGTTGCTTCTAGCACTTGGCTATTGTACATTGTGCTGCTATGAACACTGGGGTGCATAAGTTCTTTTGAATTGGTGTTTGGGTATAATGCCAGCAGTGGAATGGCTGGGTCAAAAGACAGTTCCATTTTTATCTTTTTGAGGAAATTCAAAACTGTTTTCCAAAGTGGTGGCACCAATCTGCATTCCCACCATCAGTGCAGTAGGGTTACCTTTCTCCAGAACCTTGGCAGCTATTGTGGTTTGTTGATTTGTTTGTGATGGCCATTTTGACTGGTGTAAACTGATATCTCATTGTGTTTTTAATTTGCATGTCTCTGGTGGCTAGTGATGCTGAGCATCTTTTCTTATATCTCTGGGCCCTGTGTATGTCCTTCTTGGAGAAGTGTCTGTTCTGGTCTTTTGCCCACTTTTTAAATTAAATTGTTTGTCTTCCTATAGTGGAGTTGCGTGAGTTCTTTATATATTTTGGAGATCAAACCCTTGTCTGAAGTATCATTGGAAAATATATTTTCTCATATGGTTGGTTCTCTTTTCTTTTTGCTCCCTTTTTAGCCATGCAGAAGCTTCTTACATTGATGAAGTACCATTTGTTTATTCTTTACATTAGGTCCCTTGCTCTATGGGACATATTGGTGAAAATATTGCTTCATGGAATATCTAAGAGGTTCCTGCCTATGTGCTCCTCTAGAACTTTTATGGTGTTGGGACTTATATTTAAGTCTTTTATTCATCTTGAATTTTAGTGTATGGTGTAAGTTGGTGATTGAATTTCATTTTTTTTTGCATGTAGCTGTCCAGCTCTCCCAACACCATTCATTGAAGAGGCTATTTTTACACCATTTTAAGCATCTTCTCATTTTGTTGAATATTAATTGACCATAGAGACATAGGTTTACTTCTGAGCTCTCTATTCTATTCCATTTATATATGTGTCTGTTCTTATGCCAGTACCAGACTCTTGATTATGGTGGCATGTAGTATAATTTGATGTCAGGTATTGTGATCCCTCCTACTTTGATCTTCTTTCTCAAAATTCTTGCAGCTATTCAAGGTCATGTATGGTTCCATATAATTTTTTAAAATATTTGTTCTATATCTGTGAAATACTTCATTGGTATTTTAATAGCGATTGCATTAAATCTATTAATTTATTTTGTAGTATGTACAGCGGACCACTTTGAGTGATATCGCGAACTGTAGTTCCACACGAGCTGGGGCCTGGGAGAGGACCCATAAGGCTTGGCTGGAATACTGGTAATGCGATTGATAGGCAAGACCTGATAATAACTCCGCGGACTCCTGGAGGATATCAAGCCTAGAAATAAATTACACTCCTTGAAGCATGCTTTGTTTCTTCCTCAAGCTCCATTAATCTTATACCAGATAACCAGATCAAGGCTAGGAAAGAAATTTATAAAATTTTTGTACCCTGACCCAAATCCCACCTGGTCTCGTAATGTTTGCTCAACTTGGACCCAAGCAATTGAGTGTGTTCCTGCCATTGTCTTCTTTAAACAACACCTATTCTCTGTAAATTTAAGTTACTGATATGATTAGATTACCTATACATCTCTGCTACCTATCCCCCACTTGTAACCCTCTCAATAAAAGCCATAGAGCATGTGGGCTTGGGGAATTCTCCCTGAGAGAGATTCACATTTGCCTATCCTTGACAGGCAAACAGTGTCTGGAATGACTGTTTCTTCCTTCCATGGGAAATCAGGGGTATTCATAGGCCAGAGTCCCCAACAGAAGGTACATTTTCATGATGTTAATTCTTCTAATCCATGAATATGGTACATGCTTCCATTTCTTTGTATCCTTACTTTCTTTTTTCAGTGTTGTGTAGTTTTCTGGTACAGGTCTTTTACTTCCTTGATTAAGTTTATTAGTAGGTACTTTATTTTTCTTGTTGCTATAACAAAGAGGATTGTTTCCCTGATTTCAGATTTCGATATTTCATTTTCAGTATACAAAAATGCCTTTGATTTCTGAATATTGACTTTGTGTCCTGCTATTTTGCTAAATTCATTTATTAGATCGAGTAGTTCTTTGGTGGAGTCTATGGAGTTTTCTATGTACACTATCATGTCATCTGCAATCAATGACAATTTACTTCCTCTATTCTAATTTGGATGCCTTTAATTTCCTTTTATTGTCTTATCACTGTGGCTAGGACTTTCAATATTATGTTGAATAGAAGTGGTGAAAGCAGACATTCTTGTCTTGTGCCAGATCTTAGTGGGAAAGCTTTTAGTTTTTGCCCATTTAGGATGATGTTGGATATAGGTTTTTCACATATAGCCTTTATTATGTTGAGGTATGCTCCCTTTTCTCCCACTATGCTGTTTTTACCATAAATGGTCACAGTACCTTATCAAATGCTTTTTCTGCATCTACTGATATGATAATGTGGTTTTTGTCTTTACTGTTATTTATATAATGTAATATGTTAATTGATTTGCAAATATTGAACCATCCTTGCATCCCTGGGATGAATCCCATTTGATCATGGAGAATGATCTTTTGAATGTAATACTGGATGTGGTTTGCCAATATTTTGTTGAGAATTTTAGAGTCTATGCTCATCAGTAACATTGTCGTGTAGTTTTTTTTTTTCTTGATTGCATCTTTATTTGGTTTTGGGATTAGGATGATGCTGTCCTCATAAAAAGAGTTTGGGAGATTTCCCTCCTCTTGGATTTTTTGGAATAGTCTGAGAAGGACAGGGGTTAGCTCTTCTTTATATGTTTTGTAAAATTCTCCCATGAAACCATCTGGTCCAGGGATTTTGTTTGCTGGGATTTTTTTTATTACTCCTTCAATTTCACCAACTGTTATGGGTCTCTTCAAGCTTTCTGCTTCTTCTTCATTCAGTGTTGGAAGGCTGTATTTTCCTAGAAACTTCTCCATTCCATTGAGGTTTTCAAATATCTTGGCATAATTGTTCATAGCAATTTCTTACAACCTTTTGTATTTCCCTGGTATCAGTTTTAATTTCTCCTGTTTCATTTCTGATATTATTTATTTGGGTCCTCTCCCCTTTTTCTTGATGAGTCTGCTTAAAGGCTTGTAGATTATGTTTTTTCTTTTCAAAGAACCAGCTCCTGGGTTAGTTGATCTTTTGAACTGTTCTTTCAGTCTTTATGTCATCCATTTCTGCTCTGACTTTGATTATTTCCTTCCTACCACTTGCTCTGGACATTGTTTGTTGTCATTTTTGCAGTTCTTGAAGCGGGAGGGTTAGGTTGTTTATTTTAAATGTTCCTATCTTTTTTAGGTAGGCCTGTACTGCTATGAACTTCCCTCTCAGGACTTCCTTTGTTGTGTCCCATAGGTTTTGGACCATTGTGTGTTTGTTTTCACATGTTTCCATAAAATTTTGATTTCTTCTTTGATCTCATTAGTGAACAATTCATTGTCTAATAGTATTCTATTCAGTCTCCACGAGTTCTGCTGTTTTTCAGATTTTTCCTGATGTCTGTTTCTAGTTTCTATCCCTTGTGGTCCAATAAAATGTTTGCTATGATTTCAGTTTCCTTGAATTTCTTGAGGCTTGTTTTGTGTCCTCTCATGTGGTCTATCTTTGGAAATATTCCATATGACTTTGAGAAGAATGTGTATTTTGCTTCTTTGAGGTGAAAGGTTCTCTATATGTCAGTTAAGTCTATTTGAATCTAATGTGTTATTCAGTTCTACAATATCCTTGTTGATGTTTCATTTGGAAGTTATTTCCATTGTTGAGAGTGGGGTGTTAAAATCCTTTATTATCAGTGTGTACTGTCTATATCTTTCTTGAAGTCCTCCAAATTTTCCTTCTATATTAGCATCCTCCTATGTTGGGTGCATATATGTTTACAATGTTTGTTTTCTTGATGGATTCTTCCTTTGAGTATTCCTGGTTCTCTATTTATGGCCTTTGTTTTGAAATCTATTTCTTCTGATATATGTATTGCTACCCCAGCCTTTTTATCCTGTTCATTTGCTTAAATTTTTTTTTCCATTCCCTTACATTCAGTCTGTGTATGTCCTTTTTTTCTGAGGTGGGTCTCTTGTAGGCAGCATATGTGCAGGCCATGTTTTTTAATCTACTCAACTACCCAATATATTTTGATTGGAGCATTTATTCCATTCACATTTAAAGTTATTATTGATAGCTATTTATTCATTTTTTCCCCTTTGTACTTGTGTTCTCTTTCTCACTCTTTTTCTTCATCTTCTTAAAGCAGTCCCTTTTGTATATCTTTAGTATATCTTACAGTGATGGTTCGGAGGAAGATTATTCTTTTAGCCTTCTTTTGTCAGGGAAACTCCTTATTTAACCTTCCATTTTAATTGAGAGCTTTGATAATTAGAATATTCTTGGTTGCAGACCTTTGCTTTTTATTACTTTACTATTTCTTGCCATTCCTTTCTGGCTTGTAGTGTTTCTGTTCAGAAGTCAGCTCCTAGCCACATTGGGGTCCCCTTGTATGTTTCTCTCTTGCTGTCTTTAGGATCCTCTCTTTGTGTTTGATATTTTTCATTTTTATCATGATGTGTCTTGTTGCAGGCCTCATTGAGTTCCTCTCTGCTTCCTGGACTTGTGTGACTTTTTCTCTCCTCAAATTATGGAAGTTTCCATCATTACTTTTTCAAACAGGTTCTCTATCCCTTGCTCCTCTTCACCTTCTGTATTATATAGATATAATTAAGTTTCAGGTAGTCATGCATTTTCCTAAATGCACCTGGATTATTTTTTAGTCTTTTTTCATTTTCTTGCCTTTTCTGAGAGCTTTATTCTTCCTTATATTTCAGCTTGCTGATTTGTTCCTCTGCTTCATCTAGTCTGCTTTTGATTCCTTCTACTGTTTTCTTCAATTCAGAAGTTGTATTCTTCATTTTTCTTGTCTCTTATTGATAGTTTTGATGCCCCTTTTCATGCTGATACAGTGTGCAATAAGTTCCTCCTGGTTTCCCTGTAGTTTTTTGTCATTCTCTCTGAGCTCACTGAGGTCATTGAGCTTCCTTAAAGCCATTGTTTGGAACTCAATATCTGATAGTTTGCTTGCCTCTGTTTCATTTAGTTCTCTTTGTTGTGATTCCTCCCTTCCCTTAGACTGGAGGGTGTTTCTTTTTCTTCCCATTTCTTATGAGACTCTTCTTTTTTTGCTTCTGCTTCTTAAATTGATTTGGTTTGACTTCATGACTTTTTGGTGTGAACTTCTCTGATAGGAGACTGCTGTTTTTGCTTTCTGGATATGCCTCTGATGATGTCATCTGTTGACCACATCTGACCTTAGGCAGACTGTTTGAGACTTCCAGAATGCACTGTCTGGCTGTCTTCTTAAGCTGTTAATCTTGTCACTCTGCACTCAGCAGTCAGGCTTAGGCTAGTGCCACAGGCTAGTTCAGAGTACCTTCTGGGGCAAGGTTACTGTGTCCTCTTACTTTGTTGCAGTTCAAAGGAGTAGTCTGACTGAGCAAGATTGCTGCTGCCATACAGGGGAAGAGTCAGCACCAGGATCCTACCAGCTACTCTCTCTGGTCTCTGGCCAAAACCTCCATCTCCAGTCTCTCCTTAAGTATCTCTAGACTGCTCTGTGCCCCCTTTAGCTTGGGTCCACCATCTGTGACTGCCACTCTGTGTTCAATAGTCAGGCCCAAGCACCACATGGCCAGAACCGAGCTTCCCCAGGGCGCGGCTACCATGTCCTCTCACATACTGCCACTCAGGGGATTGGTCTGCCTAACCAAGATGGCTGCTGCCATATGGGTTATGAGTCAGCACCAAGATGTCTTCTGCTATCTCCTTAATTCTCTCTCCAAAGCCTCTTTCCTCAATCTCTCCTCAGGTGTATCTAGCCCACTCTGCCTCTGCTTTTGCCAGAGCCCATGGTAAATGGCTCAAATAAGAATTTATGCACAGGCCCTTCATTCAGCTCTTTGCGTCTCCAGCCACCTGACTCTGGCAGAGAGCTCTCTTGGCAGGTAGCATCCCTGATGCTTTTCACAGCTTGCTCATATCTGTGTCCTTTTTTGGGCTCTGGTGCTGTAGGCTGGAGATCCCTGCTTATGGTTTGGAACTCACTCTTCTCAGGGGAATCCAACTGGCCATTTAAATATCCCTCTGGCAATGCCACCAATGGGTGTCAAGTCTCTATTCTGAAGTCTCTACCACATTTTTTACCTGTCAGGTTGTGCTAAAGCTGATTCTTCTGTCTGTCTGAGGTTTATGGCTCCTCTCTCATTATTGTTCAGTTATTTGCTCAGGGTGATTTCTCCACTATTTAGTTGTAATTCCAGGAGGTCAATGTGACTTCCATTCCATTCTCTGCCATCTTGCCAGAATCCCATCTCCTTTTCTCTTTCTGCTTTTAAGATTTTCTCCTTATCTTAATATTGGGTAATGTAATGATGATGTACATTGTTGTATGTTTCTTTGAGTCTAACTTTTTTGTTAGTCTCTGAGCTTCCTGGATCTCCTGGAAGTCTATTTCCTTCACCAGATTGGGGAAGATCTCCTTCATTATTGTTTCAAACATGTTTTCAATTTCTGGCTCTTTATCTTCTCCTTCTGGCACCCCTGTGATATGGATGTTGGAACATTTAACGTTGTCCCAGAGGTTCATATTTATTTCCTCATTTTTTTGAATTCTTGTTTCTTATTTTTGTTCTGTTTGAATGTTTCCCTCTTCTTTCTGCTTCAAATTGTTGACTTGATTCCCAGTTTCTTTCCCTTTACTATTGGTTCCCTGTATATTTTTCTTTATTTCACTTTGCATAGCTTTCACTTTTTCCTCCATTTTGCAACCATACTCAACCATTTTTTTGAGTGTCATGATTACCAGTGTTTTGAACTGTGCATCTGATAGGTTGGCTATCTCTTCATCACTTAGTTCTGTTTTTGGAGCTTTGATGTGTTCTTTCATTTGGGGCATATTTCTTCGTCTCAGTGCACCTGTTATGTTGTAAGGGGCAGAGCGTTAAGTATTCACCAGGATGGGGCAACCCAGGTCACTGCATTGTGACGCTGTATGTGGGGGAGTGGTCCAAGAAGAACAATGTCTATACTCAGCTCTCTGCCAGCTTTCAGTCACTTCCTCAGATACCCAAAAGCAAATTGAGGCCTTCTGGGTGGATGATTTTGTGTATGATCCAGGATTCTGTGGGTCTGTCCAATGAACTCTCATTTGAAGCTTGGAGTTTCTCCTGCTGCCGTAGCCCCCACACATTTTTACAGACAGAGATTTTGAGGCTTTCTTTTCTCACACTGGGACCCTGGGTTGCATGTCTGTCTTTCTCCCCAGCTCTTCCTCCTGGTTTACCCACATGCAAATGTGGGACAATTTAGCCTGCCAGCCATTGCCTCTACTGCCCAGACCTCCTGCTGCTGACTTGCTGCATGTTCTCCCTACCACAGCTTCCAGTCTCTGCCCCTACTACCAGAAGAATGTTTCTCTTTTAATTCCTTGGTTGTTTGATTTCCATATAGTTTGATTTTCTGGCTGTTCTGGTTATTTCTTGTTTTTAAATTTGTTGTTGTCCTTCTTTTGGTTGTATGAGGAGGCAAATTGTGTCTACCTACACTACCATCTTAGTTGGAAGTCCTACATCCTTGCTTTTATCACTTTTAATATTTTATGTCAAGTATTTCTGGTCTTCAAAGTTTTTGTCAGGAAATCAGCTGACAGTCTGATGGGAGCTCCCATGTAGGTAAGTAACTGTCTTTCTCTTCTGGCATTTAGGAGTCTCTCTTTGTCTTTGACCTTTTAAATTATGATGTATCTTAATGTGGACCTCTTTGGATCCATCTTGTTTGAGACTCCCTGCACTTTCTGTGCTTCTATGTCTTTTTCCTTCACCAACTTAGGGAAAATTTTGGTCATTATTTCTTCAAATACGTTCCTGATCCCTTGCTCTCTCTCTTCTCCTTCTGATAATCTTATGAGACAAATGTTGTTACTTTTCATGTTGTCTCAAAGGTCTCTTAAACTATTCTCACTTATTTTAATAATGATAATTTTTCCTGTTCTAACTTATTTTAATAATTTTTTTACCTTATCTTCAAAATCACTGATTCAGTTTTCTGCTTCATCCAACTGTTTATTCCTTCCAGTGTGTTCTTCACTTTAGATATATTCTTCATTTTTGACTTGTCAAAAGAAACTTGTCAAAGTTTCTATAATAGTGTATTTTAAGAGAAGTTCTCAATATTTTAATACAAAGGATAGATTCCAATAATGGAAATTGAATCATTTTGGACTAATTTTAAGCACCTTCAGATCCTATCTTGTAAATGCCTACCCTCTCTGTCACACACACCTGGACTAGCCCCACCTGGATGAGGTAAGAAGCTACTCACCCAGTCCTCTTCACATAGGTGCCTTCTACCCTCTAAGGTCCAGAAAATACATTTCCTTGACTCACAGCTGAAGATTAGCCCTGTGTCCAGCTGGCACAAAGAATACTCCCCAGGAAACTCAGCTTTTGGCAAGCTAATAGCACACTTCTGCCTCTTCTGGAGTGCCTGCCACCCACTAGCCATAGCCCCTTCCTAACCATTCAAGAAACTGGAGCTTCTTGATTTTTCCTTTGAGAGATTTGTCAGGTAGGAATCAGGAGGAAGCTGGCCACCCAAATTTGTCCAGTGGAAAAGAAATCATGGAGCATACGTGCCTTATGCTGACCCATGTGCCAGCCCCAGGCAGGTTTTCTCAAACCTTTAGTAAGTCCCTAAGAACAGAAAAAAAAATGATAATGTACTTCTAAAAGCCAATGAAGCTCAGAAAGGAGAGTATCTTTCTCTAGGAAGGCTATATGCCTGGAACTGAGCTGGAGACAATTTGGAAAAAGGGAGTGAGTTGCATGGAGGCCTGGTTGAGGTGCTGGAAATGAGACCAGGAAGCTCATTTAATACTTTGTTCCTGCCATCTATCTCAGACTGTCAGGTACATAGGGCCATCTCTTCTCTCTGCAAGCCTTTTGGGAGGTCTTTTAGTTGTTCATGCAAATTTGGTCTTTAGGCCTAGGCCCCCGATATGCCTTCTGGACTTCTCCCACAGAGTTCCCTCATATCTTTGGTCTCCTATCCATACCCTCAGCCAGACTGCTCTTTGCTAGTCCTCTCCATCCCTGGTGAGGAGTCCACAGATTAATTATGCTTCCGGCATTCCCCTGTTCCCCTTACTCTGAAATTGCCTGGCTAATTTAGCTCTCTAAATCTATTTAGATATCTAATTGATCTGCCTGTTGGAAAATATATTTCCCCAACCTCTGCTCTTTATTTTCTTAATTTATTTTCTGAAATCTGTTTGTGTTCCCGAAGTCTTCACAACTGGAACTAAAATCAGATGCTGTATAAACACACCAATAACTGTATTGGAACAAAACCTCTGTTCAGATGAAAAAAAGATGGTGGAGGAGTGAAAGGGAGTCACGCTGACCTCCTCCCAAAACCAAACTGGAATTGCAACTAAATAATGGAGTAATCACCTGGAAAGCAGCGGAGCGATAGTGGGAGAGGAGCCTTTGTGCTGTGGACAGTGGATTCGACTCTCACACATCCCAACGGGTGAGAATTGCGGTGGAGGCTCGAGAGGGTGGGCTGGGTGCGCACGGGCACTGGCACCAGAGGGACATTGGAACGGCCAGATAGCGTCCTCCCGAGAAGAACAGGGTCTGAATCATAAACAGGAACCCCTAAACTACAGCAGCTAAAGCCGAGAAAATACAGACAAAACGCAACCCCAAAAAGCTTAGGGGCGCTCTCTGCCAGAGACAGGTGGCTGGGGATGCAAAAAGACATTTAAAGGGCAAACGCAAAAGTTGCAGCGGCAACCACCCTGCACTTGATCGCTGGGTAGAGGCGGCAGCAGGGTGGGCTGGTGCCTGGGAAAAGACTGGTGAGGAAAACTTTGTGAAGAGAACTGACACTGCGGCTGGTGGAACCCGGGTGATAACGCACTTCCCACTCTGCAGCTACCATCTCGCTCAGGCATAAGGGAATCAATTAACCTGCCTTTTGTGTGCTCCGCACACAGCTTGTGCCTGTGAGCTACGGGGCTGAGTGCAGACTGGCTGGGAGAGCCTTGACGAGAGACTGGAGACGGAGGCATTGGGGAAAGAACGGGAGGAGGAACCGGGCAGTCCCGACTCCCTCCCCGTTCGGTAGTCTCCATTGTGGGCTGGAAAGGCGTGACCCCAAAAAGGCAGAAGCGGGGCGCGCATGAACCAGACTGCCTGCGATTGAAACGCAGTCTGCACAGGGGTTGTATCCTCCGCCAAAGGGGTCACAGAACTGCCCAGAGGCCCCTGAGGGGAGACTAGAAACGGAGGCATTGGGGAAAGAACGGGAGGAGGAACCGGGGAGTCCCGACTCCTTCTCCTTGCCGAAGTCTCCATTGCGCGGGAAGAGGCCACACCCCCAAAGAGCCAAAAGCCGAAAACCAAACATAGACACCCCCAAAACACCCAGAGCAGGCGCGCACACTTGTGCCGAGTGACTGGCGAGGGTTGCCGAGCATGTGTGTGACCCACGCGGGCTGGCGAATGCTTGCACCTGCTGGCAAGGCCTCACACAGACTGGCATCCATACTGCCTGCGAGGGATTACACAGAGGGGCAAGGGCAGGCGTAAATTGACCTACCCGCTGCGATTGCGGAGCTGCCCACAAAATAAGTAGAGCTGCCCAGAGTCCCTGGAGGAGAGACCAGAAACAGGATTAACCGGAGAATCCTAGAGCTGATTTCCTCCCATTTCCGTAGTCCCCATTTGGCGAGGGCAACCAACGCACCCAAAGAGCCAAAAGCGGGGAAAACACACAATAGAAGACCCTAAACTGACCAGTGCCGTGAAGGTCGCATGCCAGGGAGGCCAGACGAGTACGGGAGGTAGCGAATAAGCCCCCTGGTCTGGGGCAACCACATGAAAGCCCAGCCAGGTGGGGGACCCTGCCGCGCTGGGAACGCGCTCAAGGAGCCCTCGTGAGAGCGCAGAGAGATCCCAAAAAATACCCCAGCCCTGACCGAAGGGGTCACAGAGCTGCTCCAAGCAGGAGTCAGACACAGGAATTAGACTCCTGAAACGCTCAAACAAACAACCCAAGGCCCTATAGGGTCAACAACTGACATCATCAGAGGCAAGTCCAGAAAGAAAAGTAAAGGACAAAAATACTTAACAGACTCTCACAAAAATGGAAAGAAAAAGAAGTTCCCCCCAAATGAGTGGAAAAGGGGACTCCCCACAGAGAGAGCTAAATTAAATAGAGGCAAGGGAACTATCAGATATGGAATTCAAAACAATGGTTCTAAGGAAGCTCAATGAGCTCAGCCAGCTCAAAGAGAACTATGAGAAACTGCAGAGAAACTATCAGGATCTTACAGCAAACTATATCAGCCTGGAAAAGGACATAGAAACTATCAAGAAGACACAAGAGGATATGAAGAATACCATTTCTGAATTGAAGAACACAGTAGAAGGAATCCAAAGCAGGCTGGATGAAGCTGAGGATCGAATCAGTGAGATGGAGGACAAGGTAGAAAGAAGCTCCCTGAAAGAACAAGAAATGGAAAAATGGCTCTAAAAGAATGAAGAAGCATTTAGGGAAATGCAGGACAACCTGAAACGCAATAATATCCGTATAATAGGGATACCAGAAGGAGAAGAAGAGGAGCAAGGAAGAGAGAACCTCCTCGAAAAATTAATGATGGAAAATTTCCCTAATTTGAGGAGAGAAAGGCTCTCATGGATCCAGGAGGCACAGAGGACCCCACTCAAGAGGGACTCAAAGTGGTCCACTCCTAGACACATCATGATTAAAATGGCAAATGTCAAAGACAAAGAGAGAATCCTCAAGACAGCAAGGGAGAAGGAGAAAGTAACATACAAGGAGGACCGAATACGCCTAGGAGCTGACTTCTGAACAGAAACACTGCAAGCCAGAAGGGAATGGCAACAAATATTCCAAGCCATGAAAAGCAAGGGCCTACAGCCAAGGCTGCTCTACCCAGCTAGGCTCTCAGTTAAAATAGAAGGAGAAATACGGAGTTTCCCAGACAAGAGAAAGCTAAAATAATACATCTCTACCAAACCGGCACTCCAAGATATGCTAAGGGGACTGGTTTAAGCAGATGAAGGAAAAGAATGAGACAGAGAGGAACACAAGTACAAAGAGAAAAGATGAGTAAGTTTCTATCAGTAATATCTCTCAATGTGAATAGACTAAATGCCCCAATCAAAAGACACAGGGTAGCTGAATGGATAAGAAAACATGACCCACACATATGCTGCCTACAACAGACCCACCTCAGAGCAAAAGACCTACACAGATTGAAAGTAAAGGGATGGAAAATAATATTCCAAGCAAATGGACATGAGAAAAAGGCTGGCGTTGCCATACTTGTATCAGACAAAGTAGATTTCAAAGCAAAGGCCATAAAGAGAGAACCAGAGGGGCACTTTATCATACTTAAAGGAAGAATCTATCAAGAAGACATCAACATTGTAAACTTATATGCTCCCAATATACGAGCACCCAAGTTTATAAGGAAATTGTTGGATGACTTCAAAAAAGATATAGACAGCAACACACTGATAGTAGGGGATTTCAATACCCCAATGTCAAAAATGGACAGATCTTCCAAACAAAACGTTAATAAACATATCGTGGCGCTGAATGACACACTGAATCAAAGAGACTTAACGGACATATATAGAATCTTACATCCCAAAGAAGAAAAATACACATTCTTTTCAAATGCTCATGGCAGTTTTTCAAAGATAGACCACATGATAGGACACAAAGCAAGCCTCAGTAAATTCAGGAAAATTGAAATAATACCAAACTTTTTCTCAGACCACAAGGCCTTGAAACTCGAAATCAACCTCAAAGAGAAACTTCAAAAACTTGGAAACTCATGGAGACTGAACAGTACACTATTAAACAATGAATGGGTCAATAATGATTTAAGAGAAGAAATCAAAAAATTTCTGGAAACAAATGAAAATGAACAGAGAACAGTCCAAAACCTATGGGACACAGCAAAGGCGGTCCTGAGAGGGAAGTTCATAGCAATACAGGCTTACCTTAAAAAGATAGAAACATTTCAAATAAAAGACCTAACACTACAACTTGAAGAACTGGAGAAACAACAACAAATAAATCCCAGAGCAAGTAGAAGGAAGGAAATAGTCAAGATTAGAGCAGAACTGAATGACATAGAGACAAAAAGAACAATTCAGAGGATCAACCAATCCAGAAGCTGGTTCTTTGAAAAGATTAATAAAGTTGACAAGCCATTAAGCAGACTCATCAAGAAAAAAAGGGAGAGGACCCAAATTAATAATATCAGAAGTGAAAGAGGAGAAATAACAACTGATACCAGAGAAATACAAATGATCATCAGAAACAATTATGAACAATTATATGCCAAGAAATTTGAAAATCTTGATGAAATGGACAAATTTTTAGAAAAGTATAATCTTCCAACACTGAAGGAGGAAGAAACAGAAAGGTTGAACAGACCGATAACAGTTGGAGAAATTGAAGCAGTAATCAAGAAACTCCTTGCACACAAAAGCCCAGGGCCAGACGGTTTCCCAGGAGAATTTTACAAAACATTTAAGGAAGAGCTAACCCCTGTCCTTCTCAGACTATTCCAAGAAATCCAAGAGGAGGGAAGACTGCCAGACTCCTTCTATGAGGCCAGCATCACCCTGATCCCAAAACCAGATAAAGACCCTGCAAAGAAAGAAAACTACAGGCCAATTTCGCTGATGAACATAGATGCTAAAATCCTCAACAAAATATTGGCAAACCGCATCCAACAATACATTCAAAAGATTATCCATCACGATCAAGTGGGATTCATTCCAGGAATGCAGGGATGGTTCAATATACGCAAATCAGTAAATGTGATACACCACATAAATCAAAGAAAAGACAAAAACCACATGATCATCTCAATAGATGTAGAAAAGCATTTGACAAGGTACAGCACCCATTTATGATCAAAACACTCAGCAAAATGGGAATAAATGGGGCATTCCTCAATGTAATAAAGGCCATATATGAAAAACCTACAGCCAATATCATACTCAACGGGCAAAAACTGAAAGCTTTCCCACTAAGTTCGGGAACACGACAAGGATGTCCGCTCTCACCGCTTCTTTTCAACATCGTATTGGAAGTCCTAGCCACAGCGGTCAGACAAGAGAAAGAGATAAAATGCGTCCAAATAGGAAAGGAGGAAGTAAAACTATCATTGTTTGCAGATGACATGATAGTGTACATAGAGAACCCTGTAGACTCTACCAAAAAACTCCTCATAATAAGTGAATTTCGCAAAACAGCAGGATACAAAGTCAACATTCAGAAATCAAAGGCGTTTTTGTACACCAGCAATGCAATAGAAGAAGAAGAAATCAGGAAAAATATACCATTCGATATAGCACAAAAAAAGATAAAGTGCCTAGGGATAAATTTAACCAAATACACAAAAGACCTGTACGCAGAAAACTATACAACATTGAAAAAAGAAATTAAGGAAGACACAAATAAATGGAAGCATATACCATGCTCATGGATTGGAAGAATTAATATCCTCAAAATGTCCATACTACCACAAGCAATTTATAGATTCAATGCAATCCCTCTTAAGATACCAATGACGTATTTCACAGAAATAGAACAAACATTTCAAAAATTTATATGGAACCATAAATGACACCAAATAGCAGCAGCAATTTTGAGAAAGAAACACCAAGTAGGAGGGATCACAATACCGGACATCAAACTCTACTACAATGCCACTATACTCAAAACAATCTGGTATTGACACAAGAACAGACCCATAGACCAGTGGAACAGAATAGAAAGCCCAGAAATAAGCCCAGGTCTCTATGGACATCTAATATTTGACAAAGGGGGCAGAAGCATAAAATGGAGCAATAACAGCCTCTTCAACAAATGGTGTTGGGAGAGCTGGATGGCTACATGCAAAAAATTGAAATTGGATCATCAGCTGACACCATACACAAAAATAAACTCAAGATGGATAAAAGACTTAAATATAAGTCACAACACCATCAAAGTCCTAGAGGAGAACATTGGCAGGAAACTCTCAGATATCCCACACAGCAATTTTTTCACTGATATGTCTCCTAAAGCGAGGGACATAAAGGAAAGAATAAACAAGTGGGACCTCATAAAAATAAGAAGCTTCTGCACGGCTAAAGAAAACATCAGCAAAATGAAAAGGGAGCCAACCGTTTGGGAAAATATATTTGCTAATGATACATCAGATAGAGGTTTGATCTCCAAGATATACAAAGAACTCACTCGACTTTACTCCAAGAAGACAAATGATCCAATCAAAAAATGGGCAAAGGACCTGGGCAGATGCTTTTCTAAGGAGGAGATACAGAGGGCCCAGAGGCATTTGAAAGGATGCTCAGCATCACTAGCCATCAGAGAAATGCAGATCAAAACCGCCATGAGGTACCACCTCACACCGGTCAGAATGGCCATCATAAACAGATCCACAAACAACAGGTGCTGGCGAGGTTGTGGAGAAAAGGGAACCCTAGTCCACTGTTGGTGGGAATGCAGACTGATGCAACCACTATGGAAAGCAGTATGGAATTTCCTCAGAAAGCTGAAAATGGAACTGCCTTTTGATCCAGCGATTCCCCTGCTGGGACTATACCCTGAGAACACCAAAACGCCAATACAAAAGAACCTATGCACCCCAATGTTCATAGCAGCACAATTTACAATAGCCAAGTGTTGGAAGCAACCTAAATACCCATCAGTAGATGACTGGATCAAAAAGTAATGGTACATATACACAATGGAATACTACGCAGCAGAAAGAAAAAAAGAAGTACTAAACTTTGCGACAGCATGGATGGAACTGGAGAGCATCATGCTAAGCGAAATAAGCCAGGGGGCGAAAGACAAATACCATATGATCTCACCTATAAGCGGAACCTAACCAACAATGCAAAGAAGCAAGGCAAATATGACCAGCAACACTGAAAGGAAAAGAAATCAACAGAGACAAGAGGGAAGGGGGGAGGCAGGGAAAGGGAATGGAAGGGGAAAGTCAAGGAACATATAGCAAGGACTCATGGACAAAACCAAAGGGGAAGAGCTGAGGGAGGGAAGGTGGGAGGGGGCAAGGGAAAGAGGTGGGGGGAAGGCAGATACAAATGTATTTAAAAAGTAAATAAATTAATTTAAAAAAAAACCTCTGTTCAAAGTGCTTATTAATATTGTATTCCAAATGTTCTGTGTGTGTGTGCACATGTGTGTGTGTTGAATCTCTTACCAGTAGTAACAAGCCATTGCAGAAATAAGCACCAAATGTAAATCCAGTTAGATCAAACATCGGTCCTATTCAAATGGTTGGTAGAAACAGATAAGTCCAAAGAGTAAAGTGGAAACAAAGCCCTGATTGATTCTTTCAGTGCTTCAGTGGGTTGGGCACTCACATCGGAACAAAAAAGTCACTTCCCAGTCAAGGCACATGCCCAGGGTGCAGGCCAGTTCCCCAGTTGTTGATGTGTAAGAGGCAACCATTTGTTTCTCTCACACATCCATTTTTCTCTTCCTCTCTTTTTCCCTCCCTTCCCATCTCTCTAAAAATTAAATAAATATATAAATAAATAAATAAAATTAAAGAAAAAGAATGGGAGTTTCTTTGAATTAAAAAGTAAGACTTTATATACCCTCTCCATCAGTATGTTTTTGTCTTCCTTTTTATCTTCTGTGTAGTAAGGAAGAAAGAAGTATCTAGAGAATGTGGAGATTGAAAAAGCAAAATAAGTGAATCTTGTATCCTTAATCTAGTTTTCACCCTAAGCTAGTGGTGATTCTACAACTGGAGCCTATATAAGAATCACCTCTAGAAGGTCTGGAATGAGGATTAAGAATTTTTGTTACTATCATGTTCATAACTGATACTGATGCTGTTGGCCTGGGGATAACATTTTGAAATCAGAAAATATGTGTCCTACTTTGCTTTTCTTTTTTAAGATTGTTTTAGCCATTCTATATCCCTTGCAACTCCATGTGAATTGTAGGAGTGCTGTCAATTTCTGCAAAGAAATTTTCTAGGAATCTGATAAGGGTTGTATTGAATCTGTAGACTAATTTAGGGAGTTTGCTATCTTAACAACATTAAACCTTTCATTCCATAAACATGGGACTTTTGGCTATTTATTTAAAGCTTCTTTAATATCTTTCATCAAAGAATTGTAGTTTTCAGAGAATAAGTTTTGTGATTCTTTTGTTAAACTTATACCTATTTTATTTTTAAATGTTATGGTAAATAAATTTTCTTCAAATATTTTTTTTATGTTTCAATTAAAGTTTACAGAAAGTATTGTATTAGTTTCAGGTACACAACCAGTGATTAGACATTAATTTACTAAGTGATTAACCTGATAAATCTGTCACCATTCTGACACCATGCATAGTTATTAGAATATTATTGACTATATTCCCTATGCTGTACTTTCCATACCCATGACTATTTTTTTCTTGTTGTTCAGTTACAGTTGTCCCATCTTTTTCCTCATTGCTCTCCCCTGTCCCATCCCCCACACTCCCACAGTCAATCCCTGCCCCATTATCCATGCACATGAGTCCTCTATTCATGTCCCTTGGCTTCCTCTTTCCACTTCTTTCCCCTATTATCCTCCCCACTCCCCTGTGGACAGTGTCAGTCTGTTATTTGCTTCCATGCCTCTGGTTCTATTTTGTTCATTTGTTTGTTTTTTAATTAGGTTCCACTTATAGGTGAGATCATGTAGTATTTATCTTTCACCACCTGGCTTATTTCACTTAGCATAATACTCTCTGGTTCTATCTATGCTGTCCTGAAGGGTAGGAGTTCCTTCTATCTTTCTGCTGCATAATATTCCATTGTGTAATTATACCACAGTTTTTTGATCCACTTATTTACTGATGGGAATTTAGGCATTTTCCAGCACTTAGCTATTGTAAATAATACTGCTATAAACATTGAGGTACATAGGTTCTTTTGAATTGGCGATTCAGCTCCAAAATATGTAAAGAATTCACATGACTCCACACAAGGAAGACAAACAATCTAATTAAAAATTGGGCAAAGGACCTGAACAGACACTTCTCCAAGGAGGACATACACAGGACCTATAGACACATGAAAAAATGCTCAACATCACTAGCCACTAGAGAGATGCAAATTAAAACCTCAATGAGAAACCACTCCACCGTGGTCAGAATGGCCATCAATAATAAATCAACAAACAAGTGCTGACGATGGTGTGGAGAAAGGGAGGCCCTAATGCATTGTTGGTGGGAATCTAGACTGGTGTACCCACTGTGAAAAACAGTATAGAATTTCCTCAAAAAAAAAAAAACAACAACAATGAAAAATGGAACTGCCTTTCAATCCAGCAATTCCACTGCTGGGATTATACCCAAAGAATCCCATGACTATTCTTTAACTACCAATTTGTGCTTCTTCAATTCCTTTAGCTTTTGCACTATTTTCTTAAACAATTCCATCTGGGAACCATAAAAATGTTCTCTGTATCATATCTTGGAGTGCTGGTTTGGTAGCGATGTATTCTTTTAGTCTTCTCTTGTCTGGAAAACTCCGTATTTCCCCTTCTATTTTAATGGAGAGCCTAGCTGGGTAGAGCAGCCTTGGCTGTAGGCCCTTGCCTACATGGCTTGGAATATTTGTTGCCATTCCCTTCTGCCTTGTAGTGTTTCTGTTGAGAAGTCAGCTCCTAGGCGTATCGGGCCCCCCTTGTATGTTACTTTCTCCTTCTCCCTTGCTGCCTTGAGGATTCTGTCTTTGTCTTTCATAGTTGCCATTTTAATGATGATGTGTCTTGGAGTGGACCTCTTTGAGTCCTTCTTGAGTGGGGTCCTCTGTGTCTCCTGGATCCATGAGAGCCTTTCTCTCCTCAAATTAGGAAAATTTTCCATCATTACTTTTTCGAGGAGGTTCTCTATCCCTTGCTCCTCTTCTTATCCTTCTGGGATCCCTATTATACTGATATTATTGCGTTTCAGGTTGTCCTGCATTTCCCTAAATGCTTCTTCATTCTTTTAGAGCCGTTTTTCCATTTCTTGTTCTTTCAGGGAGCTTCTTTCTACCTTGTCCTCCATCTCACTGATTCGATCCTCAGCTTCATCCAGCCTGCTTTGGATTCCTTCTACTGTGTTCTTCAATTCAGAAATGGTATTCTTCATATCCTCTTGTGTCTTCTTGATAGTTTCTATGTCCTTTTCCAGGCTGATATAGTTTGCTGTAAGATCCTGATAGTTTCTTTGCAGTTTCTCATAGTTCTCTTTGAGCTGGCTGAGCTCATTGAGCTTCCTTAGAACCATTGTTTTGAATTCAGTATCTGATAGTTCCCTTGCCTCTATTTCATTTAGATATCCCACGCAGCAATTTTTTCACTGATATGTCTCCTAAAGCAAGGGACATAAAGGAAAGAATAAGCAAGTGGGACCTCATCAAAATAAGAAGCTTCTGCACGACAAAAGAAAAAGTCAGCAAAATGAAAAGGGAGCCAACCATATGGGAAAATATATTCTCTAATAATACATCAGATAGAGGTTTGATCTCCAAGATATATAAAGAACTCACTCGACTCCACTCCAATAAGACAAACGATCCAATCAAAAAATGGGCAAAGGACCTGGGCAGATGCTTTTCCAAGGAGGAGATACAGAGGGCCCAGAGGCATTTGAAAGGATGCTCAGCATCACTAGCCATCAGAGAAATGCAGATCAAAACCACCATGAGGTACCACCTCACACCGGTCAGAATGGCCATCATAAACAGATCCACAAACAACAGGTGCTGGCGAGGCTGTGGACAAAAGGGAACCCTAGTACACTGTTGGTGGGAATGCAGACTGGTACAGCCACTGTGGAAGGCGGTGTAGAGTTTCCTCAGAAAGCTGAAAATGGAACTGCCTTTTGATCCAGTGATTCCCCTGCTGGGACTATACCCTAAGAACACCAAAACGCCAATACAAAAGAACTTATGCACCCCAATGTTCATAGCAGCACAATTTACAATAGCCAAGTGTTGGAAGCAACCTAAGTGTCCATCAGTAGATGATTGGATCAAAAAATAATGGTACATCTACACAATGGAATACTACGCAGCAGAAAGGACAAAAGAACTACTAAACTTTGCGACAGCATGGATGGAACTGGAGAGCATTATGCTAAGCGAAATAAGCCAGGGGGCGAAAGACAAATACCATATGATCTCACCTGTAAGTGGAACCTAACCAACAATACAAAGATGCAAGGCAAATATGACCAGCAACACTGAAAGGAAAAGAAATCAACAGAGACAAGAGGGAAGGAGGGAGGGGCGGGCAGGGAAAGGGAATGGAAGGGGAAATTCAAGGAACATATAGCAAGAACTCATAGACAAAACCAAAGGAGAAGAGTTGAGGGAGTGAAGGAGAGAGGAGGCAAGGGAAAGTGGTGGGGGGGGGGGGGAGGCAGAGACAAATGTATTTAAAAATAAAGAAAGAAAGAAAAGAAAAAAAAGACAAAAGGCATTTTAGAAAAAAAAATATTCTCTGTATCTGTGAACCTGTTTCTGTTCTGCTTGCTTATTTTGTTTTTTAGATTCAACTTTTATAGATATGTATTTATTGTCATTTTATTATTCATATTTTATCTTTTTATTCTCCTTTTAAAGAAGACCCTTTGGCATTTCATGTAATATAGTTTTGGTGGTGATGAACACTTTTTAGCTTTTTCTTGTGTGAGAAGCTCTGTATCTGTCCTTTGATTCTAAATTATAGTTTTGCTGGGTAAAGTGATCTTGGTTGTAGATTCTTGCATTCTATCACTTGTCAATCCATTATGGCTTGCAAAGTTTCTGTTGAGAGATCATCTCACAGTCTTATGGGAGCTCTCTTGTAGTCTACTAACTGCTTTTCTCCTGCTACTTTTGCTACTTTAGATACTCTCTTTGTATTTAACCTCAGGCATTTTAATTGTGACATGTCTTGGTGTGGGCCTCTATGGGTTCATCTTGTTTGGGATTCTCTGTGCTTCCTGTGCCTGTACGTCCACGTTCACTCTGCTAGGAAGATTATGAATTCTTGACCCAGACATAAGGCTTCTGATTAAAACATCACTGGAATGGACATTTATTGTTCTTGCTTTTGTGTCCTGCTTATTACATTTCTGTCAGCTGGGAAAACTGATGTCTCTCTTATTAAAATATTTTTCATATAATATTCAAACAAATAAAATATATACAATAGTGTAATGAACACACATTTGTTCACCACTGTGCTTACAAAATAAAACTTTTCAAATATAATTCGCAACCCCCTGTTTACCCCATTCCCATCCACTTCCCTACTCTCAAGAAAAAATACCCTGATTTTGGAGTTTATCATTCCCATGCATGTTAAAACCCTTTCTATAATCTCTGTTAATCTGTATTCATTGGTAATTTTAAACCTAGTACAAAACTCACCTCCTCTGCAAATCATCCCCAATTTATTGCACCTCACTTAAATTTCTTTCATCTTTTTCTCAGCCTTTCATCTTCCACTTTTTACTCTATTCTCTTTTGTCTGTGCATCCATTACTTTATAACAGTACACTTCCTTTATGGGCTTCCTTGATACATCTAGTCAGCTCTGATGTCTGTTCTGTCTGTTCTGAAGGAGAAATATAGTTGACTTTTAAGTTAAAACAATCTTTAATTCAAACCCTGACTCCATCACTTACTAGCTCTGTGACCTTGAACAATCAGCTCTTTTCTCTGGGCCCCTAGTTCCTCATCTATGAGACAGGGGTCACATGACGTGTTCTGTGAAATCAAGTGAGATGGTATATTGGAGTTTACCATCCCTATAAATGTGAATGTCTTCTTCAATGTATTGAAATCCACAGCTATCATCAATTTCAAACTTGTACGTATCAATTTCAGTGTTCACAGTCATTTGATTCATCTATTGGTTACATATGGTCTCCCAAAAAGCCATAATTGCTCCATGTGCATAAATAAGGCCTGTCTTCCCAGAAAAGCTGTATGCTTGTGCAAAGCAGAGAAGGGGTCATACAGAATTATAACATAATTTATTATGCAAACCAAGACATTTTTGAGAGTGGTGGGGGGTGCTATTAATAATTGCACTGGGTCCTAGAATAAACCTGGACTGTCCTAGGGTAACCAGGACATATGGTAACCCTAGATCTCTTCAGCCCAATTCTATGTAGGGAGTAGGTGCTTGTTCAGTCAATACAGTGCAGTAGAATTAAATGACTTGCAGCCTTGGAAGTTAACAAACATGGCTAATCTTGTATAGCTCATCCTTTCCTCCCTCTGTTTATTGCATGCCATTCTCCTTATTCAGCACTAATGTCACACCCAAATGGCAAATTCATCATCCCAAATTAGCCATTATTAAAGTCATCTATTTGCAGGGCTGCAGCTAAAATGAATTGTGTTATTATTCCAGTTACAGCAAGGAATGGTTGAACATCAAAAGCCATTTTGATTTTGCAGCAAGAAAGTAGTCAATTATTGTGTATCGCTGGCTTGTCCAAAACAGTGCTCCACTTTTTGTTAAGGAGCATAAGCCTCCCTTCCCACCCAGTCATACACACATACTGCCTTAGGCCTCCCCTCATGATGCTTGAGGGCCCAGGAAAGGGAAGACATATTCCTTTTACCAGTCTGGATAAACTAACCCTATCAAAACCTGGGGTCTTGTTGGACTTGAGGCTGAGGTATGAGGCTGCTCCTGGCCCCAATCTCTTTCCTCTCTCTCCTATCTTGATCCATACAGACCTGGCTAGCAAGCAAGCCTGGGGTGAGGTCTTGGCTCAGTCCCCTCCACTATGCTGCTTACCAACACCACAGGCTGGCTTGCCACAGGCAACCATGAGAAACCCAGCAACCTCATTTCTGGCCCTTTCTTTTTGAGCCACATAGTTCTCTGGACCACCACCCCAGTTACCCACTGAAAAAGTTATTGATGGATGATACAGGCTTGAGGCAGATCATCTTCCAGAAAATATCTGCATATTCACTGCTTTGTCTGAAAGGAGATATCTAAGCTCCCAGGGTAGGACAGTGTAGATTGGGGTGGGGTGATGGTGGAAACCTTGCCTGGATAGAGTATTGATCACAAGTTCTTTCTGTGGTGTTAAATGATGATGATGGTGATGAGACTAATAGCAGATACTGGTTTTTGAGAATTTATGCTGTTTTAGACAAGAACTGAGCAATCCAGGTTCCTCCAAACTTCACTATGCACAACCTTGGGCTGTTGGGAAGATTAAATGAACTAAGGTATTTCAACCTTTAAGTGAATATTTCCTGAGGGATGCACTGGATGAAGTGCTCTGAGTTCTGCTACTTTCCTTCACATCACAGTGCAGATATGATGCCTGTCTCCAGAGCTCCTCATTGACAGCCACATCACCTCATCACCCAACTTTGCTTTAGGAGCCAGGCCTGTGAGTAAGACTTAGCAGGAGTGTATGAGATGAAGCAAACTTTTCAGGCCCTTATCCTCATCAGCAGGTAGTGGGGAACTGGGGCCACATTAATTTTCTGAAACTATAGAAATCATTTGCCTGTGTCCAGTGGCATAAATTACACAAATCTTGGCATTTCCCCAAGCCCTAGAAACAGAACTGTGTGCAGACTGTCAGTTCCATTGCTCTCTGCTCACATCCTTCTCCACCACTCCTAATCTTGCATTTCCTGATGTGTGTGCACCCATGCATGCTCACACACACACACACACACACACACACACAAACACACACAAACACACACATTTCCCCCACAAACACACACATCCTGAGGAAGTTTCCTGGTGAGATCCACCTAAGAAATTGGCTCCAAGGACAGAAACAGTCTTCAGGCATCAGTCCCAAAATAATCACCAGCTAACATATAGATAATTGACCTATATTTGCATTGCTTATGGGAACACAAGAAAGACTGTGAAGTATTTGATCAACGTTTTTGTTTATGTTTTTAACCCTTTTCATTCCATTACCATGAGTCAGATAAGTAGATTTATTCTCATTTACAGGCAAGAAAACAAGTATGAGAGATAAGTGCCCTGTCAAAATTGTATGACATAGTATAAAAGGAACTGAAATGGCAAGT
This sequence comes from Pteronotus mesoamericanus, assembly GCF_021234165.1. Taxonomy (NCBI): domain Eukaryota; kingdom Metazoa; phylum Chordata; class Mammalia; order Chiroptera; family Mormoopidae; genus Pteronotus; species Pteronotus mesoamericanus. The sequence goes on along the minus strand of NW_026555144.1, from coordinate 3,599,091 downwards.
GTAGCCTCAAAGTTCTTGATTTGTTTTGGTTTTTTTTTTCACTTTTAAGTATTCTCTGAGTTGAGAGTACTTGTTTATGTCTTCTTTTGGGCCAGGAAGATCCAAAGATTACTAAAGTCCTCTAAGTAGCCATCTGATTCAGATTCAAATTTGTACTTCTCTGTTCCAATCTTTTATCTCCCAGTAAGGAGCAACAACCTTCAAAATACAGAGAGCCAGAAAAACAACTATGATTTTTCACAATTTAGCAGTAATACAAACTTATTTCAGAAACTTAGAAAATGAAAATAAGCAAAAATACATACAAAGTACAGTTCTACCACCCAGAGACAACTGCTTTAAGCATTTTGTTGTGTTTCCTTTTTGTCTTTTTCTTGTGTGTATATGAGTGTTTGTCTATACAATGTATACATATTTCAAACTATATTTCCTGCATTCTAAAACACATATTCTTCATTTCTGAAATCAAGATGCATCATATAATGGATGTCAAAAGTAACGTGCAAACGGCCAGGCAGCAAAATCCACTGTGATACTGTTGTCATTGCTTATGTATGTGCAGACTTAACTGGGCATAGAGGATATTTATTCATCTGATTGTTATTTCAATTGAGTTATTTACATTGGTGGCACCACTCATGGTTAAATTTTTAAATTAAATTTTGCTTTCTTTCTAATTGTCATTTAAAATGTCTCCTAAAAGTCACACTCTGATGCATCATTGAAATGAAAAATTATTGTGTCTCCAGAAGATTGCCAGGCACACCCCAGGTGATGCAATTAAAGGCAGTGGAAATTGCCAAATCCCTTGGAGTAAATCATGCAATTTTCAAAGCTAGCAAAGATTGGTATGACCGTTTCATGCATTGTGAGGGACTATTATTCAAACATTGAACATCTATCGGTCAAAAGCTTCTGAGAATCTTTGTAGAGAAACTGATTGATTTCTAGCTAATGTAACTGAATTAAAAATAAAAGAAATAAAGAAACTATGAATTTAGGCAGAGGAGGGGCAACATGGAAGAGGAGTGAATATAAGTCACACTGACCTCTTCCCAGGACCAATCTGAAATTACAACTAAATTAAATTGCAAAGAAATCACCTAGAATAAACAACTCAACAACAGTGAGAGAGAAGACTTACAACCTTAGACAGAGAGAAGAATCAGTTTTAGCACAACCTGACTAGTAAAGAGTGTGGTAGAGACTCAAGAAGGCAGGTGTGGCGCCCACTGGTGGCAGCACCAGAAGGATATTGAAACAGACAGTTGGATACTCCTGAGAAGGGTTGAGTCTAAGCCATAAGTGGAGATACCCAGCCAACAGCACCAGACCCCAAAAAGTACACAGATAAGAGCCAGCTGTGAAAAGTGGCAGGGTTGTCTCTGCCAAAAGTGGGTGACCGGAGATGCAAAGAGCCGATTAAAGGACCAATGAATAAAATTTTAATTTGCAGCCATTTACTCTGGGATCCATCAAAGATGGGAGTAGAGTGGGATAGATATGCCAGAGGAGAGACTTGGGAAGGAGGCTTTGAGGAGAAAACTGAGGGAATAGCAGGTGGGATCCCAGTGCTAACTCATACCCCATGCGGCAGCAGCCATATTGCTCAGGCAAACCACTCCCGTGAGTGGCAACATGATGAGAGGAAAAAATAGCCTCACCTCAGAAGGTACTCTTGCCCTGCCCTGTCGTGCTTAAACTTGACTTCTAAGTGCAGTGTGACTAGATTAAGAAGTAAGTGAGACACCTACAGACAGTAGATTCCTGGAAGTCTCAAACAGACTGTCTAAGGTCAGATGGGGTCAATATCTGACATCATCAGAGGCAGATGTAGAAAGAAAAAACAGCAGTAAATACTAGAGGATACTGAGATGAAATCCACTGCAGTCTTCTCCATGATTTTTGATATTTTCTTTACTACATGGCTTTTTAACACTCATTTTGGGTCCATCAAGTTTGTGTAGATTAAGTCATTAGATTTTATTCTAATAGTTTACTTCTCTCCTTTCATAATAGTTTTAATCTCTTTACAACCTTATTAATACTGGTTCATTTACTGTTAATAGTAGGATTTCAGGGGAGACTTATTTCTGCAGATGTGAGATTCTGTCCTGGGCTTTGTGGCTTTGTTCTGGCTGCACCTGCTTAGCAACAGACAAGATGTGGTGGCCAGGGTAACTCTCAGTCAACTGGCTGGAGAGGAGGACCGATGGAAGAATTATCAAACAATCAAAATCCAATTACTTCAAGAGAGCCAACATAAATGACATAAAAGGTATTCAAAGAGCAGCAAGTTCAGGAGCTCAAGGAGACTGTACCATGGGATCAAATAGGTCTCCTACCATAAAAGAAGACAACATAAAGTCAGAAACACAAGACAGATCAATTTAAGAATCAGAAGCAAAAAAAAAAAGAGTCTTACAAATAATGGGAAGATAAAGAAACAGCCCCCAATCAAAGGAAAGTAGGAATCCTTAGAAAGAAAACTAAATGAAACAAAGGGATGTAAACTATTAGATATTGAGTTCAAGACAATGGTTATAAGGGGGCTCAATGAGATCAGTGAGCTCAGAGAGAATTACCAAGACTACAGATAAACTATAAAGAACTTATTGCAAACTACATGAGCATGAAAAAAAGGACATAGAGCCCTAGCTGGTGTGATTCAGTGGATTAACTGCTGGCCTTCAAGCCAAAGGGTCACCTGTTTGATTCCCAGTGTACCACCCATCACTGTGCTGCAGGACAGGACCCCAGCAGGGGGTATGTAAGAAGCAACCACACATTGATGTTTCTCTCTTCTCTTTCTCCCTTCCATAGCGTTTGTAAAAATAAATAAATAAAAATATAAAAAGGACATAGAAACTATCAACAAGAGGCATAAGGAAATGAAGGATACAATTTATAAATAGAAATCACAGTAGAAGGAACCAAAAGCAGACTAGATGAAGCAGAGGATAGAATCAGTGAACTTGGAGGAAAAGGTAGGAAAAAGGTCCCAGAAAGAGCAAGAAAATGAAAAAAGACTAGAACAGAATGAAGAGACATTTAGGGAAATGCAGGACAACCTGGAATGTAATATATACATATAATAGGGATACCAGAAAGAGAAAAAGAAGAGCAAAAGATAGATAACTTGTTTCAAAAGGTAATGATAGAAACTTTCCCCAATTAGAGAAGAGAATAAGTCACGCAAGCACAAGGAAGCACAGAGGGTCCCATTGAGGAGGAACCCAATGAGGCCCCCTCCGAAACATATCACAATTAAAATGGCAAACATCAAAGACAAACAGAGAATCCTAAAGGAGGCAAGGGAGAAACAGGTAGTAACATACAAGAGAGCCATGATAAGGTTAGAGGCTGAGTTCTCAACCAAAACACTACAATCCAGGAGGGAATGGCAACAAATATTCCAGGTATGAAAATAAAAGGCCTGCAACCAAGACTGCTGTACCCAGAAAGATCTTGAAATAATATGTAAGGCAAAATGAGTTTCCTAGACAAAAGAAGGCTACAAAAATACACCTCCATGGGCAAAGACCCTGAACAGACATTTCTTCAAGGAGGACATACACAAGACCCAGAGATATGAAATGATGCTAAGCATCACTACCCATCAGAGAAATGCAAATTAAAACCACAGTGAGATACCACTTCACAAAGGTCAGAATGACCATCATAAATAAATCAACAAACAATGGGTGCTGGTGAGGTTATGGAGAAGAGGGAAACAGTACACTATTGGTGGGAATGCAGGCTGGTGCAGCCACTGTGGAAAAGAGTTTGGAATTTCCCCAACAACTAAAAGAGAACTGCCTTTTGACCCAGCAATTCCACAGCCAAGATTATACCCTAAGAATATGAAAACACCAATTCAAAAGAACATATGCACCCAAATGATCATAGCAACATAATTTACAATAGCCAAGTGCTGGAAGCAGCCTAAGTCCCCATTAGTAAATTAGTGCATCAAAAAAACTATGGAGGAGTGACCGCCGAGGGTTGGCGAGCGTGTGTGTGACCCGCACGGGCTGGCGAATGCTTGCACCGGCCGACAAGGCCTCACACAGATTGGCACCGATATGGCATGCGAGGGAGTACACAGAGCGGCAAGGGCAGGTGTAAATTAACCCGCCCGCGCGCGATTGCAGAGCGGCCACAAAATTAGTAGGGCTGCCCAGAGTCCCTGGAGGAGAGCCCAGAGACAGAATTAACCGGAGAGTCCTGGAGCTGACTTCCATTTCCCTAGTCCCCATTTGACGAGGGCAAGCAACGCACACAAAGAGCCAAAAGCGGGGAAAACACACAATAGAAGACCCTAAACTGACCAGTGCCAGGGAGCTCGCCGGCCAGGGGGGCCATGTGAGTACATGATCGCGAATAAGCCCCCTGGTCTGGGGCAAGCACATGAGAGCCCAGGCAGGCAGGGGATCCTGCCAGGCCTGGGAGCGTGCTCAAGGAGCCTGCATGAGAGTGCAGAGTGATCCACAGAAATAGTGGATCCCTGGCCGAAGTCGTCACACAGCTGCCCAGAGCAGGAGTCAGAGACAGACAGTGGACTCCTGGAGGGCTCAAACAAACGACCCAAGACCATATAGGGTCAACAACTGAAATCATCAAAGGCAGGCCCAGAAAGAAAAGTAAAAGAAAAAATAAGTAAGTAAATAAATAAATAAATAAAAGACCCACCTACTACCATGGAACTTTAATCCAAAAAGTCAGGAAATCTAGACTGATCAATTGAAGCAGAAGCAAAAAGAAAAAAATAGATTAATTAATTAATTACTCTACAGACTATCACAAAATTGGGAAGGAAAAGAAGTTCCCCCCAAATGAGTGGAAAAGGGGGAATCCCCACAGAGAAAGCTAAATGAAATAGAAGCAAGGGAACAATTATATATAGAATTTAAATCAATGGCTCTACGGAAGCTCAATGAGCTCAGCCAACTCAAGATAACTATGAGAAACTGCAGAGAAACTATCAGTATCTTACAGCAAACTATAGCAACCTGGAAAAGGACATAGAAACTATCAAGAAGACACAAGAGGATATGAAGAATACCATTTCTGAATTGAAGAACATAGTAGAAGGAATCCAAAGTAAGTTGGATAAAGTCGAGGATCAAACCAGTGAGATGGAGGATAAGGTAGAAAGAAGTTCCCAGAAAAACAAGAAATGGAAACAAGACTCAGAAAGAATGAGGAGGCATTTAGGGAAATGCAGAACAACCTGAAACTCAATAATATCTGCATAATAGAGATACCAGAAGGAAAAGAAGAGGAGCAATGGATAGAGAACCTCCTCGAAAAAGTAATGATGGAAAATTTCCCCAATTTGAGAAGAGACAAGGTCTCATGGATCCAGGAGACACAGAGGGCCCCACTCAAGAGGGACCAAAGGAAGTCCACTCCAAGACACATCATCATTAAAATAGCAACTATCAAAGACAAAGAGAATCCTCAAGGCAGCAAGAGAGGAGAAAGTAACATACAAGGGGGCCCCGATACGCCTAGGAGCTGCCTTCTCAACAGAAACATTACAAGCCAGAAGGGAATGGCAACAAATATTCCAAATCATGAAAAGCAACTGCCTACAACCTACGCAGCTCTACACAGCAAGGCTCTCAATTAAAATGGAATGGGAAATAAGAAGTTTCCCAGACAAGAGAAGGCTAAAAAAATACATCTCTACCAAACCAGAACTACAAGATATGCTAAAGGGACTGGTTTAAGAAAAAGGAAAAGAGAGAGAAAGAGACTGGAGAAAAGGATGGCGGAGGAGTGAAAGGGAGTCACGCTGACCTCCTCCCAAAACCAAACTGGAATTGCAACTAAATAATGGAGTAATCATCTGGAAAGCAGTGGAGCGATAGTGGGAGAGGAGCCTTGGTGCCGCGGACAGTGGATTCGACTCTCACACATCCCAACGGGTGAGAATTGCGGTGGAGGCCCGAGAGGGTGGGCTGGGTGCGCACGGGCACTGGCACCAGAGGGACATTGAAACGGCCAGTTAGCGTCCCCCCGGGAAGAACGGGGTCTGAATCATAAACAGGAACCCCTAAACTACAGCCGCTAAAGCCGAGAAAATACAGACAAAACACAACCCCAAAAAGCTTAGGGGCACTCTCTGCCAGAGACAGGTGGCTGGGGATGCAAAAAGACATTTAAAGGGCAAACGCAAAAGTTGCAGCGGCAGCCACCCTCCTTGATCGCTGGGTACAGGCGGCAGCAGGGTGGGCTGGTGCCTGGGAAAAGACTGGTGAGGAAAACTTTGTGAGGAGAACTGACTCTGCGGCCGGTGGAGCCCGGGTGATGGCGCACTTCCCACTCTGCAGCTACCATCTCGCTCAGGCATAAGGGAATCAATTAACCTGCCTTTTGTGCGCTCCGCACACAGCTTGTGCGCCTGTGACCTGCGGGGCTGAGTGCAGACTGTCTGGGAGAGCCTTGAGGAGAGACTGGAGACAGTGGCGTTGGGGAAAGAACGGGAGGAGGAACCGGGGAGTCCCGACTCCCTCCCCGTTCGGTAGTCTCCATTGTGGGCTGGAAAGGCGCGACCCCAAAGAGGCAGAAGCGGGGCGCGCATGAACCAGACTGCCTGCGATTGAAACGCAGTCCGCACAGGGGTTGGATCCTCAGCCGAAGGGGTCACAGAACTGCCCAGAGGCCCCTGAGGGGAGACTAGAAACGGAGGCATTGGGGAAAGAACGGGAGGAGGAACCGGGGAGTCCTGACTCCTTCTCCTTGCCGAAGTCTCCATTGCGCGGGAAGAGGCCACACCCCCAAAGAGCCAAAAGCCGAAAAGCAAACATAGACACCCCCAAAACACCCAGAGCAGGAACGGACACTTGCGCCGAGGGACTGGCGAGGGTTGCCGAGCGTGTGTGTGACCCACGCGGGCTGGCGAACGCTTGCACCTGCTGGCAAGGCCTCACACAGACTGGCAACCATACGGCCTGCGAGGGATTGCACAGAGGGGCAAGGGCAGGCACAAATTGACCTACCCGCCGCGATTGCGGAGCAGCCCACAAAATAAGTAGAGCTGCCCAGAGTCCCTGGAGGAGAGACCAGAAACAAGATTAACCAGAGAGTCCTGGAGCTGATTTCCTCCCATTTCCGTAGTCCCCATTTGGCGAGGGCAAGCAACGCACCCAAAGAGCCAAAAGCGGGGAAAACACACAATAGAAGACTCTAAACTGACCAGTTCCGCGAAGCTCGCGTGCCAGGGAGTTCAGATGAGCACGGGAGGTCGCGAATAAGCCCCCTGGTCTGGGGCAAACACATACGAGCCCAGGCAGGTGGGGGACCCTGCCGCGCTGGGAACGCGCTCAAGGAGCTCTCGTGAGAGCGCAGAGAGATCCCCAAAAATAGCCCAGCCCTGACCGAAGGGGTCACAGAGCTGCTCCAAGCAGGAGTCAGACACAGGCATTAGACTCCTGAAAGGCTCAAACAAACAACCCAAGGCCCTATAGGGTCAACAACTGACATCATCAGAGGCAAGCCCAGAAAGAAAAGTAAAGGACAAAAATACTTAACAGACTCTCACAAAAATGGGAAGAAAAAGAAGTTCTCCCCAAATGAGTGGAAAAGGGGACTCCCCACAGAGAGAGCTAAATTAAATAGAGGCAAGGGAACTATCAGATATGGAATTTAAAACAATGGTTCTAAGGAAGCTCAATGAGCTCAGCCAGCTCAAAGAGAACTATGAGAAACTGCAGAGAAACTATCAGGATCTTACAGCAAACTATATCAGCCTGGAAAAGGACATAGAAACTATCAAGAAGACACAAGAGGATATGAAGAATACCATTTCTGAATTGAAGAACACAGTCGAAGGAATCCAAAGCAGGCTGGATGAAGCTGAGGATCGAATCAGTGAGATGGAGGATAAGGTAGAAAAAAGCTGCCAGAAAGAGCAAGAAATGGAAAAACGACTCAAAAAGAATGAAGAAGCATTTAGGGAAATGCAGGACAACCTGAAACGCAATAATATCCGTATAATAGGGATACCAGAAGGAGAAGAAGAGGAGCAAGGAATAGAGAACCTCCTCAAAAAAGTAATGATGGAAAATTTCCCTAATTTGAGGAGAGAAAGGCTCTCATGGATCCAGGAGGCACAGAGGACCCCACTCAAGAAGGACCCAAGGAGGTCCACTCGAAGACACATCATCATTAAAATGGCAAATGTCAAAGACAAAGAGAGAATCCTGAAGGCAGCAAGGGAGAAGGAGAAAGTAACATACAAGGGGGCCCCGATACGCCTAGGAGCTGACTTCTCAACAGAAACACTCCAAGCCAGAAGGGAATGGCAACAAATATTCCAAGCCATGAAAAGCATGGGTCTACAGCCAAGGCTGCTCTACCCAGCTAGGCTCTCCATTAAAATAGAAGGAGAAATACGCAGTTTCCCAGACAAAAGAAAGCTAAAAGAATACATCTCTACCAAACCAGTACTCCAAGATATGCTTAGGGGACTGGTTTAAGCAGATGAAGGAAAAGAATGAGACAGAGAGGAACACAAGTACAAAGAGAAAAGATGAGTAAGTTTCTATCAGTAATATCTCTCAATGTGAATGGACTAAATGCCCCAATCAAAAGACACAGGGTAGCTGAATGGATAAGAAAACATGACCCACACATATGCTGCCTACAAGAGACCCACCTCAGAGCAAAAGAGCTACACAGATTGAAAGTAAAGGGATGGAAAATAATATTCCAAGCAAATGGACATGAGAAAAAGGCTGGCGTTGCCATACTTGTATCAGACAAAGTCGATTTCAAAGCAAAGGCCATAAAGAGAGAACCAGAGGGGCACTTTATCATACTTAAAGGAAGAATCTATCAAGAAGACATCAACATTGTAAACTTATATGCTCCCAATATAGGAGCCCCCAAGTTTATAAGGAAATTGTTGGATGACTTCAAAAAAGATATAGATAGCAACACACTGATAGTAGGGGATTTCAACACCCCACTGTCCAAAATGGACAGATCTTCCAAACAAAACATTAATAAACATATCGTGGCGCTGAATGAAACACTGAATCAAAGAGACTTAACTGACATATATAGAATCTTACATCCCAAAGAAGAAAAATACACATTCTTTTCAAATGCTCATGGCAGTTTTTCAAAGATAGACCACATGATAGGACACAAAGCAAGCCTCAGTAAATTCAGGAAAATTGAAATAATACCAAACTTTTTCTCAGACCACAAGGCCTTGCAACTCGAAATCAAACTCAAAGAGAAACTTCAAAAACTTGGAAACTCATGGAGACTGAACAGTACACTTTTAAACAATGAATGGGTCAATAATGAGATAAGAGAAGAAATAAAAAAATTTCTGGAAACAAATGAAAATGAACAGACAACTGTCCAAAACCTATGGGACACAGCAAAGGCGGTCCTGAGAGGGAAGTTCATAGCAATACAGGCTTACCTAAAGAAGATAGAAACATTTCAAATAAAAGACCTAACACTACAACTTGAAGAACTGGAGAAACAACAACAAATAAATCCCAGAGCAAGTAGAAGGAAGGAAATAGTCAAGATTAGAGCAGAACTGAATGACATAGAGACAAAAAGAACAATTCAGAGGACCAACCAATCCAGAAGCTGGTTCTTTGAAAAGATTCATAAAGTGGACAAACCTTTGAGCAGACTCATCAAGAAAAAAAGGGAGAGGACCCAAATTAATAATATCAGAAATGAAAGAGGAGAAATAACAACTGATACCACAGAAATACAAATGATCATCAGAAACTATTATGAACAATTATATGCCAAGAAATTTGAAAATCTGGATGAAATGGACAAATTTTTAGAAAAGTATAATCTTCCAACACTGAAGGAGGAAGAAACAGAAAGCTTCAACAGACCGATAACAGTTGGGGAAATTGAAGCAGTCATCAAGAAACTCCCAGCACACAAAAGTCCAGGGCCAGACGGTTTCCCAGGAGAATTTTACAAAACATTTAAGGAAGAGCTAACCCCTGTCCTTCTCAGACTATTCCAAAAAATCCAAGAGGAGGGAAGACTGCCAGACTCCTTCTATGAGGCCAGCATCACCCTGATCCCAAAACCAGATAAAGACCCTACAAAGAAAGAAAACTAGAGGCCAATTTCGCTGATGAACATAGATGCTAAAATCCTCAACAAAATATTGGCAAACCGCATCCAGCAATACATTCAAAAGATTATCCATCACGATCAAGTGGGATTCATCCCAGGGATTCAGGGATGGTTCAATATACGCAAATCAGTAAACGTGATACACCACATAAATCAAAGAAAAGACAAAAACCACATGATCATCTCGATAGATGCAGAAAAAGCATTTGACAAGGTACAGCACCCATTTATGATCAAAACACTCAGCAAAATGGGAATAAATGGGGCATTCCTCAACGTAATAAAGGCCATATATGAAAAACCTATAGCCAATATCATACTCAACGGGCAAAAACTGAAAGCTTTCCCACTAAGATCGGGAACACGACAAGGATGTCCGCTCTCACCGCTTCTTTTCAACATCGTATTGGAAGTCCTAGCCACAGCGGTCGGACAAGAGAAAGAGATAAAAGGCATCCAAATAGGAAAGGAGGAAGTAAAACTATCATTGTTTGCAGATGACATGATAGTGTACATAGAGAACCCTGTAGACTCTACCCAAAAACTCCTCAACCTAATAAGTGAATTTGGCAAAACAGCAGGATACAAAGTCAACATTCAGAAATCAAAGGCGTTTTTGTACACCAGCAATGCAATAGAAGAAGAAGAAATCAGGAAAAATATACCATTCGATATAGCACGAAAAAAGATAAAGTGCCTAGGGATAAATTTAACCAAAGACACAAAAGACCTGTACGCAGAAAACTATACAACATTGAAAAAAGAAATTAAGGAAGACACAAATAAATGGAAGCATATACCGTGCACATGGATTGGAAGAATTAATATCCTTAAAATGTCCATACTACCAAAAGCAATCTATAGATTCAACGCAATCCCTATTAAGATACCAATGACGTATTTCACAGAAATAGAACAGACATTTCAAAAATTTATATGGAACCATAAACGACCTCGAATAGCTGCAGCAATTTTGAGAAAGAAACACAAAGTAGGAGGGATCACAATACCGGACATCAAACTCTACTACAAAGCCACTATACTCAAAACAATCTGGTACTGGCACAAGAACAGACCCATAGACCAGTGGAACAGAATAGAAAGCCCAGAAATAAGCCCAGGTCTCTATGGACATCTAATATTTGACAAAGGGGGCAGAAGCATAAAATGGAGCAATAACAGCCTCTTCAACAAATGGTGTTGGGAGAGCTGGATGGCTACATGCAAAAAATTGAAATTGGATCATCAGCTGACACCATACACAAAAATAAACTCAAGATGGATAAAAGACTTAAATATAAGTCGCAACACCATCATAGTCCTAGAGGAGAACATTGGCAGGAAAATCTCAGATATCCCACGCAGCAATTTTTTCACTGATATGTCTCCTAAAGCAAGGGACATAAAGGAAAGAATAAACAAGTGGGACCTCATCAAAATAAGAAGCTTCTGCACGGCGAAAGAAAACATCAGCAAAATGAAAAGGGAGCCAACCATTTGGGAAAATATATTTGCTAATGATACATCAGATAGAGGTTTGATCTCCAAGATATATAAAGAACTCACTCGACTTTACTCCAAGAAGACAAACGATCCAATCAAAAAATGGGCAAAGGACCTGGGCAGACGCTTTTCTAAGGAGGAGATACAGAGGGCCCAGAGGCATTTGAAAGGATGCTCTGCATCACTAGCCATTAGAGAAATCAGATCAAAACCACCATGAGGTACCACCTCACACCGGTCAGAATGGCCATCATAAACAGATCCACAAACAACAGGTGCTGGCGAGGCTGTGGAGAAAAGGGAACTCTAGTCCACTGTTGGTGGGAATGCAGACTGGTGCAGCCACTATGGAAAGCAGTGTGGAATTTCCTCAGAAAGCTGAAAATGGAACTGCCTTTTGATCCAGCGATTCCCCTGCTGGGACTATACCCTGAGAACACCAAAACGCCAATACAAAAGAACCTATGCACCCCAATGTTCATAGCAGCACAATTTACAATAGCCAAGTCTTGGAAGCAACCTAAATGCCCATCAGTAGATGATTGGATCAAAAAATTATGGTACATATACACAATGGAATACTACGCAGCAGAAAGAAAAAAAGAAGTACTAAACTTCGTAACAGCATGGATGGAACTGGAGAGCATCATGCTAAGCGAAATAAGCCAGGGGGCGAAAGACAAATACCATATGATCTCACCTATAAGCGGAACCTAACCAACAATGCAAAGAAGCAAGGCAAATATGACCAGCAACACTGAAAGGAAAAGAAATCAACAGAGACAAGAGGGAAGTGGGGGGCAGGGAAAGGGAAGGGAAGGGGAAAGTCAAGGAACATATAGCAAGGACTCATGGACAAAACCAAAGGGGAAGAGCTGAGGGAGGGAAGGTGGGAGGGGGCAAGGGAAAGGGGGGGGGAAGGCAGAGACAAATGTATTTAAAAAGTAAATAAATTAATTAAAAAAAAAAGAGAGAGAGAAAGAGAAAAACACAGGTACAAGGAAAAAAAATGAATAGGTTTCTATCAGTAATAACTCTCAATGTAAATGGACTAAATGCCCTGATCAAAAGACACAGGATAGCTGAATGGATAAGAAAACATGACCCACTCATATGTTGCCTACAAGAGACCCACCTCAGAGCAAAAAACCTACACATATTGAAAGTAAAAGGATGGAAAAAAATATTCCAAGCAAATGGGCAACAGAAGAAAGCAGGAGTTGCAATACTTATATCAGACAAAATAGATTTCAAAACAAAGGCCATAAAAAGAGACCCAGAGGGACACTTTCTAATACTTAAAGGAAAAATCTAGCAAGAAGACATCAACATTGTAAAATTATATGCACCAAACAGAGGAGCTGCCAAGTTTATAGGGAAAATCTTAGACAACTTCTAAAAAGCCATAGACAGCAACACACTGATGGTAGGGGATTTAAACACCCCAATATAAAAAATGGACAAATCTTTCAAATAAAATATCAACAAGGATAATGTGGAGCTGAATGATACACTGAATCAAATAGAATTAGCTGACATATATAGAACCTTACATCCCAAAGAAGGAAAATACACAGTCTTTTCAAGTCCTCTTGGCAGTTTGTCAAAGAGAGACCACATGATAGGACACAAAGAAAATCTTAGCAAATTCAGGAAAATTGAAATAATACCAAACAGTCTCTCACACCACAAGGGCTTCAAACTGAAAATCAGCCTCAAAGAGAAACTTCAAAACTTGCAAACTCATGGAGACTGAACAGTACACTATTGAACAATGAATGGGTCAATAATGAAATAAAAGAAGAAATCAAAAAATTTCTGGAAACAAATGAAAATGAACAAACAACAGTTCGAAAACTATGGGACACAGCAAAGGCAGTCCTGAGAAGGAAATTCATAGCAACACAGGCCAACCTAAAAAAGATAGAAACATTTCAAATAAAAGACCTAACAGGACAACTTCAAGAAATGGAGAAACAAAGAAATCCCAGATAAAGTGAAAGGAAGGAAATAGTCAAGATTAGAGCAGAACTGAATGACATAGAGATGAAACGAACATTTCAAAGGATCAAAAAAGCCAGAAGCTAGTTATTTGAAAACATAAATAAAATCGACAACCCTTTAAGGAGACTCATCAGGACAAAAATGGAGAGGACCCAAATCAATAATATCAGAAATGAAAGAGGAGAAATAACAACTGATATCACAGAAATACAAAGGATTGTGAGAAACTACTATGAACAATTATATGCTAAGAAATTTGAAAACCTTGATGAAATGGACACATTTCTAGGAAAAATTGACCTTGGACATTGAAGGAGGAAGAAACAGAAAGCTTGAACAGATAGATAACAGCTGGGGAAATTGAAGTAGTAATCAAGAAACTCCGAGCACACAAAAGCCCAGGGCCGGAAAGATTCACAGAAGAATTTTACAAAACATTTAAGGAAGAGCTAACCCCTGTCCTTCTCAGACTATTCCAAAAAATCCAGGAGAGGGAAGACTCCCAGACTCTTTCTATGAGGCCAGCATCACTCTGATCCCAAAACCAGATAAAGACCCTACAAAGAAAAAAAAACTACAGACCAATTTCGCTGATGAACATAGATGCTAAAATCCTCAACAAAATATTGGCAAGCCGCATCCAGCAATACATTAAAAAGATTATCCACCATGACCAAGTGGGATTCATCCCAGCCATGCAGGGATGGTTCAATATATGCAAATCAGTAAACGTGATACATCACTTAAATAAAAGAGAATACAAAAACCACATGATCGTCTTGATAGATGCAGAAAAAGCATTCGATAAGGTACAGCACCAATTTATGATCAAAACACTCAGCAAAATGGGAATAAATGGGGCATTCCTCAATGTATTAAAGGCCATAAATGAAAACCTACAGCCAACATCATACTCAATGGGCAAAAACTGCAAGATTTCCTACTTAGATCGGGAAAATGACAAGGATGTCCACTTTCACCACTTCTTTCAACATCGAATTGGAAGTCCTAGCTACAGTGGTCAGACAAGAAAAAGAAATAAAAGGCATCCAAAGAGGAAAGGATGAAGTAAAACTATCATTTTTTGCAGATGACATGATACTGTACATGGAAAACCCTGTAGACTCTACCAAAAATCTCATTAACCTAATAAGTGCATTTGGCAAAACAGCAGGATACAAAGTTGATATTCAGAAACAAAGGCATTTTTGTACACCAGCAATGTAATAGAAGAAGAAGAAATCAGAAAAAAAATACCATTCGATATAGCAAGAGGAAAAATAAAGTACCTAAGAATAAATTTAACCAAAGAGGTGAAAGACCTATATGCAGAAAACTATACAACATTGAAGAAAGAAATTAAGGAAGACACAAATAAATGGAAGCATATACCATGCTCATGGATTGGAAGAATTTATATCATCAAAATGTCCATACTACCCAAAGCAATTTATAGATTCAACGCAATCCCTATTAAGATACCAATGTCATATTTCATGGAAATAGAACAGACTTTTCAAAAATTTATATGGAACCATAAATGATCCTGAATAGCTGCAGCAATTTTGAGAAAGAAAAACAAAGTAGGAAGGATCACAATACCGGATACCAAACCCTACTACAAAGCTACTATACTCAAAGCAATCTGGTACTGGCACAAGAACAGACCCATAGACCAGTGGAACAGAATAGAAAGCCCAGAAATAAGCCTAAGTCTATATTGGCATTTAATATTTGACAAAGGGGGCAGACGCATAAAATGGAGCAATAATAGCCTCTTCTAAAAATGGTGTTGGGAGAGCTGGATGGCTACATGCAAAAAATTGAAATTGAATCATCAGCTGACACCATTCACAAAAATAAACTCAAGGTGTGGATAAAAGACTTAAATATAAGTCACAACACCATACAAGTCCTACAAGAGAACATTGGCAGGAAATTCTCAGATATCCCATGCAGCGATTTTTTCACCAATATGTCTCCTAAAATAAGAGACATAAAGGAAAGTATAAGCAAGTGGGACCTCATCAAAATAAGAAGCTTCTGCACGGCGAAAGAAAACATCAACAAAATGTAAAGGGAGTCAATCGTATGGGAAAATATATTCGCCAATGACACATCACATAGAGGTTTGATCTCCAAAATATGTAAAGAACTCACATTACTCCACTCCAAGAAGATAAATGATCAGATCAAAAAATGGAAAAAGGACCTGGGTAGATGCTTTTCCAAGGAAGAGATACGGAGGGCCCAGAGACATTTGAAAGGATGCTGGGCATCACTAGCCATCAGAGAAATTCAGATCAAAACCACAATGAGGTACCATCTCACAACAGTCAGAATGGCTATCATAAACAGATCAACCAGCAACAGGTGTTGGGGAGGCTGTGGAGAAAAGGGAACCCTAGTACATTGCACGTGGGAATGCAGACTGGAGCAGCCATCGTGGAAAGCAATGTGAAATTTCCTCAAAAAGCTGAAAATGGAACTGCCTTTTGATCCAGTGATTTCCCTACTGGGACTATACCCTAAGAATACCAAAACACCAATTCCAAAGAACCTGTGTACCCCAATGTTCATAGCAGCACAATTTACAATAGCCAAGTGTTGGAAGCAACGTAAATGCCCATCAGTAGGTGATTGGATCAAAAAATAATGGTACATCTACACAATGGAATACTACGCAGCAGAAAGAAAAAAAGAAGTACTAAACTTCGCAACAGCATGGATGGAACTAGAGAGCATTATGCTAAGCTAAATAAGGCAGGGGGTGAAAGACAAATAGCATATGATCTCACCTATAAGGGGAACCTAACCAACAATACAATGATTCAAGGAAAATAAGACCAGCAGCATTGAAAGGAAAAGAAACCAATAGAGACAAGAAGGACGGAGGGAGGCATTGGCAGCGAAAGGAAAGGGAAGTGTCGAGTCAAGGAATATATAACAAGGACTCATGGACAAAATCAAATGGGAAGGATTGACGGTGAGAGGAGGCGGGGGCAGGGGAAGGTGGTGGGGGAAGTCAGAGACATATGTATTTGAAAAATAAAGAAAATAAATTAAATGAAAAAAAAAGTATCGACAGCAACACACTGGTAGTAGGGAATTGTAAAATCCCACTGTCACTAATCGATGGATTTTCCAAACAAAACATCAACAAGGATACTGTAGAACAGGTTGTTGCATTAGGTGAAATAGACATAACTGACATATATAGAACCTTTCATCCCAAAGAAGAAAAATACACACTCTTTTTAAATGCACATGAAACATTTTCAAAAATTGACCACATGACAGTGCACCAAACAAGCCTCATCAAATTCAAGAAAATTAAAATCATATCATGTATTTTTCTGGACCACAAGTGTTTGAAAGTAAAAACCAAAGTCAAGGAACAAACCCAAAAGCATTCAAACTCATGGAGACTGAATAGCATGCTATTATATAATGAATGTGTTAATAAAGAAATCAAGGAAGAAATCAATAACGTTCTGAAAAAAAAGGAAAATGAACACACAACTGACCAAACTTTACAGGACCCACTAAAGGCAGTTCTGAGAGGGAATTCATAGCAATACAGGCCTACCTAAAAAAGATAGGAATATTTCAAGTAAGCAACCTAACATTACAACTTCAAGAACTGGAGAAACAAAAACAAACAAAGCCCAGAGTGAGTAGAAGAAAGGAAATAATCAGGATCAGAGCAGAACTGAATAACATAGAGATGAAAAGAACGATTCAAAGGATCAAAATCCAGGAGCTATTTCTTTGAAAAGATAAACAAAATCAATAAATTTTTAAGATGACTTATTAAGAAAAAAAGGGAGAGGACCCAAATAAAGAATTACAAAAATGAAAGAGGAGAAATTACAACTGATACCACAAAAATACAAAGGATTGTAAGAAATTACTGTAAACAAGTATATGCCAAGAAATTTGAAAATCTGTGTGAAATGGACAAATTTCTAGAAAAATGTAACCTGCCAATACTGAAAGAAGAAACAGCAGAAAGCCTTAACAACTGATAACAGCTGGTGAAAGTGAAGCACTAGTCAACAAATTCCAGGGATACAAAAGCCCTGGACTGAGCAGTTTCGTAGGAGAATTTGATAAAATATTTGAGGAAGAGCTAATCGTCGTCCTTCTCAGGTTATTCCAAAAAATCCAAGATAAAGGTAGAATCCCAAACTCTTTTTATGAGGTGAGCATCATCGTAATCGCAAAACTAGATAAAGAAACACAAAAGAAAGAAACCTGCAGGCTAATATTGCTAATGAACATAGATGCTAAAATCCTCAAGAAAATACTGGCAAACCACATCCAGAAGAATATTAAAAAGATTATCCACCATGATCAAGCAGGATTCTTCCCAGGGATGCAAGGGTGTTTCAATATTAGCAAATCAGTAAGTTTAATATATCCCATAATCAAAAGGAAAGACCAAAAATCGCATGATGCTGTAAATAAATGCAGAAAAAGCATTTGATAAGGTACAGCATCCATTTATGATAAAAAAACAGTCTGCAAAGTGGGAATCAAGGGGCATACCTCAATATCATAAAGGACATATATGAAAAACCTACATCATACTCAATGGGCAAAAAAAATAAATCTTTCCCACTAAGATCAGGAACAAGAGAAGGGTGTCTGCATTCACCACTTCTACTCTATACAGTATTGGAAGTCGTAGCTACAGTGATCAGATAAGAAAAAAACAAATAAAAGGTGAGAAATCAAGATGGCAGAAGAGTGAGTGGAAGTCCCACTGACCTGCTCCCAGGAACAATCTGGAATTACAACTAAATTGTAGAGAAATAGCCTGGAACAACCAACTGAACAATAGTGAGAGAGGAGACTTATAACCTCAGACAGAGAGAAGAATCAGCTTCAGCAGAAACTAATTGGAAAGGACAGTGTTAGAGGCTCGAGCAGGCAGGTGGGATGCACATGGGTATCAGCACCAGAAGGATATTGAAATGGCCAGTTGCAACCCCCTGAAAAGAGCGGGGTCTAAACTATAAGTGGGTATCTCCAGCCTACAGCACCAGGGCCCAAAAAGTACACAGATAACAGCCAACTGCAAAAAGCACCAGGGATTCTCTCTGCCACAGATGGTCAGTTGGAGAAGCAAAGAACCTTTTAAAGGGACAACGCATAAATTTTTCTTTGCAGCCCCTTACCCTGGTCTCCAGCAAAGCTGGGGGCAGAGTTGGCTAGAGATGCCTGTGGAGAAACTGTGGAAGAAGGCTTTGGAGAAAGAACTGAGAGAATAGCTGATGGGATCCCGGTACTGATTCATCTCCCATGTGGCAGTAGGCATCTTTCTCAGGCAGACCACTCCCTTGAGTGGAAACAGTGTGAGAGGACCCAATAACTCCTCTCTGAGGAGGCTCTCCCGAGGCCTCGTCATGCTAGAACCTGAGGGCTGAGTACAGATTGGCAGCCACAGATAGTAGATCCTTGGCTAAAAGGGGCACAGTGTGGTCTAGAGGCTCTTGAGGATAGACTGGAGAAGGATACTTTGAGGAGAGAATTGAGAGTGTAGCTGGGGGGATCCTGGTGCATACTCCTCACCCAGAATGCAGCAGCCATCTGATTCAGGAAGATCACTCACCTGAATGGTAGCAGATTGAGAGGACCCAATAATCCCAGCCCAAGGAGGGACTTACCTCACGCTGAGGTTTCTAAGCCAGCCTGCTGAGTGCAGAGTGACTAGATTAATAGCGGAAGGAAACAGCTACAGACAGTAGATTCCTGGAAGTCTCAAAAAGTCTGCCTAAGATCAGACAGGGTCAACATCTGACATCATCAGTGGCAGATCCAGGAATATAGAAAATAAAAGTGGTCTCCTACCATAGACTTTCACACCACAAAGTCAAAAAGTCAAGACAGATCAATTTAAGAAGCAGAAGCAAAAAAGAAGAGCCTCACAAATAATGGGAAGACAAAGAAACTCCCTCCATTCTAGGGAAAGGAGGAATCCCTAAAAAGAGAACAAATGAAATAGAGGTAGGTAAATTATCAGATATTGAGTTCAAAGCAACGGTTCTAAGGAAGCTCAATGAGCTCAGTGAGCTCAGAGAGAACTACACAAAAGTACAGGGAAACTATGAGAAACTTACTGCCAACTGTATCACTATGAAAAAGGGCATCGAAACTATCAACAAGAGACAAGATGAAATGAAGAATACAATTTCTGAATTGAAGAACACAGTAGAAGGAATAAAAAGCAGGCTAGATGAAGCAGAGGATCAAGTCAGAAAGCTGGAGAATAAGGTACAGAAAGCTCCCAGGAAGAGCAAGACAATGGAAAAGGGCTCAATAAGAATGAAGAAGCTTTTAGGGAAATGCAGGACAATCTGAAACATAATAATATCAGGATAATAGGGATACCAGATGAGAAGAGGAGGCACAAGTGATAGAGAACATATTTGGAAAAGTAATAGTTGAAAACTTCCCTAATTAGAGGAGAAAATAAGTCACACAAGTCCAGGAAACAAAGAGGGTCCCATTCAAGGGGAACCCAATGAGGCCCACCCCAAAACGCATCATCTTTAAACTGGAAAATATCAGACAAAGAATCCTAAAGGAAGCAAAGGAAAAATAGGCAGTAACATACAAGGGAGCCCCGATGCAGCTAGCAGCTGACTTTTCAACAGAAACATTACAAGCCAGAGGGAATGGCAAGAAATATTCCAAGTAAGGAAAAGCAAAGGCCCGCAACCAAGACTGCTCTAACCAGCAAGGCACTAATTTAAAATAGAAGGGGAAATAAAGAGTTTCCCAGACAAAAGAAGGCTAAAAGAATACATTTGCACGAAACCAGAATTGCAAAATATGCTAAAGGGACTGCTTTAAGGAAATCAAGAAAAAGAGTCTATGAATACTCAGTTACTTTCACAGTCACCAATACTTGATATTACCAATATTTTTAATACTTATTAATCTGATTGTGACAATGATGTTACTTGATTAGTTGTTGATATTAAAACCTGTTTTAGTATATTACTTGCCTATTTCTATTATTTTTAAAAAGCTTTAAATGACTTTTTTGGTATTTTTTATCAATTTTTTAATTAAATATTTCTAGAATATTTTCTCTAAAAAAAAACAAAACCTATCAACCTTTTTTCAGATATGTCTCAAATACTTTCCTGTTCTATTACTTGTCCTTTAACTTCTTGTATGTATAATACTGCATAGTCTTAAATGTTTAATATACTCATTTTGTCAATATTTTACTTTATATATTCTTGGTTTGAATATAATATTACAGGGTGAGAAAAATATTAGTTTGTATTTTCTTCCCAAACTCCTTAGATTTATATATTGATTTTTAACTCACTTGAATTTTGTTTGTATAATATGTGAAATAGGGCTCTATATTTATTTAATTTCAAGTAATAGTGGTCTATGCACCTTATTTGTTTAATAAACCTTATATTCCTAATTGATTTGAAATATCAATTTAATCTTATATTACATTGTTAGATATATCCATTTGTTTCTAGAATGTTCCTTATATTTCAAACTGCTTGATTATTCCTGTGCTCCTATCATGTTGTTTAAATTGCTGACACTTAATAATGGATTAAATTTTAAACATATTTTAACTTTTAAAAAATTTTATTCATTTAAAATTTTTTTTTCAAATTTACTTGTCTCCATTTACCTGCCACCAACTTCCACTGCCCCATCTATGCCCACTGCCCCCCCCACAATCCTGCCCTCCCTTGGCTTTGTCCACATATCCTTCACACCTGTTCCTTGATCTGACCCTTCCCCCTTCCTCTTCCCCCTACCTCACTCTCTCACTCCCTCTTGGCCCCGTTGGTTTCTTCTTTCTTTCAACGTTTCTGGTCATCTTTTCCTTGCCTGCTTCCTTTGCTGATTAGGTTCCACTTATAGGTGAGATCATGTGGTATTTGTCTTTCACCACCTGGATTTTTTCACTTAAGATAATGATCTCCAGTTCCATCCATGCTGTCGTGAAGTATAGTAGCTCTTCATTTCTTTCTGCTGCTTAATATTCGGTTGTGTAAATGTACCATAGTTTTGTGATCAACTCCTTTAATGATGGGCACTTAGGTTGTTTCCAGCACTTGGTCATTGTAAATTGTGCTGTTATGAACATTGGGGAGCATAGGTTCTTTTGAATTGGTGTTTTCTTATTAGGGTAAAATCCCAGCAGTAGAATCGCTGGGACAAAAGGCAGTTCCATTTTCAGATTTTTGAGGATATTGCTCACTGTTCTCAACAGTGGCTGCACTGGTCTGCATTCCCAACAACAGTGTACTAGGGTTCCATTTTCTCCACAACCTCACAAACACCCCTTGTTTGTTGATTTGTTTATGATGACCTTTATGATTGGTGTGAAGTGGTATCTCATTGTGGTTTTAATTTGCATTCCTCTGATGGATAGTGATGATGTGCACTCTTTCATATGTCTTTGGACCCTCTGTATCTCTTCCTTGGAGAATTGTCAGTTCAGGTGCTTGGCCAATTTTTTAGTTGGATTGTTTCTCTTCCTGGAGTCGAGTTGTGTGAGTTCCTTCTATATTTTGGAGATCAAATTCTTGTCTGAGTTATCATCGCAAATATATTTTCCCATATGGTTGATTCCAATTTCATTATGCTGTGTTTTGGGTTTTTTTTTTAAGCTGTGCAGAAGCTTCTATTTTGATGAAAATTGTTTATTTTTTCCTTTATGTACCTTGCTCTAGGGTGCATGTCCGTGAAAATATTGTCATGTGGGATATCTGAGATTTTCCTGCCTATGTTCTCCTCTGGAACTTTCATGGTGTCATGACTTATATTTAAGTCTTTTACTCATCTTGAGTTTATTTTTGTGTATGGTGTCAGTTGGTGGTCAAAGACACTATTTTTACTCCATTTTTTGCTTCTGCAACCTTGGTTGAGTATGTATTGATCATAGAGACATGGGTTTATTTCTGAGCTATCTACTCTGTTCCATTGATCTATGTGTGTGTTTTTATGTCAGTACCAGACTGTTTTGATTACAGTGGCCCTGTAATATAGTTTGATGTCAGGTATTGTGATCCCTCCTACTTTGTTTTTCTTTCTCAACATTTCTGCGGCTATTGAAGGTCATTTATGGTTCCATATAAATTTTGGAAATGTTTATTCTATATCTGTGAAATATGCCAATGGTATTTTAATAGGGATTTTGTTGAATGTGTAAATTGCTTTCGGTAGTATGGACATTACGATGATGTTATTTTTTCCAATCCATGAACATGGTATATACTTCCATTTATTTGTTTGTTCCTTAATTTCTTTCTTCAGTGTTTTATAGTTTTCTGCTGACAGGTCATTAACATCCTTGATTGAATTGATTCCTATGTAATTTATTTTTCTTGTTGCTATAGAAAAGAGGATGTTTATCCTGATTGCTGCTTCTGGTATTTCATTTTTTGTATACAGAAACGTCTTCAATTTCTGAATATTGTCTTTGTTTCCTGCTGTTTTGCCAATTCACTTATAAGGCCAAGTAGTTTTTTAGTGGAATCTATGGAGTTTTCCATGTACACTATCATGTCATCTGAAAACAATGACAGTTTTCCTTCCTCCTTTCCAATTTTCATGCATTTATTTCTTTTTCTTGTATGATTGCTGTGAATAGGACTTCTAATGCTATGTTGAATAACGAAAATAACGAAAGCAGACATGCTTATCTTATTCCTGATCTTAATGGGATAGCTTTTAGTTTTTGCCCATTGAATATGAGGTTGGCTGTAGATTTTTAATATATGGTGTTTATTATGTTGAGCTGTCCCCTCTTTACTCCCACTTTGTTGAGTGTTTTTTATCATAAGTGAGTATTGTACCTTATCAAATGTTTTTCTTGCATCTATTGATATTATCATGTAGTTTTTGTCTTTACATTTGTTTTTGTGATGTATTATGTTTATTGATTTGTGAATATTCAATAATTATTGCATTCCTGGGAATAATCCCATTTGATATGGTAGATGATCATTTGAATGTATTGCTGGATGCAGTTTGCCAATATTTTGGTGAGAATTGTAGAATCTATGCTCATCAGTGATATTAACCTGTAGTTTTCTCTCTTGGTAGTGTATTTATCTGGCTTTGTGTTTAGGCTGATACTGGCCTCATAAAAAAAGTTTAGGAGTCTTCCTTCCTCTTGGATTTTTTGGAATAGTCTGAGAAGGAAAGGGGTTAGCTCTTCCTTAAATGTTTTATAAAATTCTCCTGTGAAACCATTTCACCCAGGGCTTTTGTGTGCTGGGAGATTTTTGATTACTGCTTCAATTTCACCAGCTGTTATTGGTCTGTTCAAACCTTCTTCTTCTTCCTCATTCAGTGTTGGAAGATTATACTTTTCTAGAAATTTTTCCATTTCATCAAGGTTTTCAAATTTATTGGCATATAATTGTCACAGTAATTTCTTAAAACCTTTGTATTTTTGTGGTATCAGTTATTTCTACTCTTTCACTTCTTATATTTTTTATGTGAGTCCTCTGCAATTTTTTTCTTGATGAGTTTGCTGAACGGCTTGGTGAATTTGTATACCTTTTCCAAGAACCAGCTCCTGGATTGGTTGATCCTTTCAATTGAGCTTTTCGTCTCTATGTCATTCAGTTCTGCTCTGATATTAATTATTTTCTTCCTTCTCCTCACTCTGGGCATTGTTTGTTGTTGGTTCTTCAGTTCTTGAAGTTGTAGGGTTAGGTAATTTATTTGAAATGTTTCTATCTTTTTAAGGTAGGTCTGTATTGCTACAGATTTCCCTTCGTTGTGCCCCTATGACTGCTTTCGCTGTGGGCCATATGTTTTAGCCTGTTTGTGTTAATTTTCATTTGTTTGCAGAAACTTTTTGATTTCTTCTTTGATCTCATTATTCAAGCATTCATTGTTTAATAGTGTTCTATTCCATCTCTATGACTTTCAAAGTTTTTGAGTTTATTCCTTGAAGTTGGTTTCTAGTTTCAAGCTCTTGTGATCTAAGAAAATGCTTGTTATGATTTCAATTTTTCTGAATTTGTTTAGCCTTGTTTTGTGTCCTATCATGTGGTCTATTATTGAAAATATTCTGGGAAAAACGATGGTGGAGGAGTGAATGGGGGTCACATAGACCTCCTCCCAATACCAAACTGGAATTGCGACTAAATAGTGGAGAAATCACCTGGAAAACAATGGAACGATACTGGGAGAGGAGTCTTGGAGCAGCGGACAGACAGTGGAATCAACTTTCATACATCTGAACGGGTGAGAAGTGCGGTGGAGGCTCGAGAGGGTGGGCTGGGCACCCACGGGCACCAGCACCAGAGGGATATTGAAACAGCCAGTTGGATCCCCCTGAGAACAGGATCTAAACCATAAACAGGGACCCCTAGACTACAGCATCTGAAACCAGGAAAATGCACAGACAAAACACAACCCATAAAAGCTTAGGGGCACTCTCTGCCAGAGACAGGTGCTGGAGATGCAAAGAGACATTTAAAGGGCCAGTGCAAAATCTTGCAGTGGCAGCCACCTTCTTTGATCTGTGGGTAGGGGCAGCAGCAGAGTGGGCTGGTGCCTGAGGAAAGATTGGTCAGGATAACTTTCTGAAGAGAACTGCTACAGTAGCCAGGGGAGCCCCACTGATAACTCACCTCCGACTCTGCAGCTACCATCTCGCTCAGGCATAAGTGAACTAATAAACCTGCCTTTTGCGCACTCTGCACACAGCTTGTACATGTGTGTGCTAGGGGCTGAGTGCAGACTGGCAGGAAGAAATAAGGGTACCTGGCCAAAGGGGACACACAGCTGCATAGAGACCCTTGAGGAGAGACTGGAGAGAGGGCATTGGGGAAAGAGTGAGAGGAGGAAAAGGGGAGTCCTGACACCCTTTCCATTCCATAGTCAATTGTGTGGAGGCAGGCCATGGCCCAAAGAGCCAAAAGCAGGAAAGCACACAATACATGGCCCAAAACCACCCAGTGTATGGGTGCACTCACTAGTGGCCAGCGAGTTAACGTGTGGGCCAATGCCCACGGGCTGGTGAGGGTGCCCGGGCACCGGTGGAGGCATATGAGGACTGCCACTGTGTGGCCGTGAAGGATCGGGCTGGCTGGCATGCACAAAGGCTGGCGAGGACACCTGCAGACCAGCGCCCCTGCCGGCAACAAGTGCACAAGTGAGCAAGTGCAGAGTGGTCCACAGAAATACTGAATCCCTGGCCGAAGCAGTCACAGAGCTGCCCAGAGACCCTTGAGGAGAAACTGGAGACAGAGGCATTGGGGAGTCCTGGTGCTGACTCTTCCCCAGTCCATGATTTCCATCTTGTTTAGGTGGACTACTCCCCTGAGTGATAGCAGCCTTTAAGGGCAAGATAAGCCCACCATCAGGAGGCAATGCTCTGCCCTGTGGTGCTTAAGCCTGACAGATGAGGACAGAGTGACCAGATTGATGATCACAGGAGACAGACACAGACAGCAGATTTCTGGAAAGCTCAAAGAAATGGCCCAAGGTCAGATAGGGTCAAAAAATGACACCATCAGAGGCAGACCCTGAAAAAAAGTAAAGAAAAAACAAATAAATAAAAATACCCTCCTACTACCATACAAATGAGATCCACAAAGTCAGGAAATCTAGACAGATCAATGGAAACAGAAGCATAATAATAATAATAATAATAATAGCAGTAGTAGTAATAAAAATAGACTCTCACAAAAAAGGGAAGAAAAAGAAGTTCCCCCCACATAAGTGGAAATGAGAAATCCCCACAGACAGAACAAGATGAAGTAGAGGCAAGTGAACTCTCAGATACTGAATTCAAAACAATAGCTCTAAGGAAGCTCAATCAGCTCAGCTAGCTCAAAGATAACTATGGGAAACTACAGAGAAACTATCAGGAACTTACCAAAACTATATCAACCTGGAAAAGGACATAAAAACTATCAAGAAGATACAAGAGGATATGAAGAATACGATTTCTGAATTGAAGAACACAGTAGGAGAAATCAAAAGCAGGCTCAATGAAGCAAAGGATAGAATTGGTGTGCTGGAAGATAAGGGAGAACTAAAGCTCCAGAAAGAAAAACAAATGAAAAAAAGACTAAAAAAAATGAAGAGGCATTTAAGGAAATGCAGGACAACATGAAATGCGATAATATCTGCATAATAAGGATATCAGAAGGAGAAGAAGAACAAGGGATAGAGAAAATCTTTGAAAAAGTAATGATGGAAAATTTCCCCTATTTGAAGAGAGAAATGATCTCATGGGTCCAGGAAGCACACAGGGCCGCATTAAAGAGGAACCCAGTTAGGCCCACTCCAAGACACAGCATCATTAAAATGGCAAATATCAAAGACAAGAAAGAATCCTAAAGGTGGCAAGGGAGAAACAGGTAGTAACATAAAAAGGAGCCCCGATATGATTAGCACCTGACTTCTCAACAGACACACTACACCCAGAAGGGAATGGCAAGTAATATTACAAGTAATAAAAGGAAAGTCCTACAACCAAGGCTGCTCTATCCGGTAAGGCTCCCAATTAAAATGAGAGAGGAAATAAGGATTTTCCCAGACAAAAGAAGTCTAAAAGAATACCTCTCCACCAAACCAGCATAGCATGATATGCTAAAGGGACTGGTTTAAGAAGATGAAGGAAAAGAGTGAAAAAGAGAAAAACACAAGTACAAAGAGAAAAGATGAATAAGTTTCTATCAATAATAACTCTCACTGTAAATGGACTAAATGTCCAGAATGAAAGACACAGGATAGCTGAATGGATAAGGAAACATGACCCACACATATACTGCCTACAAGAGACCCACCTCAGAACAAAAGACCTGCACAGATTGAAAGTAAAGGGATGGAAATAAATATTCCTAGCAAATGGGCAAGACAACTAAGCAGGGGTTGCAATAGTTATATTACACAAATTAGATTTCAAAACAGAGGCCATAAAAAGAGACCCAGAGGGACACTTTCTAATACTTAAAGGAAGAATCCAACAAGAAGACATAAACATTGTAACCTTATATGCACCCAATATAGAAGCACCCAAATATATAAGAAAATCTTGGACAACTGCAAAAAAGATATAGACGGCAACACACTGATAGTAGGGGATTTTAACACCCCACTGTCAAAAATGGACAGATCTTCTAAACAAAACATCAAAAAGGATATTGTGGAGCTGAATGATGTACTGAATCAAATAGACTTAACTGACATATATAGAACCTTACCTCCCAAAGAAGCAAAATATACGTTCTTTTCAAATGTGCTTGGAACTTTCCCAAAGATAGACCACATGATAGGACAAAGCAAGCCTCAGGAAATTCAGAAAAATTGAAATAATACCAAGCTTTTTTCTTGGAAAACAAGGGCTTGAAACTTTGAATCAACTTCAAAGAGAAACTTCAAAAACTTGCAAACTCATGGAGACTGAACAGTAGACTATTAAACAAAGAATGGGGTCAATAATGAGATAAGAGAAAAAATCAAAAGTTTCTGGAAACAAGTGAAAATGAACATACAACAGTCCAAAACCTATGGGACACAGCAAAGGCAGTCATGACATTGGAAGTTCATAGCAATACAGAGCTACCTAAAAAAGATAGAAACATTTCACATAAAAGACCTAACACCATAACTTCAGGAACTGGAGAATCAACACCTACTATCCCACATTAAGTAGAAGGAAGGAAATAATCAAGATCAGAACAGATCTGAATGACATATAGAAGAAAAGAACAATTCAAAGGATCAAACAATCCAGGAGCTGGTTCTTGGAAAAGATAAATAAAATTAACAAGCTTTTAAGCAGACTCATCAAGAAAAAAGGGAGAGGACCCAAATTAATAATATCAGAAATGAAAGGAGAGAAATAACAACTGATACCACAGAAATACAAAGGATTATAAGAAACTACTACAAACAATTATATGCCAAGAAATTTGAAAACCTCGATGAAATGGAAAAATTTTTAGAAAAGTATAATCTTTCAAAACTGAAGGAGGAAGAAGGATAAAGCCTGAACACCTATAACAGCTGGGGAAATTGAAGCAGTAATAAAGAAACTCCCGGCACCCAAAAGCCCTGGGCCGGACTGTTTCACAGGAGAATTTTACAAAACATTTAAGGAATAGCTTACCCCTGTCCTTCTCAGACTATTCCAAGAAATCAAAGAGGAGAGAAGACTCCCAGACTCTTTTTATGAGGCGAGCATAACCCTAGTCCCCAAACCAGAGAAAAACTCTACAAAGAAAGAAAACTACAGGCCAATTTTGCTGATGAACATAGATGCTAAATTTCTCAATAAAATATTTGCAAACCTCATCCAGAAATACATTAAACGATTATCCACCATGATCAAGTGGGATTCATCCCAGGGATGCAGGGATGGTTTAATATATGCAAATCAATAAATGTAATACATCACATAAATAAAAGAAAAGAGAAAAACCACATGATCTACTTGATAGATGCAGAAAAAGCATTCGATAAGGTACAGCACCCATTTATGATCAAAATACTCAGCAAAATGGGAATAAATGGGGCATTCCTCAACATAATAAAGGTCATATATGAAAAACCTACAGCCAACATCATACTCAATTGGCAAAAACTAAAAGCTTTCCCACTAAGATCGGGAACACGACAAGGATGTCCTCTTTCACCACCTTTATTCAACATCATATTGGAAGTCCTAGCCACAGCGGTCAGACAAGAAAAACAAATAAAAGACATCCAAATAGGAAAGGAGAAAGTCTAAGTATCATTGTTTACATTGACATGGTAGTGTACATAGAAAACCCTATAGACTTCCTCAAATAACTATTCAACTTAATAAGTGAATTTGGCAAAACAGCAGGATACAAAGTCAATAACCAGAAATCTAAGGCATTTTTTATACCAGCAATGAAATAGAAGAAGAAGAAATCAGGGAAAAAATACCATTCAATA
This sequence comes from Pteronotus mesoamericanus, assembly GCF_021234165.1. Taxonomy (NCBI): domain Eukaryota; kingdom Metazoa; phylum Chordata; class Mammalia; order Chiroptera; family Mormoopidae; genus Pteronotus; species Pteronotus mesoamericanus. The sequence goes on along the minus strand of NW_026555144.1, from coordinate 3,569,499 downwards.
TAGCAAGAAGAAAACAAAGTACCTAGGAATAAATTTAACCAAGGAGGGAAAAGACCCATACGCAGAAAACTATACAACATTGAAGAAAGAAATTAAGGAAGACACAAATAAATGGGAGCATATACAGTGTTCATTGATGGAAGAATTAATTTCATCAAAATATCCATACTACTCAAAGCAATTTATAGATTCAACAGAATCCTTATTAAAATACCACTGACATATTTCACAGAAATAAAACAGACCTTTCAAAAATTTATATGGATCCATAAATGACCTCAAATAGCTGCAGCAATTTTGAGAAAGAAAAACAAAGTAGGAGGGATCACAACACTAAACATCAAACTATACTACAAAGTCACTATACTCAAAATAATCTGGTACTGGCACAAGAAAAGACCCATAGACTGGTGGAACAGAATAAAAAGCCTAGAAATAAGCCCAGGTCTATATGGGCAACCAATATTTGTCAAAGGGGGCAGAAGCATAAAATGGAGTAATAATAGCCTCTTCAACAAATGTTGTTGGAAGAACTGGAATGGTAGATGCAAAAAAATTACACTAGTCCATTAACTTGCTCAATACACCAGAATAAATCAAAAATAGATAAAAGTGTTAAACACAAGGTGTGACACTGTAAAAGTCCTAGAGGAAAACATGGGCAGTAAAATTTCAGATATTCCGTGTAGCAATATTTTCACTGATATATCATGTAGAGCAGGAGAAATAAAGGAAAGCCAGGGGGCAAAATACAAATACCATATGATCTCACCTATAAGCAGAACCTAACCAACAAAACAAAGATGAAAGGAAAATAAGACCAGAGACACTGAAAGAAAAAAGAAACCAACAGAGACAAGAGGGAAGAAGGGATGGGTGGGTGGGGGAAAGGGAAGCGAAGGGGCAAGTCAAGGAACATATATCAAGGACTCATGGATAAAACCAAAGTGGGGAAGGATTAAGGGAGGGAGAGGAGGATGGGGGGCAAGGGAAAGTGATGGGGGGAAGGTGGAGACAAGTGTATTTGGAAAAATTAATTAATTAATTAATTTAAAAAGAAAATAAATATTGCCTTTACAAAATAAAAAAAAAAGAATAAATGAATGGGTCTACAAAAAATTAAAAAAGTTTCTGCACAGATAAAGAAAACATCAACAAAATGAATAGGGAACCAACTGTATGGGAAAACATTTGCCAAAGATACCTCAGACTAGGGTTTGATCTCCAAAATATGTAAAGAATTCATACAACTCAACACCAAGAAGACAAACAATCCAATTAAAAAGTGGGCAAAAGACCTGAACAGAGACTTTTCCAAGGAGGACATACAGAGGACCCATAAGCATATGAAAGGATGCTCAACATCACTAGCCATCAGAGATGCAAATTAAAACTATAATGAGATATCACCTGACACTGGCCTGAGTGGCCATGTTTAAGAAATCAATAAACAAGTGCTGGTAAGGATGTAGAGAAGAGGAAACCTTAGTACACTGCTGCTGGGAATGCAATCTGGTGCAGCCACTGTGGAAAACAGTATGGAATTTCCTCAGAAAACTAAAAATGGAACTGCCTTTTGGCCTGGGAATCCCACTGCTGGGATTATACAGTAAGAATCATGAAACACCAATTCAAAAGAACCTATGTACCTCAATGCGTATAGCAGCATTATTGACAATAACCAAGTACTGGAAACAGCATGAGTGCCCATTAGAAAATAAGTGGATCCGAAAACTGGTACATTTACACAATGGAATACTACTCAGCAGAAATAAAGAATGACATCCTATCTTTCACAACAACATGGATGTAAGTGGAGACTATTATGCTAAGTGAAATAAGCCAGGTGGTGAAAGACAAATACAATATGATGTCACCTGTAAGAGGCACCTAATGAACAAAACAAACAATCAAAATAGAACCAGAGGCTTAGAAACAAGGAACAATCTGACAGTGACCAGAGGGGAGGGGGACTAAGAACTCAACTTGTGATAAGGGGACTAAGAAGGGGAGTGATAAGGGGACTAAGAAGGGGAAACATCTAGCAAGGAACAGGTGTAAATGACTCATGGACATAGATAACAATGTGGGGATTGACTGTGGGAGTGGGGAGTGGGCATCGCATGAGAGGGCAAAGGGGAAAAATTGGGACATGTACTAGAACCACAATAAAAAAAAAGGGCAGAATCAGGAAAAAAAAAAGCAGATTGAAATTTCTCTTTTCTAATAATGAATCCTTAAAAAACTAATTTACTTGCCCTGGCTGGTGTGGCTCACTGGATTGAGTGCTGGCCTGTGAACCAAACAGTTGCCAGTTCAATTTCCAGTCAGGGCATATGCCTATGTTGCCGGCTGTGTCCCTAGTAGGGGTGCGAGAGAAGCATCCACATATTTATGTTTCTCTCCCTTTCTTTCTCTCTCCCTTCCATGCTGTCTAAAAATGAAATAAATAAAATCTTATAAAAAGAGAAAAGTAATTTACTTTAATGTAGCCACAGTTTGTAGGAAAAAGCAAAAAACAAAAACAAAAAAACAAAAAAAGAAGCTTGCAGATGAAATAAATCAACAACAACAATGACAACAACAACAGTGTAAGGCTCCTGTATATCCTTCATAAAGATATTTGAATGACATCAATATTACAGATGGTTGGGGCAGGTTATGGAAACCTCAGTCCTTTAAAAAGTCTTTTAAACTAAAGAATGCAAAATCCACTCTAGCTGGATACTTAATCAACAAATAACCTAGAATAATATGGGGAGAAAATTCTTTCGTCCACTGGCTTATTCCATTATTAAAGTATAAATAGCTGTCCTGGCTGGTGTGGCTTAGTGAACTGAGCACTGACCTGCGAACCAAAGGTTCTCCGGTTCAATTCCCAGTCAGAGCATCAGAATACATACTGGGTTGCAGGCCAGGCCCTTAGTGAGGGGCACATGAGAGGCAACCACACATTGATGTTTATCCCCCTCTCTTTCTCCCTCACTTCCCCTCTCTCTAAAAATAAATAAATAAAGTCTTTTAAAAAATAAAGTATAAATAGCTTTCAGCTCACTTCTAGTGGTCAGTAATCTGTGCTGAAAACCCCACTTAAACTCCCTAAGGTTTAGGAGTTGGAGGACAAAAGGGCTAAGTAGGGAGCTATCCATAGAACATCTACTTTCCCTTCTGATAAATCACTGGAGAAAACCACACAGCCTCTTCATCTAATTCTTAGCTCCTCTCTGACAGCTATAGGATTTGGAGTACTATAGGTGCAGTTATAGTTCCACTATCACATAACCTGTCTGCCTTGTGTGGTTGTATATCTGGAACCCTTAACTACAACTTAGGAACAGTAGGGGAACAGAAACCACTATACAACTTCTATTTGTCTGAAGTTAGGCTTTTTGTTTAGAGTGAACCAAGAAGACTGTTTTCTCCTGAAGCCTGAGCAAGACAGAACATCATAAACTAGGGTAGAATTTTGAGAAGGCAGAAATATGGAAGCCGTTTCAATACCAACTCCTCCCCTCAGGGGGGCAGGCACATTGGTTAAGAAAGGCAAACTGGCAAACTTAAGACTCACACCTTAGATAAACTGTACACATGAAGGGTTGAACCCAAAGAGAGAAGGAAGATTTAGAAGACAACAGGAGGTGGTACAGATGGATGTTGCAAACTGCCAGGAATCTAAAGTCATGGACAGCCAGATGTACTAGTGATGCTGATAAGGCAAGGTTTTTGCATGAGAATGAAAAAAAGTCCAAGGCATTGGGACTGCTCAGGTAGACGAAGGAGGCTACTGACATTTTTTCCCCCCAAAGGATATTTAGTATCCAGGGTGTTACAGGCAAGGGGATCAAATACAAGCATTGAGAGTGAGGAAAGGGTTTAAAATTCTTCTAATGGGTATGCAAAAATTAAAGTAGCACCTAGGCCATGGATATATTTGAAATGTCAGATGGGAGAACTGAAATTGCTTCTAAAACATCAGGGGACTTTGACCATGTAGAGTAAATTCAAAACACAAACACTTCAACCAGAAATCTAGCATCTTTCTGGGGACACCAAAGAAGAAAAAGGACAGAAATTTTAAAAACTAGTACCTTGGGAGAGATTATGCTGGTCCCTCAGTGAAAAAAGAGCTCCAACATGAGGGCAGGAAGAAAGTTGAATGAAGGAGCTACATGCTGTGAGTAAAAAGTCCTACCTAGTGAGAAGAATCTAATAGAAGTATGTGGGAAGGGCTGATTAATTAACTGACTTGTATGAAGTCATATAATTATAAATTCCCACAATTCTATTACAGTGACTCCAATAGGGACAAACCTTTATTTCATTGTCCTTGAACACATGAATCGATAGTGTATGCAGTGCTCCTTCCCCTTCATATAAGACTATCATCCAAAATTGAAGAGAGATTACAGGACATATGTGAGCACTGCGTGAAATTGTACTAAGCCAGGGCCATGTGGGATGTAAGGTGGAGGAGAGAAAACAGTGACCTCAAGGTAGGGAGCTCACCTTTGAAACTGTTGACTAGCCACTCATGTGTCAAGGGTCTATCAAGAAATAGTCATATCAATTGCAGTCCACCCCTTTTTCCCAATATATTGCAGAGCTCCTCTAGGCTAAAGAAATGACACCTGGTATTGGCAGAAAGACAGAATAGCAACTAGATGATATGTGGTTCAGAAGACAGCTGAAGCTGCAAGCTGGATGCAGAACATAAGGGGAAAGAGTGAATGTCACATCTCCTATAAAGGGACATATCACAAAAGAGTCCATTTTTATTATATGGTTTGACCTAATGTGCTTGAAATATAGCAAACTGTCCAACACTATGACAATTAAAAGATTTTGGCCTGACAGCACCTGATCACACTTAAATATGGGTGGCATTTCATTTAGGAAAACATCTGACCATTGCCAGAAGACATAAAGAAAAATCATAGAAACAGTTTGTCAGAGGTCTCTAGACCTTTTTCTCAACCTTAAGGTGATCTGTCAAGTATGACTCACACTGTATTTTCACAGAGACTTCAGTTATTCTTCAAAGTGGTGGGGCAGTGAATTATAGGAGTGTAACCCTGAATTACATTCAGACCATCTAAGTTCTGTGAAGTGACAGAGCAAGAAAAAATGTAGCTTAAACACTCCAAGCCTAAGTTTACCTGCTCTGTCAAAAGGAGTAACACCTCTGATGGCTAGTGATGTTTAACATTTTTCATATGTCTATGGGCCACCTGTATGTCTTTTTTGGAGAAGTGCCTATTCAGGTCCTTTGCCCATTTTTTAATTGGATTGTTTGTCTTTCTGGTGTTGAGTTGTGTAAGTCCTTTATATATTTTGAGATTAAACCCTTGTCCAATTCCAATGTATCATTGGAAAATGTGTTCTCCCATACAGTCAGCTCCCTTTTCATTTTGATGATGGTTTCTTTAGCTGTTCAGAAGTATTTTAAATTTTATATAGTCTCATTTATTTATTTTTCCCTTTATGTCCCTTGCCCTAAGAGATATATAGGCAAAAAATATCACTATGCAAGATATCTGAAATTTTACTGCCTACATTTTCTTCTAGGATTCTTATGGTGTCACAACTTGCATTAAGCTTTTTATCCATTTTATGTTTATTCTGGTGTATGGTATAAAATGGTGCACTAAGAATCTAGAAACACTAATTCAAAAACATTTATGCACCTCTATGTTCATAGCAGAACTATTTACAATAAACAAGATTTTGAAACAACCTAAGTGCCCATCAGTAGATGAGTGGATAAAAAAACTGTGGAATACTGACACAATGGAATACTATGCAGCAGTTAAAAATGAATTCTTAGCTTTCCGGACAGCATGGATGGAGCTAGAGAATATTATGCTAAGGGAAATAAGCCAGTCAGTGAAAAATAAATACCATATAATCTCACTTGTAAGTGCAATTTAATGGGCAAAATAAACTAATTAACAGAACAAAACCAAGGCATAGTAACATGGAATAGACTGATAGATATAAAAGGGGAGAGGGGAAGTAGGAACTGAATGAAAGAAAGTAAAGGAATTAGTCAAAGAACATATATGAAGGACCCATGGACATGGACAACAGGGTGGGCATTGACTATGGAATTGGGGGCAGGTTGGGTGGAGGAGTGTGAAGGGGGAAATTTGGGACAACTGTAATAGCATAAACAATAAAAAAAATTAAAAGGGATAATGCCTCATCTACTACACAAAGTTGTTTAGAAAGCCAGCTGAGAGAAAATAGATGTGCCTTGTAAAACTGAAATATACATTATAAATGTAAAGGATTATAGTTTATCATCACCATAGATCAGGGTCAACAATCGTTTTTTTTTTTTAATAAAGAGACAGATAGGAAATATTTTAGGTTTTGTGGTCCACAAAAGTTCTGTCACATATTCTTCTTTGTTATTGTTGCTTCAGATCACCTTTAAAAATATAAAAACAATTCTGATCTCACAGGCCTATAAAACAGGCCACTGGCTAGATTTGGCGTATGTAATGTAAATTGCCAAAATCTGCCCCAGATTATTGACATACCTTTGGGCTGATAATCCTCCTTCTCTGAATTTTGTAAAGTTTCCCAGGAAGTCTGCTATCTTGACTGTAAGACAAGAAGGATTATCTGAATCTTACCATTTTTATTGATATAAAATTCACACAACATAAAAAATTATCCATTTTAAACATATTAAAGTGTACAATTAAGTATCTTTTAGTACATTCACAATTTTCTGTTACCATCACCACTATATAATTCCAGGACATTCTGAGCCCCCCCCCCAAAATAAATCCATACCATACAGTAGTTGTTTTCCTTTTACGCCTTCCCCCAACCCCTGCAACCAACAATCTGGTTTTGGTCTATATGAATTTTCCTATTCTGGACATTTTATGTCAATAAAATCATAAAATATATGACTTTCTGTGTCTGGTTTCTCTCATTTAGCATAATGTTCTCAAGGTTGATTGATGTTCTGGCATGTATCAGTATTTCATTTCTTTACATGCAAAATAATATTCCATTGCATGAACATCTTGTTTAGCCATTCATAACTTGATGGATATTTGAATGTTTAGACTTTTGGATATTAAAATAATGCTGATATGAACACTTATGTACAAGTTTCTGTGTGGATACATGTTTTCATTTCTCTTGGGTATATACTTAACAATGGAATGGCTGGATCATCTGGTAATTCTATGTTTAACTTTATAATTTTTAAAACTTGTTTATTCTATTACAGTTGTCTCTGTTTTTTCCCCTTTACCCTCCTCCAACCATCCCACCTCGCACCCCGCTTCTACAGTCACTTCCCACTCTGTTGTCATGTCCATGGGTCATTCATACATGTTCTTTGTCTAGTCCCTTCCTCTTAATTCTATCATTGCCTTCTTTCCCCATCCCCTCTGGTAACTTTCAGTCTGCTCCATGTTTCCATGCCTGTGGTTTATTTTGTTCATTAGTTTATTTTGTTGAAAAGGTTACACTTGTAGATGTGATCATACGGTATTTGTCTTTCACGACCTGGCTTATTTCATTTAGCATAATATTCTCCAGTTCCATCTATGATGTAGCAAAACATAGGAGTTCCTTCTTTCATTTTTTTAAATGAAGATTGATTTTATTTATTTTTTAAATATCAAAATCCATTATAGAATATTAAAAACTTTAAATCCATTATAAAGTCTCAGCAATAAAACTAACATGACACAAACACAGAAATAATCAAGTAGATCAATGAAATATAATGAGCATTCTAGAGACAAATGTATAGATCTGTCTAACGATGTAATATATGATTCAATTGATATTTCAAATCAATGGGGAAAATAAGGGTTATTCAACAAATAAGATGCATGGACCACTATTACTTGAAATAAAGCAACTACAGAGCTCTATTTCACACATTAAACAAAACATATTCAGGTGAGTTAAAAATCAATATGTAAAATCTAAGGAGTGCTCGGAGAAAATACAAAATAATATTTTTTCAGTGATGTAAAATATTCAAACCCAGAAGCTATAAAGTAAAATATTGACAATATGACTATATTTAACATTTAAGACTATACAATAATATACATATAAAAAAGTTAAAGACAAGTCATAGAATAGGAAAATATTTGCAACACATCTAAAAAAGGGTAAATAGTTTTTTCTGTGTTTTTTTAGAGAAAAACTTCTGCAAATATTTAATAAAAATAATGGATAAAGAATACCAAAAAGTCATTTAAAGCTTTTTAAAAATAATAAAATAGGCAATAAATATAAAATACAAGTTTAGTTTCAACAAATAATCAATTAACAATTAAAATAACATATCACTGTCACAATCAGATTAGTAAGTATTAAAAATATTGGTAATATCAAGTATTGGTGACTGTGAAAGTAACTTGGCATTCATAGACTCTTTTTCTTCATCTTCTTAAAGGAGTCCCTTTTGCATATTTTGCAATGCTGGTTTGGTGGAGATGTATTCTTTTGGCCTTCTCTTGTCAGGGAAACCCCTTATTTTGTCTTCTGTTTTAATTGAGAGCTTATCTGAGCTTTAATTGAGATCAGTTTTTGTTGCACATCTTTGGTTTTTCATGACTTGGAATATTTCTTGCCATTACCTTCTGTCTTGTAGTGCTTTTGCTAAGAAGTCAGCTGCTAGCTGAGCCGGAACTCCCTTATATGTTACCATCTGTTTCTCCCTTGCTGCCTTTAGGATTCTCTGTTTGTCTTTGATATTTACCATTTGAATCATGATATGTCTTAGAGCGGGCCTCATTGGGTTCCTCTTGAATGGGACCCTCTGTGCTTCCTGGACTTGCATGACTTTTTCTCTCCTCCAATTAGGGAAGTTTTCCATCATTACTTTTTCAAACACGTTCTCTATCCCTTGCTCCTCTTCTACTCCTTCTCGTAGCCATATTATATGAATATTATTATGTTTCGGGTAGTCCTGCATTTCCCTCAATGCCTCTTCATTCTTTTTTATTCTTTTTTTCATTTTCTTGCTCTTTCTTGGAGCTTTTTTCTACCTTATCCTCCAGCTCACTGATTTGATCCACAGATCATCTAGCCTGATTTTTATTCCTTCTATTGTGTTCTTCAATTCAGAAAATGTACTCTTCATTTCCTCTTGTCTCTTGATAGTTTTGATGCCCTTTTTCATGCTGATATAGTTTGCAGTAAATTCCTTGTAGTTTCCTTCTAGTTTGTTTGTGATTCTCTCTGAGCTCACTGGGATCATTGAGCTTCCTTAGAATCATTGTGTGGAACTCAATCTCTGATATTTTATTTGCCTTTATATCACTTTGTTCTCCTTCTGGGTATTCCTCCTTTCCCTTCAACTGGGGCATGTTTCTTTGTCTTCCTATTATTTGTGAGACTCTTCTCTTTTGCTTCTGCTTCTTAAATGATCTGTCTTGATTTCCTTACTTTGTGGTATGAACTTTAATTGTAGGAGACCACTCGTTTTTCTTCCTGGGTATGCCTTTGATAATGTCCGATGTTGACCCCATCTGACCTTAGGCAGTCTGTTCAAGATTTCCAGGAATCTACCATTGGTGGATGTCTCCTCAGCTGTTAATCTAGTCATTCTGCACTCAGTACTCAGGCTTAAAAACCACAGGGGGTGGCAGAGTCCCTCCTGGTGGTGTGGTTATTGGGTCCTCTCATGCTGCTGCTGCTGAGGGGAGTGGTCTTCCTGAGACCACTGAGATGGCTGCTGACATCTGGAAGATGAGTCAGCATTGGGATCCCATCAGCTACTCTCTCCATTCTCTCTCCAAAGCATCTGTCTCCAGTCTCTCCTTAAGTGTCTCTAGATCACTCTGTACCCCCCCTTAGTCAGGGATCTACTCTCTGTGGTTGCCACTCTTTACTCAGCTGTCAGGCTCTAACACTACTGGGCCATGGTGGAGTACCTCCTGGGGATGGGGCTATTGGGTCCTTTCACACTGTTTCTGCTTAAAGGAGTGGTCTGCCTGAGCAAGATGGCTGCAGCCACTAGGAGAATGAGTTAGCACTGGGATTCCACCGGCTACTTTCTCTATTCTCTCCCCAAAACCTCCTTCCCTAGTCTCTCCTCAGGTGTCTCTAGCCCACTCTGCCCCTGCCTTTGCTGGAGACCAGGGAAAGTGGTTGCACATAAAAATTTATGTGTTGGTCCTTTAAACGTCTGTTTCGGTCTCCAGTCACCACTGATGGCTGTTATCACTGTACTTTTTTGGCTCTTGTGCTGCAGGTTGGAGATCCCCATTTTGGTTTAGACCCTGCTCTCCTCAGGGGGATCTAACTGGCTGTTTCAATATCTGTCTTGTGCTGCCACTTGTTGGCACCACATCTGCCTTCTTGAGTCCCTATTGCACTCCTTACTGGTTAGGTTGTGCTAAAGCTGATTCTTCTGTCTGTCTGAGGTTATAACACTCCTTTTTCACTATTGTTCAGTTGTCTGTTCAAGGTGATTTCTCCACAATTTATAATTGCAGGTTGGCCCTGTGAGGATGGCAGTGTGACTTCCACTCACTCCTCCACCATTTTAATTCTCCTCTATGTTTAACTTTTTGATACATGGTTTCCATAATTGCTGTACCATTTGACATTCCCACCAGCAGTGTTTGAGTGTTCCCATTTGAGTGTTCCCATTTCTCCACGTGTTCATGAACAATTTTCATTTTCTATTTTTTGTTTGTTTGTTTGTTTAAGTTAGAGCTACCCTAATGTTTGGGAAATGGCATCTCATTGCAGTTTTTATTTTGATTTGCATTTCCCTTATAACTAATGTTGTCAAGTGCTTATTGACCATTAGTATATTTTCTTTGAGGAAATATATATGCAAGTTCTTTAAATTATTTGTCTCATTAAAGTTGAGCTGTAAGAGTTCTTCTGTGTATTCTGTGCCCTAGACTCTTGTTTGTGAGTTGCTTCTCTTTTGCTTCTTTCTGAACTATCTTTGTCTTTTGACAGCTAAATTATAACGTCTAGGTTTCTATCTCCAAATTTATCCTTCTTGGAGTTCTTGAGCTTATTGGTCATGTAGATTCATGTGTTTTATTGCATTTGGGAATTTGTCCATCATTTCTTCAAATATTATGTCTGTACCACTCCCCATCTCCTTCAGGGACTACCATTGTGTGTATACTGATATGTTTGATGGTGTTTCACAGGTCTCTGAAGCACTGTTCACTTTTTTTCATTCCTTTTTCATTATGCTCCTCACACTGGATAATTTCAATTGTCCTGTCTTTATCTATTCTTTTTCTTCAAGTTCAAATCTACAGTTGAACTCCTCTAGTGAATTTTTAATTTAATTATTGTGGTTTTTAACCTGAGAATTGCCATTGGTTCCTTTTATAATTTATATCTCTTCATTTGTATTGTATATTTAGTGAGATATCATTTTCATTGTTTCCTTTATTTCTTTGTACATGGGTTCCTTTATTTCTTTGAGCATATTTAAGAGCTCATTTAATGGCCATCATAAACAGATCCACAAACAACAGGTGCTGGCGAGGCTGTGGAGAAAAGGGAACTCTAGTCCACTGTTGGTGGGAATGCAGACTGGTGCAGCCACTATGGAAAGCAGTGTGGAATTTCCTCAGAAAGCTGAAAATGGAACTGCCTTTTGATCCAGCGATTCCCCTGCTGGGACTATACCCTGAGAACACCAAAACGCCAATACAAAAGAACCTATGCACCCCCATGTTCATAGCAGCACAATTTACAATAGCCAAGTGTTGGAAGCAACCTAAATGCCCATCAGTAGATGATTGGATCAAAAAATTATGGTACATATACACAATGGAATACTATGCAGCAGAAAGAAAAAAGAAGTACTAAACTTCGCAACAGCATGGATGGAACTGGAGAGCATCATGCTAAGCGAAATAAGCCAGGGGGCGAAAGACAAATACCATATGATCTCACCTATAAGCGGAACCTAACCAACAATGCAAAGAAGCAAGGCAAATATGACTAGCAACACTGAAAGGAAAAGAAATCAACAGAGACAAGAGGGAAGGGGGGGGGGCAGGGAAAGGGAAGGGAAGGGGAAAGTCAAGGAACATATAGCAAGGACTCATGGACAAAACCAAAGGGGAAGAGCTGAGGGAGGGAAGGTGGGAGGGGGCAAGGGAAAGAGGGGGGGGAAGGCAGAGACAAATGTATTTAAAAAGTAAATAAATTAATTAAAAAAAAAAAAAAGAAAAAGATTAGAAAAAAAAAAAAAAAAAAAAGAGCTCATTTAAAGTTTTTATCTAATAAATCCAATGTTTGTGCCTCCACAGGGATTGTTCTTGTTTATTTTTGTCCTGTATATGGGCCCTACTATTTTGTTGGGTTTTTTTTTTTACATATTTGCATGCCTTGTAATTTTTTTTGTTGTTGAAAACTAGACATTTTTAATATTATAATGTATGAACTCTGAAAATTATGATGCCCCCCTTGTGCATGATTTTCAGTTGCTGCTTGTTCTGGCTTGTTTGTTCAGTGACTTTCCTGAATTTATTTTGTGAGTTCTGTATTTTCTATTGTATATGGACACTGGTCTCAGTTAAGTTAACTTAGTGGTCAATTAGTGACTAATAAGTCACAAAGCTCTCCTACAAGGATTCACTTTCTTCTCTACTTGACTAAGCATTTTCCTGGTTGTTATTACCTTTGATGAGTTTTCAGAGCTCCAGTAAATTTGATTCTGATAGTTTTGTCCATTTATTCACTATTTTTATGGAGGGATGGGTCCTTGGATTTCCCTACACCAACAGTTTCACCGACTACCTGAATCTATAATTTTAAAGAGAAATATGAATCTTCAAATGTGTGAAATAGGGCTCTATATTTGTTTTATTTCAAGTAATAGTGGTCCATGCATCTTATTTGTTGAATAACCCTTATTTTCCCCATTGATTTGAAATATCAATTGAATCATATATTACACTGTTAGACAGATATATATATATTTGTCTCTAGAATGCTCATTATATTTACTTGATCTACTTGATTACTTCTGTGCTGGTATCATGTTGGTTTAATTGCTGAGACTTTATAATGGTTTTAAATTTTTAAATATTTTTTAATTAACTTTGACATTTAAAAAATAGATAAAATAAATATGCATTTAAGAAAGAAAGAAAGAAAGAAAGAGAGATGGAACTCCTACCTTTTGTGACAACATAGATGGAACTGGAGAATATTAAGCTAAGTGAAATAAGCCAGTTGATGAGAGACTAATACCATAGATCTCACCTATAAGTGGACTCTATTCAACAAAATTAACTAACAAACAAAATAAACCACAGGCATGGAAACATGGAGCAGACTGAAAGTGACCAGAGGGGATGGGGACAGAGGGCAATGATAGAATTAAGAGGAAGGGACTAGACAAAGAACATGTATGAATGACCCATGGACATGGACAACAGAGTAGGAATTGACTGGGAATAGGGGGTGGAGGTGGGATGGTTGGAGGAGGGTAAAGGGGAAAAATAGAGACAACTGTAATAGAATAAACATGATTTGTAAATTTAAAAGATTATGAAAATAAATAAATAAAATAATAAAAATAAAGAAATTTTAATTAATTAAAATTTAAAAAAAGAAATATGAATCTTCAAATGCATGCAGTTTTCTGGATTGGATAAGCCATCAAAATAAGGGTATCATAACAAACTTGAACTCAAATCCTAGCTCTTTTATTTGTTTGTTATACAAAACACCTCTCTGGCCTCAGTTTCCTCATGTAATAAGTAGGAGTAATACAACTTACTCTACCAGGCTGTTATGAAAATTAAATAGTACAATCTAGTTCACTAGGCTAGCAATATATGCTTTCCAAAATACCATTTGGAAAGAGTATCACACTAAGTCATTATGAATCTTTGCTATGTTTGCTTTAATTGGTATCCAAGAAGAGGGTAGATATTGAGAGAAATGTGACAAAGGACAGGTAAATTGGGTTAAATAGAGGACAATACCTTGAATGCTACTCCTTATCTCCTAGGCAACTTGAGAAGCATTAAAAAACTGCCTAGGGACAGGGGTAGAGCAACAAAGCAGGAAAGACATTTTACTTTATAATTTTGTCCTAGAACAGTTCAGTGTTCACCACTTATAACAGCTTCACAGAAAGCCTCTCAAACAACAAGAGCACAACATAAGTAAAAGCAAAAGCTCCTTTCCTTATTAAGACCTCATTTAATTCCCCACTTCTCCTCCAAAACTTTCCTGACTTGTCCAATTCATGAAAGTTTCTTCATCTTTAAGCTGACATTTGTCTGTATCACTATTTTGGCATTAAATCATAAATTGCTTTTCTAATATTACAGTGTTAACTTTTCATGTATGTCAAGTCAATCTGTCCTCTGCTGCCCATCCTTTATTGTATGTAGTACAACCTCTTTGAAATTGTATTTTGACATGCACTTATTTGTATTTGTTATAACATGCAACACAGTGTCATAGTAGGTATCTAATAAACTTTTTTGAAATATTTATAGCATTATAAAAATCTCAATCTCAAAAATAGATGAGATTTTTACAGTATATCCATGTCAACAAAAATCATTTCAGTAAGAATTAGTTTTCTGAGCTCATCTACAAGCCTGACATGCTTCAACAGAGGGCGAGGGGCCTATATAATACTAAGAATGGAGCACAGTTTTTACCCAGATCTAAGAAATTCTCTTTCAAGGAGAATGTTCTATCTCCAAGTCCTACTTCTATTAATTTAGGGCTATTTTCTGATCCATCAAATGCTCTAGAAGTTCTTTTAGCCCAAATAACCCTGGTTTCAAAGTTAAAGTGCCCAGAACATTGTGTTGATTCTCATCTCAGACCTTTTAAAAAGCAACAGAAATTTTGCACATACCCATTCTCCACAGTATATCCAGTCAGTTATCTATTGGACACATCAGCTCACCCCTCTAGTATCCAGGCTGTCAGAAAGTAATAATTAATTACACGGCCTCCTTCCAAGCCTCGAGGTTTCCTTACCCTTCTTGATTTTATAGGGCAACCCGGCCCATTCTACAGAGCTTCTTCCTGCCATTATATTATTGATCCTTAATTATGAAAGTTTTTGCCTGGAAAGCTATGTCAAAGGTTAATGTGACTTTTTCCACCGCCTAAGATTCATTTTACTGGAAATAAACACCCCAGAATGCTACTTAGATAGTTATTTATCTTTATAAATTGAAAAGGCCATGGTTATGCTAGGGACTCTGGGTTAATCTTACCATTGTTATTTTTCTTCTGTCACCTCCCACCAGTCTCATCAGCTAAAAAGATCCAAAACAAACTGAGAGAAAGTAGGTCACTGGGATGTAGGGCTTGGCCTTCTGAAAGGCATGGATTTTTTCCCCAAAAAAATGGTTTGTCACTGGGTACTGGAAAACCAGGGCATGGATGGTTCTCCAGGACTTTTCCATCTTGAATTTGAATGAGCCTGGTACATGGTGAATCAATAATGATCTTTGCTTTATTCTTCTCATCCACCCTAATATGTTGCTCAGAGTAACATTGCTGTTAAAACATGGGCTCGAGGGAATTTTCATTATATTGGAAAGGCAGTGTCATTTCTTTCCAGTTTAATATTAACTCAGGATTTTAGCTTAGTATTGTACTTTCTCTGGGTCTTGAAGTTTTGGGGAATAATGGGTGGTCCACCCTACTATTTCAGAAACCAGATTGCAGTTTCTCCAGAGATGCCTCCTTCATCTAGAGAACAAAAGTACAAAAATTTGAGTTATGTCCTGAATACAGGAAAGCCATGGGACTGGATAGAGAGCAAAGACTGGTCTAGCCCTTAAGACTGGTTCATAAGCTACTTCTTCTGAGAAGATTTAATGGTTCTCTCTTTTGTATTTCCAGATCTTTTAAAAAATGAAAATGTTTATTTTTAATTACTAAGTTAATACATGAATATATTCTTATTTTAAAGACTTAAAATGATGTAGAAAAAAGATAAAGATCCCCTCACCTACCTCTTCTCCCAGAAGTCTGAATCTTTTCTCCAGAGGTTACAGCTGTTGCCAGCTTTGTATATCTTTTTTCAGACTTTTTGTATGCACATGCAATCTCATATATGTATGTATACATACGCATACATTGAAAACATGTAGTTTTTAAAATTATAAAGAGTATCATGCTGCATATTTCATTCTGCAATATTTTTCCTTCTCTAAACCAGTGGTTCTCAAATCTTAGTGTTCATCAGAAACATAGATTTCTCACTCCCAACTCCAGAGTTTCTGGGATGACTCCCAAGAATTTGCATTTCTAAAAAGATATCTGGTGAGCTGAAACTGCTAGTCCAGGGACTACAGTTTGAGAACCAATGCCTTAAACACTATGCCTACAGACCTTTCTTTTTAAATTTAATCTTTAAATTAAAAATTGAAGGAGAAATAAGGAGCTGCCCAGACAAGAGGAAGGTAAAAGAGTGTGTTAACACCAAAGCAGTTCTGCAACAAATGGTAAAGAGGTAGAAGAAGAAAAGAGAAAGAAGGAGAAGAAGGAGAAGGAGAAGAAGAAGGAGGAGAAGGAGAAGAAGAAGGAGGAGGAGGAGGAGAAGAAGGAAGAGGAGGAGAAGGAGGAGGAGGAGAAGAAGGAGGAGGAGGAGAAGGGGAAGAAGGGGAGGGGGAAGAAAAAGAAGGGGAGGAAGAAAAAGAACAAACAGAAGAAATAGTCTAACAATAAAATAGCACCAAATAATCTGTCAATAATCACATTAAATTTAAATGGCTTAAATTCTCCAACCAAAAAAATAAGGTAACTAAATGGATAAGAAAACAAGACCCATATATATGCTGCCTTCAAAGGACCCATCTCAAACTAAACATACACACAGACTAGAAGAGATGGAAAAATATATTTCATGCAAATGGAAAGGGAAAAAAACTGCACTAGCACTACATATACCTGAAAAAATAGGCTTTAAAACTTAGGCTATAGTAAAATATAAAAAAAAAAAAACCTACATAATGATAAAGGGAACTATCCAACAAAAGGCTATAACTCTAGAAAAGATGTATGCACCCAACATAAGAGTACCTAAATATGTGAAACAAATCTTGATGGACATAAAGAAAAAGATCAACAGAAATACAGTCATAGTTGGGGATTTTAACACCCCATTGACTTCAGTGGATAGATCTTCCAGAAAGAAAATCAACAAGGAGACAGTGGCCTTAAATGACACACCAGGTCAAATGGATTTAATTGATGTCTTCAGAACATTTCATCCCAAAGCAGCAGGATATATACACTTTTCAAGTGCACATGAAGCATTTTCTAGAATAAACCACCTGTTAGGACAGAAAATGAGTCTCAATAAATTTAAGAAGATTGAAACCATATCAAGCATCTGCACTGAGCACAATACTATGAAACTAGAAATCAATCACAAGGAGAACACTGAAAAACATGCAAAGATATGTAAGCTAAGTAACATGCTAATAAACAATGAGTGAGTCAACAATGAGATAAAGGAACAAATCAGCCTTGGCTGGTGTGGCTCAGTGGATTAAGCACCATCCTGTGACTCAGAGGGCCACTGGTTGGATTCCAAGTCAGGGCACATGCCTGGGTTGCAGGCCAGGTCCCCAGTAGGTGGCTCTCAAGAGGCAGTCACACATTGATGTTTCTCTCCCTCTCTTTCTCCCTCCCTTCCCCTCTCTAAAAATAAATAAATAAAATATTTTTTAAAAAGGAAGAAATCAAAAGATATCTGGAAACAAATGAAAATAAAGACACAACAATCCAAATTCTTTGGGACACTGGGAAAACAATCCTAAGAGGGATATTCATAGCATTACAGGCCTACCTCAAGAAACAAGGAAAAGTTCAAACAATCTAACTTTACACTTAAAGGAACTTGAAAAAGAAAACAAAAAAAGCCCAAAGTGAGTATAAGGAAGGAAATAATAAAGCTCAAGGCAGAAATAAACAAAACAGAGTCTAAAACAATGATACAAAAGATCAGAGCAGGTCGAAGGTGGCATTAAAGTAGCTGGCAGCTCCACTCATTGGCTCACAGACAAGGATCAGACTTGACATCAGAACACAGCAGAGAGTGAGTGAAAGCATCTGTGTGTGAGTGTATGCGCAGATGAGAGCATGGGGAGTGCACAGTATTATGCAGGAACTGGCCCACATGTGGGGCATCCAGGGTCTGATGACCTGGGCTCTCTAGGAAGACTGCCACCACTCCCCAGCCCAGCACTGCTAGCAGCACAGAGTCAGCAGAGTTGGGGGGGTTGCTATAGATTGGCTCAGGACCTGCAGTCTACCAGGGTGGCAAGAGAAGGTCTGGGAGGTGCAGGCTCTGGAAATAGCATGGTGGGAGCAGGGATGCCTAAGGCTCTGGAGGGAGTGATGTAAGCATGCTGCCAACACCTTTTGTTACAGTATAGCTGTGGGGCATATTCCAATACCAACTGGAAAATATTCAGAGAAAAACTTTATGTAAAACTATCAGAGGCTCTGCAAGGAGGTGGCCAAACCTGACTGTGAAAAACTGTGTTTTTTTTGGAGGGGGAGGAGAGGAATATATGGATACCAAAACCAACAGGGACGAGCACTACAACATAGGAACCTTACAAAAACTATTATTTATGTATGTATGTATTTATTTATTTATTTAGAGAGGGGAAGTAAAGGAGAAAGAGAGGGAGAGAAACATCAATTTGTGGTTGCATCTAATGCACCTTCTGCTGGAGACCTGGCCTGCAACTGACACATATATTTTACACTGGGAATCAAACTGGCAACCCCTTGGTTCGCAGACCGGTGTACAATCCACTGACCCACACCAGCTAGGGCCAGAAATTCGTTTAAAAGGACAGCTCAAGCAGGGACCCAGGCTCAAACAACTGTTCATGCATGAGGGGTGAAGAGGTTTTCCTAACCAAAAACTGAGATCAGAGAATGCACTGAAGGGCTGCGAGGACCTAACTTGAGGAGACAAAAAGTTATACAAGTGCAACAAGCACAAAGGGTCCCATTCAAGAGGAACCCAATGAGGTCCTCTCCAAGACACATTATACTTAAAATGGTAAATATCAAAGAGAAACAGAATCCTAAAGGCAGCAAGGGAGAAAAAGGTAGTAACATATAAGGGAGTCCCAATAGTGCTAGCAGTTGACTTCTCAACAGAAACAATACAAGCCATAAGGGAATGGCAAGAAATATTCCAAGTACTTAAAGACAAAGACCTACAACCAAGACTGCTCTAGCCAGCAAGGTTCTCAATTAAAATGAAAGGTGAAATAAGGAGTTTCTTAGACAAAAGAAAGCTAAAAAAAATCATCTCTACCAAACCAGCACTTCAAGATATGCTAAAGGGACTAGTTTAAGAAGATGAAGAAAAAGAGTGAGAAAGAGAAGAACACAGGTACAAAGGGAAAAAGTGAACAAATACCTGTCAATAAAAACTTTAAATGTAAAAGGGCTAAATGCCCCAATCAAAAGATATAGGATAGCTGAATGGATAAGAAAACATGAGCCACACATATGCTGCCTACAAGAGACCCACCTCAGAACAAAGGACCTACACAGACTGAAAGTAAAGAGATTGAAAAAAATATTCCAAATGAATGGAAAGGAAAAAAAAAGCAGGGGTGCCAATATTTATATCAGACAAATTAGATTTCAAAAACTAAGGCCATAAAAAGAAACCCAGAAGGACAGTTTATAATGCTCAAAGAAAGAGCCCAATCAAGAAGACATAAACATTGTAAACATACATGCACCCAACATTGGAGCACCGGAATATATAAGGAAAACCTTGCAGGGTTTCAAGAAAGATATAGGCAGTCACACACTGGTAGTAGGAGATTTTAACACTCCGCTGTCAAGAATGGATAGATCTTCCAAACAACATCAACAAAGATATTGTGGAACTGAAAGAAGTATTACATCAAACGGACTTAACTGACATACATAGAATCTTTTATCCCAAAGAAACACAATACACATTCTTTTCAAATGCACCCAGAGTCTTTTAAAAGATAGACAACATGATAGGACTAAACACAAGTGTCAACAAATTCAGGAAAATTGAAATAATACCAAGTATTTCTTCAGACCAGAAGGGCTTGAATCTGGAAACCAACCCCATAGAAAAAACTCAAAAACATTCAAACTCATGGAGTAGATGGAATAGCATGCTATTAAACAATGAATGGGTCAAAAATGAGGTAAGAGACAAAATCAAAAAGTTTCTGGAAGGAAATGAAAATGAACAGAGAACAGTCCAAAACCAATGGAACACAGTAAAGGCAGTCATGAAAGGGAAGTTCATGGCAATACAGGCCTACCTTAAAAAGACAGAAACATTTCAAATAAATGACCTAACTCTACAGCTTCAAGAACTGGAGAATCAACAACAAACAAATCCCAGAGCAAGTAGAGGGAAGGAAATAATCAAGATCAGAGCAGGATTGAACGACACAGAGACTAAAAGAACAATTCAAAGGATCAACCAATCCAGGAGCTGGTTCTTTGAAAAGATAAACCAGTCGACAAGCCTATAAGAAGACTCATCAAGAAAAAAAGGGAAAGGATCAAAATAAATATCAGAAATGGAAGCAGAGAAATAACAACAGACACCACAGAATTACAAAGGATTGTAAGAAATTACTATGAGCAGTTATGAACCAAGAAATTTGAAAACGTGAAAGGAATGGTCACAATTCTAGAAAAATATAACCTTCCAACACAGAATGAACAAGAAGCAGAAAGTCTGGTCAGACCAATAACAGCTGGTAATTGAAATAGTAATAAAAAAAAAAAAAGTAAAGGCACACAAAAACCCTGGACTGGATGGTTTCACAGGAGAATTTTACAAAACATTTAAGGAAGAGCTAACCCCTTTCCTTCTCAGAGTATTCCAAAAATCTAAGAGGAGGAAAGGCTCCCAGACTCTTTTCATGAGTCCAGCATTATCCTAATAACAAAACCAGATAAAGACACCACAAAGAAAGAAAACTACAGGTCAATATTGCTGATGAACATAGACGCTAAAATCCTAAGCAAAATATTGGCAAACCACTTCCAACAATACATTCAAAAGGTCATCCACCATGATTAAGAGGTAATCATCCCAGGGATTCAAGGATGGTTTAATACTCACAGGTCAATATACATAATATATCACATAAAAAAAGGAAAGACAAAAACTACATGATCATCTCAAAGGATGCAAAAAAATTTGATAAGGTACAGCACCCATTTATGATAAAAAACATTCAGCAAAATGGGAATAAAGAGGGCATGCCTCAACATAAGAAAGCTCATGGATGAAAAACCTACAGCTAACATCATACTCAATGGGCAAAAAAAAAAAAAAAAAAAAAAGTCATTCCCACAAAGATTGGGAACAAGGATGTTCAGATTCACCACTTCTATTCAACATAGTATTGGAAGTCTTAGTCACAGCAATAAGACATGAAAATGAAATAAAAGGCATCCAAATTGGAAACGAGGAAGTAAAATTATCATTGTTTGCAGATAAAATGATAGTGTACATAGAACACCCCATAGACTGTACAAAAAAACTACTAGACTTAATAAGTGAATTTGGTAAAATAGCAGAATACAAAGTCAATACTGAGAAATTTAAGGCATTTTTTTCCTTTTTTATTTATAAATCATGTTTATTCTATTACAGTTGTCTCAATTTTTACCCCTTTACCCCCCTCCACCCATCCCACCCCTACCCCCTTCTCCCACAGTCAATTCCCACTCTGTGGACCAGGTCCATGGGTCATTCATACATGTTCTTTGTCTAGTCCCTTCCCTTTCTTTCCACCATTATGCTCTTCACCCATTCCCTCTGGTCACTTTCACTTTGCTCCATGTTTCTGTGCCTCGGGTTTATTCTGTTCATTAGTTTATTTTGTTGAATAGAGTCCACTTATAGGTGATATCATATGGCATTTGTCTTTCATCAACTGGCTTATTTCACTTAGCTTAATATTCTCCAGTTTCATCCATGGTTTTGCAAAAGGTAGGAATTCCATCTCTCTCTCTTTCTTCCTTCTTTTAATGAAGATTGATTTTACTTATTTTTTAAATGTCATAGTTAATTATAAAGTATTTAAAAAATTAAAACAATTATAAAGTCTCAGCAATTAAACCAACAGGACACCAGCACAGAAGTAATCAAGTAGATCAATGAAATATAATGATCATTCTAGAGACAAACATATATATCTGTCTAAAAATATAATATATGATTAGGCTGATATTTCAGATCAATGTAGAAAATAAAGTTTATCCAACAAATAAGTTGCATGGACCACTATTACTTGAAATAAACAAATAGCCCTATTTCACACATTATACAAGAAATATTCAGGTGAGTTAAAAATCAATATGTAGAAAGTAAGGAGTTTTAGAATAAAATACAACTATTATTTTTCATGACCTGAGGTAAAATATTCAAACTCAGAAGTTATAAAATAAATATTTAAAATATGACTATATAAACATTTAAATGTATAGTAATATACATATAAAAAAGTTAAAGGACAAGGAATAGAATAGAAAAGTATTTGCAACACATTTAAAACATGGTTAATAGGTTTTTTCATTTGTTTGTTACCTTTTTAGGGATAAAAGTTCTACAAACCTTTAATCAATAAATGGATAAAGAATAACAAAAAGTCTTTTAAAGCTTTTTTTAATATAATAGGAATAGTCAAGAAATATACTAAAAGAGGTTTAGTTTCAACAAACAGTAAAGGAAGAATTAAAATAACCTCACTGTCACAATCAGATTAATGAGTATTAAAAATATTGGTAATATCAAGTATTGGCAACTCTGAAAGGAACTGGGTATTCATAGAAAGTTTTTCATCTTAAAGCAGTCCCTTTAGCATATTTTGCAGTGCTGGTCTGGTGGAGATGTATTTGTTTAGCCTCCTTTTGTCTGAGAAACTTCTTATTTCACCTTCCATTTTAACTGAGAGCCTTGCTAGGTAGAGCAGTCTTGGTTGCAGGCTATTGCTTTTCATGACTTGGAATATTTCTTGTCATTCCCTTCTGGCTTGCAGTGTTTCTGTTGAGAAGTCAGATGCTAGCCATATTGGGGCTCCCTTACATGTTACTACCTCTTTCTCACTTGCTTCCTTTAGGATTCTCTGTTTGTCTTTTATATTTGCCATTTTAATGATGATGTGTCTTGGAGTGGGACTCATTGGGTTCCTCTTGAATGGTACCCTCTGTGCTTCCTGGACTTGTGTCACTTTTTCTCTCCTCCAATTGGGGAAGTTTTCCATCATTACTTTTTCAAACAGGTTCTCTATCCCTTCCTCATCCTCTTCTCCTTCTGGTATCCCTATTATATGGATATTATTACATTTCAGGTTGTCCTGCATTTCCCTAAATGCCTCTTCATTCTTTCTGAGTCTTTTTTTTTTTCATTTTCTTGCTCTTTCTGGGAGCTTTTCTCTACATTTTCCTCCAGCTTGCTGATTCGGTCCTCAGCTTCATCTAACCTGATTTTGATTCCATCTACTGTGTTCTTCAATTCAGTAATTGTATTCTTCATTTCCTCTTGTCTCTTATTGATACTTTCTATGTCCTTTATCATGCTGATATAGTTTGCAGGAATTTCCTCATAATTTCCCTGTAGGTTTTGGTAATTCTCTCTGAGCTCATTGAGGTCATTGAGCTTCCTTAGAACCATTGTTTGGAACTCAATATCTGAGAGTTTACCTGCGTCTATTTCATTTAGTCTTCTTTCTGGGGATTGCTCCTTTCCCTTCTAGTGGGGCATATTTCTTTGTCTTCCCATTATTTGTGAAACTCTTCTATTTTGCTTATGCTTATTAAGTTGATCTGTCTTGATCTCCTCCTAACTTTGCAGTGTGATATTCTATGGTTTGAGACCGCTGTTTTTACTTTCTGGATCTGCCTCTGATGATCTCAGATGTTGACCCTCTCTGACCTTAGGCAGTCTGCTGGAGACTTCCAGTAATCTACTGTTTGTGACTGCCTCCTTCAGCTGATAATCTGTTCACTCTGCACTCAGCAAGCCACCTTGGACAGCAAAGGGTGGGGCACAGACCCTCCTGGCGGCGGGGTTATTGGGTTTACTCATGCTGTTGCATATGGGGGAGGAGTTCACACTGGGATCCCACCAGCTACTCTGTCCATTCTCTCCCCAAAGCCTCCATCCCCAGTCTCTCCTCAAGTGTTGCCAGACCGCTCTGCGCCCCCTTTAGCCAGGGATCTACTGTCTGTGGCTACCACTCTGCACTCACCAGCCAGCTTAGACAGCACAGGGCAGGGTGGAATCCCACCTAGGGGCGGGTCTATTAGGTCCTTTGACACTGGTGCCACTCTGTGGGAGTGGTCTCCACCTGAGCAAGATGGCCACTGCCACATGGGGATTGAGTCAGCATCAAGATCCCGCGGGCTGCTCTCTCAGTTCTCTCCCCCGCTGTTGCTGGAGACCAGGGTAAGTGGCTGCAAATAAAAATGTATGCATTGGCCACTTAAACATTTCTTTGCATCTCCAGCCACCTATCTCTGGCAGAGAACAACCCTGCCATTTTTCACTGCTGGCTGTTTTCTGTGTACTTTTTGGGCTTTGGTGCTGTGGGCTAGAGATCGCCATCCTTGGTTCAAACCCCATTCCTACCCGAGGTGGGGATCCAACTGGCTATTTCAGCATCCCTTTGGTACTGCCGCCCATGGGCGCCCCACCCTCCCTCTCAGGTCTGCACCGCACTCTCCACCAGTTAGATTGCACTAAAGCCGACCCTTCTGTGTCCGAGGTTACAAGTTCAGTTATTTGTTCCAGGTGATTTCTCCACAACTATGCTGCAATTCCAGGTTGGCCCTGGAATGAGGCCAGTGTGACCCCCTCTCACTCCTCCCCCATCTTGATTTTCCTAGAAAGCATTTTTGTACATCAACATTGAAATATCAGAAGCAGAAATGAGGAAAAATATACCACTTGTTATATCAGAAAGAAAAATAAAGTACCTAGGAGTCAATTTAACCAAAGAGGTAAAAGACTTGCATGTAGAAAACTATACAACACTGAAGAAAGAAATTAAGGAAGATGCAAATAAGTGGGAGCATATACTGTATTCATGGATTGGAAAAATTAAAATCATTAAAATGTCCTTATTACCCAAAACAATTTATAAAGTGAACACAATTCCTACTAAAATACCAAATGACATGTATTTCACAGACACAGAACAGACACTTCAAAAATTTATATGGAATCATAAAGGACTCTGAATAGCCACAAGAATTATGGGAAAGGAAAACAAAGCTGAAGGGATCACAATCCCTTACATAAAACTATATTACAAGGCCACTGTAATCCAAACAGTCTGGTACTGGCACAAGAACAGACTCATAGATCAGTGGAACAGATTAGAAAGCCCAGAAATAAACCCATGTCTCTATGGTCAATTAATATTTGACAAAGGGGTAGAAGCATAAATTGGAGTAAAAATAGCCTCTTCAACAAATGGTGTTGGGAGAGCTGGATAGCTACATGGAAAAAAATTCAAATTCAACCGCCAACTTACACCATACACAAAAATAAACTCAAGATGGAAAGAAGACTTAAATATAAGTTGCGACACCATAAAAGTCCTAGAGGAGAACATAAACAGAAACTCTCAGATATCCCATGCAGCAATATTTTCACTGCTATGTCCCCTACAGCAAGAGACATAAAGGAAAGAATAAACAAAATGAGACTTCATCAAAACAAGAAGGTCTTGCATGGCCAAAGAAGAAAATAGTGTGGAATTTCATCCAAAAGCTAAAAATGGAACTGCCTTTTGACCCAGTGATTCCACTGCTGGGATTATACCCTAAGAATCCCAAAACAACAATTTGAAAGAACCTATGCACCCCAATGTTCAGAGCTGCACAATTTACAATAGCCAAGTATTGGAAGCATCCTAAGTGTCCAACAGTAAATGAGTGGATCAAAAATCAATGGTACATATACACAATGGAATACTACGCAGCAGAAAGAAAGAACTACTACCCTTTGCGAAAACATGGATGGAACTGGAGATCATTATGCTAAGTGAAGTAAGCCAGGGGGTGAAAGACAAATACCATATCATCTCAGCTATAAGTGGAACCTAGCCAGTAAAGCAAGGAGGAGAGTAAAATATGGCTAGCAACATTGAAAGAAAGAAGAAACCAACAGAATCAAGAGAGAATGAGGGAAGGCTGTGGTGGGGAAAGGAAATGAAAGGTCAAGTCAAGGAACATGTATAAAGGACTCATCTACAAAGCCAATGTAGGAAAAGATTGAAGTGGGGTGGGAAGCGGGGCAGGGAAATGTGGTGGTGGGAAAATGGATACAAATGTATTTGAACAATAAAAAAAATTATAATCAATTTTTAAAAAAGAATTCAATAAATGAAACAATTGCTGCAAAAAAAATACCCAGGAATAAACCTAACCAAAGATGTAAAAAACCTCTATTCTGCAAACTATAAGACACTGAAGAATGAAATAAAAGAACATAAAAATAAGTGGAAGCACATACTGTATTCATGGATGGGAAGAAATAACATCATTAAAGTAACCATGCTATCCAAAGCAATCTACAGATTCATCGCAATTCATATCAAGATTCCAATGACATATATTACAGAGCTAGAACAAATATTTCAAAAATTTTTATGGAACCACAAAAGGCCCCGCATAGCAGCAATGATCCTGAGAAAGAATATCAAAATTGGAGGAATCATGCTATTTAATATCAAAGTATACTATAAGGCCACATTAATTAAACAGTATGTTACTGGAATAAAAACAGACACATAGATCAATGGAACAGAATAGATAACCCATAAATAAATCCATACATTTAAAGTCAATTAATATTTAACAGAGGAAGCAAGCACATACAATGGACTAAAGATACTTCTGTCAATAAAGATTGTTAGGAAAATTGGACAGATATATGCAGAAAAATGAAAACAGACCACTTTCTTGCCCCACACACACAAGAAAATTAAAAATGGATCAAATACTTAAATGTTATAAATCATAAAAAATCCTAGAATTAAACATAAGTAGCAAAATCTGACATCGCTCATAGAAATTTTTATCAGATATATCTCTCCATGCAAGGGAAACAAAAGAAAAAATAAAGAGAACTACATCAAACTAAAAAGTTTTTGCATAGCAAAGTAAATATCATTAAAATAAAAAGAAAACCCACAGAATGGGAGAACGTATTTGATGATACATCGGATAAAGGGTGAATATCCAAGATTTGTAATGAAGTTACAAAACTCAACATCAAAAAAAAAGCAAAGAACCCAATTTAAAAATGGGCAAAGGACCTGAATAGATGGTCTCCAAGATCAGGCAGATGGCCAACAGACATATTAAAAGATGCTCAATGTCACTAATCATCAGAGAAATGCACATTAAAACCACTATGAACTATTACCTCACACCTGTCAGAATGACTATCATCAGTTAACAAACAACAAGGGCTGGCAAGGATGTGGAGAAAAGGGAACCCTTTTGCATGACTGATGGAAATGCAGATTGGTGTAGCTACTGTGGTAAGCTCTGTGGAGATACCTAAAAAAAATTGATTATGGATCTGCCTTTTGACCCAGCGATCCCAATTCTGGGAATATATTGAAGGAACCCAAAACACTAATTTGAAAGAACATAAGCACCCATATGTTCATTGCAGCATTATTTACAATCTCCAATATATGGAAACAGCCCAAGCTTCCATCAGTAGATGAATGTATAAAACAACTATGAGACATGTACCCAATGGAATACTACTCTGCCATAAAAAAGAGGAAAATTTTACCCTTTTAAACGGTATGGATGGACCTGGAGTACATTATGCTAAGTGAAATAAGCCAGACTGAGAAATACAAATACCACATGATTTCACTTATATGTGGAATCTAATAAACAATCTGCACTAACAAGCAAAATGGGGACAGACTCATAGATGGAGAGCAGGATGACAGCTAGTGCAGTGAAGGATGTTATGTGGTGGTGGCATTGAGCAAAAAAGAAAAAGGGCTCATGGACCTGGAAATCAACATGGTGATTGCTGTTGGGAGGAATGCATAAGGGGGCCAAAAGGTAATGTAAAAAACAACAAAAAAAATTAAAAAACTAATAAGATAATATTTTTAAGATATTGGGTTAAATAAAATAGTTACAGCCCTGGCTGGAGTGGCTCAGTGGATTGAGCGCCGGCCTGTGAACTAATGCATCGCTGGTTCGATTCCCAGTCTAGGGCACATGCCTCGGTTGCAGCCCAGGTCCACAGTAGGGAGTGAAGGAAAGGCAACCACATATTGATGTTTCTCTCCGTCCCTTCCCTTCTCTGAAAGCAAATAAATAAAATATTTTACAAAATAATATTAAAAATACAATAAAAGTTATAAATTTGTCCCCTGTTTCTTTTCACTTATTAAATGTGACCACTGGAAAATTTAAAAAATTAGCTATATTTTATATATCATAACATAAAATATAAATATTGTATTTATTTATATATAAATATATATATATATAATCTATATATATGCTCATATTGTATTTTTATTGAACAGAACTGGTATAGGTATATATGAGAATCATAGAAAGAAAACATTAATTAGCTGGAATTGTCACATAGGAGATGAGACTCTTGGATACAAACGGTGAAAACTCAACAGAGACAGCTTAATAAAACACATACACCACACACATAGAAATACTGGGAGGTACTTTATTGGTGCAACCAACTAAGAATTCTACAAAGTATATTTGGGACTGCAGGAGACCATTTCACCTACCATGTGAAAACAACATAGTCAAGACAGGCAAAATTATTATGATGCTGTTTGATCCTCAGACTCACAATTCCCTATGTATGCAACCTATTCAGGAAAGAGTCTATTTTACTCTAGCTTCACTAGATAAATTCTGGGAAGAATCCTAACTAGGCTGGCCATACCTGTGGGTGGGGTAGGCCAGAGCCCTATGATTTCTAGGCAAAACCAGTCAGAAGGAGCTTAAACTGAAACAAGAGATCTTATCTGTAAGGAATTTTAAAACAATTTTTCCTCTCTAGTTTACTTCTTTAAAAAAAAAGATATCTTTACGTACCAACCAGAATGACTAAAAAATAATGACACCATGAAATGCTGGTAAGGATGTAGAGAAACTCATTCATTTCCAACTACTCTTAAAAACACTTTGGCTGTTTCTTAAAAACCTAAACATGCCATTACCAAATTGCTCAGCAATTGCACTTATTGACATTTATCCCAAATAAATGAAAATTTATGTTCACACACAAACCTGTGCATGAATGACCATCACAGGACATTCAGAATTTTTCAGAATTGCCAAAAAATTGGAAACCATGATGTCCTTCAACAGATGATTAATAAACTGTGTTACGTGCATACCATGGAATACTACTCAGCGATAAAAAGAAACAAACTATTGATACATGCAGTAACCTGAATGAATGTCTAGGGAAATTTTGCTGAATGAAGAAAGTCAATCACTAAAAATTGAACACTGTATTATTTCATTTATATAGCATTCTTGAAATGACAAAATTATAGGAATTGAGAAGAGGTTAATGGTTGCAAGAGGTTAGGGATGAGGATATGGTGGGAAGTGGATGTGAACTTGGCTATAAAACCACAACATCAGGTATTGGAACTGGTCAGTATTTGACTGTGATCATACTCCACATGAACCCACACAAGTGATAAAGTTGTATAGAACTACAAACACATACATACATATACAATGAGTACAAGCATAATTAGGGAAATCTAAGATTGGCAGGTTATATCAATGTCAACATCCTGATTGTGATATTATACTAAAGTTTTGTATGATGTTACCTATTTGGAGTGTATATTTGGAAAAACTAGGAAAAGTATGTTTAATTTACAAATCTAAATAACATTTCAATTAAAAAGTAGTGAGAGAAAAGCTGAGAAAAGTTAACACTGATAAAAGATCCTCGACCAGAGAACACTTAATATAAGGCTTTTAATCTATTTGCTTCTACCAGATGTTACATTCCTTAGCATTGAACTTTATCTCCATTAATGTCTTCACCTGAATGACTATACTTTTTTCACTTGTCCTGTATTTGCTACTGTGTGTTGTGAGCATAACACACAGTGTATCTTGGTCATCTCCTGTCTCATCTCAAACACTTCTTCTCACATATAGTATTCTTACTGGTGAACCATTTGTCCGTTCACAAAGCTAGTGACTTAAAAGTAAGAACAATGTTCAAGGCACTGGCTAGGGCATTTCACTGCCAGTCTCTCTTGACCTGATCTGGCAACCTCATTTAGTCTTCCAGGTCAGGCTTCCTTAAATCATGCTATTTTCCTTAATCTTATATATAGAAAGGTAGCCTAGAAAATTCTTGTATTTTTGTCATTTTAGATTGTGCTGGTTAAGAACAAGAGATTTGGGATTAGGCAAACCTGTTTGAACCAAGGGTTTGCTACTTACTAGCTATGACCTGAGGCTATTCAGTCTGTTTCCTCATCTGCAAAATGAGGACACTAATAATATCTACTTTATTGGGCTATTATAAGGATAAAATAAGATAATGTATTTCAAATACCCTGCATACAGTAAGTGTTCATTTGTTATTATTCCAGTATTCTTGCTCTTTCTGCCCTTTGATGTCATAGCAAAGTAGCTTTGCACCAACAGGCTTTTTGGGGGTATCCAAGGCCAGATCCATTCTTCCAGTCTTTTGCCTCCCAAAGTCCTAACATGTTTTTGCTACCTTGTGCCTTTATAAAGCTAAAACAGATAACTGGGCATCATAATGGAAGAATGTGGCTACTGACCAGGGATAGCAGGGTCATTCCACCCTTGTTTGAGTCATAAACCTAGACAGTCCTACAGTCTTCCCTTGTCTACTCAGCCCTTGGATGGGTTTAGCAATGTCCCACCTAGGCTGCCACAGGTAAGGGGTAAACATCAATGAACTTGTAGGCTTATCCTTTTTCCTGGTTCCACCATATTCCTCAGGTCTAGAGCTCAATTGTCCTCTCCTGCATTAGTCAGAAATATAGTAACTTTATTGACATAATTAAAAACAGAGTGGTGGGATAATCTTTCCCCAATCTTGAGAGATCCTGAAAGCCCGTTGGAGAATGCAAGCAATGACATTATCACAAGCCTTTCTTTACACATGAAAGTTAACATACAGTAGGGCAGTGGTTCTCAAAGTGTGGTCTCTGGACCAGCAGCATCAGCATTACTTGGAAATTTGTTAGAGATGCAAAATCTTAGGCCCCATCACAGACCTTCTGAATCTGTGCATTAAGAAGCTCTCCATTATGCTAAATGAAATACGCAAGATGGTGAAAGACAAATTCCATATGATCTCACCTATAAGTGGAATCTAATCAATGAAACAAACAAATGAGCAAAACAGAATCAGAGACATGGAAATAAAGAACAAACTGACAGTAACCAGAGGGGAGGGGTGAGGGGGATAATGGGAGAAAGAAGGGGAAAGGTCATCAAGGAACATGTATAAAGGACCCATGGACAAAGACAATGGGGTGGGAGGATTGAATGTGGAAGGCCGGGGTGGGTAGGGGAGGGGAGAGTAATGGGGGAAAATGGGGACAGCTATAATTGAACAACAATAAAAAATGAAA
Source organism: Pteronotus mesoamericanus (assembly GCF_021234165.1). NCBI lineage: Eukaryota > Metazoa > Chordata > Mammalia > Chiroptera > Mormoopidae > Pteronotus > Pteronotus mesoamericanus. The sequence continues at coordinate 3,537,823 of NW_026555144.1, read as the reverse complement.
ATAAAAAATAATAAAAAAGAAGCTCTCCATGTGACTCAGATAAACACTAAAGTTTGAGAGCCACTGGTGTAGTAGTTAGAAGCACAGACTCTTGAAGTCACATTGCTTGGGTTTAGCTCCATCACTAGCTGTATGACCTTGAGCAAGCTACTCATACTTCTACACCTCAGTTTTCTTATCTGTAAAATGGGAATAACAGTACTCTTTCTCCTTGAAATTCCCAATTTTTCCCCCTCTTGTCTTTAGGAACACTACATTTTCCTGGTTTATCTTATATATCACTGGCCCCTCAGCCACATTTGCTTGTCCCTTGTTCTCTGCTTGACATCTAAATGTTGGAGGCTCCAAGGACTCAGTCCAGGAACTTCTTCCTCTTTCTATCCCATTCTCTCCCTAGATAATGTCCTCCAATCCCATGGCTTTAAATATTATCAATGCACTGTGACTCCCAAATTAATTTATATCTTTGTCTCCAATATCACTATTTGACACCTCAATTTGGAATTTTATTAAGCTTCTGGACCTTCATATGTCCAAAACTGAACTCTTGGTACCTGACCAACCCCTTCTTCTGGAGTCCTCCATATTTTAGTTAATGATCCCATAATTTAACCAAGTCAAGAAACCTGTGAATAATTCATGGTATGGCAGGCCCATCCTTCTGGGTCTCTCATAGTGCTCCATGCCATAGAAAACCATGGCCTTGAACTATTGCCTAGCCACTGCTTATAGGTTGCAGGCACTGAAGCAGGTTGTACCGTTGGGGAAAAAAGAAGAAACCTGGAATACCCTTGAGTATTCTTTCCTCTTATACTCTATATCCAGACCATCACCAAAACTTATTGTTGCTAACTCCAAAATACATACAGAAATATCTTTTCTCTGCACTCCAACCACCTTACTTCCAGCCACCATCATCTCTTTATGTTGTCTACATACAATAGCCTCCTATTGGTTTCTCTGCTTCCACTCTCGCTTATTATGGTATGTTCTCCAAAAGCATCAGGGAGATCTTGGAAAATGTGTATCTGATCAGTTTACTTTTCTGCTAAATACCTTCAAATATTTTCTGAACAATTATTCAGAACAAAAATGAAATCTAAGTCCTTGACCAAGGACAGTAAGTCCTACATGATCTAAACCCTGCCTGCTTCTCAAATTTCTTCTTACATGACTTTCCTTATCGTTCCAGAACACTCCTGTCACACCATCTTTTTCTGCATTTCTACAAAAAGTCAAGTTCCTTCCTGTCTTCAGGCTCCTGTACTTACTATTCCCTCTGCTTGGAACATTTCTCCCTTAGATCTGCAAATGTTTTAAGCAACAAGATCATCGTTCAAATGTCACCTCCTCAGAGAGCCATTTCCTTGCCAACGAGTCAAAAGTAGACCCTCCATTTCAATCACATCACCCTGTTTTTATTTTACTTATGGCATTTATCAAAGCATCTTGTCAGGGAATCAAGATGGTGGAGGAGTGAGTGGAAATCACGCTGACCTCCTACCAGGGCCAACCTGGAATTACAACTAAATTGTGGAGAAATCACCTGGAACAAACCACTGAATAATAACGAGAGAGGAGCCTTCTAACCTTGGAGACAGAAGGATTGGCTTTAGCTTAATCTAACTGGTAAGGAGCGGTACAGACATGAGAAGTCAGGCATGGTGCCCACAGGCAGCAGCAGGAGAAGGATATTGAAACAGCCAGTTGCATCCCCAGTAGATAAGTGAGGTCTAAACCTAAAGCAGGGATCTCTAGCCAACAGCACCAAAGCCCAAGAAGTACACACAGAACAGCCAGCTGCGAAGAACGGCAGGGTTGCTCTCTGCCAGTGACAGGCAGCTGGAGGTGCAAAGAACCTTCTATAGGGCAAACACAAAATTTTTATTTGCAGCCACTTGCCCTGGTCTCCAGCAAAAGTGGGGCAGAGTGGGCTAGCGACACAGGACAAGATGGGGAAGGAGGCTTTGGGGAGAGAGTGGCCAGTGGGATCTCGGTGCTGACTCATCCCCCATGTGGCAGCAGCCATTTTGCTCAGGAAAAGGCCACTCCCCCTGAGTGGCACCAGCATCAAAGGACCCAGTAGCCCTGCCTCCAGGTGGATTCCACCCACCCTGTGCTGTCTAAGCTGCCTGCTGAGTGCAGAGTGGTAGCCACAGACAGTAGATCCCTGGCTAAAGGGTGCGCAGAGCAGTCTGGCAACACTTGAGGAGAGACTGGGGATGGAGGCTTTGGGGAGAGAATGGACAGAGTAGCTGGTGGGATCCCAGTGCGGACTCCTTTCCCATACAGTAGTAGTGTGAAAGGATCCAATAACCCCGCCCCCAGGAGGGACTACGCCCCACCCTGAGCTGTCCAAGGTAGCCTGCTGAGTGCAGAGTGAACAGATTAACAGCTGAAGGAGGCAGTCACAAACAATAGATTACTGGAAGTCTTGAACAGACTGCTTACAGTCAGACAAGGTCAACATCTGACATCATCAGAGGCAGATACAGAAAGTAAAAGCAGCAGTCTCCAACCATAGAAGTTCACACCACAAAGTCAGGAAATCAAGACAGATCAACTCAAGAAGCAGAAGCAAAAGAGAAAAGTCTCACAAATAGTGGGAGACAAAGAAATACATCCCACTCGAAGGGAAAGAAGGAATCACCAGAAAGAGAGATAAGTGAAAAAGAGGCAAGTAAACTCTCAGATATTGAGTTCCAGACAATGATTCTAAGGAAGCTCAATGAGCTCAGTGAGCTCAGAGAGAATTACCAAAACCTACAGGGAAACTACGAGGAACTTACTGCAAACAATATCAGCATGAAAAAGGACATAGACACTATCAATAAGAAACAAGAGGAAATGAAGAATACAATTTCTGAACTGAAGAACACAGTAGATGGAATAAAAAACAGGCTAGATGAAGCTGAGGACCAAATCAGCGAGCTGGAGGAAAATGTAGAGAAAAGCTCCCAAAAAAAGCAAGAAAATGAAAAAAGACTCAGAAAGAATGAAGAGGCATTTAGGGAAATGCAGGACAACCTGAAATGTAATAATATCCATATAATAGGGATACCAGAAGGAGAAGAGGATGAGGAAGGGATAGAGAACCTGTTTGAAAAAGTAATGATGGAAAACTTCCCCAATTGGAGGAGAGAAAAAGTGACACAAGTCCAGGAAGCACAGAGGGTACCATTCAAGAAGAACCCAATGAGGCCCACTCCAAGACACATCATCATTAAAATGGCAAATACCAAAGACAGACAGAGAATCCTAAAGGAAGCAAGTGAGAAAGAGGTAGTAACATGTAAGGGAGCCCCAATATGGCTAGCATCTGATTTCTCAAGAGAAACACTGCAAGCTAGAAGGGAAGGGCAAGAAATAGTTCAACTAATGAAAAGCAAAGGCCTGCAACCAAGACTGCTCTACCGAGCAAGGCTCTCAATGAAATTGGAAGGTGAAATAAGGAGGTTCCCAGACAAAAGAAGACTAAAAGAATACACCTCCACCAAACCAGCACTGCAAACTATGCTAAAGGGACTGCTTTAAGGTGAAGAAAATGTTTCTATGAATACCCAGTTCCTTTCAGAGTTGCCAGTACTTGATATTACCAATATTTTTAATACTCATTAATCTGGTTGTGACAATGATGTTATTTTAATTGTCCTTTTACTATTTGTTGAAACTAAACCTGTTTTAGTATATTTCTTGCCTATTTCTGTTATTTTTAATTTAAAAAAAAAAGCTTTAAATGAGTTTTTGGTATTTTTTACCCATTTATTGATTAAAGGTTTGTAGAATTCTTTTTCCTTTAAAAAAACAACAAGAAACAATAAAACTATTAACCATGGTTTTGATGTGTTGCAAATACTTTTCTATTCCTTGTCCTTTAACTTTTTTATATGTATATTACTATATAGTTAAATTTTTAATATAGCCATATTGTCAAAATTTATAGCTTCTGGGGTTGAATATTTTACTTCAGGTCATGAAAAATAATAGTTCTATTTTCTTATAAAACTTCTTACATTCTACATATTGATTTTTTGGCTCACCTTAATATGTTTTGTACAATGTGTGAAATAGGGCTCTATATTTGTTTTATTTCAAGTAATAATGGTCCATGAACCTTATTTGTTGAATAAGCCTTATTTTCTCCATTGATTTGAAATATTAACTTAATCATACATATATTAATCAGATATATACATTTGTCTCTGGAATGTCATTATATTTCATTGATCTACTTGATTATTCCTGTGCTGGTGTCATATAGGTTTAATTGCTGAGACTTTATAAGGGTTTTAATTTTTTTAATATAATTAACTTTAACATTTAAAAAATAAATAAAATCAATCTGCATTTAAGAAAGAAAGAAAGAGAGATGGAACTGCTACCTTTTGTGACAACATGGATAGAACTGGAGAATATTAAGCTAAGTGAAATAATCCAGTTGATGAAAGACAAATACCACATCTTCTAAACTATAAGTGGACTCTTTTCAACAAAATAAATTAATGAACAAAATAAACTACAGTCATGGAAACATGGAGAAGACTGAAAGTGAGCAGAGGGGATGGAGAAAGAAGTCAATGGTGTGAAGAAGGGGAAGGGACTAGACAAAGGACATATATGAATGACCCATGGACATGGACAACAGAGTGGAATTGACTGTGGGAGTGGGGGGTGGGGTGGGATGGGTGGGGAGTGTAAAGTGGTAAAAATTGAGACAACTGTAATAGAATAAACATGATTTATAAATAAAAAATTAAAAGATTTTTAGAAAGCACCTTGTAATTGTATATTTATTTTTGTGTTTTTCTCTGTGCACTAGAATGTAAACTCCATGGGAGCAGGAGTCTGTCTGTCTTGTTCACTGTTGTATCCCAGTCTCTAGCACAATGCGGGCACATAAAAGGCCTTCAGCAAATATTTGCTTAATTAATGAATATTCTCAAATAGTTGTAGTTCTCCAAAAATGGATATTTCTCATCTATATGCCAAAACATGCCAGACATATATTACTACATGCATGCCTATATTTATACTTAACCTTAGACTCTTTTTTTTTCCTCTGAGCAATATATGTCTCAATATGTTGTTCACGGATTGAATAAGTGAAGGTATGAACTTCTACAAACTTTTCTCTGTTTCACCTAGCACATATGATCCTGATCTTAGCAACAGTGATCTTGATATTTGCTTAGCTATTATATTTCCCTGAAAACACTACCCTCCAAATGAAGGAAGAGGGCTACTGACATGTAAGAATGGAAGGAAATAACAGTAAAAGCAGTTAACAAAGGAAGTTCTAGACTAAGCCTGCTGCCACTTTGGGGTGTGGTCCTCAGTTAAGAGTGGAGAAGATGAAATGCTTTACCCACTGCAGAGGATCTCAAACTTCAGTGCATATTTATTTATAAGACAGCAGTGATTCTGATTCACTAGGTCTGGGGTAGGGGTAACCTGCAACCTGGTTTGTTCTAGACTTTCCCAATTTTAGTACTGGAAGTCCAGTGTCTGGGGAAAACCCAGATGATTTGTCACCCTTGTTCTGAGTGAATTATTTTAAAAGAACATCCCCAGGTGTTTCTGATGCAGGTGGTCCCCAGACCACATTTTGAGACACAGAAATGCAGGTAAAATACTTAGTCATAACTTACCTCACTAACTCTGATTTCCACTCTGATACCAAAAAAATAGGATTGGCTGAGCTGCTGCCATTCTTTTTCCAACCTTACCTAAAAGGAACACTTTGTAAGGCTTCAAGTGATTCAATAACATTGAAAATGGAGGGCTAAGTGATTAAACCTCTTAAAGGTGAAAAAACATTTAAATGCCTAAATTGTCTGAATACTTTAAAAACAGGGAGAAATATCCAGATTATGTCATCCAAAAAGTTCTGAAATAATCAACTTAAAAGGAACCACACAGAATATGAGTGGCATAGTGCCATGTCTTCCCAGTCTGCTGAACTCTTCACTTCAATGGCTATGGGCAAAGTTATTAAGTGATCTATGTAATGTTAATCTTTCTATCATGGCTTCACATGCTGTCACCAGAATAAATTTGAATTCAGTCAGTGAAAGGGTTTCAAAGGACACCAATCTCTTTTTCGTCAATCATCTCCAATTGTTGAAAAAGACTTTCTGCTCATTTTTCACTGCAACTTGAAATCCATTTCGGTTAATTCACCTTACATTTCATAGCTGAAGTGTGTACAAATAAGCTAGGGTGAAGAGAGCCACCTACTTACATGAAGTCATGCTTTCAATATAGATGCTATTCATAGTTTGTGGTATGTTTTGACAGGGATGTGGAGAAACTTGAACCCTCATACATTGCTGTGGGAATGTAAAATGGTGTGGCTGTTGCAGAAAATAGTTTGGTAGCTTCCCAAATAGTTCAACATAGAATTACCAAGTGACCCAGTAATTATACTCCTAGGTATATGACCCAAAGAATTGAAAACTGAGACTCAAATATAGATTTGTATGCAAATGTACATAATAGCACCATTCACAATAGCTAAAAGGTGGAAACAACTCAAATGTACAATGATGAATTAATAATTAAATAAATTGGAGTTTATACACATAATAGAATATTATTCAATCATAAAAAGTAATAAAATCCCTTCACCAGAGTGGAGATCAGATACATGCTACAACATGAATGAACCTTGAAGACATCATCCTAAATGAAATAAGCCAGATGTAAAAAGGACAAATATGGTATGATTTCACTTATATGAAATATGTAGAATAATCAAATTCATAGAGGCAAAAAGTAGTTAGAAGTTACCAAGGGCTGGGTGAAGAAATAAATGAAGAGTTATTGTTTAAAGGGTACAGAGTTTCTGTTTGGGGTAATTAAAATATTTTAGAAATAGATTATAGTAATAATGTAAAACAATGTGAATGTAATTAACATCACAGGACTGTACACTTAAAATGATTAATATTTTATGTTATATATATTTTACCACAATAAAAATGACCTGATAGGGAGTAGGGACTAGGGAGTGGAGGGTAGCAGTGGGTTGGTAGAGAGAATGAAGAGCCTGGTGCCCTGAAGAAAGTGCCTGACAAGCCTGAAGCTTTGAAGATAATGATAATCTAGGGTCTGGAATACTGAAACAAAGACACAGAAGGTAGCATAGGAGGTGCCATTCAGGGTAATTATACAGGTAGTCCTTGGGAGCACACTTCCATAAGCTACAAAGCACATGAATGGATAAGTGATGAGCACAAGTCTTGGTAAGTAGAAATTCGAGTGCGTGAACAAGGGTCTAGGAGCCTAACACAGCACTTCGTAGATGCTCTAAAAAATTGTGTTGCATTCTTTTTTTTTTATAGACATTATTACAATTAAAAGAAATACTTTTATTTATTTATTTATTCATTCATTCATTTCTTTATTTATTTTCAAATGCATTTGTCTCTGCCTTCCCCCCACCACTTTCCCTTGCTCCCTCCCTCCCTCCCTCCTTCCCTCTTGTCTCTGTTGGTTTCTTTTCCTTTTAGTGCTGCTGGTCTTATTTCCCTTGCATCTTTGTATTGTTGGTTAGGTTCCGCTTATAGGTGAGATCACATGGTATTTGTCTTTCGCCCCCTGGCTTATTTCGCTTAGCATAATGCTCTCTAGTTCCATCCATGCTATAGTGAAGTTTTGATTTATGGTAGAAGATGGAGCCCTCAACAAATATTTTTGAATAAATAAATTTGCATTGTTACCTCTTTTTTTTAAGATAACATTTCTCTTCATTTCTGGGGAATTCCTGCCACCATTCCTCAAAACTTTGCATAAACACAGCCTCCTCCGTGAAGCCATTCTTAATTTCATGTCCTCCTACTCTAAATAGATGTGACCTCTCCTGTGATGATGAGGAGTTATGGAGAGCATTAGTTCTAGGGTTTAAGAGATTTTTGGCACTGGGAAGGGACAGCTAGAAATGTCCCTTGAAGTGTCAGGCTTGAAGTGTCAAGGGACAAAAAGTGTCCCTTGAAATGTAAGGAAGGATCACAAGTGTGCATTTGGAATTTGTACACAGGAGTTGAAGTTGCTACAGAAGCAGTAAGCTAAGGGTCAGCCAACAACAAAGTAAGCGACAGGAATTCCCTTTAATTGGTCAGAAAAATGAACACAAACTGCAGTGTGGAGGGAAACCAGTGACAAAGTTACCCAGGCCTATTCCCTGATGGGTCTCAGTGACAAACTCAAGACATGTAGCAACCTCCCTCTTTCCCTTTACATTAATAATCTTGCCTCCTTCTGGAACATTCTTTTTCCATCTCAGCATGTGGAAATCCTGCCCTGTTCTTCAAGGCCCAGCTCAGACTGAAGCCCACTTTCATGAAGCTTTCTCTTTTCACATCTTCAAGCCCCAACAGAAAGATGAGCCTGCTAATATTGCAATGAAGAGGACATATGAGGGCATCAAACCTGGAGTTCAGAGCATTATTGGAGGTGCTGAATAAGAAAGATAGGATAGAGCTGGAAGGAAGCTGTTAGTTTTGTATTAAAATTTCACACCTGGGTTTGTTTAGTTAGTTGCAGTTACTATAAATAACAAAATAATAAACTGGGACCTCTGATGGCAAGTACTAAGCCAATAAGGTAGGGAGACATAGATGAAGGAAAGGAGTTGGCAGTGACACATAAGAAGGGAAGGTACCTGGGACAAGGGTTTAATCTCCAAAATATAAAAAGAACTCACACAACTCCACTCCAGGAAGACAAACAATCCAATTAAAAAATGGGCAAAGGACCTGAACAGACACTTCTCCAAGGAGGACATACACAGGGCCCAGAGACATATGACAGGATGCTCAGCATCACAAGTCATCAGAGATGCAAATTAAAACCACAATGAGATACCACTTCACACTGGTCAAAATGGCCATCATAAACAAATCAACAAAAAACAAGTGCTGGTGAGATTGTAGAGAAAAAGGAAGCCTAGTACACCATTGGTGGGAATGTAGACTGGTGCACCCACTGTGGAAAACAGTTTTGAATTTACTCAAAAAACTAAAAATGGAACTGCTTTTTGACCCAGCCATTCCAATGCTGGGATTATACCCTAAGAATCCTGAAACACCAATTCAAAAGAACCTATGCACCCCAATGTTCATAGCAGCACAATTTACAATAGCCAAGTATTGGAAGCAACCTGAGTGCCCATCAGTAAATGAGTGGATCAAAAAACTATGGTACATTTACACAATGCAATACTACACAGCAAACTGAAAGAGCTACTACACTTGGCAACAGCATGTATAGAACTGGAGAGTATTATGCTAAGTGAAATAATCTTGTGGGTGAAAGACAGACAGCATATGGTTTCACCTATAATTGTAACCTAATCAACAAAACAAAAACAAGCAAGCAAAATATGATGAAAGACATTGAAATAAAGAACAAACTGACAGTAACCAGAAAGGAGGTGGGGATAACAGGGGAAAGAAGAGGAAGAGTTATCAAGGAACATATATAAAGACACAAGGACAAAGCCAAAGGTGTATAGGATTTTTTTATTCAAGAAGTTGCAATTTATTTTTGGAAATACTAGAGACTTACAAAGTTAGCTTTTATTTATTTATTATTTACTTATTTATTTATTGTTATTGTTCAAATACATTTGTTTCAATACATTTTTGCACCACCATTTTCCCCTGCCCCACCCACCTTCACCTCCCACCCTCAATCCTCCCCCAGTTTGGCTTTGTCCATGGGTCCTTTATACATGTTCCCTGATTTGACCCTTCCCCTTCTTTCCCTTGTTACCCTCCTCCATCCTTCCCTCTCATTAGTATTGGTTTGTTTTTTCTTCCAATGTTGCTGGTTATATTTTTCTTCCTTGCTTTGTTGATTAGGTTTCACTTATAGATGAGATTATATGGTATTTGTCTTTCACTACCTGGCTTATTTCACTTAGCATAATGCTCTCCAGTTCCATCCATGCTGTCGAGAGGGGTAGAAGTTCCATCTTTCTTTCTGCTGCATAGAATTCAATTGTGTAAATGTACCATAGGTTTTTGATCCACTCATTTACTGATCAGCACTTAGGTTGCTTCCAATAGCTGGTTATTGTAAACTGTGCTGCTATGATCAATGGAGTGCATAGGTTCTTTTGAATTGGTGTTTTTGGATTCTTAGGGTATAATCCCAGCAGTGGAATGGCTTAGTCAAAAGGCAGTTCCTTTTTCAGTTTTTTGATGAAATTTCAAACTGTTTTCCACAGTGGCTACACCAGTCTGCATTCCCACCAACAGTGTACTAGGGTTCCCTTTTTTCCACAACCTCACCAGCACTTGTTTTTTGTTGATTGGTTTATGATGGCCATTCTGACCAGTGTGAAGTGGTATCTCATTGTGGTTTTAATTTGCATTTCTCTGATGGCTAGTGATGCTGAGCATCTTCTCATATGTCTCTGGGATTGAGGGTGGGAGGTGGGGTGGGTAAAGCGGAGAAAGTGGTGGGGAGAAAATGGAGACAACTGTACTTGAACAAGAATTAAAATATTAAAAAAAATTTAAAAAGAAGCATAGGTAAAGCTACTAATTGGAAGAGCTAAGATTTGCACTCAGGTCCTTCTGACTTTGAAACCCATAACTGTTATCCCCTATATCAGTTGCTCTTAGACCTCAGTATGTATTTGTACAGCCTAGAAAGCTAGTTAAAATGCAGTTTTCTGGGCCTTGCACCAGAGAGTTTAATTCACAACATGGAGTCTAGGAATTTGCATTTTACTAAACTTCTCAACAGATTCTGGACTCATTTGTCAAAAGACCGCATTCTGAGAAACTTTTCTTTATTTCCTGGTGCCAATGACTTCAATCCTTAACCCACCTTCACTATTTATGTGTAGCAATGTGGTAAATGCTACATTTTAGAAAAGGCTGTTTTTCCCCATTGATTGGTCTTGGTACCCTTGTAGAAAATCAGTTCATCACAAATATATGGGTTTATTACCAGCGTCTCAATTCTGTCACAATTTATAATATATTTATATCCTTAGGCCAGTACCATTTATCTCTTTTATATTGAAGTAAAGGTCACATGGCATATAATTCAACATTGTAACCATTTTAAGTGTACAATTCAATGGCTTTTAGGACATTCACACACTCTGCAATCATCATCAATATCTAATTCCAGAACATTCTCATCAAATATGCACTCACAAAAAACAACCACCTATACCCATTAACCAGTCACTGTTCGTTACAATTTCCCACAGCTCCTGACAACCACTTATCTGCTTTTTTTGTCTATGGTTTGCCTGTTCTGGAAATTCCATATAAATGGACGCATAATATGTAGCCTTTCATGTTATCAAGGTTCATCCATGTTATAGTATTGATCAATACTTTCTTCTTGTCACTAGATAATATTCCATTGTGTGGATATATCCCATTTTGTTTATCCATTCATCAGTTGATGGGCAATTATATTATTTTTGCATTTTTGCTATTATGAATAATGCTTCTGTAAGCACTAGTGTACAAGTTTTTGTGTGGAGATATGTTTTAATTTCTCTAGGACTGGAATTAGATCCGTTTACATCTAAAGTTATTATTGATATGTAAATATTCATGTTTTTCCCTTTGTACCTTTGATCCTCTCTTTCACATTCTTTTTCTTTAGCTGCTTAAATCAGTCCCTTTAGCATACCTTCTAGTGCTTGTTTGGTGGAGGTGTATTCTTTTAGTCTTCTTTTGTCAGGGAAACTCCTATTTTGCCTATCAATTGAATTGAGAGCTTTACTGTGTGGGGTAGTCTTTGCTGCTGGCCCTTGCTTTTCATAACTTCGAATATTTCTTGCCATTCCCTTCTGGCTTGTAGTCTTTCTGTTGAGAAGTCAGCTTCTAGCTGTATTGGGCTCCCTTGTATGTTACTACCTGTTTCTCCCTTGCTGCCTTTAGGATTATCTCTTTTTCTTTGATATTTGCCATTTGAATTGTGATGTGTCTTCGAGTGGGCCTCATTGGGTTCCTCTTGAATGGGACTCTCTCTGCTGCCTGGACTTGTGTGACTCTTTCTCTCCTCTAATTAAGGAAGTTTTCTATCATTACTTTTTCAAACAGGTTCTCTATCTCTTGCTCCTCTTCCCTCCTTCTAGTATCCTTATTATACATATATTATTACGTTTTAGGGTGTCCTGAATTTTTCTGAACACCTGTTCATTCTTTTTGAGGCATTTTTCATTTTCTTGCTCTTTCTGGGAGCTTTTTCTTACCTTGTCCTCCAGCTCACTGATTCAATCTTATGCTTCATCAAGCTTTATTTTGATTCCTTCTACTGTGTTCTTCAATTCAGATCTTGTATTCTTCCCTTCATCTTGCCTCTTCTTGATAGTTTCTATGTCTTTTTCATGGTGTTATAGTTCGCTATAAGTTCCTCATTGTTTCCCTGTAGTTTTTGGTCATTCTCTTTGAGCTCACCCAGCTCACTTAGCTTCCTTAGAACCATTGTGTTGAACTCAGTATCTGATAGTTTACTTGCCTCTATTTCATTTAGTTCTGTTTGTGGAGATTTCTCCTTTCTGTTTGATTGGGGGGTGTTTCTTTTTCTTCCCATTATTTGTGAGACTCTTCTTTTTTGCTTCTGCTTCTTAAATTGATCTGTCTTGACTTCCTGACTTTGTGGTGTGAACTTCTATGGTAGGAGACCACTTTTTTTTCTTTTCTTTCTTTCTGGATCTGCCTCTGATGATGTCAGTTGTTGACCCTTTCTGATCTTAGGCAGTTTTTAAGAGACTTCCAGGAATCTGCACTCTATGTATGTCTCATCCAGTTGTTAATCTAGTCTCTGTGCCCTCAACAGTCAGGCTTAGTTACCAGAGGATGGGTTAAAGTCCCTCCTGTGGGCAGGGTTATTGTGTCCTTTCATGGTGCTGCTGCTCAGGGGAATGGTCTACCTGAGTGAGATGGCTGCTGCCATATGGAGGAGATGTCATTACTGGGCTCCCCCTGGTTACTCCCTCAGTTCTCTCCCAACACCTCCATCTCCAGACTTTCCTTAAATTTCTCTGGACCACTCTGCATCCCCTTTAGCCAGAGATCTACTATCTGTGACTGCCACTCTGTACTCAGCACCTAGGTCTGCTTGCAAAGCTAGGTCAGGCAGAACCTCCTAAGGGTGGGGCTATTGCGTCCTTTCACGCTGCTGCCTCTCTGGGGATTGGTCTGCCTGAGAAAGATGGTAGCTGCAGAATGGGGTTGAGTCAACACTGGGATCCTGCCAGCCACTTTCTCATTTCTCCCCGCAAAGCCTCCCCCACACTCTCCCCAGACATCTCTAGCCCCCTCTGCCTCCACTTTTTCTGGAGCTTAGGGTAAGTGGCTGCCACTACAAATTTTTGTGTTTGCCCTTTAAGCACTCTTTGCATCTCCAGCCGCCTGTCTCTGGCAGACAGTACCCATATGCTTTTTGCAGCTGGCTGTTTTCTCTGTGCTTTCTCGGCTCTGGTGCTTTAGGCTGGAGATCCCACTTATGGTTTAGACCCTGCTCTTTTCAGGAGGTCCAACTGGCCATTTCCATATCCCTCTGGCTTTGCGGCCCATTGGTGCCTAGCCCACCTCTCGAGCTTCTACACACTCCTTACCAGTTAGGTTGTACAAAAGCCTATTCCTCTGTTTGTCTGAGGTTTTAAGGCTCCTCTCTCACTATTGTTCAGTTGTCTCCAAGATTGGTCCTGGTCGGAGGTCAGTGTGGCTTCCACTCAGTTCTCTGCCATCTTTAAGACCCCATCTCTTAAGTATTTTTAAATATCTTATTTATTTTTAGGGAGAGGTGGAGGGAAGGGGAAATAGAGGAAGAGAAATATTGATGTGAGAGAGAAATATTGATCAACTGCCTCCCACATGACCCCTACTGAGGATGACCAGAAATCTAACCAGCGACATTTTGGTTTGCTGGAGGACACCCAACCCACTGAGCCAAACCTGTCAGGGCTCCTAAGTTTTTGAATGTTGTATTTCTATTTTCTCAAAACATTTTCTTATTTGTTTTATGACTCTTTTTTGATTCATTTATTGCTTGAAAATGTTTAATTTCCACATTTTTGTGAATTTTCCAGATTTCCATTTGCTGTCGATTTGTAATTTCATTTCAAAGTGATCTGAAATCATATTTTGAATGATTTAAATACCTTTAAATATATTGAGACTTGTTTCATGGCCTAAGATATCTTCTATTCTGAAGTATGTTCCATGAGCAATTAAGAAGAACGTATATTCTCCTGTTATTGGGTGGAATGTTGTTTAGATGTTTGTCATGTATAGTGGTTAGTAGTGTTTTATAAGTGTTCTGTATCTTTGCTGTCTGTCTCATTGTTATATCCATTATTGATAGTGGTGTAATAAAATCTCCAACTATTATTGTTGAATAGTCTAGTTATCCCTTCATTATTTTTTATATTTTCTTCAAGTACATTACATCTCTGTTTTTAGGGACATATATGTTTGTAATTGTTATAGCTTCTTTTTGGATTGATTATTTTGTCCTTATCCAATGTCCTAATTTGCACGTCTGAACAATTTTTGTATTTATGTCTATTTTGTCTGTTGTTAGTCTAGCCACTCCAACGATCTTTTGGTTACTGTTTCCATGATATATCTTTTCCATAATTTTATGTTCAACATATTTATATCTTTGATTCTAAAAGAGTTTCATGAAGATTACATAGTTAAATTTTGATTTTTATTCATTTTTCCAATCTTTACCTTTTGATTGGAGGGTTTAATCTATTTACATTTAATGTAATAATTGTTAAGATAAAATTTATTCCTGCCATTTAGCTATTTTCCTTGTTTCTTTTTTAATCCTCATCTGCAGACATTTTTTTAAAATGCTTTTGGAGAGAGAGAGAGAGAAAAAAGATAGATGTGAGAGAGAAACATTGATTGGTTGCCTCCCATATGCACCCTAACCAGGAATTAATCCTGCAACCCAAATATGTGTGTTCACTGGGAATCAAACCTGCAGCCTTTCACTACACAGGACAATGATCCAACCAATTGTGCCACACAAACGAGGGCTTTTTTCTCCCTCTTTCTTATGCCTTTTCTTTGTTTCACTATTACTCAGTTACTGCATTCTTTTGTGTTAAATAGATACTATCCAGCGTACCTTTTTATTTTCTTGTATTTTTAAATTTACAATATATTTTTTTAGAATTTTTTACTTTGTGGTTGCTTGAGAGTATAACTAGCCTCTTAGTTTGTAACAATCTAGTTTAGATTAAAACCAATGAAATTTCAGTAGTATAAAAAACATTTCTTCTCTGTTGTTTCATCCAACAACCTTATCTGTATTATTGTTACAAATTACATTTTTATATATTGTGTCCATCAACATAAAATTATAATTATAATTTTCTAAAGTTGATTTTTAAGTGAGATGTGAAAAAATATAGTGGAATACAGAACTATATTTGTAATTTTGGTGGAGAAAAGATGGCGGAGGAGTGAATGGGAGTCATGAAGAACTCCTCCCAAGACCAAACTGGCATTGCAACTAAATAGTGGAGAAATCACCTGGAAAACAATGGAATGATAGAGGGAAAGGAGCTTTGGAGCTGCGGACAGAGAGTGGAATCAACTTCCACACATCTGAATGGGTGAGAAGTGCGGTGGAGGCTCGAGCGGGAGGGCTGGGAACCCACGGGCACCAGCAACAGAGGGACAGTGAAACAGCCAGTTGGATCCCCTTGAGAAGAACAGGGTCTGAACCATAAACAGGGGCCCCTAGACTACAGCGGCTGAAACCAAGAAAACACACAGACAAAACACAACGCTGAAAATCTTACGGGTGCTCTCTGCCAGAGACAGATGGCTGGAGATGCAAAGAGACATTTAAAGGGCCAACGGAAAAATTTGCAGTGGCAGCCGCCTTCCTTGATCTCTGGGTAGAGGTGGCAGGAGAATGGGATGGGGCCTGAGGAAAGATTGGTGAGGAAAACTTTGTGAAGAGAACTGAGACAGTGGCCAGTGGAGCCCCAATGACAACTTACCTTCCACTCTGCAGCTACTATCTCGCTCAGGCATAAGTGAATTAATAAACCTGCCTTTTGTGTGCTCTGCACACAGCTTGTGTGCATGTGAGCTGGGGGCTGAGTGCAGACTGGCTGGAAGAAATAGAGGATCCCTGGCCAAGGGGTCACACAGCTGCATAGAAACCCTTGAGGAGAGACAGGACACGAAGAGGTTGGGGAAAGAACTGGAGGATTATCCGAGATCCTGGGAGCAGACTGCCTCCACATTCCTTAGTCCCCATTTACCCAGGCAGGCCACGGTCCTAAAGACGCAGAAGCCAGCACAGGAGCAAGAAGTTGCACGATTACAACACCACCAACAGAAATAGTGGATCCCTAGCTGAAGGTGTCACAGAGCTACCCAGAGACCCTTGTGGAGAGACTGAAGGCAGGATTAACTGGAGAGTCATGGAGCTGACTTCTTCCCCTTTCTATAGTCTCCATTTTGCTTGGGCAGGCCACAGACCCAAAGAGCCAAAAGTGAGGAAAGCACACAACAGAAAACCCTAAACTGACCAGTGCCGGGCGCGCGCCGAGTGGGCAGGCGATCTCGCGAGGTTGGGCATGTACCCTCGCCCGGGCTGGGCAAGGGCACCTGCCCAGGCCAGAGCGCGGGCCCACCCAGGTTGGTGGAGGACCCTGACCTGGAAGGTGAGCGTGCTGAAGTGAGCCGGTTTGAGAGTGCAGAGCAATCCGCAGAAATAGTGGGTCCCTGGCCAAAGGGGTTACAGAGCTGCCCAAATCAGGAGTCAGACAGAGACAGTAGATTCCTGGAAGGCTCAAACAAACAACCAAAGGTAAGATAGGGTCAAAAACTTATATCATCAGAGGCAGAAGCAGAAGGAGACTAAAGAAAATAAATAAGTAAGTAAAAGACCCATCTACTACCATAGAAGTGTAATCCACAAAGTTAGGAAATTTAGACAGCCCAATTGAAGCAGAAGCAAAAATAAATAAATAATAAAAATTGACTCTCACAGATATGGGAAGAAAAGAAGTTCCCCCCAAAAGAAGGGAAAGGAGAAATCCCCACAGAGAGAGGAAATGAAATAGAGGTAAGGGAATTAACATATATAGAATTCAAAACACTGGCTCTAAGGAAGCTCAATGAGCTCAGCCAGCTCAAAGATAACTATGAGAAACTGCAGAAAAACTATTAGGATCTTACAGAAAACTATATCAACCTGAAAAAGGACATAGAAACTATCAAGAAGACACAGGAGGATAAGAAGATACCATTTCAGAAATGAAGACGAAAGTAGAAGGAATCAAAAGCAGGATGGATGAAGTCGAGGATCGAATGAGTGAGATGGAGAATAAGGTAGAAAAAAGCCCCCAGAAAGAAAAAGAAATGGAAAAGAGACTGAAAAAGAACAAAGAGGCATTTAGGGAAATGCAGGACCACCTGAAATGTAATAATATCCGCATAACAGGGACACCAAAAGGAGAAGAGGAGCAAGGGATAGAGAACCTGATTGAAAAAGTAATGATAGAAAATTTCCCCAATTTGAGGAGAGAAAAGATGTCATGCATCTAGGAAGAACAGAGGGCCCCATTCAAGAGGGACCCAAGGAGGCCCATTCCAAAACACATCAACATTAAAATGGCAAATATCAAAAACAAAGAAAGAATCCTAAAGGCAGCAAAGGAGAAACAGGGAGTAACATACAAGGAAGCCCAGATATGGCTAGCAGCTGACTTCTCAACAGAAACACTACAAGCCAGAAGGGAATGGCAACAACTATTCCAAGTCATGAAAAGCAAGGGCCTACAACCAAGGCTGCTCTACCCAGGAAGATTCCCAATTAAAATAGAAGGGGGAATACGGCATATCCCAGACAAAAGAAGGCTAAAAGAATACATTTCTACCAAACCATCACTACAAGATATGCTAAAGGGACTGGTTTAAGAAGATGAAGAAAAAAGTGAGAAAAAGAAAAACAGAGGTATAAATAGAAGAAATGAATAGGTTTCTATCAATAATAATTCTCAATGTAAATGGACTAAGTGCCCCAATCAAAAGAGACAGAATAGCTGAATAGATAAGAAAACATGACCCACACACATACTGCCTACAAGAGACACACCTCAGAAAAAAGAACTACAGAGATTGAAAGTAAAGGGAAGGAAAAAATACTCCAGGCAAATGGGCAAGAGAAGAAAGCAGCGGTAGCAATACTTAAATGAGATAAAATAGATTTCAAAACAAAGGCCATGAAAAGACACCCAGAGAGACACTTTATAATACTTAAAGGAAGAATCCATCAAGAAGACATAAACATTGTAAATTTATATGCTCCCAATATAGGAGCCCCCAAGTATATAAGGAAATTGTTGGATGACTTCAAAAAAGATATAGACAGCAACACACTGATAGTAGGGGATTTCAACACCCCACTGTCAAAAATGGACAGATTTTCCAAACAAAGCATCAATAAAAATATTGTGGAGTTGAATGACACACTGAATCAAATGGACTTAACTGACATATATAGAAAATTACATCTCAAAGAAGCAAAATACTCATACTTTTCAAATGCGCATGGAACTTCTTCAAAGATAGACTACATGATAGGACACAAAGCAAGCCTCAGGAAATTCAGGAAAAATGAAATAATACCAAGCTTTTTCTCAGACCACAATGCCTTGAAACTGGAAATCAACCTCAAAGAGAAACTTCAAAAATTTGCAAACTCATGCAGACTGAGGAGTACACTATGAAACAATGAATGGCTCAATAATGAGATAACAGGATAAATCAAAAAAATTCTGGAAACAAATGAAAATGAACATACAACAGTCCAAACCCTATGGGACACAGCAAAGGCAGTCCTGAGAGGGAAGTTCATGTCAACACAGGCCAACCTAAAAAAGATAGAAACATTTCAAATAAAAGATTTAACACTACAACTTCAAGAACTGGAGAAACAACAACAAATAAATCCCAGAGCAAGTAGAAGGAAGGAAATAGTCAAGATTAGAGCAGAACTGAATGATATTGAGACAAAAACAACAATTCAAAGGATCAGGCAAACCAGGAGGTCGTTCATTTGAAAAGATAAATAAAATCGACAAGCCTTTAAGCATGCTCATCAAGAAAAAAAATGGAGAGGAAACTAATAAATAATAACAGAAATGAAAGAGGAGAAATAATAACTGATACCACAGAAATAAAAAGGATTGTAAGAAACTACTATGAACAATTATAAGCCAAGAAATTTGAAAACCTTGATGAAGCGGACACATTTCTGGAAAAGTATAATCTTCCAAAACTGAAACAGGAAGAAACAGAAAGCTTGACAGACCAATAACACCTGGGGAAGTTGAAGCTGTAATCAAGAAACTCCCGGCACACAAAAGCCCTGGTCCAGACGTTTTCACAGGAGAATTTTACAAAACACTTAAGGAAGAGCTAACCCCTGTCCTTCTCAGACTGTTCCAAAAAAATTCAAGAGGAGGGAAGACTCCCCGAATCTTTTTATGAGGTCAGCATCACTCTGATCCCAAAACCAGAAAAAGGCCCTACAAAGAAAGAAAACTACAGGCCAATTTCGGTGATGAACATGGACGCTGAAATCCTCATCAAAATATTGGCATACTGCATCCAGCAATACATTAAAAGGATTATACACCATGATCATGTGGGATTCACCACAGGGATGCAGGGATGGTTCAATATACACAAGTCAATAAACATAATAAGTCACATAAATAAAAGACAAGACAAAAACCACATGATCATCTCAATAGATGCAGAAAAAGCATTAGATAAGGTACAGCACCTATTTATGATCAAAAGAATCAGAAAAATGGGAATAAATGGGGCATTCTTCAATGTAATAAAGGCCATACATGAAAAATCTACAACCAACATCCTATTCAACAAGCAAAACTAAAAGCTTTCCCACGAAGATCGGCAACACGACAAGGATGTCTGCTTTTACCACTTCTTTTCAACATCGTATTGGAAGTCCTAGCCACAACTGTCAGACAAGAAAAAGATATAAAAGGCATCCAAATAGGAAAGGAGGAAGTAAAACTATCATTGTTTGCAGATTACATGATAGTGCACATAGAGAACCCTGTAAACTCTACCAAAAAACGCCTCATCCTAATAAGTGAATTTGGCAAAACAGTTGGATACAAAGTCAATATTCAGAAATCAAAGACATTTTTGTACACCAGTAATGAAAAAATGAATAATAAATCATAAAAAGAAATAGCATTCAATATAGCAACAAGGAAATTAAAGTACCTAGGAATAAATTTAACCAAGGAGGTAAAAGAACTGTACGCAGAAAACTATACAACATTGAAGAAAGAAATGAAGGAAGACACAAATCAATGGAAGCATATCCTGTGCTCATGGTTTAGAAGAATTAATATCATCAAAATGTCCATACTTCCCAAAGCAATGTATAGATTCAACGCAATCCTTATTAAGAAACAAATGACATATTTCATACAAATAGAACAGACATTTCAAAAATGTATATGGAACCATAAATGACCCCGAATAACCGCAGCAATTTTGAGAAAGAAAAACAAAGTAGGAGGGATCACAATAGCGGATATCAAACTCTACTAAAAAGCCACTATACTCAAAACAATCTGGTACTGGCACAAGAACAGACCCATAGACCAGTGGAACAGAATAGAAAGCCTAGAAATAAGCCCAGGTCTATATGGGCATCTAATATTTGGCAAAGGGGGTATAAGCATAAAGTGAAGTAATAATAGCCTCTTCAACAAATGCTGTTGGGAGAGCTGTACAGCTACATGCAAAAAATTGAGTTTTGATCATCAGCTGACAACATACACAAAAATAAGTACAAGATGGATAAAAGACTTAAATATTAGTCGCAACACCATAAAAGTCCTAGAGGAGAACATTGGCAGGAAACTCTCAGGTATCCCTGCAGCAATTTTTTCACTGATATGTTTCCTAAAGCAAGGAACATAAAGGAAAGAATAAACAAGTGGGGCCTCATCAAAATAAGAAGCTTCTGCACGGCTCAAGAAAACATCAGCATAATGAAAAGAGAGCCAACCATCTGGGAAAATATATTTGTTAATGAAACATCAAATAGAGGTTTTATCTCCAAAATATATAAAGAACTCTCTTGACTCCACTCCAAGAAGACAAACGATCCAATAAAAAAATGGGCAAAAGACCTGGGCAGATGCTTGTCCAAGGAGAAGATACAGAGGGCCCAGAGACATTTGGAAGGATGCTCAGCATCACTAGCGATCAGAGAAATGCAGATCAAAACCACAATGAGATACCACCTCACACAGATCAGATTCACCATTACAAACAGATTAACAAACAACAGGTGCTGGCAAGGCTGTGGAGAAAAGGGAACCCTAGTCCACTGTTGGTGGGAGTGCAGACTGGTGCAGCCATTGTGGAAAGCAGTGTGGAATTTCCTCAAAAAGTTGGAAATGGAACTGGCTTTTGACCCAGTGATTCCCCTGCTGGGACTATACCCTAAGAATTCCAAAACGCCAATTCCAAATAACCTATGCACCCCAATGTTCATAGCAGCACAATTGACAATAGCCAAGTTTTGGAAGCAACCTAAATGCCCATCAGTAGATCATTGGATCAAAAAAAACACGGTACATCTACACAATGGAATACTACGCAGCAGAAAGGAAAAAAAGAACTACGAAACTTCGTGACAGCATGGATGGAACTAAGCTAAGGAAGCTAGGGAGCGAAATACAAATACCATATGATCTCACCTATAAGTGGAACCTAACCAACAAAACAAAGATACTAGGAAAATAAAACCAGCCACACTGAAAGGAAAAGAAACCAACAGAGACTAGAGGGAAGGAGGGAGGCGTGGCTGGGGATAAAGGAAAGGAAGGGGCACGTCAAGGGACATATAGCAAGGACTCATGGATAAAACCAAAGTGGGGAAGGAGTGAGGGAGGGAGGTGGGGAGAGGGCACGGAAATGTGTTGGGGGAAGGCAGAGACAAATATATTTAGAGAAATAAATCAATTAATTAAAGTAAAAAGTACATTTGTAATTTTATATTTTTCTACATAGTTACCTTTTCTAAAATTCTGTATTTTTGATGTTAATTCCACTTAATATGGTGTATCCATTCATTTCAGCTAGGAAAACTCAATTTATTATTCTTGGAGTACAGTTCTGCTAGAGATTAACTCTCAGGTTTTGTCTACCTGTAAGTGTCTTAATGTCTCCTTCATTTTGAAGATATTTTTGCCAGTATAGAATACTTGTTTACCTTTAATTTTTTTTCTTTCATTGTTTTGAATATGCAATTCCATTGCCTTCTGCCTCCATGGTTTCTGATGATAAATTAGCTGCTACTCTGATGGAGGATTCTTTGTATGTTTCATTACATCTCTCTTGCTGTTTTCAAAATATTTGTCCTTCAACAATTTGATTATGATATACTTCTGTGTGGATCTCTTAGTTGGTCTTATTTTGATTTTGTTGAGCGCCTTTTATATGCAATATTTTTCATCCAATTTGTCAAATTTTCAGTCATACTTCTTCAAGAATTCTTTCTGCCTCTTTTTCTCATTTTTTCCTTCTGGGGCTCACAGTATCTACATATTGGTATACTTCATGATATCCCACAGGTCCCTAAGGTTATGATCCTTTTTCTCATTTTTTTCTTGCTGTTCCTCAGACTTGATAATTTCAACAGATCTATCATCATGTTCACTGACTCTTCTGTTCAAATATGCTGCTGAGTCAACTAGTGAAATTTTCATTTCAGTTATTGTAATTCTAGACTCCAGTACTTCCATTTGGTTCATTTTATACTTTCTATGTCTTCTATACTATCTGTTTAATAAGGCATTGTTCTCATAATATCCTTTTTTAGACATAGTTTCCTTTAGGTATTTGAACATTTATAGCTGATTAAAAGTCCATGTGTAGTCAGAGGAAGACAAATACCATATGATTTCATATATATGTGGAATCTAAAGAACAAAATAAACAAAACACAAAATATAAACAGACTCATAGATAAGAGGATATAATTATAGTTTTCAGAGGGGAGGGGGTGTGGGTGTCTGGGTTAAAAAGGAAGAGGATTAAGTAGTACAAATTGATAGTTACAGAATAGTCACAGAGGTGTAGATTACAGCATAGGGAATATAGTTAATGATATTGTGATAACTATGTGTGAGGGAAGGTGGACACTTGAAACACTAGGGGACCACTCTGTAAAGTACATGATTTTCTAACCACTTTGCTGTACATCTGAAACTAATAAAAATAATATTGAATACAAACAGTACTTAACAAATAAAAAAATACAAAAGAAAACAAAAAGATGAGAAACTTACATGCCCATTTAAAGACTAGTATCAAAACTGTTATTCTACATTAAAAGAATATTTTTAAAGATTTTATTTATCTATTTTTAGAGAGGGGAAGGGAGGGAGAAAGAGGAGAGAAACATCAATGTGTGGTTATATCTCGCACACCCCCTACCAGGAAACAGGCCTGAAACCCAGGCATGTGCTCTGCACTGGGAATCAAACTGGGAACCTGTTCGTTTGCAGGCTGCTGCTCAATCCACTAAGCCACACTAGCCAGGGCTAAAAGAATATTTTTAAAAGTTCAAAAAAAAGTCTATCTTATAATTCCAATGTCTGTACTCCCCCATAGAAATATTGTATTGCTTTTTTCCTGTGTTGGCTATAATACTTTTCCTTTTTTATGTGTTGCATTTTTTTTTGTTGTTGTTACATAAATTAACACATTTATTATCAGGTAGAAATACTTCAAATTGTGGAGCTTCTACTGGTCTTTAAATCTCTTCTGTCTTCTGATGGCTGACTTTACTGTGACAGGAGAAGTGGTATTGTAGGTCCAGGCACCACCAGCAACCGTTTTCATGCGGGAGCCACAGTGCCAGATCGCCACCGCTCACCTCTTCATCTTGGTTTTGCCACAGAAGGAGCAAATGTACTTGGCGTGCTGGCTGATATCAATTTTCTTCACCATTTCCTGAGGGAAGCACCATAACGGCTGCCATATTTACCCATGATTCCAACTTCCTTGGTGTGTTTAGCCATTTTGCCACAAAGTAGGTCAGACCCCAAGAAGAAGAGGCTATGTGTCATAATTTTTCATCAAATGCCAGATACTTTAAGTAGTACAATTTGACAATTCTGGAAATTATGTTGTTTCCTCTCCCTAGGGTGTGTTGTTCTTGCTGGGTTTTGTTGCTTTTTTCTTATTCAGTGAATTTTTTGACCAATTCAGTAAGCTCTGTATTCTTTGTCATATGTGTACAGTAAAGTCTCTGATCAGTATATCAAAGGACAGCTAATAATTAAATAGATATTTCTTTAAATTCCTAGAAATAAATGTTTCCCAGTCTTTGCCAATGTGTTATGTAAGCATGTTGTGTACATTTTCAACTCTCAACTATACAGTTTACAACTCTGTGTTAATTGACATTTCCTGCTTACACTAAACCACATACTTCACAGGTGAAAGCTTATGGCTTTCTCAGGTTTTCCCTGAGTCCATGCATAGCACTATATATGTACTTGGTCTTCTTGATTACAAGTAATATGTAGTAGCTTTTCAAAGTCCCTTTGGGCAATTCATTTTTGAGAATATCTTAAAGCTTTTTAGGTAATCTATTGTTTTTTCCATTATGTATTACCTCAGGTATCTTTGCTATTAAAACACTCACTGAGGTCTCCACAAAGTTAATTTCCAAATATTTTGAAGCAACCTATCACTTTATTTACATTACTTCCTAGAAAAGAAAATAAAGGTTAATTCAACTTTAGTTCATTTTTATAATTTAGCTCAGTTCAAGTCAAACTATTTCAAAACAATTTTCTAAGCACTTTATTATTTTAATTTTATTTTTTCAAATACATTTGTCTCTTCCTCCCCCCCACCACTTTCCCTTGCCCCCTCCCTCCTTCCCTCCCTCAACTCTTCCCCTTTGGTTTTGTCCATGAGTCCTTACTATATGTTCCTTGACTTTTCCCTTCCCTTCCTTTTCCCCTCCTCCCTCCCTCCTTCCCTCTTGTCTCTGTTGATTTCCTTTCCTTTCAGTGTTACTGGTCTTATTTTCCTTGCATCTTTGTATTGTTGGTTAAGTTCCACTTATAGGTGAGATCATATGGTATTTGTCTTTTGCCCTCTGGCTTATTTCGCTTAGCATAATGCTCTCGAGTTCGATCCATGCTGTCGCGAAGTTTAGTAGTTCTTTTTTTCTTTCTTCTGCGTAGTATTCCATTGTGTGTATGTACCATTACTTTTTGATCCAGTCATCTACTGATGCGCATTTAGGTTGCTTCCAACACTTGCCTATTATCAATTGTGCTGCTATAAACATTAGGGTGCATAGGTTCTTTGGAATTGGCGTTTTGGGATTCTTAGGGTATAGTCACAGCAGGGGAATCACTAGATCCAAAGGCAGTTCCATTTTCAGCTTTTTGAGGAAATTCCACACTGCTTTGCACAATGTCTGCACCAGTCTGCATTCCCAAGAACAGTGTACTAGGGTTCCCTTTTCTCCACAGCCTCACGAGCACCTGTTGTTTGATGAACTAATAATGACCATTTGGACCTGTGTGAGGTGGTACCTCATGGTAGTTTTGATCTGCATTTCTCTGATTGCTAGTGATGCTGAGCATACTTTCAAATGCCTCTGGGCCCTCTGTATCTTCTCCTTGGAAAAGCGTCTGCCCAGGTCCTTTGCCCATTTTTTGATTGGATCCTTTGTCTTCTTGGAGTGGAGTCAAGTGAGTTCTTTATATACCTTGGAGATCAAACCTTTATCTGGTGTATAATTAGTGAATATATTTTCCCATATGGTTGGCTCCCCTTTCATTTTGCTGATGTTTTCTTAAGCCGTGCAGAAGCTTCTTATTTTGATGAGGTCCCACTTGTTGATTGTTTCCATTATGTCCCTTGCTTTAGGAGACATATCAGTGAAAAAATTGCTGCGTGGGATATCTGAGAGTTTCCTGCCAATGTTCTCCTCTAAGACTTTTATGATATTGCGACTTCTATTTAACTATTTTATCCATCTTGAGTTTATTTTTGTGTATGGTGTCAGCTGATGATCCAATTCCAATTATTTGCATGTAGCCGTCCAGCTCTCCCAACACCATTTGTTGAAGAGGCTATTATTGCTCCAGTTTATGCTTCTCTCCCCTTTGTCAAATATTAGATGCCGATATAGACCTGGGCTTATTTTTGGGCTTCCTATTCTGTTCCACGAGTCTATGGGTCTGTTCTTGTGCCAGCACCAGATTGTTTTGAATATAGTGGCTTTGTAGTAGAGTTTCATGTCCGGTATTGTGATCCCTCCTACTTTGTTTTGCTTTCTCAAAATTCCTGTGGCTATTCCGGGTCGTTTATAGTTCCATATAAATTTTTGAAATGTCTGTTCTATTTCTGTGAAATATGTCATTGGTATCTTCATAGGGATTGCATTGAATCTATAAATTGCTTTGGTAAGTATGGATATTTTGATAATACTAATTTTTCCAGTCCATGAGCATGGTATATGCTTCCATTTATTTGTGTCTTCCTTAATTTCCTCCTTCAATGTTGTATAGTTTTCTGTGTACAAATCTTTTACGTCTTTGGTTACATTTATTCCTAGGTACTTTAATTTTCTTCTTGCTATATCGAATGGTATTTTTTTTCTGATTTCTTCTTCCGCTATTTCATTGCTGGTGTATAAAAAAGCCTTTGATTTCTGAATATTGACTTTGTATTCTGCTGTTTTGCCAAATTCACTTATCAGGTTGAGGAGTTTTTGGGTAGAGTCTACAGGGCTCTCTATGTACACTATCATGTCATCTGCAAACAATAATAGTTTTACTTCCTCCTTCCCTATTTGGATGCCTTTTATCTCTTTATCTTGTCTGACCGGTGTGGCTAGGACTTCCAATATGATGTTGAAAAGAAGTGATCAGAGCAGACATCCTTGTTGTGTTGCTGATCTTAGTGGGAAAGCTTTCAGTTTTTTCCCAGAGAGTATGATATTGGCTGTAGATTTTTCATATATGGCCTTTATTATGTTGAGTAATGCCCCATTTATTCCCATTTTGCTGAGTGTTTTAATCATAAATGGGTGCTGTACCTTATCAAATGATTTTTCTGCAACTATCGAGATGATCATGTGGTTTTGTCTTTTCCTTTATTTATGTGATGTATCATGTTTACTGATTTGCATATATTGAACCATCCCTTCATGCCTGGGATTAATCCCACTTGATATGGTGGACAATCTTTTGAATGTATTGCTGGATGAGGTTTGCCAATATTTTCCTGAGGATTTTAGCATCTATGTTCATCAGCGAAATTGGCCTGTAGTTTTCTTTCTTTGTAGGGTCTTTATCTGGTTTTGGGATCAGGGTGATGCTGGCCTCATAGAAGGAGTCTGGCAGTCTTCCCTCCTCTTGGATTTTTTGGAATAGTCTGAGAAGGACAGGGGTTAGCTCTTCCTTAAATGTTTTGTAAAATTCTCCTGTGAAACCATCTGGCCATGAGCTTTTGTGTGCTGGGAGTTTCTTAATTACTGCTTCAATTTCCCCAGGTGTTATCGGTCTGTTCAATCTTTCTGTTTCCTCCTCCTTCAGTGTTGGAAGATTATACTTATCCAGAAATGTGTCCACTTCATCAAGGATTTCAAATTTCTTGGCATATAATTGTTCATAGTAGTGTCTTACAATCCTTTGTATTTCTGTGGTATCAGTTGTTATTTCTCCTGTTTCGTTTCTGATACTATTAATTTGGGTCCACTCACTTTTTGTCTTGATGAGTCTGCTTAAAGGTTTGTCAATTTTATTTATCTTTTCAAAGAACCAGCTTCTGGATTGGTTGATCCTCTGAATTGTTCTTTTCGTCTCTATGTCATTCAGTTCTGCTCTAATCTTGACTATTTCCTTCCTTCTACTTGATCTGGGATCTATTTATTGTTGTTTCTCCAGTTCTTGAAGTTGTAGTGTTAGGTCTTTTATTTGAAATGTTTCTATCTTTTTTAGGTAAGCCTGTATTGCTATGAACTTCCCTCTCCGGACTGCCTTTGCTGTGCCTCATAGGATTTGGACTGTTGTCTGTTCATTTTCATTTGTTTCCAGAAATTTTTTTATTTCTTCTCTTATCTCACTATTGACCCATCCATTGTTTAATAGTCTCCTCTTCAGTCTCCATGAGTTTGCAACTTCTTGAAGTTTCTCTTTGAGGTTGATATCCAGTTTCAAGTCCTTGTGGTCCGAGAAAAAGTTTGATATTATTTCAATTTTCCTGAATTTGCTGAGGTTTGCTTTGTATCCTATCATATGGTCTATCTTTGAAACACTGCCATGAGCATTTGAAAAGAATGTATATTTTTCTTCTTTGGAATGTAAGGTTCTATATATGTCAGTTAAGTCTATTTGATTCAGTGTTTCATTCAGCTGCACAATATGTTTATTAATGTTTTGTTTGGAAGACCTGCCCATTTTTGACAGTGGGGTGTTGAAATCCCCTACTATCAGTGTGTTGCTGTCTATATCTTTTTTGAAGTCGTCCAACAATTTCCTTATAAACTTGGGGGCTCCTATATTTGGAGCATATATGTTTACACTGTTTATGTCTTCTTGATAGATTCTTCCTTTAAGTATTATAAAGTGCCCCTCTGGGTCTCTTTGTATGGCCTTTGTTTTGAAATCTACTTTGTCTGATACAAGTATGGCAACTCCAGCCTTTTTCTCATGCCCATTTGCTTGGAATATTTTTTCCATCCCTTTACTTTCACTCTGTGTAGGTCTCTTGCTCAGAGTTGGGTCTCTTGTAGGCAGCTAAGCACTTTAAATATAACTGAGAATCAGGTTACCAAGCTTTTCCTGAGTCCTGTTGCTAAATCCTCCCTGGCTTTACAGCAAGCCCTTTCACATTTGTTGCAATACTGGTTTGGAAAAACAAACTCCTTTATTTTTTTTTTCTTTTCTGGGAAGCTCTTTATTTCTCCTTAAATTTTAAATTACGCCCTTTTGCTGGATAAAGTAGCCTTGGGTGTAGGTTCTTGTTTTTCATCACCTTGAATATTTTATGCCAAATCTTTCTGGCGTGAAATGTTTCTGTTGAGAAATCAGATGACAGTCTAATGGGAGCTCCCTTGTAGGTAACTAACTGCTTTGCTCTAGCGGCATTTATATTCTCTCCTTGTCTTTAATCTTTGTCCTTTTAATTGTGATGTGTCTTGGTGTTGGCCTCTTTGGGGTACATCATGTTTGGGCCTCAACTCACTTCCTGGATTTGTGTGTCTTTTTCCTTCACCAAGTTGAGGAAGTATTTGGTCATTATTTCTTCAAATAAGTTTTTAATCCCTTGCTCGCTCTTTTCTCCTTCTGGTATCCCCATGAGTGGATGTTGTTATTCTTTATGTTGTCCCAAAGGTCCCTAAAACTATCCACTTTTTTAAAATATTTTTTTCTTTTTTATAATTTAGATAAATATATGTATTTATATCAAATGATACACATGGTATCTAAAGTTTATAGCATTCCAAGCTGAAAAACATGATAATATATGGTATGAATTCACATACAGAGATATGTTTGGATAGGTAGGGGTGTGTGTGTGTGTGTGTGTGTGTGTGTGTGAGACACACACATACAAGTCTACACACAAGGCTATTCATAGTTTAAACATCATGGGAATTAATTTTCCCCCTTTGGCCAGTATTTGTTAGCATTATTATTAATAAAACAAATTTAAAATTTTTTACTGATATTCTTTTAGAGTTCAAATCACCCTCTACTTTTTTTTGTAACTATTAATTTTAATAAATTTCTTCCACAATGTTTAGTAGGTTTATCATAAATGCAAATCAGTTTCACATAATCTTACATATGCACAAATATTTCTATTTTAATTTTAAAGAAATATTAAAAAAATACTCATTAATGAGAATCAAGTCCAGGAGAATATGTACTAATTCAGCCAAGGAAAAGTGTTGTAAATAGATTATTTACAATTAAAAACTAATGTATTTTTTATTGTATTTTATCATATATTCAAATTAACCTTATTTTTTCTTTATAAATGACTTTGATGTTTGTATATGTTTTATCTTTTTCTTTTTTTCTAATTAATTAATTTATTTCAAATACGTCCGTCTCCGCCCACCCCCACCACCTTCTGCCGCCCCCTCCCTCCCTCCCCCAACTCCACCCCACCAGTTCTGTCCATGAGCTCCCACCATAATTCCTTGACATTCCTCCTCCCCTCCCCCTCCCCTTCCTCCCTGCTGGTTTCCTCTCCTTTCAGTGTTGCTGGTCTTATTTTCCTTGCATCTTTGTATTGTTGGTAAGGTTCCACTTATAGGTGAGATCATATGGTATTTCCCTTTCGCCCCTCGCTTATTTTGCTTAGCATAATGCTCTCGAGTTCCATCCATGCTGTTGCGAAGTTTAGTAGTTCTTTTTTTCTCTCTGCTGCGTAGTATTCCATTGTGTAGATGTACCATGGTTTTTTGATCCAATGATCTACTGATGGGTATTTAGGTTGCTTCCAACACTAAGCTATTGTAAATTGTGCTGCTATGAACATTGGGGTGCATATGTTCTTTGGAATTGGCGTTTTGGGATTCTTAGGGTATAGTCCCATCAGGGGAATCACTGGATCCAAAGGCAGTTTCATTTTCAGCTTTTTGAGGGAATTCCACACTGTTTTCCACAATGGCTGCACCAGTCTGCATTCTCACCAACAGTGTACTAGGGTTCCCTTATGTCCACAGCCTCGCCAGCACCTGTTGTTTGTTGATCTGTTTCTGATGGCCATTCTGACCGGTGTGAGATGGTACCTCATTGTGGTTTGATCTGAATTTCTCTGATGGGTAGTGATGCCAAGCATCCTTCCAAATGTCTTTGAGCCCTCTGTACCTCCTCCTTGGAAAAGCGTCTGCCCAGGTCCTTTGCCTATTTTTTGATTGGATCGTTTGTCTTCTTGGAGTGGAGTTAAGTGAGTTCTTTATATATCTTGGATATCAAACCTCTATCGGATATATCATCAGCGAATATATTTTCCCATATGGATGGTTCCCTTTTCATTTTGCGGATGTTTTCTTGAGCTGTGCAGAAGGTTCTTATTTTGATGAGGTCCCACTTGTTTATTCTTTCCTTTATGTCCCTTGCTTTAGAAGTTCTATCAGTGAAAATGTTGCTGCATGGGATATCTGGGAATTTCCTGCCAATGTTCTCCTCTAAGACTTTTATGGTGTTGTGACTTCTATTTAACTTTTTTATCCATCTTGAGTTTATTTTTGTGTATGGTGTCAGCTGATGATCAAAACTCAATTTTTTGCATGTAGCCCTCCAGCTCTCCTAACATTTGTTGAAGAGGCTATTATTGCTCCATTTAATGCTTCTGCCCCCTTTGACAAATATTAGATGCCCATAGAGACCTGGGTTTATTTCTGGGCTTTCTATTCTGTTCCACTGGTCTATGAGTCTGTTCTTGTGCCAGTACCAGATTGTTTTGTGTATAGCGGCTTTGTAGTAGAGTTTGATTTCCAGTATTGTGATTGCTCCTACTTTGTTTTTCTTTCTCAAAATTGCTGCTGCTATTTGGTGTCATTTATGGTTCCATATAAATTTTTGAAATGTCTGTTCTGTTTCTGTGAAATATATTATTGGTATCTTAATAGAGATTGCGTTGAATCTATAAATTGCTTTGGGAAGTATGGACATTTTGATTATATTAATTCTTCCAGTCCATGAGCACGGTATATGCTTCCATTTATTTGTGTCTTCCTTAATTTCCTCCTTCAATGTTGTATAGTTTTCTGTGTACAGGTCTTTTACGTCTTTGGTTACATTTATTCCTAGGTACTTTACTTTTCTTCTTGCTTTATCGAATGGTAAATTTTTTCTGATTTCTTCTTCTTCTATTGCATTGCTGGTGTACAAAAATGCCTTTGATTTCTGAATGGTGACTTTGTATCCTGCTGTTTGCGAAATTCATTTATTAGGTTAAGGAGTTTTTTGGTAGATTCTACAGGGTTCTCTATGTACACTATCATGTCATCTGCAAACAATGATAGCTTTACTTCCTCCTTTCCTATTTGGATGCCTTTTATTTCTTTTTCTTGTCTGACCGCTGTGGCTAGGACTTCCAATACAATGTTGAAAAGAAGTCGTGACAGCAGACATCCTTGTCTTGTCCAAATCTTAGTAGGAAAGCTTTCAGTTTTTGCCCAGAGAGTATGATGTTGGCTGTAGGTTTTTCATATATGGCCTTTATTATGTTTAGGTATGCCCCCTTTATTCCCATTATTCTGAATGTTTTTTTCATAAATGGGTGCTATACCTTTTTTCGCATTTATCGACATGATCATGTGGTTTTTGTCTTTCCATTTGTTTATGTGATGTATTACATTTATGGATTTTCATACGCTGAACAATGCTTGCATCACCGGGATGAATCCCACTTGATCATGATGGATGATGTTTCAAATGAATTGCTATGTGTGGTTTGCCAAAATTTTGTTGAGGATTTAGTGTCTATGTTCATCAATGATGTTGGCCTGTAGTTTTCTTTCTTTGTAGTGTCTCTATCTCACTTTGGGATTAGGGTGATGATGGCCTCATAAAAAGAGTTTGGAAGTCTTCCCTCAGCTTGGATTTTTTGGAATAGTCTGAGAAGGACATGGATTAGTTCTTCCTTAGATGTTTTGTAAAATTCTCCTGTGAAACCGTACATCTAGGGCCTTTGAGTGCTGGGAGTGTTTTGATTACTGCTCCATTTTCCCTGCCTGTTATCGGTCTACTCAGGCTTTCTGCTGCTTCTTCATTCAGTGTTGGAAGATTATACCTTTCTAGAAACTTGTCCCTTTCATCAAGGTTTTCAAATTTCTTGGCATATAACTGTTCATAGCAGTTTCTTACAATCCTTTGTATTTCTGTGGTATCAGTTGTTATTTCTCCTCTTTCATTTCTAATATGATTTATTTCAGTCCTCTCCCTTTTTTCTTGATGAGTCTGCTTAAAGGCTTTTTGATTTTATTTATCTTTTCAAAGGACCAGCTCCTGGATTGGTTGACCCTTTAAATTGTTCTTTTCATCTCTATGTCATTCAATTCTGCTCTGATGTTGATTATTTCTTTTCTTTTACTTTCTCTGGGATTTATCTTTTGTTTTTTCTCCAGTTCTTTTAGTTGTAGGGTTAGGTCATTTATTTGAAATGTTTCTATCTGTTTGAGGTAGTCCTGTATTGCTATGAACTTCTCTCTCAGGACTGCATTTGCTGTGTCCCATAGGTTTTGGGCTTTTATGTGTTCATTTTCATTTGTTTCCAGAAATTTTTTGATTTCTTCTTTTTATCTCATTATTGACCCAATCATTGTTTATAGTGTGCTATTCAATCTCCATGTATTTGAATGTTTTTGAGATTTTTCCTTGAGGTTGGTTTCCAGTATCAAGGCCTTCTGGTCAGAGAAAATGCTTGCTATTATTTTAATTTTCCTGTATTTCTTAAGGCTTCTTTTGTGTCCTATCATGTGGTCAATCTTTGAAAAAGTTCCATGCGCATTTGAAAATACTGTGTATTTTGTTTCTTTGGGATTAAAGGTTCTATATATGTCAGTTAAGCCCATTTGATCTAATGTATCATTCAGTTCCACAATATCTTTCTTTATATTTCCTTTGGAGGATCTATCCATTTTTGACAACTCTGTGTTAAAATCTCCTATCAGAAGTCCTCCTAGATTTTCCTTATATATGTGGGTGCTCCTATGTTGGGTGCATATAATTTGCAATGTTTATGTCTTCTTGATGGATCCTTCCCTTTTGTGTTATAAAGTGTCCCTCTGGGTCTCCTTTTATAGCATTTGTTTTGAAATCTATTTTGTCTGATATATAAGTATTGCTACCTCTGCTCTTTTTTCTGTCAGTTTGCTTGGAATATTTTTTTTCCATCCCTTTACATTCAACCTGTGTAGGTCCTTTGTTCTGAGGTGGGTCTCTTGTAGGCAGCATATGAGTGGGTCATGTTTTCTTATCCTTTCAGCTATCCTGTGTCTTTGATAGGGGCATTTAGGCCATTTACATTTAGAGTTATTACTGATAGGTATTTATTCATTTTTTCCCTTTGTACCTGTGCTCTTCTCATCTTCACTCTTTTTCTTCTTCTTAAACCAGTCCCTTGAGCATATTTTGCAGTGCTGGTTAGAAGGAGGTGTATACTTTTAGCCTTTTTTTTTTTTGTCTGTGAAATTCTTTATTTCGCCTTCCATTTTAATTGAAAGCCTTGCTGAGTAGAGCAGTCTTGGTTGCAGTCCTTGGCTTTTCATGACTTAGAATATTTCTTGCCATTCCCTTCTGGCTTGCAGTGTTTCTGTTGAGAAGTCAGCTGCTAGCCGTATCAGGCTCCCTTGTATTTTAATACCTGTTTACCCCTTGCTGCATTTAGGATTTTTTCTTTGTCTTTCATATTTGCCATTTTAATGATGCTGTGTCTTGAAGTGGTCCTCATGGGGTTTCTCTTGTATGGGGCCCTCTGTGATTAGTGGACTTGTGAGACTTTTTCTCTCCTCCAATTAGGGGAGTTTTCCATCATATTTTTTCAAACAGGTTCTCCGTCCTTCGTTCCTCTTTTCCTTCTGGTATCCCTATTATACGGATATTATTATGTTTCAGTTTGTCTTGCCTTTCCCTAAATGCCTGTTCACTCTTTTTGAGTCTTTTCTCCATTTCTTACTGTTTCTGGGATCTTTTTTCTACCTTCTCCCTCAGCTCACGGATTTGATCTTCTGCTTCATCTACCCTGCTTTGGATTCCTTCTACTGCGTTCTTTAATTCAGAAATGGTATTCATTTCCTCTGGTCTCTTATTGATAGTTTCTATATCCTTTTTCATCTTGATATAGTTTGCCGTAAATTCCGCAGAGTTTCCCTGTATTTTCTCATAGTTCTCTTTGAGCTCACTGAGCTCATTGAGCTTCCTTAGATCCATTCTTTTGAACTCAATATCTGATAGTTTACTTACCTCTATTTGATTTAGTTTTCTCCTTGGCATTCCTCCTTTCCTCTCATTTGGGGGGTGGTGATTATTTGTCTTCCCATTCTTTGTGAGACTCCTTTTTCTTCTTCTTCCTTTTTTTTTTCTTTTGCTTCTGCTTCTTAAATTCATCAGTCTTGATTTTCTTACTTTGTGGATTGAACTTTTATGGTAGTATACTGGTCCCTTTTTTTCTTTCCTTTCTGGGTCTGCCTCTGATAATGTCATTTGTTTCCCCTGTCTTAGCTTAGGCAGTCTGTTTGAGACTTCCAGGAATCTACTGTCTGTGTCTCTCTCCTGCAATTGTTAATCTAGTCACTCTGCCCTCAGCTCTCAGGCCTAGGCACCACAGAGCTGTGTAGTGCCTCCTGAGAGTGGGGCTATTGTGTCCTTACAGGCTGCTGCCATTCAGGGGAGTGGTCTACCTGAGCAAAATGGAGACCATGGAATGGAGAAGGAGTTAGCACCAAGATTCCCCTGGCTACTCCCTCAGTTCTCTCCCTAACGCCTCTGCCAGGCTCTCCTCAAGTGTGTCCAGGAAGCTCTGTGTCCCCTTTAGCCAGGGATCTATTATCTCTGCCGGCCACAGTGCACTCAGCATGCAGGCCTGTGTGCAACTCCTGGGCAGAGTGTCCTTAGGGCAGGAGTATTGTTTCATTTATATCTGAGCGAAATGGAAGCTGCAGAGTTGGAGGTGAGTCATCACTGGGATCCTGCTGGCCACCTTCTCAGCTCTCACCCTAAAGCTTTCCTCACCAATCTTTCCTCAGAATCCAGCCCACTCTACTCCCTCCTCTGTCCAGAGACCAAGGAAGGTGATTGCCACTGCAAATTTTTGCGTTGGCCCTTTAAACATCTCTTTTTGTCTCCAGCTGCCTGTCTCTCACAGAGAGCACTATTACACTTTTTGCAGTTGTCTTTTGTCTGTGTGGTTTTTTGGATTCAGTTGTTGTAGTGTAGAGGTCCCTGCTTATCATTCAGACCCTTTATCTTAGGAGGATCCAACTGGACATTTCAGTATCCCTCTGGTGCTGGTGCCCGGGGGTTCCCAGCTCCTCCTCTCGGGCCTCTACCATACTTCTCACCTGGTAGGATGGGGCGAAAGCCGATTCCACTGTCTGTCCAAGGCTCCAAGGCTCCTCACTCGCTATCATTCCATTGTTTTCCAGGTGATTTCTTCACAATTTACTTGCAATTCCGGTTTGGTCCTGGGAGGAGGTCAGTGTGACTTCCACTCACTCTTCCACCATATTCTGTTCTTCCTACAGTGTCAAAACTTTTTCTTCTTTAAACCCGAGTAGTATTCTATTGGGTAAATGTCCCATAGGTGTTTTATTCACTCATCGACTAATGGACACTTGGACTTCTTCCATATCTTGACAATTATAAATTATATTGCAATGAACATAAGAACATCTATGTTCTTTTGAATTATGTTTTGGGTTTCTTTGTACATATTCCCAGTAGTGAGATCACTTGATCAAAATACAGATCCATTTTTAATTTTTGATGTATCTCTATACTGTTTTCCACAGTAGCTGTACCAATCTGCATTCCCACCAACACTGCAAAAGTGTTCCTATTTTATCCACATCCTTGCCAGCCCTTGTTTTTCTTCTCCAGTTTTAAATGATAGCCTTGCTGGTCCTTGTTTTTCATTGATTTGAATATTTCATACCACAACTTATGCCCTGGAATTGTTCTGCTGAGAAATTGGGTGATGAACTAATTGGAACTCCCATGTATGTAATTACTGGCCTTTTTCTTGCAGCTTTTAGGATTTTCTCATTGTCTTTAAGCCTTGCAATTTAATTATGATGTGTCTCAGTGTAGGCCTGTATGGGTTCAATTTGTTTGGGATTCTTTGAGCTTCCTGGAATTGTGTGTGTTTTTCCTTCACCGGATAAGGAAAGTTTTTGGTTATGATTTCTTCAAATTGGGTCTCAATCCCTTGTTCACTTTCTCCTCTTTTTGGTATTGCCATGATACAGATGTTGATATGCTTCATGTTGTCAAAAATGTTGCTTAAGCTGTCTTCATTAATTTTTTTTTCCTTTTTGCTGCTCTTTTTGGGTGTTTCTTTCTACCTTGTCTTCCAAATCACTGATTTGATCTTCTGCTTCATATAACCCACTGTTTATTCCCTTCAGTGTATTACTTATTTCAGATATTGCATTCTTTATTTTTGCCTGGCCCTATCTTATGCTTTTTATGGCTTTTTTCATGCTTCTGAGTATCCTTATATTCATTACTCTAAAGTTTGATAAATTGCTTGCCTCCATTTCAACTAGTTCTTCTTTACAATTCCCCTCTTCTTTCATTTGGAGTCTGTTTCTTTGTTTTCCCATTTTGGTTCCTTCTTTGTATTTGTTTCTATGCATTAGGTAGATTGGCAATGACTCTTGGTGCATCCCTTTGTCAGACACTGCTTGTGACTGACCCTGAGCAACCTGTTTGGTTCTATCAGCAATCCCCTGTGTGTGGGTCCCTCTGCTGGGCCTGTTTGTGTACAGAAGGAATCAAGCTGTGCACCAAAGCTGGCTTTTACCAGCACTCAGCCCATAAAAGTTCAGCTAATATTTTAGAGCTCCCAGAGACCCACATTAGTTATTAAACTTTATCAATGTTTTTCTTTTTTTTCGTAGTATAAAATTTTTATATTTAGAATTAGCCGACTGGGCTCAGTTTAGATGATCTCAATTTTCTTGGCAACATCCAAAGCATCATAGTCTGGAGCCAGTCGAACATACGCCTTCTTCTCCCCATCAGGCCTGATCAGGGTGTTGACCTTGGCCACATTGATGTCATACAGCTTCTTCACATCCTATTTGATCTGATGCTTGTTGGCCTTGACATCCACAATGAACACAAGTGTATTATTGTCTTCTATCTTCTTCATGGCTTATTCCATAGTCAGGGGGAACTTGATGATGGCATAGTGGTCAAGCCTTGGGGAGGTAAAATGGGGTTACCTGGCTTGTTTCTCCTGGGAGTGCTCTTCCAAGGATATTTAGGCTGCCTTTGGACCTGCAGTGTCTTAGGCCTCCTGGACGTGGGAGATGTGTGAATCTTCTTCTTCTTCTTCTTCTTTTTTTTTTTTGTTGCTATAGACACCTTGTAGCACTGCTTTATTTGCTTTAAAAGCCTTTGCCTTGGCTTCGGCTTTGGGAGGAGCAGGGGCTTCCTTCTTAGCTCTCGGTGCCATCTTTGTGAAAAGCTAAACTTTATCAATGTTATAGCCTCAAGTTGTACTCTTTAGCATCCAGGCTTAAGTTCCACAGGGTGTGGCCAAGTAATTCCTATGGTAGGGGCTATTGGTTACCCTCAGGCTGATTTTACTTTGAGAGGAATGCTCTACCTGAGAACGGTGGCCTTTGCAGTATGGGGAATGACTTAGCACAGGGATCCTGGCAGCTACTCCTTCAGCTCTCTCCCCAGTGCCATCAACCCTGGACTCTCCTCATGCATATGTAGTCCACTCTGCCCTTCCTTCACCAGAGGCCAAGTAAGTGGCTGCAAATGGAATTTTGTGCATTGGCTCTTTAAGAGGCTCTTTGTGTCTGTAGTCAACTCTCCCTGGCGGAAAGAAACCCTGCTGCTTTTCACAGCTGGATGTTATCTGGGTTCCTTTCTAGCTCTGATGCTGTGAGCTGCAGAGTCCAGCTTGGGTTTAGACCCCACACATCTCAGGGGGGACACAATAGTCACTTAAATATCCCTTCAATACTTCAGCTACTTTCCAGGGGTATCCAGCCAGCCCTCTCATGCTTTTTCCACATTCTTTATCAGTCACTTTCTGGTGAAGTGGTTTCTTTTGTCTGTCCTTGGTTATAAGCTATGAGGAACTTACTGCAAACAATATCAGCATGAAAAAGGACATAGACACTATCAATAAGAGACAATAGGAAATGAAGAATACAATTTCTGAATTGAAGAACACAGTAGAAGGAATCAAAAGCAGGATACATGAAGCTGAGGACCGAATCAGCGAGCTGGAGGACAGGGTAGAAAAAGGTTCCAAGGAAGAGTAAAAAAATGAAAAAAAGACTCAAAAAGAATGAAGAGGCATTTAGGGAAATGCAGGACAACCTGAAATGTAATAATATCCATATAATAGGGATAACAGAAGGAGAAGAGGATGAGGAAGGGGTAGATAACCTGTCTGAAAAAGTAATGATGGAAAACGTCCCCAATCGGAGGAGAGAAAAAGTCACCCAAGTCCAGGAAGCACAGAGGGTCCCATTCAAGAGGGACACAATGAGGCCACTCCAAGACACATCATCATTAAAATGGCAAATATCAAAGACAAACAGAGAATCCTAAAGCAAGAAAGGGAGAAAGAGGTAGTAACATATAAGGGAGCCCCGGTATGGCTTGCATCTGACTTCTCAACAGAAACGCTGCAAGCCAGAAGGGAACGGCAAGAAATATTCCAAGTCATGAAAAGCAAAAGCCTGCAACCAAGACTGCTCTACCTAGCAAGGCTCTCAACTAAAATGGAAGGCAGAATAAGGAGCTTCTCAGACACAAGAAGGCTAAAAGAATACACCTCCATCAAACCAGCATAGCAAGATATGCTAAAGGGACTGCTCTAAGAAGATGAAGAAAATGTTTCTACGAATACCCAGTTCCTTTCAGAGTTGCCAATACTTGATATTACCAATATTTTTAATACTCATTAATCAGTGGGACTTCCACTCACTCCTCCTTTTTCTTGATTCTCTACCTGTTTTGCTTTATTTTTAACGAGCTTTTTTGTATTGTTAAAACCTGTTGCTTGGAGCATGCGAGTATGAGGGGGTTTTTTTTGTTTGTTTCTGTTTTTTTTTTTTTAATTAGAAAAGAATATCATCAATGGGTTTTACTTAGGAGAATGTATAGAATCATATCTTTTACCTGGGTTACTGTGAAGCCTCCTAACTTGTCTCCCCACCTCCATTTGTGCCTTCTAAGACATTCTTTTCCCTAAAGCACTTAGAATAAAATCCAAATTCCTAACTATACCCTGCAATGTTCTACATGACATTGCTCTAGACTACATTTCCAGACTTACCTCCAATCACACTCTCCAGGTTCACTCTACTCCAACCACACTGCTTTCATTTCCTTGAACTCTCCAAGTATTTCCAGTCTAGTTCTTCATATTTGCTGCCCCTTGCACCTAGAAACCCTATTATTTTCCTTCCCCCCAACACTCTCTTTGTCTGGCTAAGTCCTAGGTATTTTTCAAGTTTTAGGTAAAGTGTTAAATCCTTAGAGAAGCTTTTTCTGCTTTCCTTCCTCAGACTAGGTTTGGTTTCTCTGTTAGATATTTTCAAAGCACTTATTTTTTTCCTTCATAGCAATAACAATAAACTTGAAAATATATGTTTATGTGTTTACTTTGCTTCTTTGTCTCCCTTGCTTAACTGTTTGCGAGAACAGGGACCATATCCAGCTTCCTAATTGCTGTATCACTAGATCTTAACATAGTGCTGGGTGGATATTTGTTGAAAGAATGCATAAATGAATTAATGAATAAATGATTGAATCCTCACAAATTTTACTGGAAATTATGGAACCAAAAATTGAGGCAAAGAATATTGTGAAAGAGAAGGGTAATGATATGCCACAATTGTGGTCTTAACTTCCAGTTCTGGTAATAGCTAAGATTCATTGAAAAATGCTGACAAGATAAATTTCTTCTTGTATTCTCTTTTCCTACGGTTGCACTAGTGGACTATTTCTCTTTAAAGGGAAAAAGTCCTGTGAATTAGCTTAAAAACAAAACAACAATAAAGTTGTTACTTCTGAGGTTAAAGAGAGAAGGACATTGAAGTACAATGATTTGTAGATTGGTATAAATTAGTGTATCACATTTCATTGCCTTGAAGCTCTATCTCATTATATAATTGATACAGTACCACATAACCATAGCTCAATTCAAGTTGGCCTGGAAATGTTTTATTTTCTCTTCCAGGGACAACTTGTATGTATTCAGTCAGCTTGATTAATGATGGTTTCTGTAATTAGGGCCAATATATAGGAAAAAGGGATACATTTTTTTATTTACACTAGAGAAGAGAAATATTGGTTACAGCTTAGGCTTGCTCCAGAGTTTCACACATTAGGTATAATCTTAAATTCTTAAAGCCTTTTAAAAAGATGCCACAAAAGCAAAGTAGGATGCTCTTTTGATCCTGCAACATCATGGACTTAAATTCAGATACTAGCTTTCTTTCAGTTAAACCCACCCTCAACTCTTAACCTCCACAGAAGAAAGTCATGGTGGTAATTTCAATGTCAAATTCTCTACAAGATCTTAGTGCTTTGACACAACCATTTTTTCCAAAATCTCAATCTTTTCTTTTGACTTGATCTAGTCACAAACTAGATGCTTGATATCATCTACATAAGTCTAGAAAACTATCTGCTTGAGTGTTTAGTCCCTTAATAGTTCACATAGAAGCAACAGATATCTTTAAGTCACTCATCTCTTCAAAATTTACTCCCATGTAACACCACAGTTCTACAATGATGTGTGAGGCAAAGTAACACTAGCTTTAAAACATAATTTATCCATAAATAATTATGAGATATACTTATGCAATGCAGTAGAGAAGAGGTAAGTGACATTGGCATAATTCATAAAATAGGTATGCCCAATTAAGAATAAAAGATAGGAAATGAGAGAACAAGATGTGTAAATATATCATACTTTTCTTTATATTCCTTTTAAATGTCTAGGATTTCAACTACTAAATATAAACACTGTATGCTAAAAGGCATTGTTAATAATAATTAATGCATAAAAAGAAAAATATTTTTAACCTAACTAGATCCAAACATTGAGAGCAGGACTGATGAAGACAAATAATGCAGTCTGCTCAAGAGTATTTCTGATTCAAGTAAAACATGTTTGTATGGTGCATCGAACTATTTATAATCCTTTGTTATTTATATATTCTAGAACAATAATGAGATCCTAAACAGAGAACAGTAAATCATCTAATCAAATTAATTCAAAGACTGCCAAATACACTTTTATGGTGATAGTAATGACTGATTATTATGCAACTGATTGTATCAGGGCATAATTAATTGGCTTAAATTTGTAAGACTATTGAAATAAGTAGACCAACCAATTCATGGTCATATCTCAGTTATTTTATTGACCATGCAGTAATCTAGTGGTTAGCCCGTAAATTCTATCCACCTATTATTATAAAAATAGAATAGCTTATTAGTATGAGAAAACAACATTCTCTACTAGAGTAACAGAAATGACTGTAAATGATCATAATATCAGTATAATTGAATTTAGGCCCTTTCTGAAGTATGTCAGAATAATAGAGAAGAAAGAAAACAGTAACCAGTCTTAAAAGTTTTATCAGGGCTATTTTGCCATGTTTCTCCCTTATTCATGCAGTTTCAGAAAAAATTAACAAAATCCAACTCTCTCTTTAAATTTACAGTAACTTCAAGAGTTTCAGTTTCCAGGATATAGAAAGCTTTGGCGCTGTTGCAATCCACAGGATGGGGAAGGTTCAGCAACAGTTTCCTAGATGAAACAAAACAAAAACATAGAATCAGCTTCCTAAAGTGATATCAAGAAGATATTACATTTAATAAGACAATGGAAAGCAATATATACCATCAGAGCATTAGAAGCCAACCCCCCCCAACTATTTAGGCAGTATAAGTAGTGGATCAAAAGTATACTTAAGTAACATAAATTGTATACCAGTGTTTTGGCCTTAAAAATCAAAGCAGTGGTTTTAACTTCTCCTTCTTTTATTCTAAATTGACCTCATTTTGTATTATGTAAACATAGTCTCAGGCTTTGTTTATACGCATAGAAATAGAATCATTGCAACTTTCAGTTAGTTGGACAGATCTGTTGCCAGCCACATATAAGTGTGCATGAAAAATCTGAAAATTGGAATGGTTCTACAAGAACTTTGCTAACACAACTTTAGCCTGTCTCTACTGCAGGTGTAGTTGTGAAAACTCAAGCCTGCAATGATTTCAATACCAGATCAATGAAAGTGCTTTCCTTTGCTTGCTTCTGATTCTTTCTACTGTACATTAACAAAAATTCCCTGTGAGGGATTGCTGGTTTATTTTGCAGTTGATGGCTCAGTTGCTGGATAGCTTCATGCTTTAGATGAATTGCTGGGATGTGACATACATAATTCTGTCATAGTAGTATGAATCTGAATTATGCATGGGGTTGTCACATGCTGGTACCCGAAGAAAATTAAATGCATGAAATGCTTACCTCTCATTCTCAATAGATAATGCTTAAGTATCTCTATAAAAAGTGGACAGAAAAGCTCTTTTGCAAGGTATAAGATTCTAAATCATTAAAGGAATCTGGTATTTTTAAAGGGTACTTATTGAATACTTGTATAAAGAATTAGTATTTGAAAACAAAACCCTCGAAAATCAACTGGTTTTTTGCAGACCTAAGTTCAGGACATTGAACTCAGTGAAAGTTTTGTATTTATCTA
The DNA here is from genome assembly GCF_021234165.1 of Pteronotus mesoamericanus. NCBI lineage: Eukaryota > Metazoa > Chordata > Mammalia > Chiroptera > Mormoopidae > Pteronotus > Pteronotus mesoamericanus. Next base: position 3,494,281 of record NW_026555144.1, on the reverse strand, counting down.
CACATCTACAGGACCTGAAAGAGAAATTTTCTGTGGCTCTTATTCTATTCCAGATATTTGGGGTAGGAGAAACAGCTGCCTCCACTTTAAGTAGTGAAATCACAATGTATTTTAATGTAGCCTATAATATTTATTATCAAAAAAATAGGTGCAGAAACATTTAGAGTCCATCTTGTAAAAGTTGTGAACAGTATAGGTCATGCTAGAGTTAGATTTGCTTTATCCCTTATTCTACAAATGAGAATATATTCACTTTTTTAAAAAGCAAAGCTCAGTGGTGGTAGCTTCACTACACTCAGAGACAACTATAAATTAGCTGAACAAGGAGTTCCAATGATAATGTGCATTTATTTCTCTGTCCAGAGAAAGATAACTTCAAAAGAGGCAGTGACCACTGGGATGATCCATCTATCCTTGCATTTCTGTCTAGTCCTTAGTAGTATAGCTTCACATACTAAAATTTTGAACAATACAAACTGTGCAACTTATTCAGGCTCTTAGGAGGAGGAAAGTACTTTTGTCTAGTCTGTTTTACCATCTGCTATCTAAAGTGAGATTTATATTTAAACAAAGTAAAATTGTACCAATACTTACTATGTACAATTCATTGAAGTACAGGAATGTGTCTTATCTTCTTGTCCCCCCACCCCAGTGTCTAGCAGAAGACTTTATAAATATTGAGTGAATAAATAATTGAATAAAAAGCAAACTGACCACCACAAAATGATATTTGAATAACTACTACAAATCAGTACTATAAAATATGAATAAACATTTAAACCCAAATCCCCCAGCCTTTACATTGATATTTGTTTTTTAAGAAACTACAGTTTAGACACTGATCAAATGTTTGTCCAGTGCCAATTTTCATTAGAAATTATTTAAATGTAAACAATAATATAAGAAAATAAAAGAATTGTCTGTACAATGAACTTTAAAGATTTGCATGATTACATTTATATTGGAGAATGCAGTTAATGTTGTTTGCAAGAGATTTAAATAAGGGACAGTGTTGCTCTGTGCATATTTACATAATGCAATTTTTACTTTATGTGGTTAATAAATGATTTAATTTATATATCTGGGTTAAAAACATACATGATCTTTTTAAGGTTTCCTACCAGAGACACAACTATTTTTGTAATTGTCATTCAATTGCAGTTATCCCTGTTTTCCCCGCATTGTTCTCCCCTGCCTCACCCACTCCTCAATCCCTCAATCAGTCCCCACAACTATTTTTAAAGAAAGTGCAGAAATAGCTACTAAGCTACAATTCACTATTACATTTAAAAAACTATTTTTTTAGGTATCAATGTCATTGAACATCAGTCAACACACAATTAATAGAATTAAAGGTGCACAGCAAAGGTAAGAATAATCTAAAGCAGCACTCAACCAAAATTAAGTTACATTTGTCTTCAGAATATGTTTTAATTATCACATTCAAGGAATTCATTTCTGATATTCTTAGAATTTACTTAAAAAATAATGAAACCCCATGTGAAGACAAAGGCAGAAGATTCTGGGAAATTATCCAATTTCCCCATCTTTCCTTCTTTATATGTTCTTTATGTTGGGAATCTACATGCCAAAACAGCCAGTTTTTAAGAAACTGGATTAAATAAACTTTTTTTTTCTGTTGGTTGAACAATGCTAAATATCTGGGTATTATTTATAATTACAATGTAATTGAGTATCATTTGACTGATATTAGTAGCCAATTCAGTGAAAGTTAATTCACTTGTTCTCTGCCTTATGAACAAAATATCCTCTCTTATCTTTCTTGAAGCAAGTAAACATAGTTTTACAGTGTGTCAAAGTCAGAAACTAAAGAAAGTAGATGTGAACATAAATAAACTAAAAAACAAGACACATTTCCAATAATACAATTCCAGTGAATAGTATAACCCCAAAGAGGGCTCCAGCATTTAAGAAAAGAGATAAAAACCTTAGTTCTGTCTTCTGCCTTCTATCTTAATGATTTTTTTTCCCTTAAGAGACACTATCTCTCTGAGCTGATCATTTAATATAGGAGTACAGTATGATCCAAATGACCTAATGCAGCCCACGTTCTATGTGGAAAAGTATCTGTGTGTGAGTCTTCCATTTAGTGAGCTCTGATAGATATCTAGAATGACAGCACCCAGAACAGCTGTCTAGGATTGATGGGGACAGTGAGAACTGCTAGGGGAACAGATATTAACTCCATGGTGTGTAGATATGTGTGTACTTTAACAACTACACAAATATCATGGAAGATTATCCATTTTACTGACTTTCCTTGCAAAGGTTGGGTGCAAGAATAAATGTGTATATAGCCCTAGCTGGTGTGGCTCAGTGGATTGAGCGCCACCCTGTGAAACAAAGGGACGCGGTTCGATTCCCAGTGTAGGGCACATGCCTGGGTTGCAGGCCAGGTTCCCAGCAGGGGGCACACAAAATGCACTCACACATTAATGTTTCTCTCCCTCTCTTCCCGTCTCTAAAAATAAATAAAACCTTTAATTAAAAAAATAATAAATGTGTATATAATATGCAATGAAAAAATCACAACACTCCTTGAAGTGAATGGTAGGAATACTGAATATAAACTTTATAACACGGGGTAATCATAAGGATACAGTTTGAAATTACTATATAAGTAATGACAAAATATTTTATTTTCTTATTTGGTATTCATCTGAAGATCATTTGCATTAAATGCATATACTGTAGAAATCAAGGTTAAGCTATGTGTATACATTGTGTTGTGTGTGTGTGTATATATATGTATATATACGTATATATATACATATATATACGTATATATATATAAGTATTTTGTATGAGGGATCTACTTTTTATTTGTTGAAGCTCTAAGATCAACAAGGTAGAATTATAGGTACTGATAATAAGAAGAAGAGAACGTGCCAGCAGTTGACTGCTCCTGAAACCCGGTTTAAAATGTTGATGAATTATAGAGAAAGAACCACTGCAGTCAACCAAAGTGTGCTCACTGCTATATATCCAGATGAAAGTGAACAAAGCAGTGAGATATTTAGATATCTTAACTAACCCACACCAGGATCCATTGATTCATTCTTTATAGAGTTGATTTTGAGAAACAGGACTGATTCATACAGGTTTCAGGATAAACATTTTATATCATTTTTTATTTTGTGTACTCCATTTTTGGAACATGATTTGAAATTGTGTAATAAAAAGACTATTTTGAAAATCTCAAGGTATTTAATTGAATCATTACATTATCATCTGTATCATATGTATTATTTTATTTTTATTTCTTTTTAAATTTCTTTTACTTTTATAAAAATTTTCAAATACATTTGTCTCCATTTACCCGCTACTACTTTCCCCTGCCCTCCCCTCCCCCACCTTCTCCCCTTAATCCTTCTCTACCTTGTCTTCGTCCATGTGTCCTTCACACCTGTTCCTTGATCTGACCCTTCCCCTTCACTTCCCTGCTACCCCCTTTCCTTCCTCCCTGCCAACCCCATTGGTATCTTCTTTCTTTCTTTCTTTCTTTTTTTGCTTTCAAAAGGAAGTATTGTTTATTTATTTGCTAGCTTGTTTTAAGTGGTGGAAAGAATGACTCTTACTAACTTAAGTTTTTTTTCCCCAATTTTCCTTTATTTGAGATTGATTTACTTGTTACTACTTATATGCCTAAACATTTAAAAAAAAAAGGTAATTTCTCTTAGCATAGGAAATATTTTCTTTTCAGGGGCGAATTATATTGTTTAAATACTCATTTAATGTTAAGATGTTATGGCTCTCATCTTTAAAGATGCAAACTCAATATAATATTTGCACAGAAATCAAATAGTATTAAATTATGAATTATGTTTTTATGAGATTTTTATATAGAAAATACTCCAGAGAACTTTCCCTGAGTTAGTAGTTGTGTAGATGCAGATAGAAGTGAACGCTGTTGAGCCTCAGAGATTCAAATTCACAGTCCATGCGGTAGATGGGAATATTTCAAAAGATGTGACTAAGGAGGCATTAGTTAGCATAAATCCCCTAGCTTCCCATATCTTACAAGATTAAGAGTCATTTATAAGGTCTTAGATTATTTTAGAGCTTTATGAATTCCTGCTAGGTAGTATGTTCCTCATACCGAAATGTAGGTGTTTGGGCCCAAAAATTAAGGTGTCCTTGACTGTGTGTACTTGAGACATACAGATGTATTATAAAGAATCAAACATTGAGTTTCTTCAAAAGTATCATATTTAACTCAATAGTATATTCAATCTAAATTCTACATCTGAAATATACATCTAAAATTATACATTTAATTAAATTCTACATCTAAAATGTGTTGGGTAAAAGGCAAAATGCCCTCTTCTAGCAGTGAGAGGTTACTATTAAATCCACCTGTTACTGCCACAGTACCACTGATCCTCTTTAATCTGGGAGTTTAGCGAGCGTTCCCTGTTGCCCTGGCTCCTCACTCATGCCACCCTCTCCCTGGCCTATTCAGCAGAAGGAAACAGTGAACTGCCTCCTGGAAGCTGCCTTTTAATTATAAACTGCCCTTCCTTTGTTTTGCTTACCCCCTCAAAAACCAATTTAGTATCAGCCAGCAAAGGCCGCTCTGCCGAGCATTCATTCTTCCTTTCTACATGGCTTGAGGGATCTGAACATTCACACTAGTACAGGTAGAGGTATTTTTGAATATCTGTCCTTTCAAAAGTCAGTGTCAGTGAATAGAAAGAATGTTAGAACCAGAGTTTAAGAGACTCGTGTTTAACTCCCAGCTCTATTATTTACTGTTTTACTTTGGGTAAATTATTTGGAATAATAATTCAGTTGATAGAATGCTTTTGATTGTCACCCCACGTAGTTGTAACGATAACAGTTAATTATATATTTTCAAATGATCTAAAATTTGGAAAACACTGAACAAACGCAAAATGGAGATGTATTCTATCCAGCCCTCTTGATTACTGATCATTTGGCAAAGTACCACCTGGATAACCCTCCAGCTTGCTGTTTTCTTCAAGGTGACAGGCCTTTCTCTCAGAACAAAAACATAGGACGAAGCCCACTTTTATATCACATCAAACACATTTATAGAAAAATTTGAATCTTCTGTTATGGACCTATCATGACTGGGTTGAACCAGACTCTGGAGAAACTGCTCTCATTAGCATTGTAGGAAGGCTCAAAAGCTGGAAGCTTTTAAAGTAGAGGAGAGATTCTCATGCTCTGACTTTACTTCAGATCAAATAAACAGCTTGCCTTTGGGGGAGAATAGACCTGAGATTACAATCAAGTTGATGATTCGATCCTTTGAACCTTGCTCTTTGAATGTTTTCTTTTCTTTATAAATTGATTTTTTCAAATATGTTTCTCTCTGCCTACCCCCCCACCACTTTCCCTTGCCCCCTCCCTCCCTCCCTCCTTTCCTCACTCAAATCTTCCCCTTTGGTTTTGTCCGTGAGTCCTTGCTTTATGTTCCTTGACTTTCCCCTTCCCTTCCTTGTCCCCCACCCCCTCTATGTCTCTGTTGGTTTCCTTTCCTTTCAGAGTTGCTGGTCTTATTTTCCTGGCATCTTGATATTGTTGGTTAGGATGCACTTATAGGTGAGATCATATGGTATTTCTCTTTGGCCCCCTGGCTTATTTTGCTTAGCATAATGCTCTTGAGTTCCATCCATGCTGTCGCGAAGTGTAGTAGTTCTTTTTTTCTTTCTGCTGCGTAGTGTTCCATTGTGTAAATGTACCATAATTTCTTGATCCAATCATCTACTGATGGGCATTTAGGTTGCTTCCAGCACTTGGCTATTGTAAATTGTGCTGCAATGAACACTGGGGTGCATAGGTTCTTTTGAATTGGCGTTTTGGGATGCTTAGGGTATAGTCCCAGCGGGGGAATCACTGGATCAAAAGGCAGTTCCATTTTCAGCTTTTTGAGGAAATTCCACACTGCTTTCCACAATGGCCACACAAGTCTATATGCCCAAGAACAGTGTACTAGGGTTCCCTTTTCTCCACAGCCTCGCCAGCACCTGTTGTTTGATGATCTGTTTATGATGGCCATTCTGACGGGTATGAGGTGGTACCTCATGGTGGTTTTGATCTGCATTTCTCTGATGGCTAGTGATGCCAAGCATCCTTCCAAATGTCTCTGAGCCCTCTGTACCCCCTCCTTGGAAAAGCGTCTGCCCAGGTCCTTTGCCCATTTTTTGATTGGATCATTTGTCTTCTTGGAGTGGAGTCAAGTGAGTTCTTTATATATCTGGGAGATCAAATCTCTATATGACGTATCATTAGCGAATATATTTTCCCATACGGCCAGCTCCCCTTTCATTTTGCTGATGTTTTCTTGAGCCGTGCAGCAGTTTCTTATTTTGATGAGGTCCCACTTGTTTATTCTTTCCTTTATGTCCCTTGCTTTAGGAGACCTATCAGTGAAAATATTGCTGCATGGGATATATGAGAGTTTCCTGCCAATGTTCTCCTTTAGGACTTTTATGGTGTTGCGACGTATATTTAAGTCTTTTATCCACCTTGAGTTTATCTTTGTGTATGGTGTCAGCTGATGATCAAAACTCAATTTTTGCATGGAGCCATCCAGCTCTTCCAACCGCATTGGTTGAAGAGGCTATTATTGCTCCATTTTATGCTTCTGCCCCCTTTGTCAAATATTAGATGCCCATACAGATCTGGGCTTATTTCTGGGCTTTCTATTCTGTTCCACTGGTCAATGGATCTGTTCTTGTGCCAGTACCAGATTGTTTTGTGTATAGCGGCTTTGTAGTATAGTTTGATGTCCAGTATTCTGATCTCGCCTACTTTGTTTTTCTTTCTCAAAATTGCTGTGGATATTTGGGGTCGTTTATGTTTCCATATAAATTTTTGAAATGTCTGTTCTATTTCTGTGAAATATGTCATTGGTATTTTAATAGGGATTGCGTTGAATCTATAAACTGCTTTGGGTACTATGGATATATTGATGATATTAATTCTTCCAGTCCATGAGCACGGTATATGCTTCCATTTATTTGTGTCTTCCTTAATTTCTTTCTTCAATGTTGTATAGTTTTCTGCGTACAGGTCTTTTACATCTTTGGTTAAATTTATTCCTAGGGACTTTATTTTTCTTCTTGCTATATTCCATGGTATTTTTTTCTGATTTCTACTTCTTCTATTTCAATGTTGGTGTACAAAAATGCCTTTGATCTCCGAATATTGACTTTGTATCCTGCTGTTTTGCCAAATTCACGTATTAGGTTGAAGAGATTTTTGGTAGAGTCTACAGGGTTTTCTATGTGCACTATCATGTCATCTACAAATAATGATGGCTTTCCTTCCTCCTTTCCTATTTGGATGCCTTTTATTTCTTTTTCTTTTCTGACCATAGTGGCTAGGACTCCAATATGATGTTGAAAAGAAGCGGTGAAAGCAGACATCCTTGTCGTTTTCCTGATCTTAGTGGGAAAGCTTTCAGTTTTTGCCCGTTGAGTATGATGTTGGCTGTAGATTTTCATTTATGGCCTTTAATACATTGAGGAATGCCCCATTTATTCCCATTTTGCTGAGTGTTTTGATCATAAATGGGTGCTGTACCTTATCGAATGCTTTTTCTGCATCTATCGAGATGATCATGTGGTTTTTGTCTTTTCTTTTATTTATGTGACTTTTTACGTTTATTGACTTGCGTATATTGAACCATCCCTGCATCCTTGGGATGAATCCTACTTGATATGGTGGACAATCTTTTTAATGTATTGCTGGATGCGGTTTGCCAATATTTTGTTGAGGATTTTAGCATCTATATTCATCAGTGAAATTAGCCTGTAGTTTTCTTTCCTTGTAGGGTCTTAATCTGGTTTTAGAATTAGGGTGATGCTGCCCTCATAGAAAGAGTCTGGGAGTCTTCCCTCCTCTTGGATTTTTTGGAATAGTCTGACAATGACAGGGGTTAACTCTTCCTTAAATGTTTTGTAAAATTCTCCTGGGAAACCATTTGGCCCTGGGCTTTTCTGTGCCGGGAGTTTCTTTATTACAGCTTCAATTTCCCCAGGTGTTATCAGTCTGTTCAAGCTTTCTGTTTCTTCCTCCTTCAGTGTTGGAAGATTATACTTTTCTAGAAATTTGTCCATTTCATCGAGGTTTTCAAATTTCTTGGCATATAATTGTTCATAGTAGTTTCTGACAATCCTTTGTATTTCTGTCGTATCAGTGGTTATTTCCCCTCTTTCAATTCTCATATTATTAATTTGGGTCCTGTTCCTTTTTTTCTTGATGAGTCTGTTTAAAGGCTTGTCTATTTTATTTATCTTTTCAAAGAACCAGCTTCTGGATTGGTTGATCCTCTGAATTGTTCTTTTCGTCTCTATGTCATTCAGTTCTGCTCTAATCTTCACTATTTCCTTCTTTCTACTTCCTCTGGGATTTCTTTGTTCTTGTTTCTCCACTTCTTGAAGTTGTTGTGTCAGGCCTTTTATTTCAAATGTTTCTATCTTTTTTTAGGTAAGCCTGTATTGTTATGAAATCCCCTCTCAGGACTGCCTTTGCTGTGTCCTATAGGTTTTGGACTATTGTCTGTTCATTTTCATTTGTATCCAGAATTTTTTTTTATTTCTTCTCTTATCTCATTTTTGACCCATTCATTGTTTAATTGTCTCCTGCTCAGTCTCCATGAGTTTGCAAAGTTTTGAAGTTTTTCCCTGAGGCTGATTTCCAGTTTCAAGCCCTTGTGGTCTGAGAAAAATTTGGTATTATTTCATTTTTCCTGAATTTGCTGAGGTTGTTCTATCATGTGGTCTATCTTTGAAAAACTGCCATGAGTATTTGGAAAGAATGTGTATATTTTTTCTTTGGGATGTAAGGTTCTATATATGTCAGTTAAGTCTCTTTGATTCAGTGTGTCTTTCAGCTGCACAATATCTTTATTAATGTTTTCTTTGGAAGATCTGTCCATTTTTGACAGTGGGGTGTTGAAATCCCCTACTATCAGTGTGTTGCTGTCTATATCTTTTTTGAAGTCGTCCAACAATTTCCTTATAAACTTGGGGGCTCCTATACTGGGAGCATATAAGTTTACAATGTTGATGTCTTCTTGATAGATTCTTCCTTTAAGCATGATAAAGTGCCCCTCTGGGTCTCTCTTTATGGCCTTTGTTTTGAAATCTACTTTGTCTGATACAAGTATGGCAACCCCGGCATTTTTCTCATGCCCATTTGCTTGGAATATTTTTTTCCATCCATTATTTTCAATCTGTGTAGGTCTCTTGCTCTGAGGTAGGTCTCTTGTAGGCAGCATATGTGTGGGTCATGTTTTCTTATCCATTCAGCTACCCTGTGTCTTTTGATTGGGGCATTTAGTCTATTCACATTGAGAGATATTACTGATAGAAACTTACTCATCTTTTCTCTTTGTAACTGTGTTCCTCTCTCTCTCATTCTTTTCCTTCATCTTCTCAAGCCAGTCCCCTTAGCATATCTTGGAGTGCTGGTTTGGTAGAGATGTATTCTTTTAGCCTTCTCTTGTCTGGGAAATTCTGTATTTCCCCTTCTATTTTAATTGAGAGCCTAGCTGGGTAGAGCAGCCTTTGTTGTAGGCCTTAGCTTTTCATGACTTGGAATATTTGTTGCCTTTCCCTTCTGGCTTGTAGTGTTTCTGTTGAGAAGTCAGCTCCTATCTGCATTGGGGCCCCCTTGTATGTTACTTTCTCCTTCTCCCTTGCTGCCTTGAGGATTCTCTCTTTGTCTTTGATAGTTGCCATTTTAATGATGATATGTCTTGGAGTGGACTTCCTTGGGTCCCTCTTGTGTGGGGCCCTCCGTGCCTCTTGGATCCATGATACCTTTTCTCTCCTCAAGTTAGGGAAATTTTCCAATACTACTTTTTCGAGGAGGTTCTCTATCCCTTGCTCCTCTTCTCCATCTAGTATCCCTATTATATGGATTTTATTGCGTTTCACGTTGTCCTGCATTTCCCTAAATGCCTCTCCATTCTTTTTGAGTCTGTTTTCCATTCCTTGTTCTTTCTGGGGGCTTTTTTCTACCTTATCTTCCATCTCACTGATTAGATCCTTCGGTTCATCCAGCCTGCTTTGGATTCCTTCTACTGTGTTCTTCAATTCAGAAATGGTATTCTTCTTATCCTCTTGTGTCTTCTTGATAGTTTCTATGTCGTTTTCCAGGTTGATATAGTTTGTTGGAAGATCCTGATAGTTTTTCTGCAGTTTCTCATAGTTATCTTTAAGCGGGCTGAGCTTGTTGAGCTTCCTTAGAACCATTGTTTTGAATTCAATATCTGATATTCCCTTGCCTCTATTTCATTTAGCTCTCTCTGTGGGGAGTCCCCTTTTCCACTCATTTGGGGGGAACTTCTTTTTCTTCCCATTTTTGTGAGAGTCTGTTATTTATTTATTTATTTATGTATGCATGCATGCTTCTGGTTCAGTTGGGCCATCTAGATTTCCTGACTTTGTGAATTGAACTTCTATGGTAGTAGGCAAATTTATTTATCTATCTATCTATCTATCTATCTATCTATCTATCTATCTATTTATTTATTCCTTTACTTTTCTTTCTGGGCCTACCTCTGATGATGTCAGTTGTTGATCCTATATTACCTTGTGTTATTTGTTTCAGCCTTCCAGGAGTCTACTGTCTGTGCCTGAGTCCTGCTTTGGGCAGCTTTGTGACCCCTTCGGCCAGGCACTATTTCTGTGGATGGCTCTGCACTCTCACGCGGGCTCCTTGATCACACTCCCTGGTCCAGCAGGATCCCCGTCCCGGGGCTTGCGCTGGTTGCCCCAGCCCAGGGGCCTTCTTCATGACCTTGCATACTCCTCTGGCCCCCCAGGCCATCGGGCACCCTGGCACTGGTAAATTTAGGGTCTTCTATTGTGTGCTTTCCCCACTTTTGGGTCTTCAGATGCGTTGCCTGCCCTCGCCAAATGGAGACTATGGAAATGGGAGGAAGTCAGCTCCAGGACTTTCCGGTTAATCTTATCTCCGGTCTCTCCTCCAGGGACTCTGGGCTGCTCTGTGACCCCTTCGGCCCCAGATCTACTATTTCTGCTGACTGTTCTGCACTCATGGGCCTGCGCAAGTTGATTTACACCTGCCCTCGCTGATCTGCGCACTCCCTGGCAGGCCCCATCGGTGCCAACCTGTGGGAGGCCTTGCCAGCCTGCTCGAGCCCTCGCCAACCCGCGCGGGTCCACACACACACTCACCAACCCTTGCCGGCTACTCGGCAGTGTGACTTCTACTCTCTACTCTGCCATCTTGAAGTTTCATATCATATGTATTATTTTAAAATGTATTCTCACAACTCGAGGATCTAATGATAAATTAGCTCTTAGAATTTTTGTTTTAAGTAACTGATGACAAGAATTTTTGTTGACTTTTATATGAAAATAATTTAATCTTAGTACCCCAACTATATCTAAAATGTTTAGATATTGCTTCCCTTATGCCATCACTGTGTAAAAAAAAAAAACATATGCAAGACTTACAACTTAAGGTATTTTCACCTCTAGTTATTTTTCCTTACAGATAATCCAACTGATGTGAATGTCAAGGACTGTATTTTGGTGATATCAACCTACTCTAAATGTACAAATGCACAGTAGAAAAAAAATCTAGTTATTTCCAAATACATTTTTGTTTATATTATGTAGACCAAAAATCTGAATGATTATCTTTCTTTTTAACTTTTCTTCAGTCTTCAGGAGTGATACAAAATAACCATGTACATTTTTAAAAAGAATATTGACTAAAGATTCATTAATATTATAATACAGTGTTCTAGTTCTAAGTTTTACTCACTTATCAGGAGTACAAAGGTCAAGGATCATTTCCTGGACATTAATTTTAATTTCAGAAGAGTTTGTATTTGGCAGTTTAATTTTAACCTGAAAGAGAAAATAAGAAGAAAAATGCTGTTGTCTTGAAGAACATGTAATTGGGAGAGTATAAGAAAGTAAAGGGGAATGAGAACTAATATTTATGAAGTGCCAACTATGTGCCAAGTTATGCTTTTTCCTCATAACAATCTTGAGAAGCAGATATCGCTACCTCCATTTTACAGATGGAGAAACTGAAATACAGGGAAATTTAGTGAGTGACCCAAAGGCAATAGGTCGTAATTTGACTAAGATCTACCTGACTGCAAAGCTATATAGAAACATTTTAGTTACTTGCCTATAACCTTCTTTGCCTGAACCTACATTCCAGTATATGTGCTAAAGTTGAAGACCTTCAACTGCCTTTGTATTGAGTGGTCCCTTATATAAAAAAAGAGCTTAGTTCTCATGTTAGGTATAGGTTGATGATGCCATCTGGTAGTCTCCTGTTATAAACTCCCATACCACATTTCCTAGAGAATTACAGGAGCCCAGAAAGTTTGTTAACATAAGAGGAATAAGAATATGACCCCTCCACATAAAATGGGAATATTTATTAGTTTTGTAAGATTTCACTTGAAAATGTCTCATTTCAATTACCACATGAATCAGCAATTACACTCCTTGATATATACTCAAGAGCATTAAAAGCAGGTATTCAAACAAAAACATGCATATAATGTTTTTGTTCACAAAAGCAGTATTTACAATAGCCAAAAGATAAAAATGGCCCAAATGCATATACATTGGTGAATGGATAACCCAAATGTGGATTAATGGAATATTATTCAGCCATAAAAAGGAATGAAGCACTATTACATGGATGAACCTTGAAAACATCAAACTAACTGAAAGAAGCCAGGCACGAAAAGCCACCTATTGTAGTACTTTTATGTGAAATATCCCAAATAGGCAAATCCAAAGAGGCTGAAGACAGAGGGTGGCTGCAAGATGCTAGGGAGAAAGAGGAGTGACTTTTAAATGAGTATAGACTTCTTTGGGCTGATCAATATGTTCTGGGATTACATATTGGTGATAGCTGCACAACATTGTGAATGTACTAAATGTCACTAAAGGCAAATTTTATATTAGGTGTATTTTATCACAATACAAGGTCTCTGCCCTCTAATTTAATTAATTCTCTTTTTGATAGAAGTTGATTATCTATTTATCTGTCTGCCTATCTGAGATGTCATGACATATGGTTTCCAAAAACAAAGAAAAACAACCTAAGCTTAAGGTAAATTATGAAGCTCTATCTAAAATGAGCTAAAAGACGTGAAATAGTGGACATCTGGTAATTTCAGAGCTCAGATGGCAAGGATAAAAAGCCAAAGGTTTTGAAGGCAATGTATATCAAATAACTAATGGGGAAAATGGAATTCCCTATAAAAAGCTTAAAGTAGGCAACAGTATTTTTGCAATATAAACTATGTACCCATGCATGTCGGTGAGTTAGCTTACTTTATTAAATCTGTATATAAAAAATATAGGTAGATAGGACTACAGAGGTCTTACTATCTATATCTATATCTATATCTACTATATCTAATATACATATATATATCTAATATATATACCATATATATATACCATATATATATATATATATATATATATATATATAATCTCCTATTCTCCTCACAGGAGATCCACTAGCCGCATCCTCTGCACTCCTCATGCCCCACCCTCCACACTCCCCATTCGCCTCCCCTGTTGAGCTCAGGCTGTGGCAGAATCTTGGACAGACTGAGAGGTATGGTTCTTGGATGGGGGTCATTCTTCCCTCACGCGTCCAACTGGTACAGAGCCCTCCTTTCACATGGCCAAATCTTTGCTTGTGCTTGATAAACTCTGCTGCCTCACCCTGATGACTGCCTGAGAACAGTCCCCATCACAAATGTCTGTGAGCACCCAGTGGGTGGCAGCTAGATTTGGTATACCCTGGGACATTTTCTGAGTGGCCTCAGACCCAGCATGGGAACTGAGTTTGAACCTTTATCAATCTAATGAACAATAATCACCCCTACCTGGTTACTCATTGAGAACTTTCCTCATACAAGTTGAGTACAGTGAGAGGCTCTTTCAGTGACTGAGGCTATCAAGCAGTTGGCATGTGGAGGCATCCAGAAGCAGATCTCAGGATGCTTTGGAACTTCCATTGACCTTCACCTGTCCCTGGGCCCAGTGATAATAAAAACTAGCCTTTGTGCAGAGCTTGGTCCTTCCTGCACACAACTAGGCCCGGAGGAGGCAGCCACAAACTGGAACATTTTGTAGCTCCAAACAGGTTGCTAGGGCCAGTCACAGGCAGAGTCAGCTACTGGCCAGTACCACAGTCCCCCTGCCGGAGGCTCTAGAATCAATACAACCAGTGGCCAACTTCAGACAACATCAGAGGAGGATCCAATTAGCTTCACAAGTGGCATATCCACAGGACAATCATGGCAGGCATGAGACCCTGATGAGATGAATTCTGCTCCATGTGTTCAGCACCTACACAGCAGCTCATACACCATGGTTTTGGTCAATACTCACAGTAAGCCAGCCTGAGGGTTGACCCGATATATAAACAGGGCAATAGTAATCAAGACTTGTTTACAACAGAAGGGCCCATATAACCCACACAAGGGACATTCCTGGAGCACCCAGATTAGGTGATCAAGAATACTACACCATTGGGTCTCACAGGGTTCCTACTACATAAGGCCACCCTACCAAGACTAGGAGTTATAGAAGGTCTACCTAACACATAGAAACACACACAAAGAGGCAGCCAACATGGTGATACATAGAAATAGGCCCCAAATGAAAGAACAGGATAAATCTCCAGAAAAAGAGCTAAATAAAATGGAGGCAAGCAATTTACCAGATATGAAGTTAAAAAAAAATGGTTATAAGGTTGCTCAAGGAACTTAGTGAAGACTTAAATAAAAATAGAGCAAGCATTAAAAAAACCATAGAAACAAACTAACAAAAAAGAACCAGTCAGAAATGAAGAATACAATATCTGCAATGAAGGGAATAAACAGCAGGTTGAATGAAGCAGAGGATCAAATCAGAAATTTGGAAGACAAGGTAGCAGAAAACACCCAATCAGAAGAGCAAAATTGAAAAAGGAATTAAAAAAATAAGGATAGTTTAAGAGAACTTTGAAACAACATGAAGCATAACATCAACATCATAAGGGTACCAGAAAGAGAAGAGAGTGAGCATGGTATCAAGAATATATTATAGAAGAAAAAAATGACAAAAACTTCCCTAACATGGGGAAGAAAAAAATACCAGTCCAAGAATCCTGGGAGTCCCAAATAAGATAAACCAAAAGAGGCCCACACCAAGACACACCATTACTAAAATGGCAAAAATTAAAGACAAAGAAGCTTAAATGCCACAGAGAAAGACAGTTAGTTACCTACAAAGGAGCTTCCATAAACAGTCAGCTGATTTCTCAACAGAAGCATTTCAGGCTGATAGAGATTGGCATGATACTCAAAGTGATGAAAATTGAGGACCTACAACCCAGACTACTTTGCTCAGCAATGCTAATATTTGAAATTGAAGGACAGATAAAGAGCTTCCCAGAGAACAAAAAGCTAAAGGAGTTTGTTGCTACCAAACCAGTATTATATAAAATGTTAAAGGGTTTTCTTGATGAAGAAAATAGGAGGAGGAGGGGGGAAGTAGGAGGAGTGAGAGAAGGAGGGGAAACAGAAGAAAAATTTTAAAATAATAAAATGGCAATAAATATGTATCTATAAATAATCATTTTACATGTAAATGTCTTAAATGCTCCAATCAAAAGACATAGGGAAGTAGAATGGATAAGAAAACACAACCCATATATTTGCAGTCTAAAACAGATGCACATCAGAATGAAAGATACAAACAGACTTAAAGTAAATGATGGAAAATGATACATTATGCAAGTGGAAAAGGAAAAAAAAGCTGGGATAGCAATACTTGCATCATTAAATGGAGAGAGATTCATAGAGAGAGCTGGCTGACAGCTGTTGTAGGGTAGAGGGTGGGTGCTGGGTGGAGGGGCGGAGGGATTGAGCAAAAAAAATCCTATAGTAAGATTGATAAAGGGAGCAATCCAACAAGAGGATATAACCCTCATAAACATTTATGTACCCAAAACAGGAGCACTAAAATATATAAAACAAATCTTGATGGACATAAAGGGGGACATTGGCAATAATACAGTTATAGTAAGGAATTTTAAAACCACATAGACATCAATAGATAGGTCTTCCAGAGAGAAAATCAATAAGAAACAGCAGCCTTAAATGACATACTAGACCAGATTGGTTTAATTGGTATCTCCAGCCCAAAGCAGCAGAATATACATACTTTTCAAGGGCAAATGGAACATTTTCTAGGATAGACCACATGTGAGGACACAAAACAAGTTTCAATTAATTTAAGAAGATTGAAATCATATTAAGCATCATCTCTGACCATAGTGGTATAAAACTAGAAATAAATCACAATGAAAAAAATGAAAAATGCACAAACATATGGAAGCTAAAGAATATGTTATTAAACAATGAATGTGTTAACAATGAAATCAAGTAAGAAATCAAAAGATACCTTGAAACAAAGGAAAATAAGAACATAATAACACACACTTTAAGGAACACAACGAAAGCAATTCAAATAGGGAAATTTATAGCATTATAGGCCTATTTCAAGAAACAAGAAAAAATCTCAAATAAACAATCTAATTTTACACTTATAGGAACTAGAAAAAGAACAGCAAACTAAGCCCAAAGTGAATTGAAGGAAATAATAAAGATCAAAGCAGAAATAAATAAAAGAGAGTCTAAAAAATACAAAAGATTAATGAATCCTAGAGCTGGCTCTTTGAAATGATAATCAAGATTGAAAAACCTTTAACCAAACTCATCAAGAAAAAAAGAGAGACAATAAAATAGATAAAATCAGAATTGAAAGAGGAGAAATAACAACTGACTCCAAAGAAATACAAGGGATTGTAAGAAAATATGAACTTCTGGCCAACAACCAGAACTGCCAGAAAATCAACCATATGGAAGTCCAAAAACCAAGGAGTTAAAGAAGAAACATTCATCAAGACTGTGCCATAACACAATGAAGTGGGTTGCCCCACCCTGGTGAATACATAAGACTCCACCCTTTATAATGTAACATGTGTGCTGCGACAGAGAAATATGGCCTAAATGTAAGAACAAATCAAAACTCCATAAAAAGAAATAAGCAATGAGGAGATAGCCAACCTATCAGATGCAGGGTTCAAAGCATTGGTAATCAGGATACCTACAGAAATGATTGAGTATGGACACAAACTAAAGGAAAAAGTGAAGGCTATGCGAAGAGAAATAATTAAAAATATACAGGAAACCAACAGTGAAGAGAAGGAAACCCAGACTCAAATCAATGATTTGGAAAAGAAGGATGAAATAAACATTCAACCAGAACAGAATGAAGAAACAAGAATTCAAAAAATGAGGAGAGTCTTAGAAACCTCTGGGACAAATTTAAACATTCCAACATCTGAATCACAGGGGTGCCAGAAGGAAAAGAGGAGGAATAAGAAATTGAAAACTTATTTGAAAAAATAATGAAACTTCCCCATTCTGGCGAGGGAGAAAGACGTACAAGTCCAGGAAGCTCACACAGTCCCAAAGGAGTTGGACCCAAAGAGGAACATGTCAAGACATATCATAATTAAATTACCCAAGATTAAAGATAAGGAGAGAATCTTAAAAGCAGCAAGAGAAAAGGAAAGTTACCTACAAAGGAGTTTCCATAAGACTATCAGCTGATTTCTCAAAAGAAACCTTACAGGCAAGAAGGGGCTGGAAAGAAGTATTAGAAGTCATGAAGGCAAAAACCTACATCCAAGACTACTCTATCCCTCAAAGCTATCATTTGGAACGGAAGGGCAGATAAACTGCTTCCCAGATAAGGTCAATTTAAGGGAGTTCATCATTACCAAGCCCTTATTATAGGAAATCTTATAGGGACCTATCTAAGAAATAGAAGAAGATCAAAACTATGAACAGTAAAATGACAACAAACTCACAACTATCAACAACTGAACCTAAGAAAAACAAAAACAAACTAAGCAAACAACTAGAACAAGAACAGAATCACTGAAATGGAGATCACATGGAGGGTTATCAGTGGGGAATGGGAGGGGGGAGAATGGGAGAAATGGTACAGGAAATTAGAATCATAATTAGTAGGTACAAAATAGACGGGGAGGTTAAGAATAGTATAGGAAATGGAGAAGCCAAAAAACTTATATATACAACCCCTGGACATGAACTAAGAGGGAGGAATGGTGGAGGAAGGGGGCTGCAGGGCAGAGTTGGGATAAAGGAGAGAGAAAAATGGGACAACTGTAATAGCATAATCAATAATATATACTTTAAAAAGAAAATGTTATGAACAAATATATGCCAACAAATTAAACAATCTGGATGATGTGGATAAATACCATTATAGGCCAATATCCCTGATGAACATAGATGATAAAATCCTAACATATTAGCAAACCAGACCCAGTAATACATTTAAAAATTTACACACCATAATCAAGTAGGTTTTATTCTGGGGATGCAAAGTGGTACAATAACCATGAATCAATAAACATGATACTCCACAGAAACCATATGAAGCATAAATATTTCATGGTCTTATCAATAGATGCAGAAAAAACATTTGATAATCCAGCACTCATGTATGATAAAAACACTCAGCAAAGTGAGAATAGAGTGAACATACCTCAACATAATAACAGCTATATGTGACAAGCCAAAAGCCAACATCAAAAAATATATGAGATCTGTCCAGAAGGTATCAAACCATGTAATATGAAAAATAGACACATTTATTGAAGAAGATACAAGATAAAAGAAACATTGTACATAGGACATTGATGCCACTGTCCCCTTCATATGGGCAAGTTGGGACCTCACACAGTTCTAATCGTTGTCAGGTGCCCTGTAGTATTTTCCTGATTCTGATCGATGGTCACAAGACATGATGCATGAATGGGTGCATTGTCATGATGAAGCTGCCAATCACAAATTGCTCATAGCTGTGGCCTTCTGAATCATACGAATAATTTCTGCAGAGGAATGTTCACAATTAAAACAAAATTTAGTGCAGATTTGTTGCTCTACTTGCTCAGTCATTTTCAATGTGATGGCCACACAGTACATATGCTCACTCAACAGCTTCTACTGCACCCCTCCACCCCTGACAGGTACAGTGAAGTCATCACTATTTGCACATGCACATTCCACTCCACTTACCTTGACTGGTTGTCCAGAAAAAGTCCAGCCACTGTTACTATAATGAGAAGGGTTTGGGTGACATCAATGTAACTTAGTGGTAGCGGTAAACGCTGTTGAGTGAGCATGTGTACTGTCTAGACATTGCATTCAAAATAACTGAGTAGAACAATGAATTACATCTAATTTTGATTAAGCTTAAACATTCCACCATGGAAAGCATTCAGATGATTCAGAAGGCCACAGTAGGAGCTCCAGTGGTGCAATTGGTTAGTGCGCGGTAATTATACAGAAGGCCACAGCTATGGGCAACTGGTGATTGGCAGCTTCCTCACAACATGCTGGCTCATGCAGCATGTTTAGTGTAGATATTTTTGGCAAAACATCAAATCACCCAGGTGACTCAGCCCCTCTACAGACCAGATTTGGTGCCCTGTGACTTCTGGCTTTTCCTCAAACTAAAATCACCTTTGAGAGGGAAGAGATTTCAGACCATCGATGAGATTCAGGAAAATACAACAGGGCAGCTGATGGTGATTGGGAGAACTGTGTGAGGTCCCAATGTGCCTACTTTGTAGGGGACCGTGGCATCAATATCCTATGTACAATGTTTCTTTTATCTTGTATCTTCTTCAATAAATGTGTCTATTTTTCATATTACATGGCTGGATATCTTCTGGACAGAATTTGTATGTGTGTATGTGTCTCCCATGGTTAATATTTTCATTAAACAAATAATTACCTTGTAATTTATGTTTTGAAAGCTTAAATGTTCATAATTAGAGATATTTTAAGTGAAATAAATTAAACGTTTCTCAAAGAGGTAGATATAGGTACTCTACCTCAAAGTAAGTGAGTGTTTTATTGGACAAATGCCCATTTTTATTGTAACAACATTCAAATCTGACATTCGAGTTTAAGTGTTCTTTAGTTGCAGGATGACTCATGTCACCTGGACCAAGAGATACAAATATTTGTTCTTTAGTGACAAAAGTTTAGATCTTTCAAGGGAAAAAATTTATGACATCTTTGAAATTTAGATACAGCTTTTGAGTATAGTTTCAAAGTTGTTCTCAAAATAACTTGTAACTCTAGTGAAGAGTAATTCAGAAACAACTAATTTTTCCTCTTAAGGAAATAAAAAATAGTATACTAAAATGGCTTCAGAAGCAGGATGGGAGAGGGAACAAATTAAGTGGAATGGTACCTAATATCTTATAAGAATGAAGGTTCAATGAAGAATCTTAATAGAAAAAATCCTCCTGAAATATAAATAAAACTTCTTTAGAGATACTTTTAATGAAAACCTTAAAATAGACATAATTATTTGTTTACTCCTAACTAATTGTACTCAAGACCTAACTTGTTCAATATTAGTTAATATAGAATGTCACTGACCATGCACTTAATTGTATTGATGTTTGTCTCTTTATAAAGGATGTAAATTGAATTTATTCCAAAGAATAAATTATTTTAATAGGTAAACTAAGAAAAACTGTTAAAAATTTCATCGGGAAACTTGCAAACCTTTGGGAGCTCAAACTTTGGAGAGAAACTTGGTTTTGAATTCTGGTCCTGTCACTTATACCTTATTTATTATTAGCTACATATTGTTATATATCCAAAACAAATTCCATCCTGACACCGAATTTATGACTCAAAACAGCAATAAACATTTATCTCACATTTTCCGTGGGTTAGGAATTGGGGAGTGGCTTAGCTAGGTAGTTCTGACTTAAGATCTATCATGAGGTTGTAGTCAAGATATTGGCTATTGCTGCAGATATCTGAAAGCTTTATTGTGGCTAAAGGTTCTGCATCCAAGATGGCTCACTCACATGGCTGTGGGTAGGAGGCCTTGGTCTCCATAAGGCTTAGGCTGTTTGAATGTCCTTATGACACCACAATAGTTTTCTCCCCAGAGTTAATGACCCAAATGTGCTGGGCAGAAGCAATGCCATTTTACACATAGCCTCAGAAATTATATCTTTTTTCCCTGTAATATCCCATTGGTTATTCAGGACAGCTCTATTAAATGTGAAAGGGGACTACACAAAGGGAAGAATATCAGGAGGTGAGAATATATGGGGGCCATCCTGTAGGCCGGCTACCACAGTATCCATGTTCAAACTTTAGTTCAAACCTCTGTCTTCTGGTCTTGTGAATAACTAGTACAGGAAAAAAGTCTACTAATTTAAGGTTAGTGAGATCTCTTCTTCCCACTTTCATTTTGTCTTCAGGCAATTAGTCAAAACTACTCACTCAGTCTCTCTCTGTCTTTGGCTATTCATTTTGGGGATTTCCTGGAGATAGGTAAAGGTAAGTCAAATTGCTTACAAGTTATTTTAATGGTCCTTCATTTATTCTCCTCTATGTATTATAACAGACCTGGCTTAATATACCAAAACCTTTGTGAGAGTTGTTATTAATATGGGGTTATCATTTTGGATTTTAAAGCCCCTCTTCCTTATCTTGTTTTGATGATAGGTTTTTATGTCAAGATGGTTCCTGGAAAGATCATATTCCTATAATCTAAAAGTGATTAATACAGACTCCCCATCTCCCCAGATAACTGTTTTTGATCATATTATAACATGTTTGAAAGTTGAAATGAGGTCAAATAGCAAGTATTCTAAAGAGTTCATCCATTTTAGGTTTCCTCTTGAACTGTCACTTCCTGACTACCAGAACAGCAGAATAAATGAAGTATATCTTATACATAACTTGGCCAGTCTATTCTATGTACTGAAATTTCAGTGAAACTTAAAATATATATGAGAGTTTGGACTGAAACTTTGGAAGATATTGTTATTTAATTTACGGGTTCTATATAGTTCACTGCAGTCACTCATCACCACTAATTGTCTTGAGACTTCCAGAACTAAAGTTGTTATATTTTTATCTCTATTTGTCAATAAACACAAGAAGCCTCAGATTCCCATGTCCTCCCTTATCACCTAATAATTACCATCTGGATCTTCATATCTCCTATTTTGTTTCCATTTTCTACCACTTGGATTAGGTCCTTTGGAACCCATATTACCTCATCCCTTATCTCACAAGCTCTTTGAATACTCTCTTCAACTTCTTAGTCTTACTGAAATCTAGAGCTCCCTTGGTCACACTGTGACCCTTATAGCCTTCTCAATCAGTGCCTGTTTTATTTTCTCCCATCACCGTTTCATCACTGGGCCTGAACCTTTCCTCCAGCTTTTTAAAATAAATCTCATGTCTTCACAGTATACTATCAATCACCCCCCCTGTTGCAATTATCTACAATTCCTGGGTCACACCCTCACCCTAAGTTTTCTAATAGTTCTTTGTTCTCCATTAATATTTTTAATATTAATTTCTGTCTCAAATCTTGGCGATTTAAATATCCACTTAGATAACCTTTCCAACATCTTAGCCTTACTGCCTCATCTCCTTCCAGTCTTTGCACAAATACTGACTTCTCAGAGAAATTGTTCCTGACCACCCTATTTAAAATCACTGCCACAGCCAACCCTAGCACTCCCTATCACTTCCCCTTGCTCTTTCTCCCTAAGTAGAATTTATCATCTTCCAATGTACAATCAAGTTTATATACTTCATTTGTTCATTTCTCTCTCCCACTAGAAGGTATGCTCTGTGAGGACAGTAATATTTGTCTTTTGTTTAGTACAGTATCTTCAATGTTTATAACAGCACTTACCACACTTTAGACACTCAAAAAATATTTGTTGAATAGATGAATAAATATAAGGATGGTTCAATATTAAGAAATATACCATAATTTACCAATAGATCAATACAAGGATTATTCAATATAAAGAAATTTATGAAAACTTACCAATAGATCAAAACTCAAAAATCATGATCTCTACAAATGTTAAGGTGGTATTTGATCAAATTTATCATCAATTCTTCCTTATGGCTCAATATAATTAGAATAGATAAATAGTCCCATAACACACAATGTAAAATTCAACATCAGGCTGAATGAAAAAACATTACAAACATTTTAATTAAACTGAGAAATACAAAATAATAGGGAGAGACTTCAAGATGGCAGAGGAGTGAGTGGAAGTCACAGTGAGCTCCTTCAAGGACCAATCAAGAGTTACAACTAAATTGTGGATAAATCACCTGGAAAACAACTGAACGACAGTGAGAAAAGAGATTTAAAACTTCAGACAGAGAGGAATTGGCTATAGTACAACCTAACTGGTAAGGAGTGTGTTAGAGACTCAAGAAGGAGGGTTGGGCACCCAAGAGCAGAATCACCAGAGGGATATTTAAATGGCCAATTGGATCCCTTGAGAAGAGTGGGGTCTGAACCATAGATGGGGATCTCCCACCTACAGCACAAGAGCCCATAAAGTACTCAGATAACAGCCAGCTGTGAAAAGGGGCAGGGTTGCTCTCTGCCAGAGATGGGCAGTGGAAGATACAATAAGCCATTTAAAGGGCCAAAGCATAAATTAGTATTGGCAGACATATACCCAGGGCTCTGGCAAAGGCAGGGGCAGAGTGGGCTGGACCTGTTTGATCAGACTGGGGAAGGAGGCTATGGGAAGAGAACCGAGGGAGGAGATGGCAGGAACCCAGTGCTAACTCCTTCCCCATATGGCAGCAGCCATATTGTTCAGGTAGACTACTCCCCTGAGCAGCAGCAGCATGAGAGGACATAATAGTGCTGCCAAAAGAAGGCTCTGCTGAGAACAGGTAATGCAAAAGCCCTATTGCTGAGTACAGACAGAAAGTCTCAGATAGTGGATCCCTGGCTAAAGGGGGCACAGAGTGCTCTATAGATACTTGAGTACAATCTGGAGACAGAGGTTTTGAGGAGAGAACAGAGGGAGTAGCTGGACAGAAACTAGTGCTGACTCCCCCATATGGCAACAACCATCTTGCTCAGGAACACCACTCCACTGAGCATCAGTAGCATGAGAGGACCCAATAACCCTGCCTCCAGGAGGGACTCTGCCCTGCCCTGTGGTGCCTAAACCTGACTGCTGAGCAGAGTGACTAGATTAACAACTGAAGGAGACAACTACAGACAGTAGATTCATGGAAGTCTCGAAAAGACAGCCTAAGATCAGTCGGGGTCAACAGCTGATATCATCAGAGGCAGATCCAGAAACAAACAAACAAAAAAAAAGAGTGATCTCCTACCATAAAGTTCACACCACAATGTCAGCAGGTCAAGACAGATCAACTTAAGAAGCAGAAGCAAAAAAGAAGAGTCTCACAAACAATGGGAAGACAAAGAAACAACCCCCAAACAAAGGGAAAGGAGGAATCCCTACAAAGAGAACTAAATTAAATAGAGGCAAGTAAATTTTCAAATACTGAGTTCAAAACAATGGTTCTAAAGAAGCTCAGTGAGTTCAGAGAAAAATAACAAAAACTACAGGGAAACTACAAAGAACATACTACAAACTATATCAACATGAAAAAAGGCCATAGTAGGTATTAGCAACAGGCAAGAAAAGTGAAAAATACAATTTATGAATTGAAGGACACAGTAGAAGGAATCAAAAGAAGGTTCGATGAAGCAGAGGATCGAATCAGTGAGCTGGAGGAAAACGTAGAAAAAATCTCCCAGGAAGAGCAAGAAAATGAAAAAAGACTCAAAAAGAGTAAAGAGGCATTGAGGTAAATGCAAGACAACCTGAAACGTAATAATATCCGTATCATAGGGATACCAGAAGGAGAAGAGGAGGCAAGGGATAAGAACCTTTTTGAAAAAGTCATAATGGAAAAATTCCCTAATTGGAGAAGAGAAAAAGCCACACAAGTCAGGAAGCACATAGGGTCCCATTCAAGAAGAACCCAATGAGGCCCAGTCCAAGGCACATCATAATTAAAATGGCAAATATCAAAGACAAACAGAATCCTAAATGCAGCAAGGAAGGAAGAGGGAGTAACATACAAGAGAGCTCTGATACGGCTAGCAGCTGACTTCTCAATAGAAACACTGCAAGCCAGAAGGGAATGGCAAGAAATATTCCAAGCTCATGAAAAGGAAAGGCCTGTGACAAATACTGTTCTACCCAGCAAGGCTCTCAATTAGAATGGAAGGTGAAATAAGGAGTTTCCCAGGCAAAAGAAGGATAAAAGAATATACCTCCACCAAACCAGCACTACAAGATATGCTAAAGGACTGCTTTAAGAAGATGAAGAAAAAGAGTGAGAAAGAGAGGCACACAGATATAAAGGAAAAAAATGAATAAGTACCTATCAATAACTTTAAGTGTAAATGGATTAAATGCCCCAATCAAAAGACAGAGGATAGCTGAATGGACAAGAAAACATGACCCACACATATGCTGCCTACAAGAGACCCATCTCAGAACAAAGGATCTGCAAAGACTGAAAGTAAAGGGATGGAAAAAAAATTATCCAAGAAAATGGGTAGGAGAAAAAGGAAGGGAAGCCATAGTTATATCAGACAAAATAGATTGCTAAACAAAAGCCATAAAAAGAGACACAGAAGGACACTCAAAGGAAGAATCTGTCAAGAAGACATAAATATTGTAAACCTATATGCACCCAACATACGAGCACCCAAATATACAAGGAAAATCTTGGAGGACCTCAAGAGTTATAGACAGCAGCAAACTGACAGTAGGGGATTTTAACACTCCACTGTCAAAAATGGATAGATTTTCCAAACAAGACATCAACACGGATATTGTGGAATT
Source organism: Pteronotus mesoamericanus (assembly GCF_021234165.1). NCBI lineage: Eukaryota > Metazoa > Chordata > Mammalia > Chiroptera > Mormoopidae > Pteronotus > Pteronotus mesoamericanus. Next base: position 3,468,433 of record NW_026555144.1, on the reverse strand, counting down.
GAATGAAGTATTAGATGAAATGGACTTAACTGACACATATAGAACCTTTCATCCCAAAGAAGCAAAATATACTTTCTTTCCAAATGCGCATGGAACTTTTTCAAAGATAGACAACATGGTAGGACACAAAACAAGCCTCAACAAATTCAGGAAAATCGAAATAATAACTAGCATTTTCTTGGACCACAAGGGCTTGAAACTAGAAACCAACCTCAAGGAAAAAACTGAAAAACATTCAAACCCATGGAGACTGAACAGCATGCTATTAAACAATGAATGGGTCAGTAATGAGATCAAAGAAGAGATCAAAACATTTCTGGAAACAAATGAAAATGAACACACAACAGCCTAAAACCTATGGGATGCAGCGAAGGGAGACCTGAGAGAGAAGTTCATAGCAATACAGGCCTACCTGAAAAAAGATAAAAATATTTCAAATAAATGACCTAACCCTATACTTCAAAAACTGGAGTAACAACAAAACAAAGCCCAGAGGAAGTAGAAAGAAGAAAATAATCAAGATCAGAGTAGAATTGAATGACTGAGAGACTAAAAGAAAAATTCAAAGGATCAACCAATCCAGGAACTGGTTTTCAAAAGAAAACAAAATCGACAATTCTTTAAAGCAGACTCATCAAGAAAAAATGGGAGAGGACCCGAATAAATAATATCAAAAATGGAAGAGGAAAAATAACAACCGATACCACAGAAATACAAAGGATTGTAAGAAATTACTATGGACAATTATATGCCAAGTGATTTGAAAACCTGGGTGAAATGGACAAATTTCTAGAAAAATATAACCTTCCAACAGTGAATGAAGAAGCAGAAAGCCTGAACTGACCAATAACAGCTGGTGAAATTGAAGCAGTAATCAAAAAACTCCCTACACACAAAAGCCCTGACCAGGATGGTTTCACAGGAAAATTTTACAAAACATTTAAGGAAGAGCTAACCCCTGTCATTCTCAGACTATTCCAAAAAATCCAAGAGGAGGGAAGACTCCCACACTCTTTTTATGAGGCCAGCATCATCTAATCCCAAAACCAGATAAAGACACAACCAATAAAGAAAGCTACAGGTCAATATCGCTGATGAACATAGACGTTAAAATCCTCCACAAAATATTGGCAAACCACATCCAGCAATACATTCAAAAGATCATCCACCATGATCAAGTGAGATTCATCCCAGGGATGCAGGGATGGTTCAACATTTACAAATCAATAAACTTAATGCATCACATAAACAAAAGGAAGACAAAAATCACATGACCATATCAACAGATGTGGAAAAAGCATTTGATAACATGCAGAACTCACTTAACATAAAAACACTCAGCAAAGTGGGAGTAAATGGGACATACTTCAACACAATAAAGGCCATATATGAAATACCTACTGTCAAAATCATCCAAAATGGGCAAAAACTAAAACTTTCACACTAAGATCAGGAACAAGTCAAGGACGTCTACTTTCAGCACTCGTATTCAACATAGCATTTGAAGTTCTAGCCACAGTGATCCCACAAGAAAAAGACATAAAAGGCATAAAAATAGAAAAGGAGGAAATATAACTGTCATCTTTTGTAGATGACATGATGGTATACGTAGAAAACACCATAGATTCCACCAAAAAACTACTTGACCCAATAAATGAATTTGGCAAAACAGCAGTATACAAAGTCAATATTCAGCAATTGAAGGCATTTTCTTACACCAACAATGAAATATCAGAATCAGACATCAAGCAAAAAAAAAAAAAAAAACATTTTCTATAGCAACAAGGAAAATAAAGTACCTAGGAATAAACTCAATCAAGGAGGTAAAAGACCTGTATGCAGAGAAGTATACAACACTGAAAAAAGAAATTAAGGAAGACACAAATAAATGGAAACACATACTGTATTCATGGATTGGAAAAATTAACATCATTAAAATGTCCATACTACCCAAAGCAATTCATATATTCAACATAATCCTTATTAAATTACCAATGACATATTTCACAGAGATAGAACACACATTCAAAAAATTTACATGGCACCATAAACGACCCAGAATAGCCACAGAAATTTTCAGAAAGAACAAAATAGGAAGAATCATAACACTTGACATCAAAATATATGAGAAGGCCACTGTAATCAAAACAGTCCGATACTGGCATAAGAACAGGCACATGGGTCAATGGAACACAATAGAGAGCCCAGAAATAAACCCATGTCTCTATCATCAATTAATATTTGACAAAGGGGGCAAAAGCATAAAATGGAGTAAAAATAGCTGCTTCAACAAATGGTGTTGGTAGATCTGGACAGCTACATGCAAAAAAAATTAAACTCAACCACCAGCTTACACCATACACAAAAATAAACTCAAGATGTTAAAAGACTTACATATAAGTTGTGACATCATAAAAGTTGTACAGGAGAACATAGGTAGGAAACTCTCACATATCCTACTCAGTAATATTTTCACAGATATGCCCCCTAGAACAAGGGACATACAGGAAAGAATAAAGAAATAGGACTTCATTAAAATAAGAAGCTTCTGCATGGCTATCGAAAATCTCAGCAAAATGAAAAGGGAACCGACTGTATGGGAAAATATATTTGTCAATGATACCTCAGACAACAGTTTGATCTCCAGAATATATAAAGAACTCACAGGACTCCACTCCAGGAAGACAAACAATCCAATTAAAAAATGGGCAAAGGACCTGAACAGACAGTTCTCCAAGGAGGACATACACAGGGCCCAGAGACATATGAAAGGATGCTCATCATCACTAACCATCAGAGAACTGGAAATTAAAACCACAATAAGATACCACTTCATCCCGGTCAGAATGGCCATCATAAATCAACAACGTGTGCTGGCGAGGTTGTGGATAAAAGGGAACCCTAGTACATTGTTGGTGGGAATGCAGTGTGGTGCAGCCACTGTGTAAAACAGTTTGAAATTTCTCAAAAAGCTAAAAATGGAACTGCCTTTTGACCCAGTGATTCCACTGCTAGGATTATACCCAAAGAATCCCAAAACACCAATTCAAAAGATCCTATGCACCTCAATGTTCATAGCAGCACAGTTTGCAATAGCCAAATGCTGGAAGCAACATAAGTGCCCATCAGTGAATGAGTGGATTGAAAATCTGTGGTACCCATTCTCTTCGGACTGCGTCCAAGGGGTGCTGCCTGGGTTTGTGGACCAGAATAATAGAAGTGCTCCTTTGACATTGACTTTAGATGATTTAAAACTCCTCTGGGATTGGTATGTGAAGCATACCCAGACACTCCAACCAGCTCAGCTATTTCTCTGGTTGGGTCCTGATTAATGTCCTCCCAAGAAAGACTTCACTGGATCCACACTCAAGAAAACTCTCCCAGGTTTTCCTGATCCCCCTACATCACTATAAAGTTCCAAGACCTTAAGACTTGGGTATGTGTGTCACAACAGGAGGAGTACCAGCGCCCACAGGGATCCATTAGACCTGTCAGCTTCTCTCTTTGACCAAGCAGACTTAATAGCTGACCCGCAAAGCAGAGTGAGCCCAGTGTCTCTGCATGAGATCATCAGGTGATTAACACACAAGAAAATATAACTAATTTAGCTGGGATTAAAAAGAGCTATTCTGAGATCTGTGCTTCTAGCAGGTGACTGATAACATTATAGACTGGATCAGTCGCTGAGTTGAGAAACTGAGCTGCAATTGAGTGAAAAATAGACAATGAAATGAATAATTGCATGGAGACGCAAGCCAAATTTAACTCTCTCCAAGTAGTATTGGTTGGACTGAGAAATTGATAAACCACATCTGTGATAGGACTGGTTATTTGGGTGTCTTTGTCATTGTTGCCTCTTATTGTTACATTGCTTTCTGTGTTATTTCTGGAGGCCCAAATGTTCTCAGATAACTCGCATTGTCCTGACTGTGAACAACAGTGTTTCCCTAGTTTAGAACTAGGCCACTGGTTGTCCCAAACTGAATTTATTGAAAATGAATGTTACTAGGTATTCTTGGACCATATTAACAGGGCTTATTATTGCCCTGAGTGCTATCCCGATAATCCTGCTAATAGAAGCCTTGTTCTTCCTTGGTCTTTCCCACTTGAGTGGCTCCTCAAAATCTTACCAGGTGGACCTTTGTAAAAGCTGGCCATCCATTTCTTCTGGGTCCTCCACTGGTTAGAAAAAGGATACATGACTCTAGAATTGCTGGTTTAACCCTGTATTACAGTTCATTTTGACCAGAACAGACACGACCTTAAACAAGAAAATTGGCCAAAGCAAATAACTTCTTAAACAGTCAAAATCATGGCAAGTCTAGAAGGTTTCGTACTAGTAATCCAAGGAAGATGGAAAAATGACTCTTTTAAAATCTGATCCAGACTGTCACTACTTTGGGGAACTGCTTAAATTGTTGGCTCTGTTACCATGGTCTACACCTATGTTGTTCAGCATGAATTTAATCAGTATTGCAGCCAGACTGTTTATCTAGAATCAGATTATTTCATATTCCCTATGTTTTGGAATTAGCTTACCCCTCTTAAAAAGCTCCACAGCCTAATCATTGACATGTGACAAGGTCATGCTAGAGGAGATACCCCTAACTGAGTCCACCAGAATTATATTTCTAGTGATAACTTCTGTGGGAAAGCATCTTCATTGTAGCTGGATTTTAGATTATTTTGGTAAAAGAACTAGACATTTTAATAAGACACTTATGTTATTCTATATCCCACCTCTTATACATTAAGCAGAAATTTTATACATACACACATAATTTATTCATATATAATCATTTATTCATAATTGGCTCTATTTGGACTCTGTGTGCCATTGACATTATTGATAAATGGTCACTCAAGAGTAGTCACATTCTGCCAGGCAATACATACACAGGGACACACAAAAAGGTGCAGAAATGCCAAAGTCTACAATTACTTGGCCCTGCATAAATAAAGACTATCCTGTCTTTGTGGTGACTGAACTTAGAACATCCAACCCAGGAAACAGAAAAGTACCTGTATGAGATAGGAGTTACCAAGCTTGATTCCACATATATTATGAGCAGTCTAAGGAAAGCATCTTTCTTAAAACTAAGAAGGTCTTGCTGGACATTAACCACATGCTTGCCGTCTCTTGTTTGTGAGAACCATGGAACCAGAGATCAGGTTAGAAACTTAGAACAAAATGGCTGAAAACATTTCAGAGGCCACTGAGCAACATTAAAATTCCACTGAAGATATTAGATAACCCAGTGCTTGTGTAGCAACTCAGCAATGTTCTCAAAGTCCCAGGCTCTTTCTGTTCTCCCCTCTGTGATCCTTATTGCTTTGGGTTTTGTCCTCATAGTATTTTCTGTGATCGCAATGTGGCTTGTTGCTGCTTTAGGCTTTTCAGTCCCAAAAGCTGGAGGTAGGGAGCAAAAAGATTTCTCCTTTCAAGACCCTGTCTTATTTGGTAAGGAAATTTTTCTCAAAAGTCCCTCACAGATTTCTTCTTACATCCCATTAGAAGGTCCTGATTCACAAGGGGACCTGGGAAGCCAGGCAAAGGGGGATGGGACTGGCAGTGCCTGACTAGGGCACACTGTCTCCCCAAAGAAAATTAGGGCTCTTTTAGGGAGGAAAAGGTGAGGAATGAATGGCTGTTTTTATGTAAGAAACCATGCCTGCCACCTGATGTGAAACCTGAGATTATTTGCTAGTCTGTATAAGGAATGGACCCCAGAGATCTACCCTGTATCTATCTGCTTTATGTCTATACTGGTGGAAGTTCTCTCCTGTAATATTGCTGAAAAAACTGTGTGGATTGCTAAAAAACAAAAACAAAAGACAAAACAAAACAAAACAAAACAAAACCCTATGGTACATTTACACAATGGAATACTACACAGCAGAAAGAAAGAAAGAGCTACCACCCTTCGTGACAGCATGGATGGAACTGGAGAACATTATGCTAAGCGAAATAAGACAGGGGGTGAAAGACAAATACCATATGATCTCACCTACAAGTGGAACCTAATCAACAAAATGGACAAGCAAGGAAAATATAAGCAACAACACTGAAAGAAAAAAGAAACCGACAGTGGCATGAGGGAAGGAGGGAGGAGGTTAATGAGGAAAGGGAGGGGAAGGGTCAAATCAAGGCACATGTATAAGGGACCCATGGAAAAGCCAAAGTGGGGAAGGATTGAGGGTGGGAGGTGGGGGTGGGTGGGGCAGGGGAAAGTGGTGGTGGGTAAAGGGAGACAAATGTATTTGAACAATAAAAAAAGTAATAGCCAATATTTACCACTATTATGTAATGTAGTTATGGAGGCAATAACTGAATTTAAACAAGAAAGAAATGGGAGATAAAATTCTTATTTTCTTAAGGAAGAATATTCCAAGTAGAATGAACAGCAAGGAATCAGGAAATAATTTGATGTATTGAAGGATGAGAAAGAAGGCCAGGATGGTTAAACATAATGAACAAGGAAGAAAATGTGGCATCAAATGAAACTGAAAAAATAGGTAGGAATCAGATCATATAGGGACTTGTAGATCAAGAAAAGGAGTTTGGATTTGTTCTAAATGCAATGGGAAGCAATTGTGGGTTCTGAGCAAAAAGACAATCTCTGAACACTGTAGAAAGGTTGCCAGGAAACAAGAGTAGAAGGAGGGACAAAAGTCAGGAGAGAATAATAATGGTCCAGGTGAGTGATGGTGACTTGGAACATGATGGTATTTGTGGTGGTAATAAAAATTAGATGGATTTAGAATATATTTTGAAAGTAGAGCCAACAAGACTTGCTGATGGATTGTATATTAGGTACAAAGGGAAGAAGAATGAGGGATGATTTAGGATTTTAGCTTCTGCAATTTCACTGAATGTTTTTGCTATTCCCTGAGATAAGGGAGATAAATGAGAAAGAGGTTTGGGGAAGACAATTAAGAGTTTGGAGATTATATGCTAAATAAAATAAGATAGAGAAAGACAAATATCATAAGATCTCACTTACATGTGGAATCTAATGAACAAAATAGAAACAGAGTCATAGACACATGGAACAGACTGAAAGCTGTCAGAGGGGAGGGAGAGGGGAGACTGGATGAAAGAAGGTGGAGATATTAGCAAAAGGACATACGTGCATAATTCCCAGACACAGACAACAGTATGGTGATGGCAAGAGGGAAGGCAGTCAGTGGCTGGGTGGAGGCAGGTAAGGCTGAAGAACGTGGACATATGTAATAGTGTTAACAATAAAAATAAAGAAAAAATGTTCTGTTTTGGACTTTAGCTTTGAGTAGCCTATTACACAAGTGTGAGAGGTCAAAATTAGAGCGATAATGGTACTTAAAGACAGGTGACTAGATAGAAAGATAATACAGAAAAAAGACAGATGTATTTTTCAGAGGCTTAGAGAACTTCAGGCACACGTGGAAGAGCCAGTGATTTGGGACCAAAAGCAATAAGGAATGCCCAGTGGTTTTGAAGGCAAGCCAGGAGAGAGTGGGGTCATTAAAGACAAAAAGGTGTTTCAAGAAGAAGGGAGAGGGAAAACAATGGAACGATAGTGGGAGAGGAGCCTTGGAGCCTTGGACAGTGGATTCGACTCTCACACATCCCAATGGGTGAGAAGTGCGTTGGAGGCTCGAGAGGGTGGGCTGGGTGCCCTCAGGCACTAGCACCAGAGGGATATTGAAACAGCCAGTTAGCTTCCCCTGAGAAGAATGGGGTCTGAATCAAAAACAGGGACCCCTAAACTACAGCAGCTAAAACCAAGAAAATACAGACAAAACGCAACCCTGAAAAGCTTAGGGGCGCTCTCTGCCAGAGACAGGTGGCTGGGGATGCAAAGAGACATTTAAAGGGCCAACGCAAAAAAAGCAGTGGCAGCCACCCTCCTTGATCTCTGGGTAGAGGAGGTAGCAGGGTGGGCGGGTGTCTGGGAAAAGACTGGTGAGGAAAACTTTGTGAAGAGAACTGACACAGCGGGACGGTGGAGCCCCAGTAATAACGCACCTCCCACTCTGCAGCTACCATCTCCCTCAGCATAAGGAAATCAATTAACCTGCCTTTTCTGCGCTCCGCACACAGCTTGGGCATGTGAGCTGGGGGGCTGAGTGCAGACTGGCTGGGAGAGCCTTGAGGAGAGACAGGAGATGGAGGCGATGGGGAAAGAACAGGAGGAGGAAACGGGGAGTCCCGACTCCCTCCCCGTTCCATAGTCTCCCTTGTGAGCTGGAAAGGTGTGCCCCCAAAGAGGCAGAAGAGGGGTGGACACGAACCAGACTGCCCGCGATTGAAATGCAGTCCACACAGGGGGTGGATCCTTGGCCAAAGGGGTCACAGAACTGCCCAGAGACCCCTGAGGAGAGACTGGAAATGGAAGCCTTGGGGAAAGAACGGGAGGAGGAACCGGCGAGTCCCGACTCCTTCTCCTTGCCCTAGTTTCCATTGTGCGGGAAGAGGCCACACCCTCAAAGAGCCAAAAGCCGAAAAGCACACATAGACACCCCAAAACCACCCAGTGCAGTCGCGCACACTTGTGCCGATTGACCGGGGAGGGTTGGAGAGCGTGTGTGTGATCCGCCCAGGCTGGCGAATGCTTGCACTGGCCGGCAAGGCCTCCCACAGATTGGCACCGATATGGCCTGGGAGGGAGTGCAGAGAGCAGCAAGGGCAGACGTAAATTGACCCGCCAGGCCCGCAATTGAAGAGCGGCTCACAAAATTAGTATATCCCGGGCAGAAGGGGTCACAGAGCTGCCCAGAGTCCCTGGAAGATAGACCAGAGAGAGGATTAACCGGAGAGTCCTGGAGCTGACTTCCTCCCATTTCCCTAGTCTCCATTTGGCGACGGCAGGAAACGCACCCAAAAGAGCAAAAAGCGGGGAAAACACACAATAGAAGACCCTAAACTGACCAGTGCCAGGGAGCAAGTTGGCCAGGGGGGCCAGACGAGTACACGAAGTCGTGAGTAAGCCCTCTGGTCTGGGGCAAGCACTCGCGAGCCAAGGCAGGCGGGGGATCTTGCCGCACCGGGAAGGGCGCTCAAGGAGCCCGAATGAGAATGCAGAGCAATCCCAAAAAATAGTCCAGCCTTGACCGAAGGGGTCACAGAGCTGCCCCAAGCAGGAGTCAGACACAGACAGTAGACTCCTAGAAGGATCAAACAAACAACCAAGGTCATATAGGATCAACAACTGACATCATCAGAGGCAGGCCCAGAAAGAAAAGTAAAGGAATAAATAAATAGATAAATAGATAAATAGATAAATAAATAAATAAATAAATAAATAAATAAATAAATAAATAAAAAGACCCACCTACTACCATGGAAGTTTAATCCACAAAGTCAGGAATTCTAGACAGCCCAATTGAAGGAGAAGCAAAAATAAATAAATAAATAAATAAATTACATAACAGACTCTCACAAAAATGGGAAGAAAAAGAAGTTCCCCTCAAATGAGTGGAACAGGGGACTCCCCACTGAGAGAGCTAAATGAAATAGAGGCAAGGGAACTATCAGATATGGAATTCAAAGCAATGGTTCTAAGGAAGCTCAATGAGCTCAGCCAGCTCAAAGATAACTATGAGAAACTGCAGAGAAACTATCAGGATCTTACAGCAAACTATATCAGCCTGGAAAAGGAAATAGAAGCTATCAAGAAGACACAAGAGGATATGAAGAATACCATTTCTGAATTGAAGAACACAGTGGAAGGAATCCAAAGCAGGCTGGATGAAGCCGAGGATAGAATCAGTGAGATAGAAGATAAGGTGGATAAAAGCCCCCAGAAAGAACAAGAAACAGAAAAAAGACTCAGAAAGAATGAAGAGGCATTTAGGGAAATGAAGGACAACCTGAAACGCAATAATCTCCCTGTAATACGGATACCAGAAGGAGAAGGAGAGGAGTAAGGAAGGAAGAAACTCCTCGAAAAAGTAATGATGGAAAATGTCCCTAATTTGAGGATAGAAAGGCTCTCATGTATCCAGGAGGCACAGAAGACCCCACTCAAGAGGGACTCAAAGAGGTCCACTCCAAGACACATCATCAATAAAATGGCAACTATCAAAGACAAAGAGAGGATCTTCAAGGCAGAAGGGAGAAGGAGAAACTAACATACAAGGGGGCCCCGATACGCCTAGGAGCTGACTTCTCAACAGAAACACTACAAGCCAGAAGGGAATGGCAACAAATATTCCAAGTCATGAAAAGCAAGGGCCTACAACAAAGGCTGCTCTACCCAGCAAGGCTCTCAGTTAAAATAGAAGGGGAAATATGGAGTTTCCCAGACAAGAGAAGACTAAAGGAATACCTCTCTACCAAACCAGCACTCGAAGATATTGTAAGGGGACTGGTTTAAGCAGATGAAGGAAAAGAATGACAGAGAGAGGAACACAGGTACAAAGAGAAAAGATGAGGAAGTTTCTATCAGTAATATCTCTCAATGTGAACGTACTAAGTGCCCCAATCAAAAGACACAGGGTAGCTGAATGGATAAGAAAACATGACCCACACATATGCTGCCTACAAGAGACCCACCTCAGAGCAAGAGACCTACGCAGATTGAAATTAAAGGGATGAAAAAAATATTCCAAGCAAATGGGCATGAGAAAAATGCCGGGGTTGCCATACTTGTATCAGACAAAGTAGATTTCAAAACAAAGGCCATAAAAGAGACCCAGAGGGGCACTTTATAATACTTAAAAGTAGAATCTATCAAGAAGACACAAACAGTGTAAACTTATATGCTCCCAGTATAGGAACCCCCAAGTTTATAAGGAAATTGTTGGATGACTTCATAAAAGATATAGACAGCAACACACTGATAGTGGGGTATTTTATTACCGCACTGTCAAAAATGGACAGATATTCCAAACAAAACATTAATAAACATATTGTGGTGCTAAATGACACACTGAATCAAAGAGACTTAACAGACATATATAGAACTTTATATCCCAAAGAAGAAATATACACATTCTTTTCAAATGCTCATGGCAGTTTCTCAAAGATAGAGGACATGATAGGACACAAAGCAAACCTCAGCAAATTCAGGAAAATTGGAATAACACTAAACTTTTTCTCGGACCACACGGGCTTGAAACTGGAAATCAAAATCAAAGAGAAACTTCAAAAACTGGCAAACTCATGGAGATTGAAGAGCAGACTATTAAACAATAAATGGGTCAAAAATGAGATAAGAGAAAAATCAAAAAATTTCTGGAAACAAAAGAAAATGAACAGACAACAGTCCAAAACCTATGGGACACAGCAAAGGCAGTCCTGAGAGGGAAGTTCATAGCAATACAGGCTTACCTAAAAATGATAGAAACATTTCAAACAAAAGACCTAACACTACAACTCAAGAATTGGAGAAACAACAACAAATAAACCCCAGAGCAAGGAGAAGGAAGGAAATAGTCAAGACCAGAGCAAAACTGAATGACATAGAGACGAAAAGAACAATTCAAAGAATCAACCAAGCCAAAAGCTGGTTCTTTGAGAAGATAAATAAAATTGACAAGCCTTTAAGCAGACTCATCAAGGAAAAAAGGGAGAGGACCCAAACTAATAATATCATAAACAAAAGAGGAGAAATAACCACTGATACGACAGAAATACAAAGGATTGTCAGAAACTACTATGAACAATTATATGCCAAGAAATTTGAAAACCTCGATGAAATGGATGAATTTTTAGAAAAGTATAATCTTCCAAAGCTGAAGGCGGAAGAAACAGAAAGCTTGAACAGACCGATAACAGCTGGGGAAATTGAAGCAGTCATCAAGAAACTCCTGGCACACAAAAGCCCAGGGCCGGATGGTTTCACAGGAGAATTTTACAAAACATTTAAGGAAGAGCTAACCCCTGTCCTTCTCAGACTATTCCAAAAAATCCAAGGGGAGGGAAGACTCCCAGACTCTTTCTATGAGGCCAGCATCACCCTGATCCCAAAACCAGATAAAGACCCTACAAAGTAAGAAAACTACAGGCCAATTTTGCTGATGAACATAGATGCTAAAATCCTCAACAAAATATTGGCAAGCCGCATCCAGCAATGCATTCAAAAGATTATCCACCATGATAAAGTGGGATTCATCCCAGGGATGCAGGGATGGTTCAATATATGCAAATGAGTAAATGTGATACATCACATAAATACTACATGATCATCTCGACAGACGCAGAAAAACATTTGATAAGGTTCAGTACCCATTTATGATCAAAACCCTCAGCAAAATGGGAATAAATGGGGCATTCCTCAACGTAATAGAGGCCATATATGAAAAAACTACAACCAATATCATACTTAATTGGCAAAAACTGAAAGCTTTCCCACTAAGATAGGGAATACGACAAGGATGTCCGCTTTCACTGCTTTTTTCCAACATTGTATTGGAAGTCCTAGCCACAGTGGTCAGACAAGAGAAACGGATAAAGGGCATCCAAATAGGAAAGGAAGAAGTAAAACTATCATTGTTTGCAGATGACATGATAGTGTACATAGAGAACCCTGTAGACTCTACCAAAAAACTCCTCAACCTAGTACCTGAATTGGCAAAACAGCAGGATAAAAAGTCAATATTCAGAAATCAAAGGCATTTTTGTACACCAGCAATGAAATAGAAGAAAAAGAAATCAGAAAAAAAATACCAATTGGTATAGCAAGAAGAAAAATAAAATACCTAGGAATAAATGAAACCAAAGAAGTAAAAGACATGTACGCAGAATATTATACAACATTGATGAAAGAAATTAAGGAAGACACAAACAAATGGAAGCAGGTACCATGCTCATGGATTGAAAGAATTAATAGCATCAAAATGTCCATACTACCCAAAGCAATTTGTAGATTCAATGAAATCCGTATTAAGATACCATGACGTATTTCACAGAAATAGAACAGACATTTCAAAAATTTATATGGAACCATAAACGACCCTGAATAGCTGCAGCAATTTTGAGAAAGAAACAGAAAGTAGGCGAGATCAAAATACCGGACATCAAACTGTACTACAAAGCCACTATACTCAAAATAATCTGGTACTGGCACAAGAACAGACCCATAGACCAGTGGAACAGAATAGAAAGCCCAGAAATAAGCCCAGGTCTATATGGGCATCTAATATTTGACAAAGTGGGCAGAAGCATAAAATGGAGCCATAATAGCCTCTTCAACAATGGTGTTGGGAGAGCTTGGCAGCTACATGCAAAAAATTGGAATTGGATCATCAGCTGACACCATAAACAAAAATAAACTCAAGATGGATAAGACTTAAATGTAAGTCGCAACACCATAAAAGTCCTAGAGGAGAACATTGGCAGGGATCTCTCAGATACACCATGCAGCAATTTTTTCACTGATATGTCTCCTAAAGCAAGTGACATAAGGGAAAGAATAAACAAGTGGGATCTCATAAAAATAAGAAGCTTCTGCACGGCGAAAGAAAACATCAGCAAAATGAAAAGGGAGCCGACTGTATGGGAACTATATTCGCTAATGATACATCAGACAGAGGTTGGATCTCCAAAATATATAAAGAATGCACTCAACTCCATGTCAAGAAGACAAACGATCCAATCAAAAAATGGGCAAAGGACTTGGGCCCACGCTTTTCCAAGGAGGAGAAACAGAGGGTCGAGAGGCATTTGAAAGGATGGTCAGCATCACTAGCCATCAGAGAAATGCAGATCAAAACTACCATGAGCTACCACCTCACACTGGTCAGAATGGCCATCATAAACAGATCCACAAACAACAGGTGCTGGCCAGGCTGTGGAGAATAAGGAACCCTAGTACACTGTTGGTGAGAATGCAGAGTCGTGCAGCTACTGTGGAAAGCAGCGTGGAATTTCCTCAAAAAGCTGAAAATGGAACTGCCTTTTGATCCAGTGATTCCCCTGCTGGGACTATACCCTAAGCATCCCAAAACGCCAATTCAAAAGAACCTATGCATCCCAGTGTACATTGCAGCACAATTTACAATAGGCAAGTGTTGGAAGCAATCTAAATGCCCATCAGTAGATTATTGGATCAAAAAATAATGGTACATATACACAATGGAATACTACGGAGATGAAAGAAAAAAAGAACTACTAAACTTTGCGACAGCATGGATGGAACTCGAGAGCATTATGCTAAGCGAAATAAGCCAGGGGGCAAAAGACAAATACCATATGATCTCACCTATAAGTGGAACCTAACCAACAATACAAAGATGCAAGGAAAATAAGACCAGCAACACTGAAAGGAAAAGAAATCAACAGAGAGAAGAGGGAAGGAGGAAGGGGGGGCGGGGAAATGGAACGGAAGGGGAAAGTCAAGGAACATATAGCAAGGACTCATGGACAAAAGCAAAGGGGAAGAGCTGAAGGAGGGAAGGAGGGATGGGCCAAGGGAAAGTGGTGGGGGGTAAGCAGAGACAAATGTATTTGAATAAATTAATTAAAAAATATATTATAATAAAAAAAGAAGAAGGGAGTAATCAACAGTGTGTAATATTGCTGAGTGGTCATAGTCATACCTTCAATCTCCCTTTTCTAGTTTTGTGAAGGACAACTGTTCATTTTTCAAGAGTATCCCTCTCATTTAAGGATTTAGAACATCCTTGGCCCTTGAGTACTAAATGCCAACAACATCCTATAACCAAAAGATGCCTCCAGCCATTTCTAAAAGTCCCATAGGAGCCCATGCCATTATTCCTTTTTTACTATTTTTTCATTAGCTTTAGCGATGCACAGTAGGCACTCTATAAATATTACCCGAGTGAATGAATTGATTCTTGTCATCAACTGAAGAACATTCTTAAGTCTCTCCTGTCCTAAACACACAATGTCCAAGCTTTTGGCATCTCTTGGCCACACTGGAAGCAGATGAGTTGTTTGGGGCCACACATTAATTACACAAACAGTAATGAAAACTGATGAGCAAAAAAAAGTTTGAAGTAAGTTTACAGTTTTGTGTTGGGCCCCACTCATAGTCATCCTGGGCTGAATAAAGCCTGTGGGCCATAGGTTGGACATCCCTGTTTAAACCCTGTCTGCTCTCAACACCCATCTATTCTTTTTCCTCTTTTCCCCTGCTAAACTTCCTCAAAGAACAATATATATATTTGCTGCCTTTGCCTCCTAACTTCCTATTCACCACTCATCTTTATTCAATCCAGTGTTGATCCCTACCACATCACTAAGGCTGCTTTCTTCACCAAAAGACTTCTTAATTGACCAATCTAAAATTTGCTTCTACACCTTAATCCCGCTTTACTTTTCTACAGCAATAGCTACTATTATGATTTCCCTCATCTCTGTATATTTTTCTCAGCTTCTTTTTCTTTATCCATTCCTCATGTATTAGTAATTTCTAGGGTCAATATGTGAATCTGCTTGGATTCATATGTTTATACCAGTTCTGGTTAAAGGATGCTGGCACATTTGCTTAGATATTTTGATGAAAACTCCTCAAAATGACAACATCAAAATGTATTAAAATTACCTATCTTTTATTACCCAGTAATATGTATAAGATATCTTACACCATTATTTCATTCCTGACCTTATACCCATCTCCCGCCAACATCTCTCTGTGTACGTATAGGTGTTCACACGTGTGTGTACATATATACACACATATATGTGCATATATGATATCTTTCTCTTTATGAGGGACTTATTTTCAGAAATACTAATTAGAAATATATTGTCTATACACATAGATTAGCTTTTAAGGAGTATTCATTCCTCTACCTTCATTATGAAAGTATGTTATGATGTTAACTATAAATGTATGTATATTACCGAAATAACTATTAGGAATTTAATTCAAGGTTTACTGTGCAGGTTGATAATAAGGAATTTTATGTATTACAGCTCAAATATCCTTCTTGCCACATGGCCTGATATATATAACCAATCAAATAAGGTTAGCATAATCAGAAGGCCTCCAGAAAAGCGTCCATCCTCTGGACTTTTAAATAGAAAAGAGAATCCAACACCACAAAGTCAGGAAATCAAGACAGATCAACTAAAGAAGCAGAAGAAAAAAGAAGAGTCTCACAAACAATGGGAAGACAAAGAAATGCCGCCCACTTGAAGGGAAAGGAGGAAAACCCACAAAGAGAACTAAATGAAATAGAGGTAAGTAAACTATCAGATACTGAGTTCCAAACAATGGTTCTAAGGAAGCTCAATGAGCTCAGTGAGCTTAAAGAGAATTACCAAAAACTACAGGGAAACTACGAGGAACTTACTGCAAAGTATATCGCCATGAAAAAGGACAGAGAAACTATCAATAAGAGAGAAGAGTAAATGAAAAATACATTTTCTGAGTTGAAGAACACATTGGAAGGAGTCAAAAGCAGGCTAGATGAAGCTGAGGACCAAATCAGTGAACTAGAGGACAAGGTAGAAAAAAAGCTCCCAGAAAGAGCAAGAAAATGAAAAATGACTAAAAAAGAATGAAGAGGCATTGAGGGAAATGCAGGACAACCTGAAACGTAATAATATCTGTATAATAAGGATACAAGAAGGCAAAGAGAATGAGGAAGGGATAGAGAACCTGTTTGAAAAAGTAATGATGGAAAACTTCCCTAACTGGAAGAGAGAAAAAGTGACACAAGTCCAGGAAGCACAGAGGGTCCCATTCAAGAGGAACCCAATGAGGCCCAATCCAAGACACATCATTATTAAAATGGCAAATATCAAAGACAAACAGAGGATCCTAAAGGAAGCAAGGGAGAAAGAGGTAGTAACATATAAGGGAGCCCCAATACAGCTAGTGTCTGACTTCTCAACAGAAACACTGCAAGCCAGAAGAGAATGGCAAGAAATATTCCAGGTAATGAAAAGCTAAGGCCTACAACCAAGACTGCTCTACCCAGCAAGGCTCTCAATTAAAATGGAAGGCGATTGTTTTGAGTATAGTGGCTTTGTAGTAGAGTTTGATGTCCGGTATTGTGATCCCTCCTACTTTGTGTTTCTTTCTCAAAATTGCTGCAGCTATTCGAGGTCGTTTATGGTTCCATATAAATTTTTGAAATGTCTGTTCTATTTCTGTGAAATACGTCATTGGTATCTTAATAGGGATTGCATTGAATCTATAAATTGCTTTTGGTAGTATGGACATTTTAAGGATATTAATTCTTCCAATCCATGTGCACGGTGTATGCTTCCATTTATTTGTGTCTTCCTTAATTTCTTTTTTCAATGTTGTATAGTTTTCTGCATACAGGTCTTTTGTGTCTTTGGTTAAATTTATCCCTAGGTACTTTATCTTTTTTCGTGCTATATCGAATGGTATATTTTTCCTGATTTCTTCTTCTTCTATTGCATTGCTGGTGTACAAAAACGCCTTTGATTTCTGAATGTTGACTTTGTATCCTGCTGTTTTGCCAAATTCACTTATTAGGTTGAGGAGTTTTTTGGTAGAGTCTACAGGGTTCTCTATGTACACTATCATGTCATCTGCAAACAATGATAGTTTTACTTCCTCCTTTCCTATTTGGATGCCTTTTATCTCTTTCTCTTGTCTGACCGCTGTGGCTAGGACTTCCAATACGATGTTGAAAAGAAGCGGTGAGAGCGGACATCCTTGTCGTGTTCCTGATCTTAGTGGGAAAGCTTTCAGTTTTTGCCCGTTGAGTATGATGTTGGCTGTAGGTTTTTCATATATGGCCTTTATTACGTTGAGGAATGCCCCATTTATTCCCATTTTGCTGAGTGTTTTGATCATAAATGGGTGCTGTACCTTGTCAAATGCTTTTTCTGCATCTATCGAGATGATCATGTGGTTTTTGTCTTTTCTTTGATTTATGTGGTGTATCACGTTTACTGATTTGCGTATATTGAACCATCCCTGAATCCCTGGGATGAATCCCACTTGATCGTGATGGATAATCTTTTGAATGTATTGCTGGATGCGGTTTGCCAATATTTTGTTGAGGATTTTAGCATCTATGTTCATCAGCGAAATTGGCCTGTAGTTTTCTTTCTTTGTAGGGTCTTTATCTGGCTTTGGGATCAGGGTGATGCTGGCCTCATAGAAGGAGTCTGGCAGTTTTCCCTCCTCTTGGATTTTTTGGAATAGTCTGAGAAGGACAGGGGTTAGCTCTTCCTTAAATGTTTTGTAAAATTCTCCTGGGAAACCGTCTGGCCCTGGACTTATGTGTGCTGGGAGTTTCTTGATTACTGCTTCAATTTCCCCAACTGTTATCGGTCTGTTCAAGCTTTCTGTTTCTTCCTCCAGACCCATAGACCAGTGGAACAGAATAGAAAGCCCAGAAATAAGCCCAGGTCTCTATGGACATCTAATATTTGACAAAGGGGGCAGAAGCATAAAATGGAGCAATAACAGCCTCTTCAACAAATGGTGTTGGGAGAGCTGGACGGCTACATGCAAAAAATTGAAATTGGATCATCAGCTGACACCATACACAAAAATAAACTCAAGATGGATAAAAGACTTAAATATAAGTCGCAACACCATCAAAGTCCTAGAGGAGAACATTGGCAGGAAACTCTCAGATATCCCACGCAGCAATTTTTTCACTGATATGTCTCCTAAAGCAAGGGACATAAAGGAAAGAATAAACAAGCGGGACCTCATAAAAATAAGAAGCTTCTGCACGGCTAAAGAAAACATCAGCAAAATGAAAAGGGAGTCAACCATTTGGGAAAATATATTTGCTAATGATACATCAGATAGAGGTTTGATCTCCAAGATATACAAAGAACTCACTCGACTTGACTCCAAGAAGACAAACGATCCAATCAAAAAATGGGCAAAGGACCTGGGCAGATGCTTTTCCAAGGAGGAGATACAGAGGGCCCAGAGGCATTTGAAAGGATGCTCTGCATCACTAGCCATGAGAGAAATGCAGATCAAAACCACCATGAGGTACCACCTCACACCGGTCAGAATGGCCATCATAAACAGATCCACAAACAACAGGTGCTGGCGAGGCTGTGGAGAAAAGGGAACCCTAGTCCACTGTTGGTGGGAATGCAGACTGGTGCAGCCACTATGGAAAGCAGTGTGGAATTTCCTCAGAAAGCTGAAAATGGAACTGCCTTTTGATCCAGCGATTCCCCTGCTGGGACTATACCCTGAGAACACCAAAACGCCAATACAAAAGAACCTATGCACCCCAATGTTCATAGCAGCACAATTTACAATAGCCAAGTGTTGGAAGCAACCTAAATGCCCATCAGTAGATGATTGGATGAAAAAATTATGGTACATATACACAATGGAATACTACGCAGCAGAAAGAAAAAAAGAAGTACTAAACTTCGCAACAGCATGGATGGAACTGGAGAGCATCATGCTAAGCGAAATAAGCCAGGGGGCGAAAGACAAATACCATATGATCTCACCTATAAGCGGAACCTAACCAACAATGCAAAGAAGTAAGGCAAATATGACCAGCAACACTGAAAGGAAAAGAAATCAACAGAGACAAGAGGGAAGGGGGGGGCAGGGAAAGGGAAGGGAAGGGGAAAGTCAAGGAACATATAGCAAGGACTCATGGACAAAACCAAAGGGGAAGAGCTGAGGGAGGGAAGGTGGGAGGGGGCAAGGGAAAGAGGGGGGGGGAAGGCAGAGACAAATGTATTTAAAAAGTAAATAAATTAATTAAAAAAAAAAAAATGGAAGGCGAAATAAGGAATTTCCCAGACAAAAGAAGGCTAAAAGAATATACCTCTACCAAACCAGCACTGCAAAATAAAAACTTAAAAAATAAAAACTTAAAGGGACTGCCTTAAGGAAATGAAGAAAAAGTCTATGAATACCCAGTTCCCTTTACAGTTGACAATACTTGAATTTACCAATATTTTTAATACATAGTAATCTGATTGTGACAATGATGCATTATTTTAATTATTCCTTTATTAGTTGTTGAAACTAAACCTGTTTTTGTAGATTTCTTGCCTATTTCTATTATTTTTAAAAAGCTTTAAATGGCTTTTTGGTATTCATTATCCATTTTTTTATTAAATGTTTGTAGAGTTTGTTCCCTAAAAACAACAACAACAAAACCATTAACCCTTTTTTGATGTGTTGCAAACACTTTACTATTCTATTACTTGTCCTTTAACTTTTTTATACGTATATTACTGTACAGTCTTAAATGTTTAATATTGTCATATTGTCAATATTTTACTTTATAGCTTCTGGGTGTGAATATGTTCCTTCAGGGTAAGAAAAATATTAGTTTGTATTTTCTCCTAAAACTCCTTAGATTCTATATATTGATTTTTAACTCACCTGAATATTTCTTGTATAATGTGTGAAATAGGGCTCTACATTTGTTTTATTTCAAGTAATAGTGGAAAAAAAGAAAAAAATAAATAGGAAAAATCCATTCCATTATCAATAAGCCAAATATATTTATTTATTAAAAAGTAATCAAATATGATTGCTTTATTCAGTATTTGAGAAGCAGGACATTCAAGAAGCAAGTGAATTCTCAGGATGGGCAGACACTGCTCAGAATGATTGATGGCATTTTCTCAGTTGAATATGTGAGATAAATATGTGACTCCTGATTGTGTCTGGCAGGTGGTAACAGACTCCTTTCCCATTTTTGATTCTCACTCCATTCTCAATGAGATTTAGAGATGGAATAAGGTTCATATCTCAGTGAGGAGATGACAATAAAAAAAAAAACTTAACGGCTTGTTCTTATTCACATCAAAGTGTCCCCTAATCAATATGGATCCATTAAAGTAGGAGCACCAAAATATTATGCAGCCCTTGAAGCTCAAATGAAAGTATCAAGCTATGTGCAGGCAGCTCTTCCCTTCTCCTAGAATGAACAATGGGTCATTTCTCAGAATATCAATAACTGTAGCCCCATTCATTTTTGGATTTTAGAGATAATCTGCTGTACAACACCCATGGGTGAAAATGAGAATCAATTGACTTACTTCTCCCTGAACTCATCCCCTTTCCTTACAAAAATAGCTAGTCAGAGAAAGGCAGGTACCATATAATGTCACTCATATGAAGAATCTAATGAAAATGAACTAACATGTAAAATAGTGACAGATTCAGAGAGCAGGCTGACAGCTGTGAGGGATAGTGATGGGGAGATGGAGGGATTGAGTGAAAAAGAAAAAAACTCATGAATGAGGACAACAGTGTTGTGATAGCCAGAGGGAGGGGGCAGAGGGAAGCGGAGAAGGGTAGAGGAGGTATTAATGGTGATGGACACAGACTTGACTTGGGGTGGTAAACCACAGTAGAGTGTATAAATGATGTGTTGTAGAATTGTGCACCTGAAACCTATATAATTTTGTTAACCGGTGTCACCCTAATACATTCTATAAAAAGGGAAAATAGCCCTACCTATCTTTGATACCTAAAGTTCCTTTTCCTATACTCTCCAAATGGCAACCAAGAGATCAATTACCTCAGTCAGCCCTATTTCTCAGGGGTAGGCAGGTTCCCATTCTTCGTTTTGCTAACTTGTTTCTATGACAGCTTTTTGGCTTCCCCCATCATATCTCTAAAGCCATGCTGCTATCCTCACCTCACTTCATTTATTCAATTCCTCTTCATTTTCAATACTTGGCCAGAAACTGGGTGAGAATTTATAATGCCTCTGTTTGAAGTCTGTTTCTGATTACTGACCCCATCCCAAGGGTCATCTATTCTGGTTCAAGTTAGTCCCATTTCTGCAAGTTTCCTAGTATCCCTATCAATGACTCCTCCTCCCCAAGGAAACACATGCTACCTGAAATCAGTTCTAATTCATTCAAAGTCCAATTCAAGCCATCACTCTGTGGATATATTCTAACCCCTGGGGAGAGCAAACAGAAACTCTGAGAATCAACATCTCCAGTTCTTGTCTTTGAGTTCCACATAGATTTGTATTTCTAACAGCCTAGTAGATACTTGCAACAAGATTTCCTACAGGTAGTTGAATAAGTTTGGGCAGTTATAACCCAAACTTATTACTTTTTCCTCGAACTTTGTCTCTTTCTTTTGCATTCCATATCTGATCTCCACAACACAAGCAAAAACACCTTTGATTGTCATTCCAAAAACAACAGATGATAATTCTAAAACTGTGGAAAACTGAGTAAAAGGAGATACAAACCGTCTCTGAGACAATGATCCAAAGATAAACCACTTCACATTTCATATCTTGATTAAAGCCATCACCATTCACTTAGTCACTGAAGCTAGAATTATGACTTCTGTTTTTCCTTTACAAATCACATTTGACAAGTTTCTAAATCATATCAATCCTACCTCCAAAATCTCTACTGAAGGCATTCTTTTCTATCCCTGTTGCCATAATCTTAGTTCTTTTATTTTTCTCACCTGATCTAGTGCAATAGTCTAACATCTGATTTTTCTACTATCAGTCTTCAAAACTCACATTTATCTCTTAGCATAATCTCTATTGAATTTTTCACCATAATCTGCCAGTAGAGTTGTTCTGAAATGTGTACCTAATTATTTAACTCAACTGCTTTAAAACATTTAATAACTGTAATGCCTACAAAATAAAGTCCAAATTTCATGGTGTATTAGTCACTTAGGCTGCTATAACAAAATACTACAGATGGGAATTCTGAGCATGCCAGATATTCCAGCATGGTTGGTTTTTGGTGAGAGATGACTCCCTGGCATGTAGACAGTTGCCTTCTCACTGTGCACTCATGAGGTAGGGTGAGATAGCAAGCAGAGAAAGCTCTCTCATGTCTTTTCATATAAAGACACTGACATCATCATGAGAGTCCCACTGTCATGACCTCTTCTAAACCTACTTACTTACCAAAGGCTCTATCTCTGAATACCATCACATTAGGAGTTAATTAATTGGGATGGGTACAATTCAGTCCACAGCACATGGTATGATATTCCAGGGTTTTTATAATTAGCTTTAAGCTGCCTATTCTGTTTTATATTTTACTACTGCATGAATTCTGAGACTCCAAAAACATGTCAAATAGTTGTCAAATACATCATTCACTCTCATTGGACTATGCCTTTGATCAAGCTGTTCACTTTGCTTAGACAAGTTTTCCACCCTGACAAACTGTTAGGTCTTTCAAATATGCAAATCAGATGCCACCTGTATTATGAAGTGAGTTTGGACTTCCTCTTCTTTGTGCCCATATCACTTTATACATAGTTCTATCAAATTTAAGTTGCCTGGGCACAAACTGTAGTTCTGCTATATTCTAAATGTGTGACCTTAAGCTTCTTTTTTATTTTTTTTTTTGCTTCAGTAAGTTCATTAATAAAATGGGGATAATAGCACTGATTTCATAGAGTGTTGGTGTGGGGATTGATGAGTTACTCTGCACAAATTTCTTAGAGAAATGTCTGGCTCTTAGTAAGCATTATATAAATTATTTGCTATTGTTATTGTATTAAGTGAAAACAACCAGAAAAAAAAAACACTTTTATTCATAGACTGTAAATGTATGAAAAATGGCTTCACTCTGATATTCTGGTAACCTTGTACTATTTACTTAGGTTACGTAGGCAAGGCTCAATTGTGATCCACCCTAGGTCTTGGCAGAACATGCAGTGGTCCTCTCAGAAGTAGGAAGATAGGCAGTCTTGTGAGGAGTTGTTTCAAGGATCTTTTTTTTATCTGTCTCCCTTCCTTGTGGGAGGCTCCCTGTCTTCCAGAAGGACACCACAAGGCAGACTCTCTTTTTACTCCCTGGTTCCAGTAAGGCATTGGACTTTCCTGTTCCCCAACCCCCAGACCTTGGGTATACATGCTGGTTTTAAAACAGCTTAGCTGAAGTCTAGAGTGAACTCTTCAGCAACGAAGTTCCACACTGCTCATGTCATCTGTCATCTGGCCCCTTTAGTTTGATGTTGTCCTGTGGAGCAAAGGAATATAAGGAGCTGACACTGCACTGATCTTATTTATGCTGCCTGTGTGAGTAATAATCGATACTCATTTGATTTAATTGTTTCCTTATTGCATGCATTAATCAAGGTCTGTGCTGCTGCTTATGGACTGCTTGATCTCTTGACAGTAAGCTCTTTGAGAGGAGACACTTATCAATTTTTTTCAACACTATATATTGATTATCTAGTCTATAGTAAGTGCTTAGTAAATATTTCTTGAATTTTCAAAAGATATAGCAAACAATGATAAATAGTATTCAAGCATATATAGTCAAGGATACATATCAAACCCATTATTATCAGAGCAAAAATAAAATAAAATATAAAATAAAACAAAACAAGGTAGGGGTATTCTACTCATGAGGTTTAAATAAAAACATAGACATGTCACCTAGGAGAAAAGAGCCCTCTAGCTCCCTTATTATTTTTCCATTAATTTATATGAGCATTTTATACCCTGTAAGCATGACCTTATTTTCTCAGATGAACTGTAATGTAAGAAAGAAAGGCTAGATTATGTTCTAAGGAACCCCAGTTTGTTTTTCCTAGGAACTGCTTCATGGCTGATAGTAAGTAAACCAAGATGAGGATATTTTTATGTATTTTATATGTTGGGCTTTCTTAGAGAATTTTACTTGAAGAAAATTGTTGGCAGTTAAAAACAAGGCAAAACAAAACAAACCCGCAAACCACTGGCCTAACTCTAGTTCTGAAATTAATGTACAGTATGATGACTGTAGTTAATAATACTGTATTGAATACTAGGAATTTGCTAAGAAAGTAGCTTTCAAGTACTCTCACCACACACACACACACACACACACACACACACACACACACACAAATGGTAACTATCTGAGTTGATATGTTAATATCTTGACTGTAGTAATCAATTCACTATGCATATGTATATCAAATCATCATGTTGTACACTTTAAACATACACAATTTTTATTTAAAAATAAAATGCCTAAATATAGATTAAGGCAAGGAAAGTTTGTTAGCTACAAACTCGGGAGTAGAGCAGGAGCTCTTTGGATTGGGGGTAGATAGAAAAAATGGAAGGCTTGCTTAAGATATTTATATTACTAATGCAGAATTTTGTTTAGTGAAATTGCTTTATTTAGGACTCATATATCTTGCTTTCTTATTTGGAATTTGGGAAGAATAAAGGACAGGGTGATCGTCATAAATTTTTAAAAACCAAATCACTCCTTGTACATAAACAGATTATTTGTTCTCCTATTAAAGCTTCCTCAGCTTAAAAGAGGTCTTCTTCTTAAAATCTCTGAGTTGAATTGTTACACACACACCAGATCCAGGATCCAAATAACATATCTAGTCAACCCTAGGGTGTAATTTTCCATACATTTTAATATTTCTGATATTGGGACACATCACACAATCAACATGTACATTTAATGTGGTAGCATACCTATTTTCCTTCATTATTAAATAAATGTCACATTTACAATTTGATGATGTCTTAGATTTTAGGAAATGACATATAACAACAGGAATAATGAACTTATAAATTTGAGCAAGAAATACTTGAGGTGGGGCCAACTAGCTTTTTAGTCTGTCTTACATGTGGGGTTAAACAATGATAGTGGGTATCATCATTAATGTGTCTATGGGATAAAATTCAAGCTACAAATGAGGGCTTTTTTCTTCTTTTTTTGAGAGTCAGCTTACCAGTACACCACTATCCACAATTATTCTTTTATTTTTATTATACTCACTGCTTACTCAAATAGGTCATGCTATTACATGCTTGGTTACCATATTCCATGTGCTCTTACCTCTGCTTGAAGTGTCCTTCTTAGAATGTTGTCCACTGTAACAATCCTATCCACCCAAATAGAGTCAATTCCTTTCTGCTTTACATCACCGTGTACCTAATATATGCCTCTAAATATATACTGACCATACTGAACTGCAATGATTTATTAGGTATCCATCTTCTTTACTGGAAGTTCCTTGAGTATAATTGACTGTTTCTTATTTATCTCTGTATCCCTAGTACTTAGGACAGTGCCTGGTATGTAGCGGTATTCACTAAGTCTTCAAAGATTGAATATATAAATCAAAAGAAAAAAGAACAATATAATGTGGTAAAGTGCCATAGCACCAAGAAATGCTTCATTTGCTGCCATTAAGTGGTGTTCCTTCCTTATCCAAACTCTCTGAGTTGCTGGTAGACATACAATTGTCAACTCTGAGTTTAATTCCTGAGTAAAATGAGACATTTATCTCTCCCCAGTTAATTATAAGTTCATTAGAAGGAGATATCAAGTCTATTTCTGTATATATTTTTGAGTTTTAGATTATATATTCCTATTCTTAGGTGTGATTTAGTTTCCAAGATGCATCATTCAATATACCTTTATCATTAATACTAGTGGGAATTTGCATGAGAGAAATGGAAAGGCCCACAACAGTTTTATTTATTTAGGGCCTAGAATTTCTCCAGTTTTTAGAGCAATCCTTAATACTAGACATCAAAAACATAATTTTACAGTAATTTAAGAGAGAGGAATTTGAATATTACTGCTAAAACCCTGGAAGCTAATTATTTCAAGATAACTTGAAATCTTAACTCATTTGAGTTTGAAAAAATCTCTTGAGTTAATTAAAGTCACTATTCCCATTATGTTACTTGATTCTATTGACTGTCTTAGATCTTGCTAATTACAGGAAAACTGAATTTCATGCCAAAAAGAGATTCCATTTGTCATTTGTTTAAGGAAAAAAACTTAAGCATCTCCTCTGGGCACCACAGTACTCTATACCATACAGTATTGTAATAGAGGGTGGGGATAAGATAGATGCATAGCCTCATATCTCAAAAAATAAATTATCAGCACCAGAGTTACTAGTGTATACTGTCAAAATGGATTGTATTCTACACTTTTCATTAGATACAGACTTTTCAACAAGAGCATAACAAGGCTCAAATAAGCAAAAATAAGGTGGATTCTATTGAAATTGTTGGTGTTGCATTGTAATTTTATAGAAACAGTCGTTTGGCAAAAGATGCTCTCTGATATGCTGCAATGTCATTCAGATTAGGAAGCCAAGTAACACTTTAGATGTCTTGTTTTAGATGTCTGTTTAGAGTTTTAAAATCAGAAGTTTCAAATATTAAGAAAAAATTCCTTTTCAAATTTCCCAATGTAAACCAAGTCATCAAAAGAAATACAGACGTAAGAGAGAAGACAGATCAAGGGAAGCAAATATTTCATTCTCATTGCCTGTCAACTCATGAGACATTACTAACCATTCAGATAGCATGAATGAGATAGAAGCAGAATGAAAAAAATTCAGTCCAGTCAGATTAGGCAGTTTTGGGAGGACTAGAAATAGTGTATTATGTCATATTATTCTATTATGTTTATTTGTAAATTTTATCCACATGAGTAAGGTCAGTTTACTTTGTGCATATTAACCAAATTTAAATTGTCCCATTATTCACTTGGTACTTGAAACATATCAACAAATATTTTTAAAGAGTTTACAGTCTTGCCTACACTGTTATGTATACAAAAGGCAGTCAATTTAGCTATAATGGTCATAAGCAAAAAGGGAAAGGGAGAGAAGCTTACCACTAGATCCTCACAACACGCTGTTGAAGTGTCCTTTTTTGTCAATCCTAGGAATATATCCTCAGTTCCCACATGTTGTTTGTATATAATATCATACCTGAAAATAGTCATTGATATAGAAACTCAAATGAAAATTTCCCGTCATAGAGCAGACAACTAGAAACTTATGAGAATATGCCATTACAATAAAAATAAAATGATAAAGTAAATAAAATTCTTGCAGTTTTTTTCAGGCACATGGCAGAACATAAAGAAATAGAAATCTAGAAATTCAGTCAAAAAATGCCTAACTCTGTAAAGCAGGATTTATATCATATATACTTCTTTTCTAAAATGAAGCTTAACTGTTTTAGAGCTATACAAATAAAATGGATTGAGAAAACTTCTAATAAGAGTCTCATAAGATTTGATGTAGAAAAAAAAAAAGGAAGGTCCTTTCCAGGAAAACAATGGCTCAGAAAAATAGAGAGCCCATAACCCAGGGTTTGATGGATAAACAGAAACTCTTCACCAATAAATTTAAATGACAACATAGAGTTCGAAAATCCAGGTTTAGTACCATTTCTGTCATTAACCATGTGACTTTGGTCAAGTCACAAACTCATGGAGTCTTGGCTTCTACATTTGTACAATATATGGAAGAGGGTGGGTTTGAATTAAACGATCTCTATTTTTTCCACCTCTAAAATTCTATTGTAGAAACATTGGTAATGTAATCAGCATTACAGGTCACAGATGCAATAATTGCAGGGTGATTACAGCTACACTTATAATGCTTAGAATCTAGTCCTATAGGATTCTTAGTTCAATGAAAGATTTTCCTGGCATTTCACCACACACGACAATTCACAAATCTTTTTTTGGCCCCAAACTTGGGCCCTTAGATATAGGATGGCTTATAGAAGCACCCAGACATAATGTACGCTCTATCATTTAAGGCAAACATTTACAAATGATCTTTTCTATTTAATTCTACCTTAATGAAGAAATGGTAAATCTCTGAACAGGAAGACTAAAGGACTACATTGAACTCTGACCACTGGCAAATAGGAATGACCATGAATGAAAAAGGGATTTCTCTGAGTTGAAACAGGAACAATATGTTGCTATTTGATATGAGACATTTTTTCTTAATAGACTATAACTTCTACCAGGTATTTACAAAGATGAAGCCAGGTTAAAACAAAATAGAAAGGTATTAATCCATATAGCCATGATTCCCAAAAAGATTTTCTCAAACTGCTGCTCTTCTCATCTCCAGAAGTTTTCCAATCGCCTACTACATGCTTTTGCCTGGATCCAAAGGCACCTAACCATCCACACATCCAAAACCAAACTCATTGCTTCCCTTCCACCTACATTCCCAGTTACAGTTAATAGCCCCACTATTCACTCTGTCACCTAAGCATCATTTTTTGTTTTATTTATTTATTTAAAAAATGTTTTTATTGTTCAAATACATTTGTATCCATTTTCCCACCACCCATTTCCCCTGTCCCACCAACCCCACCTCCCTCCCTCAATCCTTCCCCACTTTAACTTTATCCATGGGTCCTTTATACATGTTTCTTGACTTGACCCTTCCGCTTTCTTTCCCCGTTACCCCCCTTCCTCCTTCCCTCTCATTATTGTTTCTTTTCTCTTTCAATGTCACTGCCCAAGCATCATTTTTGACACTTTATTTTCATTCATTGTATCTAATAAAACATAAAATCTGACTTTAAAACTCTGTAAAATAAAGACCCTAATGCTTCTCTCTGGGGCAGAGACTTATATAGGGCCCTTATAAGTATTTTATTTGGTCACTAATCATTCTTCTTTTGTGAACTGCCTGTCCACATCCTTTAACCCTTTTTCTTCTTTACTCATTGGGGCATTAGAAATACTATCGCATAAGATAGAAAATAAAGATATTTTTTAATCTTAAAAAAGCCATTTTCTTCATATTCTGTCTTACTTAGTCCTGTAAAGCTCTCATGGACGTTCTTTCTACAGAACATCAGACAGGAAAAGTGTTATTATGCTAAGTGAAATAAGCCAGTCAGAGAAAGACAAATACCATATGATTTCACTCATATGTGGAATCTAGTGAACAAAATGAACTAACAAACAAATAGAGACAGACTCGCAGGTAAAGAGTAGTCTGTCGGGGGGATTAGGGGGTTGGTGGGGGTGGTGGAGGATTGAACAAAAAATTAAAAAAGGGGAAAACTCATGGGCATGGACAACAGTGTGGTGATTGCTGGAGGGAATGTGTGGGAGGAGGTGGAGGAAGGTATAGCAGGGATAAATGGTGATGGAAGGAGACTTGACTTGGGGTGGTGAACACACAATATAATGTACAGATGATGTTTTGTGGAAATGTGCACCTGAAACCTGTATAATTTTGTTAACCAGTATCACCCTAATTAATTCAATAAAAAGGAAAAAACATAAAAATTGAAAATTTACCAAAATTTGGAGCTTGCCACATATGGATGTTTGACATTTATTAGACAATATGACAAATGAGTGACTTAATTCTTATGTTTCATATGGATGTGTGAATGCTGTATAACATAACAAGATTTACTCTTCATTCTTAAGATGCAATCTGAAGTGTTTTAAAATCCCATTTGATTTTTTATGAGGTTTACAATTTTTGACATTGTTTATTTAAAAGCTGGATACTTTTTTCCAGTTAATTATCTGCTGTCTCCTACTACTTCTATTTTCAGAACCAACTTAGAAGATAGAAGCATAGTTGTTTTTTTTTTTTTTTTTGAGGCATTGGACACGGTTTTATAGTCATAGTTAATGTGGAACATTGAGTAATTAAAAGCAGATCTTTAACATACAAACATGGTATAATAATTTAGTTTATATGAATGTTTAATAGGCTATTTTCTTACTGTTAGTCCCATATTATATAAGTAACTGACATTAAATATAAATATACAATGGAAATGACTCTACTTTTCATTTTTGTTAGATAGTAAGGTCTTATGTTTTATTGTTTGTTTCTGCTTTAGGGGGAAATAATCATCAATTACACATGTCTTCTGTGTTTCACTGTAGTTTTTATCTTTTATGTGGTACAAGTCACTTTATGAATCTCGTCAAAAATAGAATGGTATCAGAAGACACATCTAGTTTAAACCCCTAAATACATTCTTGGCTTCATTTGACTTACTCTGGTATTTCTCTAACATCCCACATGTCAGCATGCTCTGCTCCTTCTGGAACTTCTTCTGGATTCCAGATGGCCTCACTAGTTTCATCACTGGTTTGAGGAATAACTATAAAGAAAGGGAAGAGAAAGCTGAAGCTGTTACCCATTTCCCCATAAAATTGTTCTTGTATGCTCCATTGGGGATCACTAAGTAAAACATTTTCTATTTATATTTTCTATTTTTTACCAAAAAGAAGCTAAATTAGTAACAACTTATTAAATATTTTTAAAATATTTGTTTATTATATTTTTTCTGTTACCATTTAGTTCATTTATACTTCCCTCCCCCCAGCAATCTGTTGTCCATGTTCATGAGTCCTCTTTCCTTTTGCTAAATTCCTCCACCCCTAACCTCCCCCCCCCACTAGCTGTCATCTTTTTTCCATCTATGAGTCTGTCTCTGTTTTGCTTGTTAGTTTAGTTTGTTCCTTAGATTCTGTATATGAGTGAAATAAGAAACAACTGATTAAATATTTTAATGAATACACAACCAATACATTGTAGAGTTGTAATAATAATTGCAGGAAATTTTGAAAAGACATTTAAGGAGATAGAAGAAAATAAAATAATCTACAGTCCAACTGCCGGGAGATAATGAATGATAGCATTCTGATGTATATCTTCCAGTCTCTCTCTCCCTCCCTCCTTCTCTCTCTCTCTCTCTCTCATATATATATATATATATATATATACACACACACACACACACACACACAAATATATGTACATATATGTGTATATGCACATATATATATATGAGTGGGTTCGATCTCTGGTCAGGGCACATACATGAATCAACCAATTAATGCATAAATAAAAGCATAAATATATATGTATATGTATATATATGAGTACATATATAAACATCTAAAACATATTTAAGTATAAAATAACATTGTGTATATAATATAAAATATATACCCAAAGAAACAATTAGAACATATATAAATACTTTTATATAAAAGAATAAATCAAACAAACACTTTGGTTTAGGTAGAAATGTCTTATCTTGCATTGTCTTTTATTGTATAAAAGCCCTTTGATACATGTTTCATTCAGGTATGCCATAATTCTTAAAATATACCATCAGTTAAAAAAAACTTAAAATGTTCATTTTTTTTAATCCAGTGTTTTCCTCACATATGCATCAGCTTTAAAGAAAGTATCATTTGTCCTTTATGTAGAATTGAGCATGTACCTGAGTTCTCTACATGTCAACTCTAAATGTTTAAAAGTAAATAGGCACATAAAACCCAGCTTACATTTTTTCCAACTATTAGGGCTGCAAACGGACAGTCATATAGGTTCAGAACATTAGTTGGAGTCATTTTAAGCACCCCCCCCAAATTCATCTGATTTTTAATTATGCTTATCTTTAAAATTTATCTGCTTCTGTCTAGCAGGGGCTTTGTAAAGCCTAATTACAGATTTTATATATAATGCTTTATATATTACTCATTGTTCTGAGAACTGAGAGATCCTTAGATCTACATTACCAGAAATACAGACAGCACAGAAATACATCCAAGTTTGAACTAGTCTTCCATGGAGTGAATATCTCTTGAATGAGGTAAATATACTCTTGAGTAGTAGTAACTGAAAATTTAAAATCATCCCCTCAGACCTCATTTTATCCATTATTTTAAATATTTTTTCAGATAAAATCTTTTACAATTAGCTAAATTGGTGAGAGGACTTTACTTCCTTTCCACGCCCACTTTCTGGTAACTATGATCATGACCAACAGTATTAGAGCATTCTGTAATTTTTTCATTATTTTTTATTTATTTATTTTAGAGAGAGAGGAAGGGAGAGAGAAAAGAATATCAATTTGTTGTTCCACTTATTTATGAATTTATTGGTTGATTCTTGTATGTGCCTTGATCAGAGATCGAACTCACAGCCTTGGTGTATCAGGTCGACACTTCAAACACCTGAGCTACCCAGCTAGGGCAACCCTTCTGTAGTTTTTAAGATGTATAGAATGTTCATCTCTGTGGAAATGTATAAGCCAAAATACTGGGAATACATCCAAAATATTTATTCCAGTTATTGGACTGGTGACCTTATAAGTCACCCCATGTGCTTTAATTAATAAGCATTTCAATATAAATTAAAATTGTGTCATTTTCATGGGAGCAAAGATTTCTTCTATTTTGATTTCTGTTGTAGTCTCAGAGATTATCATACTGCCTGGTGCATAATAGGCTCTCAATAAATATTTATTGAATGAAATAATGAATGAATTCTGTGAAACTGCCATAATATATGAGGGTAGGAGGTGAAGAAGCTAAACATCTTGGTAACTAGATCTAAAGTAGTTATTTAACTACATGTGACTTGTGGCTTTCCATCTCAGGAAATATGCCAAAACATGAATAATTCAAGGCAAATTAATTTCCGTTACTAGAAAAGTAACCTACTGGAAACAGTATAGTAAAAGCAGCATCTTTATATAAAAATGACTATTCATCATTTCTACAACTGAGTTCGTCTTTAATTAGTTCAAGTGTATTATTCTTCCTATAATTTTGCTCCCAAAGAAAAGATTATACTAATTATTTTGGCCCATACACCTTATTAAGTAACTTACCTTTAAGCTCTTCTTGTTTTGGTGGTCCAATATGCCCAGGACCCATGGCTCCAATCACAGATGAACAATTAAACTGGGAGAGAAGGAAAAAAAGCCTGAGTTTTAGTACTACTTGTTTAATGTACATGACCAGTAATACTTTAAACTTGATATGTTTTCCAGCTAAGATTTCATAGAGGTTCCCAGTTTAATTACCCATAATTGTTATACAACAGAGAGCCAGATGTTAGGTATTATTTTGAATGTATTTTTCTTGTTTCTCAGAAAGTATTTTGTTTAATAGACTCTACAGCAGAACTGATGTTTGGTTAGACTAAATCCCCCATTCCAGCTCAGTGAATTATGGATTCCTGGGGAAAGGGAATGAACCACATTCATCTCTTTGAAGGTTAAAATCAAGTATTAATATAAGAGCCTCAACGTCTATGGGTTTTGGCAATGTCTGGTCACAGTTAGATGGGAGATAGAAGTATGGGAAAGTTTTATAGAAATAAAAATAAACCATTAAATAGAGTCTAAGTATTTAGACATCAAATGACTCATTCAAAAGTCCTGATTTCAGCTTTTACTTCTTTGCTGTGGGTATGAAACACTGTTTCATCCCAACACTTCATGTTAGTGAACTAGTAAAGTTAAACAGCAAACCCAAATTCATACTGTCAACTATATGCTGAACCACTATAGTCTTCATACAAATTCAAGTGTATTTTGCCATATTGTGCACAAGCATACATATCCCCACAGGACTGCCCCAATGCACCAGGAAAAAAAAAAGCCAGCTTTCCTTTTTCAACTATGCCTA
Organism: Pteronotus mesoamericanus; assembly: GCF_021234165.1. Classification (NCBI taxonomy): domain Eukaryota; kingdom Metazoa; phylum Chordata; class Mammalia; order Chiroptera; family Mormoopidae; genus Pteronotus; species Pteronotus mesoamericanus. The sequence goes on along the minus strand of NW_026555144.1, from coordinate 3,434,343 downwards.
ACACATATTATAACATCATTATAGTGGCAACCACTTCATTGGTCCCTCTCAGGGCTTTTTTGATATTTCAAGAAAATCTAATTAAAAAAATCGTTCTTGTTGATGTCAGATTCGATGCTCTAATTCACTTTATTTGCTTGCAGTCAAAAAAATTCTTATCTCCTTGGATCCTGGCAAAGTTGCACTTCTAGCTCATTTTTCTTGGCCCCCTGTACCAATCTCCCAAGGCTTAATACATGGGTGAAAGTTGTAATGTCCTGTTTGGGCAAGTGAAATAGTGTCTGTCCTTGAAAGCTGGTGGAAAAACTCACCTGTGTCTTTTTACGCTAAACTACTCCAATAGATCTAAGTCAGAAATTAACTTATAACATGTTAACAGTTTCTGGGACAGTAAAAATTCCTTTTTAAAAGGTGCTTCAAAAGTGCTATGTATGTGGTTAATGTGTTACAGGCATTTTAATATGAAAACCCCAAGTAAATAATTTGTACATTCTTTTATTTTTAAGCACTAAGGTCATATAAAATTGCAGTGCTTCTCTTAACCTATTAATCACTGGAATACTAATAGTTAATCATGGTAAAGCATTTCTTGGACATGAGAGCCTCTTAGTTTGTTTAGTGCATCCTCCAACAAAAAATTTAAATCTGTAGAAATAATACTTGAACATTCCTGGTAAAATTTGTATGGATAGTGATGATTGAATCAGCATATCAGAACATGGGAGTTTCAGTTTATTAACTTAATGAAATAAATAATTAAAAATAAAATTTTCAAGTGAAAAGATGGATCAGGGTGATAAAAATTATAAAAAAAACCATCTGACAACTATTTTCTACATAACTATCATGTCAGCCTTTACTATGAATCCACACCCAATTATCTGAGCTATTTATCATTGCAATTCATGCCACTTCACAATATGTAAGAGAGTTAGAACATCCTTGTTACAATGTCTGTGAAGAGCAGTGAATGGCATTTCCGACAGGTTTTAAGATCCCCTTGTGAATAATAAAAACAAACAAACAAACCAAACAAAACAAAACAATGAAACAAAACAACAGATGTAGTGTCTTCCCAATCACCAGATTCTTCACAATTCATGGTGGGGATAGTATAAATGAACGAAAGTATATCAAACAGTTCTAATGCTGTTTTCAGAGAGTGTATTTTCAAAACACATCATTCTTGTAATTGTTCCACAGTTCCCAAGATTAATAAGTGAAAAAAATGAAATACTGTTTCCTCCTGGAAAATTTAATAGTTTATTAAAAACATTAGAGATTGGAAAGATGGCGGAGGAGTGAAAGGGAGTCACGCTGACCTCCTCCCAAAACCAAACTGGAATTGCAACTAAGTAATGGAGTAATCACCTGGAAAGCAGTGGAGCGATAGTGGGAGAGGAGCCTTGGTGCCGCGGACAGTGGATTCGACTCTCACACATCCCAACGGGTGAGAATTGCGGTGGAGGCTCGAGAGGGTTGGCTGGGTGCGCACGGGCAATGGCACCAGAGGGACATTGAAACGGCCAGTTAGCGTCCCCCCGAGAAGAACGGGGTCTGAATCATAAACAGGAACCCCTAAACTACAGCAGCTAAAGCCGAGAAAATACAGACAAAACGCAACCCCAGAAAGCTTAGGGGTGCTCTCTGCCAGAGACAGGTGGCTGGGGATGCAAAAAGACATTTAAAGGGCCAACGCAAAAGTTGCAGCGGCAGCCACCCTCCTTGATCGCTGGGTGGAGGCGGAAGCAGGGTGGGCTAGTGCCTGGGAAAAGACTGGTGAGGAAAACTTTGTGAAGAGAACTGACACGGCGGCTGGTGGAGCCCGGGTGATAACGCACTTCCCACTCTCCAGCTACCATCTCGCTCAGGCATAAGGGAATCAATTAACCTGGCTTTTATGCGCTCTGCACACAGCCTGTACGCCTGTGAGCTACGGGGCTGAGTGCAGACTGGCTGGGAGAGACTTGAGGAGAGACTGGAGACGGAGGCGTTCGGGAAAGAATGGGAGGAGGAACCGGGGAGTCCCGACTCCCTCCACATTCGGTAGTCTCCATTGTGGGCTGGAAAGGCGCGACCCCACAGAGGCAGAAGCGGGGCGCGCATGAACCAGACTGCCTGCGATTGAAACGCAGTCCGCACAGGGGTTGGATCCCTGGCCGAAGGGGTCACAGAACTGCCCAGAGGCCCCTGAGGGGAGACTAGAAACGGAGGCATTGGGGAAAGAACGGGAGGAGGAACCCGGGGAGTCCTGACTCCTTCTTGCCGTAGTCTCCATTGCGCGGGAAGATGCCACACCCCCAAAGAGCAAAAAGCTGAAAAGCAAACATAGACACCCCCAAAACATCCAGAGCAGGAGCGGACACTTGCGCCGAGTGACCGGCGAGGGTTGGCGAGCCTGTGTGTGTGACCCACGCAGGCTGGCGAACGCTTGCACCTGCTGGCAAGGCCTCACACAGACTGGCACCCATATGGCCTGCGAGGGAGTGCACAGAGGGGCAAGGGCAGGCGTAAATTGACCTATCCGCCGCGATTGCAGAGCGGCCCAGAAAATAAGTAGAGCTGCCCAGAGTCCCTGGAGGAGAGACCAAAACAGGATTAACTGGAGAGTCCTAGAGCTGATTTCCTCCCATTTCCGTAGTCCCCATTTGGCGAGGGCAAGCAACGCACCCAAAGAGCCAAACACGGGGAAAACACACAATAGAAGACCCTAAACTGACCAGTGCCGCGAAGCTCGCGTGCCAGGGAGGCCAGTAGAGTACGGGAGGTCGCAAATAAGCCCCCTGATCTGGGGCAAGCACATGCGAGCCCAGGCAGGTGGGGGACCCTGCCGCGCTGGGAACGCACTCAAGGAGCCTGTGTGAGAGCGCAGAGAGATCCCAAAAAATAGCCCAGCCCTGACCGAAGGGGTCACAGAGCTGCTCCAAGCAGGAGTCAGACACAGGCATTAGACTCCTGAAAGGCTCAAACAAACAACCAAAGGCCGTATAGGATCAACAACTGACATCATCAGAGGCAAGCCCAGAAAGAAAAGTAAATGACAAAAATACTTAACAGACTCTCACAAAAATGGGAAGAAAAAGAAGTTCCCCTCAAATGAGTGGAAAAGGGGACTCCCCACAGAGAGAGCTCAATGAAATAGAGGCAAGGGAACTATCAGATATGGAATTCAAAACAATGGTTCTAAGGAAGCTCAATGAGCTCAGCCAGCTCAAAGAGAACTATGAGAAACTGCAGAGAAACTATCAGGATCTTACAGCAAACTATATCAGCCTGGAAAAGGACATAGAAAATAACAAGAAGACACAAGAGGATAGGAAGAATACCATTTCTGAATTGAAGAACACAGTAGAAGGAATCCAAAGCAGGCTGGATGAAGCCGAGAATCGAATCAGTGAGATGGAGGACAAGGTAGAAAAAAGCTCCCAGAAAAAACAAGAAATGGAAAAATGGCTCAAAAAGAATGAAGAAGCATTTAGGGAAATGCAGGACAACCTGAAACGCAGTAATATCCGTATAATAGGGATACCAGAAGGAGAAGGAGAGGAGCAAGGAATAGAGAACCTCCTCGAAAAAGTAATGATGGAAAATTTCCTGAATTTGAGGAGAGAAAGGCTCTCATGGATCCAGGAGGCACAGAGGACCCCACTCAAGAGGGACCCAAGGAGGTCCATTCCAAGACACATCATCATTAAAATGGCAAATGTCAAAGACAAAGAGAGAATCCTCAAGGCAGCAAGGCAGAAGGAGAAAGTAACATACAAGGGGGCCCCGATACGCCTAGGAGCTGACTTCTCAACAGAAACACTACAAGCCAGAAGGGAATGGCAACAACTATTCCAAGCCATGAAAAGCAAGGGCCTACAGCCAAGGCTGCTCTACCCAGCTAGGCTCCCCATTAAAATAGAAGGAGAAATACGGAGTTTCCCAGACAAAAGAAAGCTAAAAATATACATCTCTACCAAACCAGCACTCCAAGATATGCTAAGGGGACTGGTTTAAGCAGATGAAGGAAAAGAATGAGACAGAGAGAAACACAAGTACAAAGAGAAAAGATGAGTAAGTTTCTATCAGTAATATCTCTCAATTTGAATGGACTAAATACCCCAATCAAAAGACACAGGGTAGCTGAATGGATAAGAAAACATGACCCACACATATGCTCCCTACAAGAGATCCAACTCAGAGCAAAACACCTACACAGATTGAAAGTAAAGGAATGGAAAATAATATTCCAAGCAAATGGACATGAGAAAAAGGCTGGCGTTGCCATACTTGTATCAGACAAAGTAGATTTCAAAGCAAAGGCCATAAAGAGAGACCCAGAGGGGCACTTTATCATAATTAAAGGAAGAATCTATCATGAAGACATCAACATTGTAAACTTATATGCTCCCAATATAGGAGCCCCCAAGTTTATAAGGAAATTGTTGGATGACTTCAAAAAAGATATAGACAGCAACACACTGATAGTAGGGATTTCAACACCCCAGTGTCAAAAATGGACAGATCTTCCAAACAAAACATTAATAAACATATCGTGGCGCTGAATGACACACTGAATCAAAGAGACTTAACTGAAATATATAGAACCTTACATCCCAAAGAAGAAAAATACACAATCTTTTCAAATGCTCATGGCAGTTTTTCAAAGATAGACCACATAATAGGACAAAAAGCAAGCCTCAGCAAATTCAGGAAAATTGAAATAATACCAAACTTTTTCTGAGACCACAAGGCCTTGAAACTGGAAATCAACCTCAAAGAGAAACTTCAAAAACTGGCAAACTCATGGAGACTGAACAGTACACTATTAAACAATGAATGGGTCAATAATGAGATAAGAGAAGAAATCAAAAAATTTCTGAAAACACATGAAAATGAACAGACAACTGTCCAAAACCTATGGGACACAGCAAAGGCGGTCCTGAGAGGGAAGTTCATAGCAATACAGGCTTACCTTAAAAAGATAGAAACATTTCAAATAAAAGACCTAACACTACAACTTCAAGAACTGGAGAAACAACAACAAATAAATCCCAGAGCAAGTAGAAGGAAGGAAATAGTCAAGATGAGAGCAGAACTGAATGACATAGAGACAAAAAGAACAATTCAGAGGATCAACCAGTCCAGAAGCTGGTTCTTTGAAAATATTAATAAAATTGACAAGCCTTTAAGCAGACTTATCAAGAAAAAAAGGGAGAGGTCCCAAATTAATAATATCAGAAATGAAAGAGGAGAAATAACAACCGATACCACAGAAATACAAATATTCATCAGAAACTATTATGAACAATTATATGCGAAGAAATTTGAAAATCTTGATGAAATGGACAAATTTTTAGAAAAGTATAATCTTCCAACACTGAAGGAGGAAGAAACAGAAAGCTTGAACAGACCGATAACAACTGGGGAAATTGAAGCAGTGATCAAGAAACTCCCGGCACACAAAAGCCCAGGGCCAGACGGTTTCCCAGGAGAATTTTACAAAACATTTAAGGAAGAGCTAAGCCCCGTCCTTCTCAGACTATTCCAAAAAATCCAGGAGGAGGGAAGACTCCCAGACTCCTTCTATGAGGCCAGCATCACCCTGATCCCAAAACCAGATAAATACCCTGCAAAGAAAGAAAACTACAGGCCAATTTCGCTGATGAACATAGATGCTAAAATCCTCAACAAAATATTGGCAAACCGCATCCAGCAATACATTCAAAAGATTATCCATCACGATCAAGTGGGATTCATCCCAGGGATGCAGGGATGGTTCAATATATGCAAATCAGTAAACTTGATACATCACATAAATAAAAGAAAAGACAAAAACCACATGATCATCTCAATAGATGCAGAAAAAGTAATCGATAAGGTACAGTACCCATTTATGATCAAAACACTCAGCAAAATGGGAATAAATGGGGCATTCCTCAACGTAATAAAGGCCATATATGAAAAACCTACAGCTAATATCATACTCAACGGGCAAAAACTGAAAGCTTTCCCACTAAGATCGGGAACACGACAAGGATGTCTGCTCTCACCGCTTCTTTTCAACTTCGTATTGGAAGTCCTAGCCACAGCGGTCAGACAAGAGAAAGAGATAAAAGGCATCCAAATAGGAAAGGAGGAAGTAAAACTATCATTGTTTGCAGATGACATGATAGTGTACATAGAGAACCCTGTAGACTCTACCCAAAAACTCCTCAACCTAATAAGTGAATTTGGCAAAACAGCAGGATACAAAGTCAACACTCAGAAATCAAAGGCGTTTTTGTACACCAGCAATGCAATAGAAGAAGAAGAAATCAGGAAAAATATACCATTCGATATAGCACGAAAAAAGATAAAGTACCTAGGGATAAATTTAACCAAAGACAAAAAAGATCTGTATGCAGAAAACTATACAACATTGAAAAAAGAAATTAAGGAAGACACAAATAAATGGAAGCATATACCGTGCTCATGGATTGGAAGAATTAATATCCTCAAAATGTCCATACTACCCAAAGCAATTTATAGATTCAACGCAATCCCTCTTAAGATACCAATGACATATTTCACAGAAATAGAACAGACATTTCAAAAATTTATATGGAACCATAAACGACCTGAATAGCCGCAGCAATTTTGAGAAAGAAACACAAAGTAGGAGGGATAACAATACCGGACATCAAACTCTACTACAAAGCCACCATACTCAAAATAATCTGGTACTGGCACAAGAACAGACCCATAGACCAGTGGAACAGAATAGAAAGCTCAGAAATAAGCCGAGGTCTCTATGGACATCTAATATTCAACAAAGGGGCAGAAGCATAAAATGGAGCAATAACAGCCTCTTCAACAAATGGTGTTGGGAGAGCTGGACGGCTACATGCAAAAAACTGAAATTGGATCATCAGCTGACACCATACACAAAAATAAACTCAAGATGGATAAAAGACTTAAATATAAGTCGCAACACCATCAAAGTCCTAGAGGAGAACATTGGCAGGAAACTCTCAGGTATCCCACGCAGCAATTTTTTCACTGATATGTCTCCTAAAGCAAGGGACATAAAGGAAAGAATAAACAAGTGGGACCTCATAAAAATAAGAAGCTTCTGCACGGCGAAAGAAAACATCAGCAAAATGAAAAGGGAGCCGACTGTATGGGAACTATATTCGCTAATGATACATCAGACAGAGGTTGGATCTCCAAAATATATAAAGAATGCACTCGACTCCACGTCAAGAAGACAAATGATCCAATCAAAAAATGGGCAAAGGACTTGGGCACACGCTTTTCCAAGGAGGAGAAACAGAGGGTCGAGAGGCATTTGAAAGGATGGTCAGCATCACTAGCCATCAGAGAAATGCAGATCAAAACTACCATGAGCTACCACCTCACACCGGTCAGAATGGCCATCATAAACAGATCCACAAACAACAGGTGCTGGCGAGGCTGTGGAGAAAAGGGAACCCTAGTCCACTGTTGGTGGGAATGCAGACTGGTGCAGCCACTATGGAAAGTAGTGTGGAATTTCCTCAGAAAGCTGAAAATGGAACTGCCTTTTGATCCAGCGATTCCCCTGCTGGGACTATACCCTGAGAACACCAAAACGCCAATACAAAAGAACCTATGCACCCCAATGTTCATAGCAGCACAATTTACAATAGCCAAGTGTTGGAAGCAACCTAAATGCCCATCAGTAGATGACTGGATCAAAAAATTATGGTACATATACACAGTGGAATACTACGCAGCAGAAAGAAAAAAAGAAGTACTAAACTTTGCGACAGTATGGATGGAACTGGAGAGCATCATGCTAAGCGAAATAAGCCAGGGGGCAAAAGACAAATACCATATGATCTCACCTATAAGCGGAACCTAACCAACAATGCAAAGATGCAAGGAAAATATGACCAGCAACACTGAAAGGAAAAGAAATCAACAGAGATAAGAGGGAGGGGGGGGCAGGGAAAGAGAAGGGCAGGGGAAAGTCAAGGAACATATAGCAAGGACTCATGGACAAAACCAAAGGGGAAGAGCTGAGGGAGGGAAGGTGGGAGAGGGCAAGGGAAAGAGGTGGGGGGAAGGCAGAGACAAATATATTTAAAAAGTAAATAAATTTTAAAAAATATTGCTAAAAAAAATAAAAAAAGGAAAACATTAATTATTTTCCCATTGTCTGGCAATCTAATTCTCTATCCTTTAATGATATCTGTATTGAGGTGTGTGAATGACCAATTATCTCAAAATTGCTTATAATACAGATATACTGAATCATACATTATTACAGTAATTTTCCTCTATAAATAGTGCAGTTTGGTAAAACAGTCCTAGTCTCTCTATTCTCATAAGCACTCATCTTTACCTGAGAAACTATTCTAGATGCAAATAAATATCTCCATACTTAAATGCCAAAGGGAATGTGCTTTGTTACCAGGGTAATTTCTTATTTGTGGATCTATTTCAAATAAAAGTTCCACTTACCTGTGTTCCAGAGCACTGTTCCTCAAACACTTAATGTACTTTTTGTATCTGATATAACCACACCTTTCCCAGGATGTTTCATTCTATTTCAGTTAAGGCCACAAAAATGAGTTTGCCTTCCCAACTTCATTGATATATGCTCCTAACTTTTTATACTGTGTCTTATTTATTGTATATATTTAAGGTGTTATTAACATCAGATTTTTCTTTATTTTTGGCCTCTACTAAGACTTTTCCCTGACTCAGAAGACTTGATTCCTGATCCTGGCTCCAAGCTGATTCAGTTTCCCTCTTCTACAAATTTTATTTCCATTGCACATTTTACTTGATTCTGCCCTGTTCCACCTAAGCTCTTCTTGAAGGGTGGAAGCTAGATCCAGTGTGCATCTGTGACACTAAATTTGCTGCCTATTCTGATTATAATGGTTTTTCCACACTATAGCAAAGAAGAATTTTGGGAGGAGCAAACTGATATGCATTTTCATGGGAAATAGTTTGCTCATGGTAAACTTGTCATAATAATGGAAAAATCTTTATTAAAGTGAAAGCAAATAGATATATTCTGCTATAGCATGAGATTTATGCCCTAAATTTTGTTTGTTTCAGGCAGTCTAATAGCCAAAATTTGCTGATATCTAAGGAGTAGGAAATGGAGAACAAGGGGTTGCATAAAATGTATTTTGATTATGCTGGGAATATTGGCAGTAACTGTGGTGTGGCCAAAGGTCAGCTCATGGAACTCTCCTACTCAAAATGTAGTCTATCTTTGTTGCTGCAAGCTTCCCTGGGGTTACCTGTCCTGACCCCCAATGCTATTCAACTATGTAATTACATTCCATAGCTCTATATGAGCATGTACCAGGAAGCCAATTTTAGTAGGCTGCAGGTAGTTCGTCCCCTTATTTGGCTCAAAATATTTTCTGTTCTGCTTTCATGTGTATACAAATAAAAAAAATAAGAGGACTGTATTTGGGTGGAATAATTAATATTGTTTATTGAAATTATTGGTTTTATAGAAATACTGTCTATGCTTAAAAATCCTAGCTATCACACTTTGTAATGATTGTCAAGCATTCTTTGGCCATAAATATAAATGACAAACCTTTTGAAATGTGGCTATTGTTACCATAGTTACAGAATGATTTTCCTATTTAGCATTCAGGTAGTTTAGAAAAAAATATATAATTATGTTTTCTAGAAATGCACTAAAGGTTTTGCTCTCATGAATGATCAGCCCTGCAACCTCCTGCAAATACATCAAATTACATAGCCTTACTCTCATAGCAAGGTTGGAACAAGTTGTCCAAGTAACAGTTTCACAGCATATTGTGAACAAGACGAATTCATCTATAAGTATACAACCACCTGTTCTGACTCAAAATCATCCTCTTCAGGATAAAGTAGCTTAGAAAGGGCTTGCAGAGTTGAAACTGAAGAAATAGTTTCAGTTTTCATATTTTCTGATTTCATGTTTTCAGTTTCTGTATATTTGGGTTCCATATTTTCCAGGTCCATGTTCTGAGGAAGAAAATAATCAGAAAGAGGTATTTTAGTTTTCTATTTTATTCAAGACACATTTTTTTTTATTGTCAAATCTCCCTTCTTTCCCGAGGTCACTCCATTATTTCTTATTCTTCCTTGAAAATCCTTGTAAACTCCTTCAGTTATGCATGTAATTTGCCGACTCACAGACAGCCCAGGGGTGGCAAATGAAGTCAAGAATTCAGCTTACTTTACTCAAACTTCATGCTCAATTTAAAAAGCATTTATTGAGCACCTATTATAGTGGTTCTAAGGTTTAGTGTGCTTAAGGATACTTGCAGAGTTGGTTAAAATGCAGATTTTTAGCCTTACCTCCAGAGAAAGTAGAGTCAGTGTTATATAGAATGTACATAATTATTTAGAAACGTACTTGTGTAAACTACCTTTTTATCTGTCTCATGTATGCTGTCTAGGCTATATATTCCATTTGGTAAACTGAAAAGAATGTTTGCTCTAGGGTATGACTCAAGGAACTTACTTCATACTTTTGGCTTAGGTAAGCCTGTACTTTCTGCTTTATTTAAACTTTTGATTAACCGTAGATGATACCTAGCATTTTATTGCCATTAGAGAACTCAAATGGGCTGGCTCACAATATAGAAACAGACTCATAGACAGACTGGCAGCTCTAGAGAGAGGGGGTAGAAGTGTTGGATAAAAGGAGGTGAAGGGATTAAGGGAAAAAATACCTCATATAAAGACAACAGTATGGTGATTATTAGAAAGAAAGATGGTGTGGGGGTAGGTAGGACAGGGTAAAAGAGGCATAATTGGTGATAGAAGGAAACTTGACTTGGGGTAGCGAATTCACAATACAATGTACAGATGACATATTATAGAATTGTACCTCTGAAACCTATATAATTTTGTTAACCAATGTCACCCCAATAAATTCAGTAAATTAAAAAAAAGAAAAAAATTCACACAGAGTAAATTGTTTTTCTGATTATAATGATGATACAGTATAAGTGTGTTGTGAAAATTTTAGGAAATAATACACTAAAAGTATAAATAAGAAAATCACAACTACATATAATCCTACTAACCAGATATCAGTTTTTTAAATAATCTCTATAGTTATATTTGGAGTAGGAATTCAGGATCTTTGAAAATGATGGAAGTGTCAGACTTGAATGGCTAACCTGAATAAAGAGTGTAGAATTAGGCCTATTATTAGTGATTTAGGCATAAATGTATTAGGAATCATTTTTATACTTCTCCTGATTATTTTAAACATTGTTTTATAAAATTAATTCACATTAAACAGTACTTTAGTGCTTTAATTAAATCACTAAATTTTTTGCATTGTGCCTAGAACAGGAATACAAAAGAAATTCTCAAATGCGTACTGGTATGATCACCTGTCAAAATCAGCGTACATGCAAATCGTGTTTTATAAACCTTCCGTTTCATTATAATTTTTACCATTATTTTTATTTTCTAAATGTAAAACTGATTTTAATGATTATAGGAGATGTCAAGAATATGAGTCAAATGTCAAATTGCCCTGTACATACAAGCATAGAGGCAGTATATCATAGTGGTTAAGAGTTAGGGCTCTGGAGCCACACTGCCTAGATTTGTTATGTATCATTTACTTTCTAGCTTTGTCACTTTTGGCATATAATTTAAACTCTCAATGTCTTATTTTTATTATCTATGAAATGAGAATACTAATAGTGCTACCTCATAGTGTTGTTACAAGGATTAAGCAGTTCCATACTTGTAAAAGAGCTTAGAACAGTGCCTGGCACATACTTAGCACTCAACATATGTGAGCTGTTATTGGTCCTTTAAAAATTTAATATTCCTGGACATGAATATCACTTCTAATAACTATGTTAAATAAGTTAATGATAAAACTTATTTCATTGGGAACTCATTAAATTGGAAAACGTAAAATAAGAGGTGATAAAATAGTCTTTTCTCACAGTAGGGACTGGTAGTCTGCTATGGAAATGAATAATATTTACTTAAATTAAAAGCAAAAAGTTTTTAAACTGAAGGATTCTATATCCTTTGACAACAAAAGGGGAAAATGGATCCAAACATCAGATGCAATGATATAATTAGTATTTTGAGTTGAGATTGTACAGTGAGAATTTTAAAAAACAAATATAGCAAAAATTTTTATTATTTCAACATTACCTACTTTATAGAATTGTTATGATGCCATTTTATGCAACGTATTTGAGAGTTTGCTACATTATGAAAAGCTATGCAAAAATATCACTATTGTCTGGCACATGATACTTGTACTGGCACCAGAACCCACAGATATTTGTGATGAGACTTGTGAGACCTCAATGGTGGGCTGATGAGAGGGGAAATAAACTGAAACCAGTAGAGCTAACCTGGAAGAAGGGTATTCAGAAGTCCCAAATATAGTATCTGAGATAATAATCAAAATGCTATTAATTCATCATGATCTGCTAGGCAGAAACATGGCTGGGGGAGTTTTGGGATGTGATCAGAGTTTCAGGGCGGGAAGGTTGAATAGTCAAGGTTACAGGGAGGCCCACTTAGGGGGAAGTAGGACCCTGGCCGATAGGTGAGGGGATAGGAGGCAGATTCTAGTTCGTGAGGAGAGTTGGCAGCTAGATGAAGGTTTAGAATAGGGCAGGACTCAAAGTCACAGCTGGGAAGAAGAAAACAAAGCAGACCCTGCATTAGAGGCTTCTTCATGCCACGTGGGCATCCCCAATATAGGTTATAAAGAAAGCCTGTGCTTCAGTGGGTACACCGGATACTGGATTTAGGGAAAGTAGATTAATTCTAAATCCCAGTGCTGAGAAGGAGCTCTGGCCTGCTTCTCATTTGGTGAGAGGCAGGACAGTGTAGGCAGTGGGAAGCTATACCTGTAGGCTAAATGTCTTCAATTACTGAAGCTGGCATGTAGTCAGCAGTTGATGAATACTAAATGAAGCATGATTAAATTCATACAAATGTTATTTTTTAAAGTAGTCCCTTTGGAAGGTTATACACTGATACAAATGATGCTATCAATGCTCAAAATATTTTGTAATTGCCTTCGTATGTACCACCAAGAAAATAGGTACCGTTACGGTATCACTCAGGTTAATTAAACATAAATTTGTACCAAGTAATTCCTAGATGTATCTAGATATCACATCTACTTTCAAAATGTGAAGATTTGCTATTCTGAAGATTCAAGAGAATGTGCTACTGCCCTCAAGGCAGTTATAAAAGAGTAGTTTCCAAAGTAATATGAGCAATAACAGGAATATTTGAATAAGTGGATAGTCTACCAACTGTTTTGAAGGGAATGCCACTCCTTGTGGTGTATATGTTTGAGTGTATTTGTTAAATAAATCATATACAATAATTTATAGATGCACTCTATATATATGAAGCATATTATGAATTGGACTTTTTAATTTCCAAGTTATGTTGGAATAAAATAACATAGATTCTTAATTTATGTCTTAATTTAATTATAATATACTGTCTAATTGTTTCCTTTTTTAACATTTTTTCACAACTATTCACGTCCATGAATCCATGTCCATAAAAAATAGTTCATCTTTATTTTTACAAAACCAAGAATTATTTCTTTTTTTATGTCTCTAAATTTCACTGCCATTCAAAGTACCAAGGCATGAAGAACTACAAGGACTTAACAGAGTTTTGTTACAAATTTAAAATATATTTAATGCAAGATAATTTTTTAAAGTACCTGGAATTTTTCATTAATCTAAAGGTCAAGAAATGAGTTTCTTTTGATTTAATCCTTATTTTAGTCAAACTTAACACACTTGTCAATATTTTTTCGTTTCTGTGTCTCATTGTCAATATATTTCACCTCTATCTAAAAAGTAGTTGGGGCAGAAAATTTTCGTTCAGTACTTTGAAAAATTTTCCCCAAGAGGCCTCTTTTCTCCATTTCTTTAGGAAACAGTGTCTGTCTTGAATCCTTTCCATAACAGGAAGCTCAGGAGAAATGATCCCCACCTCTCTCTGGTCAAATTGAGTTTTCTCCCCTCACTCAAATTTCATTTTTTGATAGTTTCTCACCTAATGACAGGGACATACTTTCCCAATTAGCTCTTGATGAGTAGCAGGTTTGGTAGGTAGAAGTTGTCTTTGTATGCTATACTCCAGTCTACTAAGTATGGACTGACTGCCTCTCATTCCTCAAGGGATCTGATCAAAGTCTGTTGGAACCCTCAGGCCATGTCGTTCACGTTCTCACACACGGAACGTTGTCCAAATAACAATAGCATGGGCTAATTTTTTTTTCAGCGTTATACCCCCTAAAAAATATATCCCAACAAAGACGTGCCAGTCCAGGATAAATCATACCTATACGTATAAAACAAGGTACGGTGGTTGCTCCTACTTGGAGCACTCAGATTTACCCATAAGGACACGTAGTTTTCACTCTGAAATTCGTGTTACAACCGTAACTGTGGGAGGGTGGAGTAAAAGGCATTGGGAAGCCTACACTTGTTTATTTTGACTTTCTGACATTCTATCAGCATCCATACCCTGTATGGTAAAACTGCTCCCTCTATAACTCACATTCTGATAAGACTGAGTTTTGTTAAGGCTTTTTGCTTAGAGTGTCTCGGGCAGGGGAATTTAGGATCTGTTCCATCTGCAACTTGCGGCTTTTGGGGTGGGCAGCGGCGGCTATTTTCAGCGTTGTTAAGTATCTAGAGTTCTCCCCGCTTTCCTCTGATAGCCACGGATCTAAGGACCCCTTTTTCCCCCCACGTAAGGTATGGGTTCCTCACCTGGGTCAGTTTTCTGGTCGCAGGCTAGGCTCAGAAAATAGCCCAGAGCTCTGAGTCTGTTGCCTGGGTAACAACGTTGTTTTCCCCCGCCCACCCACACCTCCGGGTTCCCGCTTGACTTTCGTGGCCAATCGTGGAAGAGTCTCCTTTGAAACAATACCAAAATCAACCAATCCGAGCGCTTGCCAGTCAAGGTCAAGGGCTGGCCTTTCTACTTATCTAGGTCCACGAGCTAGCCTTTGTCTTGGCTGGCGTCACTCCAGCGGGAACCGGTCCACTGTGGAGTCCGGTTATTTCCGGCCGGAGTAGGTCCCAGCCTGCCTGTCTGGCCGTGACCCAATTACTTTGGGGCCCTCATAGTGATCGGCAGCCGCGCTAGCCACCAAGGGTTTTTGTTTGTCCGGGGTCATCCGCAGGCTTGCTCTTCATTAAGCTTTTCCGTCACCTGAATTCCAGATCGGACAACTCTGGAGCAGCGGGAGAGTAAGGGTAGGCTCGGCGGTCCGGAAGTTCAGAGGTTTTGCCTCTCTACACTTGTTCGCCACGATTCCTCCCCACCCTGCGACAGAGACACGACTTTTGGTTCCGTCGTAGCTTAGAGTTCATGTGTGTAGAGTGGAGTCACACTTTTTTCCTTACGGTTGTGGGTCCGGAGCCGAAGTAGGAGAACCCCTTTGGCTGCCACGTGGGTCTTGTTAGGCACCAGCTGGAGCTCTCTGTGGCTCCTACTCCGGGGGACATCTCAGGACCGGGTGACCCGCTTTCCTGCCTGAGAGTGGAGAAACGCAGGTGTGCTTCCGGCTGTTACTGCTTGGAAATCTGAGTGTCATCACTTCACTAGAGGTACACTTGTGACCGTAGGTTCCCATAGATTCTGTAGTTTAGTTTTAATCAAAGAGGGAAAATAGAGATGGCTCAGTAAATTTTTGGAGTGTTTGGAACTGATTAACTCTGTTCTCTGATTGGATCCTGCATTTCTTATTTGAGTTTTGTGAGCAAGGAGAGAATGCTTTTAACGGATGGCTATTTTTGGTTATCCAGGGCTTGGAATTCGATAATGAATTAAGTAAACTGCTTCCCTTCTTTCTGCTATCATGTTTTTCTAACTTCCACCTTTTCTGGTGACGGGGATAGGGAAGCTTGGGTAATTTGTCATTTTACTTGTTACCACAGTAAACAAATAAAAACTGAGGTAGAATATTTATTATTCTCTAAATTTAAGTTATTGGCTTTTTGGCTAAGCTGCCTGTACCATAATATCCCTTATTCCTCCTCCCCCATATTTTTGTTCCTTGCCATTTATTCCTATAGATGAACAGAGTTTAAGTGTCTTTACTTTTGTTTTACTAGGTACTTATGGAGCTTAAGTTATATGTGTTTATGCTATCTCCTTGCTTGCTTTTTTGTTTATATTCTGCCTCATTTTGAATTATTCTGAGTCCATAATGCCTAGCTCATGCTTTTCAGACCTTTTGGCTGTGATTCTTAGTTCATAAATAAATTCTATATTGTGACCCAGTACATAATACAGATATATAACTGATAACTGTTTTGCAGAATAAGTACTTACTGCATACAGTGTACTCAAATACTTTCCATTATATATATTTTTAAAATGTAGATCATAGCCCACGAATAGTCATTCACAGTTTGAAAAGCACTGGCCCTTAGACCTTTGGTTTTCAAACTTGTGTGTGTTTAGGAATTAATTAGGATATTTGTTACAAATGCAGATTTCCTTGGCTCACTCTAGGAACTGGTTATGTGGGTCTGTGGTAGTTCATATAGCATATATAAAGTGCTTAGTACAGTGCCAGGCTCACAAGTATTCAATAAATACTAGTTTTCTTCTTGAGAAACAAGTGCTTTTTTATTTTTAGAGATATAATCACCACTTCAGGTTTGGCTTGCTCTTGACAAGGTGTAATACAATACTAAGCACTATATTCTCCAGGGTTGAGGAATTAAGAAGGTACGGGGTGAGTCACGGATCTGAGATAAGTCTTCAAGCATTTGACTTCCTTGGGGAATACAAAAACTTAGGGCTTAAAGAATACAAAATTACAGAGGTTCAGTAAGATAGAACTCCCTTGATTGAGTCTAATATCCTCATCTGTCCTGCCTTTATAGCAGGTCAGATCTAGAGGCAGAAGTTGAAGCAGGAAGAAGGCTTCCCTGTGTTGCCTATCCCAGAAGCAGAGATAAAAGATTTTGCAGCTTTTGACTTCTAGGTTGGCTTTAGAGTAATGAAAATTGAGAGATCTAAAAGATTAAAAAAATACATCTAAAAGTTTTTGTGGGTTATAGCTATGAAAAAGAGATATAGTTTACTTAATTATTTTATAATATATAGATAAACAGCTTTAAAACACTAGTTAAATAATTCATTAAACCAGCATTAAAGAAATTAAAGATGAAAAATTTCTCTCAATTTGGCTACCAAAATATAACTGATATTTCTATTTTCCTTCAATTGTATGTATATGTACCATATTTTTACATAATCTTCATTTTTGTTCCTTTGATACTGTTCTAGAAATTTTTACATGTTGATAGTCTTCATACTTTTCATTATTAATAGCAGCCTAATATTTCATAGAATGAGATGACCATAATTTACTCAGCTTAGGTAAATCAACAACAGAAGATTTATTTCCATGCAATCTTTAACCCTATAAAGTCTTGGCTATTTAAAATCATTTACGTAACTTTTACCTTCCATGAAACTCAAGAGGAATTCTAACAGGAAGGCCAGGTATGTGGACATGAGCTGTTAATTTTTTCCCCCTTGAATGTATGGATTTGCCTGGTAGGTTTCTATGTGCTGGAGTAAGAGTGATCAACCACAGTGTTCTTATATATATATGAGACTTAGGTTCAGTGTATTATTTTATTTTTTTTTGTTGGCAAAAAATTTATTTTTTAACACACTATTCATAGGAGTAAAGTCAATACAAACACTTTGGAGAGTATTTTGGCAATATCTAGAAATATTGAAGATGTGCACTCTTCATGACAGCGCGTTTTCATTTTTAGATACTTATTCTAGAGAAAGATGTTCACTAAAGCATTATTTATAATAGAAGTGAAAAACAACTCCAATGTCCAGTTAGGAAGAAATAGGAAAAAAGAAAAATGTGGTGCATTAATAAAATAGAATGTCCTATGCCAGTTTAACAGAATACACTGAATCTATACATCAGTTGAGTCCAAGCCAACAATATATGCCAAATTAAAATACACACGTGCGCACACACAGACAAACTCATTGAAACATCCAAAAGAGCTCTCTGCAATGATGGAAATATTCTATATCTGCACAGTGCACTGTACTAGCCAATAACCATATTTGGCTACTGAACACATGGAATATGGCTAGTACAATTGAGGAAATAAGATTTAATCTTTTTTTTTTATTTTTTCAAATACATTTGTCTCTGCTGCCCCTTACTACTTTCCTTACCCCTCACCCCTCCATCCATCCATCTTTCCCCTTTGGGTCTGTCCAAGAGTCGTTGCTATATGATCCTTGACTTTCCATTTCCCTTCCTTTCCCCCCCACCCCTCCCTCCTTCCCTCTTGTATCTGTTGGTTTCTTTTCCTTTCAGTGTTGCTGGTCTTACTTTCCTTGCATCTTTGTATTGTTGATTAGGTTCCGCTTATAAGTGAGATCATATGGTATTTCTCTTTTGCCCGCTGGCTTATCTCACTTAGCATAATGCTCTCCAGTTCCATCCATGCTGTCGCGAAGTTTAGTAGTTCTCTTTTTCTTTGTGCTGCATAGTATTCCATTGTGTAAATGTACCAGAGTTTTTTGAGCCACTCATCTACTGATGGGCATTTAGGTTGCTTCCAACACTTGGCTATTGTAAATTGTGCTGCTATGAATATTGCGGTGCATAGGTTCTTTGGAATTGGCGTTATGGGATTCTTATGGTAGAGTCCCAGCAGGGGAATCACTGGATCAAAAGGCAGTTCCATTTTCAGCTTTTTGAGGGAATTCCACACTGTTTTCCACAATGGCTGCACCAGTCTGCATTCCCACCAACAGTGTACTAGGGTACCCTTTTCTCCACAGCCTCGCCAGCACCTGTTGTTTGTTGACCTGTTTATGATGGCCATTCTGACCAGTATGAGGTGGTCTTGATATGCATTTCTCTGATGACTAGTGATGCTGAGCATCCTTTCAAATGCCTCTGGGCCCTCTGAATCTCTTCCTTGCTAAAGTCTCTGCCCAAGTCCTTTGCCCATTTTTTGATTGGATCATTTGTCTTCCTGGAGTGGAGTCAAGTGAGTTCTTTATATATCTTGGAGATCAAACCTCTATCTGATGTAACATTAGCGAATATATTTTCCCATATGGTTGGCTCCCCTTTCATTTTGCTGATGTTTTCTTGAGCCGTGCAGAAGCTTCTTATTTTGATGATGTCCCACTTGTTTATCCTTTCCTTTATGCCCCTTGCTTTAGGAGACCTATTGGTGAAAAAATTGCTGCGTGGGATATCTGAGAGTTTCCTGCCAATGTTCTCCTCTAGGACTTTGATGGTGTTGTGACTTATATTTATGTCTTTTATCCATCTTGAGTTTATTTTTGTGTATGGTGTCAGCTGATGATCCAATTTCAATTTTTTGCATGTAGCCGTCCAGCTCTCCCAACAGCATTTGTTGAAGAGGCTATTATTGCTCCATTTTATGCTTCTACCCCCTTTGTCAAATATTAGATGCCCATAGAGACCTGGGGTTATTTCTGGGCTTTCTATTCTGTTCCACTGGTCTATGGGTCTGTTCTTGTGCCAGTACCAGATTGTTTTGAGTATAGTGGCTTTGTAGTAGAGTTTGATGTCCGGTATTTTGATCTCGCCTATTTTGTGTTTCTTTCTCAAAATTGCTGTGGCTATTCAGGGTCGTTTATGGGTCCATATAAATTTTTGAAATGTCTGTTCTATTTCTGTGAAATACGTCATTGGTATCTTAAGAGGGATTGCGTTGAATCTATAAATTGCTTTGGGTAGTATGGACATTTTGATGACAATAATTCTTCCAATCCATGAGCACGGTATATGCTTCTATTTTTTTTTTTGTGTCTTCCTTAATTTCTTTCTTCAATGTTGTATAGTTTTCTGCATACAGGTCTTTTACATCTTCGGTTACATTTATTCCTAGGTACTTTATTTTTCTTCTTGCTATATCAAATGATATTTTTTCTCTGATTTTTTCTTCTTCTATTGCATTACTGGTGTACAAAAATGCCTTTGATTTCTGAATATTGACTTTTTATCCTGCTGTTTTGCCAAATTCACTTATTAGGTTGAGGAGTTTTTTGGTAGAGTCTACAGGGTTCTCTATGTACACTATCATGTCATCTGCAAACAGTGATAGCTTTACTTCCTCCTTTCCTATTTGGATGCCTTTTATCTCTTTCTCTTGTCTTACCTCTATGGCTAGGACTTCCAATACGATGTTGAAAAGAAGTGGTGAGAGCAGACATCCTTGTCGTGTTCCCGATCTTAGTGGGAAAGCTTTCAGTTTTTGCCTATTGAGTATGATATTGGCTGTAGGTTTTTCATATATGGCTTTTTTTACGTTGAGGAATGCCCCATTGATTCCCATTTTCCTGAGTGTTTTGATCATAAATGGGTGCTGTACCTTATCGAATGATTTTTCTGCATCTATCGAGATGATCATGTGGTTTTTGTCTTTTCTTTTATTTATGTGATGTATCACATTTACTGATTTGCATATATTGAACCATCCCTGTATCCCTGGGATGAATCCCACTTGATCATGGTGGATAATCTTTTTAATGTATTGGTGAAAGAGGTTTGCCAACATTTTGTTGTGGAGTTTTGCATCTATGTTCATCAGAGAAATTGGCCTGTAGTTTTCTTTCTTTGTAGGGTCTTTATCTGGTTTTGGGATCAGGGTAATGCTGGCCTCATAGAAAGAGTCTGGGAGTCTTCCCTCCCCTTGGATTTTTTGGAATAGTCTGAGAAGGACAAGGGTTAGCTCTTCCTTAAATGTTTTGTAAAATTCTCCTGGGAAACCGTCTGGCCCTGGGCTTTTGTGTGCTGGGAGTTTCTTGATGACTGCTTCAATTTCCCCAGCTGTTATCAGTCTGTTCAAGCTTTCTGTTTCTTCCTCCTTCAGTGTTGGAAGATTATACTTTTGTAAAAATTTGTCCATTTCATCAAGATTTTCAAATTTCTTGGCGTATAATTGTTCATAATAGTTTCTGATGATCATTTGTATTTCTGTGGTATCAGGTGTTATTTCTCCTCTTTCATTTCTGATATTATTAATTTGGGACCTCTCCCTTTTTTTCTTGATGAGTCTGCTGAAAGGCTTGTCAATTTTATTACTCTTTTCAAAGAACGAGCTTCTGGCTTGGTTTATCCTTTGAATTGTTTTTCTCATCTCTATGTCATTCAGTTCTGCTCTAATCTTGACTATTTCCTTCCTTCTACTTGCTCTGGGATCTATTTATTGTTGTTTCTCCAGTTCTTGAAGTTGTAGTGTTAGGTCTTTTATTTGAAATGTTTCTCTCTTTTTTAGGTAAGCCTGTATTGCTATGAACTTCCCTCTCAGGACTGCCTTTGCTGTGTCCCATAGGTTTTGGACAGTTGTCTGTTCATTTTCATTTGTTTCCGGAATCTTTTTGATTTCTTCTCTTATCTCATTACTGACTATTCATTGTTTAATAGTCTACTGTTCAGTCTCCATGAGTTTGCAAGTTTTTGAAGTTTCTCTTTGAGGTTGATTTCCAGTTTCAAGCCCTTGTGGTCCAAGAAAAACTTGGTATTATTTGAATTTTCCTGAATTTGCTGAGGCTTGCTTTGTGTCCTATCATATGGTCTGTCTTTGAAAAACTTCTTTCAGCATTTCAAATGAATGTGTATTTTGCTTTTTT
Organism: Pteronotus mesoamericanus; assembly: GCF_021234165.1. Taxonomy (NCBI): domain Eukaryota; kingdom Metazoa; phylum Chordata; class Mammalia; order Chiroptera; family Mormoopidae; genus Pteronotus; species Pteronotus mesoamericanus. The sequence goes on along the minus strand of NW_026555144.1, from coordinate 3,412,665 downwards.
GGGATGTAAGGTTCTATATATGTCAGTTAAGTCTATTTCATTGAGTGCGTCATTCAGCTCCACAATATCCTTGGTGATGTTTTGTTTGGAAAATCTTTCCATTTTTGACAGTGCAGTGTTAAAATCCCCTATTGTCAGTGTTTTGCTATATCTTTTTTGAAGTCGTCCAAGATTTTTGTTATATATTTGGGTGCCCCTATATTGGATGCATATAAATTTTCAATGTTTATATCTTCTTGATAGAGTCTTCTTTTAAGTATTATACAGTGTCCCTCTGGGTCTCTTTTTATGGCCTTTGTTTTGAAATCTATTTTGTCTGATATAAGTATTGCAACCTCTGCTTTCTTCCCTTTCCCATTTGCTTGGAATATTTTTTTTCATACCTTTACTTTGAATCTGTGCAGGTCTTTTGTTCTGAGGTGGGTCTCTTGTAGGCAGCATATGTGTGGGTCATGTTTTCTTATTTATTCAGGTGTCCTGTATCTTTTGATTGCGGCCTTTAGTCTACTTACATTGAGAGTTATTACTGATAGAAACCTATTCATTTTTTCTCTTTGTACCTGTGTTTTTCTCTTTCTCCCTCTTTTTCTTCATCTTCTTAAAGCAGTCTGTTTAGCATATCTTGTAGTGCTGGTTTGGTAGAGGTGTATTGTTTTAGCCTTCTTTAGTCTGGGAAACTTTTTATTCTCCCTTCTATTTTAATTCAGAGCCTTGCTGGGTAGAGCAGCCTTGGTTGTAGGCCCTTGCTTTTCATGACTTGGAATATTTGTTGCCATTGCCTTCTGCCTTGTAGTGTTGCTGTTGAGAAATCAGCTCCTAGCCGAATCAGAGCTCCCTTGTATGTTACTTTCTCCTTCTCCCTTGCGTCCTTGAGGATTCTCTCTTCTCTTTGATAGTTGCCATTTTAATGATGATGTGTCTTGGAATGGACCTCCTTGGGTCCCTCTTGAGTGGGGCCCTCTGTGCCTCCTGGATCCATGAGACCTTTTCTCTCCTCAAATTGGGGAAATTTTCCATTAGTACTTTTTCAAAGAGGTTCTCTATCCCTTGCTCGTCTTCTTCTCCTTCTGGTATCCATATTTTGTGGATATTATTGTTTTTCAGGTTGTTCTGCATTTCCCTAAACGCCTCTTCATTCTTTTTGAGTCTTTTTTCCATTTCTTGTTCTTTCTGCGAGCTTTTTTCTACCTTATCCTCCATCTCACTGATTTAATCCTCGGCTTCATCCAGCCTGCTTTGGATCACTTGTACTGTGTTCTTCAATTCAGAAATGGTATTCTTCATATCCTCTTCTATCTTCTTGATAGTTTCTATGTCCTTCTAGATTAATAGTTTGCTGTAAGATCTTGATAGTTTCTCTGCAGTTTCTCAAAGTTGTCTTTGAGGTGGCTAAGCTCTTTGAGTTTCCTTAGAGCCATTGTTTTGAATTCAGTATCTGATAGTTCCCTTGCCTCTATTTCATTTATCTCTCTCTGTGCGTATTCCAGTTTTCCACTCATTTGGGGGTGGGACTTCTTTTTCTTCCCATTTTTATGACTAATATCTTTTCCTTCTTTCTTTCTTTCTTTCTTTCTTTCTTTCTTTCTTTCTTTCTTTCTTTCTTTCTCTCTTTTTCTCTTTCTTTCTTTTTTTCTTCTTTCATTTATTTATTTTTGCTTCTGCTTCAATTGATCCGTCTAGATTTCCTGACTTTGTGGATTAAACTTCTATGGTAGTAGCGGGTCCTTTATTTATTTATTTATTTATTTTTTCTTTACTTTTCTTTTTGCGCCTGCCTCTGATGATGTCAGTTGTTGATCGTATCTCACCTTGGGTCCTTTCTTTGAGCCTTCCTGGAATCTACTCTCTGTGTCTGACTCCTGCTTTTGACAGCTCTGTGATGTATTTGGCTAGGGATCCTCTATTTTTGTGGATATCTCTGCGCTCTCATGCAGGCTCCTTGAGCAAGGTCCTTGGCCTGGTAGGATTCCCTGCCTGCCTGAGCGCACGCAGTTGCCTCAGCCTGGGGGCCTTATTCGCCCAACCTCGCTCACTGGTCTGGCACCTGCGCCCGGCGGGCGCCCTGGCACTGGTCAGTTTAGGGTCTTCTATTGTGTGCTTTCCACGCTTTTTGCTATTTGGGGGAGTGGCCTGCCTGCTCAAAATGGAGACGACGGAAACAGGAGGACGTCTTTGGGACTCTGGTTAATCCTGTCTCCAGTTTCTCCCCAGGGGTCTGTGGGCAGCTCTGTTAATGCTTCGGCCAGGGATCCTGTATTTTTGTGGATCGCTCTGCCCTCTCTCGCTGGCTCCTTGAGTACGCTCATAGGCAGGTGAGCTCACCCCCACTTCCCAGGCCCTGTGTACTTCCCCGACCTCATGCACGCCCCCCCCCCCCCCGGCACTGGTCAGTTTAGGGTCTTCTATTGTGTGCTTTCCTCACTTTTGGCTCTTTGCGGGCGTGGCCTGCCCTCGCAAAATGGAGATTAGGGAAATAGGAAGTCCTCAGCTCTGTGTCTCTCTGGTTAATTCTCTCTCCAGTCTCTCCCAAAGGGTATCTGGGCAGCTCTGTGACCCCTTCGGCTAGGGATTCACTATTTCTGCAGACCGTAATTGTGAGCCTTCTGGCTCCCCCGCCACTTCTGCCTCTTTGCTGGCGCAGCCTACCTGTGCAAATGGGGACTATGGAATGGGGAGGGACTCTGTTCGGGGGATCTCAGATAATCCTCCAGTTCTTTGCCCAACCCCTCTGTCTCTAGTCTCTCCTCAAGGGTCTCTATGCAGCTGTGTGTCCCCTTTGGCCAGGGATCCTCTATTTCTTCCAGCCAGTCTGCACACAGCACTTAGTCCACATGCCCACAAGCTGTGCAGGAGTGTGCAAAAGGCAGGTTAATTGATTCTCTTATGCCTGGGCGAGGTGGTAGCTGCAGACAGGGAGGTAAGTTATGTCCAGGGCTCTGCTGGCCAACATTTCTGTTCTCTTCACAAAGTTTTCCTTGCCAATCTTTCCTCAGGCACCAGCCCACTCTCCGGCTACCTCTGCCCAGAGATCAAGGAAGGCATCTGCCACTGTAAATTTTTGCGTTGGCCCTTTAAGTGTCTCTTTGCATCTCCAGCCACTTGTCTCTGGCAGAGAGCACCCCTAAGGTTTTTGGGGTTGCGTTTTGTCTTTGCATTTTCCTAATTTCAGCTGCTGCAGTCTAGGGGTCCCTGTTTATGGTTCAGACCCTGTTCTTCTCAGGGGGATCTAACTGGCCGTTTCACTGTCCCTCTGGTGCTGGTGCCCATGGGCACCCAGCCCACCCTCTCGAGCCTCCACCGCACTTCTCACCCGTTGGGATGTGTGAGAGTTGAATCCACTGTCTGTCTGCGGCTCCAAGGCTCCTCTCCCTCTATCGTTCCATTGTTTTCCAGGTGATTTCTCCACTATTTAGTCACAATTCCAGTTTGGTCTTGGGAGGAGGTCACCGTGACTCCCATTCACTCCTCCACCATCTTAAAAACCTTGGTTCAGTGTATTATTTTAACTAAAAAGTATAAACATTTTCAAAATGATTTTCTATAAAAATATGAATCATAACATATTTGAATACCACAGTAACACTCAAGCTGATTAGCTTTCTTTACAAATATTTTTTCCAAAGAGTGTGTATTCACTTATAAGTAATAAAATATTTTTACTGACATCCTTCCACAACCACATCAAAATTATAACTCAACTACAGAACAACCATCATTCAGAACTGCCTGAAATATGGATGAATGGAAGTACTACAACTAGGGAATTAAGAAAGAAGCCACATTGAGACTGGTAGGAGGGGCAGAGACAAGGGTGGAGATGTGGAACAGGCTGTTTCCACACCAGCATGTTGCAGATCAAAATTGGGAGGAATATCTTGGTGGCAGAGGTCCTACCCTGAGGAACAACAGGTTCCAGCCCAAACCAGGCACCCCATCACAGCGTTCCAGTTCCAGGAAGAAAAGTCTCATAACTCCTGTCTGTAAAAACCAGTGGGTATTGAGGCTGAGAGAAACAGAGGGCCTCTGGAGTCCTAGGCAGTTCCTCTTAAAGGGCCCAGTAAGATCTCAACAACATAAAAAAGGACTAGTCAGAAATAAGGGGTACACTAACTGAAATGAAGAATGACTTACAGGGAATCAACAGTAGAGTAGATGAATCTGAGAATCAAATCAGCAATTTGTAATATAAGGAAGCGAGAAAAAAAAACAACACCCAATATGAACAGCAAAAAGATAAAGAATCCCCCAAAATGAAGATAGTATAAGGAGCCTCTGGGACAACTTCAAGCATACCGACATTTGCATCATGCAGGTGCCAGAAGAAGAGAGAGAACAAGAAATTGAAAACCTGTTTGAAAAAAAGAACGACCAAAAATTTCCCTACCTTGGTGAAGGAAATAGACATACAAGTCCAGGAAGTGCAGAGAGTCTCAAACAAGATGAACCCAAAGAGGTACACACCAAAACACATCATAATTAAAATGCAAAAGGTTAAAGACAAAGAATCTTAAAAGCAGCAAGAGAAAAGCAGAGAGTTACCTACAAAGGAGTTCCCATAAGACTATCAAGATTTCTCAAAAGAAACTGCAGACCAGGAGGAATTGGATAGCAATGTTCAAAGTAATAAAAAGCAAGGACCTGCAATCAAGATTACTCTACCCAGCAGTGCTATCATTTAGAATAGAAGGACAGATGAAGAGCTTCCCAGACAAGAGAAAGCTAAAGGAGTTCATCACCACCAAACTGATATTATCTGAAATGTTAAAGGGTCTTCTTTAAGAAGAAAAAAAAAGATAAAAAATATGAACAATAATATGCAATAAATACATATCAATCGACAATTGAATCAAAAAGACAAAATAAGTGAACAAGCAGAACAGAAACAGACTCATAGATACAGGAACATTTTTGCAATTGCCCAGTAGAGGGGGGTCAAGGAGATTGGTGAAAAAGCTGAAAGAATTAAGAATACAAATTGGTAGTTACAGAATAGCCATAGGGATGAACAGTACAGCCTAGGGAATACAGTCAATAATATTCTAATAACTATGTATGGTGTCACATGGGTGTGAGATTTATTGGGATGATCACTAAGTTATATAATGTCTAATCACTGGGGTGTACATATGAAACCAATATAATATTGTATGTCAACTCTAATTTAAAAATAAAAATGATTTCAAAATGAAAAAATAAATAAAGTGAATGAATGAAATGAAAAAACATAAAATGAAAAGACATCTATCAAAATTATAAAAGGTGCTAATTATGATGACTGGGAGAATAAAGCTATAATTGGCCTAAGTTAGCACATTTCCTTTCTCAAAGCATATATATTGTCTTATTTTGTGTCATAACATTTAACCAGAAAAGTACAGACTGTTATATACACCATCATCCATGTATTACCAAAGATTTAACAATTATTAACATTTTACCATATTTTCTTTAGATAGTGTTTTTTAAAGACTGGTATGGCTCAGTTGGTTAGTCATCATCCCACAAAGGAAAAATTTGCTGATTTGATTCCCAGTCAGGGCACATGCCTGGGTTATAGGTCTAGTCCCCAGTTGGGGCGTGAATGAGTAACCCATTGATGTTTCTCTTCCTCTCTTTCTCCCTCCCGTCCCTTCTCTCCAAAAATAAATATAAAAAAGAACTAAAACATGATAGCTACTTATTTGTGCCCCTTCCCAATCTCATTTCTTTCCCATCTCAGAGAAAGTTGTTCTTTAGAACTTATATAATTTTCCTGTTTTTAAGTGCACTCAAATGCAGATGGCCACAAATTATTTGTAATATATTGTTTTGTGTGTCTTTTAACATGAATATAAATGGTATACTGTACTTACTCTTCTGCAGCTTGTTTTGGTCAGTATTGTTTTTGAGATTTATCTCAACATATTGATAATATTGATATTATGTCGATAAAGTTAGCTATATTTTTGCTGTGAATTATTCCATCATATAATTATGCCACTTTATTTTTCTAGGTTTATTGAGATATAATTGACATATAACATTGTGTAAGTTTAAGGTGTACATTGCAATGGTTTACTATACATACCTGTTGTGAAATGGTTACCACAATAAGATTAGTTAACACATTTGTCAAATATTTTGTGTGTGTGCATGGTGTGAATATTTGAAATCTATTCTCTTAGCAACTTTCAAGTATATAATACAGTATTGTTAACTATAGTCACCTGTTGTACTTTAGATCACGAGAACTTGTATTATTTAGTTAATTGTATTATTTTAATATGATGTAATTCGTTATAAGATCAGCTATTAGCTATTACTAATAATAGCTATTATTATTAATAATAGCTGTTGTTAATGATTTATTATGTGCCAGATGCTATCCTAATTTATCTCTTTTAATTCTCACCTCAAGGACATGTTTGTACTCTGACCAATATCTCCCCATTTCCCCGGTCCCCAAGCAGCCACCATTGTACTCTTTGTTTCGGTGAATTAGGTTTTTTTGATTCTACATGTAAGCGAGAACATAGTGTTTCTCTGACTTCTTTCACTTAGCATAATATTCTCAAAATCTATTCATGCCATTGCAAATGACAGGATTTCCTTTATTTTCATACTTGAATAACATTTCAATTTACACACACACACATACACACACACACACACATATGCTGCATTTTCCTTATCCTATCTTCTGTTGATGGACACTTAGGTTGATTTTATGTCTTGGCAATTAGGAATAATGCTGCAATGAATATGGGGTACAGATATTTATTTGGGATAGTGATTTCATTTCTCTCAGATAAATACTCAGAAGTGGGGTTGCTGGATCATATGGTAGTTATATTTAATTTTTTAAAGAACCTCTATACTATTTTCCATAGTGGTTCTACTGATTTGCATTGTTACCAAACAGTGCATACGGGCACCCATTTCTCCACATCCTTGCCAACCTTTGTTATTTCTTGTCTTTTGGATTAATAGAAATTTTAACAAGCCTGAGGTGATATCTCATTTTTGTTTTGATTTGCATTTCCCATATGATTAATGATGTTGAGCATCTTTTCCTGTACCTGTGGCATTTTGTATATCTTCTTTGGAAAAGTGTCGCTTCAGGTCCTCTGTTCATATTTTTAATTTGATTATTTGAGCTTTTTTTTTTTTTTTTGCTATTTAGTTGTGTTTTTTGTTTGTTTATTTGTTTTTTACCATTTTAAAGCATGTCCTCATTTTAGTTTCTTACATATTTTGGATATTAACCCCTTATCAGATATTTGGTTTGCAAATATTTTCTCCCATTTTGTAGGTTACCTTTTTATTTTTTTGATGGTTTCTTTTGCTATGCAGAAGTGTTTTTGTTTGATATAGTTCCACTTGTTTATTTTTTATTTTATTGCTTTTGCTTTTGGGATCATATCCTAAAAATTTTTGCCCAGACCAATGTCTTGCAGGCAATATATGCTTGTATAAAGCTTTTATGAATACTATGCTTCAGAATTATCCAGTTTTTTGTTTGTTTGCTCTATTTCTCCAACATTTTTGGGAAGAGTCTTCTAAAGGTGGTTTGCCTGTCTTTTGCATTTTAATGCAATTCTTTGTTTTCTTGAATAGTTCTCTCAGTGTTTCCTCTCTTCTATTTCTCATTCCCCTTCTGCATAACCCTGTTCTCCACCTCTGTGTTCTCTTGGGACCTTTCTGCCCCCTTTTCACATAGCCATGCTTTCTCTTTGGGTCTCTCTGTCCTCCTCACCTACTCTTTCTTGAGTCTCCCTCTTTCTCACGCACATCCTGTCCTCTCTTGGGTCCTTCTCAGCTCCTCCAATATTCTCCCTCCTTTTTTTTCCATTTTACACATGTATTTCCAACCGAAATGTATGAAGATTCCTATTTCTCCATATCTTTACTAATATTTATTATTTTCTGTTTTGTAAAAAAATTCAGAGCTTTAGCACAATGTGACTGGTAGGGAGTGCAGTAGAGATGGGAAAGAGCTATCTTGGCACCCACAGGATGCAGCTGATGTGCCAGAGGGATATTTAAGTGGCAGGTTGGATTCTACCAAGAAGTGTGGGGGTCTAAACCCTAAGCTGGGATCCCCAACCTAGAGCACCAGAGCCCGAAAAGTACACAGATAACATCCAGCTGCTAAAAGCAGCAGGGTTGTTCTCTACCAGAGACATATGGCTGGGGACGCAAAGAGCCATTTAAAGGGCCCACACATAATTTTCATTTGCAGCCACTTACCCTGAGCTCCAACAAAGGAGGGGGCAAAGTGGGCTAGAGATGCCTGAGGAGATACTGGGGATGGATGCTTTGGAGAGAGAACTGAGAAAGTAGATGCTGGGATCCCAGTGCTGAGTCATCCACCATGCTGCCAGCAGCCGTTGTGCTCAGGCATACCACTGCCCTCAGAGTGGCAGCAGCCTGAGGGGAAATAATAGCCCTGAACCCAGGAGGGATTCTGCCACAGCCTGTGTCCCTAAGCCTAACTGTTCAGTACAGAATGACTAGGATAACAACTGAAGGAATCAGCTCCAGACAGTAGATCCCGGGAAGTCTCAAACAGGTTGTCTAAGGTCAAACAGGGTCACCATCTGACATCACCAGAGGCAGATCCAGGAAAAAAAACAAAACAGTGGTAAACACTAGATGCTACCAAGATAAAACTCACCGTGGTCTTTTTCCATGATTAGTGATATTTTCTTTCCTGCAAAGATTTTCAACATTCATTTCTTGTCCTTCAAGTTTGTCCATATTAAATCACTAGATTTTCTACTGTAGTTTATTTTAATTCACATATTTTGCCCCTCCTTTCTCTTATCCCATTTTACCTTCTCCTTTCCTCTTATTATTTTTGTTTTAAATTTTGTTTTTTTCCCTTGCTACAACTTGTTTCCATTCTGCATTATTACTATTTCTCCCCTATCCAGCCACTAACAACCAATTTTCCTGTCAATGATCATCTCACATTGTTTTACCAGCTCTTAAAATACCCATGTTCTCTCTCTACCTTTAGCAATCTTTACTTGTTGGTTGAGGATAGGGTAGTTGTTGTTGTATTTTTATTTTCAGTTTTATCCCTAGATCATCACTAATTTTGTATTTCAAATCTCAAATGTTTCCATTTCCCTCTCCTACCCTTTTTTTCATCTCAAATTATAATTTTTCCCTGTCTTAGCTTGGGTTTCTTCCCCATTCTTAGTATACCCTCTCACTCTGTCATCTCAAAATCATTTCCTTTTTCCTATAGAAATCTCTTAAGCTTTTCTTTCTTTCCCCCCCCCCCTTATTCCCATCCCACCTATATTAATTTTAGCTCATTTGTGTTGATAGTGCTGTGGCAGATCTTTCTTTGAAATTTGGTTCCTATTTTTTTATTCACTTTTTTTTTTTTTTGCTTTTTCTATCTCTCTTTCACTTTATTTTATTTTTATTTTTAAAAATATTTATTTACTTTTAGACAGGGTAAGAGAGGTAGAAAAACAGGGAGAGAAACATCAATGTGTGGTTGCATTTTACACGTCACCTACTGTGGACCTGGCCTGCAACCCAGGCATGTGCCCTGCATTGGAAATTGAACCGGTGATGCTTTGGTTCACAGGCTGTCACTTAGTCCACTGAGCCACATGAGCCAGGGCTATTTTATTTTTAAATCGAAAACTATTTGCTTCCTTTATCTGACTCCCTTTGGACTTCTTAATTCCCTTTTCTATTTATGATGTAAATTTTATTTTCTTTTTGCATTGCTCTTATTCCCTACATTGATTAGTGGTCCCCCCTCTATGCTCTCAAAATCATTTCTCTCTCAGTAGTTTATCTAATATTAACTCTCCTTTCTTCTAACAGTCTTATACTCTTTACACCCTTATTAAGACTGATTCATTTGCTGTTGGTAGTCAGGTTGTGGGTTATTTTTGCAGGTAGGAGTTTGTTTCCTGGGCTTTGTGGTTGTGTCCTGGCAGCACCTGCACAACAGCATACAAGACATGGAGGGTGGAATGAAATTCAGTCAACCAATTGGAAGAAAGGACCCACCAGAGAATGATCCAACAACACTGAAAACCCAATTACATCCAGAGAGACAACATAAACGGCATAAAGGGCATCCCAAGAGCATCAAGTTCAGGAGATCAAGGAGACTGCACTGTAGAATCACACAGGTCTCCTACCATAGAAGTTCATACCACAACGACAAGGAGTCAAAACAGATCAGTTTAAGAAACAAAAGCAAACAAGGAGTCTCACAAATAATGGGAAGGCAAAGAAATAACCCTCAATCAAAAGGAAAGGAGGAATCTCCAAAAAGAGTGCTAAATGAAATAAAGGCAAGTAAACTATCAGATATTGAGTTCAAAACAATAGTTATAAGGAAGCTCAATTAGCTCAGCGAGAATTACCAAAAACTACAGGGAAGCTACAAGGACCTTACTGTGAACCATATCAGCATGAAAAATGATATAGAAACTGTCAACATCCAGGAAGCAATGAAGAATACAATTTCTGAATTGATGAACACAGTCAAAGGAATCAAAAGCAGGATAGAAGTAGAGGATCATATCAGCGAGCTATAGGGCAAGATAGAAAAAAATTCCCAGAAAGAACAAAAAAAAAAAAAAGATAAAGACTCAAAAAGAACAAGGAGGGGTTAAGGGAATTGGAGGACAACATGAAATGTAGTAATGTCTATATAATAGGGATATTAGAAGGAGAAGAGGAGGAGCAAGGGATAGAAAACCTGTTTGAAAAAGTAATGATGGAAAACTTCCCTAATTTGAGGAGAGAAAAAGTCACACAATTCCACGAAGCACAGAGGGTCCCAATCAACATGAACTGAAAGAGGGACACACTAAGACACATCATAAGTAAAATGGCAAAATTCAAAGACCAAGACAGAATCTTAAAGGCAGCAAGGGAGAAACAGAACGTAACATTCAAGGGAGCTCCTATACAGCTAGCAGCAGACTTCTCAACAGAAACACTACAAGCCGGAAGGGAATGGCAAGAAATATTCCAAGTAATAAAAAGCAAAGGCCTGCAACCAAGATTTCTCTACTCAACAAGGCTCTCATTTAAAATGGAAGTTGAAATAAGGCGCTTCCCAGAAAAAAGAAGGCTAAAAGAATACATGTCCATGAAACCAGCATTGCAAGTTATGCTAAAGGTGCCTTGGCTAGTGTGGCTCAATGGATTGATTGCCAGACGCTGAACCAAAAGGTTGATGGTTCCATTCCCAGTCAGGGCACATGCCTGGGTTGCAAGTTGTTCCCCAGTAGGGGACATACACGAGAGGCAACCACACATTGATGTTTCTCACCCTCTTTTTCTCTCTCGCCCTCTCTCTAAAAATGAGTAAAATCTCTTTTAAAAAGATATGCTAAAGGGACTACTTTAAAAAGATGAAGAAAAAGAGTGAGAGAGAGGAACACAGGTGCAAAGGGTAAAAATGGAAATGAAAGAGTGGTTATCAATAATAACTTTAAATTTAAATGGATTAAATGCTTCAATCAAAAGACATAGGATAACTGACTGGATAAGAAAACATGGCCTGCACATATGCTGCCTACAAGAGACCCACCATAGAACAAAAGACCTACACAGACTGAAATGAAGGGTTGGAAGAAATTTCAAAGCAAATGGAAAAGAAAAGACAGCCATGGTAGCAATACTTCTATCAGACAAAATAAACTACAAAACAAAGGCCATAAAAAGAGACACAAAAGGACATTTCATAATACTCAATGCAAAAATCAATTAAGAAAACAAAATCATTGTAAACATATGTGCACCCAACATGGGAGCACACAAATATATAAAGAAAATATTGGAGAGCTTCAAGAAACATATAGACAGCAACACACATACTAAGGGATTGTAACATCCCACTGTCAACAATGGATAGATCTTCTAAACAAAATATCAACAAGGATATTATGTCACTGAACAAAGCACTATATCAAATGCACTTAACTGATATATCTAGAAACTTTCATCCCATGGAGAAAATACACATTCCTTTCAAATGCACAATGAACATTTTCAAAGATATACCACATGATAGGACAGAAAACAAATCTCAACCAATTCAAGAAAATTGAAACCATTATCAAGCATTTTCTTGGACAACAAGGCTTCAAACTAGAAACAAACCTCTAGGAAAAAACTCAAAAGCATTCAAATTCATGGAGACTGAATAGCATGCTATTAAACATTGAGTGGGTTAATAATGAAATCCAGGAATAAGTCTAAAGGTTTCTGAAACAAATGAAAATGAATACACAACAGCGCCAAACATATGGGACATAGTGGAGGCACTCCTGAGAGAGAAGTTCATAGCAATACAGGCCTACCTAAAAAAGATAGAAACATTTCAAATAAACAACCTAACCCTGGATCTATAAGAATTGAAGGAAAAACAACAAAGCTCAGAGCAAGTAGAAGGAAGGAAATAATCAAGATCAGAGCAGAACTGAATGACAAAGAGACAAAAAGAACAATTCAAATTCAAAGAGACAAAAAGAACAAATTCAGGACCTAGTTCTTTGGGAAAATAAACAGAATCTTTAACCAGATGCACCAAGAAACAGAGAGGACCAAAATACATAAAATCAGAAATGAAAGAGGAGAAATTACAACTGAAACAACATAAATACAAACGATTGTAAGAAATTACTACCGACAACTACATGCGAAGAAATTTGCAAACCTGGATGAAATGGACAGATTTCTAGAAACATAGTCCTCCCAGACCGAGTCAAGAAGAAGCAAAACCCTAAACAGACAAATAATAGATAGTGAAATTGAAGCAGGAATAAAAAAAAACTCCTGGCACACAGAAGCCCTAGACCAGATGGTTTCACAGGAGAATTTTACAAAACATTTAAAGAAGAGCTAACCCAGATTCTTCTCATAATATTCAAAAAAACCCAAGAAGAGGGAAGACACTCAAATTCTTTTTATGAGGCCAGCATCATCCTCATTCCAAAACCAGATAAAGACATAACAAAAAGGAGATGACAGGCCAATATCGCTGATGAACATAGACACTAAAATCTTCAAGAAAATAATGACAAACCACATCCAGCAATACATTAAAGAGATCATTCATCATGATCAAGTGGAATTCATCCCAGGGATGCAGGGATGGTATAATATTTGCAAATCAATAAACATAATATATCACATAAACAAAAGGGAAGACATAAACCACATGATCATATCAACAGAGGCGGAAAAAGCATTTGATAAGGTAGAGCACCCATTTATGATAAAAAATAGTCAGCAAAGTGGGAGTAGAGGGACCATACCTCAAGAAACAAGAAACCTACAGCCAACATCATACTAAATGGGCAAAAACTAAAAGCTTTCCCACTTAGATCAGACACAAGACTATGGAGTCCACTTTTACCACTTCTATTCAGTATAGCATTGGCGTTTCTAGCCACAGTGATCACAAAAGAAAGGAAGGGAAAGGGAGGGGAGGAGAGGGGATGGGAGGGGAGGGGCTGGAGGGGCGGGAAGTGAAAAAGAAAGAAAGAAAAGCCATCCAAATTGGAAAGGAGGAAGTAAAACTGTCATAGTTTGTAGATAACATGATAATGTACATAGAAAACCCTACAAACTCCACCAAAAAAACACTTGACCTAATAAGTGAATTTAGCAAAAGCAGTGGGATACAAAGTCAGTGTTCAGAAATTGAAGGCATTTTTCTACACCAACAATGAAATATTTGAAACAGAAATTAGGAAATAAATTCCATCTGCTATCAGAACAAGTAAAATGAAGTACTTAGGAATAAACCTAACCAAGTAGGTAAAAGAACTGCAGTTAGAAAACTATAGAAAATTGAAGAGAGAAAATAAGGAATACAGAAAGGAATAGAAGCATTTACCATGTTCATGGGTTGGAATAATTAACACCATCAAAATGTCTGTACTACTCAAAGCAATTCATATATTCAATGCAATAACTATTAAATACCAGTGATATATTTCACAGATATATAACAAACATTTCAAAAATTTATATGGGACATTAAACTACCCTGAATAGCCTCAGCAATTTTGAGAAAGAACAAAGTAGGAGGGATCACAATACCAGATATCAAACTATATTGCAAGACCACTGTAATCAAAACAGTCTGGTACTGGCATAAGAACTTGCACATAGATCAATGGAATAGAACAGAGAGCCCAAAAATTAATCTGTTTCTATGGTCAACTAACATTCGACAAATGGGACAGGAGTTCATAATAGAGGTAAAAATAGCCTCTTCAATAAATTGTGTTGGGAGATCTACACAGCTACATGCAAAAACAAAAAAAAAAAAAAAAGAAGAAGAAAGAAACTAGACCACCAACTTACACCATACACAAAAATAAACTCAAGATGTATAAAAGACTTAAATATAAGTCATGACACTGTAAAAGTCCTAGAGGAGGACATAGGCATGAAAATTTCAGATGTCTCACACAGCAATATTTTCACTAATATGTCCCCTAGAACAAGGGATATAAGGAAATAATAAACAATTGGGAGTACATCAAATTAAAAAAAAACAAAACAAAACTACACAGCTAAAGATAACATCAGCAAAATGAAAGGGAACCATATGGGAAAATATGTTTGTCAATGGTACCTCAGACACAGGTTTAATCTCCAAAATATATGAAGAACTCACATGACTCCACACTAGGAAGACATAAAATCCAACTAAAGAATGAGCAAAGGACCTGAATAGATACTTCTCCAAGGAGGACATACAGAAAGCCCATAGACATGAAAGGATGCTCAGCATCACTAGCCATCAGAGAAATGCAAATTAAAACCATAGTGAGATACCAGTTTACAAGAGTCAGAATGGCCATCATCAACAAATCAACAAACAGTAAGTGTTTGCAAGGTTATGGAGAAAAGGGAACCCTACTACACTGCTGGTGGGAATGCAGAGTGGTGCCACCACTGTGGTAAATATTTTGGAATTTCTTCAGAAAAATAAAAATGAACTGCCTTTGACCCACAATTTCACTGCTGGGATTATACCTTCATAATCCTGAAATATCAATTCAAAAGAACCTATGCACCCCAATGTTCATAGCAACATTATTTACAATAGCCAAGTGCTGGGAGCAGCCTAAGTGCCCATCAGTAAATAAGTAGAAAACAACCCCCCACCAAACTATGGTACATTTACACAATGGAATACTACAGAGCAGAAAGAAAGAACTCCCATCCTTCTCGACATCATGGGTGGAACAGGAGCATGTTATGCTCAGTGAAATAAGCCACACAGTGAAAAACAAATACCATATGGCCTCACCTGTAAGTGGAAACTAATGAACAAAACAAACAAGTGAGCAAAATAGGAGCAGATACATGGAAATAAAGAAAAAACTGATAGTGACTAGAAGGAAGGGGGTAGGAGATAAGGAGGGAAAGAAGGGGAAGGATCATGAAACATGTGTAAAGGACCCATGGACAAAGACAATGGAGGGAGGATGATTGAATGTGGGAGATGGGTGGGTAAGGCAGGGGAGATTCATGGATGACAAATAGGGACAACTGTAATTGAACACCAATAAATATTTTTTAAAAGATGAGAGAAAGATTTAAATTAAAAAAATTGTTTTTCAATTATAGTTGACATCCATTATTATATTAGATTCAGATGTATAACAGAGTGGTATCAACATTTATATAACTTACAATATGGTTATCCCCTCATAAGGCTAGTACCCACCTTTTCCACGTGTAGTTATCACAGTCATATTCCTAATCATATTCCCTATGCTGCACTTTTCTTGTGAATACTTTGTAACTAACAATTTGTACTTCTTAATCCCTTCACCTTTGTCACCCAGTCCCCAACCTCCCTCCCATTTGGCAGACAGCTTTTTGTTCTCTATATCTATGAGATTCTCCCAGTCTTGAGTCCTTCCTATATTCTCCCAATTGGTCACACCCCTAGTCTTTACTTTTCCAATTTTGTTACTGATGAAGGCATTCATTGAGAATAAGACCTATCCATGGCCATTTACAGTCTGCTGCAGTGACATGCTTCTAATATTTGGAAAGGTGGTCTAAATGTTGGGATTTAAATTTTTTTTCTAACCCTTAAAATAAGATTCAGACCTTATAGCTTTGACATATTAAAATATGAAGGGGGAGAAAGACACTTAATGTGAAAGGTAATTAGTAAGTTATACTGCATAAGATGTTTAATATGAGCTCAAATGAATGCATTATTTTCAGTAGTGCTACATTTTATTTTGGCATGAAGTAAAATGATCAACATTAGAAGGTTGATCCCTTCCAATTTCCTTTAAAATGGCTGTGATGGGAGATCAAGACGGCAGAGAAGTGAGTGGAAGTCACACTGACCTCCTCCCAGCACCAACTGGGAATTACAACTAAACTGTAGAGAAATCACCTGGAACAAACTGAACAATAGTGAGAGAGGAGCCTTGTAACCTTGGAGACAGAAGAATCAGCTTTAGCACAATCAAACTGGTAAGGAGTGCGGTACAGACCTGAGAAGGCATGCGGGGCGCCAAAGGGCGGCAGCACCAGAAAGATATTGAAGTGGTCAGTTGGATCCTCCTGAGATGAGCAGGGTCTAAACTAAAAGCAGGGATCACTATCCCATAGCACCAGAGCCCAAAAAGTACACAGAAAACAGCTAGCTGCGAAAAGCGGCAGGGTTGCTCTCTGCCAGAGACAGGGAGCTGCAGACGCAAAGAGCCTTCTAAAGGGCCAGTTCAAAATTTTTATTTGAAGCTACTTACCTGGATCTCTGGCAAAGGCGGGGGCAGAGTGGACTAGAGACTCCTGAGGAGAAACTGGAGAAGGAGGCTTTGGGGAGAGAACTGAGGCAGTAGCCGGCGAGATCTCGGTGCTGACTCATCCCCCATGTGGCAACAGCCATCTGGCTCAGGCAGGGACCACTCCCCCCTGAATGGCACCAGCATCAAACGACCCAATATCCCCACCCCTAGATGGGATTCCACCCTGCCCTGTGCTGTCTAAGCTGACTCCTGAGTGCAGAGTGGCAGCCACAGACAGTAGATCCCTGGATAAAGGAGGCGCAGAGAGGTCTGGTGACACTTTAGGAGAGACTGGGGACGGACGCTTTGGGGAATGAACGAAGAGAGTACCTGGTGGGATCCCAGTGAAGACTCCTCCCCCATATGGCAGTAGCGTGAGAAGCCCCGATAACCCCACCCTCAGAAGGGACTCCACCCCACCCTAAGCTGTCTAAGGTACCCTGCTGAGTGCAAAGTGAATAGATTAACAGCTGAAGGAGGTAGCCACAAACAGTAGATTACTGGAAGTCCCAAACAGACTGTCTAAGGTCAGACAGAGTCAACATCTGACATCATCAGAGGCAGATCCAGAAAGTAAAACAGAGGTCTCCAACCATGGAATTTCACACCACAAAGTCAGGAAATTAAGACAAATCAACTTAAGAAGCAGAAGCTAAAGAGAAGAGTCTCACAAATAATGGGAGGACAAAGAAATACTCCCCACTCGAAAGGAAAGGAGGAATCCCCACAAAAAGAACTAAATGAAATAGAGGCAAGTAAACTATCAGATATTGAGTTCAAAACAACGGTTATAAGGAAGCTCTATGAGCTCAGTGAGTTCAGAGAGAATTACCAAAAACTACGGGGAAACTACGAGCCACTTACAGCAAACTATATCAGCATGAAAAAGGACATAATAGAAACTATCGATAAGAGAAAAGAGAAAATGAAGAATACAATTTCTGAAGTGAAGAACACAGTAGAAGGAATCAAAAGCAGGGGAGATGAAGCCGAGGACCAAATCAGCGAGCTGGAGGACAGGGTAGAAAAAATCTCCCAGAAAGAGCAAGAAAATGATAAATGACTCAAAAAGAATGAAGCAGCATTGAGGGAAATGCAGGACAACCTGAAACATAATACTATCCTAATAATAGGGATACCTGAAGGAGAAGAGGAGGAGGAGGAAGAGATAGAGAACCTGTTTGAAAAGGTAATGATGGAAAACTTCCCTAACTGGAGAAGAGAAAAGGTCACCCAAGTCCAGGAAGCACAGAGGATCCCATTCAAGAGGCCCACTCCAAGACACGTCATCATTAAAATAGCAAATATCAAAGAAAACAGAGAATCCTAAAGGCAACAAGGGAGAAAGAGGTAGTAACACATAAGTGAGCCCCAATACTGTTAGCATCTGACTTCTCAACAGAACCACCGCAAGCCAGAAGGAAATGGCAAGAAATATTCCAAGTAATGAAAAGCAAAGGCCTGCAACCAAGACTCCTCTACCCAGCAAGGCTCTCAATTAAAATGGAAGGCAGAATAAGGAGCTTCCCTGACAAAAGAAGGGTAAAAGAATACACCTCCACCAAACCAGCACTGCAAAATATGCTAAAGGGACTGTTTTAAGAAGATGAAGAAAAAGTTTCTATGAATACCCAGTTCCTTTCAGAGTTGCCAATACTTGATATTACCAATATTTTTAATACTCATTAATCTGATTGTGACAATGATGTTATTTTAATTGTCCTTTTACTATTTGTTGAAACTAAACCTGTTTTAGTATATTTCTTGCCTATTTCTATTATTTTTTTTAAAAAGCTTTAAATGACTTTTTCATATTTTTTCATTTCTTGATTAAAGGTTTGTAGAACTTTTTTTCTTAAAAAACAAACAAAAAAACTATTAACCATGTTTTAGATGTGTTGCAAATAGTCTTCTATTCCTTGTCTTTTAACTTTTTCCATATGTGTATTACTATATAGTTAAATGTTTAATATAGTCATATTGTCAATATTTACTTTATAGCTTCTGGGTTTGAATATTTTACTTCAGGCCATGAAAAATATTAGTTCTATTTTTTTCTAAAACTCCTTATATTCTACATACTGATTTTTAAGTCACCTGAATATTTCTTGTATAATGTGTGAAATAGGGCTCTATATTTGTTTTATTTCAAGTAATAGAGGTCCATGCACCTTATTTGTTTAATGAGCCATATTTTACCCATTGATTTTAAATAACAACTTAATCATATATTATATTGTTAGATATATATGTTTGTCTCTAGAATGTTCATTATATTTCATTGATCTACTTGATTATTTCTGTGATGATATCATGTTGGTTTAATTGCTGAGACTTTATAATGGTTTTAACTTTTTAACATTTCATAATTAACTTTCACATTTAAAAAATAAATAAAATCAATCAGCATTTAAGAAAGATAGAGAGATGGAACTCCTACCTTTTGTGACAATATGGCTGGAACTGGAGAATATTAAGCTAAGTGAAATAAGCCAGTTGATGAAAGACTATTACCATATTATCTCACCTATACATGGACTGTATTCAACAAAATAAACTAATGAACAAAATAAACCACAGACGTGGAAACGTGGAGCAGACTGAAAGTGACAAGAGTGGAGGCAGAAATAGCACAATGGTGGGAAGAAGAGGAAGGAACTAGACAAAGAAAATGTATGGATGACCCATGGACATGGACAAGAGAGTGGGAATTGACTGTGGGAGTGGGGGATGGTGGTGGGATGGCTGGAGAGAAATAAAGGGGAAAAAATAGAACTGTAATAGAATAAACATGATTTATAAATTAAAATTTAGAAAAAAATAAAATAAAATTGTAACCATGATAGAAAACTAAATAAATATAAATAAAGTGGCAGTGCTGATTTCACCTCTCCTTGTCAGTATGTCCCTAGGTGTCGGGGGAGAGGCTCAAACAT
This sequence comes from Pteronotus mesoamericanus, assembly GCF_021234165.1. Taxonomy (NCBI): domain Eukaryota; kingdom Metazoa; phylum Chordata; class Mammalia; order Chiroptera; family Mormoopidae; genus Pteronotus; species Pteronotus mesoamericanus. The sequence continues at coordinate 3,392,924 of NW_026555144.1, read as the reverse complement.
TTTGAATAAAATATTAGTAATTCACTTTCTATATCCAGAGCTGTCATTTGTAACTCTCAGTGCAAATCAAGACCCTATTGTACTTTGAGGCCAATAATTTTCTACTTAGTTCTTAAGTAACATTTTTGGAAGTTTTTCTTGGTGGAACAAAGTGTTTATTCAGTGAGTTTGTACTTTTCCTTTGCTTAGCTCTGCCTCTCTCCTTCTTTGGATAATTAATGATATATTAAAGAACCATAAGTGTTATCAGAAGTTATTTATCAGAATGGTTTTACAACATGACTAATCATATTGTGTGAATTTTCAAGCCAGATCAGTTAGTCATGATGTTCTTGAAGAGGTGAAGTGAACTCATGGAACTTGATCATTGTCAAGTAATTGGGCAGTTTAGGGAGAATGTTGCTACTAAGGAAGAATAGTATATTTGCTTCCAAGAGCTTAAGGAAAAGTTTAATAAATTATATAGTTGAGCTCCTGTGCTCGTCACAACTTAACAGTCATTTCTCAGGTAATGTATGGGAATGTAGTAGTATGAATGATCCTTCCAAAATCATACTCACAAAATCATTTGTGAGACCGAAACCCCTAAATATTATTGCCAGAATGGCTTAGAATAGGTATCTTGGCTTGACCTTGTTTCTGCTTTTTGGAATGCAGATTCATTTTCTTAATAATATGCTGCTTAAGGAAATATTAAAATAGAAGTATTGTGCCTAGTTCCTTCATTTAACTAGTTGCTTGACCTAGGGAAAGTTATTTAGTGTCTCAGAGCCTTAATTTCCTCAACTATAGAATGGAGCTCAAGATACCTTTTTGTTTTGTTGAAGATAAATAACGTGTTTCAGATTCAGTAAGTGCTATTTGTTATCTTTCCCCCTTTATACTATATAAGAGATTCAAGAATTCAAGTGGTAAAGTAGTTTGTCCTGAAATGACCTACCTTAATTTATTGATTTTAGGTCAGATTTCCTACTACCCAGAATACTCTCCAGATTAATAAATGATGATAGGTAGTTCACAGAGAAGATTATTTGCATGTAGTAATTTTTAAAATTTAAATTACATTGTATTACTTATGCTGTTACTGTTGTCCCAATTTTTATGCCTTTGCCTCTTTCCACCCAGACCCCTCCACTCCCTCTGGCAATCCCCACCCCATTGTCCATGTCCATGGATCATACATATATACATTCTTTGGCTACTTATATTCCCTATGCTGTACTTTACATCCCCATGACTATTCTGTAAGTACCAATTTGTACTTCTTAATCTCTTCACCTTTTTCCACCCATCCCCTTGATCCCCCATCCCATCTGACAACCATCAAATCATTCTCTGTATCTATGATTCTGGTTCTGTTTCACTTGTTCATTTATTTTGTTTTTTTATATTCAATTATTGATATCTATTTGTTGCCATTTTATTGCTCATGTTTTTTATCTTCTTAAAGATGACACTAACATTTCATATAACACTGGTGTGGTGGCGATGATTTTCTTTTTTTTTTTTCTTTTTTTTTTTTTTGCCAGAGAAGCTCTTTATCTGTCCTAAATGATAGCTTTGCTGGGTAGAGTAATCTTGGTTATAGGTCCTTGGTTTTCATCACTTTGAATATTTCTTGCTATTCCCTTCTAGCCTGCAAAGTTTCTTTTGAGAAATCAGCTGAAAGTCTTATGGCAGTTTCCTTGCAGGTTTCCTCTTGCTGCTTTTATGATTCTCTCTGTCTTTAATCTTCGGCATTCTAAGTATGATGTGTCTTGGTGTGTGCCTGTTTGGGTTCATCTTGTTTGGGACTCTCAGCACTTCCTGGGCTTGTATGTCTATTTCCTTCACCAAGTTAGGGTAGTTTTCTGTCATTTTTTTTTTCAAATAGGTTTTCAAGTTCTTGCTCTCTCTCTTCTCATTCTGGCACCCCCAAGATGCGAATGTTGTTAAATTTGAAGTTGTCCCACGGGCTCCTCATCTTTTTTCTTTTCTTTTCTTTTTGTATTCTCTTTTCTTCTTGCTGTTCTGATTGGGTGTTTTTTGCTTCCTTATATTCCAAATCGCTGATTTGATTCTCAGCATCATCCACTCTACTCTTTAGTCTCTGTAAATTGTTCATTTCAGTTAGTGTATCCTTCATTTCTGAATGATTCCTTTTTATGGTTTCTGTGTCTTTTTTTATGCTGCTGATATTCTCTCTGAGTTAATCTGTTCTTCCTTCAGGTTCATTGAGCATACTTATAACCAGTGTTTTGAATTCTGCATCTAGTAGATTCCTTGTCTCCATTTTGTTTAGCTCTTTTTCTGGAATTTTGTTATTTTCTTTCATTTGGGCCATGTTTCATTGTCTCCTCATTTTGGCAGCCTCCCTATGTTTGTTTCTATGTATTAGGTAGAGCTGCTATGACTTCCTGGTTTGGTAGTGTAACCTAATGTAGTAGATGTCCTGTAGGGTCCAGTGGTACAGCCTCCTCATCACGCAAGCTGAGTATTCCAGGTTTGCACCCCGCCATGTGAGCTCCTCTTGCAGTTGAGCATTGATTGCTGTCGTCAGATAAATGGGAGGGATTTACCCAGGCCGGTCAGCAGTGGGGACTGGCTCTGACCATTGACCACCCACCTCCGACCACTGTGGAGGATCAACTATTGCAGGGACCTACTCCACAGAGCAGGATTTACTTCATCAGGGCACTGGTGCCTGCTGAGTCCTCCCCTTGACTGTGCTGCTTGTGGAGGTGGTTGGGTACTGGTGCTTTGACATAGTCTGAAGCTGTCCACTGGGTGTGCAGCTCTGGGGCTTCCTGGGAGTTGAAGGCCAAGATTAAGGCCAAGAACACTGCCTGTATTCTATCTGCAGCCACCTGGCATAAGCTACAATGCAGTCTGCAGATGGTTGCTGCTTGTGCTGGACTTGGAGGTGCCCAAGCAAGGGCAAACTGAACCAAGGACAGCTGCTACGTTTGTCAGACCTGGGGCCACTTAGCAAGAGGTATAGGACTTACTGAGGCCAGAGGCTGCTTGTGAGAGAATTTAGGAAAACCTGAAGCATGAGTCAAGACAAGCCCTTCGTATGGAAAAGCCACTGGAATCAGCCTGGGTGGGCCTGAAAGTTAGGTGGGGCAGGGCCACAGGGAATCACCAGGATAGAGAAAACAGTGTGAGCCAGGTTGATGGAGTCTCATGTATGGCACCCACCTGCCAGCTCTTTGGGGAGAGGGCTCAAAAAAAACAATGGCTTCTGCCATCGTTTCTGTCTGGGAGAATTCTGTCCCCCAGCTCTCACCTTGATGCCAGACACTTCAGTTCCTCCTCATATGTCTCTGGTGCCTTTCAAGTGTTGCCCCTGCACTGAAGCTCAGAGGGAATGAGTCTGAGTAAGTGTGTGTGTAGGCCCTTTAAGAGAAACTTCCTAGGGATCTAGCAGTGCCTGTTTCCTTCAGCCTCAATCTCTATGGCCTTTACAGCCAGAACTTACAAGGACTTATCTTCCTGGCAATGGAACCCTCAGCTAAGAGTCCTGGTGTAGAGCTGGGACCCCTCACTACAAAGATATCCTTCCTGGTTTTTATCTGCCACATGTGGGTGTGGGACCAGCCCATTCACGTCTCCGTCCCTCATACCAGTCTTACCAGTCTTGATGTAGTTTCTTCTTTAATTCTATAGTTGCAGGACTTCCATTCAGCTCAATTTCTGGTGGTTCTGAATAATGGTTATTCTGTAGTTTAGTTGTAATTTTGATGTGGTTGTACGTGGAGGTGAGCTCTGTTTACCTAGGCCACCATCTTAGCTTTCTTCTATGTAGTAATTTTTTTAAATTATAATTTGAAATTCATTTTATATTCACTCTCTGGGCCAGCTAAGAGAGTGTTCCATAAATATCCCTGATTTATTGATCTTCTACTGACAGCAAGGAGAACCCAGGCTTTATATTTTGGAAAGCTTTTATATAGCACTTTACATTAAATTAGAGAAAGTAATATATGTGGAAGGCCCTTTATAAACTTATTGTAATATGTTTAGTTACTTAATTGAACTGCAAGAGGTTTAGAGGTGAGGAAACTGAGACTCCAATGCCTTTAAAGTGACTAGCATAGTCTGATCACCAAAAGAAAAATAAAGCAACATTAATGGCAATGACACTCATTAAATTGTTTTCTTTCTGTCCAATAGGTTACCTAATTCAGCAAGCCCCATTTAGGTCAGATTGCTTAGCAGGGAACACCTACCTGCCCATTTCCAGGAGCCTTTTCAGTGAGCTCCAATAATTTCTTTGTGTGTAGTATGTTTTACGCAGAAGCTCTTCACCATCCATTATTTCTTTCTCTGAACATGTGTGCTTGCATTAAGGTATCCAATGTAGAACCGTAAGCTGAGACCAACATAAAAAACTGTAGTTTTGTTAACTTTAAGCTCTACAGTTAGGCAATATGGGTAAGGAGAGATCACTCTGAAGATAGAGGTTGGCTGGAGAAACTCAACAATTAACAGAGACAGATATTCCTACTCTTAGCCACATATAGGGAGTATATGTTCGTTTTCCATTTTTACTAGAGTAGTGCTATGTATGCAGAGGGAAGTTAAAGTGTGCTAAGGTCCTTTTTGTTAAAAAGGATAGAGAATACTGATTAACTTCAAGTTTTGTTAGAAAAACATGAATTCGTCCATATGTTAAAAGAAACAATTCAAGAGAAACTCATCAATATTAATATAACTAGAATATGTAGCTTTAAAGCATAGGAAAACTAACGGTAATAGAGTAAATTCCATCTATCCAAATATTCAGAAAAAGATGAAAGATACCTACAACATGGAAAATTAAAAACAATAAAATGGAAGAAATAAGTCCTATTGTATCAGTAGTCATTATAAATGTGAATAAATGAATTTTACTCATTAAGAGAGTCTTAGGTTGGGTTTAACAATTTGGATCTTTACTATGTACAAAAACTACACATAAAATCACACAGAAAGGTTGAAAACAAGGAGGTGGAAAATAATACATGACAGATTACAACCAAAAGGTTGTAATAGGACTACTGATACAATAGGACTTATTTCTTCCATTTTATTGTTTTTAATTTTCCATGTTGTAGGTATCTTTCATATTTTTCTGAATATTTGGATAGATGGAATTTACTCTATTACCTTTAGTTTTCCTATGCTTTAAAATGATGAGGCAGCATTAATGTCAGACAAAATACGTATGATTTAAGGCAATTTAGTAATAAACAGACAGTTCATACTGTTGGAAGGAAATCTACCAAGAGATTATCAACCATGATTTTATGCTCCTAACACTATAATTTTGAAATATAAGGTTGTGTTGAACAATCTAAAAAGTCCATTTTGTTTTTTCCATAATATAAAAGACATTTTTCATTTTCACCAATAATTTTATTAATTTGGATATTTTGAGTATGTTGGCTATCTCCCACAATTGGCTTCTAGTGGGTAGAGGCCAGAGTTACTGCTAAACATCTTCCAGTGCATAAGACCGCCCCATAGCAAATAATTATTTGGCTCAAATGTCAATAGTACCAAGAAACTTCACAAACCGTTTTTGAAATGTTCAATCAGTTGCAACACCTCCATATACTGCACAAATCTTGCATTTCAGTTGTGTTTTTACCTTTCTTGAAATAATACAGTATAATACACTGACAATGTGTATTTTCATCCATCTTCAATATTAAAATGGCTGTACAAAAATTCACCAATGTTGATTTAAAAAAAATGCATGCTGATGTGACAACTGTCATAATACATTCTAACAAAATTGTTTCCAATGAACTTAAAAACAATTAAGCACTACTACAGCCATTGTACAGAAAAAAAATAAATGAACTTTTTGGCTAACACAATATATAAAGCCAAAAGCAATGGGATTATAAGGAGAAATCTATAATCCCTGGAATAATGGAAGATGTTTTAAACACCTTTGTCAGAAATAGTTAAGCAAAATAAAGTGTTTAAAATTGTAAGGATATGAACAATTTTAGATCTAAGTGAGATGGAAGGGAGATAATCTTTAATTTCAAATTCTTAGTGACAAAAATGCATCTTTAGTCAAAAAGTGATTTTCTCAAGTTTTTAAGGTAGAAAAAATTTAAAAGTTCATGCATATTTAACAGGGAGTTCCTTAAGTTACTTCCAAAAGAATAAAAGTCCACAAATGCAAAGGTACAGAAAAAAAATTTCTACCTTTTGATGGCAGCAGACTTCTCTTTGGCCCGCAATATGACGTTGATGACAGTATGTAAATCTGAAAGTATCAATCTCATTACAGTATCAATCCATGATTTGACAACAATAAGTTTTTCTGCCAATATTTAAAATATTATGTAAATATATATCATAAATTTATAATGTATATCTATATATTACATAAGATATGTACTAATATAATATTATTGTAATATAATTTATAATAGGATACTCGCATCAGAGTGGTGCCCTTGGGAAGATAAGACTAAATACACCAAGTACTCTTATTTGTCCAGAATGTCTCTCATTCTATGCCTTCCAGGACTGAGTTATTACACTTCAAATCACCATTTGTAACTTACATGTTTGAAGTTTTAAGATGTATATATGATTTAACAACAACATGTATAACTAACACATTCAGATGGATATTGTCCTTCAGATTTACCCTTGGGAAGGTGTTCACTTATACCCATGACATTAACTTTACTAAAGATATCATATTTCAATTTTTAAGTATTATACTTTTTCATATTTTAACATCTGAAATTGAAATGATTCATAACAGTTGATAGTCTTACAATCCCTTTTGACTAGGTGACTGTTATGACATGCTAGACGTTCCTGCACGTGTAATATCACAACATCTAGAATCGAAACTTGCATAATGGGTGGCTTGGGTGAAAATCCCTGAGACAACAGGGGATCATCTTTAACTCCTAGAAACCAATGATTGCGGGGAAAGAATGGAGGAGATAGCGAATCAGATTTAATTATTGATTATGCTGAAGTGGGAAACAAAAGGAGGCTAGTCTACACATTTGCATAGCTGGCTTGAAAGATAGTGAAAATGGCTTTTAGTTATGACTGAAGAAATACTACAGCAACAATGCTCTTGGAGGCACAGAAGATGTTAGCAAATTTGAGCTGAAAATTGGATTTGGAATATTTTTTCTTAGTATATTCATGTTTGATTGAAATCTATGCCTACATTGAAAAGAGCTCTTTCAAAAAGTATGACAAATTTAAGTAATAGGGAAGAATTGTGGGAAGTTGTGTTTTTTTTGTTTTGTTTTGTTTTTTTCTTACTGGTGCATTAAAGGAATGGGGCTCTTAAATTGAAGAAATATTTTTTTGAAACTTTCTCAGAAGTGCCCTTTAGAGCTATTACATAAATACTGATCTTTAGTCACATCCCGTTGTATAAATCTTTTTTTTTATGAAAAATAGAGAAATTTATTGAAGATACAAGATGCATCGTACATAGGACAATGATGCCTCAGTCCACTTCAAAGTAGGCACTTTGGGACCTCACACAGTTCTCTCCATAGCCATCAGCTGCCCCTTCATATTTTCCTGGATCTCATAGATGGTCTGAAATCTCTTCCCTTTCAAAGGTGATTTTAGTTTTAGGAAAAGCCAGAAGTTGCAGGACACCATATCTGGGCTGTAGGGGGACTGAGTCACCTGGGTGATTTAATATTTCACAAAAAACTCTGCACAAGACGTGACACATCAGCGGGCATGTTGTCATGATGAAACTGCCATCAAAGTTAGCTGCTCAAATGTCAGAGTCATAAAAGACAAGGTCATGAAGCAGCGATTCCTCAATTTTAACTACATATTGTGTCTCATGTTTTTCAATCATTTCTTTTCATACAGAATACATTTTAAAATTCTAGGCATTAAGGAGAGAGCTATATACAGTTAAATAGTTGAGTAAATTTTCATGCAGATGATAGAATTAAGTGGATGATATCAAGACTCAAGATTTAGGTGAGAGAGTGGATGGAGACTTGTAAAAATTATAACATATTAAATTAGTATATTCAGAAAATGAGATTAAAAGCCAACATATATGTTACAGAAATGTCTTACACCCAGGTCTGCCTCTTAAGGATCATCTAGTTATGATCATAGGGATCTTTTTTTTTTCAAGTTTTATTGAGAAATAATCAACATAACCACCATATAAGTTTAAGGCATGATGGTTTCATTTACATATGTTGTGAAATGATTACAACAATAAGTTGTTTTCTGTTCATTTCATTCATTTCCATTCTAATATTTATTGTTTTCTTTCTTAGCCCAACCTCGAGTTTAGTTTGTTCTTCTTTTTTTTTTTTAAATAATTTATTTACTTTTTAAATACATTTGTCTCTGCCTTCCCCCCACCTCTTTCCCTTGCCCCTTCCCACCTTCCCTCCCTCAGCTCTTCCCCTTTGGTTTTGTCCATGAGTCCTTGCTATATGTTCCTTGACTTTCCCCTTCCCTTCCCTTTCCCTGCCCCCCCCTTCCCTCTTGTCTCTGTTGATTTCTTTTCCTTTCAGTGTTGCTGGTCATATTTTCCTTGCTTCTTTGCATTGTTGGTTAGGTTCCGCTTATAGGTGAGATCATATGGTATTTGTCTTTCGCTCCCTGGCTTATTTCGCTTAGCATGATTCTCTCCAGTTCCATCCATGCTGTCGCAAAGTTTAGTACTTCTTTTTTTCTTTCTGCTGCGTAGTATTCCATTGTGTATATGTACCATCATTTTTTGATCCAGTCATCTACTGATGGGCATTTAGGTTGCTTCCAACACTTGGCTATTGTAAATTGTGCTGCTATGAACATTGGGGTGCATAGGTTCTTTTGTATTGACGTTTTGGTGTTCTCAGGGTATAGTCCCAGCAGGGGAATCGCTGGATCAAAAGGCAGTTCCATTTTCAGCTTTCTGAGGAAATTCCACACTGCTTTCCATAGTGGCTGCACCAGTCTGCATTCCCACCAACAGTGGACTAGGGTTCCCTTTTCTCCACAGCCTCGCCAGCACCTGTTGTTTGTGAATCTGTTTATGATGGCCATTCTGACCGGTGTGAGGTGGTACCTCATGGTGGTTTTGATCTGCATTTCTCTCATGGCTAGTGATGCAGAGCATCCTTTCAAATGCCTCTGGGCCCTCTGTATCTCCTCCTTAGAAAAGCATCTGCCCAGGTCCTTTGCCCATTTTTTGATTGGATCGTTTGTCTTCTTGGAGTAAAGTCGAGTGAGTTCTTTGTATATCTTGGAGATCAAACCTCTATCTGATGTATCATTAGCAAATATATTTTTCCAAATGGTTGGCTCCCTTTTCATTTTGCTGATGTTTTCTTTCGCCGTGCAGAAGCTTCTTATTTTGATGAGGTCCCACTTGTTTATTCTTTCCTTTATGTCCCTTGCTTTAGGAGACATATCAGTGAAAAAATTGCTGCGTGGGATATCTGAGAGTTTCCTGCCAATGTTCTCCTCTAGGACTTTGATGGTGTTGCGACTTATATTTAAGTCTTTTATCCATCTTGAGTTTATTTTTGTGTATGGTGTCAGCTGATGATCCAATTTCAATTTTTTGCATGTAGCCGTCCAGCTCTCTCAACACCATTTGTTGAAGAGGCTGTTATTGCTTCATTTTATGCTTCTGCCCCCTTTGTCAAATATTAGATGTCCATAGAGACCTGGGCTTATTTCTGGGCTTTCTATTCTGTTCCACTGGCCTATGGGTCTGTTCTTGTGCCAGTACCAGATTGTTTTCAGTATAGTGGCTTTGTAGTAGAGTTTGATGTCCGGTATTGTGATCCCTCCTACTTTGTGTTTCTTTATCAAAATTTCTGCGGCTATTCGAGGTCGTTTATGGTTCCATATAAATTTTTGAAATGTCTGTTCTATTTCTGTGAAATACGTCATTGGTATCTTAATAGGGATTGTGTTGAATCTATAAATTGCTTTTGGTAATATGGACATTTTAAGGATATTAATTCTTCCAATACATGTGCACGGTATATGCTTCCATTTATTTGTGTCTTCCTTAATTTCATTTTTCAATGTTGTATAGTTTTCTGCATACAGGTCTTTTGTGTCTTTGGTTAAATTTATCCCTAGGTACCTTATCTTTTTTTGTGCTATATCGAATGGTATATTTTTCCTGATTTCTTCTTCTTCTATTGCATTGCTGGTGTACAAAAACGCCTTTGATTTCTGAATGTTGACTTTGTATCCTGCTGTTTTGCCAAATTCACTTATTAGGTTGAGGAGTTTTTGGGTAGAGTCTACAGGGTTCTCTATGTACACTATCATGTCATCTGCAAACAATGATAGTTTTACTTCCTCCTTTCCTATTTGGACGCATTTTATCTCTTTCTCTTGTATGACCTCTGTGGCTAGGACTTCCAATACGATGTTGAAAAGAAGCGGTGAGAGCGGACATCCTTGTCGTGTTCCCGATCTTAGTGGGAAAGCTTTCAGTTTTTGCCCGTTGAGAATGATATTGGCTGTAGGTTTTTCATATATGGCCTTAATCACGTTGAGGAATGCCCCATTTATTCCCATTTTGCTGAGTGTTTTGATCATAAATGGGTGCTGTACCTTGTCAAATGCTTTTTCTGCATCTATCGAGATGATCATGTGGTTTTTGTCTTTTCTTTGATTTATGTGGTGTATCACGTTTACTGATTTCCGTATATTGAACCATCCCTGCATCCCTGGGATGAATCCCACTTGATCGTGATGGATAATCTTTTGAATGTATTGCTGGATGCGGTTTGCCAATATTTTGTTGAGGATATTAGCATTTGTGTTCATCAGCGAAATTGGCCTGTAGTTTTCTTTCTTTGTAGGGTCTTTATCTGGTGTTGGGATCAGGGTGATGCTGGCCTCATAGAAGGAGTCTGGGAGTCTTCCCTCCTCTTGGATTTTTTGGAATAGTCTGAGAAGGACAGGGGTTAGCTCTTCCTTAAATGTTTTGTAAAATTCTCCTGGGAAACCGTCTGGCCCTGGGCTTTTGTGTGCTGGGAGTGTCTTGATGACTGCTTCAATTTCCCCAACTGTTATCGGTCTGTTCAAGCTTTCTGTTTCTTCTCCCTTCAGTGTTGGAAGATTATACTTTTCTAAAAATTTGTCAATTTCATCAAGATTTTCAAATTTCTTGGCATATAATTGTTCATAATAGTTTCTGATAATCATTGTATTTCTGTGGTATCAGTTGTTATTTCTCCTCTTTCATTTCTGATATTATTAATTTGGGTCCTCTCCCTTTTGTTCTTGATGAGTCTGCTTAAAGGCTTGTCAACTTTATGAATCTCTTCAAAGAACCAGCTTCTGGATTGGTTGATCCTCTGAATTGTTCTTTTTGTCTGTATGTCATTCAGTTCTGCTCTAATCTTGACTATTTCCTTCCTTCTACTTGCTCTGGGATTTATTTGTTGTTGTTTCTCCAGTTCTTCAAGTTGTAGTGTTAGGTCTTTTATTTGAAATGTTTCTATCTTTTTAAGGTAAGCCTGTATTGCTATGAACTTCCCTCTCAGGACCGCCTTTGCTGTGTCCCATAGGTTTTGGACAGTTGTCTGTTCATTTTCATTTGTTTCCAGAAATTTTTTGATTTCTTCTCTTATCTCATTATTGACCCATTCATTGTTTAATAGTGTACTGTTCAGTCTCCATGAGTTTGCAAGTTTTTGAAGTTTCTCTTTGAGTTTGATTTCGAGTTTTAAGGCCTTGTGGTCTGAGAAAAAGTTTGGTATTATTTCAATTTTCCTGAATTTACTGAGGCTTGCTTTGTGTCCTATCATGTGGTCTATCTTTGAAAAACTGCCATGAGCATTTGACAAGAATGTGTATTTTTCTTCTTTGGGATGTAAGGTTCTATATATGTCAGTTAAGTCTCTTTGATTCAGTGTGTCATTCAGCGCCACGATATGTTTATTAATGTTTTGTTTGGAAGATCTGTCCATTTTTGACTTGGGGTGTTGAAATCCCCTACTATCAGTGTGTTGCTATCTATATCTTTTTTGAAGTCATCCAACAATTCCCTTAAAAACTTGGGGGCTCCTATATTGGGAGCATATAAGTTTACAATGTTGATGTTTTCTTGATAGATTCTTCCTTTAAGTATGATAAAGTGCCCCTCTGGGTCTCTCTTTATGGCCTTTGCTTTGAAATCGACTTTGTCTGATACAAGTATGGCAACGCCAGCCTTTTTCTCATGTCCATTTGCTTGGAATATTGTTTTCCATCCCTTTACTTTCAATCTGTGTAGGTCTCTTGCTCTGAGGTGGGTCTCTTGTAGGCAGCATATGTGTGGGTCATGTTTTCTTATCCATTCAGCTACCCTGTGTCTTTTGATTGGGGTATTTAGTCCATTCACATTGAGAGATATTACTGATAGAAACTTACTCATCTTTTCTCTTTGTACTTGTGTTCCTCTCTGTCTCATTCTTTTCCTTCATCTGCTTAAACCAGTCCCCTTAGCATATCTTGGAGTGCTGGTTTGGTAGAGATGTATATTTTTAGCTTTCTCTTGTCTGGGAAACTCCGTATTTCTCCTTCTATTTTAACTGAGAGCCTAGCTGGGTAGAGCAGCCTTGGCTGTAGGCCCTTGCTTTTCATGGCTTGGAATATTTGTTGCCATTCCCTTCTGGCTTGTAGTGCTTCTGTTCAGAAGTCAGCTCCTAGGCGTATTGGGGACCCCTTCTATGTTACTTTCTCCTTCTGCCTTGCTGCCTTGAGGATTCTCTCTTTATCTTTGACATTTGCCATTTTAATGATGATGTGTCTTGGAGTGGACCTCCTTGGGTCCTTCTTGAGTGGGGTCCTCTGTGCCTCCTGGATCCATGAGAGCCTTTCTCTCCTCAAATTAGGGAAATTTTCCATCATTACTTTTTCGAGGAGGTTCTCTATTCCTTGCTCCTCTTCTTCTCCTTCTGGTATCCCTATTATACGGATATTATTGTGTTTCAGGTTGTCCTGCATTTCCCTAAATGCTTCTTCATTCTTTTTGAGCCGTTTTTCCATTTCTTGTTCTTTCTGGGAGCTTTTTTCTACCTTGTCTTCCATCTCACTGATTCGATCCTCAGCTTCATCCAGCCTGCTTTGGATTCCTTCTACTGTGTTCTTCAATTCAGAAATGGTATTCTTCATATCCTCTTGTGTCTTCTTGATAGTTTCTATGTCCTTTTCCAGGCTGATGTATTTTACTGTAAGATCCTGATAGTTTCTCTGCAGTTTCTCATAGTTATCTTTGAGCTGGCTGAGCTCATTGAGCTTCCTTAGAACCATTGTTTTGAATTCCATATCTGATAGTTCCCTTGCCTCTATTTAATTTAGCTCTCTCTGTGGGGAGTCCCCTTTTCCACTCATTTGGGGGGAACTTCTTTTTCTTCCCATTTTTGTGAGAGTCTGTTAAGTATTTTTGTCCTTTTCTTTCTGGGCTTGCCTCTGATGATGTCACTTGTTGACCCTATAGGTCCTTGTGTTATTTGTTTGAGCCTTTCAGGAGTCTAATGCCTGTGTCTGACTCCTGCTTGGAGCAGCTCTGTGACCCGTTCGGTCAGGGCTGGGCTATTTTTGGGGATCTCTCTGCGCTCTCACGAGAGCTCCTTGAGCGCGTTCCCAGCGCGGCAGGATCCCCCACCTTCCTGAGCTCGCATGTGTTTGCCCCAGACCAGGGGGCTTATTCGCGACCTCCCGTGCTCGTCTGGCCTCCCTGGCACGCGAGCTTCGCGGCACTGGTCAGTTTAGGGTCTTCTATTGTGTGTTTTCCCCACGTTTGGCTCTTTGGGTGCGTTGCTTGCCCTTGCCAAATGGGGACTACGGAAATGGGAGGAAGTCAGCTCTAGGACTCTCCGGTTAATCCTGTCTCTGGTCTCTCCTCCAGGGACTCTGGGCAGCTCTACTTATTTTGTGGGCCGCTCCGCAATCGCGGCGGGTCGGTCAATTTATGCCTGCCCTTGCCCCTCTGTGCACTCCCTCGCAGGCCGTATGGGTGCCAGTCTGTGTGAGGCCTTGCCGGCAGGTGCAAACGTTCGCCAGCCCGCGTGGGTCACACACACGCTCGGCAACCCTCGCCAGTCGCTCGGCGCAAGTGTCCGCTCCTGCTCTGGGTGTTTTGGGGGTGTCTATGTTTGCTTTTCGGCTTTGGGCTCTTTGGGGGTGTGGCCTCTTCCCGCGCAATGGAGACTTCGGCAAGGAGAAGGAGTCGGGACTCCCCGGTTCCTCCTCCCGTTCTTTCCCCAATGCCTCCGTTTTTAGTCTCCCTTCAGGGGCCTCTGGGCAGTTCTGTGACCCCTCGGCCAGGGATCCAACCCCTGTGCGGACTGCGTTTTAATTGCAGGCAGTCTGGTTCATGCGCACCCCGCTTCTGCCTCTTTGGGGTCGCGCCTTTCCAGCCCACAGTGGAGACTACCGAACGGGGAGGGAGTCGGGACTGCCCGGTTCCTCCTCCCGTTCTTTCCCCAATGCCTCTGTCTCCAGTCTCTCCTCAAGGCTCTCCCAGCCAGTCTGCTCTCAGCCCCGTAGCTCACAGGCGTACAAGCTGTGTGTGGAGCGCACAAAAGTCAGGTTAATTGATTCCCTTATGCCTGAGCGAGATGGTAGCTGCAGAGTGGGAAGTGCGTTATCACCCGGGCTCCACTGGCCGCAGTGTCAGTTCTCTTCACAAAGTTTTCCTCACCAGTCTTTTCCCAGGCACCAGCCCACCCTGCTGCTGCCTCTACCCAGGGATCAAGTTGCAGTGGTTGCCACTGCAACTTTTGCGTTTGCCCTTTAAATGTCTTTTTGCATCCCCAGCCACCTGTCTCTGGCAGAGAGCGACCCTAAGCTTTTTGGGGTTGCGTTTTGTCTGTATTTTCTCGGCTTTAGCTGCTGTAGTTTAGGGGTTCCTGTTTATGATTCAGACCCCGTTCTTCTCGGGAGGACACTAACTGGCCGTTTCAATGTCCCTCTGGTGCCAGTGCCCGTGGGCACCCAGCCCACCCTCTCGAGCCTCCACCGCACTTCTCACCCGTTGGGATGTGTGAGAGTCGAATCCACTGTCCGCGGCACCAAGGCTCCTCTCCCACTATCGCTCCACTGCTTTCCAGGTGATTACTCCATTATTTAGTTGCAATTCCAGTTTGGTTTTGGGAGGAGGTCAGCGTGACTCCCTTTCACTCCTCCGCCATCTTTTTTTTTCCCGTTGTATAAATCTTGATAGGGATAGAATTATAAATATACAATGATTTACCCTTAATATTTTAAAGATATTATTCCATCATCGTTTAACATTTATTGTTGCTAATGAAGAGACTGATGTCATTCTTCTTGTTACACCTTATTAAATCTTTTTGTCACTGGTGATATTCATATTTTTTTCCTCTATACTTAATATTCTTGGGATTCAATACGTTGTATACGAAGGTCTGTCCAGAAAAAGTTCAGCCATTGTTAATATTAGAACAGTTTGCCAGACATCGATGTAACCTGGTAGCCCAGGAGTTTGGAATGGAATGTGCATGTGTGAACAATGAGAACTTCACTGTGTTAGTCACTGGGGGCAGTAGACACCTTTGAGTGAGCATGTGTACTCTGTGGCTATTGCATTAAAAATGGCTAAGCAAGTACAGTAATGAATCTGCATCAAATTTTGCATTGAGCTTGAACATTCCTACGCAGGAACTATTGGTAAGATTCAGAAGGGCAAAGATATAGGCAACTGGTGATTGGCAGCTTCATCACAACGTGCCTGCTCACGCATCACATTTCATGCAGAGTTTTTTCGTGAAACGTCAAATCACCCAATTTACTCAGCGCCCTACAGCCCAGATTTGGTGCCCTGCGACTTCTGGCTTTTCCCCAAACTAAAATCACCTTTGAAAGGGAAGAGATTTCAGACCATCAATGAGATTCAGGAAAATACAGCAGGACAGCCGATGGTGACTTGGAGAACTGTGTGAAGTCCCAAGGTGCCTACCTTAAAGGGGTCTGAGGGTTCATTGCCATCTATACAATGTTTCTTGTATCTTTTAGCTCTTCAATAAATGTCTCTATTTTTCATATTACATGCTGGATACTTTCTGGACAGACTGGACAGTATAAAGGGTATGAGTGTGTATATGGTGCTTGGGAGGGGTTGCCTTCTTGCACTGGTGGCTTTTTTTTAATGCGAGGACTCATTTTCCTTCATTTCTAGCAAACTCCTTTATTAACTTCAAATATTGTCTCTGCCATTCTATTTTTTCCTTCTGACATTCATTGAAGATATAAATTGAAGCTTCTCTTTTGTTTTATCCACATCTCTTAATTTCTCTCTTCTTTCCTATCACTTTGTCTTGTGTTCTGGCAGATTTCTCCTGTTTTCTCTTATAATTTACTGATTTATTTTTCTCTGCAAGTGTGTCTACTCTACTATTTAAATCTTATCTCTTGAACCTTTTTTATCTCTAATGCTGATATCCATTTCTTGGATTTCTTCTTGGTTCTTTTTCACATTTGCTTATTTGCTTTATTTTTTTTCTTTCTTTAGCTCTTTGAACATATTAAACATATTTCATATGCCATTCATATTGCTTTATTATCTCTAACTCCTTCGACAAGAATTCTGTCATTTTTGGGAGGAGGTGTATGACTACTTACTTAGATGTTTTGTAATTATTGTTTACGAATTAATCTTCTGGGGACATTTTTGACCATGGGTGATCTAGGAAGTGGGCAACCTGGCTGAATCCTGGTTTCATCATCTTCTAACCAGTTTTTATGTTAGCATCTTAGCTTGAAGTTTCCACTTTACAAAATTAAATTGAATTTGAGCCATCTGTACATATTTTCTGTATTAGCTTGGGGTTCCCACATTTTTCCATTGCTTTTTCCAGTCCACTGTAGATGTTTTCCAGATTTAAGCTTCATTAGGTCTCTGCTGATTGAGGAACCTGTGGCCTTACCTTATGGCTTCAAATTGTACCCATAATCTAGCATATTTTCATCTATTAAGACACATATCTCATTCAAGTCGCCTCTTAGATGAAATAGCTTCTACCTCTGATGATTGATAAAAATTTCCTCTCTTTCAGGCATCTGAAAAATGATCTCTTTTCTTCAAAAACTCTACTTTGTATTTTTACAAAGTATTTTTATTAAGAGCTTTTTTAGTTTTTTAAAATTTATTGTTGTTCAGTTACAGTTATCCCACCTTTTTCCCCCTCCTACCCCCCGACTCCCACAGTGAAACCCTGCTACTCTCTGTGCCCATGAGTCCTCTGTTGCTATTCCTTGGCTTACCCCTTCCCCTTCTTTCCCTCATTATTCCCCACCCCCTCTTCTCTGGTCACTGTCAGTTTGTTCTCTATTTCAAGTCTTTGGTTCTATTTTGGTCATTTGTTTGTTTTGTTGATTAGGTCCCACTTATAGGTGAGATCATATGGTATTTGTCTTTCACCGCCTGGCTTACTTCACTTAGCATAATGCTACCCAATTGCATCCATGGTGTTGCGAAGGGTAGCTGTTCCTTCTTTCTTTCTGCTGCATAGTATTCCATTGTGTAAATGTACCAGGTTTTCGATCCTCTAATTTACTAATGGGCACTTAGGCTGTTTCCAGCACTTAGGTATTATAAATAATGCTGCTATGAACATTGGAGTGCATAGGTTCTTTTGAACTGATGATTCAGGATTCTTAGGGTATAGTCCCAGCAGTGGGATTTCTGGATTGAAAGGCAGTTCCATCTTTAGTTTTTTGAGGTATCTTCATACTGTTTTCCACAGTGACTTCACCAGTCTGCATTGTCACCAACAGTTTGCTAGGATTCCCTTTTCTCCACAACCTCACCAGCACTTGTTTGTTGATTTATTGATGATGGCCATTCTGACCAGTGTGAAGTGGCATCTCTTTAAGAGCTTTTAAATGGATAATTCTAGCAGTTTGGAGTATGACAGAGTGATTCCAGTGTGGCTTGATCGACTAATTTGGAAGTCTTCTTGAGATCTCTAAAGTTTTTTTCTTCCACTCCTCTCTTACCCTCATATAGGGTGTAAGGTCATGAGTGGGTTTAATTTTAGAGGAACTGGTCATGTGTAGGTAGGTTCACTTTTGGCTCTGCAAAGGGAACAACCACCACTTCAGCTATAGGTTTACTTTCTCTACAGATGGTATAGGAGGGTTTAATTTTGGGATACCATCCCAGGCAGTTACAAGTACATCTTCTAATGGCCTGTTCTCATTTAGTATACAGTTCCATCTACACAGGATTCAGCTTTGAAGCACCAGTTGAATCAACTCCTACCCCAGTAAGAAATAGATTTTCCATAGGGTAAGACAAATATCCTTTGATTCTTTTGGTGGCTACTGTACTAATCATTTCTCAAAGACAAAATTTTAATTTAGAATATGGAAACAGTAAAGAGATGGTATGGCATTTTTAAGTCAACTATTTGGAATTGTGCCACTCATTTCCAACATAGTCTTACAAATTGAAGCAATCTCAGATTTGAGGCACAAGGCACATTGACTTCTGACTTATGGTCTCCCTTCATTTTGTGTGAGCCATAGGAGGAGTACTCAACTGAGTTTTGGACATATATCATCTTGGAATGTGGTTGCTTGCTTATTAAGTGTTTTTCTGTAAAGAGATCTTTATTTATTGATCATTATAATGACCTTGAATATACATTCTTCCCTCCTGCATCTCAGAATTTTTAAGGAAACATTCTTTTTTTTTGTTATTATTTTTATTTTTTACATATTTTTTTATTTAATCTTTATTGCATTTTCTTCCATTACCATTTAGTCCTCCCATAACTCTCCCTCCAGCAATCCTCACACTGTTATCCATGACCATGAGTCCTTTTTTAAGGAAACACTCTTAATGCCTTTCTATGCAAATCTAATTGGACCCAGCCATTTCTTTGAGTAATACGTGATAGCCCAATGAAAGCTGGAGTATTCTTTCTAGAATTCTCCCCTATTTTTTTAGTTATCGAATAACTTGTAGTATCTGGTTATCTTTTTTCTGTATTGAAATGAATTAATATATAGAACAGAATTTTGTAAGCTAATAGTATTTAAAATATAATTTGACAAGAGCTATGTAACCTAGCAGCCAGAGAATATTATATTGATATTTTCCTTTTTCTACTTAGAATAAATGCACTAAAATTAAACTTTGGCAATATTACTTTTACACAACCTATAGTAATTACAGCAGTTGTGAGGCTGGGTACAAGCACTTTTACTAATGCAGTAACAAACATTGAATCTCCATCACACCAGGTAACATCATCCACTCCTTTGCTTTTGGCTCTGCTACCACCTCCTCTATTCAGTCTGGAACTGCCACACATCTCACACTAACAGAAGAGTACCTCAGACTGGGAGCACCAGATTATCCACAGGGAAGGAAGCTCAAGCAACAGCATTTGCAGGATTACCCCGCACCCCTGCCACTGAGGCTTCGTGAAACAATTGCTACACAAGCAATTGCTCTTTTCAACCTTGGCACGCAGTCCATGAGTAAGGTTCGAACTTTGCTCTCTAATAGAGAAGCACAGAATTCAAGACT
This sequence comes from Pteronotus mesoamericanus, assembly GCF_021234165.1. Classification (NCBI taxonomy): domain Eukaryota; kingdom Metazoa; phylum Chordata; class Mammalia; order Chiroptera; family Mormoopidae; genus Pteronotus; species Pteronotus mesoamericanus. The sequence goes on along the minus strand of NW_026555144.1, from coordinate 3,373,420 downwards.
TTCTTGATGTTGAAATTCTCGTATGAGTGCTTCAAATATGAGTACAACTCACTTTTCTTGGTGGAGGTTAGTGTCATTGAAGAATGTGATAGAAATAAAGTCCACCAAATCAGCACTGCAAGATATGCCAAAGGGACTGCTTTAAAATGAAGGAAAATTTTCTATGAATACCCAGTTCCTTTAAGAGTTGCCAATACTTGATATTACCAATACTTTTCATACTCATTAATCTGATTGTGACAATGATGTTATTTTAAATGTACCTTTACTATTTGTTGAAACTAAACCTGTTTTAGTATATTTCTTGCCTATTTCTGTTATTAAAAAAAAAAAACTTTAAATGACTTTTTGGTAGTCTTATCCATTTATTGATTAAAGGTTTGTAGAACTTCCCCCCCCAAAAAAAACCCTATTACCATGTTTTATATGTGTTGCAAATATTTTTCTATTCTACCCCTTGCCCTTTTACTTTTTTATATGTATATTACTATATAGTTAAATGTTTAATATAGTCATATAGTTAATATTTACAGCTTCTTGGTTTGAATATTTTACTTCAGGTCATGAAAAATATTAGTTCTATTTTCTTCTAAAACTCCTTAGACTCTACATATTGATTTTTAACTCACCGGAATATTTCTTGTAGAATGTGTGAAATAGGGCTCTATAGTTGTTTTATTTCAAGTAATAGTGGTACATGTGCCTTATTTGTTGAATAAGCCTTATTTTACCCATTGATTTGAAATATCAACTTAGTCATATATTGTTAGACAGATACATGCGTTTGTCTGTAGAATATTCATTATATTTAATTGATCTACTTGATTATTTTTGTGCTGGTGTCATGTGGTTTAATTGCTGAAACTATAATGGTTTAAATTTTTTAATACTTTATAATTAACTTTGACATTTAAAAAATAAATAAAATCAATCAGCATTTAAGAAAGAAGGAAATAGAGAAAGATGGGACTGCTACCTTTTGTGACCACATGGATGGAATTGGAGAATATCAAGCTAAGTGAAATAAACCAGTTGATGAAAGACAAATACCATATGATCTCACCTATAAGTGAACTCTATTCAACAAAATAAACTATCAAACAAAATAAACCACAGGCATGGAAACATGGAGCAGACTGAAAGTGACCAGAGGGGATGGGGAAAGAAGACAATGGAAGAAAGAAGGGAAGGGGACTAGACAAATAACATGTATCCATGACCCATGGACATGGATAACAGAGTGGGAATTGACTGTGGGAGGTAGGGGTGGGATGGGTGGAGGGGTGTAAAGGGGAAAAAATAGAGACAACTGTAATAGAATAAACATGATTTATAAATTAAAAAAAAATAAAAAGATTCCTAACAAAAAATAAATAAGTAAATAAAGTCCAAAGTGCTGGTTCTCGTTTTTCAATTTTAGGTTGAGAACCAAGCAATGTTTGTTTTGGAAAATGTTACAACCTTCTGAGAACCAGCAGTTGGAACAGATTGGCATTTAGTAATAATAGATTTACATTGAAATGTTTTATTCCATCATTTAATTCTTGTGTTTAGCAAATATATTCTTGTTCATAATCTGTTGATATGCTCTGTATTCCTTTTTTAAAATAAAACTTCTGAAATGAAATTTTTGGGAAGGGACAACAGGAAAAATAAACAACACAGGAAATAATATCTTTGGAGAAGTATAAAATATTAGAGAGTGACTAGATTAACAGCTGAAAGAGATAGCCACAAACAGTAGATTACTGGAAGTCTGGAACGGACTGCCTTAGGTCAGACAGGGACGACATCTGACATCATCGGAGGCAGATCCAGAAAGTAAAAACAGCAGTGTCCTACCATAGAAATCCATATCACAAAGTCAGGAAATCAAGACAGATAAACTTAAGAAACAGAAGCAAAAAAGAAGATTCTTACAAATAATGGGAATACAAAGAAATACCCCCCACTCAAAGGGAATGGAGGAATCCCCAGAAAGAGAAATAAATGAAATAGAGGCAAGTAAACTATCAGATATTGAGTTCGAAACAATAGTGCTAAGGAAGCTCATTGAGCTCAGTGAGCTCAGAGAGAATTACCAAAAACTACGGGGAAACTATGAGGAACTTACTGCAAATTATATCAGCATGAAAAAGGACATAATAGAAACTATCAATAAGAGAAAAGAGGAAGAATACAATTTCTGAAGTGAAGAACACAGTAGAAGGAATCAAAAGCAGAGTAGATGAAGCTGAGAACTGAATCAGCGAGGTGGAGTACAAGGTAGTTTAAAAGCTCCCAGAAAGAGCAAGAAAATGGAAAAAAAAAAAAGACTCAGAAACAATGAAGAGGCATTGAGGGAAATGCAGGACAGCGTGAAACGAAATATAATAATATTCATATAATAGGGATACCAGAGGGAGTAGAGGAGCAAGGGATAGAGAACATGTTTGAAAAAGTAATGATGGAAGATTTCCCCAATTTGAAGAGACAAAAGGTCTCACAGGTCCAGGAAGCACAGAGGGTCCCATTCCAGAGAAACCCAAAGAGGCCCACTCCAAAACACATCATCATTAAAATGGCAAATATCAAAGACAAATAGAGAATCCTAAAGCAAGCAAGGGAGAAAGAGGTAGTAACATATAAGGGAGCCGTAATACGGCTAGCAGCTGTCGTCTCAACAGAAACACTGCAAGCCAGAAGGGAATGGCAAGAAGTATACCAAGTAATGAAAAGCAAAGGCCTGCAACCAAGACTGCTCTACCCAGCAAGGCTCTCAATTAAAATGGAAGGCAAAATAAAGAATTTCCCAGACAAAAGAAGGCTAAAAGGATACACCTCCACCAAACCAGCACTGCAAAATATACTAAAGAGATTGCTTTAAGAAAATGAAGAAAAAGAGTCTATTAATACCCAGTTCTTTTAACAATTGCCAATACTTGATATTACCAATATTTTAATATGTATTAATCTGATTGTGACAATGATGTGTTATTTTAATTCTTCCTTTATTATTTGTTGAAACTAAACTTTTTAAAAAATATTTCTTGTCTATTACTATTATTTTTAAAAAGTTTTAAATGACTTTTTGGTATTCTTTATCCATTTTTTGATTAAATGTTTGTCAAATTTTTTCCTTAAAAAAACAAACAAACAAACCATTAACCCTTTTTTAGATGTTGCAAATACTTTCCTATTCTATTACTTGTCCTTTAACTTTTTATTATACGTATATTACTCTACAGCCTTAAATGTTTAATATCGTCATATTGTCAATATTTTACTTTATGGATGCTGGGTTTGAATATGTTTCTTCAGGGCAAGAAAAATATTAGTTTGTATTTTCTCCTAAAACTCCTTATATTCTACATTTTGATCTTAACTCACCTGAATATTTCTTGTATAATGTGTGAAATAGGGCTCTGTGTTTTATTTCAAGTAATAGTGGTACATGTGCCTTATTTGTTGAATAAGCCTTATTTTACCCATTGATTTGAAATATCAACTTAATCATATATTACATTGTTAGACAGATATATATGTTTGTCTCTAGAATGCTCATTAAATTTCATTGATCTACTTGATTATTTTGTGCTGGTGTCATTCTTGGTTTAATTGCTGATACTCTATAATGGTTTAAATTTTTTAATATTTTATAATTAACTTTGACATTAAAAAAATAGATAAGATCAATCTGCATTTAAGAAAGAAAAACAGAGAGAGAGAGAGATGGGACTGCTACCTTTTGTGACAACATGGATGGAATTGGAGAATATTAAGCTAAGCGAAATCAGCCAGTAGGTGAAAGACAAATACCATATGATCGTACCTATAAGTGAACTCTATTCAACAAAGTAAACCAACAAACAAAATAAACCACAGGCATGGAAATATGGAGCAGACTGAAAGTGACCAGAGGAGATGGGGAAAGAGGACAATGGTGGAAAGAAGGGGAAGGGACCAGACAAAGAACGTGTATGAATGACCCATGGACATAGACATCGGAATGGGAATTGTCTGTGGGAGCGGGGAGTGGTGGTGGGATGGTTGGAGAGGGATGAAAGGGGAAAAATACAGACAACTGTAATAGAATAAACAGGATTTATAAATTTAATAAATATAAAAAATAAAATATTTAAAAATTTAAAACATAAAATTTTAGACAATATTAACGTAATAATGCAATATTATAAGTCAGTTATATAGCATGGTTGGGGAATGTTAAAATAGTTTGGCTAGTAGACGTGTCTGACATGCATGGGTTATAAATTTCCAAATGATTAAGGTTCAGTATAAAAAAGAAAAGAAAGAAAAAACAAATAGGACTCAGTAAAATCCATTTATCCTCTATTGAACATTAATCAAAAGACATTTAGGTTCTTGCTAAAGCAAAATGCAGTCAATAAAGTGTTCTGGTTCAGAAGGTATATACATTTGGTTTCATTGTAGATGTATAAGCATCATCTTCAATTACATTGTCTAATTACTAATAAAGCTGATTTTTCAACTTAATTATTAATTGTTTTTGTGTGTATGCATGGCGGGGAGAAAGAGCATTCTCGGTGTCTCTTGTTCAGTTTTCTAAGATGGTGCTCATTCTTTTCTCATTAACATAAGTATTTTTCCCAATTCGTTTGCTTTTTATTTTTTGTAAGATTTTAATAGATATTAAAATATTTTAATTTTTAAATTAAGCCTTTTATTTTGACATAATTGTAGGTTGGTATTCACTTGTAAGAAATAATACAGAGATTCCACAGACCCTTGCCCATTTTCTCCTAGTGGTAACATCTTGCATAACTGTAGTGCAGTAATCTCACCCAGGATATTGATATTGATAGTAAAGATACAGAATAGTTCTGTCACCACAAAGATTCTCCATTTTGCTCTTCCAAAGCAACATCTACTTCTCTTTGCTTCCACCACCATTTAAATTTGGCTATCATAGCTCTGACTGGTGTGGCTCAGTGGGCTGGGGGTTGTTCTACAAAGGAAAGGGTCGCCAGTTTCATTGCTGGTCAGGGCACATGCCTGGGTTGTGGACCCAGTTCCCTGTTGGAGCATGCATGAGAGGCAACTGATTAATGTTTCTCTCACACATCAATGTTTTTCTCCTTCTCTTCCTCCTTCCCTTCCCCTTGCTCTAAAAATAAATGAATATAATTTTAAAAAAATAAAATAATCCTGGTAACTATTAATCTGTTTTCCATTACTATAATTTTGTTATTTTTAAAATGCTATATAAATGGAATCATATAGAATGTAATCTTTTGGGAATGGCTTTTTTCTCACTCAACATGATGTAAAGGTTCATCCAGATTGTTTCATTTGTCAATTGTTTTTTTAATTGCTGCATAGTCTTATTCCATGTCATGGATGTACACAGTTTGTGTTAACAATTTGCCCATGGATGGATATTGTTTCCTTTTTTGAGGTGTTATGAATAAAACTGCTGCAAACATTTGTGCACATAAGTCTTTATTTCTCTGGAATAAATGCCCAGGAATGTAATTGCTGGGTAATATGCTAGTTGCATATCCAGTCCTGTAAGAAACTGCCAAGCTGTTCTCCAAAGTGGTTGTACCATTTTACATACTCCTCAGAAAGTATGTGTGAACCAATTTCTCTGTGTCTTCACTATCATTTGATATTAGAACTATTTTTCATTTTAGCCATTCTTGTAAATAGTGAATAGCATATTGTAGTTATTTATCTTTCCTTAAGTTATAATAATACATGACATTTTCCTGTACATATTCATCATCTATATATCCTGTTTGTGAATGTCTGTTTTAGCCAGAAAAAAAACATCCAAATATAGCAATGTCTTATTTGGGTCCTTTTTACACAGCAATTTGGGAAATATTTTTACAAAAGACAGAAGTGTTGTTCAACTGGAATTGTTTCCCTGTCATTAGATTTACTCCTAAGTATTTCTTCCTGTTTTTTAAAAGTGATTATAAATGGTACTGTATTTCAGTGTTCACTTGTTTATTGCTAGTATGTAGAAATATAATTGATGTTATGTTTATCTTGTATCTTGTATCATGACTTTGTTGAACACACATAGGAGATTTTATGGAGGGTTTTTTTTTTTAATTTTATAGAGGGGGAGGGAGATAGAAAGGGGAAAAAAACATTTTTACCGAACAATGGACCCATGGGAGGGGGGTTCCCAGATGCTACTTCTGAAACAACCCCCCCTTCCCCGGGGTCCCTGGGTTTTAGGTCCTTTACCCGCCACCTTTGGAATTATGGCTCTGAATGGCAGAGTTTGGCGAAAAAGAAAGGAACTATTTATTTAAAAGTTATACAGGGTTGATTAATGGCTAAATGTCGCTCTTAAATCTCAAAATCCCTTTAAAACACCGATCATTGAAAACACCCAACAACACACACAGTCCTGCCTTCCCCCTTTTGCCCAGTTAGGCCAGTCAGGGGTACTGTCCTTCAGAAGAAAAAGAACAGAAGTCCAGGGCTCGGTGATGCAGGCCTCTCGCAGTTCCCAGCACCATCCACTGCGTCACCAAGATCTCCAGTTCTTAATTCAAAACCATGTGGCACCTTCTCATGGCCCAAAAGCAAGAGTCCTTTCTCCCCTTTCCTTCCGAGTTGTCTTCACATTGTTCTCCAGAGTCGGTGTCCCTTTGTCTCTACTGCAGGCCCCTGTCTCTCCTCTTCCCTCCCCCAGTTATCTTCTGTATTAAAAGTTTTTCATAACTTCCTGGTTAGCCTTGTTGAGATGTAAAGTAACCCTCTTTGTTACTGACATGCAAAATGCTCTCCTTGGCCCTGCTTCACTTCAGGTAAGAAGCTGGCCTGTTGTTGATACACAAAGTAACTCTCCACGGCCCTGCTCCAGGTCTCCCAACCCCCAAGGCAGCCCACCCTCGGGTGGGGAGAATATATTTTTCTTGGATACCCCAATTTCTGGACCCCGTTACAAACACCCTTTGGGAGTCCCTGGCTGTGCCTTGTTAAAACATCAATTTATTGTTTATTTATGCATTCATTGGTTGATTCTTGTATGTGTACTGATCAGAGATCAAACTCACAACCTTGGCTTACTGGGATAACATTCTAACCAACTCAGCTACCAGGCCAAGGTTTTGGAGATTCTTTAGGACTTTATACATAAACCCTTGTCACCTGCAGATAGGGACAGATTTCTTTCTTTCTTTCTCTCTTTTCTTTCTTTCTTTTTTCCTCCCTCCCTCCCTCCCTCCCTCCCTTCCTTCCTTCCTTCCTTTCTTTTCTTTCTTTCATCTAGATATCTTTTTGTTCCTACTTCTATGCTGGATAAGAGTGATTACAGCAAGAATACTTGCTTTTTCCCATCTTAGATAGAAATATTTAGTTTCTTACCATTAAGGGTGGTGTTAGCTGTAGTTTTTTATGGATGCTCTTCATTAAGTTTAGGATGTTCCCCTCTATTTCCATTTTTCTGAGATTTTTAAGAAAAATGACTAGGTGTCGAATTTTGTAAAATGTTTGTTCTTCTTTGGTTGATATGATTATGTACATCACATCTATTGACTTCTAAATATTATAGTTACCTTGCGTCCCTAGAATAAATTTTACTTGGTCATGATATGTATTCCTTTTATAAAGTACTGAATTCTATTTACTTATATTTTGTTAAGGATTCTTGCATTCATATTTAAGAAGGAAATGCTTGAAGTTTTCTTTTTTATATTGTTTTTGTCTAGTTTTGGTTAGGGTATAATACTGGCTTCAGATATAAGTTGGGAAGTGTTTTTCTATTCCTCTTTTATTCTCTAAAATAAATTCTTTAAAGATTTGGTGGAATTCTCCAGGGAAAGCATCTGAACCTGGAGATTTGTTTTCTTTTTTTCAGGAGTATTTATAAAATTCCTTAATAGTTATAGGGCTACTCAAATTATCTATGTCATACTAGTGAGTTATGGTAGTTTGTGTTTTTTTAAGGAGTTTGTCAGTTTCTTCTACATTATTAAATTGTGAGCATAGTATACTTTTGATGTCTCTGCTTGGTGTGTTGTGATATCCTGTTTCATTCCTGTTACTGGTTGGTAATTTGTATTCTCTCTCTTTTTTTCTTACTAAGGGTTTGTTAATTTTATTGGTCTTTTCCAGAAATCAACTTTGTCTCATTGATTATTTTTATTGTTTTTGTTTTCCATTTAATTCATTTCTGCTTATTATTTTCATTTTTATGCTTGCTCTGGGTTTATTTTGCTCTGTTACTAGGTTCTTCAGCTGGGAGCTTAGATTATTAATTTGATTTCTTTTGTACATTATTGAGGCATGATTGACATATTAGTTTCATGTGTAAAATATAACTTATTATTTGTATATATTGCAAAATGATCACTCAAATTCTAATGATCACATACATCCATCACCACACATAGTTATAAATGTTTTCCTTGTGATGCGAACTTTTAAGATTTGCTTTCTTAGAAACTTCCAAATACATGATACAGTATTGTTAACCATAGTCACCATGCTGTACATCTACCTTCTTTTCAAATATGTATATTTACTGCTATGAAATTTCTATGTTAGCACAACTTTAACTGTATGCCACCAATTTTCATGTGATATATCTTTATTTTCTTTTTTACACTAATTTTTTCTTTTAAATTATTTTATTTTTATTGTATTTTTCCATTACCATTTAGTCTCCTTACACCCCCTCCTGCCCCTGGCAATCACCACACTGTTGTTCATGTCCATGAGTCTTTTCTCCTTTCTGCTCAATCTCTCTACTCCCTAACTCCCCCTTACACACACACATTAGCTGTCATCCTGGTCTCCATCAGTCTGTTTCAATTTTGCTTGTTAGTTCAAATTGTTCATTAGATTTCTCATATGAATGATATCATATGCTACTTGTCTTTCTCTGACCAGCTTATTTCACTTAGCATAATGGTCTCCAGACCCATCTATACTGTTGCAAAGAGTAAAATTTTGTACTTTTTTACTGCCATGTAGTATCCCATTGTGTAACATCCCATAGCTGTTTTTATTCTCTACTGATGGACACGTGGGCTGCTTTCGTATCTCGGTGCTTGTAAGTAATGCTGCAATGAACATGGGGTGCTTATGTTCATTCGAATTAATGTTTGGGTTCCCTCAGATATATTTCCAGAAGTAGGATCGCTGGGTCAAAAGGCAGATCCATTTTAATGTTTTGAGGTATCTCTATACTGCTTTTTACCGTAGCTGTACCAATTTGCATTCCCACCAATAGCGCAAAAGGATTCCCCTTTCTCCACATACTCAACCAACACTTGTTGTTTGTTGATTTATTCATGATAGCCATTCCGACAGGTGTGAAATGATATCTCATTGTGGTTTTAATTCACATTTCTCTGATTATTAGTGACGCTGAGCATCACTATGAAGAGCATCTTTTCATATGTCTGTTGGCCATCTGTATGTCCCCTTTGGAGAAGTGTCTATTCTGGTCCTTTGCCTTTTTTTTTTAATTGGACTGTTTCATTTTTTGATGTGGAGTTTTATAAATTCTTTCTAAATTTTGGATATTAATCCCTTATCAGATGTATCAGTCAATATGTTTTCCCATTCTGTGGGTTGTCTTTTTATATAGGTGATGTTTTTCTTTGTTGTGCAAAAACTGTTTAGTTTTATATAGTCCCATTTTTTAATTTGTTCTGTTGTTTGCCTTGCCTGGGGAGATATATCAGATAAATATTACTATGAGCAATGTCTGAGATTTTGCTGCATATGTTTTCTTCTATGATTTTTATGATTTTGGGCTTAACATTTAAGTCTTTATTACCTTTTGAATTCATCTTTGTGGGTGACATATAAGAAGATGGTCTAGTTTCATTTTTCTGCATGTATCTGTCCAATTTTCCCAACACCATTTATAGAATGAACTATCTTTAGCCCATTGTATGTGCTTACTTCCTCTGATTAATATTAACTGACTATAAAGATGTGGGTTTATTTCTGGGCTCTCTATTCTGTTTCACTGACCTGTTTGTCTATTTTTATGCCAGTGCAATGCTTTTTTTATTACTATGGCCCTATAGTATAGTATCATATTAAGTAGTGTGATTCCTCCAACTTTATTCTTCTTTCTCAGGAGTGCTGTTGCTATGTGGTTTTTTTTGTGGTTCCATATAAATTTTGGAAATATTTATTTTAGTTCTGTGAAATATGTCATTGGAATCTTGATAGGATTGCATTGAATGTATAGATTGTTTTGGGTAACATAGACATTTTAATGATGTTAATTCTTCCTCTCCATGAACATGGCATGTACTTCCACTTATTTGTATCTTTTCAATTTATTTCTTCAGTGTCTTATAATATTCTGAGTACAGGTATTTTATATCTTTGGTTAGGTTTATTCCTGATATTTTATTCTTTTTGAAGCTGTGAATGAGATTGTTTTCTTTATTTCCCTTTATGTTAGTTTGTTATTGGCATATGAAAATGCATCTGATTTCTGAATATTAGTTTTGTATCCTGCTACTTTGCTGAATTCATCAATCAGTTCTAGTAGTTTCTTGGTGGAATCTTTGGGGTCTTCTATGTATAGTAACATGTCACCTGTAAATAAATATAGTTTTACTTCTTCCTTTCCAATTTGCATGCCTTTTATTTCTTCTTCTTGTCTAATTGCTGTGGCTAGCACTTCCAGTACTATGTTTAAGAGAGATGAAAGCAGACATCCCAGTCTTATTCCAGATCATAAGGGGAACACTTATGGTTTTTGAAAATACAAGTTCCCTTGAGTATGAAGCTGGCAGTCTATTTGTCATATATGGTCTTTTTACATTTAGGTATGTTCCCTATATTCTCACTTTGCTGAGAATTTTTGTCATAAATCAATGCTAGATTTTAGCAAATGTTTTTTTCCTGCATCTGTTTATTGGATTATGTGGTTTTTACCCTACATTTTGTTTATGTGGTGAATCACATTTATTGTTTGGTGAACGTTGTGCCAACCTTACATTCCTGGAATAAATCCCACTTGATCATGGTGTATGATCTTTTTGATGCATTACTGTATTTGGTTTGCTAATATTTTTTTTGAGGATTTTAGCATCTATGTTCATCAGGGATACTGGCCTATAATTTTCTTTTTTTGTAGTTTCTTTATCTAGTTTTGAATTAGGATACTGCTGACCTCCTAAAATGAGCGTGGGAGCCTTCCCTCCTCTTGAATATTTTGAACTACTTTGAGAAGAGGTGTTAGTTCTTCTTGAATTGCTTGGTAAAATTCAACTTGTGAAGCCATCTGGTCAAGGGTTTTTGTTTGGAGTTTTTTGATTATTGCTTCAATTTCACTAGGTGTAACCTGTCTATTCAGATTCTCTAATTCTTCCTGATTTAGTTTTCAAAGATTGTATTACACTTTCTAGGAATTTATCCATTTTGTCCAGGTTGTCCAGTTGTGGGCATATAGTTATTCATCATATTTTCTTAAGACCTTTTGTATTTCTTTGGTGTCAGTTTTATTCCTCCTCTTTCATTTCTGAACATATTTATTTGGGCCCTTTCCCTTTTTACCTTGATGAGTCAGGTTACAGTTTTTTCAGTCTTATTTATCTTTTGAAATAAACAGTTCATGGATTCATTGATCTTATGTATCATCATTTTTTAGATTCCATTTTGTTTATTTCTACTCTGATTTTTATTATTTCCTTCCTTGTACTCACTTTGGACTTTGTCATTCTTTTTTAAGTTCCTATAAGTGTAAAGTTAGATTGTTAATTTGAGATTTTTATTGTTGGTTTTTGTTTTTATTTTTGAGATAGGCCTGTAATGCATTTCCCTCTTAGTATTGTGTTCCCTGTTTCCCACAGATTTTGGATTGTTGTGTTCTCATTTTCATTTGTTTCTAGGTATCTTTTGATTTCTTCATTGATCTTGTTGTTGACCCATTCATTGTTTAGTAAATGTTTTTAGCTTCTATGCCTTTGTGTGTTTTTCAGTGTTCTAGTGATTGATTTCTAGTTTCATAGCATTGTGCTCAGAGAAGATGCTTGATATCAATCTTCTCAAATTTATTTAGATTTTCTTTTTGTCCTAACATGTGGCCTAGCCTAGAAAATGTTCCATGTTCACTTGAAAAGTATGTATATTTTGCTGTTTTGGGGTGAAATTCTTTGGAGATATCAATTAAATCCATTTGGTCTAGTGTGTCATTTAAGGCTGCTGTCTTCTTGTTGATTTTCTACCTGGAAGATCTATCCATTGAAGTCGATGGTGTGTCAAGTCCCCAACTATGACTGAGTTTCTGTCAGTCTCTCCCTTTATGTCCATCAAGATTTGCTTTACATTATTTAGGTGCTCTTATGTTGGGTGTGTAAATTTTTACTGGGGTTATATCCTTTAGTTGGATTTTTTTTCCTTTACCATTTTGTAGTGTACTTCTTTGTCTCTTCCTATAACCTTTGTTTTAAATTCTATTGTATCAAATATGATTATTGCTACCCCAGCTTTTATTCCTTTCCATTTGTATGAAATATATTTCTCCATCCCTTTACTTTTAGTCTGTGTGCATCTTTCTATCTGAGGTGGGCCTTATGGAGGCAGCACATATATATGGGTATTATTTTCTTATCCCTCAGCTTCCCTATGTTTTTCAGTTGGAACATTTAAGCTATTTACATTTCAAGCAGTTATTGATAGATATGTATTTAGTGCCATTTTATTGTTAAACTATTGTTGTCTTTTTCCTTTTTCTTCTTATTTCCTGTTTCCTCTTTCTCTTCCTCCCCCTCCTCCTAACTCCTCTCCTCCTTCTCCTCTTCTTCTTCTTTACCCTTTAACATTTGTTGCAATCCTGGTTTGGTGTTAACAAACTCCATTAGCTTTTTCTAGTCTGGGAAGCTCCTTTTTTCTCCTTTGATTTTAAATGATAGCCATTTTGGGTAAAGTAGTGTTGGTTGTAGGTCCTTGCTTTTCATCACCTTGAACATTTCTCACCATTCTCTTTTGGCCTGAAATGTTTCTATTGATTGATCAGATGAGAGTCTAATTGGTGTTCCCTCATGTGTAACTACCTGCTTTTCTCTTGTGGGTTTTAGGATTCTCTTCTTGTCTTTAAGACTTTACATCTTAATTATGATGTGTCTTGGTATAGGCCTCTTTGGTTCCAAGTTGTTTTAGCCTCTCTGAGCTTCCTGGAATTATGTGTCCTTTTCCTTCACCAGATTACGGAAAGTTTCAGTCATTATTTTTTCAAATAGGTCTTCCATCCCTTGCTTGTTCTCTTCTCCTTCTGGTATTCCCATGATGCGAATGTTGCTTTGCTTCATGTTGTCCAATATGTTTCTTAAGCTCTCCTCATTTTTTAAAATTCTTTTTTTTCTTTTTGCTGCTCTGCTTGGGTGCTTCTTTCTACCTTGTCTTCCAAATCACTGATTTGATCCTCTGCTTCATCTAATCTACTGTTTATTTCTTCCAGTGTATTATTTATTTCAGATACTGCATTCTTTATTTATTTTTTTAATTATTATTTATTTTATTTTATTTTATTTTATTTTATTTTATTTTATTTTTTCAAATACATTTGTCTTTGCCAACCCCCCACCACTTTCCCTTGCATTCTTTATTTTTGACTGGACCCTTTTATTGTTCTTTGTCTTTTTTCATGCTGTTGAGTATCCTTATAATCATTACTGTAAACTTCCTACCTGATAAATTGATTGCCTCTACTTCATCTAGTGCTTCTTTTGGAGAATTCTCTTGTCTTGTCATTTGGGGTCTGTTTCTTTGTCTTCCTATTTTGGTGGTTTCTCTATTTGTTTCTATGTATTAGGTAGATCTGCACAGACTCTGGTATAAGCCTTTGTCAGACAGAGCTTGTGACTGGCCCTGGGAAACCTGTTTGGAGCTATCAGTGACCCACAGTTTGTGTCTCTCTCTTTTGGTCCTCTTTGTGTGCAGAACTAACCAGGGTTTGCGCCAAAGCTATCTTTTACAGCCCTGGGCCTGAGGGTGGTTCAGCTAAAATCACAGTTCCCAGAGATTCTCCTTAGTTGCTAAACATAATCAATTATATAGCCTCAAGCTGTACTCATCAGCTGCTTTGCTTAAGCTCTACAGGGTGAAGCAGAGTAATTCCTCTGGATGGGGGTATTGCTTTCCCTCAGGCTGATGCCTTTCAGAGAGGAGTGCTCTGCCTGAGAAATATGGCTCCAGCAGGATGGGGAATGACTCAGCACAGGGATCCTGGCAGCTGTTCCTTCAGTTCTCTCCCCACAGTCACCAACCCCAGACTTTCCTCAGGTGTCTCTAGTCCACTCTGCCCTCCAACCACCAGAGTCCAGGGTAAGTGGTTGCAAATGGATTCTTGTGCATTGGCCCTTTAAGAGGCTCTCTGCATCTCCCTCCATATCTCCCTGGTGGAGGACAGAACCCCTGCTGCTTTTCACAGCTGGATGTTATCTGGGTTCCTTTCCTGGCTCTGGTGCTATTGGCTGGAGAGCCCAGCTTGGGGTTTATACCCCCACACTTCTCAGGGGAAACCACTGGCCAGTGAAAAATCCCTTCTGAATTTCAGCTGTCACACATGGGAGCCCAGCCAGCCCTATCACATCACTTCTGAACTGCTTACCAGTCATGTAGTGAAGCTTTTTCTTCTGTCTGTCCTTAGTTATAAGGCTTCTCTCCAGCTAGTGTTCAGTTAGTTATTCAGGATGATTTCTCTGCAATTTAATTGTAATTCCAGTTTGATCTTGGGAGGAGGTTTGTGCAGCTTCCACTTACCCCTCTTCCATCTTGGGTCTTCACATATTTTCATTACCATTCAGTTCAGTGTATTTTTAAAAATTCCCCTTGACACTTCCTCTTTTACCCATGGGTTATTTAGACATGTGTTTCATGTCCAAATGTTTTGAGACTTATTTCTGTTACTTTCTGTTATTGATTTATAGTTTGATTCTATTGTAGTTGGAGACCACATTCTCTATTATTTTTTTAAATAGTCTATTTTTTTAAAAAGATTATTTATTTAGAGAGGGAGAAACAGAGAGAAACATCAATATGTGGTTGCATTTCACATGCCCCCTACTGGGGACCTGGTCTGCAACCCAGGCATGTGCCCCGCACTGGGAATCGAACTGGCAACCTTTGGTTCGCAGGCTGGCACTCAATCCACTGAGCTACACCAACTAGGGCTGTGTATTATTTTTATTCTTTACATTATTTGAGACTTTTTTTGTGGCCGAAGGGTAAGGTCTATCTTGGTATATATTCCATGAGCACTTGAACAGAATGTGTATTCTTTATTGGCTTGTACTCTATAAATGTGAATTGGATTCTGATGGCTAATCATTTCATTGTGTTCTTCTATGTCTTTGCTGATTTTCTGTCTAGATGTTCTATCAGTTGGTAATTGCATGGTGTTGTTATCTAACTGTAGTAGTAGATTTTTCTGTTTTTCCTTTCAGTGTGATCAGTTTTTGATTCACATATTTTGAAACTCTGTTGTTTGGTGCATGCAGATGATTGCTAAGTCTTCTTAGGAGATTGATCCTTTATATAATGTCATTCTGTAATACCCACTTCTGTCTTTGGTCATTTTCTTCACTCTGAAGTCTACTTTATCCATTCCTACTTCTTTTGGTTAACACCTCATGGTATAATTTTCCTTCTTTTAACTTTCAATCTGTATCATTATTTCTTAATCAAGTTTCCTATAGATAACATGTAAGTTTTGTGTTTTTAAAAATATTTATTTATTTTAGAGAGCGAGAAAGGGATGGAAAAAGAAAGGAGGAGAAACATCAATGTGTGGTTGCCTCTCGTGCGCCCCCTGCTGGGAACCTGGCCCCCACCCAGGCATATGTCCTGACTGGAAATTGAACCAGTGATCATTTGGTTCTCAGGTCGGCACTCAATCTATGGAGCCATATCAGCCAGTGTGAGTTGTGTTTTTCTTTTTTTTTTAATACTCTGCCAATCTATCTTTAATTCATATTTTTAGGCCATTTATATATACTATAATTATTGCTGTGTTTGGTCATAAGTCTGATAGTTTATTTTTGGCTCTGTTTGTTTTGTTTTCCATTTCCCAGTTTTCTCTTTACTGCCTTGCTATTGATTACTTCAACATTTTTCAAAATTACATTTTGGCTTATCTATAGTAATTTGTAGAGTACCTTGCTGTATAGCTTTTTTGGTAGTTGCTGTAGATATTATATATACATAACTTAACATAGTCTGTTGATGCCATTTTACCAGCTTGAGTGAAGTATAGAACCTCCGACCCCATATGTCCCATAATCCTTCATTATTTGTGATGTGATTCTCTTAAATATTCCATCTATATACATTAGAACCACATCAGGCAGGGTTATAATTTTTGTTTCAACAATCAAAAATAATTTTAAAAACTCAAGAAGGAAAACCTATTGTATTTATGCATAATTTTGTTCTTCTGATTGTTTTTTCTTCAATCCTAAGATTTCAAGATTCCTTTCTTTATCCTTCCTTCTATTTAGAGAACTTTAGCTATTCTTTTAGGATGGTCTACTGACAGCAAATTTTGAGTTTTCCTCTCAATGTCTTGGTTTCTACTTCATTCCTGGATTTTTTTTTTTTTTTTGCTAAATATGGGATTCTGGGTTGGCAGTTCTTTTCTTTTAGCACTTGAAAAATGCTGTGCCCCTTCCTTCTTGCCTCCATCATTTCTGATGAGAAATCTGCCATTCAAATATTTTTGCCATATAGGTTACATACATTTTTCTCTTGTAGATTTTCAAGATTTTCTCTTTGTCTACTTTTCTTAACTTTAAATATCATGTGTCTTGGTTTGGATCTCTATTATTATATTATTCAGTTTGCTGATTCTTATTTCTACCCCCTCCGTTCTGCTGGATCCTTCCAGTAGTTTTGCATATTGATTGTACTTTTCAGTTCTCAAATTTCTTTTTATTTATTCATTCATTCATTCATTCATTCATTCATTCATTCATTTATTTTTTCACATACATTTGTCTCTGCCTTCCCCCAACCACTTTCCCTGGCCCCCTCCCCCCTCCCTCCATCATTTCTTCCCCTTTGGTTTTGTCCATGAGACTTTGCTATATGTTCCTTGACTTTCTCCTTCCCTTCCTTTTCCCCTGCCCCCCCTTCCTTCCCTCTTCTCTCTGTTGGTTTCTTTTCCTTTCAGTGTTGCTGGTCTTATTTTCCTTGAATCTTTGTTTTCTTGGTTAGGTTCCACTTACGGGTGAGATCATATCATATTTGTCCTTCACCCCCTGGCTTATTTTGCTTAGCATAATGCTCTCAAGTTCCATCCATGCTGTTGTGAAGTTTAGTAGTTCTTTTTTCTTTCTGCTGCATAGTATTCCATTGTGTAAATGTACCATAGTTTTTTAACACAGTCATCTACTGGTGGGCATTTAGCCTGCTTCCAGCACTTGGCTATTGTCAATTGTGCTGCTATGAACATTGGGGTGCATAGGTTCTTTGGAATTGGCGTTTTGGGATTCTTAGGGTATAGTCCCAGCAGAGGAATCACTGGATGAAAAGGCAGTTCCATTTTCAGCTCTTTGAGGAAATTCCACACTGCTTTCCACAGAGGCTGCACCAGTCTGCACTCCCACCAAGAGTGTACTAGTGTTCCCTTTTCTCCACAGCCTCGCCAGCACCTGTTTGTTGATCTGTTTATGATGGCCATTCTGACCGGTGTGAGATGGTACCTCAAGGTGGTTTTGATCTGCATTTCTTTGATGGCTAGTGATGCTGAGCATCCTTTCAAATGTCTCTGGGCCCTCTGCATCTCTTCCTTGGAAAAACATCTGCCCAGGTCCTTTGCCCATTTTTTGATTGGATCATTTGTCTTTTGGAGTGGAGTTGAGTGAGTTCTTTATATATTTTAGAGATTAAACCTCTATCTGATGTATCATTAGCAAATATATTTACCCATAAGGTTGGCTCCCTTTTCATTTTGCTGATGTTTTCTTTTGCCGTGCAGAAGCTTCTTATTTTGATGAGGTCCCACTTACTTATTCTTTCCTTTATGTCCCATGCTTTAGGAGACATATCAGTGAAAAAATTGCTGCGTGAAATATCTGAGAGTTTTCCTGCCAATGTTCTCCTCTAGGATGTTTCTGGTGTTGTGACTTATATTTAAATCTTTTATCCATCTGGAGTTTATTTTGATGTATGGTGTCAGCGGATGATCAAAACTCAATTTTTTGCATGTAGCCATCCAGCTCTCCCAACACCATTTGTTGAAGAGGCTATTATGGCTCCATTTTATGCTTCTGCCCCCTTTGTCAAATATTAGTTGCCCATATACTCCTGGGCTTCTTTCTGGGCTTTCTATGCTGTTCCACTGGTCTATGGGTCTGTTCTTGTGCCACTACCAGATTGTTTTGAATATAGTGGCTTTGTAGCAGAGTTTGATGTCCGCTATTGTGATCCCTCCTATTTTGTGTTTCTTTCTCAAAATTGCCGCGGGTATTCGGGGTCGTTTATGGTTCCATATAAATTTTTGAAATGTCTGTTCTATTTCTGTGAAATACATCATTGGTATCTTAATAGGTATTGTGTTGAATCTCTAAATTGCTTTGGGTAGTATCGACATTTTGATGATATTAATTCTTCCAATCCATGAGCACGGTATATGCTCCATTTATTTGTGTCTTCGTTAATTTCTTTCTTCAATGTTGTATAGTTTTCTGTGTACAGGTCCTTTACCTCCTTGGTTAAATTTATTCCTAGGTACTTTATTTTTCTTGTTGCTATATCAAATGGTATTTTTTTCTGATTTCTCCTTCGTCTATTTCATTGCTGGTGTACAAAATGCCTTTGATTTCTGAATATTGGCTTTGTATCCTGCTGTTTTGCCAAATTCACTTATTAGGTTGAGTAGTTTTTTGGTGGAGTCTACAGGGTTTTCTATATACACTATCATGTCATCTGCAAACAATGATAGTTTTACTTCCTCCTTTCCTATTTTGATTTATTTCTTTTTCTTGTCTGACTGCTTTGGCTAGGACTTCCAATACGATGTTGAATAGAAGTGATGAAAGCAGACATCCTTGACATCAGTTCTGAAATTTCCATTTGGTTCTTCATGTCTTCTATTTCCCTGCTGATGTTTTCTTCTTTTTTGGCTGAGTCTATTTTTTCATGTGTTTCAAGTTTGTTTGTAATTGCTTGTTGATACATTTTTATCATGTGTGCTTTAAATGTCTTTGAAATATAATTCTAATGTTTTTGTCATCTTTGTATTATCCTTTTTCATTTATTTGAAATCTTTCTGGTTCTGGTGGGATGTGTTATTTTTAGTTGAAACCTGAGCATTTTTATATTATGTTTATGAGATTCTGAATCCGATTTCAACCTTTTTCTTTAGCTGGCTTTATTTTACCTTGCTTTGGTAGGGACAGAAGTGGTGCTGCTTCATTACTGCAATGCGGGAGTAAAATTTCATTTTCGTCACTTACATGCCTTTCCTACTCAAGGTGAAGGTTATGTAGTTACTTCCAAGTGGGGGTGGGTGTTTCCGATCCTGATACTTTTTTCACTGACACTATGAGGACAGGGTTCATTAACTGGCACGGATGAAAACCTGGCTTCTTACTTCACCTTCTCTGACATAACCCAGACCTGGGTATTGGGATACTTCAAAACAGCTTCCACAAGGGTGGAAGTCTAGGCTCCTTTTTTAGGGTTTGACAGTATAGGTGGTGGGAGTGTTTGGTTGTAGTGGAGTGATTATTGTCTCAAAGTTTTCTTTCTTGTTAGCCTGCCTTGTTCCTTGTCTTTTTTCTACAGAGCAGACTTTTTTTGTTGGGGGGGGGAGTTGTTTGTTTTGTTTTCCTTTGGTCTATACCCTATGGTGTTTGGGGTTGTCAGCCTATTCAACTCCACGCTTGGGAAATACAAGACAAAAACAAAGCCTATGGAACTCACCACAATATTTTTCCTTTGGTCTCAAGATCCTTAGCTGGTTCACACCTTCTCACCACTTTCCAGGACTTCTAATGTTTGTTTTATATATAACACCTGGGGTTTTAGTTTTATTTAGGGGGAGGAATAGGGGGAAAGCACATATACTGTATTTTCTAGGAGTTGGAAGTTCTTAAGATTTTAATTTTTTATTGTCAAATCTCTATTCTTCTGAGTTCCTCTCTGGACTTATTTGTATAGGCCTTTTCCATTTCAAGATTCTTGCATTTTTTTTTTGTTATTTGTATGGGTTATAGATTTAGGAATATTATTTTTTCTAAGTGGTTAATGAATTAAACCTTCGTATTTCAGTAAACAGCCATCCATTCTTACCCTGTTGATTTGAGATGCTGTCTTCCTCATATACCAAATTATTGTATATGCTTGTCTGTGCTTATGGACTTCCTATTCTGTTCTACGTATCTCTCCTTTCTCGTTATACTATCACCACTTTAGTTATTATAACATGCCTCATTATCTTGTAGTTTAAGTTTACTTTCCTCCATTCTGTTAAAATTCTTGCATATTTTCCATGGCCAACAATTTGTTAATATAGTCAACATTTTCTTATGTTCTTAAACATCAAGGAATGAAGTCTGATTTTGTCATTCTTATAGCACTAGATGGAAGAAGTTATGATATTGAATGCTTTTTCTAGTATAATGGATGTCAACTGGAGGCAATTTTCCCCCCTCTTCCAAGGGATATTTGACATCTCTGGAGACATTTTTGGTTCTTAATACTGGAGAGGTATTACTGGCATTTAGTGGGTAGATCCCAGGCATACTGCTAAATATCCTATAGTGCACATAAAAGAAAACTTTTTATCCTCTGCACAACACTTCTGACACCAAATGAGTGTCCTATAACTTAGCTATGAATTGTGTGTTCTTCCCATTCCACCCAAGTCTTCAACTCTCCAAACACCAACTAGATGCCTATGGTTCGCTTAGGATGATCACTGCCTGGGATTAGTGCAGCCCCCAGAGGTTAAAGTCTTGGCTCCTAAGACTGTTCCCAGTTCAGATACGAATTACCTGTACCTTTGAACAACTGGCTATACATCAGAGAGTTCCTACGATCCCCTCCTTGGGTTGGATAATTTGCTAGAACAGATAACAACTCTGGAAAAACACTTTACTTACAATTATTGGTTTGTTATAAATGATACAACTTAGGAAAAGCCAAACAGAAAAGATGCATAGAGCAAAGAATGGGAAAACAGCCCACATCTTCCAGGTACTCTACGGGCGCCTCAACATTTTAGCACCTACTTGTGTTTGCCACCCAGAAGCTCTCCAGAACTCTTCATTTAGGGTTTTGATGGAGATGCCATTATGTAGGCATGGTTGATTAAATCTTGGCCTCTGGTGATGTAATTTAATTTCTAGCTCTTCTTCCCTCCCTGGAGGTCAGGGGGTGGGGCTAAAAGTTTCAATCCTCTAATCATTTTGTTGGTTCCTCTAGTACCAGCACCTCATTTTTTAAAATAGGTTTAACAACTAAGACTTATTCATCGCCCTTTGGGGTATCCTCCTTTGTTCTATATTCATAACACTATAAGTGTTTCTAATGCTTTGTGCTGATTGATTTTTATTTTTTTATTTTTTTATTTTTAAATCATGTTTATTCTATTACAGTTGTCTCAATTTTTCCCCCTTTGCCCTCCTCCACCCATCCCACTCTGCCCCCCTCTCCCACAGTCAATTCCCACTCTGTTGTCCATGTCCATGGGTCATTCATACATGTTCTTTGTCTAGTCCCTTCCCCTTCTTTCCACCATTGTCCTCCTTCCACTTCCCCTTTGGTCACTTTCAGTCTGTTCCATGTTTCCATGCCTGTGGTTCATTTTGTTCATTGGTTTATTTTGTTGAATAAAGTCCACTTATAGGTGAGATCATATGGTATTTGTCTTTCACCGACTGGCTTATTTCACTTAGCATAATAGTCTCCAGTTACCTCCATGTTGTCGCAAAAGGTAGGAGTTCCTTCTTTCTCTCTCTCTCTTTTTTTAATGCAGATTGATTTTGTTTATTTATTCTTTAAATGTCAAAATCCATTATAAAATATTAAAAAAATTAAATGATTTTTATTTTTTTATTGTTCAATTACAGTTATCCCACATTTTTCCCCATTGCTCTCTCCTGCCCCTCCTAGCACCTCATTCTTAAGGGCTTTCTAAGGTTTACCTCATTAACACACCAGGTGTGGTTGAAAGGGGACTGTTATACATAATCAAAGAGGCCCTGTTCACTTTATTGCTTTTGGAGATATGTTATGACATAAAGATGCTCCTATAACTATTATCACGTAGGAAATTACAAGGGTTTTAGGATCTCTGTTCAGGAAAGGGAACAAACACCAAATATACATTTATTATTATATCCCAGCATGGGATACTCTTCCACAACAAAGAATTATTTGGCTCAAAATGTCAGTACTGCCATGTTGAAAAACCCTGCTCTATTCCATTGATTAGAAAAATGGAACTGTCTCTCGAGCACTTCCTTTTTATATATATATACTTTTTTTAAATTTTATTTATTTATTTTTAGAGAGAGGGGAAGAGAAGAAGAGAGGGAAAGAAGCATCAATGTGTGGTTGCCTCTCGCGCCCCCACCCCCCCAGGGACCTGGCCTGCAACCCAGGCATGCGCCCTGACTAGGAATCGAACCAGTGACCCTTTGCTTCTCAGGCAAGGGCTCAATCCACTGAGTCATACCATCCAGGACCACTTCCCTATTTAAGTGCAAGACTCCTTTAACTTAAAAGCGAATCATGTTAAATGGTTTTTGCTCCTCTGGTTACCTCTGTTATTTAAGGTCAGGTCCCTAAAATTATGCCAGTACCTGAGAAAAACAATCAAGATTTTAAAAATACAGGTACAAATCAAGTACAAATTTAATTAGCACTAGTGAAGAGGTTTCAGTAATATGGCCAGATACAAAATAAATAAAACAAAAATCAGTAGCTTTCCCATGGTTAAGCAGTACTAATTGGAAAATATAATGGAGAAAATTCCCATTAACGATTTCAACTGGAAGTATAAAATGCCTAGGAATGAATTTTAAAAATGTACATGACCTATGTGAAGATGACGTCAAAATTTTACTGAGGAATATATAAAGAATACATGAGTAAATGAAGAGACCACCTGAATGCACAGACTCAATAGTATACAAATTTCATTTGTCCTCAAATTAGCCTATACATTTAATATAATTTTTGTAAAACCACATGGGTAATCTTTGGGGGAAGGGAAAGAGAGGTACTTGACAAGATTCTAATGTTAAATGAGAGAATAAATGCATAAGGGTAGTCACCTCTTGTTTTTTAAAGAGAGTAATGATGGAGTGCTTGTAGGAAAATATATGAAAGTGTATAACAAGTTTATTCCTGTAAGCTTAAAATATTATGTAATATAAAAATAAATGAATATTAGTGACACAATAATTGACACTCTGTTATGGAATAGGGATAGAAAAAATCAGTGAAAAAATTTAAAGTATAGAAACAAATGTGAGTTTATGAAGATAAGCTTTTAAATCAGTTTGGAGAGAGGATGGAGTAATGAATAAATTAATTGCAATAGCTGACCATCTAGGTGATTTGGAGTGAAAAGGATTAATTTTTGCCTAAAAAGATTAACCAAAGTAAACACTAGGTGAATTAAAGGTAGAAGATGAAACCACAAACATTTAGAAAGCTAGGGTGAAATGAAAATGTAAATATTTCTTGGGTTGCGGAGAAGACCATTTATTTGTATATAATTTTAAAATATATAATATAGTGAGTCAAATGATTTAAAATTAAAACTATAAAGAGTACAAATAGGTATAATATTTAAGTACTACCCTGCATTATTCACATACCTCCCTCAATCCCCCTATTCAGGTAACCACTGTAATTGTATGTATCATTACAGAATTTCTTCATGGATTTGCTAGCAAATAAAAATATATATTCTTAGCCCACTACCTTTATTTTTATATAAATAATAGTATAATCTAACCACTCTTCTAAACCTTGCTTTTCAAACTTTATACATTTACTTTACACATTTTAGAGATCTTTTCACATCAATCAGTATATATAGAGCTTCCTCAGTATTTTTTATAACATCATAGAATTCCATGGTCTGGTTTTCTATAATTTATTTATCTAGTCTCTTGCTGATGGACATTTGTGTTGTTTCTTCTTTTGCTAATACAAACAGTAATGACCTGGATATCATTTGCTTTTCAGTTTACAAGTGTGCAAGTACATCTTTGTAAATAAATTTCCAGAAGTATTACTAGTTCAAAAGATATATACATTTGTAATTTAAAAAATAATGTCCACCTTTTTTCAATTGGGATTGTACCAATTTACACTCCCATAATGAAGCGTGAAGGCTGCCTGCTTCTTCACAATCTCCTTAACAGAGTGTGTTACTAACTTTTTATTTCTTCCCATCTGTTAGGTAAAATTGTTTTTAATTTAGTTATAATGTGCAATATTCTTCTAAAAATGAGGTTGAACACATTTTACATGTTTAAGAGGGAAAGGCTTTTGAAACATTATATGGAGACATAAACCATAAAGGAAAAAGTGAGGGAAAGATTTGACTACATAAACAATAATAAAAAAAAAAATTGGAGAGAACTGAAAATGGTGGAGGAGTGAATGGGAGTCACGCTGATCTCCTCCCAAAACCAAACTGGAATTTCAACTAAATAATGGAGTAATCACCTGGAAAGCAGTGGAGCGATAGTGGGAGAAGAGCCTTGGTGCCGCACACAGTGGATTCTACTCTCACACATCCCAACGCGTGAGAAGTGCGGTGGAGGCTCCAGAGGATTGGCTGGATGCCCACGGGCACTGGCACCAGAAGGACATTGAAACGTCCAGTTAGCTTCCCCCGAGAAGAACGAGGTCTGAATTATAAACAGGAACCCCTAAACTACAGCAGCTAAAGCCAAGAAAATACAGACAAAACGCAACCCCAAAAAGCTTAGGGGCGCTCTCTGCCAGAGACAGGTGGCTGGGGATGCAAAGAGACATTTAAAGGGCCAACGCAAAAGTTGCAGCGGCAGCCACCCTCCTTGATCTCTGGGTAGAGGCGGCAGCAGGGTGGGCTGGTGCCTGGGGAAAGACTGGTGAGGAAAACTTTGTGAAGAGAGCTGCCACAGTGGCCAGTGGAGCCCCGGTGATAACGCACCTCCCACTCTGCAGCTACCATCTCGCTCAGGCATAAGGGAATCAATTAACCTGCCTTTTGTGCCCTCCACACTCAGCTTGTACGCCTGTGAGCTGAGGGGCTGAATGCAGACTGGCTGGAAGAGCCTTGACGAGAGACTGGAGACGGAGGCGTTGGGGAAAGAACGGGAGGAGGAACCGGGGAGTCCCGACTCCGTCCCCGTTCGGTAGTCTCCATTGTGGGCTGGAAAGGCGTGACCCCAAAGAGGCAGAACCAGGACGCGCATGAACCAGACTGCCTGTGATTGAAACGTAATACGCACAGTGGGTGGATCCTTGGCTGAAGGGGTCAGGGAACTACCAGGAGGCCCCTGAGGAGAGTCTGGAAACAGAGGCTTTGGGGAAATAACGGGAGGAGGAACCAGGGAGCCCTGACTCCCTCCCCTTTCCGTATTCTCAATTGTGGACTGGAAAGGTGCGCCTCCAAAGAGGCAGAAGAGGGGTGCGCAGGAACCAGACTGCCTGCGATTGAAACACAGTCCACACAGGTGCTGGATCCTTGGCCGAACGGTACACAGAACTGCCCAGAGACCCCTGGAGAGACTAGAAACTGAGGCATTGGGGAAAGAACCGGAGGAGGAACCGGGGAGTCCCGACTTCTTCTCCTTGCCTTAGTCTCCATTGCGCGGGAAGAGGCCATACCCCCAAATGGCCAAAAGCCAAAAAGCACACATAGACTCCCCCAAAACACCCAGTGCAGGTGCGCACACTTGAGCCGAAGGACTGGCAAGGATTGGCGAGCATGTGTGTGACCCCCGCGGGCTGGTGAATGCTTGCGCAGGCCGGCAAGGCATCCCACAGATTGGCACCTATACGGCCTGCGAGGGTGTGCACATAGCGGCAAGTGCAGGCGTAAATTGACCCGCCCGTCCGGGATTGCAGAGTGGCCCGCAAAATTAGTAGAGCTGCCCAGAGTCCCTGGAGGAGAGACCAGAGAAAGGATTAACCGGAGAGTCCTGGAGCTGACTTCCTCACATTTCCGTAGTCCCCATTTGGCGAGGGCAAGCAACGCACCCAAAGAGCCAAAATCTGGGAAAATACACAATAGAAGACCCTAACTGACCAGTGCCACGAAGCTCGCGTGCCAGGGGGGCCAGATGAGTACGCGAGGTTGCAAATAAGCCCCCTGGTCTGGGGCAAGCACATGCGAGCCCAGGCAGGCAGGGGATCCTGCTGCGCTGGGAGCGCGCTCAAGGAGCCCGCGTGACAGTGCAGACAGATCCCAAAAAATAGCCCAGCCCTGACTGAAGGGGTCACAGGGCTGCTCCAAGCAGGAGTCAGACACAGGCATTAGACTCCTGGAAGGCTCAAACAAACAACCCAAGGTCCTACATGGTCAACAACTGAAATCATCAGAGGTAGGCCCAGAAAGAAAAGTAAATGACAAAAATACTTAACAGACTCTCACAAAAATAGGAAGAAAAAGAAGTTCCCCCCAAATGAGTGGAAAAGGAGACTCCCCACAGAGAGAGCTCAATGAAATAGAGGCAAGGGAACTATCAGATACTGAATTCAAAACAATGGTTCTAAAGAAGCTCAATGAGCTCAGCCAGCTATGAGAAACTGCAGAGAAACTATCAGGATCTTACAGCAAACTATGTCAGCCTGGAAAAGGACATAGAAACTATCAAGAAGACACAAGAGGATATTAAGAATCCCATTTCTGAATTGAAGAACACAGTAGAAGGAATCCAAAGCAGGCTGGATGAAGCCGAGGATCGAATCAGAGAGATGGAGGACAAGGAGAAAGAAGCTCCCAGAAAGAACAAGAAATGGGAAAAGGACTCAAAAAGAATGAAGAGGCATTTAGGGAAATGCAGGACAACCTGAAACGCAGTAATATACGTATAATAGGGACACCAGAAGGAGAAGAAGAGGAGCAAGGGATAGAGAACCTCCTCGAAAAAGTAATGATGGAAATTTTCCCTAATTTGAGGAGAGAAAGACTCTCATGGATCCAGGAGGCACAGAGGACCCCACTCAAGAGGGACCCAAAGAGGTCCACTCCAACACATCATCATTAAAATGGGAAATGTCAAAGAGAAAGAGAGAATCCTCAAGGCAGCAATGGAGAGGGAGAAAGTAACATACAGAGGGGCCCCAATACTCCTAGGAGCTGACTTCTCAACAGAAAAACTTTAAGCCAGACGGGAATGGCAACAAATATTCCAAGCCATGAAAAGCAAGGGCCTACAGCCAAGGCTGCTCTACCCAGCTAGGTTCTCCATTAAAATACAAGTGGAAATACGGAGTTTTCCAGACAAGAGAAGGCTAAAATAATACATCTCAACCAAACCAGCACTCCAATATATGCTAATGGGACTGGTTAATGCAGATGAAGGAAAAGAATGAGAGAGAGAGGAACAAAGGTACAAAGAGAAAAGATGAGTAAGTTTCTATCAGTAATATCGCTCAATGTGAATGGACTAAATGTCCCAATCAAAAGACAGAGGGTAGCTGAATGGATAAGAAAACATGACCCACACATATGCTGCCTACAAGAGACCCACCTCAGAGGAAGAGAGCTACACATTGAAAGTAAAAGGATGAAAAAAAATTCCAAACAAATGGGCAAGAGGAAAAGGCCGTGGTTTCCATACTTGTATCAGACAAAGTAGATTTCAAAACAAAGGCCATAAAGAGAGACCCAGAGGGACACTTTATCAT
Organism: Pteronotus mesoamericanus; assembly: GCF_021234165.1. NCBI lineage: Eukaryota > Metazoa > Chordata > Mammalia > Chiroptera > Mormoopidae > Pteronotus > Pteronotus mesoamericanus. The sequence goes on along the minus strand of NW_026555144.1, from coordinate 3,345,598 downwards.
ACTTAAAGGAAGAATCTATCAAGAAAACATCAACATTGTAAACTTATATGCTCCCAATATAGGAGCCCCCAAGTTTATAAGGAAATTGTTGGATGACTTCAAAAAAGATATAGACAGCAACACACTGATAATAGGGATTTCAACACCCCAGTGTCAAAAATGGACAGATCTTCCAAAGAAAACATTAATAAACATAGTGTGGCGCGGAATGACACACTGAATCAAAGAGACTTTACTGACATATATAGAACCTTACATCCCAAAGAAGAAAAATACACATTCTTTTCAAATGCTCATGGCAGTTTTTCAAAGATAGACCACATGATAGGACACAAAGCAAGCCACAGCAAATTCAGGAAAATTGAAATAATACCAAACTTTTTCTCAGACCACAAGGCCTTGAAACGGGAAATCAACCTCAAACAGAAACTTTAAAAACTTTCAAACTCATGGAGACTGAACAGTACACTATTAAACAATGAATGATTCAATAATGAAATAGGGGAAGAAATAAAAAAAATTTCTGGAAACAAATGAAAATAAACAGACAACTGTCCAAAACCTATGGGACACAGCAAAGGCGATCCTGAGAGGGAAGTTCATAGCAATACAGGCTTACCTTAGAAAGATAGAAACATTTCAAATAAAAGACCTAACACTACATCTTCAAGAACTGGAGAAACAACAAATAAATCCCAGAGCAAGTAGAAGGAAGGAAATAGTCAAGATGAGAGCAGAACTGAATGACATAGAGACGAAAAGAACAATTGAGAGGATCAACCAATCCAGAAGCTGGTTCTTTGAGAAGATAAATAAAATTGACAAGCCTTTAAGCAGACTCATCAAGAAAAAAAGGGAGAGGACCCAAATTAATAATATCCGAAATGAAAGAGGAGAAATAACAACTGATACCACAGAAATACAAATGATTATCAGAAACTATTATGAACAATTGTATGCCAAGGAATTTGAAAATCTTGATAAAATGGACAAATTTGTAGAAAAGCATAATCTTCCAACACTGAAGGGAGAAGAAACAGAAAGCTTGAACAGACCGATAACAGGTGGGAAAATTGAAGCAGTAATCAAGAAACTCCCAGCATACAAAAGCCCAAGGCCAGACGGTTTCCCAGGAGAATTTTACAAAACATTTAAGGAAGAGCTAACCCCTGTCCTTCTCAGACTGTTCCAAAAAATCCAGGAGGAGGGAAGACTCCCAGACTCCTTCTATGAGGCCAGCATCACCCTGATCCCAAAACCAGATAAAGACCCTGCAAAGAAAGAAAACTACAGGCCAATTTCGCTGATGAACATAGATGCTAAAATCCTCAACAAAATATTGGCAAACCGCATCCAGCAATACATTAAAAAGATTATCCACCATGATCAAGTGGGATTCATCCCAGGGATGCAGGGATGGTTCAATATACGCAAATCAGTAAACGTGATATATCACATAAATAAAAGACAAAAGCCACATGATCATCTCGATAGATGCAGAAAAAGCATTAGATAAGGTACAGCACCCATTTATGATCAAAACACTCAGCAAAATGGGAATAAATGGGGCATTCGTCAACATAAAGGCCATATATGAAAAACCTACAGCCAATATCATACTCAACTGGCAAAAACTGAAAGCTTTCCCACTAAGATCTGGAACACGACAAGGATGTCCTCTCTCACCACTTCTTTTCAACATCGTATTGGAAGTCCTAGCCACAGCTTTCAAACAAGAGAAAGAGATAAAAGGCATCCAAATAGGAAAGGAGGAAGTAAATCTGTCATTGTTTGCAGATGACATGATAGTGTACATAGAGAACCCTGCAGACTCTACCAAAATCTCCTCAACCTAATAAGTGAATTTGGCAAAACAGCCGGATGCAGTCAACATTCAGAAATCAAAGGCATTTTTGTACACCAGCAATGCAATAGAAGAAGAAGAAATCAGAGAAAAAGTACCATTCGATATAGGAAGAAGAAAAATAAAGTACCTAGGCATTAATTTAACCAATGACGTAAAAGACCTCTATGCAAAAAATTATACAGCTTTGAAAAAAGAAATTAAGGAAGACACAAATAAATGGAGCATATACCGTGCTCATGGATTGGAAGAATTAATATCCTCAAAATGTCCATACTACCCAAAGCAATTTATAGATTCAACGCAATCCCTATTAAGATACCAATGACATATTTCACAGAAATAGATCAGATATTTCAAAAATTTATATGGAACCATAAACGACCCCGAAGAGCCGCAGCAATTTTGGAAAGAAACACAAAGTAGGAGGGATCACAATACCGGACATCAAACTCTACTACAAAGCCACTATACTCAAAACAATCTGGTAGTGGCACAAGAACAGACCCATAGACCAGTGGAACAGAATAGAAAGCCCAGAAATAAGCCCAGGTCTCTATTGACATCTTGTATTTGTCTAAGGGGGCAGAAGCATAAAATGGAGCCATAATAGCCTCTTCAACAAATGGTGTTGGGAGACTGGAGGGCTACATGGAAAAAATTGAAATTGGATCATCAGCTGACACCATATACAAAAAGAAACTCAAGATGGATAAAAGAGTAAAATAGAAGTCGCAATATCATAAAAGTCCTAGAGGAGAACATTGGCAAGAAACTCTCAAATATCCCACGCAGCAATATTTTCACCAATAGGTCTCCTAAAGCAAGGGGCATAAAGGAAAGAATAAGCAAGTGGGACCTCACCAAATAAGAAGCTTCTGCACGGCAAAAGAAAACATCAGCAAAATGAAAAGGGAGCCAACCATATGGGAAAATATATTCGCTAATGATACATCAGATAGAGGTTTGATCTCCAAGGTATATAAAGAACTCACTCGATGCCACTCCAAGAAGACAAACGATCCAATCCAAAAATGGGCAAAGGACCTGGGCAGATGATTTTCCAAGGAAGAGATGCAGAGGGCCCAGATGCATTTCAAAGGATGCTCAGCATCACTTGCCATCAGAGAAATGCAGATCAAAACCACCATGAGGTACCACCTCACACCGGCCAGAATGGCCATCATAAACAGATCTACAAACAACAGGTGCTGGCGAGGCTGTGGAGAAAACGGAACCCTAGTCCACTCTTGGTGGGAATGCACACTGGTGCAGTCACTGTGGAAAGCAGGGTGGAATTTCCTCAAAAAGCTGAAAATGGATCTGCCTTTTGATCCAGGGATTCCCCTGCTGGGACTATACCCTAAGAACACTAAAACCCCAATACAAAAGAACCTATGCACCCCAATGTTCATTGCAGCAGAATTTACAATTGCCAAGTGTTGGGAGCAACCTAAATGCCCATCAGTAGATGATTGGATCAAAAAATGGTACATATACACAATGTAATACTACGCAGCAGAAAGAAAACAGGAACTACTAACCTTTGCTACAGCGTGGATGGAACTGGAGAGCATTATGCTAAGCGAAATAAGCCAGGGGCCGAAAGACAAATACCATATGATCTCACCTATAAGCGAAACCTAACCAACAATACAAAGATGCAAGGAAAATATGACCAGTAACACTGAAAGGAAAAGAAATCAACAGAGACAAGAGGGAAGGGGCGGCAGGGGAAAGGAAGGGAAGGGGAAAGTCAGGAACATATAGCAAGGACTCATGGACAAAACCAAATGGGAAGAGCTGAGGGAGGGAAGGAGGGAGGGGAAAAGGGAAAGTGGTGGAGGGGGGAGGCAGAGACAAATGTATTTAAAAAATAATTAATTAATTAAGAAAAAATAAAATAAAATTCAAACAAAATTGAATATATGCTGTAATTAAAAATTAAAGTTTAAAGTTATTCAAAAAAATTGAAGAGTGAAAAACAGCTTTGGAAATTTTTGCAGCATTTAACTAAATAAACTTGATATACACATTTATTAAAAATCAGTAATAAGAAAACTGTACTCCAATGTGAAAATGGGAAAATGACATGCACTGGCAATTTTAAATGAAGAAATTAAAGTAGCCATTAAAAATTTAGCCTCTCTGTGTTTAATGAATTATAAATAATAAAACTCCTTTGCGGCACTGGCTGCTGTTACTCAGTGGATTGAGTGGTCGCCTGCGAATCAAAGGGTAACTGTTTAGATTCCCAGTCAGGACACAGGGCTGGGTTGTAGGCCAGGTCCCCCGTAGGGGATGAGCAAGAGGCAAACACACATTGATGTTTCTCTCCCTCCCTTTTTCCCTCCCTTACCCTCTTTGAAAATAAATAAATAAAATATTTTTTAAAAATAAAATACTTTGGGTATAAAATTAGTTATTTCTTTAAAAGTATATATGTGGTACTGCTCCTAAATGAAATATAGGGATCGCCCAAAATACACATTTTAAATAATTGAAATGTGTGTTGGTGTTCCCATTTCCTTCCCAGCTTCTCCTTTCTATCACCTGTACCCGAGGGCCCTAGATGTTTTGGGTAGGAGAGTCTTATGTCATATATTGCCATAAGCTGTTCAAGTGTTAGATGTGGGCAGCAATAGATTCAAATGCAGTCACTTATTTGGCAGTTTTTCCTTTAGAAGTGAAAATGGACCATCTGTAATTATATGTTGGATTCTGGAAAAAAATTGGTTTACTTCAGCAGAAACATTTATTGAGCACTTACTACAATGTCATATACAATAATCTACAGTGAGAATGAAAGGAGGAACTTTGTTTTTAATTAACCAATTAATATATAATACTTAATTTTTCTAGTTTTATTTCTTTTATAGTTTTTATTTTAAATTTTAAAGCAAAAGGCAGATAATCTCTTTTCTGAAACTTCATTCCAGACTTTCTTACAGTTTTATTATTATATGATTTACATACCATGTAATTTACCCATTTTAAGTGTACAGTTGGTTTTTAGTACATTCACAAAGTTACACAGCCATTACCACAGTTGATTTTAGAACATTTTCATCACAAGCCCTAAAGAAATTCTGTACCCATTAGCAGTTACTGCCTATCCACCATCCTCGGCAACCCCTAATATGCTTTCCAGCTCTATGTATTTCCCTATTCTGGACATTTTATTTAAGTGGAATCATATAATGTGTGATCTTTTGTGACTAGCTTCTTATATTTAGCATGATGTTTTCAAGGCTCATCCACGTTTTAGCATGTATCAGTACTTCTTTTCCTTTTTATGGCCAAATAAAATTCTGTTGTGTGGATGTACCACATTTTATTCATCCATTCATCACTTGATGTTCAGTTGGGTTGTTTCCACCTTTTGTGTATTGTGAATAATGCTGCTGTGATAATTCATGTACACATTCTTGTGTAGATGTTTTCATTTCTCTTGTGTAGATACCTAGGAGGGAATTACTGGGTCATATGTTAACTCTATGTTTAATACTTTGAGGAAGTGCCAGAAAGCTTTCCAAAGAGGTTACAGCATTTTATATTTCCATCAGCATTGTATGAGTTTCCAGTTTCTCCAACTCCTCACCAATAATTGATATTTTTATTATAGTCATGCTACTTACTATGAAGTGGTATCTCATTGTAGTTTTTTAAATTTATTGGGGTGACATTAGTTAATACAATTATATAGGTTTCAAGTGTACAATTCTATGATACATCATCAGTATATTACAGTTGTGTGCCCACCACTGAAAGTCAAATCTTTCATCACCAGATATTTCGCCCCCTTTGTCTTCACTTACCCTCCTTCTCCTTCCCTCTGGTAATCACCATACTGTTTTCTGTGCTTAAGAGTTTTTGTTTGTTTTTCTTTTTTGTTCATTTGTTGCTTTCAGTTTTATATCCCACATATGAGTGAAATGACATTGAGTATGTTTTCATGTGTTAGATGGCCATTTGTGCTAGCAACTTGGCATCTTTCTACCAATTTTTTGTAGTGACATCTCCCTCTGACAGCAGCCTGAAAAAGATCTTTGCTTTTAAGGATCCGTACCATTAGGTTTCATTACCTGGATATCCATGATAATTTCCCTATCTCAAGGTACTTTACCTTGGCTGTTTTTTTTCCTTTGTATTGAATTTACTGGGGTGACACTGGTTAACAAAATTATACAGGTTTCAGGTATACAGTTTCACAACACTTCATCTGTACACTATCACGTACAGTGTTCACCACCCCAAGTCAAGTCTCTGTCCAACACCATTTATCCTCCAACACCCCCACCTCATTTACCCCTCCCTGGCAATCGCCATATTGTTCTCCGTGCCCATGAGTTTTTTCCCTTTTTTTCTGATCCCTCCACCCCTAGCCCTGTCCTCCGACAGCTGTCAGTCTGCCTTCTATCTATGAGTCTGTCTCTATTTTGCTTGTTACTTCATTTTGTTCTTTAGATTCCACATATGGGTAAGTGAAATCCTACAGTACTGATTTTTCCCTGACTGACTTATTTCACTTAGAATAATGCTCTCCAGATCCATCCATGCTGTTGCAAAAGGTAATATTTCTTTCTTTTTTATGGCTGAGTAGTATTAATTGTGTAAATGTACCCCAGCTTTTTTATTTACTCATCTACAGATGGATACTCGGACTGCTTCCAAATTTTGGCTATTGTAGATAATGCTGCAATGAACATAGGGGGTGCTTATGTTATTTTTGAATTAGTGTTTCAGGTTTCTTTAGATATATTCCCAGAAATGGAATCACTGGGTCATAAAGCGGTTCATTTTTGATTTTTTGAGGAAAATCCATACTGCCTTTTACAGTGGCTGCATCAGTCTGCATTCCCACCAACAGAGCACAAGGGTCCCCTTTCCTCCTCATCCTCACCAACACTTTTTAGGTGATTTATTGTTGGCTGACATTCTGATTGTTGTGAGGTGATATCTCGTGTTTTTAATTTGCATTTCTCTGATGATTAGTGATGTTGAGCCATATTTCTTTTCATGTCTGTTGGCTATGTGTACGTCCTCTTTGGAGAAGTGTCTGTTCAGATCCTTTGTCTATCTTTTAATTAGATTGTTTGTTTTGCTGGATGTTGAGTTTTGTAAGTACTTTACAAATTTTAGATATTAACCTTTTATCAGATGTATCATTGGTGAATATGTTCTCCCATTAAATGGGTTGTCTTTACATTTTGTTGATGGTTTCCTTTGTTGTGCACAAACTTTTTAGTTTGTTGTAGTCCCATTTTTTTAAATTTTTATTTTGTTCCCCTTGCCTGGGGAGATATATGAGATAAAATACTGCTATGAGCAATGTCCGAGACCTTTCTGCTTATGCTTTCTTCTAGCATTTTTATGGTTTTGAGTCTAACATTTAAGTCTTTAATCCATTTTGAATTTTTTTCTGTGATGTAAGAAGGTGGTCTAGTTTCATTTCTTTTGCAAACATCTGTCCAATTTTCCCAGCATCATTTATTGAATAGACCATCTTTACCACATTGTATGTTTTTGCCTCCTTTGTCAAATATTAATGGACTATAACAGTATGGGTTTATTTCTAAGCTGTCTATTCTATTCCGTTGATCTATATGTCTAACTTTTTGAACTATGCATGCTATTTTATTTGCAACCCTGATTTTAATTGATTTAAGTATTTTATTTAAAAAATATTCTGAAGAGTATAGTTTATTGGTAAAAATATAAAGCATACATATTTAAAGAACATTTTGTACTGACATTATAGGAAATAGATTTTTCCAAATAGCAAAATTAGTTTTATAGTGCTACTAGTGAATGCACTCTGCATAAATGAGGTTTTACCTTCAAATCTGAGCACATTATCCTTACAGCCAAAAAAGGATAATAAAAATCACAACTTTAATAAGTTTATAATTTAGTATACTACATCTGATTTGGTGAAAAGTAAGTTATTGTATTTACCTATTCATGGTAGTGTTTATTTTTTTCACCTCATCCTCTGCATCTTTATCCTCTCTGGTAATACAAGGAAGCAGCATTGCTAGATTACAGAACTTCATAGCATCTTCTGTTTGCTTCAGATCAATACAACATTTGGCAATGAACATGTAATTGCACTTAGAAACACCAGGGTGCAGATCTTCAACCTTAAGTAAATTTTTTAAAGCTTCTTGTACAGTTGAGGATGGTATTTTTCCAAACAGAGTAACAGCCAATTTTCTCTTAATCCAGCTCAGCTTTGAGATAGTGTAACAGTATCTTCCCTTGAGACAACACAGAAAGTATTCTTCAGGTAAAAATTGGATTGTTTTATCTGTATAACTCAGATGACAATGTCCATTCATGGGTGTTCTGGTTATAGCTTCTTCACCTAATGTATTTCCAATATTAGCACAATATTTCTTTTCTTGTGTATTTGTAGATAGCTCATACATGTCTCCATAAGCATAAGAAACTGACAAATAAACTATTTCATCTCTAAACTTTTCTTTGTGGGTTCAAAGTAGTTGAAAACTCTCAATCTTGCTGGACTTGTTCATACATAAGTTATCTGCCTTCTAAAGAAGGACATCTAAATTTAATTCCTCAGTATGTGTGTGAAGTGCTTTAGAGACTGGGAAACTCTAATCTTCTGTGTCAGTATTAGCTGTAATGTACGCTCTTTCACTTTCCACTTCGATTGAACTATTACTTGCTCCTGAACTTTGAACTGTGGCAAGCTCAGTTGGGATGCTTTTAAAGTAACAATCACTTAAAAAGTGAGAATCAAATTATCAGTATTTAATTTTGTACTTAAAAATTAACAATTAAGAATCAAGTTGGCAGAGGAGGGAGTGGGAGTCACACTGACCACCTCCCAGGACCAGCTGGAATTACAACTAAATTGTGGAGAAATCCCCTGGAACAAACAGCTGAACAATAGCAAGAGAGGAGCCTTACAACTTCAGAGAAATAGACGAATTGCCTTTAGAACAACCTAACTGGTAAGGAGTGAAGTAGAGACTGGAGAAGGTAGGCAGGATGCATAGGGGTGGCAGCACCAGAAGGATATTGAAACAGACAGTTGAATCCCACTGAGATGAGTGGAGTCTAAACCGTGAGCGAGGTTCTCCAGCCTACAACACCAGAGCCCCCAAAAGTGCACAGATAACAGCCAGCTGCAAAAAGCTTCAGGGTTGCTCTCCACAAAAGACAGGCTGATGGAGACGCACAAAGCCATTTAAAGGGCCAACATATAAATTTTTATTTGCAGCCACATACCCTGGGCTCTGCCAAAGGCAGGGGCAGAGTGGGCTGGAGACGCCTGGGGAGAGGCTGGGGAAGGAGGCTTTGGGGAGACAACTGAGAAGTAGCTGGTGGGATCCCAGTGCTGACTTCTTCCCCATACAGCAGCAGCCATCTTGCTCAGGAAGATGACTCTCCGGAGCAGCAACAGCATTAGAGGACACAATAGCCCCGCCCCCAGGAGGGACTTGGCCCTGCTGAGTACAGAGTGGCAGCCAGAGAGAGTAGATCCCTGGCTAAAGGGGGCACAGAGTGGTCTACAGACACCTGAGGAGAGACTGGAGACAAAGGCTTTGGAGAGAGAAAGGAGAGAGTAGCTGGTGGACTCCTGGTGCTGACTCCTCCCCCATACTACAGCAGCCATACAGTTCAGGCAGACCAATCCCGTGAGCATCAGCAGAGTGAGAGCATCCAATAACCCCGCCCTCAGGAGGGACTCCTGGAAGTAAGAAGCTACTTTATAGCTTCTGGGTTTGAATATGCTACTTCAGGGTAAGAAAAATATTTTGCTTTTTCTCCTAAAACTCCTTAGATTTTACATATTGATTTTTAACTCACCTGAACATTTCTTGTATTATACATGTGAAATAATGCTCTCTATTTGTTTTATTACAAGCAATACTGGTCCATGCACCTTATTTGTTGAATAAGGCATATTTTCCCCTTTGATTTGAAATATCAATTTAATCATATATTACATTGTTAGGTTGATATCTAGGTTTATTTTTAGAATATTTATTTTATTTCATTGATCTACTTGATTATTTCTGTTTTGGTGTAATATTGTTTTATTTGCTGCAACTGTATAATGGATGTAAATTTTTTTTTTATTTTATAATGGATCTTGACATTTAAGAAAATAAACAACATCAATCTGCATTTATAAAAAAATAAGAAAGAAGGAACTCCTATTCTTTGTGACAACATGGATGGAACAGGAGAATATTATGCTAAGTGAAATAAGCCAGTCGGTGAAAGACAAACATTATATGATCTCACCTGTATGTGGAATCTATTCAACAAAATAAACTGCAGGCATGGAAACATGGAACAGACTGAAGGTGACCCGAGGGGATGGGGAAGGAGGACAAGGGTGGAAAGAAGGAGAAGGGACAAAACAAAGAACATGTATGAATGACCCATGGACATGGACAACAGAGTGGGACTTGATTGTGGGAGCAGGGGGCAGGGTGGGATGGGTGGAGGAGGGCAAAGGGGGAAAAATTGAGGAAACTAATAAACATGTTTTAAAAAATAACTAAAAATTAATAATTAAAAATCAAATGGGAGCAATGTCTAAAGTAACTAAGATAGCTCACAATAAAACTATAATGCTGGTTCTACTTGTTGGAAATATGATATTTCAAAGTGGGGCAACCTAAAATGTACCTTTAGAGATAGACTGTGGGTATAAGTTAGCAAAGTATTAAGTAAGATTTCAGGGTACCTCTAAAATTACTTTTAAGAACTTCAGGAGGAGAAATGATGGCGGAGGAGTGAATGGGAGTCACGTGGACCTCCTACCAAGACCAAACTGGAATTGTGACTAAATAGTGGAGAAATCACCTGGAAAACAATGGAATGATACAGAGAGAGGAGCCTTGGAGCTGCGGACAGAGGAATCACCTTTCACACATTTGAATGGATGAGACCTGGGGTGAAGGCTTCAGAGGGTGGGCTGGGCGCCCATAGGCACCAGTACCAGACAGACATTGAAATGGCCAGTTGGATCCCCCTGAGAAGAACAGGGTCTGAATCATAAACAGGACCCCTAGACTACAGCATCTGAAACCAGGAAAACACACACACAAAATGCAACCCTGAAAAGTTTAGGGGTGCTCTCTGCCAGAGACAGGCAGCTGGAGATACAAAGAGACATTTAAAGGGCCAACACAAAAATTTGCAGTGGCAGCCACCTTCCTTGATCTCTGGGTAGAGGTGGCAGCAGAGTGGGCTGATGCCCGAGGAAAGATTGGTGAGGAAAGCTTTGTGAAGAGAACAGAGACTGTGGCCAGCGGAGCACCGGTGATAACTCACCTCCCACTCTGCAGCTACCATCTCACTGAGGCATAAGTGAATTAATAAACCTGCCTTTTGTGTGCTTCGCACACAGCTTGTACACATGTGAGCTGGGGGACGAGTGCAGACTGGCTAGAAGAAATAGAGGATCCCTGGCCAAAGGGGACACACAGCTGGATAGAGACCCTTGAGGAGAGACTGGAGACAGAGGTGTTAAGGAAAGAATGGGAGGAGGAACTGGGGAGTCCCAACTCCATCCCCATTTCCTAGTCTCCATTTTGCACAGGCAAGCCATGCCCCCAAAGAGCCAAAAGCGGAAAAGCACACAATAGATGTCCAATCATCACCCAGTGCAGGGAAGCACACACCAGTGGCCCACGAGGGGTTGTGTGTATTCGCAAGCATGTGGGCCAGTGAGGTCTTGGGCAGGCTGGCATACACGGGGCCGGCAAGGGCATGAAAGGACCGGCGTCCACGGGGACTTCGACGGAGTGCGCGGACTGGTGCCTGCACTTGCCAGAGAGGGCACGAACGGACCGGTGAGGGCACACATGACCGGCACCCGCTTGGGTGGCGAGTGCAAAGCGGTCCACAGAAATAGTGGATCCCTGGTTTATGGGGTCACAGAGCTGCCCAGACACCCTCAAGGAGAGACTGGAGACAGAGGCACTGGGGAGTCCCGGTGTCGACTCTTCCCCAGAACAGGATCTACATTTTGCTCAGGTGAACTAATCCCCTGAGTGACAGCAGCCTATAAGAGCACAATAATCCCACCATCAGAAGGCACTGCTCTGCCCTGTGGTGCATAAGCCTCACAGATGAGGTCAGAGTGACTAGACTGACAGTCACAGGAGACAGACATAGACAGTATGTTCCTGTAAGTCTCAAACAAATGGCCCAAGGTCAGATAGGGTCAACAACTGACACCATCAGAGGCAGACCCAGAAAGAAAAGAAAAGAAAAATAAATAAATAAATAAAACGACCCAACTAACACCATAGAAGTATAATCCACAAAGTCAGGAAATCTACATGGATCAATTGAAGCAGAAGCAAAAAAATAAATAAATAATAGACTCTCACAAATATGGGAAGAAAAAGAAGTTCCCCCCAAATGAGGGGAAAGGAGGAATCCCCACAGAGAGAGCTAAAGGAAATACAGGAAAGTGAACTATCAGATACTGAATTCAAAACAATGGCTCTAAGGAAGCTCAATGAGCTCAGCCAACTCAAAGATAACTCTGAGAAACTGCAGAGAAACTATCAGGATCTTACAGCAAACTATATCAACCTGAGAAAGAACATAAAAACTATCAGGAAGAAACAAGAGGATATGAAGAACACCATTTCTGAATTGAAGACCACAGTAGAAGGAATCCAAAGTAGGCCAGATGAAGCCAAGGATCGAATCAGTGAGATGGAGGATAAGGTAGAAAGAAGATCCCAGAGAAAAACAAAAAAAAAGAAAAAAAGACTAAAAAAGAATGAAGAGGCATTTAAGGAAATGCAGGAAAACCTGAAACGCAATAATATCTCCAGAATAGGGATACCAGAAGGAGAAGAGGAGCACCTCTTTGAAAAAGTAATGATGGAAAACTTCCCCAATTTAAGGAGAGAAAAAGTCACATGGGTCCAGGAAGCACAGAGGGCCCCTTTCAAGAGGAACCCAAGGAGACCCACTCCAAGACCCATCATCATTAAAATGGTAAATATCAAAGAAAAAGAAAGAATCCTAAAGGCAGCAAGGGAGAAGGAGAAAGTAACATACAAGGGGGCCCCAATAACGGCTAGGAGCTGACTTCTCAACAGAAACACTACAAGCCAGAAGGGAATGGCAACAAATATTTCAAGTTATGAAAAGCAGAGGCCTACAACCAAGGCTGCTCTACCCAGCAAGGCTCTCAATTAAAATACAAGGGGAAATACGGAGTTTCCCAGACAAAAGAACTTTAAAAGAATACCTCTCCACCAAACGAGCACTACAAGATATGCTAAAGGGACTGGTTTAAGAAGATGAAGGAAAAGAGTGAGAAAGAGAAAAACACAGGTACAAAGAGAAAAAATGAATAAGTTTTTATTAGTAATAACTCTCAATGTAAATGGACTAAATGCCCCAATCAAAACACAGGATAGTTGAATGGATAAGAAACAGAACCCACACATATGCTGCCTGCCAGAGACTTACCTCAGAACAAAAGACCTACACAGATTTAAAGTAAAGGGATGGAAAACATATTCCAAGCAAATGGGCAAGAGAAGAAAGCATGGGTAGCAAGCTGACACCATACACAGAAATAAACTCAAGATGGATAAAAGACTTAAATATAAGTCCCAACACCATAAAAGTCCTAGAGGAGAACATGGGCAGGAAACTCTCAGATATCCCACACAGCAATTTTTTCACCAATATGTCTCCTAAAGCAAGGGACATAAAGGAAAGAATAAGCAAGTGGGACCTCATCAAAATAAGAAGCTTCTGCACGGCTAAAGAAATCACTAGCAAAATGAAAAGGGAGCCAATTGTATGGGAAAATATATTTGCTAATGATACATCAGATAGAGTCTTGATCTCCAAAATTTATAAAGAACTCACTCGATTCTACTTCAAGAAGACAAATGATCCAATCAAAAATCAGGCAAAGATCCTGGGCAGACGCTTTTCCAAGGAGGAGATACAGAGGGCCCAGATACGTTTGAAATGATGCTCAACATCACTAGCCATCAGAGAAATAGAGGTCAAAACCACAATGAGATACCACCTCACACAGATCAGAATCGCCATCATAAAGAGATCCACAAACAACAGGTGCTGGCGAGGCTGTGGAGAAAAGGGAACAGTAGTACACTGTTGGTGGGAATGCAGACTGGTGCAGCCATTGTGGAAAGCAGGGTGGAATTTCCTCAAAAAGCTGAAAGTGGAACTGCCTTTTGATCCAGTGATTCCCCTGCTGGGACTATACCCTAAGAGTCCCAAAACGCCAATTCCATAGAACCTATGCACCCCAATGTTCATAGCAGCACAATTGACAATAGCCAAGTGCTGGAAGCAGCCTAAATGCCCATCAGTAGATGACTGGATCAAAAAATGATGATACTTTTACACAATGGAATACTACACAGCAGTAGGAAAAAAAGAACTACTCTTCACAACAGCATGGATGGAACTCAAGAGCATTATGCTGAGCAAAATAAGCCAGGGGCCAAAAGACAAATACCATATGATCTCACCTATAAGCAGAACCTAACCAACAAAACAAAGATGCCAGGAAAATAAGACCAGCAACACTGAAACAAAAAAAAAGATACCAACAGAGACAAGAGGGACGGGAGGAGGGGTGGGCTGGGGAAAAGGAAGAGAAGGGGCAAGTCAGGGAACATATAGCAAGGACTCATGGACAAACCCGGACTGGGGAAAGATTGAGGGAGGGAGGGGGGCAGTGGGGGAGGGAAAAGTGGTTGGTAGAAGGCGGAAACAAATGTATTTTAAAAATAAATTAATTAATGAAAGCAAAAAACCCCCGTCAGAACTGATTATATATTTAAACTATAAGTTTAAGTTTATTCATATATGACCTTATTGAAGCAGTGTGTTTGCACTCACAAATTCATGTCAATAAGATATTTTTCAAATATTTTCTTTTCCAGATATTTCACTACTTTGAACTAGCTGTTTCAGTGACTAGTCTGAGTTTCTCTTGAGACCTAAACCTTTAATGAAGACATGTTTCTGAAAATAAGACAATTTTCTACTATCTACATATGAATAGAAAACAAATCTTTGGGTTTTAGTTAAAGTTACAGGAAAGACCTAAATTCCCATCAGTAGATGATTGTATCAAAAATTATGGTACATTTACACAATGGAATACTACGCAGAAGAAAGAAAAAAGAACTACTACATTTCACGACAACATGGATGGAACTAGATAGCATTATGCTAAGCGAAATAAGCCAGGGGGCGAAAGACAAATACCATATGATCTCACCTATAATCGGAACCTAACCAACAAAACAAAGACGCAAGGAAAATATGACCAGCAACACTGAAAATAAAAAAGAAAATAAACCAAGAGGGACAAGAGGGAAGGAGGGAGGGGTGGGCAGGGAAAAGGAAGGGAAGAGTCAAGTCAAGGAACATATAGCAAGGACTCATGGACAAACCCAAAATGGGGAAGGATTGAGGGAGGGAGAGGGGGGAGGGAGGCAGGGGAAAGTTGTGGGACTTAGGTGCAGACAGAAGTATTTGAAAAAATAAATAAATTTAAAAAATAAAATAAAATAATGTTAATTTTATAGAAGATAAAAAAAATAAATGCAGTGACTGAAAAAAAATAGAAATACTGAAGAACCAAAGCAATCAAAAAATTCTTAATAAACAATGGAAAACTCCAAATCCCATCCAGGTCAATATAACACCTAAAGCACCTCAGGTTCAGATGATGCAATCATTGCTTAGAGTTCTAATAATCTATGAACAGATTTTTTACCATCTTAAGAATGTGAAACTGAAAATGTAATGTCCAAATATGATTACTGTGAAAAAGAAGAGAATCACAGGAGTTGGTATACGGGAGTGATATTGGAAATCATGTGTTCTATCTTCCATATTTATAGATGAGGAAACTGAGGCCCATTCATGAAACAGGTGATACCAAAGCTGTATTTCCAGATTCCTAGTCCATTTCTCTTAGATTGGACAAATTGTAGATTTTATCTTTCATTGGCTAGTAAAACCAAGTGTGGAGGATTTCAGAGATGTGAATTTGAGAAAAAATAAATTCCCATAAAATCCCCAACAACACATTTGAAATGTATAATACTTTATTATTTTATATTGTGTTAGACAACTTAGCTAATATATGAGTTGATTTATACAATTGCTTTTAATTCTATCTAAAAATAGCAAACCAAAATTAAATGAGAACATTACATAAGATTGCATTTGAATGTACATAAGGCCATGATAATTAATATCAACCACCACTTCTTAGGAGAAAGAAGACATCCACTGTCCAGTTCAGAGAGAAATCCTCTTACTGTTCTCCAGTACATTGTTCTCTTCAGTGGGGAAGATGGTGCTTATGTTTTAAAAAATCTCTACAAAACTTGCATAGAAGACAGTCCATTCTAGATTTGTAACTATTTAAGGCAGTCATTTTCAAGTATAAATGTTTAGTGTTCTATTAGCCAGTCTGTACAATAGACATAAGACAATAGACAATAAGCTCAAGTCATGGAAATAGGAGTTAACCAAAGACATAAAATCATAATTTAGGCAAGAGCATTTTCCAATGTAGAAAAGTTTGGGGGAAGGGAAATGTATGGATTAGATTATGCTTCTCTCTGTACTGCAATGGTTTCTTCACACTGAAACTTTGTCTAACATTATTGTCTGTTGCATGGCATTTAGAATAAGGCAGATCCACAGCAGACCAAACAAGGAAGCTTAATTAGGTAACAGAACTAGTAATTAAGATGGTTCACCTCCAACATAGTTCTACTGTCTGTTCCCTCAGAAAAAGACTAGAAATGGTTCAAGTATACCAAAACTTCACAGATAATATGAAAAATAAATCTTTCACCTAGGGATATTGCTTGTGGATGAAATAAAGCAATATTATTTACTTCTAGATTGGTGTAATATTGTGAAATATTACACTTTGGCTGAAAAAATGGGTTATCTGGAAGCCAGTATTTTGTTTAACTTACACTCTAGGTTTTTGACAGACGTATTTCTGTAACTTGTGCTATGGTTCCAATGTCTGTATCTGAAAGGTGACATTGGTTTTATAATGGAAGCAATTGCTTTTCTTCAAAAGAAGATTCTATTTATTTTCAGAGAGAGGGGAAGGGAGGGAGAAAAAGAGGGAGAGAAACATTATTGGGTGAGAGAAACATCAATGTGCAAGAGAACGACCAGTTGCCTCTCGCATACCCCCAACCGAGGACCTCGCCCGCAACCCAGGCATGTGCCCTGACTGGGAGTTTAACCAGCAATCTTTCAGTTCACAGGCTGGCACTCAATCCAGTGAGGCACACCAGTGAAGGAAACAACTGCTTTCTTATAAATTTCATGCAACATGCTTAAATTCTAGGTATTTTCCCTTTAATACAATTTAAAGTTTCTTGTGGTTTGATCATCATACACATTCTCATTTCATTTGATATACAAGCCAATGCGGGAATTCAAAAACAAAATTGCCATTTTCAGAGAGCTAAATTGAGTCTAAGATTATGGCAAAGTCTGACTCAGATTTTTAATTTGTACTTTCAGCATGTTTCTCAAGGTTTTTTTGGAGCATCAAACTATATTTGCAATTGCCAGAAGCCTTGTTATAATTGAGTGCACATTAACTAAAACATGTACACTTTTAGTGTTCATGATAGATGCAGTTGTGACCTTATAACATTTTTTGACATTCTTTAACAAAGTACATTAAACTTCGGTGTGGAAATATTTAGGTTACCCTTAACTTGTGCTCAATCAATAATAAAGCATTTTTTCTCTTTTGACTTCATACATTCTCTCCTCTGGCATGTCCTGCTGATCTCTTGTACACTTTGAGCGAACTTTTGCTACATGGCTGGCCTTGTCATTTCACCATTCTGGATATAATAGAATTGAAAACAATTTACATGCAAGAACAATATATTATAACAAAGTTTTATTTTTTGCAGACTCCATGAAGAATGCAGAAAGGCATATGATCTAAGCGAGGAAGTTCCATTTACAGCACTGTTTTGTTTTGTTTTGTTTTTTTATGTAGTTACGTGATGTGATTGTATCCCTTTAAACTGAGACCCCTAAGAGATTGTACCTTCTAGTTGAAATAAAGTATTTATAATAGATTGTGGCTTCAGGTGCTGTTTGCTGCTTCTTGAATCTTTAAGAATCATTCTTAATGAATTTTATAGAATTCTGAGGACAGAGGGTTTTTTTTTTTCTTTCACATTTTAAACTGCTTCAGTGTTATTAAGAGGTCTAGGTGTAGCTTTAACATTTCATAAGCTTTCTTAGAGAGAAATGGGCAGTTTCCTTGGCCAGTGAAGATGTTTCTCACATAATCAACAGTTTTATACATCTTGATCCTTTTTGTTTTACTGTGTGGTTCTTTGGAGTTAAAATGGCTATGATAGCCTCATCAAAAACAGTCTTCGATGTTGGGGACCACTTTGTGTGGTATCAGGAACTGTAGCCCCGTGTGAGCTAGGCCTTGAAAGTGGCCTGTAAGCTTCCACTAGAAAACTAGCAATGCTTGAGGCAGGCATGACCCGATACTGACACCGAAGGTACCCTGGAGATCTGGTCTAAAGAATACAATATAATTACTGAAGCTTGCTCTGTTTCTTCACACTGCCCTGATAAGGAAAAACCAGGTGTTTGACTTCACAGTAAGGAGAAACTTCCTGAGTCCCATCAGCACCCACATGTCCGACAGACCCTGATCTAAATATCTATAGCCTTTTGATATGGTTTGATAAGCTTTGCATGCATGCTGTATACCCCTGCACATGTCGCTCTCAATAAGAGCCATTTTCAGAGAAGGGCTTGGGGCATTCTCCACTAGAGGGAATTGCCACCCCCTTTTCCTGGCAGACAAATTGTGTCTGGTACAATTTATTTCTTCATCCATGGTGGCTGGGAAGACTCTGCGGGACAGAGCCTCCCTCACTTCAATCCATTCTGGTTGAAGCTGACCATCCACATAGTAGCATGCTCCTATTTCTTTTGTTAGTTTCTGTCCTTGTTCTACACATACAGATTTTTCTTTCATGTCATTCAGTCTTACTAAAGTTTTAGGGTCACCTTGGAAATCAATCTGAGTTCCTATTAAAATCGGTATATTTGGTGCATATTCCTTAAGTTCTGGTACCCACTCCTCTTTCACATTTTGAAATGAGGCTGGATTTACCACAGAGAAGCATATAAGAAGACATCACTTATTGGATAAGATAAAGGCCTCAGACAATCAGGCTTTCTGTCCAGCTGTGTTATAGAGTCCCAGGAGGTACTACTTGCTACCTAAGGTGACCTGACTGTAGTGGTTTAAGACTGAGCATGTACTCCTCCAGAAATGGGTCATTGGCATAGCTTGTAAGTCGGCACATCTTGCTCATCATCCAGTTGACATCCACCACACACTTTAGCATCAGCACACTGGGTGCTTGGCCCATGAGCTGTGCTGTGGCCAGACAGCCTCCAGGCATGGTCCCTCCCCTCCACCCCCAAAACTGGCACCAGGCTCAACCACAGCCTGCCTTGGGGGGTCAGTTGCCACAGCTTCAGAAACTTCCCAGGCCACTGCACATTTACCTGCCTAGGCCATGGGCATCATGCTTGCGTGCCACCCCCATGCTTGGTGCATGTGTCCTCTCCCTGGCCCGGCCTCCAGGGAAAATCTGCTGGGTCATAAGAGTGTGCAGCCTTGGGGAGATGGCAACTTTGGGGAAGGCAAAGAGGAGAGTGGTCAGGCAGCTTTCCTCCTGCACCCATGCCACTACCATGCTATTTTGATAACTATGGCCTTGTAGTATAGTTTGATATAATGTAGTGTGATAACTCCAACTTTGTCCTTTCTCAAGATTGCTGTGGCTATGCAGGATCTTTTGTGGTTCCATATAAAATTTTGTAATATGTGTTTTAGTTCTGTGAAATATGTCATTGGTATCTTGATAGGAATTGCATTGAACCTAGATATTTTTGGTAGTGTAGACATTTTAATGATGTTAATTCTTCCTGTACATGAAGACAGTATATGCTTCCACTCGTTTCTATCTTCAATTTGTTTCTTAAATGTCTTATAATTTTCCAAGTACATCCTTGGTTAAATTAATTCCTAGGTATTACTTTCTTTTTGAAGCAATTGTGAATGGGATTGTTTTCTTAGTTCCCCTTTACGTTGTCCATTATTGGTGTATAAAAATAAAACTGATTTCTAGCAATTTATTGTGTATCCTGCTATTTACTGAAACCATTTATCAGTTCTAGTAGTTTTCTGATAGAATCTTTACCGTTCTCAACATACAGTATCATGTCATCTGTAAATGATGAGTTTTACTTCCTCCTTTCCAGTTTAGATGCCATTTATTTCTTTTTGTCTGATTGCTATGGCTAGGACTTCCAGTACTGTGTTGAATATGAGAGGTGAAAGTGAACATACCTCTCTTGTTCCCGATCTTAAGTGAAGCATTTGTTTTTGCCCATTCAGTATGATGTTGGCTGCGGATCTGTCATACATGGTCTATATTACATTGATATATGTTCCCTCCATTCCTACTTTGCTGAGAGTTTTTATCATAAATGGGTACTAGGTGTTATCAAATACTTTTTCTGCATCTAATTGTATGATCACATGTTTTTTAACTTTCATTTTATGTGGTGTATCACTTTATTGATTTGCCAGTATTGTACCAACCTTGCATCCCTTTAATTAATCCCACTTGATCATGGTGTATGATCTTTTTAATGTATTGCTGGATTTGGTTTGTTCACGTTTTGTGGAGGATTTTAGGATCTATGTTCATCAGGGATATTGGCCTATAATTTTCCTTTTTTCTAATTTTTTAAATTTTTGTTCAGTTACCATTGTTCCACTTTTTTCCCATTGCTCTCCTCTACCCCATCCCCCAAACTCCCACAGTTAATACCTCCCCCCCATTGTCTGTGCCCATGAGTCCTCTATTCATGTTCCTTTTCTTTCTTTATAGTGTCTTTATCTGATTTTGGAATTAGTTTAATGCTGACCTTTTAAAATGAGCTTGGTAGTCTTCCCTTCTATGGAGTTCTTTGGAATTGTTTGAAAAGGATAGGTGTTGTTAGTTCTTCTTTGAATGATTGGTAAAATTCATATGTGAAACTATCTGGTTCAGGACATTCGTCTTTTTGGAGTTTATTGATTACTGCTTTCATTTCACTTGGTGTAGTCTTTCCACTCAGATTCTCTGATTCTTTCTGATTCAGTTTTGGAAGATTGTATGTTCCTATGAATTTATCCATTTTTTCCAGATTGTCCAATTTTATGACATATTTGTAATATTTTCTTGCAATGCTTTTAATTTCTTTGATGTCAGTTTTTATTTCTCCTCTTTTATTTCTGATTTTATTTACTTGGGTTCTCACTCATGATGAGTTGATGAGTTTCTTGATGAGTTTGGTTAAAGGTTTGTCAATCTTGTTTATCTTTTCAAAGAACCAGCTCTTGGTTTCATTGATGTTTTGTGTTGGTTTTTTTTTAGACTCTATTTTGTTTATTTCTGCTCTGATTTTTATGATTTCCTTCTTTCTACTCATTTGGGGCTTTATTTATTGTTCTTTTTCAAGCTTCTTTAAGATGAAGTTAGATTGTTTATTTGAGCTTTTTCTTGTTTCTTGACATAGACCTATAATGCTGCGGATTTCACACTTAGGATTGCTTTTGCTGAGTCCCACCGATTTTGGTTTGCTGTGTTCTCATTGTCATCTGTTTCAAGGTATCTTTTGATTTCTTCCTTGATCTCATTGTTAACCCATTCACTGTTTAGTAACATGTTATTTAGTGTCCATGTCTTTGTATATTTTTTAGTTTTTTTCCTTGTAATTGTTTTCTAATTTCATAGCATTCTGGCCAAAGAAGATGCTTGATATGATTTCAAACTTCTTAAATTTTTTGAGACTTGTTTTGTTTCCTAACATGTGGTCTATCCTAGAAAATGTTTTATGTGCACTTGAAAAGAATGTATAATCTGCTGCTTTAGGCTGAAATGCTCTGAAGATATCAATTATATCCATCTGATCTAGTGTGTCATATAAAGCCACCATTTCCTTGTTCATTTTCTGTCTAGAAGATCTATGTATTTATGTCAATGGGGTGTTAAAATCCTCTACTATGATTGCATTACTGTCAACATCTCCCTTTAAGTCCATCAAGGTTTATCTGAGAGTTTCCTGCCAATGTTCTCCTCTAGGACTTTGATGGTGTTGCGACTTATATTTAAGTCTTTTATCCATCTTGAGCTTATTTTTGTGTATGGTGTCAGCTGAGGATCCAATTTCAATTTTTTGAATGTAGCCGTCCAGCTCTCCCAACACCATTTGTTGAAGAGGCTATTATTGCTCCATTTTATGCTTCTGCCCCCTTTGTCAAATATTAGATGTCCATAGAGACCTGGACTTATTTCTGGGCTTTCTATTCTGTTCCACTGGTCTATGGGTCTGTTATTGTGCCAGTACCACGCAGCAATTTTTTCACTGATATGTCTCCTAAAGCAAGGGACATAAAGGAAAGAATAAACAAGTGGGACCTCATCAAAATAAGAAGCTTCTGCACGGCAAAAGAAAACATCAGCAAAATGAAAAGGGAGCCAACCATATGGGAAAATATATTCGCTAATGATACATCAGATAGAGGTTTGATCTCCAAGGTATATAAAGAACTCGCTTGACTCCACTCCAAGAAGACAAACAATCCAATCAAAAAAGGGGCAAAGGACCTGGGCAGATGCTTTTCCAAGGAGGAGATACAGAGGGCCCAGAGGCATTTCAAAGGATGCTCGGCATCACTAGCCATCAGAGAAGTGCAGATCAAAACCACCATGAGGTACCACCTCACACAGATCAGAATGGCCATCATAAACAGATCAACAAACAACAGGTGCTGGCGAGGCTGTGGAGAAAAGGGAACCCTAGTCCACTGTTGGTGGGAATGCAGACTGGTGCAGCCACTGTGCAAAGCAGTGTGGAATTTCCTCAAAAAGCTTAAAATGGAACTGCCTTTTGATCCAGTGATTTCCCTGCTGGGACTATACCCTAAGAACACCAAAACACCAATACAAAAGAACCTATGCACCCCAATGTTCATAGCAGCACAATTTACAATAGCCAAGTGTTGGAAGCAACCTAAATTCCCGTCTGTAGATGATTGGATCAAAAAATTATGGTACATATACACAATGGAATACTACACAGCAGAAAGAAAACAAGAACTACTAAACTTTGCGACAGCATGGATGGAACTGGAGAGCATCATGCTAAGCGAAATAAGCCAGGGGGCGAAAGACAAATACCATATGATCTAACCTATAAGTGGAACCTAACCAATACAAAGATGCAAGGAAAATAAGACCAGCAACACTGAAAGGAAAAGAAATCAACAGAGACAAGAGGGAAGGAGGGAGGGGAGGCAGGGACAAGGAAGGGAAGTGGAAAGTCAAGGAACATATAGTAAGGACTCATGGACAAAACCAAAGGGGAAGAGCTGAGGGAGGGAAGGAGGGAGGGGCAAGGGAAAGAGGTGGGGGGTTGGCAGAGACAATGGTATTTGAAAAAATAAATTAAAATAAAATTTAAAAAGAAAAGTCCATCAAGGTTTGCTTTACATATTTAGGTGCTTTACATATTTTATGTCCATCAAGATTTACTTTATGTATTTGCTTTACATATGTTGGGTACATAAATATTTAAAAGGGTTATATCCTCTTATTAGATTGTTCTCTTTATCATTATGTAGTGTCCTTTGTCTCTTACTATAGCCTTTAACGTTTGTTTTATCAGGTATAGGTATTGCTACCTATGCCTTTTTTAAATTTTCCTTTTGTATGAAATATCTTTTTCGATACCTTTATTTTTATTCTGTATGTATCTTTAGTCCGGAAGTGGATTTCTTGTAGATAGCATATATGGGTCTTTTTTTCTTATTGATTCAGCTCCTCTATGTCTTTTTATTAGAGCATTTAAGCCATTTATATTTAAAATGATTATTGATATGTACATATTTATTGCCATTTTATTCTTTTAACTATGTTCCCCTGTTTCTCCTCCTCCCCCTCCTCCTCTTCCTCCTTCTTCAAGTAGGCTCTGTAAAGTTTGTTGTAATACTGGTTTGGTCATACAAAGTCCTTTAGCTTTTTCTTGTCTGGGTAGCTCTTTGTTTCTCTGTCAATTTTAAATGATAGCCTTGTTAGTTAAAGTAGACTTGGTTGTAGGTCCTTGAATTTAATCCCTTTGAATATTTTATGCCAATCCCTTACAGCCTGAAATGTTAAGAAATCAGTTTAATGTTATATTTTGAATACTGGGTTTTAAATGTGGCTTAGGTTATTGATAATGTCTAAGCTCTGTTATGTAAATTCCAGGAGAACTTCTGAGATCAAAGGAGACAGACCCAGTTTTTTCTGTAACAGGGGTGCTTGCTTGTTGTCGTAGACCTGAGCCATGTGTATGATGCTGTGCAATGCTAAATACATTTTGATTGCTATATTTTTCTTTATATATAAATGGAAATTACTTGAAAATAACATTTTAAACATGAAAACATATAAATTCTTACTTGAAAATATAGTAAAGTTATTCTTATAAATTCTTTCAAAATAAATTGACCTTTAAAAAGTCAAAAAAAAAAAAGAAATCAGCTGACATTTTATGGGAGCTCCATTGTAGGTAGCTAACTGTTTCTCTATGGCATCTCTCTTTGTCTTTAATCTTTGCCGTTTTAATTATGATGTGTCTTGGTGTGGGTCTCTTTAAGTTTATCTTGCTTGGGACTCCCAGTGACTCCTGGACTAGTGTTTCTTTTTCCTTCCCCAGGTTAGGGAAGTTTTCTCTCATTGTTTCTTCTAATACATTCTTGATACCATGCTCTCTCTCTCTTCTTCTTCTGGTATCCGTATGATGTGTATATTATGCTTCATGTTATTTCAAAGGTCCCTTAATGATCCTCAATTTTTAAAGTTATTTTTTTCATTGTGATGCTCTGATTGGGTCTTTTGTCAATACCTTGTCTTACAAATTTCTGATTTGACCCTCTGCTTCATTCAGTCTATTTTTTATTCCTTCCAGTGTCTTTGTTTCAGGTATTGTCTTTTTCATTTCTTTTTTATGGTTTACATGTCCTTTTACATGCTGTTGATCATCCTTACAACCATTATTTATAATCTATATCTGATAAATTTCTTGCCTCCATTTCAGTTAGCTCTTTTTTCTGGACATTTCTCCTGTTCTTTTATTTGTGGCCTGTTTCTTTGTCTCTTCAATTTAGCTGGCTTTTTTTGTTTTTGTCCATGTGTTAGGTAGACCTGATATGATCCCCAGTCTTCATGGGGTGACCTTATGAAGTAAGTGTCCTGTGGGGTCCAATGGTTCAGTCTCCTTGATCACCTGATCTGGGTGCTCCAGGAACATACCTTGTGTGGATTATTTGGGCCCTCCTGTTGTAATTGAGTCTTGATTGCTATTAGGTTGTTTGTACATGGGATTGACCCTGAGGCTAGCTGACCATGAGGCCCAACCTTGTTTACTGAGTGTGAGCGGCTATTCAGGTGCTGACCACATGAAGCAGAATTCACCTCAGCAGAGTTTTGTGCCTGCTGAGATATCCCTTTGAATATGCCACTTGTGAAGCTTATTGGATCTTGCTCTGATATGTCTAAAGCTTGCCACTGAATGTGTTGGTTCTGCATCTCTTGGGAAGGACTCTAGTGCAGGCCATTGTAAGATTCTGCCTGTGACTAGCTCTCAACAACCTGTTTGGAGGAGTCTCAATGTGGCTTCTCTAATCCTTGGTTATGAGACTTCTCTTCAGCTGGTCTTCTGTTGGTTATTCAGGATGATTGTTCTATAATTAAGTTGTAATTCCAGTTTGCACCTGGGAGTAGGTGAGTGTAGGTTCCATCTACTCTGCTTCCATCTTGCATCTCCTTGAGTACTTAACCCTGGCTCTTGCCATTAGCTCATGTTGGATGGCCCTTCCTGCTTCAAATTTACCAAAAGCATTAATCAAGGAAAGTTAGCAAAACGTCAGGCTCAGGTCTGGATAAGGGATGCAACTCACAGAAAGAAGAATGGGGAATGTAGAACAGCTACAGCTGATGTCAAAAACAATAACAATAACAACAACAGAAGATTTCAGAGTTCTCTAAAAGAAAACTGGCTGTGAATAATATAGCTGGTATTTGGAGAGGTAAACATGATTAATGATTAAGGATGTGGAACAGTTACTCATTTCAAAAATCCCAAAGTCCAAGCTTCCCTTTTTGCTAACATCTTTGCAATTACCAGTCATGCAGAAGCCAAACCAATCACAGAACTTCTTCCTGGGATATTAAGTCAGCTTGGTGCTGGCATCTTAACAATCTTAGGTAGTTAGCTGAACACTTTTCTTGGCAAGTGTAGGATAGCAAAGCACCAAAACCAGAAGACACTGATGAGGAGGAGGAGGATGTTGCAGATCTTGTGGAAAATTTTGATGAGGCATCAAATGATGAGGCTAACTAAAATCTTTTCTGGGTTTTGGAAGCTGGCATGGACTATATTTAGCAAATTAGTGATGTAATTCCAAAGTTTTACAGACACGGAGAACACCAGTTGTTACCAGTTCAGTAATATAAATATTTTGTACATTAATAATGCTGTCTGTTCAGCATTTTTTAGTCATTTGATTTTGCACTTTGCACTTCCTTACAGGATATGTTCTTTTGATCCAGTTATGAAGTATTGATGCAGTTTGGGGAATGTTTTGATTTTCGATTCTTGTTTTTTTTCTCTTTTGTTTGGGATATTTTTGATATATGTATGTTTAAATATGCATGTGGGTAAATATATATACAGTGGAGACAAAATTGGAAAATATTTCTATTTATCCTTTTTCCCCCAGTAGAAATAAAACAAATATTTACAAAAAAAAAGGTACTTAACCTTAATCACATCTATCAAGTGCCTTTTGCCAAGTAAGGTAATGTGCATATATATGGCTCTGGGTATTAGGATGTGGCCATTTTGGGGGACCATTTTTCTGTCTACCACACCATCTTAAGCATATTAGACTTTTGGATCCATAAACATGAGATACAGTGGTACTTCTCACTCATAGTTAATTTGTTCTAGAATATTTTTTTCTTATCAAAATGCAATGAGTACAGGGTTTGATGAGTTCTGAAGCCTATGAGTACCAAGCTATGACTGTATTTCTATTCATTTAGGATGTCTTTCATTTCTTTCAATGTTGTTCTGTATATTTCAGGGTACAGATCTTACACTTATTTTTTAGATTTGTTCCTCAGTATTTTATTCTTTTTGAGCAATCATAAAATGAATTATATTTTTATATATTGATCTTGTATCCTGCAACAGTGCTGAACTTGTTTATTCTAATACACTTTTATGGATTTCTTAGAACTTTCTATATTTATGATCATGTCTGTGAATAGAGATAGTTTTATCCCTTCCTTTTCAATTGGGTTGCCATTTATTTTGTTTCCTTGCCTAATTTTTGTGGCTAGAATTTCCAGTGTGTTATTGAATTAAAGTAGTAAATGCACACATCCTTGTTTTGCTTTTGATGGCAGTGGGTAGGTATTCAGTCTTTTATCGTTGACTATGATGTTAGCTGTGTGTCTTTTGTAAATGTCCTTTATCATGTTGAGGATTTTCCTTCTTTCCTAGGGTGTTGGATTTTCTCAAATGTTTTTTTTTTCCCTGCTTCCTTTGAAATGATCTGTGTTTTTCAAAAAAAAAAAAACAACAAACAAACAAGGTAATTGATGTATCATTCACATATCTAAAAAATCACCATTTTAAAGGGTACAGTTCAGTGGGGGGTATTGTTGTTCAGGGGCAGTTGTCTCCATTTTCCCCCCACCACTCACCCAATCCCTGCCCATCCCCACATCCTACCCTCGATCCTTCCCCACTTTGGCTTTGTCAATGTGTCCTTTATATATGTTCCTTGACAACCCCTCCCTTTATCTCTCATATTATCCCCCTCCCCGATTCCCTGCAGTTACTGTTGGTTTGTTCTTTATTTCAATGTCTCTGGTTACATTTTGCTCGCTTGTTTTGTTGATTAGGTTCCACTTATAGATGAGAGCTTATGGTATTTGTCTTTCGCTGCCTGGTTTATTTCACTTAGCATAATGCTCTCCAGATCCAACAATGCTGTCGCAAAGAGTAGGAGCTCCTTTCTGCTGTGTAGTATTCCACTGTGTAAATTTACCATAGTTTTTTGATCCACTCATTCATGGTGGAAACTTAGCCTGGTTCCACCACTTGGTTATTGTAAATAATGCTGCTATGAACATAGGGGTGCATAGTTTCTTTTGAATTGATGTTTCAGGATTCTTAGCATATAATCCCAGCAGTGAAATTCCTGGGTCAAATGGCGGTTATATTTCTACTTTTCTGAGGAAATTCCATACTGTTTTCCACAGTGGCAGCACCAGTGTGCATTCCTACCAACAGTGAACAATGGTTCACTTTTCTCCAAACCTCGCCAGCACTTGTTGCTCCTTGACTTTTTAATGATGGCCATTCTGACTGGTGTGAAGTGGTATCTCATTGTGGTACTAATTTGCATCTCTCTGATGGCTAGGAATGCTGAACATCCTTTCATATGTCCCAGGGCCCTCTGTATGTACTCCTGGGAGAAGTATCGACTAGGTCTTTGTCCATTTTTTAATTGGCTTGTTTATCTTCCTGGAGTAGACTCATGTGAGTTGTCTATATATTTTGGAGATCAAACCTTTGTCCAAGGTATTACTTACAAATATATTTTCCAATAGAGTCAGTTCCCTTTTCATTTTGCTGCCGTTTTCTTTAGCCATGCAAAAGCTTCTTATTTTGAAGAAGTCTCATTTGTTTATTCTTTCCTTTATGTCCCTTGCTCTAGTGGACATATCGGTAAACATATTGCTGTGTGGGATATCTTGAGAGTTTCCTGCCTATGTTCTCCTCTAGGACTCTTATAGCATTGCCATCTTTTATCCATCTTGAGTTTATTTTTGTGTATGGTGTAAGTTGGTGGTCAAATTTCAATTTTCTGCATGTAGCCGTCCAGCTCTCCCAACACCTTCTGTTAAAGAGGCTGTTTTTGCTCCATTTTATGCTCTGCCCCTTTGTTGAATATTAATTGACCAGAGAAACTTGGGTTTACTTCGGGACTCTCTATTCTGTTCCATTGATCTATGTGTCTGTTTTTTTGCCAGTACAAGACTCTTTTGATTACAGTGGCCTTGTAATATAGTTTAATGTCAGTTATTGTAAGCCCCCCTACATTTTTCTTTCTCAAAATTGCTGTGGCTACTCAGGGTCATTTATGGTTACAATAAATTTTTGATATATTTGTTCTATATCTGTGAAACATGTCATTGGTATTTTGATTGAAATTGCATTGAATCTATAAATTGCTTTGGGTAGTATGGACATTTTGATGATGTTAATTCTTCCCATTCATGAACATGGTATATGCTTCCATTTATTTGTGTCTTTCTTAATTTTGTTCTGCAGTGTTCTGTAGTTTTCTGAGTGCATGTTGTTTACCTGCTTGGTTAGGTTTCTTCTTAGTAGCTTTATTTTTCTTGTTGCTATAGCAAATGGGATTTTTTTTTCCTGATTTCTGCTTCTGTTATTTCATTGGTATACAAAAATGCCTTTGATTTCTGATATTCACTTTGTATCCCACTTTTTTGAAAAATTCACTTATTAGGTCAGGTAGTTTATTGGTGGAGTCTATAGGGTTTTCTAGGTACACTATGAAGTCATCTACCAACAATGACAGTTTTGCTTCCTCCTTTCCAATTTAGATGCCTTTTATTTCTTTTTCTTGTCTGATCACTATGGCTAGGACTTCCAATACTATGTTGAATAGAATTAGTAAAAGCAGGCACCCTTGTCTTGTTTGTAATCTTAATGGGAAAGCTTTTATCTTTTGACAATTGAATATGATGTTAGCTGTAGGTTTCTCATATATGACCTTTATTATATTAAGTTATGCTTACTCTACTCCTGCTTTGCTGAATGTTTTTTATCATAAATGGGTGCTGTACCTTGTCAAATGCTTTTTCTGCATCTTTCGATATGATAATGTGATTTTTGTCTTTCCTTTTGTTTATGTGAAGTATTACGGTTATTGATTTCTGAGTATTTTACCATCCTTGCATCCCTGTGATGACTCCTACTTGATCATGGGGAATGATCATTTTAATGTATTGCTGGATGTGGTTTGCCAATATATTGTTGAGGATTTTAGCATCTATGTTCATCATTGATATTGGCCTTTAGTTTTCGTTCTTTGTTGTGTCTGTATCTGGTTTGGGGATTAGGATGATGCTTGTCTCATAAAAAGAGTTTAGGAGTCATCCCTATTACTGTATTTTTTAGAATAGTCTCAGAATGATAGGGGTTAGCTCTTTTCATGCCTTTTTTTTAGAGATTTTATTTATTTTATTTTTATATAGGGAAATGGTGGGAGAAAGGGAACGGAAAAAAATCAGTGTATCATTTCGTGTGGCATGCTGCCCACTTAGAACCTGGCACACAAGCCAAACTTGTGCCCTGATTGGGAATCGAGCCAGAAATCCTTTGCTTCACTTTCCATCTCTCAATCCACTGAGTCATGCCAGCCATGGCTTCTGTCAATGTTTTGTAAAGTTATCATGTAAAACTGGAGGAGAATCAGGTTGGCATAGGAGTGAGTGGAAGTCAAGCTGACCTCCTCCCAGGACAAACCTGGAATTACAACTAAATTGTGGAGAAATCACCTGGAACAAACAACTGAACAATAGTTAGAGAGGAGCCTTATAACCTCGGACAGAAAGAAGAATCAGATTTAGCACAACCTAACTAGTAAGGAGTGCAGTAGAGACTCCAGAAGGCAGTCGGGGCATCCACGGGTGGCAGCACAAGAAGGATATTGAAACAACCAGTTGGATCCCCCTGAGAATCGTAGGGTCTAAATCATGAGCGGGGATTTCCAGCCTACAGTGCCAAAGCCCAAAAAGTACACAGAAAACATCCAGTTGCAAAAAGCAGCAGGGTTGCTCTCTGCCAGAGACAGGAAGCTGGAGACACAAAGAGCCATTTAAAGGGACAACACATAAATTTTTATTTGAAACCACTTACCCTCAGCTTTGGCAAGGTAGGGGGGCAGAGTGGGATAGAGATATCTGAAGAGAGACAGCGATAGGAAGCTTTGGGGAGAGAACTGAGGGAGTAGCTGGTGGGATCCCAGTGCTGATTCCTTCCCCATATGGCAGCAGTCATCTTGCTCGGGCAGACCACTCACCTAAGCAGAAGCAGCATGAGAGGACACGATAGCCCAATGCCCAGGAGGGACTTGGCCCTGCTGAGCATAGAGTGGCAGCCACAGATAGTAGATCCCTGGCTAAAGAGAGCACAGAGAGATCCAGAGACTCTTGAGGAGAGACTGGAGACAATGCTTTGGGGAGAGAATGGAGAGAGTAGCTGGCAGGATCCTGGGGCTGACTGCACCCCCATCCCATAGCAGCTGTCTGGCTCCAGCTGAGCACGTCCCAGAGAGGCAGCAGGAGTGAGAAGACCCAATATCCCCATGCCCAAGAGTGACTCTACCCCACCCTGTGGTGTCCCTAAACCATCCTGCTGAGGGCACAGTGACAAGCTGAACAGCTGTAGGAGACAACCACAGACAATAGGTTCTTGTAAGGCTCAAAGAGACTGCCTAAGGTCAGACAGAGTCAACATCAGACATCACCAGAGGCAGATCCAGAAACAATAAAACAGCAGTTCCCTGCCATAGAGGTTCACAACCACAAACTCAGGAAATCAAGACCAATCAATTTAAGAAGAAGAAGCAAAAAAGAAGAGTCTCACAAATAATGGACAGACAAAGAAACATCCCCACCCCATTGAAGGGAAAGGAGGAATCCCCAGAAAGAGAAACAAATAAAATAGAGGCAAAAAAACAATCAGATATTGAGTTCAAAACAATGGTTCTAAGGAAGCTCAATGAACTCAGTGAGCTCATAGGAAATTACTAAATCCTACAGGGAAACTACAAGGATCTTATAGAAACCTATATCAGCATGAAAAAGGACATAGAAACTATCAAGAGACAAGAAGAAATGAAGAATACCATTTCTGAATTGAAGAACACAGTAGAAGGAATCAAAAACAGGCTAGATGAAGCAGAGGATAAAATCAGTGAACTGGAGGATAAGGTAGAAAAAAGCTCCATGAAAGATCAAGAAAATGAAAAAAGACTCAAAAAGAATGAAGAGGCATTTAGGAAAATGCAGGACAACTTGAAATGTAATAATATCCATATAATAGAGATACTAGAAGGGGAAGAGGATGAGAAGGGATAGAGAACTTATTTGAAAAAGTAATGATGGAAAACTTCCAGAATTTGAGGGTAGAAAAAATCTACTAGTCCAGGAATCACAGAGTATCTCATTCAAGAGGATCCCAATTAGGCCCACTCAAAGACACATTATAATTAAAATGAGATATATCAAAGACAAACAGAGAATCCTAAAGGGAGCGAGGGAGAAAGTGGCAGTAACATACAATGGGGCCCTGGTTTGGCTAGCAGCTGACTTCTCAACAGAAACACTACAAGCCAGAAGAGAATGGCAACAAATATTCCAAGTCATTAAAAGCAAAGGCCTGCTATCAAGACTACTCTACCCAGCAAAGCTCTCAAAATGAAAGGTTAAATAAGGAGTTTCCCAGACAAAAGAAGGCTAAAAGAATACACCTCCACCAAATCAGCATGGCAAAATATGTTAAAGGGACTGCTTTAAGAAGATGAAGAAAAAGAGTCTATGAATACCGAGTTCCTTTCACAGCACCAATATTTGATATTATCGATATTTTTAATACTTAGTAATCTGATTGTGACAATGATGTGCTATTTTACTTGTTACTTCATTATTTGTTGAAACTAAACCTGGTTTTGAGTATTTCTTTCCTATTTCTATTATTTTTCAAAAGCTTTAAATGACTTTTTGGTATTCTTTGTCCATTTTCTGATTAAATGTTTGTAGAATGTTTTCCCTAAAAAAATAATAAAGGAACTATTAACCCTTTTTTAGATGTGTGGCAAATACTTTCTTATTCTCTTACTTGTCATTTAAATTTTTTATACATATATTACTATATAGTCTTAAATGTTTAATATGGTCATATTGTCAGTATCTTGTTTTATAGCTTATGGGTTTAAATATGTTACTTCAAGGTAAGAAAAATATTATTGTGTATTTTCTCCTGAAACTCCTTAGATTTTGCATATTGATTTTTATCTCACCTGAATATTTTTTGTATAATGTGTGAAATAGGACTCTATATTTGTTTTATTTCAAGTAATAGTGGTCCATATACCTTATTTTTTTAATAAGCCTCATTTTCCCCATTGACTTGAAGTATCAATTTAATCATATATTACATTGTTAGGCAAATGTATGTTTGTTTCTAGAATGCTTATTTTATTTATTTGATCTACTTGATTATTTCTATGTTGGTGTCATGTTGGTTTAATTGCTCAGACTCTATAATGGTTTAAACTTTTTAATATTTTATAATTAACCTTGAGATTTAAAAAATAAACAAAGTCAAACTGTATTAAAAAAAAAAGAAAGATAGAAGGAACTCCTACCTTTTGTGACAACATGGATGGAACTGGAGAATATTATGCTAAGTGAAATAAGCCAGTCGGTGAAAGACAAATACCATATGGTCTCACCTATAATTGAAATCTATTCAGCAAAATAAACCACAGGCAAGGAAACACAGAGCAGAATGAAACTGACCAGAAGGGAAGGGGAAGAAAGACAATAGTGGTAAGAAGAAGAAGGGACTGAACAATGAACATGTATGAATAACCCATGGACATGGACAACAGAGTGGGAATCGACTGTGGGAGCAGGGTTGGGGGTGGGATGGGTGGAGGAGGGCAAAGGGGGAAAAATTGAGACAACTGTAATAAATATGATTGAAATATTAAAAAAATGCCACATGAGGAAGAAACAAACCTTTGTTGTTTTGAATTAAAAAAAAAAAAATTCTCCTGTGAAACTGTCCAGGCCAGGGCTTTTGTGTGCTAGGAAGTTTTTGATTACTGCTTCAATTTCACTGGCTATTATTGGTCTGTTTAGGCTTTCTGCTTCTTCATTCAGTTTTGGAAGATTAAATTTTTCTAGAATTTGTCCATTTCACCTAAGTTTTCAAAATTTCTTGGCATATAGGTGTTCATAGTAATTTCTTACAATCCTTTGTATTTCTGTGGTATCAGTTGTAATCTCTCCTGTTTCATTTCTTATTTATTAATTTCTGATTGGGGAGATCCACATTGGGTGCCACATGATGTGTGGTCGCTGTTTGGACTCTAGATGCAGCGGGTAATGCATCCTGCACAGAGTCACCCAGGGTTCCTGTGGATGGAGGAAAATAAAATGTTGTTCCAGACACCTCTCAGTCTGCCAAGAAAAGGGGCTGGTGATTCACTCCAGTGCAGAATGCCCCAAGCCCCTCTCTTGAAGTGGCTTTTATTGAGAAGGATGAGCTCAGCGGTATACATCCTGAATGCAAAGCTCATCAATTGGTGTCAAAAGGCTATGTTTACAGAAAACAGATAAAAGATCATAGATAACAATTGGAGGAACACAGAGATTTGCCTCAGGTCAGGGTCTGGTGGACAGCGTGGTACCCTTTCGGCCCTGAAATCTGGGAAACTGATCACATTCTGTGCTTGACTCCAAACATCAGTAGTCATTAACTCCAGGGCATTCTTAGCAAAGTAAGTTTCATAGGATTTAATGCATTCCTCTTCTAGGCCTACTTGTCCCCAGGAACTGCCTGATCCAGATTAGAGCTCTACTTCCCTTTAGTATTGTTTCAAGCTTGAGCCAGGAGGGTGGAGCAGAGCAGCCAAGAGGTATGGAGATTTCTTTCAGGTAGAATGAGGACTCCGGCCATGACAAAGCTGAGGGCTGAGGGTCTTTTGCCACTTCTCCATGTCCCCCAAGTCCTTCCCTGAAGGCCCCTATGTGACTGTGCCTGTCTTAGGTTGCCCCTGCCATCGAGGGGTCTTACCTGTCATTGACTAACCAGCCATCCTCCGGGGCCAGGCAGGGTGATGTGAGGGAAGCAGGGACTGTGCCCCTGCCAGGGGAACAGGCTTTGTCTCCTCAGTGGCCTATTTTCTCAAGGCCTCCTTGCTCAGCTCCAGCCTTGGGGCCCTCTTGCCTCTTGGCATGGCTACAGTCCCTGAAGTCAGGTAAGACAGTTCTCAAGAAATTCCAGTACTCTTTTTTTTTTTTTTCATTATGAGTCTACCTAAAGGCTTGTCAATTTTGTTTATCTTTTCGAAGAACCAGCTCCTGTATTGGTTGATCCTTTGAATTGTTATTTTAGTCTCTATGTCATTTAATTCTGCTCTGATCTTGGTTATTTCCTTCCTTCTACTTGCTCTGGGCTTTGTTTATTGTTGTTGTCCCTCCAGTTCTTGTAGATGTAGGGTTAGGTTGTTCATTTGAAGTGTTTCTATCTTTTTTAAGTAGGCCTGTATCATTATGAACATCCCTCTCAGGATTACCTTCACTGTGTCCCATAAGTTTTGGACTGTTGTGTGTTTATTTTCATTTGTTTAGAGAAACTTTCTGAATTCTTCCTTGATCTCATTATTAATTAATTCATTGTTTAATGACATGCTATTCAATCTCCATGAACTTGAATGTTTTTGAGTGTTTTCTTTGAGGTCCATTTCCAGTTTCAGGCCCTTGCGGTCCAGGAAAATGCTTGTTATGATTTCAGTTTTCTTGAATTCTTGAGCCTTGTTTTATGTCCTGTCATGTGGTCTGTCTTTGAAAATGCTCCATGTGCATTTGAAAAGAATGTGTATTTTACTTCTTTGGGATGTACTGTTCTATATATATATATAAGTTAATTCCATTTGATCTATAGCATTGTTCAATGCTGCAATATCCTTGTTTATATTTTGTTTGGAAGATCTGTCCATTTTTGTCATTGGGATTTTAGAATCTCCTACTACAATTGTGTTGCTGCTTGAAGTCCTCCAAGATCTTCCTTATGTATTTGGGTGCATATATGTTTATAATGTTTATGTATTCTTGATGGCTTCTTCCTTTGAGTATTATAAAGTTTCCGTCTGTGTCTCTTTTTATGGCCTTTGTTTTGAAATCTATTTTTCTGATATAAGTATTGCTACCCCTGCTCTTTTTACCTGTCCATGTCCTTGGAATATTTTTTTCCAACCCTTCACTTTCAGTCTCTTTAGGTCTTTCGTTTTGAGGTGGGTGTCTTGTAGGCATCATATGTGCAGGTCATGTATTCTTATCCATTCAGCTGCCCTATATCTTTTGATTGGAGTATTTACTCCATTAACATTTAAGATAATTATTGATAGGTACTTATTCATTTTTCCCCTTTGTACCTGTGTTCTTCTCTCCCTTGCTCTTTTTCTTTCTCTTCTTAAAGCAGTCCCTTTAGCATTTCCTGCAATACTGGTTCGTTGAAAACATATTCTTTCAGCCTTCCTTTGTCTGGGAAACTCCTTATTTCGCCTTCCATTTTAATTGAGAGCCTTGCTGGGTAGAACAGTCTTGGTTGCCGGCCTTTGCTCTTCATTACTTGGAATATTTCTTGTAATTCCATTCTGGCTTGTAGTATTTCTGTTGAGAAGTCAGTTTCTAGACTTACTGGAGCTCTTTTGTATGTTATTTCCAGTTTCTCCCATGTCGCCTTTAAGATTCTCTCTTTGTCTTTAAAGTTTCACATTTTATTTATGATGTGTCTTGGAGTAGGATCTTTGGTTCCGTCTTGATTGGGACCCTCTGTCCTTCCTGAATTTGCATGGCTTTTCCCCACTCCAGGTTAGAGAAGTTTTCTGTCATTATTTTTTCAAACAGGGTTTTTATTCCTTGCTCCTTTTCTTCTCCTTCTGGTATTCCTATGATTCAGATGTTGTGTTTCATGTTGACTTGCAGTTCCCATAAGTTATCTTCATATTTTTTTTGTCTTTTTTCATGCAGCTGCCCTACCTGGGTATTTCTTCCTACTTTGTTTCACAGGTCACTAATTCAGTCCTCTGCTTCATCCAGCCAGCTTGTAATTCCTACTTGTGTATTTTTTTTTATTTTGGTAATTTATTCTTCATTACTTTCTCGTTCTTTTTTATAGTTTCTATTTCCTTTTTCATACTGTTGTAGTTCCCACTCAGTTCCTTGTAGTTGTCAGTGAGTTCCTTGAGCATCCTTATAACCATTCTTTTGAATTCTATATCTGATAGTTTGCTTGCCTCCATTTCAATTAGCTCTTTTACTGGGGAGTCTTCCTTTTGATTGCGGATTCTTTCTTTGTCTCCCAATTTTAGGTGACTCTTTGTTTGTTTCTGTGATTCCAGATGCTCTGCTTTGCCAGCTGTCTTTGTAGGGTTAACTTCCGTGGTAGGAGTTTCATGGGACTCAGTGATGTGGTCTCTTCGATCTCCTTGACTGGATGCTCTATGGTTTCTCTTTCTTCCGTTTGTGTGAGTTCTCTTGTTGTACTTGGGCTTTCCTGTTGGTGGCTCCTTTGTTGTTGGGTCCTCCCTTCCAGTGGGTTTACTGGTATTCATAATTCCCACCTTGTCTTGTATGCTGTCGTACAGGTGCTGGTTAACAAAGCAGTATTACCAGACTAGCAGACCTATGGCAGGAAAAAAAAAAAAACCCTACCACCACATCAGCAGTCTCAACTGCAATAAAACTAAGATTAATTAATGTGAAGTTGGATTGTAGATATTATATGATATGACAAATGGAATATGAGATGACTATAAGAGGGGAAAATGTTGTGTGGTAAGAGGGAAGATAATTGGTAAGAGTGAGATAGAACTGAGGTGAGGAAAGGGAGAGAGCAAAATTTACAATGTAAGTATAACACAAAAAGGCTATGGGAAGAGTGGGGTAATAATGGGGAAGAGTATACTGTGAGGTTTGAAGTAAATTGAAAAGGCACTGGACCAACAGGAGCAAAATTTCAGGAAGCCCATAGCAGGGTTGATAGCAACAACAGCTGAATGAAATTTAATGAAGGTCAAATGGGAATAAGATTATTCTAGAAAAGCACAAAGTGAATATGAGATGTCTACAGTAAAGAAAAATGATTTTTTTAGAGGATGGGGGAAGCAAACTAATAAGCATAAGGATTAAAGCCCAGGTTGAGGGAGGGCAAAAACGAAAGATAGAAAAAAAAGAAGAAAGAGAAAAAGAAAAAAAGGGAGAGAAGTAACAATGAGATACAATTCCTTACTCCACCCTGATCAGGGACAGGGTGAAGGCAAAATAGAGTAAGACAGTGGGAAAGTATTCTATGGGATTTCAACTACAAAGAAGTAGTGAACAAATAGGAGATCCTTTCGAGAAGTACAGCAGTAACCGTGATATTTCACCCAACTAGCCACTTTTTATAAAAGGTGAAAAAATATAAGACTCTTATTAGAAGGGAAAAAGAATGTGAGCTGACTAGAAAGCAGAGTGCTTATGCCAAGTTAGATGGAGGAGAAGTTTTGAGAGTAAGTGGTAGAAACTTGGCATCATGTGTGAGAAAATAAAGTTATCCACAACAGTAATAAAGCTCAGGAAGATGGCAAAATGGATTAAGAGCAGAGAAGGGTGCTGTGTGGAATTTGGAATAACAATAATATGAGAAGAAATATATAATCTGAATAAAAAGAATAAAAATTAAAAGACCAAGGGTAAATGTGTTCCTGGAATTTCAGGGAAGTGAAAGAAGAAAACTTAAAATGCAGTACGAAAGGGAGAATAAAGAAAATAAATCAAACAATGAAATCAAACAAAACAAAAAAACTAATTAAACAGAAGAAGATAAATTAAAAAAAATATGCAAGTTCTGAAGGATAGCAAAGTGAAATTTGTCTCATCCATTGATGTTCACCTTCTGACTTCTTTCTGGATTGTATCTGATTTTCTCATAGCTCCAGGTCTTATTGTCTTAGGAGAGAGAGAGAGAGAGAGAGAGAGAGAGAGAGAGAGAGAGAGAGAGAGCCTCCCGCTGACTTTCAGTCTGCCCACAGGGTTTTGCTGGTCTTCCTGGATTTTGCAGGCAGAGCGGGGCTGGGCTCCATTTTTCTCCTTTCCTGTGGTTCCACCAGGATGGGGGTCCATCTGAGCTGCAATAATCACAGGTGCCCAGTTTCCAGCCCATGCCCTCAGAGCACTGTGCAGCCCACACTGCCCATTCTGTGCCTGTACACCAGGCGGGTGCAGATAATTCATCTTGTTTTGTAACCCTTTGACCAGTCCCTTGAGTGGGAACAAATCGCATCCCCCATCCCTGCAGCTCCCTGTTTCTTGGCCTGGGCACTGTGCATGAGCAAAGTCCCTGCAGGGCAACTCAATTCCCTTATTGAAAAGAGTCTCTCTGGGTGCTGCTACCTCTCCAAGTCCCTGCCGCCCCACTTTAATCAATCTGTGAGGCGCCCTGAGTAGGAGCAAATGATGCTCCCACTCCTTTTGCTGTCCCAGCCACTAGGTGCCTGCAAGGATCCTTTGTGCACAGAGGCTGAGAACCTCTTTTGAGAGAAGACCCCTTGGGTGCCACCTACCAGTCCTAACAAGTGCCCATTTTTTGACACAGCCCAACTCTGACATGTCCAGAGTCTATCTGGATCATAGCCAGTCGCAGCCCATCTCTTCTCCCAGATCCAGGTGTCACCCAGCTCCCTAGTTTCTCTGGTACTGTCCCAGCTGGAGGCTGCTGCCCCAGCGGGGTACACCACTGGCTGTGTGTCTCTTACTGCCTCTTTATCCCCCAGTGACTTTAAGTGTCCAGGTCCCTCCTGGTACAGGTCTGTGACTTACCCGCTCTGGGAGCGGACGGAGCTGCTAAGTTGCAATCACTGTCCCTGCTCTCCTCAAATGCTCCAGTCTTCAGTGCAGGGCCAGGGACCTTCCTGTCTGCCTACAAAATCTCCTCACTGTCCCTTTTTAAGCGTCCTTTCCAACCGTTGACTCCCAGACTTCATATCAGCTGGGATCCTGTTTGCTGTTCACTCTGTTTTTCAGAAGATGGACTAGGTGTCCCAGTTAGGTGCATGAGCAAGTGGGTTCAGCTCCCACCTACCTTGCTGCCATCTTCCTCTCTGTCTGTGGTTTTTAATATATTCACAGAGCATGAAACCATCACCAGTATGAAATTTCAGGAAATTTTCATTACCCCAGAAAGAAGTCTTGTTTTCATTAGCAATCATTCCTCATTATCCCAGCTCCTTGCAACCACTAATATATTTTCTGTCTATGAATTTGCCTCATATGGACATTTCATGTAAATGGAATCATACCCTATGTGGCCTTTTGTGTCTGGTTCCTTTCATTTAGCACAATGCTTTCAAGATTCATCCATGGTATGGCATGTATGAGTACATAATTCTTCTGATCTCAGAAGGAGGGCTCTTCTCAACTTTCTCTTTCCCTGGTTATCTCTGGCAAACTATTTGGCCTACAGTCTAAATTGTTGTGCTCATGCAGTTACTTGCCTCCTCTTTTGCTTGCCACAAAGATCTTTTTTTTTCTGAAAGAGGCCTTTGATTTGAACTTCCTCACACTCTGTTTTTAATAAAGTCAGTTGTTTTGGGGAAAACTCCATTCTTGTGGACAGCCTTTATCTCTAGGCAAAATCTTTGAACCAGTGCTTTGGGCACTGGGCAGTGACATTTACCTTTGGTCTTCTTGTTTATCTCTTCAGGCATGGAACCTCAGCCCTACATGGCAATCAGGGTAAGGATGATGGCACCCCAATATTCTCAGCCTGCTGTGCCTAGCACAGAGCCTTTGTCCTCTAAGTTGGGGCTGACTTGATGAAGGGAGTCCCTCAACTCTTGGCTATATTCACAAGGAATTTCAGCCCTGTAACTGTTGGAGGTGATGAGAAATGCTGGCTGCTTGCCCCTCTCAATGAAATACTGTATTATTTGTTTGGGAGCTGTGGAAAGAGGGAGTCCATTCTTCTTGGCTACTCCTGCCTGAAATATAGCTTCAGGTAAGCAAGTGTAGCTCATCAAGGTGAGCAGGGGAATGGAAGGAAGAAGGAAGTGGGTTGTGGTTCATATTGCCATAGACCCTCACTGGTATTACTGAGTTTTAGTAGGTTTTCTTAAGTACATATTTTTTTCATTTGCTGCATATATTTAGGACAATTTCCAGAGATTTTAAGTGTTTTAAAGCATTTTTTTTACAAGTTATGGTTGTTTCACTGGGTAATGAGTCCCTAGGAATTCTTATGTTGCAATTCTGGAAGTGGCTCTTCCTCTTATGTTTAGTTATTTATTTTTTTTAGTAAAGTAGAATTTCTCTGTTACAATGGCATTAGAAGCATTGCTGTACTAAATTGTATTGAACTATTTTTTAAATCAGGCTTTTACTGTGTCACATTTATTAGATTTAAGAGTAGCTGATTTTCCTTGCTTCGTTTTTATTTCTGCATATAAATTAACCCTGTTATAATGGTGTTTTAAAAATTATTTTTTATGTATGGTCTAAAATAGTGATCTAGTTTCATTCTTTTGAGTCTGGCTGTCCAGTTTCCCCTACACCATTTATTGAAGAGGCTTTCTCCATTGCATATTCATGGCTCCTTTGTCATAAATTAGTTGCTTATTTATGTGTGGGTTTATTTCCGGGTTCTCAATTTTGTTCCATTGGTCTGTGTGTCTGTTTTTCTGCCAGTACAATGCTGGGGAGTATGATACCTCTGGTTTTGTTTTTGTTTTTTCAGGATTGCTATGGTTATTTGGGGTCTTTTGTGTTTCCATACAAATTTGAGAATTTTTTTGTTCTATTTCTGTAAAGAATGCCATTTGGATTTTGGTAGGGATTGCACTGAATCTATAGATTGCTTTAGGCAATATAGACATTTTAACAATGTTAATTCTTCCAATTCATAAACATTGAATATCTTTTCATTTCTTTGTGTTTTCTTCAATTTCTTTC
Source organism: Pteronotus mesoamericanus (assembly GCF_021234165.1). Taxonomy (NCBI): domain Eukaryota; kingdom Metazoa; phylum Chordata; class Mammalia; order Chiroptera; family Mormoopidae; genus Pteronotus; species Pteronotus mesoamericanus. Next base: position 3,303,703 of record NW_026555144.1, on the reverse strand, counting down.
AACAACATCTTACAGTTTTCAGTGTGACATGTTTTTATGCTTTAAACTTTGATTTTTAGGTTTGATTCCAGCATCTACTGTTGCCACCACTACTAGTTTAAGTACCATGCTGTTTACATCAATATCAAATGTTTTCACCTCCACTGCTGTTACTGGATTCTCATATAAGTTACTGGTTGCAAAATAAGTATTATCATTTTGCATCAGGTCACTTAACTCAATTTTCCTATATAAGCCATGGATCTACTGCATCTCATTAATTGTCATTATGCTCAGACCCATCTGTAAGTGCTGATATCAATGATAACTTTGTTAAAGAACCTAATTGTCATGGCTCTAGCTGTGAGTTTTATATTCACATGATTATTACAGCTTAAAATTATATTTTAAGCATATGATTAATTATAATTTTAATGTTTTGAAACAACTTTTTAAAATTTATTTTTAGAGAGAGAGGAAGGGTGGGAGAGAGGGAGAGAAACATCAATGTGTGGTTGCCCCTCGCTTGCCCCTTACTGGGGACCTGGCACACAACCCAGGCATGTGCCCCGACTGGGAAACATACCAGTGACCTTTTGGTTTGTAGGCCAGTGCTCAATCCACTGAGCCACACCAACCAGGGCTGAAACGACTTCTTGAAGCTAATGTGAGTAGGAAGAGTAGGAGTTTTGCCAAGTATTTCTGAAGGGAAGAATTATTATTATCCATGTGAAAAAGATAACATAAGGAAATAAATGTTGTGGGAGTCTTGCTATAGCAATATGTTCTACATAGACCAGGTTTGTGGTCCTTACATTTTACCTACTGCAACTGTTACATGACAAAAGGACACAGCTGTAGTTTCAGATTTTAATTGACACTGTGATGTCTCATGGCCTCTCTCCTTGAAGGGAACATCTGAATTCTTGGAGCTAAGGGGGTATTACTTATCTTATAACCCTGACTTCTTTGCTATACATCTTCCATTAGTAGAGTAATAGCAAATGTTGAGAATATTGAATTCTGTATATGTTAGGCAATTCTTTTGTATAGGTCTATAAGCTGACTGTGCTTTCGAGGCATCTTCCTGGGGCCATGATGTTCATCATTAATTTTTGTTATTGTAATCTTAGCTGTAATATGGTTCCCCCAAAGCCCTATTATAGAAAGATTGTCACCATTCCTGGGAATAAAACTTGCCAGGAATTGCTTGTGCAATTGGCACAGGTAAACATTAAAATTGCTGATTATCACTTGAGTTATGTTTTCTACCAAGTAAGTAGACTTCCAACTTTGAAACATTACTGATATTCTTGAAACCTTTTGATAGATCTAAGCAATATCCTTCTCAACTACAACAGATATTGTGAATATGATGATGTCTGAGGTTGGAAGTTAAAATTATTGAATAAATTTTATTTTCAATCAAAGACTTGCTCTCTTACCTTTGACAGTTTTATTCTCCTTTCTATCTTGGTGTCCTTGCCTACAAAATGAAATCTTGACCATAGTATTTTTTAAAATTAACTTTAATGAAGTATAACTATATATCATAAAATTAACTTATTTTAAGTATACAATTCAGCATTTGTAATTGTCACTATAATCCAGTTTTAGGATATTTTTATCACCCCAATAATATCACTCATCCCAAAGCAAGTACTAATCTATTTTCTGCCTCCATAGATTTGCCTTTTCTGGACATTTTATGTAAATGGATTGACCATAGACCTAGCCAGTGTGGCTTAGTTGGTTGGAGTGTTGTCCTGTAACCAAAAGTTGTAGGTCTAATTCTCTGTCTAAGCATATGTGATCCCTGGTCCCAGTGTGTACAAGAGGCAACCAATTGATGTTTGCCACATCAATGTTTCTCTTTCCCTTCCTTTCTCTCTAAAAACAATGAAAAAATATGTCCTGGGGTGAGGATACATTTTTTTTTTAAATGCATTGACCATAGTTTCTTTCTTTTTTAAAGTTTAGCCAAAAGTCTCTTCAGATGAAAAAGTCTATATAAATTCCTCACTGTTTGTTTTCTATTAAAAGGGTAACAGATAGTATTATGTTCTTCCCTGCAGCTGGTGCCCCAACAACTTTGGCTGCAATGCTTGGTGGTATAATTTTGAGATTTCAATTAAAATTCCCTGGAGTGGGTGGAGCAATGTCTATAAAGATTTAAGAATTATTAAGATGTGTTTGGATGGTCATTGGAAGTATACTGTATAACAAGCAGTAAGTAGGTTGTATTCTGTAGCTTTTAGGATTAAGGTTTTGCACATCTCATGAAAAGATATGCTTATATTGATGAGTAGAATGAAATAATTAATATCTATCATATTACTCCTTTGAGATGACTACAGTCAAAGATGCTATCAAATTATTGTCAACTTTTAAAGCTAAGAATTTTTATTATTGATCATAGTGTTTAATGCAATATATTGCAATTGATAGAGCTTTTTTCCCTCTAAAAGTTAATTTTTGATTTCCATTAAAGTTGACCCTCTCCTAAAGCTGATTATAAGAGTTTCTTTATAGCTATATACCCATTCAAAATTTGTTTCTGCCAGATAGGAGCTAGTTAGGTTGTAGGTAGAAGAACACTTAGTTACCCATTGCCTTATAGCTACGGTGAGCTGTGTGGCTAGGAGACAGTTGCTACTTAAATCTACCACTTAAATCAGACTTCATTTTAAGGAGTCCTGTTTGTTTTTACCCTAAAAGTTTGATTAGGGCTAAAATGAATATTTCTGCAAACCTGACATAAAGTAAAAGTCAATCCCTTTTAACCTTAAAGTAATTATTCCTAAACAAAGATGTATAACTATCTATTTACATATTCTTCTGCATAACCAACACTTAACTGAATTTGTATTGTGTACTATACTACCTGGCCAACCTATGAGAGCTGTGAAGGGTGTGTCTTGAGAACTTTACTAATTACCATATTTGCAAAAAATATAATTTCCCCCATAAAATACTGAACAAAGAACTGATTATTTCAGTCATGTTGAGTCATTGAAATGTGAATTGGCAGGCTTTTTCGTGACTCTGCTGTTACCCAACCCCCTACCTATCTAAGTCTCAAATTTCTTCCTGCAAACTGGTAACTGTATTACTAACTCATCCTTTATTGCCATTTCATTCAACCTTACTTTATATACTTTCCCATCTTGTCATCAGATATATCTCAAATCCACACCAACCACCTTTAGTTGTTTCTTCCCCCTGTTTATCTTTTCTTCTGCCCAAGTGTATTTACTTGCTCAGATACTTTACCTCACAAATCAGCCTTTTAGAGCAGCAATTTTCAAGTGTCTGCCTACAAATTTATAACCATTTGGGATGATCCTCTACCCTAGGTATAATCAGCAAGTTTTAAGAGAAGTTTGTCATCACTCTCTTATTTTGTATGAGTCTATGAAAGTAATGATGTCCCTTCCTGGCATGGAGGAAGGTACACAGCTGTTGACCAGGGACAGGATAGGAAAATTGGATAGTAGAATCCTTGAAAGGCTGTTTTCACTATTTTGTATAATGATTTTAAGGCAACCAGAATCAGATTTATTTAGATGTAAATCCAAGTTTGGTATGCAACTATTTTCTGTTATTTATAGAATTGTGTTTATATTTCACTACACAGATATGTAGAATTGACTATATTTAGATTAGACCAAAGTTGTAACTTGCAAAATCAGAGTGTGATAGAAACTTCATTCTCAAATCCATTGTTTCTTTTGGTATTAATTGAAATATTGTTATTATTTAAATAGTATCTCTTATGCCAGAGATAATTTATACCTTTTGAAAACAGCATAAAAAAGAAACAAAGATAAATACTATATAAAAAGGTTTAAACAATCTTACAATTTTTTATGACTCAACATTCCTTTATATTTAGGTGGACAGGTTTTAATTTCCTGAAGGTATCACATAACATCTCTGAAAGGTGTTTTGTTTGCCTGTATATCTTTCTTTGGTGGTAGTGATCATAGTTACTTTTTTATTTTAAAAACCATATACACATGCAGTAGATATATAGACATATATCACTTCCTGTAGAGAAAACTGTTTGGTTTTTATCTTTCCAGACTTTCTTCAAACACATACAAACATACATTAAATGTATTTGTTTTACAAACAGTGGGAAAAAAACACACCCATACAATCTTACAAATGTATTTGGAAAAATAGATAAATTAATTTTTAAAAAATCTTAGAATTTGCTGTTTTCTCTTTAGACATCTGTCCTTGTCAGGAAATGCAGACAATTATTTTTTCTATAGAATATTCCACAATTTTTACATTTTTAATTTTTATTTGAAATTTTTTTTATTTTTAATTCCAGTTGACAATATTATATTAGTTTCAGGTGTACAACATAATGATTAAACATTTATATAATTTACAAAGTGATTAACCCAATGAATGTAGATTACTTTTTGAAAAATTTTATTTGGGTAAAGATAAACTCATTTATAAGGATGCACTTTTCATTTTTTATTATTTAAAATTTTTATTTAGCCCTGGCTGGTGTGGCTCAGTGGATTGAGTGCCGGCCTGCAAACCAAAGGGTTGCTGGTTCAATTCCCAGTCAGGCCACGTGCCTGGGTGGCAGGCCAGGTCCCCCCAGTAGGGAGCGCACGAGAAGCAACCACACATTGATGTTTCTCTCCCTCTCTTTCTCCCTCCCTCCTTTCCCCTCTCTCTAAATACAAATAAACTCTTAAATCTTATTAAAAAATAATAAAATTTTTATTTAGATATACTTGGTGTGCAATATTATAATAGTTTCAGGTGTAAGACTCATTTTTTTCCTTCTTCTTTTGTTTGAATGTGGTAGTTACCCAATGTTTGAATTAATAAAGGGAGGATCTCTTGATAGTGTTATTAATTTTCAGCATTCCTGGGGGAGGGTTGCTTTTATATAAGATTTTTTTCTCGGATGAAGAAGGTGATAACATATGGCTATAAAGAATGCCATACAGAATTCAATCATTGGTCTCTCCAGCTTTTTTTTTTTTTTAACATACACCTGTTTTTTATTCTATTTTTTCATTACCATTTTACCCCCTTATACTCTTTACCCCCATACAATCACCACACTGTTGCCCATGTCTATGAATCCTTTTTCCTTTTTGCTTGATCCTTCCACCCCCTCACCTCCCTCTCCAATAGCTCTGTCATCCTGCTTTATGTCTATGAGTCTGTCTCTATTTTGTTTGTTCAGTTTGTTCATTAGATTCCACATGAGTGAAATCATCTGATATTTGTCTTTCTTTGACTGCCTTATTTCATTTAGCATAATGTTCTCCAGCTCCATCCATACTTTTGCAAAGGATAAATTTCTTCATTTTGGCCAAGTAGTGTTCCCTTGTGTAAATGTACCATAGTTGTTTTTTCCACTCATCTACTGATGGACACTTGGGCTGCATCCAAATCTTGGCTATTGGAAATAATGCTGCAATGAACATAGGGGTGCTTATGTTCTTTCCAATTAGTGTTTTGTGTTTCTTTGGATATATTCCCAGAAGTGGGATTGCTGGGTCAAAAGGCAGATCCACTTTTGATTTTTTTTACTTATCTCCATTCTGCATTCCACAGTGGCTGCACCCATCTGCATTTCCACCCATAGAGCAAAAGTGTTCCCTTTTCCCCATATCCTTGCCATCACTCCTTTGTCTATTTATTGATGATAGCCATTCTGACAGGTGTGAGGTGGTATCTCGTTGTGGTTTAAATTTGCATATCTCTGATGATTAGTGACATTGGGCATCTTTTCATAAGTCTGTTGGCCATCTGTATGTTCTCTTTGCAGAAGTGTCAATCCAGGTCCTTTGCCCATTTTTAATTGGGTCCTTTGTGTTTTTGGTGTTGCTTTTTGTAAGTTCTTTCTAAATTTTGGATATTAACCACTTATCAGATATATGAGAGAATATGTTATCTCATCCTGTGGGTTGTCTTTTCATTTTGTGATTGGTCTCCTTTGCTGTGCAAAAAAATTTTTTAGTTCAATGTAGTCCCATTTCAAAATTTTTTTTCTTTTGTTTACCTTTCCTGGGGAGATGTATCAGATAAAATATTGCTACAAACAGTGTACAAGATTTTACTGCCTATATTTTCTTTTAGGATTTTTATGGTTTCGGGTCTCACATTTAAGTCTTTGATCCATTTTTGAATTTACTCTTGTGCATGGTGTAAGGAGATGGTCTAGTTTCATTTTTCTGCATGTAGGTGTTCAATTTTTCAATACCATTTATTGAATAAACTATATTTAGCCCATTGTATGTGTTTGTTTTTCCTGTTTAATATTAATCAATAATAAAGGTGTGGGTTTATTTTTGGGCTTTCTGTTGTGTTCCATTGATCTATGTGTGCGTTTTTATGCCAGTATCATGCTGTTTTTATTATGATGGCCTTGTAGTATAGTTTGATATTAGGTAGTGTAATGTCTGCTTTCACCTCTCTTACTGAACATAGTACTGGAAATCCTTCCTAGCCACCGCAATCAGACAAAAAGAAGAAATAAATGGCTTCCAAATTGGAAAGGAAGGAGTAAAACTTCTTTATTTGCACATGACATGATACTGTACATAGAGAACTCCAAAGATTCTACGAAGAAACTACTAGAACTGATAAGAGTTGTCCTAAAGGCACCTTTACGGACCTCTTAAATCTAATATTGCATAAACATAATGCAGTTATTGTCCTCTGTCTACTTTTTTTATAACTTCCCATTACTTTCCTTACCTCTTTTTCTGCCTTACTGTTTTAGTTTATTTTTAATTTTCACTTACTCATGGCCCCTTGCTTCTACTTCATGTTCTTTCTCAGTCTATTTTCAACTGCCTCTGCTATAGGTCTGATTCTTTCCACACTTTTGGAAATATTTACAAATTTCTGCTAAAGTCTGATTCTTTCCATACCATATTTCTGGAAATATTTCCATATTGCTACTTACAATTGAATTATTTCTGTAGTTCAGAATTTTGGAACATAAGATTCTGGCCTATACTATCCCTGTTTGGCTACAGATTTTTATGCCATACCTTCTCAAAGGCTGCCAGTAGCATATAGGATGGCTTCCTATACTTCAGATGTCCATCTTTATCCCAATCAGCTGTGAACCAGGATCAAAAGACGGAGTTTCTTGAATAAAGTATGGATGCCTGAGCATGATTTCTCAGCCGGAATGGAATAGGCCAATTCCTTTAGAATAGTCAGTGCATGTTGGCAGGCACCATGATGTATGTATTTATCTAGTACAGCCACTAACCTGAACATACTGCTAATTGGGAAATCAAGGCTAATATAAAACAAACAATGGTGTACATATATTTTGTAACATTTTTGTCATAAAACCAGCATTTATTAATTATAAGGGCATTTGAAATGTACAGAAAACCAAAATGAAGAAAATATTTCCAGTCTCCCAAGCCATAATGTTCTGAGCTTGTTCTTTAAGAGCTTAATGTTAAGGAAAAAGAAAAAGTGCTATAGAAGTTCAGAAAACCAAGAGATGACAATGATTAGAGAAGTGGCCAATAAAGTAGGGAAGGAGAAATTTGAGTTAGGCCATAAAGTATACTGAGGATTTCATCTACATAGAGCAGGACATTCTAGTAGAGATGCAATAAATAAAAGACACATAGGAGAGAAGTCTGTGCTGTAGATAAAATTGTGAGAAGCATTTATCTATTAGAGTGGCAGAGATGCATGCCTCGTATGGGCTGTGATATAGAGAAACAGGTACTCTATCCTATTGATAGGAATGTAAATTGGCAAATTTTTTCTGTAGGGCAATTTGGTAAGATACATTTAAACTTAGAGCATGCTGACCATTTGATCCAGCAATTTCATTTCTAGGAGTTAATTACACAATGTACTCATAGATGTATGCAAAAATGGGTGTAGAGAGTTTGTGTATAATTGCAATTATTCTTTCTTTTAAAGCTTAGTAGAACTTGCCAATGAGGTCACTTGGGTCTGGGGTTTTTTTGATGTGAAGAGTTTTGAGGATTTATTCAATTTTTGTATTGGTCACAGGTCTGGTTAGGTTGTAAATTTTACTTTTCTATGAATTTATCCACTAGTTTTAATTTTCAGCAGTCAGGTTACTCCATACCTGGCCACCCACATATCATTTCATACTAAAACAACTTTAACTTCAAATCCACACAACTTTGAGTTTAATTCACATTTAAAATGATGATGCTATAGTTTTTGTCCTGAATCATCAAGGACTAAATAAAAGTCTTTTTTCTTACTAACATTATACATTTTATTTTCTAGCTTTACCATCAATGGCTACCACCACCACTGTCGCAACTACCACCATCATTACCACCACCACCACAACGATTATTGGCTTGAACTTCAGTCAAAAACCATTAATATCACCTGGTATTAATGACACTGTTTTAGTTGGTTTTGCTTCTACACCTTTTACTTTGACTGATAGGTAAACTTTTTATTTGAAAATTTGTGTGTTTCATTTTATTTATCATGTATGGGCATAATTTGCTTCAGAACAGTACTTAAATATTAGGTAAATGACTCAAGAGTTGAAAGAGCAGTTAGAGAAAGGATTTCTTTAGCATAGGAAATTGAACAACTACAGAGACAGTCAAGATGGCAGAGAAGTGAATGGAAGCCACACTGACCTCCTCCTAGGACCAATCTGGAATTACAACTAAATTATGCAGAAATCCCCTGAAACAAACAACTGAATAATAGTGAGAGAGGGGCCTTAAAACCTCTGACAGACAGAGGAATCAGCTTTAGCACAACCAAACTGATAAAGAGTGTGGTAGAGACTTGAGAAGGCAGGCTGGGCACACATGGGAGGCAGCAAAAGAGGGATATTTAAAAGGCCAGTTGGATTCCCCTGAGGAAAGCGGGATCTAAACCATAAGCTGCGATCTCCAGCCTACAGCACCAGAACCCAAAAAGTACACAGATAACATCCAGCTGCGAAAAGCAGCAGGATTGCTCTCTGTCAGAGACGGGCAGCTCGCGATGCAAAGAGCTGTTTAAAGGGCCAATGCATAAATTTTTATTTGCAGCCACTTACCCTGGACTCCAGCAAAGGTGGGTGCAGAATGGGCTGGAGCTGCCTGAGGAGAGACTGGGGAAGGAGGCTTTGGGGAGAGAACTGAGACAGTAGCTAGCAGGATCTCGGTGCTGACTCACTCCCCATATGGCAGCAACCATCTTGCTTAGGCACACCACAATCCTGAGTGGCAGCAGCGTGAGAGGACACAATAGCCTCACCCCAAGAGGCTCTGCCCTGGTCCCATGATACAGAAGCCTGATTGCTGAGTAGAGAGAGCCCAGAAATAAACCCATGTCTTTATGCTCAACTAATATTCGACAAAGGGGGCAGAAACTTGAAATGGAGAAAAATAGCCTCTTCAACAAATGGTGTTGTGAGAGCTGGACAGCTACATGCAAAGAATTAAAAGTTGAGCAGCAGCTTACAGCACACACAAAAATAAACTCAAGATGGATAAAAGACTAAAATATGTCACGACACCATAAAAGTCCTACAGGAGATCATAGGCAGGAAACTCAGATATTCCATGCAGCAATATTTTCACCAATATGTCCCCTAGAGAAAGGGACATGAAGGAAAGAATAAACAAATAGGACTTCATCAAAATAAGAAGCTTCTGCACAGCTGAAGAAAACATCAACAAAATGAAAAGTGAACCAACGGTATATGAGAAACAATATTTTCCAATGATACTGCAGACAAGTGTTTGATCTTTAAAATATATAAAGAACTCACATGACTCCAGTCCAGGAAGACAAACAATCCCATTAAAAAATGGGCAAAGGACCTGAACAGACACTGTTCCAAGGAGGACATAAACAAGGCCCAGAGACATATGAAAGGATGCTCTGCATCACTAGTCATCAGAGAAATGCAAATTAAAAATATAATGAGATACCACTTCACCCTGATCAGAATGGCCATCATAAACAAATCAACAAACAAGTAATGCTGGAGTGACTGTGGAGAAAAAGGAACCTTAGGGGCACTGTTGGTCAGAATGCAGACTGGTGCAGCCACTGTGGAAAACAGTTTGGAATTTCCTCAAAAGATAAAATGGAACTGCCTTTTGACCCAGGAATTATATTGCTGGGATTATACCCTGAGAATCCCAAAACACCAATTCAAAAGAACCTATGCACTCCAATGTTCATAGTAGCATTATTTATAATAGCCAGGTGCTGGAAGCAACTTAAGTGCCCATGAATAAGTGAGTGGATCAAAAACTATGGTACATTTACACAATGGAATATTACATAGCAGAAAGAAATAAAGAGCTACTACCCTTTGCAACAGCATGGATGGAAATGGGGAGTATTATGCTATGCGAAATAAGTCAGTGGATGACAGACAAATACCATATGATCTCACCTATAAGTGGAACCTAATCAACAAAATGAGGAAGAAAAATATAACCAGCAACATTGAAAGAAAAAAGAAACTGACAGTAACGAGAGGGAAGAAGGGAGGGTGGTCATGGGGAAAAGAAGGGGAAGAGTCCAATCAAGGAACATGTTTAAAGGACCCATGGACAAAACCAAAGTGCGGAAGCATTAGGGGTGGGAGGTGGGGATGAGTGGGCCAGGGAAAAGTGATAGCGAGAAAATGGAGACAAATGTATTTGAAAAATGAAAATAAAAAAATGAATTAAGAAAAAAGGGAAATTGAACTACAGGATACTGTTTTCTTCTGAATACCATTATAATAAAATTATTAGTATTCCTAATAGTAGCTAACATTTATTATATAATTACTATATGTTTAGCAATTTAACAGTGCTATACAAATTTTGTATCATTTAACTCTCACAGTAACCCTATAAAATAGGCATTATATTTTTTATCATTTTATAGATAAGAAAATCATAGAACATAGAAACTTTATAGTCTGCCCCAGTCACACATTTGGTAATTGTTGAACCAGGACCAAAACTCAGGCAGTTGAACTCCAGAGCTTATATTCTTATAGTCTGTACCATGTTCCTCTCTAATTATCATTGTTTTTTATTAACTTTTTATTTCGTAATAATTGTAGAGTCACATGTACTTCTAAGAAAGAATACCAAAAATTCTGTCTTTGTACCTAGTTTCTCCCAACAATAACTCTAGTACAGGTACATGCAGAATATTGACATTGACACAGTCAAGATACAGAACAGTTCCATTACCACTAGGATCCCTTCTGTTACCTTTTTTTCTTTTTTTTATTGTTGTTCAATTACAGTTGTCCCCATTTTCCCCCGTTACTCTCCCCTGCCCTACCCACCCCCCATCTCCCACATTCAGTACCCCCCTTTGTCCTTTTCCATGCATCCTTTATACAAGTTCCTTGACTTGATCCTTCCCCCTCTTTCCCCCCTCTGTTATCCCCTTCCTGCTCCCCTCTGGTCACTGTCTGTCTGTTATAGACACACTCACTACCCTCCTTTCCCTGACCCCAAGCAATAATTAACCTGTTCTCCATTTCTATAATCTTGATGTTTTAAGAAATGTTATTCAAATAGAATCATACAGGATGCAATTTTAAGATTTTTTTTAGGATATTTGTAACTAGGCATAATTACTTGAGATAAAGTTGTCACGTTCATTGGTAGTTTGTTCATTTCTCAGGAGTATTCCATGGTATTGTGGATGTACCATAGTTTGTATAACTGTTGACCTGTTGATGGGTATCTAGGTTGTTTCCAGTTTGTGGCTATTAGGAATAAAACTTCTGTGAACATTGTTTACAGTTTGTTTTGTAAACCTAGTCTCGTTTCTCTAGGATACATGCCCAAGAATTGCTTGGGAGGATGGGAAATAACATGCTTATTTTTAAAGAAACTGCCAAGTTCTTTTTCAGAATGGCTGTGCCATAGTACATGCTCAATAGTAATGTGTGAGGGATTCAGTTCTCATTCTTGCCAAGATTTGGTGTTGTCACTGCTTTTATTTTTAATTTTAGTCCTTCTAATAAATATAAAGATACCTCATTGCGGTTTTAATTTACATTTTCCTTCTAGTAATGATGTCGAACATTTTCACGTGTGTATCTGCTATCAGCATATCTTCTTTGGTGTAGTGTCTGTTTATCTCTTTTGTCCTTTTTCTACTTGAATTTTTTTTACTAAGTTTTAAGAGTTTGATATATTCTTGATAACAGTTCTTTATCAGATATGTGGTTTATAATATTTTCCTTAACTCTGTAACTTGTCTTTTTATATTTTCAACATGGTATTTTGCCAAACAAAAACTCTTAATTGATGAGGTCTAATTTACCAATTTTTCTTTTGATGGCTTATTCGTTTAGTGTCAAATATAAGAGCTCTTTGTCTAACTCTAGATCCCAAAGATTTTCTATTTTTTTCTAAAAGTTTTATAATTTTGCATTTCACATTTAAGCTCATGATCCATTTAGAGTTAATTTTTGTGTAAGGTATGAGTTTTAGATTGAGGTTCACTTTTTTTGTTTAAGGATATTCAATTCTTTTATCATCCTTTGTTGAAAGGGTATCTTCTTCCATTGAATCACTTTTGCACCTTTCTCAAAAATGAACTGGACATATTTGTGTTAAATGCTTTTTCAGTCTTAACTGATATAATAATTTAAGATTTTCCTTCATTAGCTTGATGGTATGGTGAATTACATTGATTGATTTTCAAATGTTAAACCAGCACTCAATATGTGGAACAAATACCGCTTGCTATATAACTTTTTAATACATTTTTGGATTCAGTTTCCAGTATTTTGTTTGAGGATTGGTGTATCTAAGTTCATGAGAAATATTGGTCTGTAGTTTTGTTTTCTATCTTTTTCTATTCTACCTCTGGTTTTGATATCCAGATAATACTGGTCTCAGAATATGATCAGGAACTATTCCCTTCTCTTCTGTTTTATAGGAGAAATTGTGTAAAATTGGTGTTAATTCATTAAAGTTTGGCAGATTTCTCCAGTGATACTTCTAGGATTGGATATTATTTTTTGTGAGTTTTTAAATTACTAATCAATTTCTTTAGTGGCTCTAGGACTAATCAGATCATCTGTTTTTCATCTTCAATGCATTTTAGTAGTGTGTGGTTTTTAAGGAACAGGTCTGTTTCTTCTAAGTTTTCAAATTTATGAGTATAAAGTTGTTTGTAGTATTCCATTTTTTGTTCTTTTAATAACTGTAGGGATACAAGGTCTGTCCAGAAGGTATCCAGCCATGTACTATGAAAAATAGTGACATTTATTGGGGAAGATACAAGATAAAAGAAACATTGTACATAGCACAATGACACCTCAGTCCCCTTCAAAGTAGGTACCTTGGGGCCTCACACAGTTGTCCCAATCTCCATCAGCTGCCCTGTAGTATTTTCCTGAATTTCATTGATGGCCTAAAATCTCTTTCCTTTCAAAGGTGATTTTAGTCTTGGAAAGGCCAGAAGCCACAGGGTTCCAAGTCTAGGCTATACAGGGGCTGAGTCACCTGGGTGATTTGATGTTTCACAAAAAATCTCTTCAGGATATGTGGTGCATGAACGGGTGCATTGTCATGATGAAGCAGCCAATCAGCAGTTGCCCATAGCTGTAGCCTTCTGAATCATCCTAATAGTTTCTAAAGAGCAATGAATGTTCAAGCTTAACGCAAAATTTGATGCAGATCTGTTGCTTTAGTTGTTCAGTCATTTTGAATGCGACAGCCACACAGTACACATGCTCATTCAATGGGGTCTACCACCCCCACTGACTAGTACAGTGAAGTTTTCCTTATTCACACATGCATATGCCAGTCCACTCTCTTTGGTTTCCAGGTTACACAGATGTTATGCAAACCATTTTGGTGAGATCAACAATCGCTGCACTTTTTCCAGACAGTCCTTGTATTTCCATTTCATTCCTGATGGTGGTGTTTTGTACCTTCCTTTTATTAATTTTATTGATCTTTTCCCAAAGGAGTTATTTTTGTTTTATTGACTAATCTCTGTTGTTGTCATTTTCAATTTTATTATATATTCAGTATTTTTTTTCCTTCTGACTATGTTGGGTTCATTTTGCTCTTTTTTTCTAGCTATTTAATGTATGAACTTTCACTATTGATTTCAGACATTTCATCTTTTCTATGTAATCATTTAGTACTATAAATAACCTTCTTAGCACTACATTAGTTGTGTACATATTTAGTTATGTTGTATTTTCATTTTCATTCAATTCTATGTACAATTGACCCTTGAAAAATCTGTGTTTTAGTTTCATGTGTCAACTTGTACATACATTTTTCCTCAATAAAAACTGTAAATGTATTTTTTCTTCCTTATGATTTTCTCAATAACATTTTCTATTCTCTAGCTTACTTTATTGTAATACAGAATATAATACATATAATATACAAAATATGTGTTAATTAGATGTTTATGTTATCAGTTAAACTTCCCGTCAACAGTAGGCTGTTAGTAGTTAAGGTTTCAGGGAATCAAAGTTACACATGGATTTTTCACCTGAAACTAATATAAAATAATACTGACTGACAACTATAACTAAAAAAAAAAAACCACAAAAAACTTATACATGGATTTTCAACTGCATGTGGTATCGGTGCCTCTTGACCCTTGTTCAAGGGTCAACTGTACTTGTAAAATTTCTTTTATGAATTCCTCTTTAAGCCATAGATTATTTAGGATTGTGTCATTTAATTTTGAAGTATTTGGAGATTTTTCTTCTTTTATTTCTCTGTTGATTTCATTATAGTATGGTCTTTCTTGGTGAATATTCTTTTTTATTTTTATTAATATTTTATTTATTTTTTAGAGAGAGGGGAGGGGAGGGAGAAATAGAGGGAGGGAAACATCGATGTGGGAGAGAAACATTGATCAGTTGCCTCTCACACTTCCCCAACCAGGGACCTGGCCCACAACCCAGACATGTGTCCTGACTGAGAATCGAACCAGTGACCTTTTGGTTAACATAACTGCACTCAGTCCACTGAGCCAAACCAGCCAGGTCTCTTGGTGAATATTCAATGGGCACCTGAAAGTTGCATTTTTTGCTGTTAGGAATAGTGTACTATAAATTATAATTAGACCCTGTTGCTTCATTGTATTGTCAGATCTGCTTTTAAGACTTTTCTGTCTTTAGTTTTCAGAAATTATATATTGTGTGTATTAATTCTGTTTGGGGTTCACTTAGTTTTTTGAATGGTTTATATCTTTTGCCACATTTGGATTTTTCAACCTCTATTTTTCAGAATACTTTTTCAATCCCATTCTCTATTTTCCTCTCTAATATTTCATCCTTTGATGATACGAACATTACCTCTTTTTTATTACTGTCCTCCAGAGTCCTTGAGATTATTTTCTTTTTCTTTTTCTTTTTGTGCTGATTTTCTCTCTGCTGCTCTGTAAATTCTATTGCTCTATCCTCAAGTTCGCTGATTCTATCCTCAGTCGTGTCCTATCTAGTATCAAACCCTACATGTGAGCTTCTTCAGTTATTTTATTTTTCAGTTCTGTAATTTCCATTTGGTTGTTTTTCATAACTTTTATTTCTTTGGTGAAATTTTCTATTTTTAAGTTATTTCTAGAGGATTTATAATTGCTGTTAGAGAATTTTTTTGATAGCTGCTTTAAAATGCTTTTTGGATAATTCCATCATTTGATACCTCTCAATGTTGGCATCTGTAGATTGTCTTTTCTCTTGTGGGTTGTAATTTTCCTGGTTCTTGATATGACAGGTAATTTTCAGTTGTATCCTGGATATTTTGTATATTGCATTGGGAGAGTCTGAGTCCTATTTAAATATTCTTCTTCTTCTTCTTCTTTTTTTTTTTTTTTAATCAGGCAGTCCTTTTGCTGAGGTATAGCACAAGGGTTGGGTGTGTTGGCATGTTCATCTTTCCACCGGACTCTGATCATACCACTCCAACAAAAGTGGTGCATTGACTCACACTACTTCAGTACAGATGAGTGGTATGGAAATTAACTATGTCCTCCGCCCTACAGACTCCTTCCCCATGTAAGAGGGGCCTTGTATTTTATCACTTTCTTGCCTCTCAATGGGACTGTAAGCTCAGCTCTCAGCTGGTCCCGTGATGCCCAGGACCAGGAAAAGTAGATGATTAATTCATACTACTTAGTGGCTACAGGGTAGAGGCAGAATTTCAGCTTCCTACTGGGCCCCACTGACACAAGAGGAGGGAGGAAGCAGGATGTCAACTACACTGCCTCGTATCTCTTTATTCAGCCTCATTGATGATGGGTTGGTATGAAAGTTTAGGTCCCTAGTGAGCCTCACTGACAGAGGCTCTGGGGAGAAGGGGGATATAATGCTGATTAGCTCTGCCCTGTTCAGTCTTGGTTTTTCCAGTGGGTATGGAGTTTAAGCTTTCCAGTGAGCCTTGCTGACACCAAGGGTGCTGGGAAGTGGAGGCCTTACTAGCCCCTAATTGCATTACCTTTCTTGGTCTCTATGATGCCAAATGAGTATAGAGGTTAGCTCCTCATTGGGTCCCACTGACACTAAATACAAAGGTTGAAGACTAACCACCTAATCCTGTCTCACTCCACCATATAAAGCCTTGTTGCTGCTGGGTGGCAACTTAGGTTCATTTTGTCAGTGGACCGAGATGACAGTACCCTGGTAGGGGAATTGAACTTTGCCTGCCTCTGCTGGACATGGAATTGATGATCACCTCTCTAACCCGTCCTGCTGATACTTGCCCCAGCAGAGGAATCAGATTATTGCCTGATTCTACCAATCAGAGGATCAAAGATCAACTACCTGCTCAGCCCTTTTGATACCCTCTTGCAGGGGAATGGGAATTTTGTTGGATTCTGCCTAGGGAGGGATGGAACATTATCCTCAACCTGCCTACTCAGTTTTGAGGATATTTCTTAGGTCTGGTATGACTCACCTTGACTGAAAGCTGAGAGAGGGAGTCCTATCTCTTTGATCACACCCATGCAGAATGGAGTTATCATCATGCTGTGCTGAGGGGGAAGGAAAAGAGCAGGTTATAGCACTGACTTTAGCTGTTCTTAATAAGATTCAGTAGATTTTTGGAATAAATCTCTATTTATTGTATTTCCATAGGATAATTTCCAAACACTTTGAATAGTTGTTTTTAAAATAATCTTTACCAGTTATGATGATTTTTGGGGGAAGCAGGTATGAGAAACTCTTCATGTACTATTTTCTTCACTAAGTCCTCCAATGTTATCCATTTAAAAAATCTGATCACACTGCACTCTGTTTTTCAGTTCAATCATAACTCTCATGATCACATATCATCAACAGAACAATCTGATAGACATATGGAACCTGAAGTTAGAGGATCAAGAGAAGTACTTTCTTCACAAGGCCACCCAGGTCAATGCTTGGAACCATACATTGATTGAGAATGGTGAGAGAAGGTGAGAAGATGTTCTCATTACCTGCATCGTACAAGTATTTTCAAATGAACAAAAGAGAACAGATCTGTGTTTAATCATCATTTATTTTCCATCCCAATATTGATAATCAACTTAAAAATATTTTTCTTAGGTAATAAGTGCCCAGAATTAGGAACACCTTCATATTTATAGTATATATGAGAAAATTAATGTTACTTTAATATTGTAAGTTCAAATACTTACATTATTATATTCTTATTTTGCTTTACAGATTATTATTTTACATGGAGAAGTGAAAAAAGTGAAATTGGGTGAGAAAAGGTAGAACCTGAAATTCTCTAGCATGAAAAATTAAAGATCTGTCTCTTTCATTTTCTTTTCTAATTGTAGTTGATTTCCACTTAGTTTGTCACTCCAGATTACTTTTACCAGGCCTTCTGTTGACTTGAGATTTTTTTTAAGGCTGGAAAGACAATTGGATTTTGTCCTGTCACAGCAGGAGGCATTAGAAGATATCCTGATCCCTTTAGACAAATCTTTAAAGGACCAATGTAGATCTGTTTATCTGAAATATGCAGTTGTGGAGCATGAGGGGAGGTAAGTATCTGAGTAAAGATCAAGGAATGGGGCAAGACTTAGCTACTAAAAAGGGGGAAAATGAAATTGAAAGGCCTGGAATAAAAATTGGTAGAAAAGGGCATGTTTTTGTAGTTGCCATTTATCATTTTATTTGACTATTTTGTTTATCTTTTTGGGATGCTTGAAAATAATGTTCTGGCAGTTTTTTTTCTTTTTTTAGCTTTTTATAGACCATTAGTAATTTCATGTTTGACATGCATTCTCACTCCCAGGAGCATGCCCATGCCTCTCCCTTCCCGTCTTCTTCCCCCACAGGCATGCATCTCCTAAACTCTTAAGAGATCACATGAAGCTTGCAACCAGGGGAGCAATGGGCAGCAGCAACTCGTCTCAGGCTAATCCCCTGAACCTGTCCCCAAGACACTTTTTCTCTGACACTCCAGTGAGCTGACAGCAGCCTCACCTCAACTCATTTCTTTCCCACAGTGTTTCTAGGAAACCAAAGCAGCCCCACTTAGTCTCCTATTGCTTCTTCTATCCTAAGCGCTTCCTTATTTCATTGTCCCCAGCTTTAATAAACATACAGTCAAAATCACTTGGACTTGTGTTGTTAAATTTTTCTTACACAAAGTTAAGAACCCATACTCTATAGGCAGCTTGAGGCAGACCCACTGAGGTCCTGGTCCCTGTCTGGTAACATTTTCTGGCAACCAATATGGGATCTTGTTTGCTGAGGCTACACAGCCCAGCTGGCTCACTTCTACTACCTCTGTAACTTTGAACTTCAATGGTAACAACTGGTGCCATTTTGCCATCAACATCACTGGAAACATGATGCTGTGACCTGGATAACTTTATTGCCCTTCTTGTCTCACTTTGGAAGCCCATCTGCATCACCTCCTCCTGAAATGAGACTCAACTATTTAACTGAACTACTTATATTCAGGACTAAATAATTGAGTCAGTGAAATATGGAGCAATGTACCAACTTCACTTTTGGAACGTAAACCTTTATTATTTAAAAGGCAGGAGTGAAGACACAAAACTTCTGCCATTTTGAAACTCCTTTCCCTTTCCTGACCAAGAAGTTCAGGCAAGAAAAACCTACTTCTGGAAGATCTTAGGATGTTCCCGTTAGCCTTATTTGAATGAACTACAGTACACAAAAGGGCTTTAGACAGATGATACACCTTCATCCAGAGAAACCCCTTCATCAACTTAATCTGGGACACTGTAAAGTTGGTCCCTTCCTCTATCACCTGGTTCTTACCTATCCTCAGACTTTTAGTTACTTTAATTGTCCTTCTCATTTTTAGGTAATGCCGTTTTAACCTTCTTGTCAAATTTGTCATTTCTAAAATACAAAAATTCCATATCAAGATTATGATGTTTCAGGGATTCTGGCCCATTTGTAACTTTAGAAGAATCAGCTAACAGCCTCTCTGTTCTAGTCTCAGATCCCTTTCTCTTCTCTCCCTTAGATCAGGCAGGAAGAGACTTCCATAACCTACACAGGCAGAGACCATGGCCCTTGTCAGCAGAAAGCATTACAAACAACAGACCTTCCTCATTCATCATCCCTAAAAGATTTCAAGGATGGAAGTCTCTGATGGGAGTATGAGGCAGGATAAGAAACTAGGAAAATTCCTTGGCAAGTGAAATGGGGAAACTGAGACTGTTCAAAAAACTGTCCAAGCAGTTTACAGCCAGATACAGAAGGTCACAAGGGCAAAGAGCCCTGGGTGCCTAGCAATGGTCAAAACTGGTGCCATACTTCACTCCCATGGTAGCCTTTCCTCCCCTGGCCTATTGCTGGCCATGTTGTTTATACCCCCTGAACTTTCCTCCCTGGAGATAACATCTAGACTTCAGTTGTATTTTAGCTCCAGGACCAGAAAAGCAGCAACACCAGGTGGGCAACACCAGGACCAGCTGCAACGGCTCTGACCAATCAGTGGAGACCATGGCCCTGAAAGGATACACCTGGAAAAGTTGATGAATACTCTGTTGAGATCCTTTCCTGAGACCTCTAAACTCCCGACCTTTAAAACCCTCAAGATGAAGGACCCATCATGCACTCTCCCTCCTGGAGCATGCCTGTGCCTTTCCATTTCCCCTCTTCTTCCCCCACAGGCAAGCATCTACTAAACTCTAAGGGAACCACATGAGATTTGCAAACAGGAGCGAAGCACATTGGCAGCTCCTCCTGGGCTAACCCCCAAACCTGTCCCAAAAGCCCTCTTTTCTCTAATTCTCTAGTGATCTAACAGCAGCCCTGCCTTGGCTAACTTCTTTCCCATAACATTTCAAGAGAGCCAAAGCTCCTCTGCCTACACTGTTAACCTGGGGGCAAACTGCATAGTTTTAAAACATTGAATGGTTTTGTTAGTGTCTTGGGCTGAATATAATTTATGTATGTGCAATTCAGTCTCTACATTCGATTGCTATATTGCCAGTGTCCCCACAGTAACTTTATCTCTCAGGAACTGAGATTTGGTAATCAGGCCAAATTATCAACAATTATTAAGTGTTGGGAGAGAATGTGCTGTGTAAACTAGATTGAGATTAAATCAGACTCATTTTCTCGGCGACTAACTAGTGAATTAAGACTGAGTTTACTTTTTTAAAAAGATTTTCTTTATTTGTTTTTAGACAAAAAGGACAGGAAGGAGAAAGAGAGGGAGAGAAATATCAGTGTGTGGTTGCCTCTTGTGCGCTCCCTAATGGGGACCCGGCCCACAACCCAGGCATATGCCCTGACCAGGAATCAAACCAGTAACCCTCTGACTCACAGGCTTGCACGCAGTCCACTGAGCCACACCAGCCAGGGCTAGACTGAGCATATTTTTAAGATGTCTGCAAGTTAAAATTTTTTAGGTACATTAGATGTACTGAGGGCAGCTAATTTGTATGAACCCTTATTCTGTTTCTGCTTTTTTATTTCAGCTTTTATGACTCTTTTGTTTGCATTCTATGCATACTGTCACTTTTTTTGAAACTTACAGAGCTGTATTTTTGGCCATAAGATCCTAATTATAGTTTGAATAAATAATTGAAACATTAGGGTTTTTCCAGTTGCTTTTATGTAGTCAGATATACAATGTGATGGAATCTGTGCTAGAAATCTTCAACAACATAGGCAACCAATTACCTGTAAGTACTTTGGGACAAAAAGGCAGTTGATAGTTATCAGTAAATCTAATTAAATTATTTTATCTTTAGAGACATTAAGGTTGAAAAACCCTCTGGCCATTTTAATTCTCAGGAATATATCCGTTGACTAAGTTAAGTGTTTGTGTGTGTGTATATGTAAATAGTTTGGAAATCTTGAGAATTTAGCCAAGCCAACTAATCAAATTTGTTCTGAATTTAGCAGACTTGTCTCCTTTTGATTTTTGTGAATATGATTCCTCAGAACATCTTTTGTTGGATAATGGAATATATTTATATAAGGTTTTAATCTGAAAATTTATGTATCCAAAGTCATTGAAGACATCTCTGTACTTACTGAATACTGCTGAACATCAAATATCACTTAATATGTCCTATGCATTTATTTTGACAACAAAAAGAGGGTTTTGTTTTGGTTTGTTTTGTTTTGTTTCAGAGATCCTTTGCTTTAGAACATTAGTAGAGACTTCAACATGGTGGAGGAGTGAGTAGAAGTCACACTTACCTCCTCTGAGGACCAATCTGGAATTACAACTAAATTGTGGAGAAATCACCTGGAAAACAAATGAACAATAGCAAGAGAGGAGCCTTAAAACCTTGGAAAGACAGAGGAATGGGCTTTAGCATAACCTAAATAGTAAGGAGTGCAGTGGAGACTTGAGAAGGTAGACTAGGCACTCATGGGTGACAGTGCCAGAAGGATATTGAAACAGCCAGCCGGATCCCCGAGAAGAGCGGGATCTGAACCATAAGCGGGGATCTCCAGCCTACAGCACCGGAGCCCAAAAAGCACACAGATAACAACCAGCTGTGAAAAGTGGCCAGGTGCTCTCTGCCAGAGACAGGCAGCTGGAGACGCATGAGTCATTTAAAGGGCCAATGCAAAAATTTGTAGTGGCAGCCACTTGCCCTGGGCTCTGGCAGAGGCGGGGGCAGAGTGGGCTGGAGCCACCTCAGGAAAGACTGGGAAAAGTGGCTTTGGGGAGAGAACTGAGTAAGCGGATGGTGGGATCCCAGTGCTGACTCAGCCCCCACTCCATCTTGCTTAGGCAAACCACTCCCCTGAGCAGCAGCAGCCTGAAAGGACACAATAGCCCTGCCCCCAGGAGGCTCAGCCCCAGGCCAGTGTTGGGCAAGCCCAACTGCTGAGTATAGAGTAACAGCCACAAATAGGAGATCCCTGGCTAAAGGGGATGCAGAGTGGTCTAGAGACACTTGAAGAGAGATTGGAGACAAAGACTGTGGGGAGAGAAGGGAGAAAGTAGCCAGGGAGATCCCGGTACTGACTCCTCAAGAAGGCAGCATCGATCTGGCTCAGGCCGGCCACGCCCCTGAGCAGCAGCAGAGTGACAGGACACAGTACCTTTTCCCTGAGGATGGACTCTGCCCTGCCCTGTGATGTCTCTGAGACAGCCTGCTGAATGCAGAGTGACTAGATTAACAGCTGAAGGAGACTGCCACAGACAGTAGATTCCTGGAAGTCTCAAACACTGCCTAAGGTCAGAGAGGGTCAACATCTCACATCATCAGAGGCAGACCCAGAATGTAAAAAAACACCAGCAGTCTCCTACCATAAAAGTTACCACCGCAAAGTCAGGAATCAAGACAGATCAATTTAAGAAGCAGAAACAAAAGGTATGAGTCTCACAAATAATGTACAGACAAAGAAACACCCCCGCCTCATTGAAGGGAAAGGAGGAATCCCCAGAAAAAGAAATAAATAAAATAGAGGCAAATAAACTATCAGATATTGAGTTCCAAACAACAATTCTAAGGAAGCCCAATGAGCTCAGTGATCTTAGAGAGGATTACCAAAAATTACAGGGAAACTATGAGGAACTTACTGCAAACTATATCATCATGCAAAAGAACATAGAAACTATCAATAAGAGACAAGAGGAAATGAAGAATACAATTGCTGAATGGAAGAACACAGTAGAAGGAATCCAAAGCAGGCTAGATGAAGCAGAGGTCCAAATCAGCGAGTTGGAGGATAAGGTAGAAAAAAGCTCCCAGAAAGAGCAAGAAAATGAAAAAAGACTCAAACAGAATGAAGAGGCATTCAAGGAAATGCAGAACAACCTGAAACATAAAAATAACTGTATAATAGGGATACTAGAAGGAGAAGAAGAGGAGCAAGAGAAAGAGAACCTGTTTGAAAAAGTAATGATGGAAAACTTCCTTAATTTGAAAAGAGAAAAAGTGACACAAGTCCAGAAAGCACAGATGATCCCATTCAAGATGAACCGAATGAGGCCCACTCCAAGACACGTCATCATTAAAATGGCAAATATCAAAGACAAAAAGATAATCCTAAAGGAAGCAAGGGAGAAAGATGTAATAACATATAAGGGAGCCCCGATATAGCTAGCAGCTGGCTTCTCAACAGAAGCACTTCAAGACAGAAGGGAATGGCAAGAAATATTCCAAGTCATGAAAAGGAAAGGCCTGCCACCAAGACTGCTCTACCCAGCAAGGCTCTCAATTAAAATAGAAGGCAAAATAAGGAGTTTTCTAGACAAAAGAAGACTAAAGCCAGCATTGCAAAATATGCTGAAGGGACTGCTTTAAGAAGATGAAGAAAAAGAGTCTATGTATACACACTTCCTTTCATGGTCACCAATACTTGATATTACCAATATTTTTAATACTTATTAATCTGATTGTGACAATGATGTGTTATTTTAATTGTTACCTCATTATTTGTTGAAACTAAGCCTGTTTTAATATATTTCTTGCCTATATCTATTACTATTTTTTTAAAAAAGCTTTAAATGACATTTTGGTATTCTTTATCCATTTTTTGATTACATGTTTGTAGAATTTTTTCCCTAAAAAAAATACAGAAGAACTATTAATCCTTTTTTAGATGTGTTGCAAATACTTTCCTATTCTATACCTTGTCCTTTAACTTTTTTTATACATATATTACTATGTACTCTTAAATGGTTAATTGGGCCATATTGTCAATATCTTACATTATAGCTTATGGGTTTGAATATGTTAATTCAGGGTAAGAAAAATATTATTTTGTATTTTCTCCTAAAACTCATTAGATTTTACATATTGATTTTTTACTCACCTGAATATTTTTTGTATAATGTGTGAAACAAGGCTCTATATTTGTTTTATTTCAAGTGATAGTGGTCCATGTACCTTATTTGTTGAATAAGCTTATTTTCCCCACTGATTTGAAATATCAATTTAATCATATATTACATTGTTAGAGAGATATATACATTTGTCTCTACAATGCTCATTTTATTTCATTGGTCTACTTGATTATTGCTGTGCTGGTGTCATATTGTGTTAATTGCTGAGACTTTATAATAGATTTAAATTTTTTTCATATTTAATACTGGACCTTCACATTTAAAAAATAAATAAAATCAATCTGCTTTTAGAAAGAAAGGAAGAAGAAAGAAAAAAAAAGAAATCCTACCTTTTGCCACAACATAGATGGAACTGGAGAATGTTGTGCTAGGTGAAATAAGCCAGTTGATGAGAGACTAATACCATATGATCTCATGTATAAGTGGAATCTATTCAAAAATTAAACTAACGAAGAAAATAAGCCACAGGGAAGGAAACACGGAGCGGACTGAAAATGACCGGAGGGGAAGGGGAAGGAAAACAATGGTGGAAAGGAGAAGGGACTAAACAAAGAACATGTATGAATGACCCATGGACATGGACAACAGAGTGGGAATTGACTGTGGGAGAGGGTGGTGGGGGGTATGGGTGGGGACGGCAAAGTGGGAAAAATTGAGACAACTGTAGTAGAATAAACATGATTTAAAAATAATTATATGGAAAATAAATGACCCCGAATAGGCACAGCAACTTTGAGAAAGAAAAACAAAGTAGGAGGGATCACAGTACCTGACATTAAACTTTATTACAAGGCAACTGCAATCAAAACACTCTGGTACTGGCATAAGAACAAACATGTAAATCAATGGAACAGAATAGAGACCCCCAGAAATAAACCCATGTCTCTATGGTCAATATTCGACAAAGGATGCAGAACCATAAAATGAAGTAAAAATACCCTCTTCAACAAATGGTTTTGGGAGAGCTGGACAGCTATATACAAAAATTGAAATTCGACCATCAACTTACACATACACAAAAATAAATTCAAGATGGATAAAAGACTTAAATATAAGTCGAGACACCATAAAAGTCTTTGAGGAGAATATAGGCAGGAAACTCTCAGATATCCCACACAGCAATAATTTTACTGATATTTCCCATACAGCAAGGGACGTAAAGGAAGAAATAAACAAATGGGACTTCATCAGAATAAGAAGCTGCTGCACAGCTAAAGAAAACATCAGCAAAATGAAAAGAAAGCCAGTTCTATGGGAAAATATATTTGCCAATGATACCTCAGCCAAGTGGTTTGATCTCTAAAATATATAAAAAACTCAGACGACTCCACTCCAGGAAGACAAACAATCCAATTAAAAAATGGACAAAGGACCCGAACAGACACATCTCTAAGGAGGACATACACAGGGCCCAGAGACATGAAATCCCTCTAGCTGTTAGAGAAATGCAAATTAAAACCACAGTGAGATATCACCTCACACCAGTCAGAATGGCCATCATAAATAAATCAACAAACAACGGGTGCTGGCGAAGTTGTAAAGAAGAGGGAACCCTAGTATGCTGTTAGTGGGATTGCAGACTGGAGCAGCCACTATGGAAAACACTTTGGAACTTCATCAAAAATCTAAAAATGGAACTACCTCTTGACCCAGTGATTCTACTGCTGGTATTATACCCTAAGAATCCTGAAAGACCCATTCAAAAGAACCTATGCATCCCAATGTTCATAGCAGCACAATTTACAATAGCCAAGTGCTGGAAGCAACCTAAGTGCCCATCGGTAAATGAGTGGATCAAAAAACTATGTGCATTTATGCAATGGAATACTATGCAACAGAAAGAAGGAAAGAGCTACCACCCTTCTCAAAAGCATGGATGGATCTAGAGAGCATTATGGTAAGTGAAATAATCCAGGCGGTGAAAGACAAATGCCATATGATGTCACCTATAAGTGGAACCTAATCAGCAAAGAAAACAAGCAAGGAAAATATGACCAGCAACATCGAAAGAAGAAACTGACAGGGACAGGAGAGAGGGAGGGAGGTGGCAGAGAGGGGAAGGGGAAGGGTCAAATCAAGGAACAGGTGTGAAGGACACATGGAAGAAGCAAAGTTGGAGAAGGACTGGGGGAGGGAGATGAGGGTGGATGGGTCAGGGGAAAGTGGTGGTGGGTAAATGGAGACAAATGTATTTGAACAATTAAATAAATTTTTAAAAAAGAACATTAGCAGAGGGTAAATAAGTAACTGTAAAAATGGCAAGATGGGTAACAGCCTTCACCTATGGAGTCTTTTTAGAATATGGTAATAAGTTCATGTGTGCTGCATCCATAAAAATGTGTCATTAGTCATAACTGAGACCCACTGTGAAGGTAGGAGAATTAAGGAAAATACATTTGGCAGTATCATTTTTGTTGATCAATTATGATACATCAGTGGAGAAAATACTTCTTTTTAATCCCTTAATTTTCCTTGCCTTTTCACTTGCAAATTAGCAGAAAGTATAGATGCTCAGATGAAACAAATGGCCCAAGATCTCAAGGACATTGCTGAGCACCTGAATGTATTTGAAAGATCTGCTGACACTATGGACCCAGTGTGTTAAATGCACTATCTACTTAGACAATCAAGACTTACTATGAAATTAGCATTCTATGGTTCCTTTGATTAGTTGCCTTCTCCTGTCCTCCCTAGTTTTTATCTCCCTCGCAGGAGTGTCCAACCCACAGCCTGTGGGCCACATGCAGCCCAGGAGGGCTATGAATATGGCTCAACACAAAATCATAAATTTACTTAAAACCTTTTTTTTTTTTTTTGCTCATCAGTTTTCTTTGTATTTAATGTGTCACTCAAGACAACTCTTCTTCCAGAGCAGCCAAGAGATGCTAAAAGGTTGGACACTCTGCTAGAGATATGAAGCTCTTGGGTGTAGTTAGTGGGGCAAGAAATATTTAATGGCAAATTAGGTTGTGAGTTTTTTGTGATTATTCCAAGGAGAGTAAAATAATGACTTTCTCCCCTAAATGTTCAGGGTTTTCTCCCTGTTCTTCACATACTAAATCTGTACTTATTTTTCTGTTCACTTACTCATTATTAGCTAGTTCATTCTTCCTTTTATATATTTATCTACATATTCATATAAATGTGAATATAGATGTTTGAATCTGTTAAGTATGTCTAGGTAATTCTTTTTTTTCTTCCCCAGTGAAGTTAATATTTAATGATATTATACAATGATTATACCTATTATACATATATAATATTCATAACATAATGCATTTATTTTAGCCCTTCTGCTTAAAAACATCCTAGAGATGGAGCACCATACCTAGATATTTCACTAAGTTACTTAATACAAAGTTCAGCTATAACTATTCTTAAAAATAACATATTTTAATTAATTAATTTATTTTTCCAAATACATTTATCTCTGCCTTCCCCCAACCACTTTCCCCTGCTCCCCTCCCCCCTCCCTCCCTCAGTCCTTCCCCACTTTGGCTTTGTCCATGAGTCCTTGCTATATATTCCTTGACTTGCCCTTTCCCTTCCTGTTCTCCCACCCACCCCTCCATCCTTCCCTCTTGTCTCTGTTGGTTTCTTTTTCTTTCAGTGTCGCTGGTCTTATTTTCTTTTTCTATTTTTTCTTTTTTTTTAATGTTATTTTAATTTATTTTTTCAAATACATTTGTCTCTGCCTCCCCCGCACCACTTTCCCTTGCCCCCTCCCTTCTTCCCTCCCTCAGCTCTTCCCCTTTGGTTTTGTCCATGAGTCCTTGCTATATGTTCCTTGACTTTCCACTTCCCTTCCTTTTCCCTGCCCCGCCTCCCTCCTTCCCTCTTGTCTCTGTTGATTGCTTTTCCTTTCAGTGTTCCTGGTCTTATTTTCCTTGCATCTTTGTATTGTTGGTTAGGTTCCAATTATAGGTTAGATCATATGGTATTTGTCTTTCGCCCCCTGGCTTATTTCGCTTACCATAATGCTCTGCAGTTCCATCCATGCTGTCGCGAAGTTTAGTAGTTCTCTTTTTCTTTCTGCTGCGTAGTATTCCATTGTGTATATGTACCATAATTTTTTGATCCAATCATCTACTGATAGGCATTTAGGTTGCTTCCAACACTTGGCTATTGTAAATTGTGCTGCTATGAATATTGGGGTGCATAGGTTCTTTTGTATTGGTGTTTTGGTGTTCTTAGGGTATAGTCCCAGCAGGGGAATCACTGGATCAAAAGGCTGTTCCATTTTCAGCTTTTTGAGGAAATTCCACACTGCTTTCCACAGTGGCTGCACCAGTCTGCATTCCCACCAACAGTGTACTAGGGTTCACCAGACAAAAGCCCAGCGCTGGACGGTTTCATAGGAGAATTTTACAAAACATTTAAGGAAGAGCTAAACCCTGTCCTTCTCAGACTATTCCAAAAAATCCAAGAGGAGGGAAGACTCCCAGACTCTTTCTATGAGGCCAGCATCACCCTGATCCCAAAACCAGATAAAGACCCTACAAACAAAGAAAACTACAGGCCAATTGCGCTGATGAACATAGATGCTAAAATCCTCAACAAAATATTGGCAAACCGCATCCAGCAATACATTCAAAAGATTATCCACCACGATCAAGTGGGATTCATCCCAGGGATGGAGGGATGGTTCAATATACGCAAATCAGTAAATGTGATACATCACATAAATAAAAGAAAAGACAAAAGCCACATGATCATCTCGATAGATGCAGAAAAAGCATTAGATAAGGTACAGCACCCATTTATGATCAAAACACTCAGCAAAATGGGAATAAATGGGGCATTCCTCAATGTAATAAAGGCCATATATGAAAAACCTACAAGCAATATCACACTCAACAGGCAAAAACTGAAAGCTTTCCCACTAAGATCGGGAACACGACAAGAATGTCCGCTCTCACTGCTTCTTTTCAACATCGTATTGGAAGTCCTAGCCACAGCGGTCAGACAAGAGAAAGAGATAAAAGGCATCCAAATAGGAAAGGAGGAAGTAAAGCTATCATTGTTTGCAGATGACATGATAGTGTACATAGAGAACGCTGTATACTCTACCAAAAAAACTCCTCAACCTAATAAGTGAATTTGTCAAAACAGCAGGATACAAAGTCAACATTCAGACATCAAAGGCATTTTTGTACACCAGTAATGCAATAGAAGAAGAAGAAATCAGAAAACAAATACCATTCAATATAGCAAGAAGAAAATTAAAGTACCGAGGCATAAATTTAACCAAAGACGTAAGAGACCTGTACACAGAAGACTATACAGCATTGAAAAAAGAGATTAAGGAAGACACAAATAAATGGAAGCATATACCATGCTAATGGATTGGAAGAATTAATATCATCAAAATGTCCATACTACCCAAAGCAATTGATAGATTCAACGCAATCCCTATTAAGATACCAATGACATATTTCACAGAAATAGATCAGACATTTCAAAAATTTATATGGAACCATAAACGACTCCTAATAGCATCAGCAATTTTGAGAAAGAAACACAAAGTAGGAGGGATCACAATACCGGACATCAAACTCTACTACAAAGCCATTATACTCAAAACAATGTGGTACTGGCACAAGAACAGACCCATAGACCAGTGGAGAACAGAATAGAAAGCCCAGAAATAAGCCCAGGTCTCTATGGGCATCTAATATTTGACAAAGGGGGCAGAAGCATAAAATGGAGCCATAATAGCCTCTTCAACAAATGGTGTTGGGAGAGCTGGACGGCTACATGCAAAAAATTGAAATTGGATCATCAGCTGACACCATACACAAAAATAATCTCAAGATGCCTAAAAGAGTTAAACAGAAGTCGCAACACCATCAAAGTCCTAGAGGAGAACATTGGCAGGAAACTCTCAAATATCCCACGCAGCAGTTTTTTCACTGATATGTCTCCTAAAGCAAGGGATATAAAGGAAAGAATAAACAAGTGGAACCTCATCAAAATAAAAAGCTTCTGCACGGCAAAAGAAAACATCAGCAAAATGAAAAGGGAGCCAACCGTTTGGGAAAATATATTCGCTAATGATACATCAGGTAGAGGTTTGATCTCCTACATATATAAAGAACTCACTCGACTCCACTCCAAGAAGAGAAACGATCCAATCAAAAATGGGCAAAGGACCTGGGCAGACGCTTTTCCAAGGAGGAGATACAGAGGGCCCAGAGGCATTTCAAAGGATGCTCAGCATCACCAGCCATCAGAGAAATACAGATCAAACCACCATGAGGTACCATCTCACACCGTTCAGAATGACCATCATGAACAGATCAACAAACAATAGGTGCTGGCGAGGCTGTGGAGAAAAGGGAACCCTACTACACTGCTGGTCTTATTTTCCTTGCATCTTTGTTTTGTTGGTTAGGTTCCACTTGTAGGTGAGATCATATGGTATTTGTCTTTTGCCCCCTGTCTTATTTCATTTAGCATAATGCTCTCTAGTTCCATCTATGCTGTCGCGAAGTGTAGTAGTTCTTTTTTTCTTTCTGCTGTGTGGCATTCCATTGTCAGGTAATTCTTAATTTATGATTAAGTGATAAGTAAACTATTTGAGACTTAAAATATATTTTCCATAGAAGCTTTGTTAAATGTGATCATTATGTTTCCACCAGTTTTTACTTAACTCATAATGTAAATGTATTATAGCATGGGAAAACACAGCCAAGGATCCAATTAGAGAGTTGAACTGTTACAAATTAATTCGTCAGTAAAAATGGATTTTTCCCTTTGTGTATACTCTAATTAAAGAGCTTAATTCTTCTACCTTTCCCTATTGTCTTAACAGCTACAGGCGTCCTCTTTTTACTTTATTTCTACCATGACAGAAATGGTAAGTGGAATCACCCTGAGTGCAAGCTGCCAGAGTATTTTCAATCAGTTGATTATAATTAGGAGTGGAACCAGGATTTGGGTAGGTGAATGACAAATACGAGGTCTGCTCAGAAGGCATCCAGCCATGTAATTTGTAAAATAGAGACATTTACTGAAGAAGATACAAGATACAAGAAACATTGTACATAGAACAATGACACCTTAGTCCCCTTCAAAGTAGGCACTGTAGGACCTCACAGAGTTCTCCTATTTGCCACCAGCTGCTCCGTTATATTTTCCTGAACCTGATCAATAGTCTGAGCTCTCTTCCCTTTTAAAGGTGATTTTAGTTTTGGGAAAAGCCAGAAGTCAAAGGGCACCATATCTGGACTGTAGGGGGGGCTGAATCACCTGGGTGATTTGATGTTTTACAAAAAGACTCTGCGCAAGACATGATGCATGAGTGGGCACTTTGTCACGATAAATCTGCCAATCACCAGTTGCCCATAGTTGCAGACACCTGAATCATCCAAATAGTTTCCACAGAGGAATGTTCAGGCTTAACGCAAAATCTGATGCAGATTTGTTGCTCTGTTCACTCAGTCATGTTGAATGTGATGGCCACACAGAACACATGCTTACTCAACCGTGTCTACCGCCCCCACTGACTAGTACAGTGAAGTTGTCATTGTTCATGTGAGTGCATTCCAGTCCACTCTCCTTGCCTTCCAGGTTACATATATGCCAAGAAAACTGCTCTTGTTATATTAACAATGCCTGGAATTTTTCCGCACAGACCTCATATATGTATATAATTCGTAATTATTTTTTAGTAAGCTCTTTTTCCAATTATATACCGACAGATATTTATCTACATACATGTTACTAGCTTTTTTAATTGTAAAGAGACAGTGTAGTGTATTAAGAAAGTAAAAGATGTGCATTTAAGTCACTTAATCTCTCTGGGTCTTGGGTCCTTCTTTTGCAAAATACAAGGGTGAACAAAATGATCTTGAAGTCCCCTCCAGCTAAAACATTATGCCATTCTCTACTTTTGGTGACTCTAAAGTTGAACAAAGGAAAATACAAATTTACTTGGTATTATCAATGCTACCATCTCCCTGTGTCCCCACAAATGATGAAGAGTTGACATAATATAGCTTTTCCTTTTAATGAAATGTTAGATCACTGTTGTGATTCCAAATTTCAAAATTATTTTGCTGTAATACAATTAAATGCACAGTTATGTATATGCAGATTTAGGCATGAAGCAGAGCTGATATCTAGTCTCTGTGTTGAATTAATATATGTTCAAGCAGAGTAAATAAAAGGAGACTGTAATCCTATCCTTATCCTTTTTCTCTATTTAGCTTTGGCTTGTTTTATTTTATTTTAGTAGTGGGGAGTAAGTAGTTTCAGTCTTGTGTTTTTGTTTTACCTTGCCAAGGAGATTGGATGTTCAAAATTAGAGAATGAAAGGATAATTTCTGCTTGATAACCAGACAAAATAAACAAGAAATCAGGAACAAGTCATCTATCTCCTCAGATAGCATAAACCATTAACCAGTAAGCAAAGAACACACTTGCTGAACAATAATATTTTATAGATAATTTATTCTAACCAGATCAACAAAGCTTCATTGCTATGAGCCATATACCAGGGTAGAAAAATAGGAACTGTGTTTAACAGTATTCACAGTGAACTGTGATGAGAGTTACTTCTTTATTTTGACCTTTTTAAGGGGGAGAAGTGAGAGCCCACCTAATAGCTAAAATTTTTATTAAGCAAGTCCATTATATGGTGAATGATGCTCAGTCACATTTTCTTACAAAAACTCATTTATCCTACTACAAATTATATTTCTATTTGTTATTTTAGAATACACTAAATTTGCTGTGATCATTACATATAACTGTTCTTTTAAATTTGGCTTAGCATAATGCTCTCCAAGCGAAATAAGCCAGGGAGCGAAAGACAAATACCATAGGATTTCACCTATAAGTGGAACCTAACCAATACAAAGATGCAAGGAAAATAAAACCAGCAACACTGAAAGGAAAAGAAACCAACAGAGACAAGAGGGAAGGAAGGGGGTGGGGAAAAGGAAGGGAAGGGGAAAGTCAAGGAACATACAGCAAGGACTCATGGACAAAACCAAAGGGGAAGAGCTGAGGGAGGGAATGAGGGAGGGGGCAAGGGAAAATGATGGGGGGGTAGGCAGAGACAAATGTATTTGAAAAAGTAAAGTAATTAATTAAAAAAACAAACAGATAAAAATTAAAAAAAGGAAACATTTTTATTTCCTATTTTAAATAACATCTGGACTTTGCAGGAAAATTAATCAAAAATGTTCTAAAATTTTTTAAATGTTCAGTATTTTTTATTGGAAAGTTAATACATATATTTGTTAAATGTGTTAAGCTTAGAAAATATGGAAATCTGTAAAGAAAATTAAATCACCTATGTTACTAGTACTCTGCTAATATATTGGTTTATTTCCTTCAAGTCTTTTTAATGATGCTGATAAAAAATATTTGTTTTGAACAGCACTGGAAACTTACCTATATAAAGTTTTGTATTCTGTCTTTATTTAATATTCTTTCATGGAATTTTCCCAAAATTGTAACCATTCTTTGAAAACATTTTATTTTATTTTACATTTCTTTCAGGAGTACAGCATAGTAGATAGACAATTATATTTATGAAGTAACCCCTCTGATAATTTTAATACCCACCTGGCACCATACATAGTTCTTACAATATTATTGACTATATCCCATATGCTGTACTTTACATTCTGGTGATTATTTTGTAACTTCTTACTCCCTACACTTTTTTTACCCATCCTCTATCCTCCTCCCATCTTGAAACCCTCAGTTTGTTCACTGTATCTGTGGGTCTGTTTCTGTTTTGGAAAATATGGTTTTAATGACTCTATAATATTTTACCAGAGATAACCTTACCATAATATATTTACTCATTTTTTATTGATGGAGATATCATTTTCAATGTTCTGCCCTGTAATAACTAGTTATGTTTAGATTTGATTATTTCTTCTGGATGGCTCCCAAGAAGTTGAATATACTGGGTTAAAAAGTATGAATATTTTAAGACTTTTGATATAAAATGTACAATGTTACATTTTGAAGGATTGGATCAATTTATATTACTATTGGCTTTATATGAATGTACCTATTTCCCCCACACACTTGACAGCTGAGTATTACCATTTATTTAAAATTGCCAATTTAGAAATGATGCCATTTGTGATACCGTGAATGGACCTTGAGGGCATTATGCTAAGTAAAATAAGTCAGACATTGAAAGAAAACATTGGATGATTTCATATATATATATGTAGAATTTTTAAACAAAAAGAAACTGAGCTAAAACATACAGAGAACAGATCTGTGGTTGTCAGGTGGGGATGGGCAAATTGAGTGAAGGAGTACAAAAGTTACAAACTTTCAGTTATAAAATAACGAAGTCATGGGGATGTAATACACAGCATGGTGACTATAGTTAATAATACTGTATTGCATATTCGAAAATTTTGAAGATTGTAGAACTTAAAAGTCCTTATCACAAAAATATTGTAACAATTTATGGTGGCAGAAGTTAACTAGACGTATCGTGGTGATCATTTCACAATATATACAGATACTGAATTATGCTGTACACCTGAAACTAATAAAATGTTATAAATCAGTTATACCTCAATAAAAAGTGCTGATACAGTTGAATAATGGTAATATTTTAAGTTTTTACATGAGTTTCTTATCTTGTGAAATGTCTCTTAATGTTCTTATGTTTGTAATTTAGTAGTCAGTTTCTTATTTAATTGTAGGAATTGGAGTCTTGACTGTTGCAAAGTAATTAGATTGAACTAATATATAGATGCAGTGAACATTACAAATATGATATAGTAAAAGAAGCTGTTAATATTTAATACATTCACAGTCTATTTTTTTACCAGAAAAAAATGAAGTCTCTTTCTAATTTCAATTTTTTTTAAGATTTTATTTATTTTCAGAGAGAGGGAAGGGAGGAAGAAAGAGAGGGAGAGAAACATGGATGTGAGAGAGAAACATTTTGCATGCCTCCAACTGGGGACCTGTCTTACAACCCAGGCATGTGCCCTGTCTTGGAATCGAACCCACAACCTTTTGGTTCGCAGGCAGGCACTAAACCCATTGAGCCACACCAGCCAGGGCCTAATTTCAAATTTTTGTTTACTTTGTGTTTACCATATCAGAAATTGTAATCTAAAAATCTTGTTTTGTTTTTAGTTTCAGGAGATCTACGGAATTTTTAATGCTCATATCAACTCTCTACAGTGGATTAGCCAGAATTCAAGTGGAAGTTTCTTTGTATATACCAAGCTATCTGTACTGAAAACAGAAAATGTGATACAAATCAGGTTTTTGCGCACCATAAGCACACTCAAAAAAGAGTTCACTTATAGGGGTATTGCTTAACTCATGGTATATTAACATTATTTCTAAAGAAGTATAATTGCTTATTTTTATCAAAGGAAAAACAATGGTAAACTAGAAACTAATGAAAATAGGGGATGTATAGAATTGTTGTGGAGGAGACAGGGATAGAAGCAGGACTTCTGTGAGTATACCTTTTAATACAGTTTTGAAGTTTAGCCTATATAAAAATTTAAAAAAACATCAGTGTACAGACAAAAATAATGGGAAGAAAACAAGTGTTAAATTTGGATACCAACTGAAACCAGACAAACCTGTGTAACTAATTTATAAAATACAGTTCAAATAGCTTTTTTATGCTCCATAATTTTATTTTTTTAATTTATGATTCAGTTACAGTTGTCCTGCCTTTTTCCCCTTGCTCACCCCAGTCCCATCCCCGCAATTCCTACAGTCAATCCCCCACATTGTCTGTGCCCATGAGTCCTCTATTTGTGTTCCTTTGCTTGCCCCTTCCCCACTTTCCCCTCTTATCCCTCTCCCCCTCCCATCTGGTCACTGTCAACTTGTTCTTTATTCCTAGTCTCTGGTTCTGTTTTGCTCATATGTTTGTTTTGTTGATTAGGTTCCACTTGTAGCTGAGATCATATGCTATTTGTCTTTTCTGCCTGGCTTATTTCACTTAATGTAATGCTCTCCATGCTATCAGAGAGTAGGAATTCCATCCTTCTTTCTGCTATGTAGTATTCCATTGTGGATATGTACCACAGTTTTTTGATCCATTCATATACTGATGGGCAATTAGGCTGTTTCCAGTAGTTGGCTATTGTAAACAAAGCTGCTATGAACATCGGGACATTGCAGTGCATAGGTTTTTTTGAATTGGTGACTCAGAATTCTTAGGGTATAGTCCCAGCAGTGGGATTGCTGGATCAAAATGCAGTTCCATCTTTATTTTTTCCATACTGTTTTCCACAGTGGCTGCACCAGTCTGCATTCCTACCAGCAGTGTACAAGGGTTCCATTTTCTCCACAACCTTGTCAGCACTTGTTGCTTGTTGATTTATTAATGATAGCCATTCTGATCCGTGTAAAGTGGTATCTCATTGTGGTTTTAATTTTTGCATCTTTCTAATGGCTAGTGATGATGAGCATCCTTTCATATGTCTCTGGGCCCTGTTTATGTCCTCCTTGGAGAAGTGTCTGTTCAGGTCCTTTGCCCATTTTTTAATGGAATTATTTGTCTTCCTGGAGTGAAGCCATGTGAGTTCTTTATATATTTTGATCAAACCCTTATCCAAGGTATCATTGGCAAATATATTTTCTCATACATTTGGTTCCCTTTTCATTTTGCTGATGTTTTCTTTAGCCATGCGGAAGCTTTTTGGTTTGATGTAGTCCCATTTGTTCATTTTTCCTTTTATGTCCCTTGCTTTAGGGGACATATCAATGAAAATATTGCTGCATGGAATATCTGAGATTTTCCTGCCTATGTTCTTCTCTAGGACTTTTATGGTGTTGAGACATATTTGTCTTTTTTCCACTTTGAGATTATTTTTGTGTATGGAATAAGTTGGTGGTTGAGTTTCATTTTTTTTTTTTTTTTGCATGTAGCTGTCCAGATCTCCCAACACCATTTGTTGAGGAGGCTATTTTTACTCTATTATAAACTCCTGCCCCCATTTTTGAGTATTAATTGACCATATAGACATGGGTTTATTCCTGGGTTCTCTATTCTGTTCCATTGATCTATCTGTCTGTTCTTATGCCAGCACCAGACTGTCATGATTACAGTGGCCTTGTCCTATAGTTTGATATCAAATATTGTGATCCCTCCTACTTTGTTCTTCTTTCTCAAAATTGCTGGGGCTATTTGTGGTTGTTTATGATTCCATATAAATTTTTGGAATGTTTTTTCTATATCTGTGAATTATGTCATTGGTATTTTAATAGGGATTGCATTGAATCTATAGAGTGCTTTGCGTAGTATGAACATTTTGATGATATTAATTCTTCTAGTATTGGTTTCTAATGCCATTCCCATTAAAAAGAGTCAAGTCTTCTTGGGGAAGTATTTGATCTCAGGTCTCAGGCAGGAAAAGTGCAGGGTGAGTTTGGGAATTTTTATGTCAGAAAACAAAGATTGTTCAAAGACTAATGGGGTTATATCAGGAAACAAGATTGTGCTGGAATGGGCTCCTACCAGCCAAATTAAGATGGTTTGAACATCAATAAGAATAATCACAGCAATCGATTCTAATACACTGGGTGGGGGGGACCATGAGTTCACACTGATACTCCAAGACAGAGAGAGAAATATGAGGTGCAGGGATAAGACTTTATAGAAGCATATCATCTAGTAATTGAAGAAAGTATGAAAGAATTGGAGAACCACCATTAAAATAATTTCAAGCCCTGGCCCAGTGGCTCAGTTGGGTAGAGCATGATCCTGTACACCAAAAAGTTGTGGGTTCAATCCACAGTCAGGGAGAGTACCGGATGCAACTGACTCTCCCTTTCTTCCTCCCTCTCCCTCTCTCCGCTTTCTCTTTCTCTAAAGTCAATAATAAGATACCCTCCAGTGAGGATTAAAAAATTATAAAAGGAGAAAAAATACCTTTACAACAACAGAGTTATCTGACAAGTAACACTTTAATCAAGTGATGAGATATAATATCAGCAATAGTGGGATAACTTGACATTATGTTCCTCTTGATAAGAAGTACACAATACCACATATGTAGTATTCTTATCAAAAATGTTTAACCTGAATTTAATCATAAGAAAATAATCAGGTATTTTTTTTGCAAGTCAACAATATTTATTGCTGATCAGCTTGGTGCATGTTATTTATTAGGCACTGTGAAAGTAAAGGGAGAGTCAAAAATTCCCATGCATACATATGGAAATGGATTAAGGCATTCTTTGTGTGACATATCCTGAAAGGTAATGTAGTATTCTAGTCAAAATGTTTAAGTGAATCAAATCACAAGAAAATCAGTCTATGTGTGAGACATTGTGAAAGGTAATTGGCTTGGACTCTTTAAAAGATAGTCATGAGGAAAGAATTCCAAACAAAAAAAATTTAGGGGATTGTTTTAGATTAAAAGATACATAATAATCAAGTCTACATATTAACTTTGATTAGATTCTGGATCAAAATCAAGAACACATTATTTAGAACAATTGGAAAAAACTGAATATGGACTACATATTAAATGATATTAAGGATTTTTAAAAATTTCCTATGTGTGTTATTGTGGTTATATAGGAAAACATTTTTATTCCTAGAAGCTGCATTCTATCAATACATTATTAAAAACAGTGTCATATCTATAGTTTTCTCTCAAGTGGTTCAGTTAAAACCATTGTGAATAGAAAGGGATTGAGCAGTTTGTGGCAAAATGATAACAGTGGGTAAATCTAGATAAAGGGCATACAAGTTTGCGATTTTTATTTTTCTCTTAGATATTTGTTTATTTATTTATTTATTTTTATTTTTATTTTATTTTAATTTATTTTTTCAAATACATTTGTCTCTGCCTCCCCCCCCCCACCACTTTCCCTGGCCCCCTTCCTCCTTCCTCCCTCCCTCAGCTCTTCCCCTTTGGTTTTGTCCATGAGTCCTTAGTTAAAATAAAAATTGGGGGGAAATCATGTTTATAAAATTTGACCTAAATATACAATTTAATGAGACTTCAGTAATTGAGGCAAATGGGTTAGTCAGCCATTAAGGTTACTATTTTTAAAGACATAGCATGAAAATAATACAAATTTTCTTATTTGGAACTCTAGATTCTTTTTTTCTCTGCATTAATAAAGATCATCAAACATGAACTTCTTCAGCTTCTATCCCTTCATACATGTATCATCATCCATCTTGACTTTCATCTCTTCTGTGTTAGAGTAAAAAATGTCCTGTCCTTTTTTAAACTGTGTTTTGAATCATCAGAAGGATGTTAAATTCTATATTGCTTTATTCTTGATTACCTAATCAGGAGAGGTTTCTAAGTCAGATAGATATGGGTTCAAATCAAGACATTGCCTCTTAATAGTTTTGTGATCTTAACTGTTACTTAATCTCTCTGAGTCTGTATACTCATTTTTAAAATGGGGGATAATATTTTCCTTGTATGGTTTTTGTAAAGATTAAAACAAGCAATGTTGAACTTTCCTTGAGAAGTGACTGACCCATGGTTGATGGTCAGCAAATGACAGTGGCACAACTGGTTATCAGCGTTTACTATGAGTATGTGATGCATGTTTGTGAGTGAGAGAGAGAGACAGAGAGAAATGAGAGAGAGAGGGAGGAAGAGAGGAAGAGAGAGAGAGATCTTTGATTCAAAGGTAGCTATTAAATTAGGTAAGAGAAGGTAGATTATCACTGAAAGCCACTTACCTGGATGAATTGTAAGAACAGCTGGGATATGGGAGAATGTCAGTGGCTAGAAGCACTGAGGAATGATTCTGTTGTCTTACTGTCACATATTGTCCTACAATGAGGTGGAGTTGGGGGGGGTGATATCAAAATATAATTAGGGATGGAATCAAGATGACGGAGGAGTGAATGGAAGTCACAATGAACTCCTAATGACCAACCTGGAATTACAACTAAATTGTGGAGAAATCACCTGGAACAAACAACTGAACAATTGTGAGAGAGGAGCCTTATAACCTTGGACAGACAGAAGAATAGGCTTTAGCACAGTCTAACTGGAAAGGAGTGCGGTAGAGACTCGAGAAGGTGGGAGGGGCACCCATGGGCGGCAACACCATAAGGATATTGAAATTGTCAGTTGGATCCCCCTGAGAACAGCAGGATCTAAACCATAGTGGGGATCTCCAGTCTACAGCACCAGAGCCCAAAAAGTACACAGATAACAACCATCTGCGAAAAGCAACAGGGTGGCTCTCTGCCAGAGACAGGCAGCAGGAGTTGCAAAGAACCATTTACAGGGCCAATGCATAAATTTTTATTTCAGCCACTTACAGTGGGCTTCAACAAAGGTGGGGCAGAGTGGGCTAGAGACTCTGAAGGAGAGATGGGATGGAGGCTTTGGGGAGAGAACTGAGAGAGCAGCGGTGGGATCCTGGCGCTGACTCATTCACCGCACAGCAACAGCCATCTTGCTCAGGCAGACCATGCTGCTGAGTGGCAGAAGCATGAGAGGACACAACAGCCCCGCCCCCAGGAGGGACTTGGCTCTGATGAGTACAGAGTGGCAGTCACAGGTAGTAGATCCCTGGTTAAAGAGGGTGCACAGTGGGCTGGAGGCACTTGAGGAGAGAATGGGGACAGGATTTGGGGAGAACGGAGAGAGTACCTGGTGGAGTCCCAGTGCTGACTCCTCCCCCATATGGCAGCAGTGTGAGAGGACCCAATAACCCTGCCCCCATGAGGGACTCTGCCCCTCCCTGAGCTGTCTAATGCTGCCTTCTGAGTGCAGAGTGACTAGATTAACAGCTGAAGGAAACAGCCACAAACAGCAGATTCCTGGAAGTCCCAAACAGATTGACTAAGGTCAGAGAGGGATGACATCTGACATCATCAGAGGCAGATTCAGAAAGTAAAAACAGCCATCTCCTACCATAGAAGTTCACAACACAAAGTCAGGAAATCAAGACAGATCAATTTAAGAAGCAGACGCAAAAAAGAAATGTCTCACAAATAGTGGGAACACAAAGAAATGACCTCCAATGGAAGGGAAAGGAAGAAACCCTAGAAAGAGAACTAAATGAAAGAGAAGCAAGTAAACTATCAGATATTGAGTACAAAACAATGATTCTAAAGAAGCTTAGTGAGCTCACTGTGCTCAAAGAGAATTACCAAAAACTAGAGGGAAACTACAAAAAACTCACTGCAAACTATATCAGCATGAAACAGGACACAGAAACTATCAACAAGAAGAAAGAAAGATTAAGAATAAAATTTCTGACTTGAAGAACACAGTAGAAGGAATCAAAAACAGCCTAGATGAAGCAGAGGACCGAATCAGTGAGCTGGAGGAAAAGGTAGAAAAAATGTCCCAGAAAGAGCAAGTAAATGAACAAATACTCAAAAAGACTGAAGAGTCATTCAGGGAAATGCAGGACAACCTGAAAAGTAATAATATTCATATAATAAGGAGACCAGAAGTAGAAGAGGATGAAGGGATAGAGAACCTGTTTGAAAAACTAATGATGGAAAACTTCCCTAATTTGAGGAGAAAAAAAGTCACACAAGTCCAGGAATCACAGAGGATCCTTTTCAAGAGGAACCCAATGAGGTCTTCTCCAAGACACATTATAATTAAAATGGGAAATATCAAAGACAGAGAATCCTAAGGGCAGCAAGGAAGAAATAGATAGTAACATATAAGGGAGCCCTGTTACAGCTAGCAGCTGACTTCTCAACAGAAACACTGCAAGCCAGAAGGGAATGGCAAGAAATATTCCAAGTCATGAAAAGCAAAGGCCTGCAACCAAGATTGCTTTATGCAGGAAGACTCTCAATTAACATGGAAGGTGAAATAAGGAGTATTCCAGACAAAAGAAAGCTAAAAATGTACCTCCACCAAACCAGCAGCACAAAATATGCTAAAAGGACTGCTTTAAGAAGATGAAGAAAAAGAGGCTTTGAATGAATACCCAGTTCCTTTCACAGTCACCAATACTAGATATTACCAATATTTTTAATCCTTAATCTGGTTGTGACAATTATGTGTTATTTTAATTGTCCCTTGATTATTTGTTGAAACTAATTTCCTGTTTTGTAGGTTTCTTTGCCTATTTCTATTATTTTTAAAAAAGCTTTAAATGACTTTTTTGGTATTCTTTATCCGTTTTTTGAATAAATGTTTGTAGAATTTCCCCCCCCCAAAAAAAACCCAAAATACTATTAACCCATTTTTAGATGTGTTGCAAATACTTTCCTATTCTATTACTTGTCCTTAACTTTTGTATATGTATATTATATAGTCTTAAATGTTTAATATGGTCATATTGTCAAGCTTATTTTATAGGTTCTGGGTTTGATATTTTACTTCAGGGTACAAAATATTTTGTATTTTCTCCTAAAACTCCTTAGATTTTACATTTTGATTTTTAACTCACCTGAATATTTTTTTGTATAATGTGTGAAACAAGGCTCTATATTTGTTTTATT
The DNA here is from genome assembly GCF_021234165.1 of Pteronotus mesoamericanus. NCBI lineage: Eukaryota > Metazoa > Chordata > Mammalia > Chiroptera > Mormoopidae > Pteronotus > Pteronotus mesoamericanus. The sequence continues at coordinate 3,261,046 of NW_026555144.1, read as the reverse complement.
TCAAGTGATAGTGATCCATGTACCTTATTTGTTGAATAAGCTTTATTTTCCCCACTGATTTGAAATATCAATTTAATCATATATTACATTGTTAGAGAGATATATACATTTGTCTCTACAATGCTCATTTCATTGGTCTACATGATTATTGCTGTGCTGGTGTCATGTTGTGTTAATTGCTGAGACTTTACAATAGATTTAATTTTTTTTCATATTTTATAATGAATCTTCACATTTAACATAAATAAATAAAATCAATCTGCATTAGAAAAAAAGAAGAAAAGAAGGAACTCCTACCTTTTTCTACAACATGGATGGAACTGGAGAATATTATGCTAAGTGAAATAAGCCAGTCAGTGAAAGAAACATACCATATGATCTCACCTTTATGTGGAATCTATTCAACAAAATAAACTGATGAACAAAATGAACCAGAGGCAAGGAAATTTGGAGCAAACTGAAAGTGACCAGAGGGTATGGCTAATGAGGACAATGGTGGAAAGAAGGAGAAGGGACTAAACAAAGAACATGTATGAATGACACATGGACATGGACAATAGAGTGGTAATTGACTGTGGGAGAGGGGGTTGGTGTGCATCAGTTGAGGTAGGCAAATGGGGAAAATTTGAGACAGTTGTAATAGAATAAACATGATATTAAAATAAAAAACTAAAAATATTGTAATTAGGGTTGTAGATTAAGATTATAGTGATTTTTTCACCCTGACTAGATTCTCTGTGTCATAAATGAAATTTCAAGGCTCTCAAGAAGTGTTTTCCTTTAAAAAAAATCTTTTATTTATTTTTAGAGAGAGGGGAAGAGAGGAAGGGGGAGGAGAAGAGAAACATCAATGTGTCGTTGCCTCTGCACGTCGCTTACTCAGGACCTGGCCAAAGGCATATGCCCTGACTTGGAATCAAACCACTGACCCTTTGACTCACAGGTCAGCATGCAATCCAGTGAACCACCCCAGCCAGGGCAAGGAATGTGTTCTTAGTAATAAAATGAAAATTGGTCACTCTGCAAAGAACTTGACTTTATGTGAATGAAAGAGAACTATGGCCCAAAGAGGTTAAATGACTTCCCTAGGAACACACAACTAATTCATGGCAGAGCTAGGACCAGAATCCAAATTTCCTAATTACCAGAACAGTATTCTTTCTATTATGTTCTCAGAAGAGTTCTAATGTAGGCATCACTGCTATAAAAATAAACTTTAATCATGTACCTAACAGTAGAGGATGAGAATATGATGATGTTAGTACAAGTACGTTAGGTGGAATATAATTTCTAGTTGTCTAGGTAAAATTCTCAGTCAACACAGAGTAAAAAGAGTAAGAAAATGGAGAGTAATGATTACTGGGAGTTTTCTGCTAAATATTCAATTGAGCTGTAGAGGCAGTGAGATCTATAGGTTCTCAACTGAGACAAGGAGGCCATGATTAAGAATGGGAAAAAGCTTGGTAATTCTTGATACTGTGGGCTCCTTTTTGCTGTTCTCACACAGGGAACCTTTCCTTTTCATATCAGGAAATGACATGAACAAGTAATGGAGAGTGGCAGGGTTTAATTATGCTGTCTAAGAGTATTTTCTTTTTGGTTGTGGGTGGCTTCTTTAGCTTTGTAATGGTTAATGGCATCAAGCCAGCTAAATGGTCTGCAGACTGAGAAGTTTCAAGGTTAAAATTCCCAATAAGTCCATGTATTCTGATCCAAATAAGAGTTGTAAATAAACCTAATGCATGTCTTACTTTAACAATAGAAATAGTATATTGTTTCTACTAAAGAGAAATCTCTAACATATTTTTAAATGATTTTACAGTTAAAATACGTATTTTAAAAGATTTCTGGGGAATGATTTTATGATTTAATATCTTTGACATTGGTACACTTTTTTTACTATAAAACATAGCAACTGTTATGCTAATCGGATCATGTGTTTAACTTAAAAAATTAACTTTTAGGGAGTGGAAAAGATGGCCGAGAAGTGAATGGAAGTCACGCTGACCTCCTCCCAAGACCCAACTGGAATTGTGACTAAATTGTGGAGAAATCAGCTGGAGAACAATGGAATGATAGAGTGAGAGCTGCCTTGGTGCCGCGGAAAGACAGTGGAATCAACTTTCACACATTCTAATGGGTGAGAAGTGCAGTGGAGGCTCGACAGGGTGGGCTGGGCACCCACAGGCACCAGCACCAGAGGGACATTGAAATAGCCAGTTGGATCCCCCTGAGAAGAACAGGGTCTGAATCATAAGCAGGGACCCCTAGACTAGAACATCTGAAACCAGAAAAACACACAGACAAAACACAACTGTCAAAAGTTAGGGGGGTGCTCTGCCAGAGATAGGTGGTTGGAGATGCAGAGACGTTTAAAGGGCCAACACAAAAATTTGCAGTGGCAGCCGCCTTCCTTGATCTCTGGATATAGGTGGCAGCAGAGTGGGCTGGTGCCTGAGGAAAGATTGGTGAGGAAAACTTTGTGAAGAGAACTGAGATGGTGGCCAGTGGAGCCCCAGTGATAACTCACCTCCCACTCTGCAGCTACCATCTCACTCAGGCATAGGTGAATCAATAAACCTGCCTTCTGTGCGCTCCACCCAGGGCTTGCACGCGCGTGGGCTGGGGTGCTGAGTGCAGCGTCGCTGGCAGAAATAGAGGATCCCTGGCCAAAAGTGTCACAGAGCTGCCTAGCGACCTTTGAGGAGAGACTGGAGACAGAGGCATTGGGGAAAAAACTGGAGGAGTAGCTGGGGCTTCCTGGAGCTAACTCCTTCATCATTCCAAGTCTCCAATTTTAGAAGGAAGACCATGCCCCAAACAGGCCGCATTGGGAAAGGAAATAATAGCCCTACCCTCAGGACAGGCCGGCCCAGAGAGGAGTTGCATGCAGGCCTTGGTGCTGAGTTCAGAGCTGCCTCCAGAGATACTAGACCCCGGGCTAAAGGGAACACAGAGCTGCCTAGAGACTCTTGAGCAGACTGGAGACAGATATGTTGGGGGAGATAACTACGGGAGTATTCTGCGGGGGATCCCGGTGCTGACTCCTTCCCCATTCCACAGTCTCCATCTTGCTAAGGCAGACCACACCCCTGAGTGACAGCAGCCTCTAAGGACACGATAGTCCTGCCCTCAGGAGGCACTGCAACATTCTGTGGTGCCTAAGATTGACAGCTGAGGGCAGAGTGACTAGATTAACAATTACAGGAGACTGACATACAGTAGATTCCTGGAAGGATCAAACAAACAGCCTACGGTCAGAGAGGGTCAACAACTGACATCATCGGAAGCAGACCCAAAAAGAAAAGAATAAACAAACAAACAAACAAACAAAGAAACCTGCCTACTACCACAGAAGTTTAATCCACCATTTCAGGAAATCTAGATGGATCAATTGTAGCAGAAGCAAAAAAACAAAAACAAAAAAACCCAAAAAACAAAAAACAAACAAACAAAAAAACCTCTCACAAATAATGGGAAGGAAAAGAAATACCCCCAAAAGAGGGGAAAGGAAGAATCCCCACAGAGATAGCTAAATCAAATAGTGGCAAGTGAACTATCAGATATTGAATGCAAAACAATGGCGATAAGGAAGCACAATGAGCTCAGCAAGCTCAAAGAGTACTATGAGAAACTACAGGGAAACTATCAAGGACTTACTGCAAACTATATCAATCTGGAAAAGGGCATAGGAACTATCAGGAGGACACAAGAGGAAATGAAGAATACTATTTCTAAATTGAAGAAAACAGTAAAAGAAATCAAAAGCAGGCTAGATGAAGGAGAGGATCAATCAGCGATCTGGAGGACGAGGTAGAAGAAAGCTCCTAGAAAGAAGAAAAAATGGAAAAGAGACTCAAAAAGAATGCAGAGGCATTTAGGGAAATGCAGGACACCCTGGAAAGCAATAATATCGGCATAATAGAGATACCAGAAGGAGAAGAAGGAGAGCAATGGATAGAGAACCTGTTTGAAAAAGTAGTAATGGAAAGTTCCCCCAATTTGGGGAGAGAAAAGGTCTCATGTGTCCAGGAAGCACAGAGGGCCCCATTCAAGAGGAACTCAATGAGGCCCGCTCCAAGACACATCATCATTGAAATGGCAAATATGAAAGACAAAGAAAGAATCCTAAAGGCAGCAAGGGAGAAATGGGTAGTAACACACAAGGGAGCTCCGATACAGCTAGCAGCTGACATCTCAACAGAAACACTAAAGCCAGAAGGGAATGACAAGAAATATTCCAAGTAATGAAAACCAAAAGCATACAACCATGACTGCTCTACCCAGCAAGGCTCTCAATTATTATATAAGGTGAAATAAGGAGCTTCCCAGACTAAAGAAGACAAAAAAAAAAAAAATACGTCTCCACCAAACCAGCACTACAAGATGTACTAAAGGGACTGGTTCAAGATGATAAAGAAAAAGTGAGAAAGAGAAAAACACTGGTTCAAAGGGAAAAAATGAATAAGTTTCTATCAATAATAACTCTCAATGTAAATGGACAAAGGGCCCCAATCAAAAGACACAGGATAGCCGAATGGATAAGAAAACTTGACCCACACATATGCTGCCTACAAGAGACCCGACTCAGAACAAAGAACCTACACAGACTGAAAGTAAAGGGATGGAAAAAAAAATATCCCAAGCAAATGGGCAAGAAAAAAAAGCAGGGGTAGCAACACTTATATCAGACAAAATAGATTTCAAAACAAAGGCCATAAAAAAAGACCCTGAGGGACAATTTATAAAAAATATTTAAAGGAAGAATCCATCAGGAAGACATAAACATTGTAAACTTATATGCACCCAACATAGGACCACCCGAATATATGAGGAAAATATTGGAAGACTTCAAGAAAGATATAGAGATCAAAACACTGATAGTAGGGGATTTTAACTCCCCACTGTCAAAAATGGACAGACCTTCCAAACAAAACATCAACAAGGATATTGTGGAGCTGAATAACGCACTGAATCAAATGGACTTAACTGACATATATAGATCCTTTCATCCCAAGGAAGCAAAATACACATTCTTTTTAAATGCAAATGGCACATTTTCAAAGATAGACCATATGATAGGACACAAAGCAAGCCTCAACAAATTCAGGAACTGCAATACTAAAAAGCATTTTCTTAGACAATACTGGCTTCAAACTCGAAATCAACCTCAAGGAGAAACCTCAGAAACTTGCAAACTCATGGAGACTGAACAGCACACTATTAAACAATGAATGGGTCAATAATGAGATAAAAGAAGAAATCAAAAAGTTTCTGGAAACAAATGAAAATAAACACACAACACTCCAAAACCTATGGGACACAGCAAAGACAGTCCTGAGAGAGAAGTTCATAGCAACACAAGCCAACCTAAAACGGATAGAAACATTTCAGATAAATGACCTAACACTACAACTTCAAGAACTAGAGGAATAATAGCAAATAAATCCCAGAGCAAGTAGAAGAAAGGAAATAATCAAGATCAGAGCAGAATTGAATGACATCGAAATGAAAAGAACAATTCAAAGGATCAACCAATCCAGGAGCTGGTTCTTTGAAAAGATAAATAAAATCTACAAGCCTTTAAACAGACTCATCAAGAAAAAAAGGGAGAGGACCCAAATAAATGATATCAGAAATGAAAGAGGAGAAATAACAACTGATACCACAGAAATACAGAGGATTGTAAGAAACTACTATGAACAATTATATGCCAAGAAATTTGAAAATCTTGATGAAATGGACAAATTTCTACAAAAGTATAATCTTCCAGCACTGAAGGAAGAAGAAGCAGAAAGCCTGAACAGACCTATAACAGCTGGGGAAATTGAAGCAGTAATCAAGAAACTCCTGGCACTCCAAAGCCCTGGACTGGACAGTTTCACAGGAGAATTTACAAAACATTTAATGAAGAGCTAACCCCTGTCCTTCTCAGACTATTCCAAGAAATCCAAGAGGAGGGAGGACTATCAGACTTTTTTTTATGAGGCCAGCATCACCCTAATCCCAAAACAAGATAAAGACCCTAGAAAGAAAGAAAACTGCAGGTCAATAGTGCTGATGAACCTTGATGCTAAAATCCTCAAGAAAATATTGGCAAACTACATCCAGCAACATTAAAAAGATTATCCTCCGTGATGAAGTGGGATTCATCGTAGGGATGCTAGGCTGTTTCAATATATGCAATTAGTAAATATGATACATCATATAAACAAATGCAAACAGAAAAAGCACATGGTCATCTCGATAGATGTTGAAAAAGCATTCAATAAGGTACAGCACCCATTTATGATCAAAACACTCAGCAAAATGGGAATAAAGGGGGCATACCTCAATGTAATAAGGCCATATATGAAAAACCCACAGCCAACATCATTCTCAATGGGCAAAAGCTAAAAGCTTTCCCACTAAGATCAGGAACAAGACAAGGATGTCCGCTGCGACCACTTCTATTCAACATACTATTGGAAGTCCTAGCCACAGTGGTCAGACAATAAAAAGAAATAAATGGCATCCAAATTGGAAACGAGAAATAAAACAATCATTGTTTGCAGATGACATGATAGTGTACATAGAAAACCCTGTAGACTCCATCAAAAAACTCCTCAACCTAATAAGTGAATTTGGCAAAACAGCAGGATACAAAGTCAGTATTCAGAAATTAAAGGCATTTTTGTACACCAGCCATGACATAGAAGCAGAAGAAATCAGAAAAAAATACCATTCGATATAGCAAGAAGAAAAATAAAGTACCTAGGAATAAATTTAACCAAGGAGGTAAAAGACCTGTCCTCAGAAATCTATACAGCATTGAAGAAATAAATTAAGGAAGAAACAAATAAATGGAAGGATATACTGTGCTAGTGGATTGGAAGACTTAATATCATCAAAATGTCCATACTACCCAAAGCAATTTATAGATTCAACACAATCCCTATTAAAATACCAATGATGTATTTCACTGACATAGAACTGACATTTCAAAAATTTATATGGAACCTCTAAAGACCCCAAATAGCCACAACAATTTTAAGAGAAACAAAGTAGGAGAGATCACAATGCTGACCATCAAACTATATGACAAAGCCACTCTAATCACAACAATCTGGTACTGGCACAAGAACAGACCCACAGACCAGTGGAACAGAATAGAAGGTGCAGAAATAAACCCATGTCTCTAAGGTCAATTAATATTTGACAAAAGGGGCAGAAGCATAAAATGGAGTAAAAATAGCCTCTTCAACAAATGCTGTTGGGAGAGCTGGACGGCTACATGCAAAAGTTTGAAATTTGATCATCAGCTGACACCATACACCAAGATAAACTCAAGATGAATAAAAAACTTAAATGTAAGTCATGACACCATAAAAGTCTTAGAGGAGAACACAGTCAGGATGCTTGGATATCCTACATAACAATATTTTCACTGATATGTCCCATAGAGCATGGGACATAAAGTAAAGAATAAGCAAGAGGGACCTCATCAAAATAAGAAGCTTCTGCATGGCTAAAGAAAACATCAGCAAAATGAAAAGGGAGCCAACCCTGTGGGAAAATACATTTGTTATTGATACATCAGGTAGAGGTTTGATCTCCAAAATATATAAAGAACTCACACAACTTCATTCCAAGAAGCCAAATGATCCAATCAAAAAATGGGCAAAGGACCCGAGCAGATGCTTTTCCAAGGAAGAGATACAGAGGGCCCAGAGACTTTTGAAAGGATGCTTAGCATCACTAGCCATCAGAGAAATGCAGATCAAAACCACCATGAGGTACTATCTCACACCGGTAAGAATGGCCATCATAAATAGATCAACAAACAACAGGTGTGGCGAGTCCATGGAGAAAAGGGAACCCTAGTGCACTGTTAGTGAGAATGCAGACTGGTGCAGCCATTGTGGAAAGCAGTGTGGCATTTCCTCAAAAAGCTGAAAATGGAACTGCCTTTTGATCCAGTGGTTCCCCTGCTTGGACTATACTCTAAGAATCCCAAAATGCCAATTCAAAAGATCCTATGCACCCCAATGTACATAGCAGCACAATTTACACTAACCAAGGAGTGGAAGCAGCCTAAATGCCCATCAGTAGATGATCAGATCACCAAACTATGGTACATTTACACAATGGAATACTATGCAGCAGAAAGAAAAAAGAACTACTAAACTTTGCGACAGCATGGATGGAACTAGAGAGCATTATGCTAAGAGAAATAAGACAGGGGGCAAAAGACAAATACCATATGATCTCACCCATAAGTGGAATCTAACCAAGAAAACAAATATGCAAGGAAATATGTCTAGCAACAGTGAAAGAAAAAAGAATCCAACAGAGTCAAGAGGGAAGGAGGGAGGGATCGGCGGGGAAAAGGAAGGGAAGAGGAAAGTCAAGGAACATATAGTAAGGACTCATGGACAAAGCCAAAGTGGGGAAGGACGAGGGAGGGAAATGGGGGCGTGAGGCAGGGGAAAGTGGTGGGGGGAAGGTTGAGAAAAATGTATTTGAACAAAAAAATAAATTTAAAAAATTAACTTTTATTTTAAAGTCACTTGGAAGTCATACATTATACTTTCAATGTTAAAATATTACACTGTCCAATCAACTTGTCAATATCCTTGAGCAAGTTATAGAGAACCAGTCCCCTTTCTCCCTCTAAGCTGTATAGAACTGGCTGTGATGGAACTGATTTGGGAAGGAGTCCGAGATTAGTATTAAATTAAGGAGTATCTAAAGATGTGCCTTTATTGATGAGTTTTCTCATTTTATATTTATCCATTGTTTAACATTATCTATGCCTCTTTTCCTCCAGATTAGTATTGATAATTAAGGATTAATAGTAACTAGTCCAATAACAGTTCCCTTTCTTGTCTTTCTCTTTGTATAATTTACAGCATTATTTTGAGGTTGGTTGATGGCAGTGCTGCAGCCACCCATATGTCTTCTAAGTAGGCAGTCACTGAAACCACAGCAACTCCAGCTCTTCTGGGACCACTTAGGACATATCTGAACCAATTTGTTACTCATTTTAAAGTAGATGGAGCTATGCCCTGACCGGTGTGACTCAGTGGGTTGGGCATATTCCTGCAAAGCAAAGGGCTGCAGGTTCGATTCCTGGTCAGGGCACATGCCTAAGTTTAGATTCAGTCCCTGGTCAGGGCGTATACAAGAGGCAATCAATTGATGTTTCTCTCTCTCATCTACATTTCTCTCCCTTTCTTTCTCCATCCTGTCCCTTTTCTCTAAAAATGAAACCAAAAAATAGTAAATATATGGAGCTACTTCTTTTAGAGAGGGATGTAGGAATGGAGGTTAAGCATTTTTTGTTTGTTCGCATCCTAAAGCATTGTGTCTATTAATATTTATCAAACATCTCAATAAAGGGATGGGCAGTGGAAAATCTTACACTTGCCATTATTGAAAGTTCCTTGCATTTTGTTACTTTCATGAAATGTCCTAAAGCTATGTAACTTTGGACACTTTGCATAATCATTGCAGTCTTGAATGGGTTAGAACCTCATAATTATTTAATAGCTGCTGACAACATTTTGACTGCTATTCACAGCAGAAAAGAATTCTTAGAGTAATTGAAACGCCATAAGAAATTTTGTGACATTTCCAAGATATAGTCCCATTAATACTGGTCTATGAACACCTTATTATTATTATTTTGATATAAAACATTCTTAGTCATCCAGTGTGATATAACTAACTCTTGGCTAAAATTCTTTCAGGATCATTTTAGAGAAGCAGAGCAGCCTTTTTGTGATATGTCATAATCATACTTCATTTTTATCCAATGTCAATATTTGTTGTTTGAGGGATTTATTTTAAATTTGATATTTCAGGATTTGGTATTTTTTCTTTTTCCTTTTTTCCATCACCAGTTATCCCCCCAATACCCACTTCCAACTCCACCCACCCTGGGTATTTAAAAATGTTTTTAATTGAGGTATATTCTATATATAACATTATATTAGTTCCAGATGTATAACACAATGATTCAATATTTGTATACATTGCAAAATGATCACCACAATAAGTCTAATTAATATCTGTCACTTTATACAGCTATAATTTTTTATTGTGATGAGAACTTTAAGATCTACTTTCTTAGCAATTTTCAAATACACATTATAGTATTATTAACTATAGTCCCGATGCTTTGATCCAGATAAAAAGTGCTTTATGGTGTGTGTGTGTGTGTGTGTGTGTGTGTGTGTGTGTGTGTGTGTAAAAGATTCTATGTACTTATTTTTAGAGAGGGGAAGAAAGGGAGAATGAGAAGAAGAGAAACATCGATGTGAGAAACATGGATCAGTTGCCTCTCACGTGTCCCCAACTGGGGGCCTGGCCCACAACTCAGGCATGTGCCCTGATAGGGAATCGAACTGGCACCCTTTTGGTTCACAGAACAATGCCCAATCCACTGAGCCACATCAGTCAGGGCTAAAAATATTTTTATCAATTACTTTCAGCCCCCTCACGTATAAAGAATATCAAGTGCTGAGATGTCAAAAGTTGCCTTTAGCTCTGGCTTTTGTGGCTCAGTGGATTGAATGCCAGCCTACAAACAAAAGGGTTGCCAGTTCGATTCCCAGTCAGGTCACCTGCCTTGGTTGTGGGCTGGGTCCCCATTTGGGGGCGTGTGAGAGGAAACCACACATCTATGTTTCTTTCCTTCTCTTTCTCCTTCCCCCCTCTCTAAAAATAAATCAATAAAATCTTTTTAAAAATTCTTTGGGAAAACTTAGTGACATTGCTTGATCAATGAGGTCATCTCTTGTGTTCTGGAGTATAATGTTTCACTTCAGACTCTTTAGAGGTGAATTCTCTTGATCTGCCAGAGAAGTGGCAACACAAACAAACTCACTTGAAGGATCTTTAAACTCAACAGAGACAAGTACTTACTTGCTTCTCCCCATCGCAGTTAATTGACAGGTATTTTATATCTTTCCACTGTTTAATGAGCTACGTGCTCTTCTCTGCTCCCCTTTACAAAATGGACTCATTGTCACACCATTGTTCCTTGATTCTAAAAAAATTCTTGTAGGTTAAAGTACTATGATTAAAAATGATCAAGTTGTCAGCCCCTGTTAGGAAAGAATGCATGATACTTAACATTTGCAGAGCTCCATTTCCCAAACAGCCTTTTCTATAGGTAAATCCAGATTTGAAATACAGTCAATACATCTGCAAAATTAGATTTCTCACTAATTTTACTTATGTACATTTTGTGCTCAAGTGAATTTCCTCAAGCTGGAGAGCCTCTCAGATAAATTATTTGTAACATGACTTAAATCACTCCCAAATAGTATAATTTATATTGTTTGTGACATATACAGATTTTTCTCCAAAGCACTTTTCTTCCTGCTAGTAGCTAAAAACTATAAATATATTGGATCCTTTTTATAATGCTGTTTTTAGATCCAGTACTCTTTTGCCACCTCATAGGTAAAATGGCCTGATAGTGTTTCACCAACGAAATCTCCCCAGATGGTACTCAGATAGCCCTATCTTATTTTGGGCACTTCAGTGTGTGAAGGGACAACAAAATAGCATTATTCTGTGGTGCCAATTATTAGCTCAGCCTAATACTTTTTATTTAAAATTTTCACCACATTCAACAGATAGGTGCACTGTAATATAAAAAGTACTCTTAATGGAAGTCTGAAGATACTAGTACTAGTTTTGTTTTTGGTGATATTGGATGAGTCAAGAAGTAAAGTTGAATCCTAGGTTTATGAGATGAATATTTTAGGTGTTGCCTTTAAGCTCCATGAGAATTTTTTTTTTTTACCTTGAAAAATTTACAACATTCCTATTACTAAATAAATTCTTTCGCTTTGACATACTACAATTCCCAGAGCCACGCTCTCCACCACAATCATTTAACAGTCTGCCACACAGAGTTCTGGGACTTGAAGTCTGTGGCCTGTTTATCCACATTCAAGATGGGGGCCTGTCCACATTCATCATATAATATTGCAGTTATATACTTGCATGTCTGTCTCCCTTACTGGAATTTAAGCCCCTTGATGATAGAGATTATATCATAGCTATTTTTGTATCTTCACAACTCAAAAATGTTTGACATGAGCTTAGGAGCTAATATACTTTAAAAAAATTGACCCTGCTAGGTACACAGCACAGTGTACTCAGCTTTTTGTGGAAAAAGAGATAGATAGCTAACAGAAAGTTGTACATGAATATCATTTCATACTATTGAATATTCTACATTTGCATGGCTGCTTTTTTTAATTATATGAATATATCATAGTTTAACTATTATCCCAGTATTAGGTAGTGGTTAATTGTTAGGTATTAGTTTCCAACATTTTGCTACTTTCAATTGTGTTATAGTGAACATAGATGTAGCTATATTTTAGGGTAAATATATGGTTATTGGACATAGATAAAAAATTTTAGAAGTTAAAATGCTGGATTAGGAGTAATGCCTTTTTTAAAGACTTTTTATTTATAGTTCTTTTAGTAAGTTGTACCAATTTATATTTTCACCACCAAATCATTAGGGTTCCCATTTTTCACATTCTTACCACTACTACTACTATAATTATCACTACCACCACCACTACCTTTATCATTCTTTGCTAATGTTTAAAGGTGAAAATAATATTTCCCTGTTTTAATTGCATTCCTCTGGTTACTAATGAGGTTGGGTATTTTAAAAATGTTTATAAACAATTCATATTACCTTTTCTAATTTACCAATTGGTTTCTTTTGACCATTTTTTTCAAGATTTTTTTTCTTATGGCTCCAATTGTTTTTATAGAAGGAGAATAAGAGGTGTACTATAGAAGTGTTTATGGAACTACCTTGTTTAACGTGGCTGGTGTGGTTCAGTAGATTGAGTGCCAGCATGCAAACCAAAGAGTCTCTGGTTTGACTCCCAGTCAGGGCACATGTCTGGGTTGCAGGCCAGGTCCCTAGAAGTGGGTGTGCAAGAGACAACCTCACATTGATGTTTCTCTCCCTCTCTTTCTCCCTCCCTCCCCCTCTCTCTAAAAATAAATAAATAAAATCTTTAAAAATATTTTAAGAAAGTACATTGTTTATTTGAAAGTGAATTTAATATCATTTAATAATATTTATATGCATACCTTAAAAATAATTACACTAAAAAATCTATGTTTGGCTTTAGTGACCAGTTATTTTTATAACTTTCTGTGACAGTCTTTTCATCTACCTGAAATATTTGCAATAGGCTAAGATGAAGAAAACATCTGTCCCTTAAACAGAACGGGACTGGCTGGGAGAAGTTTTACCAAAGCCTTTTTTTTTTTTTTTTTCAGGGAGAGGAGCAATTTTTAAGAAATATAGGGTGGGGCAAAAGTAGTTTTACAGTTGTTCATATGGAAAAATAATACAATAGTTAACATAACAGTACAAGAATAAACTCTGTGTTTGGCATACTCACAACTGTAAACATACATTTGCCTCACCCTATATTTTAAATACACAGATATGCCATTTGAACCAATAGCAGTTTAACTGAAGCTATAGAGCTATGCAAACATCACATAATCCAGTTTTAAAACATTTCCATTACTCCAGAAAGTTCCCTCTTAACTGTTTGTGGTTAATTACCATTCCTACTCCTAACCCCAGGCAACCACTAGTTTACTTTCTATCATTATAGATTTGCCTTTTCAGAAAAGATTATTTAAATGCAATCATATAATATGTGGCCTTTTTTGTCTGGATTAATGTTTTCAAGGTCCATCTATGTTGTAACATGGTTCAGTACTTCACGCTTTTTTATTTCTATTTGCAATTCCAATGTGTGGACTGGACTACATTTGTTTATCCATTCATCAGTTGATTGACATGTGTTTTATTTTCCACATATTGTTTTAGTTCCAACATTTAGATCAATAACCTACCCTGAGTTGATATTTGTGCATAGTTAGAGGTAGGGGTTCAGTCTCATTTGCATGTAGATATCCAGTTTTCCCCACACCACTTGTTGAAAAAGATTATGCTCTCTTCTGTTGAATTGCCTTGGCATCTTTGTCAAAAATAAACTGACTATAAATATAAGGTTTTTATTTCTGGATTTTCTTTCTGTTCCATTGATCTCTGTGGCTATCCTATGTCAGTACCACAACGTCTCAGTTATTGTAGCTTTAATAGGACATTTTGAAATTGGGTAGTGCAATTCCTACAATTTATTCTTCTTTTTCGAGATTGTTTGGCTATTCTGGGTCCTTTGCCTATGTAAATTTTAAAAAATATTTTATTTATTTATTTTCAGACGGGGGGGGGAGAAGAAAGAGAAGGAGAGAAACATCAATGTGTGGTTGCCTCTTGCACACCCTACTGGGGGCCAGGCCTGCGACCCAGGCATGTGTCCTGAATGGGAATTGAACCATCAACCCTTGGTTCACAGGCCGGCACTCAATCCACTGAGCCATACCAGCTAGGGCTACCTATGTAAATTTTAAAGCTTGTCTCCTTCTACAAAAATAGTCTGCTGGAATTTTCATAGGGATTACACTGAATTTGTAGATCAATTTGTGGAAAACTGCCATTTTAACACTGTTGAATCTTTCAATCCATGAACATGGGCTATCTATTTATTTAGTTCTTTAGTTTCTCTTAGCAATGTTTTGTAGTTTTCAGTGTACAGGTCTTATACTTCGTTTGGTACATTTATTCTTAAGTGTTTTAATTCTTTCTGATGCTATTGTAAATGGAATTGTTTTCTTAATTTTATTTTCATATTACTCAGTACAATTATTTTTAATAATGTCAAAATGTATATAGCATATTTTCCCCCAAATTCTATTTACTAGCATGCAACTTCTAGTATGACATATAATTTAGTAGGTCTACAGAAACCAGTCACTGAAACATATTATGGAACTAGAACTCAAGGTGGTTAATTGCCTAGATGTAGATTTTGCCCGTAAAGGAAGAAACTCCTAAAAAATGTAAAGTATGTTAATATAGGAATAGTCCTGATAATTCAACTTGAAGACATGACAAAATATTTATAGTAAGGCTGTCTTAATAATGCTGACTTGTGTTTCTTGACATTTTATTGATTCTTAAATTTTTAATAAATGTATTGCTTTGCATTTATTATGTATCAATCAGCAAATTAAGTATATTGTGTTTGTGTTGATTCTGTGGCCTCAAGTTAATGATTTGTTGTAGTGTTCATTTACGTTTCTTTCACATTAAAAAAATGTTATTTAGAAGGAAAAATTTTACCCTACAGTTAGTTATTACTACAAGAAGGAGATGTGTTTTGCCAGGCTCAATGTACATTGTTTTTCTTGCCTTTCAGGAAACAAACATTTACATCACTTGTTCATAGGTGTAACCTTAAGGTGCCTATAAGATATGATAAGGTATTATACTTTAGAAACTGAATAACATTGGGACATTCCAATTGGCTGAATAAAATTAAAGTATATTGTTTCAAATTTTTAGTTTTTCTCTTACAAAGTTTTTCTTCAATTTTTGGCAACACTATCTCTTATCACCTAGTGAGCATTAATAAACAATAGAAAAAATGGCCAAGTTTATTCATGCATGTTAAAAGAAAATTCAGATTATGGTGCTTACTTCAAAAGCTTATTTTTACTATAGAAAGTTCCTGTTCTATATGGTAAAATTAATGGTATTTGTGTTGCTATGCCGCTGAGCAAATTTAAGGGCCACCAGGTTAAATAAATCATTAAAAAGAACAGAAGTGTGAATATACTCAGTGTACTAACTTTCTTATAGGCCAGCAAAGACCTACAAAATTGATACCCCCTATTTAATGACCACTCCATATTGTCACTTTTAGGCTGTAATGAATAAAAAGCAGTTAATACTTATCTTCAATAAAACATAAATGTCAAATTGAGTACTATCTGCTTGCAAGCTAGGAAGAGCAAATCAAGAACAGTCTTGTCCACTGTTTTCATAGTTTCCAAACAGATGGATGAATCTCTTTTTTATTCTGTGTTTTATAATACTTAAAGCTGTAAAAATCAATATGTAAAGTTTTATAAATCATATGTTGAAGGGACAATGTAAGTTATTATGTTCCTGGCATTTTTTGATCTCAGATTAATAATGAATGGCTCTTTCCCCCTATAGGCATGCTACAAATGTAGGTAAAAAAGGTAGCTCAGGGTTTCCAGGATCGTCTTCATAAGGAGCAAGAATGCAATATCAGGGTTGCTTTTGATTGAATGACCATATCTTTAGTATGTTATTTTTGGTTTATACATTATCTACAAATTTTGATGGTATTACAATCAATTTATAATATTTGGTTGCAATAAGGTATTTTTTTCCATTTAATATTGGCTTTTAGTGTTAGCAAATCATAGCTATATTCGCCCTTTTGTGTAGGAAGCAACCTATTAAATGTTGACTCTGTTTTGTAATTTGTATCTTACTCTCCTAGATTCCATATCCTGCCACCACGACACATTATCCTTCTCATCCCCACTAGATCATGGAGAAATGCTTGCCAAAAAATAAATGCCAACTAGTTTTTGATGGGTGCATATTACATAGTAGAAGTAGATATTGTAAAGTCTCTCTTCTTGAGAGAACTTGCTATATAGCTTGAGATAAAATTATTCCCCATCTGTATAAAAGCAATATAGACAATACAAGGAAGTGTGCTATGAATTACAGAAAGTGTGCTATAGAAATTCAGAGACAGGAGGAAAAGTTAGAATGGGTTTGGGACTTGAATTAGTTTATTTTTAAAAGGGCAAGTTTTGAGAAATTTGTTTATTCTTGATGTACATTTATCCTGGTGTTTTACTTGTTCTGAGCTCGAAAACAATCTTACCTTTTGTGTTTCATGTTTCACCTAAGTCACAAATAAAGGTGATCTTCTAAAAAATAAAAGTATATCACCAAAACAAAATATTCGAAAGTTTTTCAGTGACAAAAGCTTAGTTCCTTAGAATTAGTGAGTTGAATTTCTGTTGTACTAAGTGCACATGACCATCCCGAGGGGTACATATTAAGGGAAGAAAATATTTTTCAAATGAGTATTAGTGATTTTCATCACCTTATGAGTAAACTAAATAGAACTTACACGGCATCATTTTTTCCTGCCCAAACTTCTCAGAATAGAAGCTTCTTGTTAGGTAAGTTTCCGTTACCACTCAAATTCTAGAATATGAAAATAGTCCAGAGACCATTTAATTTTGTGGGTGATTTCCATAGGTAAAGGGTTTTTGAGTATAATCTTGAGTAATCTTTATTTTTAAGTCCACTATTATTACTATTATACCCTATATAAAAACACATTCCCTATTGTTTTTGGAGATCCAACTCCAGTAGTCTGTTCATAAATTAAGTTGCACATTCAGTAGTGGAGTAAACACTAGATTTTGTCTTGTTGCTTCTTAATTAACTAGACAATTTCTTTTAGACATTATTTTTTGTCTATAACATGGAAAAGTTGGATCATGTTAAATTTTTCCCAACTGAAAGTTTTCATTTTTTGAAGTTGTGTGATTCTTTTATGTCTCTTCCCTACCAATAAGTGTTTACTCTAAAACTCTAAACTTTCTTAGTAAAATTTTAAAAAAAGAAGGCTACAGTACTATAGATTTTGTACTGAAAGCACTAGTGTTTTTTCCAGGACATAGAAGCGGTCAGTGGATGAAGTGGCTGTAATATCAATACAGTAACACTGAAGAACTTACTGGTAGATTTCAATGTACTGTCTGGAATCTGGAGCCTTGGACTAAATCATCTCTAAGATTCCTTCTGACTTTGCTCAACATATTGTTAAACAAATATTAAGTAAACGATGAGAAATAACATATTTTTGCCAGTAATTTAAAGGTAATATTTATGTAAGGTGCTGGACTCTTAAGCCCCTCCTAACCATTGTTAAAGACCAGCTAAGAGTTGCTGAAGGAGAATTTTTTTTTTTAAGATTTTATTTATTTTCAGAGAGGGGGAAGGGAGAGAGAGAAACATCAATGTATGGTTGCCTCTCACACGCCCCTTACTGGATACTTGGCCCGCAACCCAAGCCTGTGCCCTGACTGGAAATCAAACTGGTGACCCTTTGGTTCGCAGGCTAGCACTCAATCTACTGAGCCACACCAGCCAGGACTGAAGGAGAATATTTTAATTTGTTGTGTTTACACTTTCCCAGTGCTTGAATATTTTTTTTGTTCTTTGAAAAAGATGCAATATTTTTTCTCTGTAACAACATTTATGCTATCTCATTTTGGGAACATGAAAGGCATGTACAAGCCCTAGCTGGTGTGGTTCAGTGCATTGAGTGCCGGCCTGCAAATTGAATCCCAGTCAGGGCATATGCCTGGGTTGCATGCAGGCGAGGTACCCCCGTAGGGGGACCCATGAGAGGCAACCACATGTTGATGTTTCTCTCCCTCCCTTCCCCTCTCTGTAAATAAATAAATAAAATCTTAAAAAAAGGCATGTACAATTGTTTACACATAATATTAGACAAATGATGCTATCCCTATTCAAGGAAAGATTTTTGGTTTTAGCATCTTCCATTTCTGGAAATTACAATTGCTTCATACTCTATTCATCAGAAGCTGTGAACAAAGCGCCCAAAAAGAACAAATCCTGAAAATATGTCTATGTTAAGGAGAAGCTTCAGGCTTAATTAAACTAACCTTGTTAAATTGTCTGAAAGACAAATAATGCATATTTTTCAGTTTGTCATAAATTCTTCTACGGATGAAATTGCCTCCTAGTAATATCTCTGTGCCCATGAATAACATCTAGAAACCTCAAAGCTTTTTTTATATACTGTCTGATGTCCTTTTAAAGTGGGGAGAGGGATTTCATGGGAAACAGAATAGCTATTATTCCACTGTTAATGGGTTTGTCAGAGCTAGAAATAGCCTGGTTTTCCTTCTAGTGCAATTTTCTGAATGTTTGTCCCTTGGTACCTACCACTTGGTCTGCCTACAGACATACACAGGTACATAGAGTATTTCCTTATGACCTTGCTTTCCAGTTCCAATTTCAGCCTATGTGAGTATATATTTTTAGCCATTTATTCTCCTTTCATCCCACCTAGTGGTTTTGTAATGTAGTATGTACCACATCGGTACCAAGGGGCTGTATGTTTTATTAGAAGTTGTGTAAAAGTCTGGTATGATGGTCAGTATAGTTTGGTTTCACCCTTTGCCAACTTCCCAAGGGACAAACACACTAGCAGCATTGGTGTATTTTTCCATTTCCTTATTGATTAGTGTGTAAATTGGACATTTTGGATGAGTAGCAGAATTCAGCCTCACCACCATATAGGATTTACCTGGTGCAGGCTATGATATGACCCACACTAATGCTTCTTATGAGATTCTTCAATCTGTTAGTTCACAGGATAGGAGATACAGTATTGTCTAGTAGCTGCTCTTTGGTTTTGTCTTCTAAGTTGCGGTATGTCTGTACCTACTGGATAACCTTGGAGTAACTGGATAACTCATAGATGACCACTCTGTCAAGTGACTTTAAAACCATAGTTTTTAATAGTACTTTATAGTCACTCTATTCTGAGGTATTATCCCCATTTTACAGATGAGGAAACTTGCCTAGATAGGTTAAAGAAACTTATTGAAACTCATATAGTCTCGTAACTTGCCAAAGCAAAAGTTCAGGTCCAGATTGGCTCTTATGCTCTGTTGTCAATAACTGTGGCAACTGAGAAATCCAAACATTATGACAATCCCTGCCAAATCCTTGATCTTTTTCCTCTTTGGCTTTTTGTGATATAAAAAGCGGTCCATTTAACTTAAAAATAATTAAGTAATATAATTATGTAGTTCAAAATTCAAAGGGTACAAAAAGATATCAAGAGTTTTTCCCACTCTTGTCCCTTGCCATCCAGTTCTCCTACCTGAAGACATTCACTTACTACTTGCCTGTATGTTTTCCCAGAGGTATTTTATGCATATATAAGCAAACACATACACATATCCCCCCTTTTTACTCAAATGTAAGCATACTATAAACATTGTTCTGCATTTTGTTATGGCAGTAAATATATTTTAGGATTGTTCAGTAGCAGTCCATAGAGAACTTGGTCCTCTTTGGGACGGCTTCAGTTTTCCTTTGAATGGATATATCACATTCATAGATATTTCCATTGTTTTCAGTATTTTGTTATTATAAGCAACATTGCAGTGAATATATATGCACATACATACTTAAGGATATGTAACATTGAGGATAACATTCATACACATTCAATTGCTGTGCTAAAGAGAATGTGCATTTATGATTTTGATTGCTTTTCGCAGAGGTTGTACCAATTTACGTTCCTAGTAGCAATGTATTGAGAATGCTTATGTTCCCTCAATCTCAACAAAACAAGTGTGTTCTCAAACTTGTGGATGTTTACCAATGTGGTAGGTCAACAATGTCACTTTAGTGTGCTTTTTAAAAATAAACTTTATTTTTTAGAACAGTTTTGAGTTTACAGAAAAGTTGCACAGTACAGAGTTCCATATATCTTCACTCAGTTTCCCTTAGTGTTAACATCTTAACATTACTGTCACAGCTCATGAATCTTATCATTAAGTAAAGTAAAAGTTTATTCATATTGCCTTAGTTTTTACTAGGGCCATTTTTTCTGTTCCAGGATGCCATCCAGGTTACCACATTATATTTAGTCATTACCACGTCTCTTTTGGTTCCTTTGCCTGTGACAGTTTCTTAGACTTTCCCATGTTTTTGATGAGCTTGATAGGTCAGGTGTTTTTTAGTCAATGTACTTTGAAATTTCCATGTCACTTGTGAGATTAAACAACTTTCTTTTCGTACATTATTTCCCTTTCTGGGAAGTAAGAGCTCATGCTCTTAAGCACTATGCTAAATCCCTCTTTTGATTCACTATAATTAAAATGTTCACGGGCCTGAATATATATGGAATTCTGAATGTGAGGAAGTAAACGTCTTGTAAACCTCTGTTACAAGAGGAGCACCATTATTACAAGTGATGTCGTCAAACTTGTTTCTGAGCATTCTGGCTGCATTGGTGGATTGACCAGAGGCTCCGCTGGAAACAGCAGGTAGGCCGGATAATATGTCCTTGGAGGCAGAAGCATGGCTAACCAGGATACATTTGAGAGAAACTGGAGGCGCCAGGATTTGGTGATACCGAATCAAAGAGTCAGGAAGTCAAAGGTGATTCCTCGGTTTATGAGCTGAATATTTTGGGCGTTGCCTTTAACTTCTAAAAGAAATTCAAGAGAAATACTTGAACGATTTACAAGATACCGGGTTACTCAATAGGTACTTTTCCTTTCCCTTTCTTTAGTTCTGCGTTACTACAATTCCCAGAGCTCCGCACTCCACCACAATCTCCTTCGAGTCGGCCGCGCAGAGTTCTGGGACTTGAAGTCCGCGGTCTATTTACCCAAGTTAGAGATAAGGGCCTGTGGAAACATGAAGAGGTAAGGTCTCGTCTGAGAGCAGGCGACGACGGGAGCTCTGTTTTACCTTTTAACTTAAAATGGCTTTTATTGTTTTGTGTTTGGGGTATGTCACATTCTCGGGGTGCGGTTTCGTGGGGGGAGAGAAGACAAAAGAGGATGAAGGGGAGACAGGCTAGGCGGGCCTGCAGGGCGAAGTTGAGGGAGGGCCGCCGCGGCTGCGGGTTCCCATAGGAATGCCCGTCCAGCCCAGGTATCTAAGCCACGGCGCGGGCGCCGGGAGCCGGACGGACGCTGTGGCTTTTTCCTATTGCACATGGAACCCCTCAGGTAAAGGTTCTTGGCCGCCTGATGTCTAGCGCCTGAGAAACCCAGGCCAGCTCCAACCCTGTACCTCCACCCTATTCTCACAAAGGGGACCAGGGTGGGCCCTTTATTTGTAGTATTTGTGTATGAAAGAAGAGTTGCTAGGGCCCCGCGGGCAAGTAGCGTTTTCAAATCTTAAAGTAAGTCATACTTTGTTTCTGCAAATTTAGAAGGGAAGTACAAAACCGGTTCAGGGTCAGGAAAAGGAAGGCATTGCTATGAGCAGTTCCCCCTACTGGTTTTCCAGGAAATGGCAGCTTTAACTTGGCGGGTCATTGTTAAAAGCCTGAGCTTTTCAATTAGCACACAAGCCTTTTTAAAGGATCCTCATTAAATGAGTTTTGTATTCATTCTTAAAGGAAGATAATTGCTCTGACATAGGGCGGTGTATTTAAAATTCTTACTGTTACTGTGCTCTCCTACAGTGTCATTTTCTTCATCTTTTAAAAAACTGGTTCTGATTTACCCTGCCTCAAAATGACTTTTTAAAAAATATTTCTTATCATATATCTCATACATGCAAAATAATGTATATATAAACTTTAAAGAAGAATACTAGACTCATACCCACTGCAAGCTTTAGAGCTGGAATAGTACCAGTACCTTAGAAGTCCCTTGTGTGCCCCATGCCATTGCTTCTCTCTCCGTCCTGAGGGGACCACTATCCAGAATTTTGTGCTGACCATTCTTTTGCTTTAAAAAAAGTAGTATTACCACCGAGGAATTTATCCCTAAACAAAATGTTGCTCCTTTTATCCATATTTAACTTTATATCAATCGACACATATTGTATACGTTTTTCTGTGACTTGCTCTTTTTTACTCAACATTTCTTTTTGGGATGCATGTGTACTGATATATTTAGCTATGATTTATTCATTTCAAAGCCACTTTAAACTGAGTAAGAACTTTGTGAATTCTAAGTAACAAATAAAAATTAAGATATTTAAAAGGAATTTTTTAAAAACCCTGGGCCTAAGTATATTTTAACATATCCCAAAATAGGTATGTCTTTCTAGAGCATGACATTTTTCTTTTAAAGATTGTAAGGGAGAGAAACATCAATGTGCAGTTGCCTCTCCTGCGCCCCCTACTGGAGGCCTGGCCTGCAACCCAGGCATGTGACCTGACTGGGAATCCTAACCGGGACCCTTTGGTTCGCAGGCCAGTGCTCAAACCTCTTCCCTCCCCTCCCCTCTCTGCCACTCCCCTCTCTGCCAGGCACATGGACACAACAGCCAGGGCTGAAAATCTTGCTTATAATCATGAGGCATACTGTCCCTAGGCCCCAGTAATAAAGGGTTATTTTATAAGGAAAGTATGTTAATATTTATTTTCCTCATGGAGTTAGCTCAATCTTTTTGTCTTTTATAATCTGTTGCCTATTTAAATGGTTCTTTTATTTCATTATACTCTAATAAGTGTTTTCAGTTGTTTACAGTGAGTTGGCTCATGTTAGCATTACCTAGATTTCTACACTGCAGTACCTAGTCTATAAAATGTTAAGACCCTTTCACATTTGTTTTGACACTTTTTCCTTTGGAGATCTCCTCTTTCACAGCTCTAGATCCTGACACTACTAATGACTTGGTATTTCCACGTTCAGCCTGAGACTTATCTGTGCAACAATTCTCTCATATCTCACTTTCCTTTTAGCCAATATCACTTATACTGTCACCTCGGACTCAATATGTTTTTTAATATTTCCTGGAACTTCATGATGGTGTTTCAATTGTAATAGGTAGCTCTCTCAACATGGCTAAAACAATACTGATGTTCCCTTTCCAAACCATTTATTTCATGTGGAGCTCCCTCTTTCTTTCATTGCTACCATAGTTCTCTCAGTTTCACAGCTTGAAATCTTGGACTTATCTTTTACTTCTCTTTGACCCCTACCTTCAAAAGGCCTCTCTCATCTATCTCTTCATTTATGACCACTATTAGCACTTCAGTTTGGACTTTCATCACCTTATCCTTGATAAATTGAATAGTTTTCTAGTTAGTTTTTCTGATTTCTTTCCTACTAATCCATAAGGCATGTTATGACCACATTCTTTTTCCTAAACCATCACTTGTACCATGTCGCTTAACTACCTAATAAATTACTTTCTAATACCTATAAATTAAGGCCCAGACCCTTTAGTTGGAGTATTTAAGGTCATTCACAATCTGAATCTAATTACTCCTCCAATGCCAGCTAAATTGCACTTGGCATTATCCCCCAGAACATCTCCTCATACTTGTTCTCTGTCTTCTTTCCTTCATTTACCCTCCTAGCACCTAATTATATCTTTCTTCTGTGAACTCCTGTTAATTTGGCATATACTTCTTTGTATTGTCATTCTTCACCCTTCCTGTCCTCTTCCCTCCCCTCCCCTCCCCTCCCTTCTCCTTTCTCCTACTCTCCTCTCTTCCAGGCACACGGACACAACACATACACACATATATGGTCCCTCCCCATAAATAAGTTGGGAACTCCTTGAGGATAGTGCGTATGTCTTGAAAATACTTTCGAGTCCATTGGTACCTTACAATGTGCTATGTGTAAGTAGGTATTTAATAAATGTTTGCAGAATGAATAATAAAGGGCAATGAATTGTTAGAGAAGGGTCTTTGAACAAATGAGATCACTAAAAGTAGATAATATAGGTAAAGAATATATTTTGAGATTTCACTATCTCTTCTACTTTCTGTATCTATCCCTGCATCTATCTACTTCAGGGTAAACAGCTGTGTGAAGAGTGATGAGCATGTCCTGGAAGAGTTGGAAACAGAAGGGGAGAGGCAGCTGAAAAGCCTCCTTCAGCATCAACTTGACACCTCTGTCTCCATTGAGGAGTACGTATTGATTTTGCAAACAAGTGGAATGTCACAGACTCTCACCTCCAGGTGATATCTTCTAAAACCTGGGTGGACCACTCCTCCCCTACCCCCCTTTCTTTGGCGAACATCTACATATTAGGCAGGGTTTTGCTTCTGTGCCTCTTCCTCTACAAATCCTCCCAAATTCCACTAAGTACCTTTCCTGTGTCTTCCTCTAACACACATAGCACTTACAACCCAATATTATCATTGTTTGTTTACTTGCTTCTCCCTCTACTGTTTTTCCACAGAAGCAGAAACCATTTTTTAATCTTTTTTCACTCTTAAATCCTCAGTACCCAGCACAGTGTCTGATGTATAGTAGGTACCCAATAAATAAATATTTGACTCAGTTATTTATTAGTCCTGGATGAGGGGACTATTGGTGGAATTCCATATTGTTGCAATGGTACTTCAGTCTAGAAACAGGGCATGAGAACAAGTTGCCTGTGAGTTTCATCATGCCTCTTTAAATGGTGAGCCCCATTTCTGTGAATTGTGGTAACCTGAAGATGTTCTTACTCTTTTCCTTCTTGGTTTGCAGATGTGTATCTAAGAAGGAGAGCTTTGCTCCTGGTACTATGTACAAGCCCTTTGGGAAGGAAGCAGCTGGGACTATGACTTTGTCCCAGTTCCAAACTCTACATGAGAAGGACCAGGAAACTGCTTCTCTCAGGGAACTAGGGCTCAATGAAACAGAAATCTTGATATGGAAGAGCCATGTTTCAGGTGAAAAGGTGAGTGGAGCAATTTTGTTTTGGACAATAAAGAGTAATATCTCTGCATTTGGCACTGAAAACCTTTTTATTTTTAGTTATCTCATATCTGAGTTTTATGTCTGAATCTTCTTTAGTTTCTAGGACAGGGACCTAGGGAAAAGAGAAGCTATTCCTTGACTTATTAGCTACCACATTGATAAATGCTCATTTCTGGGCTATGATCATCTTTCTTGAGGCATCAGACCATCCCTTTCAGGGTGTGTCCTCTATGATGTATGCCCTCTCCTTTCTCTGGTTTCAGAGGACGAGACTGAGGGCAACCCCTGAAGCAATACAGAACTGTCTTCAAGATATTGAAGAAAGGATCTCAGAGCGTCAGCGCATCCTTTGCCTGCCACAGAGATTTGCAAAGAGCAAACAGCTGACCCGGCGAGAAATGGAAATAGAAAAGTCTTTATTTCAGGGAGCTGATCGTCACTCCTTCCTTAGGGCCCTTTATTACCAAGGTATGTGATCTCCACTAACTTTGATATGTTCTTTCACTGAGAGAGAGATTCACCCTCAGGGCATTATATATGAAGAGTTAGCGAAGGGGGTAGAAGAAAGACAACCTATCACTACTCTTGAAAAATGTGTAGTCATGTATTTAATTGCTGCCTGTAGACATGTGAATAAAATACTGAGGGAGCACAGAACATAGAACATCTAAGTCTAGCTGGAGGAGTCAGGAATTGACAATTGTACTAAGTCTTGATGGATTAATGGGCATTTGTCAGGTTAACAAGGGAAAGAGGGAATTACCAGTAACAGGTGAATAGGAACAGGCTTGTAAAAGGACCTGGTATGTCTGGAGAACAATGAAAAGTTCAGTGTGGCAGGCAGTATAAGGCTTGGTAGGGAATTACAGGAGATGACACTGGAAAGGTAAGTGAGACTAGACTGTAAAAGGTCTTTGCACTAAACTGTAAATTCACACAAAATATATAGAGTGATGGTCTTTGTCTTAACCAGAAAGTATGAGTTTAATAGATAAGCTTTGCTAGGCACTGGGGAAAGTGCACAGAAGTTTAAGAAATGGTTCCTGGCTTTGCACCAATTACAGTCTGATTTGAGAGAAACATGACATTTTAGTAACAATGCTAGGTACGGTTGTTAAGTGCTGTAGGAGTTCAGAGGAGGGAAAGGCTACTATGCATTGGCATGACTCAAGAAGGCCTCTCAGAGGAGGTAAGATTTAAATGTTCTTTTAATACTACCTATTGTTTAGGAAGCAGAGGGAAAAGCATTTCAGTTGCAGCAGATGTTGTCAGCACTATGGTGTATTCAGGGGTGTTGTGATAGACAAGGTAAATAAAATATTTTACCTTTCTTTGGTGAGCAGTATAGGCCTGTACAAAGTAATTCAGTTAGTTTGGATATGGTTAAAGGTTTTTAAGCCAGGAGTAACATGAGAAAAACAGTGTTTGAAAATGACTACTCTGGTGACCAAGAACTACAGGGTGGCGCAAAAGTAGGTTTACAGTTATTTTTATGGAAAATAATACAATAATTAATAAATAGTAATACAAGAATAAACTACGTGTTTCTCATACTCACAACTGTAAACCTACTTTTGCCCCACCCTGTATGATGAGAGAAAGGAAGAAATGGGAGCAGGGGAAATGATTTAGGAGGTAATACAGTCATTTAGGCATGAAGATATGGACT
Organism: Pteronotus mesoamericanus; assembly: GCF_021234165.1. Taxonomy (NCBI): domain Eukaryota; kingdom Metazoa; phylum Chordata; class Mammalia; order Chiroptera; family Mormoopidae; genus Pteronotus; species Pteronotus mesoamericanus. The sequence continues at coordinate 3,233,982 of NW_026555144.1, read as the reverse complement.
GGAATGATGGTAATGGAATTAGAAAGAGAAGTAGGTATGGTTGTAAGAGACATTACACAGGAAGAATTGGTAAAACTTGTTGCATGAGACCTAAAGGAGGGTCAGTGGAGAGGAATGTGTCAAAGGCAATCCAGATATTTCAAGGCTGTGTGACTTAATAGTTGTCAACATTAAGAAAGTTTTATGGGGAAATTTTGAGGAAAATGATGAGTTTGATTTTTGAACATGTTGAATTTTTGAGAATGGCAGGATCATTAAACGCAGATATTGAGGAGGCAGTTCGAAATGCAACAGTTGAAGCTCAGGAGAGAGGTCAGAACTAGATCTACAGAATTGGGAATCATCTATGCTTAGATGAGAGGTAAAGCCATGAGAATGAATGAATGATTTGTTAGAGACCATAGACCTGGAAGAGCAGTGGTGAAGGAAGGAAAAGAACAAATGAACAGGCTTTTGTAGAGAAACATAGCACACTGATTAAGACCATGGGTTCTGCAGGCAGACTCCTGGGAAATTTCTGGTTCCCCACTTACTAGCTATAAGATTTTGGGCAAGTTACCACTCTATGCTTCAGTTCTTCATTTGTAAAATGAGAATATATTAATAGTAGCTATATAGTAGAATTGTTAGGAGGGTTGAGGTAATACGTGTAAATCACTTAAGAGTAGTGCCTAGTATTTGGGGGGGGGTGGGTGGTGTATGAATCTGTTCTGTTTCCTATCTTTGAAACTCCTTGCTTTAAACCTTCACAGCATACCACAAAAAGACAAGTGCAGACAAGTACATGACCTCAATGAAGAGGAAGATAAAATTAGGCACAAAAGGCAAGTCGAGAGTTTTCTTACAGTGTTAGATTTAGGAATGTAACCTAGGGTCCCAGACTTCTAAGTTGAGTGCTATTTAATTCCATATCCAGTATATGACAATGTTTAATAGGAAATGATCCAGAGGGAGCATATTATCCTGATACAGAATATTAAAGAAAGGAGCTAGTAGAAGTTGTAAAACTTTTACATTTAGTGTTGTTGATTTTTTTCTTTATACCTTTAAGTTTATTGTACCAGGCATAAAACAGCCTTAATGTTTTTGAGATCCTATTTCACAAGTAATTTTGAATATTTTTATTAATCAGTAAAATAAAACTATTGATGATAATGATGATATAATAGCTAATATTTTCTTTTATTTTTGAAATGAACTTACAATAAAATTGCCTGATTTTTTTATGGTGTACAATTCTGTGAATTGTAAATCATGTAAGTTGTGTAAATTCATGTAATCACCACCACAGTCAGGATAGAGAACAGCTCCATCACCTTAAAACTTCCTCATACTGTCCATTGATAGTCACTCCCAACTGCACCCATAATCTCTGGCAATCACTGATCTGTTTTCCATCACTGTAGTTTTATCTTTTATACAATGTCATAGAAATGGAATCACATGATATGTAATATTTTGAGAGTGGCCTCTTTCATTCAGCATAATGCCTTTGAGATTCATCTAAGCTGTGTGTACCAAATAGTTCATTCGTTTTGCTAAGTAATGTTCCATTGTATGGATGTTCCAAAGTTTGTTTATCCATTCACACACTGATGTGTATTTGAGCTATTTTCAGGTTATAGTGATTATGAATAATACTGATATGAACATTCTTGTACAGGTTTTTGTGTGAACATAAAATTTTTATTTCTCTAAGGTAAATATCTAAGAGTGGGATTACTGGGTCATATGGTAAGTGTTTGTTTAACTTCATAAGAAACTGCTAAACCATTTTCCAGAGTGGCTGAACCATTTTACATTCCCACCAGCAATGTATGAGATTACCAGTTGCTCAACATCTTTGACAGCCATTTGGTATTGTTGGTATTTTAGTTATTCAATTAGCTGTGAAGTGGTATTTCATTGTAGTTTTAATTTGCATTTTCTTAGTGGCTAATGATGTTGAACATCTTTTTATATGCTATTTGCCATCCTTATATCCTGTTTGCTAAAGTGTCCAAGTCTTTTACTCTTTTTTAATTGGGTTGTTTATTTTCTTCCTGATGACTTTCGAGAGTTCTTTGTTCTAACCACAGTTCTTTGTTGGATATCTGATTTGCAAATATTTATCCCAGGTGTATAGCTTGTCTTTTCATTCTTTTAACTCTGTCTTTTGCAGAGCAAATTTTTTATTGTGGTAGAATATATCTAACTAAAAGTGATCATTTTAACCATTTTGAAGTGTTCAGTTGTATGGCATTAAGTATATTCACATTGTTGTACAATCATTACCACCATCCATCTACACAACTTTTTCATCTCCCCAACCTGAAACCCTGTACCAATTAAACAGTAACTCCCCATTCCCCCCCCTTCCTCTTCATCCCTGACATCCACCATTTTACTTTCCATCTCTATGAATTTGACTCTAGGTGCCTCATGTAAGTGGGATCATATAGTATTTGTTCTTTTGTGTTTGGCTTATTTCACTTAGCAGAATATCCTCAAGGTTATCCATGTTGTAGCATGTGTTAGAATTTCCTTCCTTTTTGAAAAAATATATTTCTTTACTTTTAGAGAGGGTGAAGGCAGGGAGAAAGAGGGAGAAAAACATCGATGTGAGGGAGAAACATCCATCTGTTGCTTCTCGTACGTGCTACTGAACCCGCAATCCAGGCGTGTGCCCTGACCAGGAATCAGACTGGCAACCTTTAGCTTTGCAGGATGACACCCAACCAACTGGGCCACATCGCTCAGGGCAAATCCTTTTGAAGTCTGAATAATATTCCATTGTATAGATACATCCCGTTTTTAAAATCCATTCATCTGTCAATAGACCTTTGTATTGCTTTTACCTTTCAACTACTGTGAATAATACTGCTATGAACCTGGATGTACAAGTATCTGTTTGAGCCCCTGCTTTCAATTCTTTTTGGTATATACTCAGAAGTAGTATCATATGGTAATTCTGTGTTTAATCTTTTGAGTAAACACTGTACTGGTTTCCATAGAGGCTGTACCATTTTACATACCCACCAGCAATGCACAAGAACTCCAACTTCTCCATACCATTGCCAACACTTATTTTCTTCTATTATTTTTTTTACAATAGCCATCCTAATGGTTGTGAAGTGGTATTTCCTTTTAGTTTTGATTTGCATTTCCCTAGTGACTAATGTTGTTGAACATCTTTTCATGTGGTTTTTGGCCATTTGTATATCTTTGGAGAAATGTCTATGTAAGTCCTTTGCTATTTTTTAAATGGGTTGTTTGTTTAGTTGTTGAGTTGTAGGAGTTCTTTATATATTCTGGATATTGATCCCTTATCAGATATATGTTTTGCCAGTATTTTCTCACATTCTTTAGGTTGTCTTCTCACTCTATTGATAGTGTCCTTTGATGCACAGAAGATTTATTTTTGATGAAGTCCAGTTTCTCAATTTTTTCTTTTGTTACCAGTGTTTTTGCTGTCATGTCCAATAAATCACTACCAAATCTAATGTCATAAGGCTTTTCTCCTATATTATCTTCTGAGAGTTTTATAGTTTTAGCTCTTACATTTAAGTCTTTAGTCCATTTTGAGTTACTTATTGTATATGGTATAAAGCTCCAACTTCATTTTTTAAATGTTAGTATTTAGTTTTTCCAGTACTACTTGTTGAAAAGACTGTCCTTCCCCATTGAATGGACTTAACATCCTCCCTGAGAATAATTTGACCATTAATATGAGAGGTCCTCCATTCTGTTCCATTGGTATACTTGTATATGTCTGTTTTTATGCTAGTGCCACACTGTTTTAATTATTGTAGATTTGTAGTAAGTTTCAAAATCAGTGAGCGTAAGACCTTCACCTTTGTTCTTTTTCAAGATTGTTTTCTCTATTTGTGGTCCTTGAAATAACATAATAAGTGTTGGATGGCTTTTCCTATTTCTGTAAAAGTTGTCATTGGGATTTTGATAGAGATTTTACTGAACTTGGAGATCACTTAGGGTAATATTAACATCTAAATAATATTAAGTCTTCAATCCATGAACATGGGATGTCTTTCCATTTATTTGTTCCTTTTTCTTTCAGCAACATTTTGTAGTTTTCAGTGTACAAGTTTTTTGCCTCAGAGCAAATGTTTTAAACTTTGATACAATCCAGTTTCTTATTTTTTTCTTTCATGGATCATGATTTGTTTTTTTTTCATATCTAAGAACCCTTTGTCTAATACCAGATTATGAAAAAGATTTTTTCCTTTGTCTCCTTCTATCAGTTTTATAGTTGTATATTTTACATTTAGATCTGTGATCCGTTTTGACCTGATGTCTATATAAAGTGTGAGGTTTAGGTTGAGGTTCATTTCTTTTCCTATGAATATCTAATTATTCCAACATTAATTGTTCAAAAGAGCATTCTTTCTCCATTTACTTGCTTTTGCATTATTGCCTGAAATCAATTAGTCATATAGTTATGTTAATAGTGAGCATCGTAATTAATGGTGAAAGGTTTAAAAATTTCCTCCAATATCAGGAATAAGACAAGGATGTCCACTCTTACCACTTTCATTCACATTAGAATAAAATTAAAAGTCAATGATAGAAGGACATTAAGAAATTTACGTATATGTGGAAATTAAATAACACTCTACTGAATAACCAGTGTATCAAAAAAAATCACAAGGGAAATTAGAAAATACTTTGAGATGAATAAAAACAAAACTTAACCCTGGCTGGTGTGGCTGAGCGGATTGAGCACCAGCCTGTGAAGCAAAGGGCCACTGATTTGATTCCCAGTGTAGGGCACATGCCTGGGTTGTGGCCCAGGTCTGCAGTAGGGGGCACGTGAAATGCAACCACACACTGATGTTTCTCTCCCTCTCTTTCTCCCCCCACCCCGCTTCTCCTCTCTAAAAATAAATAAAGTCTTAAAAAATGTTAAAAAAAAACTCAAAACAGGACATCTTAACTTATGAAATGTAGAAAAAGCATTATTTAAGGGGATATTTAAAGGTGTAAGTGCTCATATTAGTAAAGAAAGATCTCAAATTCATAACCAAAACTTCTACCTTAAGAAACTATCAAAATTTGTTCAAACCTATAGAATGTTCAACACCAAGAGTAAACTGTAATGTAAATTATAGACTGGGTAATTAAAATGTGTCAATGCAGGTGCATTATTTGTAACAAATGTACCACTCTGATAGGAAATATTGACGGTGGAGGAGGCTATGAATATGTGGGGACAGGGTACTGTGTGGGAAATTTCTATACCTTTCTTTCAATTTTGCTGTGAACCTATAACTGATCTAAGAAAATAAAATCTTAATGAAATAAAAATGAAACTATAAAAAGAAGAGCAAACTAAGCCCACATAAAGCTTATGGGAGGAAATAATTAGAGTCAATATAAATGAAATAGAGAATTGAAAATATAGAGAAAATCAACAAACCCAAAGTTGGTTCTTTAGAAAGAGCAACAAAATTCAGAATCCTTTAGCTAGACTTACAAAGGTAAAAAGAAGGAAGACTCAAAATTCTCATACCTTGCTCTACTTTGCTGCTTTTTTTCATTTCATTTCATATCTTTTTTCTATCCTTTTACTTTCAACCTTTTTAAAGCAACTAAACTGTAGACAGCAAATAGTTAGATCATGTTTTCTTATTAACCCATTCTCCAATTCAGTAAAGTGTTTAGTTCATTTATATTTAAGGTATTTAATTGAAGTCAGTTAATAAAGTAGTCTTTATAAAATCTGCCATTTTGATATTTTTGTGTGTATATGTCTTATATCTTTTTTGTTCCTCTCTTACTCCATTTATTCCTTAATGTTAAATGGGTTTTTCCAGTATATCATTTTAATTAACTTGTTTCTTTTACTATTTTGAAAGTTGTTCTTTTAGTAGTTGCCCTGGGGATTATAATTAACATCTTATCTTAAACAAGTTAGTTTTTATTAATACCAACTTCAACAATATTCAAAAACTTTGTTTCTATTTAGGCCTGTTCCCTTTCTCCTTTGTACTGGGTCAGCCAAAAAGTTCTTAAGTTTTTACTGTAAAATAAGACACATTTTTTCATTTTCACCAGTAACTTTATTGCTTTAGGTATTTTGACTATTTTGGCCATCTCCCATGGTGTATAACTGATTGTTTTCAATGTTTCAATTTGATTGCTGTCAACTTCGACTGGTCTGCCTGACTGTGGAGCACCATCCCGCGAGAAATCTGTAGCCTGAAACTTCATATACCATTTTGACATGTTTGATCAGTCACAGCATCTTCTCCACACACTGCACCAATCTTATTTTTTGCATTTCAGTTACGTTTTTACATTTCTTGAAATAATAAAGCATAATAAGCCAAAAAGGTTGCTTATTTTCTTCCACCTTCAATATTAAAATGGCTACACAAAAACTCACCAATTTTGATAAGTTTTTTTAAATGCACACTGTTATGACAGCTGTAACAATACAACCTAACAAAATTGTTTCGAGTGAAGTTAAAGACAACTAAGCGCTACTAGAGCCATCCTACAGAAAAGACCAAAAGAACTCTTTGGCCAACCCGATACTATTATTGTCATACAGATTACCTTTTTATTAATTTTAAGCTCATCAACAGTTTTATGATTATTGCTTTGCGCCTTTATCTTATAAGTCAGATAGGACTAGAAAAAGTTGCCCCCCACCTCTCACCCCCAATCCTACTCTGCTTTGGCTTTGTCCATGGGTCCTTTATACATGTTCCTTGATTTGACCCTTCCCCTTCTTTCCCTCTATACCCCCCTACCCCAACCCCTCTGGTTACTGTCAATTTGTTCTTTATTTCAATGTCTCTGGTTATATTTTGCTTGTTTGTGTGTTTTGTTGATTAGGTTCCACTTGTAGGTGAGATCGTGTGGTATTTGCCTTTCACCGCCTGGCTTATTTCACTTAGCATAATGCTTTCCAGTTCCATTCATGCTGTTGTGAAGGGTAGGAGCTCCTTTTTTCTATCTGCTGCATAGTATTCCATTGTGTGAAGGTACCACAGTTTGGGGATCATTCATTTACAGATGGGCACTTAGGCTGTTTCCAGGACTAAACTATTATAAATTGTGCAACTATAAACATTGGGGTGCATAAGTTCTTCAGAATTGGTGTTTCAGGATTCTTTTGCTATAATCCCAGCACAGGAATTGCTGGATCAAAAGGCAGTTCCATTTTTAGTTTTTTTGAGTGAACACCATAAAGTTTTCCACAGTGGCTGCACCAGTCTGCATTCCCACCAACAGTGCACTAGGGTTCCCTTTTGTCCACAACCTCGCCAGAACTTGTTGTTTGTTGATTTGTTCATGACAACCATTCTGACTGGTGTGAAGTGGTGTCTCATTGTGGTTTTAATTTGCATTTCTCTGATGGCTAGTGATGCCGAGAATCCTTTCACATGTCTCTGGGCCCTGTGTATGTCCTCCTCGGAGAAGTGTCTGTTCAGGTCCTTTGCCCATTTTTTAATGGAATTGTTTGTCTTCCTTGAGTGGAGTTGTGTGAGTTCTTTATATATTTTGGAGATCAAACCCTTGTCCCATGTATTGCTGGAAAATATATTTTCCCATACAGTTTGTTCACTTTTCATTTTGCTGATGTTTTATTTAGCCGTGCAGAAGCTTTTTATTTTGATGAAGTCCCATTTGTTTATTCTTTGCTTTAGGTCCCTTGGTCTAGGGGACATATAGGTGAAAATATTGCTGTATGGGATATCTGAAATTTTCCTGCTTATGTTCTCTAGGACATTTACAGTGTCAAGACTTATATTTGTCTTTTTTCCATCTTGAGTTTATTTTTGTATATGGTATAAGTTGGTGGCTGAGTTTCAGTTTCTTGCATGTAGCTGTCCAGCTCTACCAACACCATTTGTCAAAGAAGCTATTTTTACTCCATTTTATGCTTCTGCTCCCTTTGTCAAATATTAATTTACCATAGAGACATGGGTTTATTTCTGGTCTCTCATCTGTTCCATTGATTTATGTGTCTGTTCTTATGCCAGTACTATACTGTTTTGATTACAGTGGTCTTATAGTATTGTTTGATGTCAGGTATTGAGATCCCTTCAACTTTGTCCTTCTTTCTCAAAATTGTTGTGGCTATTTGGGGTTGTTTATGGTTCCATATGCATTTTTGGAATGTTTGTCCTATATCTGTGATGTATTTCATTGGTGTTATAATAGGGATTGCTTTGAATCCATGAATTGGTTTGGGTAGTATGGACGTTTTGATGATATTAATTCTTCCAATCCATGAACATTATATATGCTTCCATTTATTTGTGTCTTCCTTAATTTCTTCAGTGTTGTGTAGTTTTCTGAGTACAGACAGGTCTTTTACCTCTTTGGTTAGGTTTATTCCTAGGTACTTTATTTTTTTTTGTTGCTATAGCAAATGGGTTTTTTTTTTTCCTGATTTCTGTTTCTGATATTTTATTGTTGGTGTGCAAAAATGCCTTCAATTTCTGAATATTGATTTTGTATCCTGCTGCTTTGCCAAATTCACTTGTTAGGTTAAGTGATTTTTTTCGTGGACACCAATAGGGTGTTCTAGGTACACTACCATGTCATTTGCAAACAATGAGAATTTTACTTCCTCCTTTCCAGTTTGGATGTCTTTTTTTTCTTTTTCTCGTGGGATCACTGTGGCTAGGACTTCCAATATTATGTTGAATAGAGGTGGTGAAAGCAGACAACCTTGTCTTGTTCCCGATCTTAGTTGGAAGGCTTTTAGTTTTTGCCCGTTGTGTATGATTTTGGCTGGAGGTTTCTTGTATATGACCTTTATTATTTTGAGGTGTGCTCCCTCTGCTCCTTTTTTGCTGAGTGTTTTTATCATATATGGGTCGTGTACTTTCTCAAATGCTTTTTCACATCTATTGATATGATCATGTGGTTTTTGTCTTTTATATTGCTTATGTGATGATGCATTTATTGATTTGTGTATATTGTACCATCTTTTCATTCCTGGGATGAGCTCCACTTGATCCTGGTGTATTATCTTTTTAATGTATTGCTGGATATCATTTGCCAAATTTTGTTGATGATTTTAGCATCTATGATCATCAGTGATTTTGCCCTGTAGTTTTCTTTCTTTGTTGTGTCTTTATCTGATTTTAGATAGGATAATATTGGCCTAATAAAGGAGTTTGGGAGTCTTCCCTCTTGGGTTTTTTGGTACAGTTTGAGAAGAATTAGGATTAGCTCTTCCCTAAATGTTTGGTAAAATTCTCCTGTGAAGCTGTCTGGTCCAGGGCTTTTGTGTGCTGTGAGTTTTTTGATCACTGCTTCAATTTTACTAACTAGTTTTGGTCCATTCAGTATTTTTCCTTCTCTTGACTCAGTTTTGGAGAATTGTATGTTTCTAGAAATTTGTAAATTTCTCCCAGGATTTCAAATTTCTTGGCATCTAGTTATTTGTAGTGCTTTCTTATGATTCTTCATATTTCTGTTGTATCTATTGTAATTTCTCGTCTTTGGTGTCTGATTTTATTTATTTGGGTACTCTCTCTGTTTTTTCTTGGTGAGTCTGGTTCAAGGCATGTCGATTTTGTTTATCTTTTCAAAGAACCAGCTCCTGGGTTTTATTAATCCTTTGAATTGTGTTTTTAGTCTCTATTTCATTTCATTCTGCTCTGATCTTGATTTTTTCCTTCTGTCCACTCACTCTGGGCTTTGTTGTTGTTGTACCTCTGGTTCTTGTAGATGCAGGGTTAGGTTTTTATTTGAATTAATGATGTTAAGTTCTTTTGAATTAGTCTTTCAGGATTTTTAGGGTATAATCCCAGCAGCAGAACCAGTGGCTCTGAAGACAGTTCCATCTTTAATCTTTTGAGGAAATTCCATACTGTACTCCACAGTGGCTGCACCATCTGGATTCCCACCATCAGTGCACTAGGTTTCCCTTTTCTCCATAGCCTCGCCAGTGCTTGTTGTTTGTTGATTTATTAATGATGGCCATTCTGACAGGTATGAGGTCATATGTCATTGTGGTTTTAATTTGCATCTCTCTGAGGGCTAGTGATGTTGAGCATCTTTGGTTATGTTTGTGGGCTTTCTGTATGTCCTCCTTGGAGAAGTGTCTATTCAGGTCCTATGTCCATTTTTTTTTTAAAAAATTTGTTATTATTTTTTTAAATGTAAAAATGTGTTTATTTACAATACTTGAAAAGTTACCTTTCCTTCAGAAATGTTTTTATGAACAAAATGCCAAAAAAATTACAATAGTAGCTTATGGCAAACCAAAAATATACATCTGATATATACAAACTTTAAAAAGCATAGCACAGGCACTGGGAATACAAATTACCTTTAAAATATTTCCCATGACATAGTTACAACTTAAATTTTAAGACATAAATAATAACATTACCTAATATGTTTACATACTTTAAGTGTCATATTTATTTCTATGAGATAAAAAGAGTTGAAACTATAGATTTCATTGCCTAGCATTTCAACTAGGGAAAGGACCATGTGATTTTTTTTTAAGTACAGCAAGGACTTTGAGTTACTATTTACATCTGACTTTCCTGCATCGTTGAGAACATGCACTGTCACTGCTGAAAGAAAAAGAAACACAGAAGCAAAAATCAAGAGTTTACTTCCTCAAATTATATCAATCCTCAGCAAATTCAAAGCAAGCAATTAGGGAATGCCTTGTATCCTTAGCCTTTTAAACTGATACCTAAGGTTTAGAGAAGAGTTTGTTGTGTATCACAAAAAGTAGTTACATAAATTGATATATTTACTTCTACCCCATTAATTTGTATTTCAAGACAAAGGAAAACAATATAAATCAACAGATCCTTTCACATCAGAAAGGAGTTTATTTACTTTGAAATACCCATATTACCTTTTAAGGTTTTCTTTCTTACTAAACCATTCACAAAGATGATGTTCTGTGTAAAATCTTTGTAAGACCAATCATTGGAAATACAATATTAAAAAAAAAAGACACCTAGAAATTTAATATATCAACAAACTTAAAGTCAATATGGATTTATAGTGCATGTAAAAAGAAGAGAAAAACCTATGTATATTTATTTTCTTCAATATTACTTTTTTTAAATTAATTTTCTTTATTTTTTCAAATACATTGTCTCTGCCTTCCCCCCACCACCTTCCCGAGCCCCCTCCCCCTTTCCCTCCCTCAATCCTTCCCCTTTGGTTTTGTCCATGAGACCTTGCTACACGTTCCCTGACCCTCCCATTCCCTTCCTTTTCCCCGTCCCCCCCCTCCCTCCATCCCTCTTCTCTCTGTTCATTTTTTTTCCTTTCAGTGTTGTTGGTCTTATTTTCCTTCCATTTTTGTATTGTTGGTTAGGGTCCACTTATAGGTGAGATCATATGGTATTTGTCTTTTCCCCCTGTCTTATTTCGCTTAGTATAATGCTCTTGTTCCATCCATGCTGTCGCGAAGTTTAGTAGTTCTTTTTTCTTTCTGCTGCGTAGTATTCCATTGTGTAAATGTACCATGCTTTTTTGATCCAGTCATCTACTGATGGGCATTTAGGTTACTTCCAACACTTGGCTACTGAAAATTGTGCTGCTATGAATACTGGGGTGCATAGGGTCTTTTGAATTGGCGTTTTGGAATTCTTAGGGTATAGTCCCAGGAGAGGAATCATGGGATCAAAAGGCAGTTCCATTTTCAGCTTTTTGAGGAAATGCCACACTGCTTTCCACAATGGCTGCAACAGTCTGCATTCCCACCAACAGTGGACTAGGGTTCCCTTTTCTCCACAGCCTCGCCAGCACCTGTTGTTTGTGGATCTGTTTATGATGACCATTCTGACCGGTGTGAGATGGTACCTCATGGTGGTTTTGATCTGTATTTCTCTGATGGGTAGTGATGCCGAGCATCCTTTCAAATGTCTCTGAGCTCTCTGTATCTCTTCCATGGAAAATCATCGGGCCAGGTCCTTTGCCCATTTTTTGATTGGATCATTTGCCTTCTTGGAGTGGAGTTGAGTGAGTTCTTTATATATTTTGGAGATCAAACCTCTACCTGATGTATCATTAGCGAATATATTTTCCCATTTGGTTGGCTCCCTTTTCATTTTGCTGATGTTTTCTTTTGCCGTGCAGAAGCTTTTTATTTTGATGAGGTTCCACTTGTTTATTCTTTCCTTTATATCCCTTGCTTTAGGAGACATATCAGTGAAAAAACTGCTGCGTGGGATATTTGAGAGTTTCCTGCCAATGTTCTCCTCTAGGACTTTGATGGTGTTGCGACTTCTGTTTAACTCTTTTAGGCATCTTGAGTTTATTTTTGTGTATGGTGTCAGCTGATGATCCAATTTCAATTTTTTGCATGTAGCCGTCCAGCTCTCCCAACACCATTTGTTGAAGAGGCTATTATTGCTCCATTTTGTGCTTCTGCCTCCTTTGTCAAATATTAGTTGCCCATATAGACCTGGGCTTTTTTCTGGACTTTCTATCCTGTTCCACTGGTCTATGAGTCTGTTCTTGTGCCAGTACCAGATTGTTTTGAGTATAATGGCTTTGTAGTAGAGTTTGATGTCCAGTATTGTGATCCCGCCTACTTTGTGTTTCTTCTCAAAATTGCCGCGGGTATTCGCGGTAGTTTATGGTTCCATATAATTTTTGAAATATCTGTTCTATTTCTGTGAAATACGTCATTAGTATCTTAATAGGGATTGCGTAGAATCTATCAATTGCTTTCGGTAGTATGGACATTTTGATGATATCAATTCTACCAATCCATGAGCATGGTATATGCTTCCATTTATTTGTGTCGTCCTTCATTTCTTTCTTCAGTGTTATATAGTTTTCCACGTACAGGTCTTTTACCTCCTTGGTTAAATTTATTCCTAAGTACTTTATTTTTCTTCTTGCTATATCGAATGGTATTTTTGTTTCTGAATTCTTCTTCGTCTATTTCATTGCTGGTGTACAAAAATGCCTTTGATTTCTGAATATTGACTTTGTATCCTGCTCTTTTGTCAAATTCACATATTAGGTTGAGGAGTTTTTTGGTAGAGTCTACAGGATTCTCTATACACACTGTCAGGTCATCTGCAAACAATGATAGCTTTATTTCCTCCTTTCCTATTTGGATGCCTTTTATCTCTTTCTCTTGTCTGACCGCTGTGGCTAGGACTTCCAATACAATGTTGAGAAGAAGCGGTGAGAGTGGACATCATGTCGTGTTCCCGATCTTAGTGGGAAAGCTTTCAGTTTTTGCCCGTTGAGTATGATATTGGCTGTAGGTTTTTCATATATGGCCTTTTTTATGTTGAGGAATGCCCCATTTATTCCCATTTTGCTGAGTGTTTTGATCATAAATGGGTGCTGTACCTTATCAAATGCTTTTTCTGTGTCTATCGAGATGATTATGTGGTTTTGTCTTCCATTTATGTGATGTATTACATTTATTGACTTGCATATATTGAACCATCCCTGCATCCCTGGGATGAATCCCTCTTGATCATGGTGGATAATCTTTTTCATGTATTGCTGGATGCAGTTTGCCAATATTTTGTTGAGGATTTTAGCGTCAAGGTTCATCAGCAATATTGACTTCTAGTTTTCTTTGTTTCTAGGGTCTTTATCTTGTTTTGGGATTAGCGTGATGCTGCCCTCATAAAAAGAGTCTGAGAGTCTTCCCTCCTCTTCGATTTTTTGGAATAGTCTGAGAAGGACATGTGTTAGGTCTTCCTTAAATGGTTTGTAAAATTCTCCTTTGAATCTGTCTGGCCGAGGGCTTTTGTGTGCCGGGAGTTTCTTGATGACGGCTTCAATTTCCCCAGCTGTTATCGGTCTGTTCAAGCTTTCTGTTTCTTCCTCCTTCAGTGCTGGAAGATTATACTTTTCTAGAAGTGTGTCCATTTCATCAAGGTTTTCAAACTTCTTGGCATATAATTGTTCATAGTAGTTTCTGACAATCCTTTGTATTTCTGTGGTATCCGTTGTTATTTCTCCTCTTTCATTTCAGATATTATTTATTTGGGCCCTCTCCCTTTTTTTCTTGATGAGTCTGCTTAAAGGCTTGTCGATTTTATTTATCTTTTCAAAGAACCAGCTTCTGGCTTGGTTGATACTTTGAATTGTTCTTTTCGTCTGTATGTCATTTAGTTCTGTTCTGATCTTCATTATTTCCTTCCTTCTACTTGCTCTGGGATTTCTTTGTTGTTGTTCCTCCAGTTCTTGAAGTTGTAGTGTTAGGTCTTTTATTTGAAATGTTTCTGTCTTTTTTAGGTAAGCCTGTATTGCTATGAACTTCCCTCTCAGGACTGCCTTTGCTGTGTTCCATAGGTTTTGGTCTGTTCTCTGTTCATTTTCATTTGTTTCCTGAAATTTTTAAATTTCTTCTTTTATCTCATTATTGACTCATTCGTTGTTCAATATTCTACTGTTCAGTCTCCATGAGTTTGCAAGTTTTTGAAGTTTCTCTTTGAGGTTGATTTCCAGTTTCAATCCCTTGTGGTCCGAGAAAAAGTTTGGTATTATTTCAATTTTCCTGAATTTGCTGAGGCTTGCTTTGTGTCCTATCATGTGGTCTATCTTTGAAAAACTGCCATAAGCATTTGAAAAGAATGTATATTTTTCTTCTTTGGGATGTAAGGTTCTATATATGTCAGTTAAGTCTATTTGATTCAGTGCATCATTCAGCTCCCCATTATCCTTCTTGATGTTTTCTTTGGAAGATCTGTCCATTTTTGACACGGGGGTGTTGAAATCCCCTACTATCACTGTCTTGCTGTCTATATCTTTTTTGACGTCGTCCTAGATTTTCCTTATAAACTTGGGAGCCCCTCTATTGGGTGCATATTTGTTAATTATGTCTTTTTGATAGATTTTTCCTTTAAATGTTATAAAGTGCCCCTCTGAGTGTCTTTTTATGGCCTTTGTTTTAAAATCTATTTTATCTGATATAATTATTGAAACTCCGGCTTTTTTCTCTTGCCCATTTGCTTGGAATATTTTTTTCCATCCTTTACTTTCAGTCTGTGTAGGTCTCTTGCTCTGAGGTGGGTCTCTTGTAGGCAGCATATGTGTGGGTCATGTTTTCTTATCCATCAGCTATCCTGTGTCTTTTGATTGGGACATTTAATCCATTTACTTTGAGAGTTATTACTGATAGAAACCTATTCATTTTTTTCTCTTTGTACCTGTGTTTTTCTCTTTCTCACTCTTTTCCTTCTTCTTAAACCAGTCACTTTAGCATATCTTGTAGTGCTGGTTTGGTGGAGATTTATTCTTTTAGCCTTCTTTCATCTGGGAAACTCCTTATTTCCCCTTCTATTTTAATTGAGAGCCTTGCTGGGTAGAGCAGCCTAGGGTGTAGGCCATTGCTTTTCCTTATTGGGAATATTTGTTGCCATTCTCTTCTGGCTTGTAGTGTTTCTGTTGAAAAGTCAGCTCCTAGGCCTATCGGGGCCCCCTTGTATGTTACTTTCCTCTTCTCCCTTGCTGCCTTGAGGATTTTCTCTTTTTCTTTGACATTTGTCATTTTAACGTTATATCTTGGAGTGAACCTCCTTGGGTCCCTCTTGAGTGGGGCCCTCTGTGCCTCCTGGATCCATGAGACCCTCTCTCTCCTCAAATTGGGGAAATTTTCCATCATTACTTTTTCATACAGATTCTCTATCCCTTGCTCCTCCTCTTCTCCTTTTGGTATCCCTATTATGCAGATATTATTGCGTTTCAGTGTGTCCTGCATTTCCCTAAATTTCTCTTCATTCTTTTTGAGTCCTTTTACCATTTGTTGTTCTTTCTGAGAGCTTTTTTCTACCTTATCCTCCATCTCACTGATTCGATCCTCGGCTTCATCCAACCTGCTTTGGATTCCTTCTTCTGTGTTCTTCAATTCAGAAATGATATTCTTCATATCCTATTGTGTCTTCTTGATAGTTTCTTTGTCCTTTTCCAGGCTGATGTAGTTTGCTGTAAGATCCTGATAGTTTCTCTGCAGTTTCTCAAAGTTATCTTTGAGCTGGTTGAGCTCATTGAGCTTCCTTAGAACCACTGTTTTGAATTCAGTATCTGATAGTTCCCTTGCCTCTATTTCATTTAGCTCTCTCTGTGGGGATTCCACTTTTCCACTCATTTGGCGGGAGCTTCTTTTTCTTCCCACTTTTGTGAGAGTGTATTAAGTAATTAATTAATTTATTTATTTAATTTTGCTTCTGCTTCAACTCATCTGTCTAGATTTCCTGATTTTGTGAATTAAAGTTCTATAGTACTAGGCGGCTCTTTTTATTCATTTATTCATTCATTTATTCATTCATTTATTTATTTATTTTGCCCCTTTACTTTTCTTTCTGGGCCTGCCTGTGATGATGTCAGTTGTTGACCCTATGTGACCTTGGGTCATTTGTTTGAGCCTTACAGGAGTCTACTGTCTGTCTGACTCCTGCTTTGGGCAACTCTGTGACCCCTTTGGCCCAGGATCCACTATTTCTGCTTACTGCTCTGCACTCGCGGTCTCGCGGGGGTCCATTTACACCTGCTCCTGCCTATCTGCGCACTCCCTCGCAGGCCCTGTAGGCGCCAAACTTCAGGAGTCCTCGCCAGCCCACGCTGGTACACACACACACTCGCCAACCCTCACCAGTCACTTGGCGCGGCGAGTGTGCGCGCCTGCACTGGGTGGTTTTGGGCTGTCTATTGTGTGTTTTTCAGCTTTTCGCTCTTTGGGGGTGTGGTTTGTTACTACGCAGTGGAGACTACGGAAAGGAGAAGGAGT
Organism: Pteronotus mesoamericanus; assembly: GCF_021234165.1. NCBI lineage: Eukaryota > Metazoa > Chordata > Mammalia > Chiroptera > Mormoopidae > Pteronotus > Pteronotus mesoamericanus. Next base: position 3,217,280 of record NW_026555144.1, on the reverse strand, counting down.
CCGGACTCCCGGTTCCTCTTCCCATTCTTTCCCCAACACCTGTGGCTCCAGTCTCTCCTCAGGGGTCTCTGAGCAGTTCTGTGACCCCTTCGGCCAGGGATCCACTATTTCTGCAGACCACGTTGTAATTGCGGGCCGTCTGGCGCCCTGCTTCTGCCTCTTTGGGGGCGCTTCCTCCAGCACCAAAATGGAGACTACAGAATGGGGAGGGAGTCGGGACTCCCAGGTTCCTCCTCCTGTTCTTTCCCCAATGCCTCCGTCTGTAGTCTCTCCTCAAGGCTCTCTATGCAGCTGTGTGACTCCTTTGGCCAGGAAACTGTTATTTCTTCCAGCTTGTCTGCACTTAGCCCTCCAGCTCACAGGCGCACAAGCTGTGTGCGGAGCGCACAAAAGGCAGGTTAATTGATTCCCTTATGCCTGAGCGAGATGGTAGCTGCAGAGTGGGAGGTGTGTTATCACCGGGGCTCCGCCAGCCACAGTCTCAGTTCTCTTCACAAAGTTTTCCTCACCAATCTTTTCCCAGCCACCAGCCAACTCTGCTGCCGCCTCTACCCTGAGATGAAGGAGGGCGGCTGCCACTGCAAATTTTTGTGTTGGCCCTTTAAATGTCTCTTTGAGTCCCCAGCCGCCTGTCTCTGGCAGAGAGCGCCCCTAAGCTTTTCGGGGTTGCGTTTTGTCTGTGTGTTTTCCTAATTTCAGCTGCTGTAGTCTAGGGGTCCCTGTTTATGGTTCAGACCCTGTTCTTCTCAGGAGGTTCCAACTGGCCGTTTCAATGTCCCTCTGGTGCTGGTGCCCGTGGGCGCCTAGCCCACCCTCTCAAGCCTCCACCACACTTCTCACCCGTTGGGATGTTTGTGAATTGAATCCACTGTCTGTCCGCGGCTCCAAGGCTTCTCTCCCTCTATTGTTCCATTGTTTTCCAGGTGATTTCTCCACTGTTTAGTCGCAATTCCAGTTCGGTCTTGGAAGGAGGTCAGCGTGACTCCCATTCACTCCTTCACCATCTTAGCTCCTCTCTTCAGTATTACTTTTGATTACCAACTTTGTGTCCAAATTCTGAAGGCTAATTTTGTCACATCATATCCTTTGTTTCAGACTAAATCAACATCATCATACTTGGATGCATAGTAAGTTTAGGGGAAAAAAATGATACTTGAGCATTTCTTTATGGTCATCTAATATTAGTTGTAGTTACTAAGAGACAGTAAAATTTAAATCAGTGGCAGGAATAAACAATGTTGGGGAAAAATACTGTTCTGAACCAGAATCTGGCATCTGTGCTCCTGCTCCCTCACGGCTGCTGGGCATTGACACAAAATGCCTTAACATTTTCATGATTAGCTACTGAAATAAGCTTATGAAAACATACTAAGTCAAACTAATAAAATTATTTTAAAAAGGAAAATCTACAAATAGTAAACAGGAACGCTATGAAGGAGTTAAAATAAATGTAATTGATACCATGACAGAACCATTCACTTTTCTTGGAAAACAGAAGGCAGGCAATGCAATTGTACTTCATTGTGAGGCACTTTAGATGCAGCCCGTCGCTCTTGGCCTTCCCTGCAGCAGTGACACCAGGTCCCTGCTGCCCTGCGCAGTGCCCCACTGTCCTGGCTCCAGCCCCCTGTCCTGGCCTAAGCAGGGTCACAGGATCTCACCCTCTCGCTTCTGCTGATCTGCCAGGTACTACCCAGCGCCAGAGTCTGCCAGTTTCAGGACAGGGTTCATAAAGCTGGAGTACTCAGAATTCCCGTTGTCAACCCTGTCTGCACCCATGAAGTCGCTCTTCCACTCCAGCCTGTTGGAGTCATCGGAGGCCACAAAGGCTGTGTGGCTTCTGGCTGCGCCACCTGAGCGCCACCTGGGGGGTGTGTTCCTCTGTCTTAAAGAGCTCCCTCAGGGGGTACATTCGAGTGATGCCTTCTTCATCTTCCCACTCTAGGTCTAAGGATGTGCTGTCATCATTCCCACTAGTCGATTTCGTTTTGGTTGTTAAATCACAGCTGCTTTCTGTGTTTGGTGTCAAAACGGTGGCATCCGACGAGAGTCTACTGCTTCAAAAAACTTCATATTTTGACTTTATATTTCTCAAACAAAATTCAAAGTCTGATCCTGGTCCTGAACTTGGACACTCGGCAATGGCGGGGGCAGCATCCATGCCCTTCGCTGATTCTTCCCTGCTCCTTGCTCTTTTGTTGCATGGCTGCCCTGGCTGCTTCACGCTGGGCAGCGTATGAAGCTGCTTCTAGTATTAACTTCTCTTGTAAGGCTAAATCTTTTTGAATTTTCATATCAGGATCTTTCTGTTTTTCAGAAACAGAATCCATGCCTCTCTCAAGTCAACAATTTCTTTTCAGTAAGAGGCCTGTGACTCCTTCCTTGGCTTTCCCCTTCATCACTTTTTACGAGATTCTCAAACTCTTATAGTTAAATGCTCACCTCTTGAGCATGCTCTAAAATATTTGAACCCTAAGCCGTGAGGCAGCCACCCAGCATGCAGCAGTTGCCCACCCGGGCCACCACCGCCTTTTCCGTCCACTCCAGACCTGGTCTGCAGCTGCATCTGCAGCCCCATCTGCCCCGCCCTGCGACGCAAGGCTGGCTGGCCAGGCAGTGGGAGGGGGGTGCAGCGCGGCTGGAACAAAGGCGGTGTCTACCCATGCGGTGTCGATGGCGGCTGCATGGCACTGCATGGCACCGCATGAGCCTCAGCCCTCAGCCCCGCGCTAGGGGCTGCTTATTTTAGAGAGGGGAAGAGAGAGAGGGGGAAACAGCGATGTGATGGATGTGTGGTTGCATTTCAAGTGCCCCTGCCCCCTGCTGGGGACCTGTCCTCCAACCCAGGCATGTGCCCTGCACTGGGAATTGAACTGGTGACCCTTTGGTTCACAGGCCAGTGCTCAATTCACTCAGCTACACCAACTAGGGCTCTTTGTCCATTTTGTAATTGACTTGTTTGTCTTCCTTGTGTTGAGTCGTTTATATATTTTGGAGATTAAATAAGCCCTTGTCCAATGTATCAGTGCAAATATGTTTTCCTATACGGTCATTTCCTTTTTCTTTTTGATGTGGGTTTCTTTAGCCATGCAGAAGCTTTTTTAAATTGGTGTAGTTCCATTTGTTAATTTTTTTTCTTTTTTTCCCTTGCCACATGAGATTTATCAGCAAAAAAATATTGCTATGTGAGATGCCTATTTTTCCCCTAGGACTTTTATGGTGTCACAACTTATTTTTAAGTCTTTTCTCCATTTTTAGTTTATTCTTGTGCATAGTGTAACTTGGTAGCGTTTATTTATTTATTTATTTATTTGTGTATGTACAACTCCGTTTTGAAGGAACTGTCTTTACTATAATTTTGTGCCCCATTTGTCAAATATTGACAGTAAAGACATGGATTTGTTTCTGGGCTCTCTATTCTTTTCTATTGATTGAGGTATCTGTTCTTATGCCAGTACCAGCCTGTTTTGATTACAGTGGTCTTGTAGTATAGTTTGATATCAGGTATTGTGATCCCTCCAACATTGTTCCTTCTCAAGATTGCTGAGGCTTTTTGGTTCCATATATATTTTTGGAATATTCACTCAAGTCTGCGAAATATATCATTGGTATTTTAATGGTAATTCTGTCAAATTTATAGATTGCTTTGGGTAGTATGGACATTTTGATGAAGTTAAATCTTTCAATCCATGAACACGGTATATGCTTCCATTTTTTGTGTCTTCTTCAGTTTCTTTCCTCAGTGTTCTATCATTTCTGAGTACAGGTCTTTTATCTTCTTGGTTAAATTTATCCCTAAATACTTTATTTTATTTTTTTCATTGCAATAGTAAATAGGATTTTTTTTTTCAGTTTGTCTTTGTGATAGTCCATTGTTGGTGTACAAAAATGCCATTTTTATCCCACTACTTTGCTGAATTCACTTATTTGGTCGAGTAGTTCTTTGGTGGAGCCTGTAGATTTTTCTATATATGCTATCATGTTGTGTGTGAATAATTTTTACTTCAGTTTTACTTCATCCTTCCAATTTGATTGCTGTGACTAGGACTTGCTGTATTATGTAGAATAAGAGGACACTCTTGTCTTGTTCCTGATCTAAAGGGAGAAGCTTTTAGTTTTTGCCCATTGAGTATGATGTTGGCAGTAGGTTTTTCATATATGGCCATTATTATGTTGAGGTATGCTCCCTGTATTTCAATTTTACGGAGTGTTTTTATCAGAAATGGTGCTGTATTTTTCTCAGTTGCTGTTTCTGCATCTTCTGATATGATCGTGTGGTTTTTGTATTTCATTTTGTTTATTTGATGTATCACATTTATTTACTTGCAAATAGTGTACCATCCTTGAATCCTTGGAATAATTCCCACTTGATCATGGTATATGGTCTTTTTAACATATTGCTGGATCTGGCTTTCTAGTATTTGTTAAGGATTTTGGCATCTAAGTTCATTAGAGATATTGGATATTGGCCTGTAATATTCTTTCTTTCTTGTGTCTTTACCTGGTGTTGGGATTAGGATAAACTGGCCTCATAAAAAGAGTTTAGGAGTCTTCCATCTTCTTGAATTTTTTGGAGTAGTTTGAGAAGGATAGGAGTTAGCTCTTCTTTGAATGTTTCATGAAATTCACCTGTGAAGCCATCTGGTCCAGGGATTTTGTATGCTGGAAGTTTTTTGGTTACTTCTTTAATTTCACTAGTTGTTATGAGTCTATTCAGGCTTTCTGCTTCTTCCTGATTCAGTTTTGGAAGATTGTGTTCCCAGAAAGTCATCCACTTCTCCCAGGCAGTCCAGTTTCTTGGTATATAGTTGTTCATAGTAATTTTTTACAATCCTTTTTATTTCTGTGGTATTGTTTGTTACTTCTCTTTTATTTCTGATTTTATTTATCTGTGTCCTCTTTTTTTCTTGATGAGTCTAGTTACGGTTTGTCCTTTTCCTTTTTTTTTAAATCATTTCAAAGGACCAGCTCCTGGATTTATTGATCCTTTGAATTGTTCTTTTAGTCTCTACATCATTTAATTCTTCTCTGATCTTGATTATTTCCTTTTTTCTACTACATCTGAGCTGTGTTTGTTGTTGTTCTTCTAGATCTCTCAGATGTAGTGTTAGGTTATTTATTTGAGATTTTTCTATCTTTATTAGGTAGGCCTGTATTGCTCTGAATATCCCTCTCAGGACTACTTTTAATGTGTCCCATAGGTTTTGGGTTGTTGTATATTCATTTTCATTTGTTTCCAGGTACTTTTTGATTTCCTTCTTGATCTCATTGTTAACCCATTAATTATTTAATAACATGTTATTTAACCTCCATGTATTTGAATGGTTTTGAGTTCTTTTTCTTCAGGTTGATTCTAGTTTCAAGCCGTTGTAATATGCTTGACAGGATTTAAATTTTCTTGAACTTGTTAAGGCTTGTTTTCTGTCCTACTATGTTGTATGTCTTTGAAAATGATCCATGTGGGTTTGATAACAATGTATATTTTGCTTCTTTGGGGTGAAATGTTCTGTAAATATCAATTAAGTTCATTGTATCTTGTCATTCAATTTTTCAATATCCCTTGTTGATACTTAGTTTGGAAGATCTGTCCATTGTTAACTGTGGGGTATTAAAATCCCCTTCAATGACTGTATTGCTGTATATCTGTTTCTTAAAATCCTCCAAGATTTTCTTTATATATTTACATGCTCCTATATTGGGTGCATATTTTTATAAGTGTTATATCCTTTTCTTGGACTGGTCCCTTAAATAATGTAGTGACCTTCTTTGTCTTTTGTTATGTCCTTAGTTTTGAGGACTGTTTTCTCTGATACAAGTATTGCTACTTCAGCTTTTTTTTTATGTTCATTTGCAAGGAATATTTTTTTCCATCCCTTCACTTTCATCATGTGTAAATCTTTTGTTCTGAGGTGTATCTCTTGTAGTCAGCATTCGTGTGAGTCATGTTTTCTTATGCATTCAGCTACCCTTTGTCTCTTGATTGGAGCATTTAATCCATTCACATTTAAGGTTATTATTGATAAGTACTTATTCTTTGCCCTTTCCTCCCTTTTTAACCTGTGTTCCTCTCTCTTTTTTCTTCTTCTTAGAGCACTCCCTTTTTCATCTCTTGCAATGCTGGCTTTGTGGAAATGTATTCCTTTAGCCTATTTTTATATCTGGGGAACACTTTTTTCCACCTTCCATTTAAATGAGACTCTTGCTGGACAGAGTAGTCTTGGTTGCAGGTCCTTTCTTTTCCTTACTCGGAATATTTCAGGCCAGTCCCTCTGGCCTGTAGTTTTGTGTTAAGAAATCAGCTGATATACTTAACTGAGCTACTTTGCAGGTAACTAGCTGTTTCACTCCTGCTGCCCTTAAGATACTCTCTTTGTCTTTAAATTTTATCATTTTTTTGTGTTTTTCTATTTGTTCTATTTTTTAAATTTTTGAATCATGTTTATTCTATTACAGTTGTCTCAATTTTTGCCCCTTTGCCCACCTCCACCTGTCCTACTCCCACCCCCTGCTCCCACTGTCAATTCCCACTCTGTTGCCCATGTCCATGGGTCATTCATACATGTTCTTTGTCGAGTCCCTTCCCCTTCTTTCCACCATTGTCCTCTTTCCCCATCCCCTCTCATCACTTTGTCTGATCCATGTTTCCATGCCTGTGGTTTATTTTGTTCATTAGTTTATTTTATTGGATAGATTCCAAATATAGGTGAGATCATATGGTATTTGTCTTTTACTGACTGTCTTATTTCACTTAGCATAATATTCTCCAGTTCCATCCATGTCGTCACAAAAGGTAGGAGCTCTTTCTTTCTTTCTTTCTTTCTTTCAATGCAGATTGATTTTATTTATTTTTTAAATGTCAAAATCCATTATAAAATATGAAAAAAATTAAATCTATTATAAAGTCTCAGCATTAAATCAACATGACACCAGCACAGAAATAATCAAGTAGATCAATGAAATATAATAAGCACTCTAGAAACAAACATATTTCTGTCTAACAATGTAATATAGGATTAAATTGATGTATCAAATCCATGGGGAAAAGGAGGCTTATTTAACAAATAAGGTGCATGGACCACTATTACTTGAAATAAAACAAATGTAGAGCCCTATATCACACATTATACAAGAAATATTCAGGTGAGTTAAAAATCAATATGTTAAATCCAAGGAGTTTATACAAAGGAAAAAATACAAACTAATATTTTTCTTCCCCTGAAGTTAAATATTCCATCCCAGAAGGTATAAAATAAAATATTGAAAATATGACTATATGAAGCATAAGACCATATAGTAATGTACATATAAAAAAAGTTAAAGGAGAAGTAATAGAATAAGGACGTGTTTGCCACACATATAAAAAAGGGTTAATAGTTTAATCTCTTTTTTTTTTTTTAGGGAAAAAATTCTATATACCTTTAATTAAAAAATGGATAAAGAATACCAAAAGTCGTTTAAAGCTTTTTAAAAATAATAGAAATAGGCAATAAATATCCAAAACAGGTTTAATTTCAACAATGAACCAATGAGCAATTAAAATAACACATCAATGTGACAATCAGATTAATAAGTATTAAAAATTTTGGTACTGTCAAGTGTTAGTAACTGTGAAAGGAGCTGGGTATTCATAGACTCTTTTTCTTCATTTTAAAGCAGTGTCTTTAGCATATTTTCCAGTACTGGTTTGATGGAGGTGTATTTTTTAGCTTTCTTTTGTCTGAGAAGCTCCTTATTTTGCCTTCCATTTTAACTGAGAGCTTTGCTGGGTGGAGCAGTGTTGGTTGCAGGCCTTTGCTTTTCATGACTTGGAATGTTTCTTGCCACTCCCTTCTGCCTTGTAGTGTTTCTATTGAGAGGTCAGCTGCTTGCCGCACTGCGGCTCCCTTATGTTACTACCTGTTTCTCCCTTGTTTCCTTTAGGATTCTCTGTTTGCCTTTGATATTTGCCATTTTAATGATGGTGTGTCACGGAGTGGGTCTCATTGGGTTCCTCTTGAATGGGACCCTCTGTGCTTCCTGGACTTGGGTGACTTTTTCTCTCCTCCAATTAGGGAAGTTTTCCATCATGACTTTTTCAAACAGGTTCTCTATTCCTTCCTCCTCCTCTTCTCCTTCTGGTATCCTTATAATATGGATATTATTACATTTCAGATTGTCCTGCATTTCCCTAAATGTCTCTTCATTCTTTTTGAGTCTTTTTTCATTTTCTTGCTCTTTCTGGGAGCTTTTTTCTACATTTTCCTCCAGCCCACTGATTCGGTCGTCAGCTTCATCTAGCCTGCTTTTGATTCCTTCTACTCTGTTCTTCACTTCGGAAATTGTATTCTTCATTTCCTCTTGTCTCTTATTGATAGTTTCTATGTCCTTTTTCATGCTGATATAGTTTGCAGTAAGTTTCTCGTAGTTTCCCTGTAGTTTTTGGTAACTCTCTGTAAGCTCACTGAGCTCATTGAGCTTCCTTAGAAACATTGTTTGGAACTCAATATCTGATAGTTTACTTGCCTCTATTTGATTTATTTCTTTGTGGGATTCCTCCATTCCCTTAGATTGGGGGGGGGTTGTCTTCCCATTATTTGTGAGACTCTTCTGTATTGCTTCTGCTTCTTAAATTGATCTGTTTTGATTTCCTGACTCTTTAGTGTAAACTTATATGGTAGGAGGCGACTGTTTTTTCTTTCTGGATCCGCCTCTGATGATGTCAATGTTGACTGCGTCTCACCTTAGGCAGCCTGTTCGAGACTTCCAGGAATCCACTGTCTGTGGCTGTCTCCTTCCGCTGTTAATATAGTCACTCTGCATTCAGCAGCCTGTCTTAGAGACACCACAGGCAGGGCAGAGTTCCTCCTGGGGGCTCGTTTATTGAGTACTCCCATGCTATTGCCACTAAAGGGACTGTTCTTCCTGAGCAAGATGGCTGCTGCTGTATGGGGGAAGAATAAGCACCAGGATCCCACCGGCTACTTTCTCTGTTTTCTCCGCAAAGACTCTCTCTCATGTCTCTGCTCAAGTGTCTCTAGCCCACTCTGCCCCCACCTTTGCTGGAGACCAGTGTAAATCATTAGAAATAAAAATTCATGCATTGGCCCTTTAAACGGCTCTTTGCGTCTCCAGCCGTCTGTCTGTGGCAGAGAGCAACCCTCCTGCTTTTTGCACCTGGTTGTTATCTGTGTACTTTTTGGGCTCTGGTGCTATGGGCTGGAGATGCCCACTTATGGTTTAGATCCCGCTCTTCTCAGGGATCCAGCTGGCTGTTTCAATATCCTTCTGGTGCTGCCACTCATGGGCACACTGCCCACCTTCTCAAGTCTCTACCACACTCCTTACCAATTTGGTTGTGCTAAAGCTGATTCTTCTGTCTGTCTGAGGTATGAAGGCTCCTCTCTTGCTATTGTTCAGTTGTTTGTTCCAGGTGGTTTCCCCACAATTCAGCTGTAATTTCAGGTTGGTCCTGGGAGGAGGTCAGTGTTACATCCACTCACTCCTCCACCATCTTGATTCTCCCTAAATTTTGTCATTTTAATGTGATGTTTCTTGGTTTAGATCTCTTTCTGATCATCTTTTTTGGGATTCTCTGTGCTTCCTGAATATGCGTTACTCTCTGTCTAACCAAATTTGGAAAGTTTTCTCTCATATTCAAAGGAGTTTTGTATCCATTACTCCCTTCCTTTTCTTCTGGTATCCCTGTGATTCAAAATTTTTTTTTGTTACTGGTTGTCCCAAAACTGTCTTAAATATCCTCGTTCTTCTTGATTCTTTTTTCTTTTTGTTGCTCTGGCTGGGTGTTTTTTTCTACCTTGTATTCCAACTTGCCTGTTCAGTGCTCTGCTTTGTCTAGCCTACTTTCAGTTCCTTCTCATGTATTCTTCATTTCAGATACTGTACTCTTCATTTCCAACTAGTTTGTCTTCAAGGTTTCTATGTCTTTTTTTTTATGTTGATATAGTTCCCACTCTGTTCCTTGTAGTTCTCACTGTTTCTTGCGCATTCTTATAACCATTACTTTGAACTCTATATCTGATAAATTGCTTGTCTCGATTTCATTTAGCTCTTTTGTGGAGATTATCCCTTTTATTTCTCCTGGAGGTTGTTCGTTTGTCTCCCTATTTTAGTTGTGTCTTTGTGTTGTTCCTATGTAATAGATTGATCTATTTTGACTTTATTTCTGTCTTGTGGGTTTGCCTTATATTTTAGGAGTCCTCTGGGATCCAATGGTGCAGACTCCTTGATCTCCTGATCTAGGTGCTCTAGCAGTGCCCTTTTTATGAGTTACTTTGATTATCTTGTTGTATTTTGATCCTGATTGTTATTGGCCCATTCATTTGTGGGAACTCCCCTCCAGCTGGCTAAGACGCTCAACCCTGACTACATGTTGGATGCTGCTGTATAGGTGCTGGCTGAACAAAGCAAAACAACACCAAAACAAGTGCTGCCCCTCCCCCTGACCACAACAGCAACATCAATCACAAGAGAGCAAAGCATAATAAAAGTGGAACGAGAAATGAAATAGTAGAGGAAGAGGAAACAAAAAGACAAATGGGAGGACCAAAGGAAAGACAAGTGATTATGAGAGGAAAAAAGGGAAAAGAACTGTAACTACTAGTGATTTGAAAGAGGAAAACAGGGAAAAGGAACACAGAAAGAGTAACAAAAATAATAGAAGGAGAGAAGAAGGGAGAATGGAGTAATCAAAGGTAAGAGTAAAATAGGAGATATTAAATAACAATTATAGCACCAAAAATAAAATAAATAATAGACAAAAAGAAAAAATAGTAAAAAGGGTATGGAAAAGAAAAACATATCCAAAATAATGAAAAAAGAACCAAGTGGATTTGGCTCAGCAGACGCCAGTGCTTGCCTCTGGTCTCTCCCTTTGGATACCATTCTGATCTCTGAGCCTGGTGTAAGCCAATGTCAGGTGCTGTCCATGTTTGGCCCTCAGCAGCCTTTCAATGCTCAAGTGATCCACAGTTTGTGGCTGATTCCTCTGGGCTTGGCTGCTCTCATGGTTGGCCCAGATGCTCTGCAAAGCTGGCTTTTATCAGCACTGGGTCCAAAGGCGTGTCAGCAAATGTCCCAAGTCATCACAGGTTCCACCTCTGCCTGTCTTTGCCTGCTGGCCTGCTGTCAATCTTAGAGTAGTCACTGACCCATCTATTTCTGAAAGGGCTTCTGGAAGAAACAGGGGGCTGTAATTCCTGGATCTCCCATGGCAGGTGCCTTTTAGACTTCAGGGAAGATGGTGGGTGTGTTTCCTCCTCCCCCAAGGCACTAGTGTGAGTCTGCCTGGGATTATTTCCCTGTACTCAGCAGGGCAGTGCAGGGTCCCTAGTAGGCCTCCAGAACCCAGATTTTTGGTCTGCTGGATGCCAGGAGGGTGTTTCTCTGCCTCTCCTGTGAGTGGGAAATACCAGTCTGTTTCCAAGGATAGTGTATGGATTGGCTGTACCCTACGGCCAGGCTCTGACCACCCAAGTCCATTTGTGTTGCTGTCTCTTCAGCAAGGGTTATGGTGCTGGATGGGAGAAAAGAAAGGAAAACAAACAAATCAAACAATACACCAAGATAGAGCAAAACTGAAAAAAGAACAAATAGAGTTGTTGAGTGAAGCGAACAGGATTTCAGAGGTTGTTGAGAGGGGATTTCTAGACTGTGGGGAGAGCAAATCCCGCAGGGTAAGGTAATTGATTTTTCCCTGGGAGGGGCTCTTTTCAAGAAAGATCGCTGCTGTGGAGCCCAGGTATATCCAGCCCTTAAAATCCTACCGCCATTCCCCTTAGTCTCTCCTCAGTGCCTCCCACTCCAGACTCTCCTCCCTCGACTCCAATCTGAGCCGCCCTCCCTTCACTGGGGCCCAAAGTGTGTACCTACAAACACAAAACCAGTGCTTTGCCCCTTTAAGGAGAAAAAAAAAAAGATGTTGGCTTTGTCTCCAGCTGTTTTCCCTCTCTCCCCATCAGAGAGAGCCCCTGTGGCCTTTCACTGCTGGATGCTGCAAGGTGGGCCAGTCTTGGCACTGGCTCTCTGTGCTTGGGAGCCTGGTCTTTGGTCCTGTCTTCACTCCTCAAGGGGAAGCTCCCACAGCTATGACACCACTTTGGGCTGCTGACCTGCGCTCCCCTCCCTCTTCCCGAGTGTGCGGGGGCCTGCTCCTTTAATGTGTTCCTGCCCTTCTTAGCAGTCTAGGGGTGGTCATTTGGCCATCTCTGGTTAGAAGTCTCTTTTTCTGGTAGCCTTTGGTTTAACCCAGGTGATTGTTCTCTTTAATTTTATTTCCAGTCTGGTCTGGGAGGTGGGGCACAATGTCTTCTTCTGCTTGGCTGCAATCTTACCAGATCCACTCCACCCCTCAATGTTTCTTTTAAAAGTTTTTATTTTATCAAGATTCTTGTTAGTACCCAACTGGTAATGCCATCTCAAGCAGCTGCAACATTAAACAATCCCCATTGATTGGTTTTGACAAATGCCCTAGGGATGGGATATTAAAACATAGTGAGATGTGAACCAAGTCAAAAACAAGCCCTCAGAATATAGCTTTTCATTGAAGTGCTAGCCAGGGCAAACAGTGACAGTTCTTTTAGGATGGGGCTTTGGGGAGCTCCAGAACTGCTCTGTTTCCTCTACTATTGTTTAGTCGGCTGTTTTTTGTTTTTGTTTTGTTTTGTTTTACACAACTACCATAGTTGTGAATTACTGGTTTACAAGGCTACTGCAAAGCTGGAGAGAGGGGAGTGGGATTATGGAAAGTTGAAATGCAAAAAATATTCCTTTTCTTACTGAGACTCAGCTATTTTTCTTGAGTAAGTGTTCCTTATATTGTTGCAAGCATTTAATTAATTTCTAGACTTACCAAGTTTGATTTTGACAATTTTTGCATGTTCTTTTTTATTTTTTCAATTTTTAAAACATAATCTTTATTATATTTTTCCATTATCATTTAGTCCCCTCATACCCCCCACTTCCCAGCTATCCTTTTTCCTTTGTCCATGAATACTTTTTCCTTTTTGCTCAATCTCTCCACCCCCTAACCCCCCCGCCCCCGACTAACTGTAATCCTGCTCTCCATCTATGAGTCTGTCTCTGTTTTGTTTATTAGTTCATTTTGTTTATTAGATTCCACATATTGTTGACTGGAGAGACCTGGTTCTTCTTGCCGATGCATGTAAAGAACTACATATCAGCAAATCTATTAGCACACAGAGTTCATCAGTGATCCGTTCCCATGGAAGAGAATGGGCCTAGCTGAGATGGGGGGAGTGAAAGACAGAGGTTCGGGGCAAAGCAGCTTGGCAAAAGTAAGAACAGATGAAGGCTGCGGTGGCAAGCCCCCGGGAGGCCTGAGGCCAGGCTGGCCAGAGCGCCAAGAGTGCCAAGAGAGTGAGTCCTTTGTTCTGAGGACTTATAGAGCTGGCGGGATGGGAGTAAAAATGTTACATATTGATTAATGGGCAACTGTGGTGCCAGCTTTCCTGGGAGGATGTGACTACCCAAACTTAGGTATGCATGGGGGTCTGTTAGCCCGAATCCTTATCTTGCTCCAGACCATATTTGTTCATCTTGTTGTAAAACAGATATGGGACAGGAGGCCATTCATTAAAGTTGGGGCAATTACCCAAAGTTATTTATGGGCTCTTCTTTGGGCACCTGCGGACCCTCTCCTGCATTTCAGGCCTTAGGATGAAAACACAGTTTCAAGGCCTTCTTTCCCAGACAGTGGAAACGCTGCGTAGAATTTCAAGGACTTCCCTCCTTCCTTGCTAACATAGTGCTTCTTGTGATGTTGGGACACCTGGCAATATTATCAGACCAGGCTCAGGACTGCTGAGCTAGGGGGTGAGACATATCTTTGCCCTCCTCCCTGCCTTGGTTTACTATTCATTCTGCTTAAGTGATAAAGGCGTTTCCTGGCAACCAGGATGCTAGACACTGGCCAGTAACAGCATTGCAGTCTCAGAGTTCTTCCTATGCTGTCTCTTGCCCCAATATGAGTGAAATCATATGGTAATTTGTGTTTCTCTGACTAGCTTATTTCACTTAGCATAGTGCTTTCCAAGTCCATCCATACTGTTGCAAAGGATAAAACTTTCTTATTTTGCTTTTCTGGAGAAGCAGATTTTTGGAGGCCTTTCTTCAACATTCACAATTACTTTCCATTTTATTTTTATCGTACCTGTACTATATTTGCCAAGTGAGTTTTGTATTTTATAAATGTTAAGTTTCTTGTAAAATATAATTGGGTCTTTTTTTCACTGTATTGAGTTATCATTTGCATGCTATAAAGCTCATTCATTTTAAAGGTACAATTCAGTGATTTGTAGTAAATTTATAGAGTTGGTCAGCCATCACCACAGTCATTTTAGAACATTTCCTTCACCTCAAGAAGTGTTCTCAGTCCTTGTTTCCTCTCACAACCAAGGCAACCACTAATCTACTATTGGTCCTTATGGATTTGCCTATTAATGGACATTTTATATAAATGGAATCATACAATATGTGCCCTTCATTAACTTAACACAATGTTTTAATTATGTCTAGAACACTTTTCCCATTACTGAAGAATTTCCGAAGTACTGAGTGATTTGTGTGCAAGCTGAGTATATCTTCAACAGTCAGCCAGACAATTTACAATTTCATCTTAGCCTTCACTTCCTGTTTGCTCAGAGACTCAGAGGTGAGAATTTAGGGCTTTCTCAGGTCTTTCCTGAGCACTTAGAAGTCTCTGGCCATGTGAGCAGTCCTATCATGTACATGTGTGGCCCTCTTGTTCCCTAGGAGTAATGTTGGAGCTTTTCAGAGCTCCCTAAGGACATACATTTCCCCAGGATTTCTTTCTCAACTTTTGGTTAACCTATTATTTGCCCCAAACTGCTTCACCTCAGATGGCTGTACCATTCAACAACTGCCTCTGTTTTTGGCCAAAGTTGGGAATCAGGCTATTGGCCCTGGGTGATCTTTGAGTTAGGTCAAATAAAAGCAGCATTGCCTGTGGGATCTTTCAGGTCAGGTAATCAAGACTCTCTGAGAATGGTGCATTGAAGGAATTTCAACCCTGTTCTTTGTTCTCCTGTGTCCGCCAGGCTGCTGGTTTTCACTCTGATTTGGGGCTTTTGTCAACGTTATGGCAAACCTGTGAGAAAGGATGAGAAAGGTCATGTTAAAATGCCACAAAACTTACTATTATTATTGAGATTCAGCTCAATAATAAATGTTCTTGAGTTTTTCTTGAATAAATGTTCCCCAGAGTGCTGCAAGCGTTCTGTTAATTTCCAGAGTTCTGAAAAAGTTCATTCTGACAGTTCCTGTCAGCGTTGTCATTGCTTTTATGAAGGAGAGAATTTTATGGGGTCCTTATTCTGCCATTTTCACTGATGTCACCTCTCTTGATAGCATCCCTTGAAGCTTGAAAGTTTGTGATTTTGATTGAAGTCTAGCTTTCTAATATATTTTATGATTTCTGCTTTTGGCCTTGTAACTATTATTTCTTTCTAACCCAAGCTCACTAGATTTTCTTATATGTGTTTTTCTAGCAGACTTATACTTTTAGCTCATGCATTTAGGTCTATGAACCATTTTCAGTTAATTTCTGAATTACATGTATGGTGTAAGGTTCAGTTTATATTAATGTCATTGCATATGGATGTCCAATTGTCCTGGCACCTTTAGTTGAAAAGACTCTCCTTTCTCAATTAAACTGGCTCTTTTTACTTCTTTTGTTTACTTTTCAGCAATTTGATTATACAGTGTGCGGGCATGGGTTCTTTATTATTCAAAATCTGGGCTTCTTATCTGTTCCACCTGCTACTATGTACTGTTCGGTCTTTGAATGCTCCATGCATTCTCTCTAGGTTTTGTAACTGTATTTGGTGAGAGAGAGGAAAATGTGCTGCTTTTTCTTATCCAGAAATAGAAGTCCTAATAGCTAATGATTATTTTGAGGGCTTATTTGCAATGGTCCTTGTGCTTAAACATTTTGAACATTAATTTATTTAAGCCTTACAATAACCCTATGAGACAGTGGCAGTGTTATACCCATTTTACAGATATCAAAATTGAGCTTCTGAGAGAGTAAGTAACTCTCTCAAGGTCAATTATTAAGTGGCCATGCTATGACTTAAATATGGCTCTGTTTTCACATGTAAGTGTGTGATATTGATCATGGCACTTGTATATGTGTTTTTAAAAGGTTTCTTTGGTTTATTAATGTGATTTTACTATATCTTGAGATAATTTTTTCAGGGGAAGTAACACGTTTCCTTTTTTCTAACCTTAAATCAGTGGGAAAACAGTATATACTATCTCTAGAAATATACTTCCTCTGAAACCTTATACTCCATTATTTTACTCTGCGACCACAACCTTTTTCTAATCCTGGCTGTCATAACTCTCTTACACCCATTATAAGATCTCTTCAACCCTGTTAAAATATCTAATTCCTTGATCTTTCTGTTTTCTCCCAATATGTCATTCCCTTCTTTCCTTCCACATCTCACTTAGACTTGACCATCCATTATTTACCCCATATTCTTGGCAATGAATCATTCTCCTTGCTTTCTTGTCTATGAATCATACCCACTGAGCAAAACCTGAACTCTGAATCGATCCAACTAATTGCCTTCTTTATTTCTGCATGATGGGTTTTGAGCACTACTGGAGAAAAATCATGTAACTTTGTTGATTAGTGCTCCTACAAGTTTCTCATCTCTGGTATTGTCTAGAGCATTCTTCTTTGTTCAGCAGTGTCTCTCCTAGTCCCTAGTAAGCTCTCTGTTTCGTCCCTATACAAGTATTATTTTAGATCTTCATTATTCATTCCCATTCTACTGTTTCATTATTTTTAACAGATAGTCTTTCCTCCTACTTCAAAGGAAACACTGCTGTTGGCAAGAATTTTCATCTACTCTCTGCCTGACTCTCTGCTAATTTCTGCATTCTAACTCTCATTTTTTTGTTTTTTTCCATCTCAACTCAATGCTGGGGACTTCTTTCCTGCCTAAGGTTAATCTTTATACCTTTGTGCTGGATCCTATTCCTCTTCTTTCCCCAAGAGGCCTCAATTAGTTATCCCCAGTATTGCTTCTTTCCTTTTAGGATGTTAATATGGTTTGTACCACTTGCCAGTTTCCATGGTTTACATGCTTGTACCATGGACTATTTTTAAAAAATGACTTTTAAAAATGCCTTTCAATTATTTAGCTACTTTAGCAAATAATACACTTAGATTCCCTTTCTTCATCATATACCATAATAAGTAGCAATTGGTTTTAAAAATGGAATATAAAAATTGAAGCCCTCAAAAGATAGAATTAAGGACCTATGTTAATATTTTTGATAACCAAATGGGAAAACATTTTTTCCAGTCTTTAATGAAAATTGTCAGAGACAGAAAGGCTGAAAGAATTTTATCACAAACATCTATTACATTACCAACTAGATTCTACCATTAATATTTTACTTTATCGCATACCTTTCTACCCCTCTATGAATCTGTCTTATTTTTTGATATATTTAAAAGTTAACATAAATATATGTTCCCTCTAAATACTTCAGTATGCATATTGTTAGTTAGAATTAAATATTTATGTGCTTCCTTGATTTAAAATTTGAATGAAATGAAATGCATAAATCTTGAGTGTTCATTTGGTGACTTATGACCAATGTGTACATCTCTGTAGAGGTGTGTTGGTAAACGTATAACATCCAGCTCTTCAGAAAGAAAAAGGCTCTGATTTGTATCATTTGCAGTTTCCATGGTTTGCATACTCCACTATAGCCAATTTTAAGCTACCAATTGTTATCATTGAACAGGGAGTTGGAAGGAGATGTGCCATCATTGACCCATCTCCACACCACTGCATATGTGTAACCTTACCCCTATTAAAACAGAGAAGGTGTGTCACCCCAGGAAATTTCATTATACTTCTCAGTAATTACCTCCTCCCTAGAAGCAAATAGTGTATTAATCTTTTTAGTATAGTTTTGCCTGTTTTAGAACTTAGATAACTGAAACCATACACTATGTATTCTTTTATAATGTTTCTTTAACTCACCATAATCTTTTTGAGATTCATTCATATCGTGTGTATCAACAGTTTTTCTTTCTTTCTACAACAGAATTTCATGGAAGAGTTTTCTATAATCACTGTAGTATTTTTCTAGGCCTGCCATAACATATTACCATAAATCTAGTGGCTTAGAACAACAAGAATTTGTCCTCTTACCGTGGCTATAAGTCTGAAATCAAAGTGTTGGAAGAGTCATGCTCTTTCTGAAGGTTCTAGAAGATCATTCCTTGTCTCTTGGCTTCTGGTGGTTGTTAGCATTCCTTAGCATTGTAGATGCATCATTCCAGTCTCTGCCTTTGTCATCATGTGCCAATCTCCTTGTGGGTCTGTGTCTCTGTCTTCAAATGGCCACTGTTTGAACACTAATATAAGAACACTAGTCCTGGATTCAGGACTGACCCTAATCCAATGTGACCTCATCTTAACGAATTAAATCTGCAAAGACCCAATAAAGTTACATTATAAGGCTTCGGATGGATATGAGTTTTGAGGTATGCTGTTCAACCCAGCACAATCCTCCCTCTGAACTCTAACTGTTCATATCCATTTCACATGCAAAATACATTCACCCCATCACAATATTTCCAAAAGTCTTCCCTGTCCCAGCATCAAATCTAAGTCTCAAGTCTCATCTAAATATCAACTCAAAAAGTCCCAAATCTCTTTATCTAAACCATCTAAATCAGATTTCCATTAGGCTCTGAGTATGTCCCATCCTAAGCAAAATCCTCTCTGTCCAGAGACCTGCGTAATTAGAGAAGATACCAGTTTCCAAAGTACAGTGGTGAGACTGGCATAGGATAGGTATCCCCATTCTGAAAGGGCAAGGAGGGGAGGAATAAAGGGGTTACTGGTCTAAAGCAAGTTAGTGGCCCAGCATGGCAAATACCATTAGGTTTCAAGGCCTAAGAAAAACGCTTTGGGCTCAGTGCTCTCTCTTCTGGCCCCAGGGGTAGCCTCGCTCCCTGGGCCTCCGGGACAGCCTCCCTTTCTCGGCCTCCCATCCTCTCTAGTTTTTGCATCTGTGGCTGTGCCCTCAGAGTCATCCTTCATCTTGTCCTGTCTCTGTCACTTTCATACCATGCTGGCACTCTTTATGCTTTTATAAAATTTGTAAAAGCCTTATCAGTTTCTCAGGTATGTCAAGAGATTCAACCATTAGATACGAGCTTTCACAGATTTTTTTCACGATAGCCCTTTCTGTTTCTGTTCCTGGTTTCTGCTCAGATGGTTTGTTGGATCCATGAGTCACACACCTAATCTATTGAGGGAAAGTTTGTCCAGCCACACTAACTGGCCCTGTTTCTAAAGCACATTAGCTTAGATAGGCTGAGAATTCTCCAGATTATCAAATGCCGCTTCCTTTTTTATTTTAATAACAGGACCTTTCTCAATTTATCTCTCCTCCCATTTTATTACAAGCATCAGGGAGAACACAGGCTGAATCTCCCATACTTTTCTTGGAAATCTCCACTAAATATCCAAATTCATCACTTACAAGTTATACTTTTCATCCAGCAGCAGAACTCAATTCAACCAAGTTTCTGCCACTTTATAAAAAAAGACCACCCTTCCTCTAGTGTCCAGTAATATGTTTATTGTTTCCTTCTAAGACCTCACCAAAAACAATTTTAATGTTCACTTCTCTAGCAACATTCTGTTCATGATTATATATGTGTTCTCTAAGATGATCGAGGCTTTCTCTACTACCCTCATTACATCTGAGCACTCACCAGAACTGCTATTAACATCCATATTTTCTACCAATCCTCTTCAAGACAACCAACCTTTTGCTGTCAAGCACTTCAAAATTTCTTTCAGCCTCTACCCATTGCCCAATTCCAAAGCCACTTCCATGTTTTTAGGTACTTGTTACAGCAGCACCCCGCTTCCCAGTACACAGTCTGTATTAGTTTCCTAGGGCTGCTTTAACAAAATACCACAAACTGGGTGGCTTAAAACAACAGAAATTCTCTCACAATTATGGAGGCTAGAAGTTCAAATCAAGGTGTTGGCAAGGTTTGTTCCTTCTGTAGGCTCTGAGGGAGAATCTGTTCCATCCCTCTCTCCTGTCTTCTAGTGGTTGCTGGCAATCCTTGGCTTGTAAATGTATGACTCCAATCTTTGCTTCTGTCATCATGTGACATTCTCTCTGTGTGTGAGGGTCCTTACGTGGCCTTCTTAATAGAGCAGCAGTTATTGGATTTAGGGCTCGCTCTAATCCAGTATGACCTATCTTAACTAATTGTATCCGTAAATACCCTATTTCCAAATAAGGTTACATTCCAGGTGGAAATGAATTTTGGGGTATACTGTTCAACCGAGTATACTTACTTATTTCTCCTTCCTCACTTCTTATTCCTTTAAAAAAATGCAATATTTTTGTAATGAAATGGATCATGGCAAAGAGTAAAACGTGATCAGTTACATCAAGAAGTGAAACATTGCCAGTACTCCAGAAGTCTCTGTATGCCCTTCAGAAATTACAACCCCCTGCCCACCAGAAATAACCACTGCCCTATCTTGTGAAAATAATTTATTTGCTTTTCTTTACACTTTACCATCCATATAGACAACACTAGACAGTGCTTAGTTTTGCCTGCTTGTAAGCATTATGTCAGTGAATTGCACTATGTGTAATGTATTGGGTCTTCCTTTTCTACTTAACATTATATTTGTGAGATTCAGCCATACTTCAGTGTGTAACCGTAGTTCATTTTCTCTGCAGTAGTATTAAGTATTTCTTTATACAAACATACCGACATTTGCTTACCTATTCTACTGGGTAAGAAGTTGGATAAGTGGGTTGTTTTCATTCAGCGAGCTGTAAGCATCAGTCCTGCTGCTGTGATCGTTCTTGTACATGTATTGTGGGATACATGTGCAAGAGTTTCTCAGGGTGTACCTAGGAGTGGAATTGCAGGGTGAAAACTTCACACACCTTCTTCTTTAACAGATGCTAGCTCTTTTGTGAACAGATTCTCCCAAGTTAAAATCTCACCAACTATATGTGAAGGTTCAGGTTGCTCCATATCCTTGTCTACACTGGATATTGTCAGACTCCAGTCTAATGGGTATTTACTTGTCTTTTATTGTGTTCTTTTTTCCTTTTTTAATAATTAGCATTCGTTTATAGTACCTTTTTTAGTCTTTAGTAAAGTGCTGTTTTCCTAAACCTTCCATTTTGAAAAATTTCAAACATGAAGAAAAAAATGAAAGAATAGTACACCCACATCCTTCATCAACATTTACCAACCGTTGGCATTTTGCTTTACTTCTTTCTTCCTCTACACAAGAATGTCCACGTGTATAGTTTGTTTATTGCTAAACTGTTTGAAAGTTTCAGACATTAAGAGGTTCTGCTCCTAAATATGTCATTATATATCTCTTAAGAACATTCTTCTATATAATCACTAACATTATCTAATATTCAGTTTGTAATTGTATTTCTCAATTTTAAATCTAGGATGCAACCAGGGATTACACATTGCATTTAGTTTGCTTTAGAACAGTTTTCCTGTCTCTGTGTGTGTCTGTTTGTCTTTTAGGACACTGATATTTTTCAAGAGTGCAGGCCTATATTGTTTGTTTCACTGTGGTTTTAATTTCATTTTTTTATATCTAATGAGGTTGGAAACATTCTCACACATTTATTAATCAATTTGGATAGCCTTCTTTATGAATGATTATTTAATTAATTATTTTGCCCATTTAGGAAATGTGGAAATGTCTGCTTCCTGTCTGAATGTCTTTCCATCTGTTTATATCTGTGTCCTCCAGATGCAGTCCAGGTTCAAAGGTCACTTAGGTATATATCAAAGCAATAGCTAAGCCCCAAAGCTTTTGGATATGGTAGATCTCAGTGATTGCTACTTAACTTCAGTGTACCTACAGAGAAGAGGGAGCTAGGAAAGTGTTGTGGTTTTATGTCATGAATATTGTGTCTTCAAATTTCTTCTCTAATCTTACATGCATTTCTTATAAACTAGTACTAGTTCTTTATTATTGTGGATACTTTCTCTTTGTTGGTTGCATGTGTTGAAAATGTCTATTCTCATTATATGGCTATCATTTTACTGCCTTTATGGTGTCTTTTGATGAATAAAAGTTCTTCATTTTTTTAATAATGAAATGTATTAATTTTTTTCCTCTCTAGTGCTTTTTGTGTTTTGATTAATAAATCCTTTCCTATGTGAACTCAGAAAGATACTATTCTTTTTCTAAAAGCTCTATACTTTTTTTTCCACATTTAAATCTTTAATGTACCTGGAATTGATTTATGTATATGATATGAAGTGAAATTCAAGTTTATTTTTATATAGGTAATCCTCTATCCCCACACCATATATTGAAATTGTTGTCCCTGCACTGTTATTGTATTGCCAGTTCTATCATATACCAGGTGTTCATATATGCATGGATGTTTTTCTGGATGCCCTCTTTTCTTCCTTTGGTCTTTTTTGGCTACTGAAAGATTGGTATCACACACTTTAGCTTTTTAAATGTTTTGATTACTGGTACAGCAGAAGAACAGTTGCTTCCACCTTATTCTTCAAAGTGTTTTGTCTACTTTCAGCATTTTGCTTTTCCATGGAAATTTTAGAATCAGCTTGTCAAGTCTCTCTCTCTCTCTCTCTCTCATTTTGATTAAGATTCCATCAAGTATTTAAATAAACTGAGGACAATTTACATATTTTCAATGTAAATCTTCAGATGTGCATATAGTATATATTTTTATTCATTTAATTATTCTTTAATGTCTCTCAATGTATCTTTCTCTGTTTTCTATTCGAACATTGTGTGAGACTGAATAGATTTTTTCTTTTTAAACAGCTTGATTGAGGTATATAACTAACACATGATATTCACTTGCTGTCAAATTTTCAGTTAGGTAATTTTCTAGTTAACTTATTGAATTGTACATCATCATTACAATTCAGTTTTTGGTTATCTCCACTATTCTGCAAAATTTCCATGAGCCTATTTGCAGTAAATCACTTCTACATCTACCCCAAGCCTTCTGTCTCTGTAAATGTGTTCTTTCTAGATATTTCATACAAGTGGAACCTTCTAGTGAGTGATCTTTGGAATCTGGATTTTTTCAGGTAGCATAATGTGACTGATGTTTGTTCATGTTTTAGCATTCAAAAAGTCACTGCTTTTTATTACTAAATAGTTTTCCATCGTATAGATATATACCCCATTTTGTTTATCCCTTCCCCACTTGATGACATTTAGATTGTATCCAATTTAGGGCTCTTATGAGCAGTGCTATGAACAAGCTTTTGTGTGGATATGTTTTCACTTCTCTTGAGTGACTGGAATTTCTGGGTCATATGGTAATTCTATGTATAACCTTTTGAGGAATTGCCAAATGTAGTTATACCATTTTACTCTCTCAGGAGTAAAAGTCAGGAGAGTAAAATTCCTACTCGTCTGCATTTTTTTGGTCAACGCTTGTTATTGCCTTTTTTTTTTTTTTTTATTGCAGCCTTTCTAGTGGGTATGTGCTGATATTTCATTGTGGTTTTAATTTGAATTTCTATAATAACAAATAATCTTGAATATTTTTTTTTAATTTTTCTGTTAGCCATTCATATGTCTTCTTTGAAATGTTCTAGTCAAGTATTTCACCAATTTTTTTTTTACAGGATTGTGTGTTTTCTTAGAATTGAGTGGTAATAGTTCTTTATACATTCTGAATATAAGGGCTGTATAAGATAGGATATGATTTGTAGATATTTTCTTCCATTCTGTAGCTTGTCTTTTTACTTTAATGGTGTCTTTTAAAGCACAGAATTTTCTAATTTTAACGAAGTTCAATTTATCAATATGTTCCTTTATAACATGTTTTTGGTATCACATCTAAGAAATCTTGGCTGAATTCAAGATCAGAAAGATATCCTTTGTTTTCTTCAGCAAATGTTTATAGTTTTAGTTCTTACAAGTAGATATATTATTCATTTTGAGTTAATTTTGGTGTGTGAGATAAAGGGTCCAAGTTCATATTTTTATAAATGGATGTCCAGTTGTCTAGCACTATTTATTGTAAAAACCATTATTTCCCCCATTGAATTGACTTGGCACCTTTGTGGAAAAGCAATAGACTATAAAGGTAAGAGTTTATTTCTGGACATTCATTTTGGTTCCATTGATCTAAATACCTATCCTTATGTTCTGAATCTCTTTATAGCAAGTATTGAAATTATGCAGTGTAACTTCTCCAACTTTGTTTCTTTTTTTCAAAATTGGTTTGGTTTATTTTAGGTCCTTTGTATCCATGTAAACTTTAGAAGCGACTTGTTGATTTTTCTACAAAAGAAGCCTGCTGGAATTTGATAAGGATTGTGTTGACTCTGTAATTGAATTTGGGGAAAATTGACTTTAATATGATTTTGAGTATTCTAATCCATGAATATAGAATATCTACTTAGATCTTTTATAATTTGTTTCAGCAATGTTTTATAGTTTTCAGTTTATAAATATTACACTTTTATTAATTTCTAAAAGTTTTAGTCATTTTATGCTGTTGTGAATATAACTGTTATTTCATTTTCTGAGTTGCATATAAATATATAGAAAAATAGTTAATTATCGTATATTGTTCTTATATTCTGTGACTAAACTTTTATTAGTTCTAGTAGTTTTATTGTAGATAGGATTTTCTACACAGACAATCATGTTATCATGTTACCTATGAATAAAGACAGTTTTAAGTTTCCTATGTAATCTGAAAGTTTTTTTTTTGTTTGTTTGTTTTGTCTATTTGCACTGTCTGGAACCTTCAGTACAGTGTTGGAGTGTTGAATGAAAGTGGTGAAAGCAGACATTCTTACTTTGGTCCCAGTTTGGGGTGGGGGACATTTTCAGTTTTTTAATCATTAACTATGATCCTAGCTCTAGATATTTTAAAATGCTCTTTAACAATATATTACTTCCCTATGGGTGCTGTAACTAGTTACCATAAATTTAGTGGCTTAAAGGAACACAGATTTCTTCTCTTATAGAACTAGAGGTCAGAAGTCCTAAAATCATTCCTTCTAGGGTTCTCTAGGGGAACTTTTGCCAGCTTCTGGAATCTACCACTCTTCATTAGCTCATGACCCCTTCTTCATCTTATTCCAACTTCTACTTCTATCTCCCACTCAGTCCCTGACTCCCTGCCTCCTTCCTATAAGGACTGTTGTGATCACATTTAGCCTATCTACAGAATGCAGGATAATCTCCCTATTTCAAGAGCTGTATCTTAATCCCATCTGTGTCCCTTTTTCCCTATAACAGTTTTTCACAGATTCCAGGTATTAGGATGTAAACACATTTGGGGTGGGGAGCCATTCTATTCAGCCAACCACTTGCAGCAGATTGAGGACATTCCCTTCAATTTCTAGTTAGTCCTGGGTGTTGGGTTTTGTTTACTTCTTTTGTGGGACCTATTGTGGTGATCACATGGTTTAAAGTTTTAATCTATTAATATAATGTATTATATTGATTGATCTTTAGATAGTAAGCCAGTATTTCGTTTCTGGGATAAATCCTACTTATATGTGTATAACAATTTTTATATGTTGCTGGATTAGGCTTGCTAATATATTATTAGATATTTTCATGTCTATGTTCATGAGGGATATTGGTTTGTAGTTTTCTTTGTGTATGGTGTCTTTCTGATGTTTAGCTTTGGTTTCCATCTAATACTGACCTCATAGAATAAGTTGGAAAATATTCTCTCTTCCTTTCTTTTCTGAAAATGTTTGTGCAGGATTAATGTTATTTCTTTAAATGTTTGGTAGAATTCACAAGTGAAGCCACCTGGATCTGGACTTTTCTTTGCAGTCAGTTTGTTGATTACTAATTCAACCTCTTTATTTATTATAGATTTATTCAGCTGTGCTCTCCCTTCTTGAGTCTGCTTTGCTAATTTGTATCTTTCTTTGAATTTGTCCATTCATCTAAGCTTCCTGATTTGTTACCCTAAAGTTATTTATAATATTCCCTTAAAATTGTTTCCATCCCTAGCCATCTCTGGTGTGGCTCAGTGGATTAAGCGCCTGTCTGAGAACCAAAGGGTCGCCAGTTGGATTCCCAGTGTAGGGCACTATGCCTGGGTTGCAGGCCAGGTCCCCAGCAGGGGACGTGCAAAATGCAACCACACATTGATGTTTCTCTCCCTCTATTTTTCCCCTCTCTAAAACATAAATAAATACAATCTTTTTAAAAAGTGTTTCCATTTCTGTAAGTTCAGTAATGGTGCTTCCTCTTTATTTCTTTGTTTTAGTCCTTTTTGTCTTCTGTCTTATTTTCTTGGTCGGCCTAGCTAAGGGTTTTTCATTTTCTTAACATTTTCAAAGAGCCAGCTTTTGGTTTCATTGATTTTTCTCCATTTTTCTGTTTTCTATTGTACTGGCTTACTCCCTAATCTTTATTATTTTCTTCTTTCTGCTTGAATTGTGTTTAGTTTGCTTTTTCTAGTTTCCAAAGTTGGAAGCTCAGGTTATAAATTTGAAACCGTTATTCTTTTCTGATGTAGGTGTTTAAAGGTACAAATTTCTCTCTGAACACTGTTTTGCCTACATCCACAAATTTGGGTATTTTGTGTTTTCATTTTCATTTAGTTCAAAATATTTTTAAATTTCTTGTGTGAGTTCTTTGACCTATAGGTTATTTTGATGTGTGTTGTATAATTTTCAAATATTTGTGTTTTCCAAGATTTCTTCCAGTAGTGGATCTCTAATGTGATTTCATTGTGGTCAGAGAAATACATTGTATGATTTCAGTCTTTTAAAACTTTGAGACATACTACCACCTTGGAATCCTCACTCTAATATCAGCATGGTAGACTCCCTCACTTTCTATAAGTCTTCTCTTAAATGTCACCTTCTCAATGAGACCCACCCAGGCCAATATAAAAAGTGCAACCAACAACACTACCACATCTTAGCACTTCCAATCATATCTTACACTGCTGTATTTTTCTTTTTCAGAGCAATCATAACCTTCTAAAAGAACCTTCTAATAATTCACCTAGCTCCATGAAGATAGAAATCTTTACTTATTGGTGTATCTCAAGAACCTAGAATAATGACAGGATCATAATAGTCACTGAATAAATATTTTTGAGTGTATACATTAAGATATTCATCCACTTGGTCATATGTAGCTGAAATTTGTTTACTTTCACTGGAATGTTAGATTTCATTATATAATCTTACCGTAATTTTATAATTGATTCTTCTGAGGACACTTGTATTTTTTTCTAGTTTCAGGCTGTTGTAAATACCCCTGATCTAAACATTCTTATTATTGTATCCTGGTGCACACATACCCAAATTTTTCTATGGTTTATATGTAGGAGTGGAATTGATGGGTCATATTTATGTGCATAAATTCAACATTAGTGAATGACGTCATAGTGGTTTGCAATGTGGTTGCCCATTCCTACCAGCAATGTATGAGGGTTTCATTTGCTTTACAATCTCACTGATATGTCATATTAGTATTTGTTTTTTTAATTTTTTTGCAGCAGTATGGCAGTTTTCTATTAGTATTTTCTTCTCTGAATTCTAATGTCATTGAGTAATTGTCGATGTGTTTATTAGCCATGTGTATAATATCTTTTTTGAGGAGCCTTTTTGATTTTTGCCCACTTTCCTAATGGTTGTATTCTTTATCAGTTGTTTGTGCAGCAAATATCTTTTCCTGTCCAAGACTTTTCTCTTTATGATATTTTTGATGAGCAGAAGTTTTTAATTTTAATGTAGTTGAATTTGTCAACATTTTTCTTTAATGGTTAGTGCTTTTGGGGACTTAAGAAATCCTTCCATATACATATTCTCATAACTTGCTGGTGGACATGCAGAATAGTACAACTTATACAATGTGGAATTTAGCAATATAGAGAAAAAGTACACACACATTTGACCCTTTGTTTTAAGAAAGCCACCTTAAAATCTATTTCAAAGACGTACTGGAAAAATGCAAAATCCTATATGTACAACATTGTTTGTCAGGGCGTTATTTATAACAGCAAAAATGACTGGATACAATACTAGTGTGCATCAGTAGGGAGTAGTTGAATAAACTATGGAACATCCACTCAGTGGAGTATTGTGCAGTTCTCAGAAGGATGGGAAAGAGCTATACATATTAATATGGAGTTATCTCAAGGGTATATTGTTAAGTGCAGAACGTACGTTGTAAACAGTAGGAGAGGGATGTAACTAATGACAAATGTACACACACATACACATATATATACATATGTATGTGTGTATATGCCTATTTGCTTATATTTCCAAAAAAGAATCAATGGAACCATAAAGCCAAAACCTAATAAAATTATTTTTTGTGAGGGAGGGAAGGAGAGAGAGGAAGGGGACAGAGATGGAAGTAAAATACCTGTGAAGGTACCGTATAACACAGCTTTCACTTTAGACCCACGTAAATGTTTTGCATAATTTTAAAAGGGAAAAAGCATCAATTTCTACAATTCATAAGCAACCTGAAGCAGATGAACCTAAAACTATAAAGTTGGTAGCATAACAACACAGAGGAAGCAATTATTTAAAATGACTTTGAAACAATATGTGCACATTCCTAAGGGGATATATTTTAAGGACAAAGGTAAATGCAAAGAAATATAAAACTATTCAGCAGTTTCATTGTTAATAGTCATATTAGTATTGTTATTGAAATGTTAAAATTCTAGAAACATATTGCAGAAAAAAGGTGATAAATAATTTTTAATCTTAAGAGCCAATATTTTAAGCATATTTGAAAACACATATACAAGTCTAAAATCAAGGAGTTTGAGTAAAAACCTTATAATCTTACATTTGAAGTGGAAATACCAGTGTAATTTATTTTTCTCTTTAAAAAAATGTCTTGGTTTTGTCCACTGAAAATGCCTAGAAGCAGTAACAACTCAATGGCAATGAACACACCTAGCAACGCATTATGCTTTCTAAATACTATTTCCCATTAAAAGGAGCCAGGAGTCCTTGGAGAAATATTCCAGGGTAGAGTCAGAAAATGTGCAAGATGAGCTTGGGGCAGCTTGCTGTGCCACAAAACTAAAAAGCAATACAGGAGTCAATTAGAAGGGACTTGTGTAGTCCTAAGTGGGGTAATTTGCCCACTGAAAAGCACACCAAGTATATGAAACTACATGATCTCACAATTATACTAAAAATAATCATTGGTTACCACTGGATATTTCTAAGATACCAAGTCATTACTCTCATAGTTGGTAAATAATGGGAAAAATC
Source organism: Pteronotus mesoamericanus (assembly GCF_021234165.1). Lineage (NCBI taxonomy): Eukaryota > Metazoa > Chordata > Mammalia > Chiroptera > Mormoopidae > Pteronotus > Pteronotus mesoamericanus. Next base: position 3,187,960 of record NW_026555144.1, on the reverse strand, counting down.
AAACATTTATCTGCCTTTCCTGTATGAACTGTATATAGAGAAGCTAATTAGTTGATGGTAAGTTTATTATAGAATTCTAGATAATAAATACAAAGAAATAATATAATTAGGAGAGCTGTGTTTCACAGCTCCTAATAAGTTATTATATCTAGGCAATAGTCATCAATGGATGTAAAACTCATTAGATGAAAGGTGAATGGGAAAACTTGATAATGGAGGGATCCAACTAATAGCACCTGAGTTCACTGATCAATTTCAGCATCACTAAAAATGGTACCACCAAACATTATGTGCCTTATGATATAATAGAAAGTACACACCTATCTATGGAGGATTCTTGCCTAAAAATATGGAACCTGAGTCCAATCAAACCTCTAGATCAGCATTATCCAATGCAATTTGTATAATGATGTAAATGGTCCTTATCTTTTTTGCCCAATATGGCATTCGCTAGCCACAGGTGGCTGTTGAACATTTGAAATGTGTCTAGTTTAACCGAGAAATTGACATTTAAAAGATTAATTTAAATAGATTTGTATGGCCAGTGGATACTGTATTAGACAGAATAGCTCTAGGTTTAACTGCCAGTTTGTAAGAAATGGAAGGGATTGAGGAACAAGTTAAATAATACCATAAAGAACAATCAGTCACATTCATTTGTTGGGTTCCTCTCATAAATCAATGGGTGGGGGAGAAAATGAGTTGGAGGATTGGGAAAGAAATGGTACTATTTTAAAATAATAGCACTTAAGAGATATAACAGCCAAAGACTGGTTTAAACAACCAAGTGTAAAAAGATATCTTTGAGATAATCAGGGCCATTTCAATATGAACTTGGTATTAGATGATATTAAAGAATTATTAATTTTGTGAAGTGTGATAATGCCATACTGGTTACATTTTTCAAATGTCCTTATCAGTTAGGTATATGTACTTGCATGACTGAGAATGAGCGCTTCTTTAAATTTTGTACCCCAGGTGCCTCACTTGCCTCAGTGTACTCCCAGCCTTGTTTGAGATGCACTGCAATAAAATAGCTATATATTATTGTCATTGGTTGTAAACACCTGCCCCAGCAGAGTTTCTATGCCTGAGATCCAAGATTTAATTTTTTATTAATTTGTTAAAGGTTTTATTGGTAGGCTTTGTAGAACTTCCATATCTCTTTGTCTTGATCCAGATGAACCCCAAAAGAAGAACAAAGGTGATCCCATGAACAACCTGGAAAGTTTTTACCAAGAGATGATAATGAAAAAACGTCTTGAAGAGTTCCAACTTATGAGAGGTGAACCCTTTGCTTCCCACTCACTGGTCTCAGCTACATCAGTGGGAGATAGTGGCACAGCTGAGAACCCGCCATTACTCCAGGACAAGGGAAAACAGGCAGCACAGGGTAAAAGTCCCAGTCTCCATGTGGCAAAAGTTATTGATAATTCACCTGAGCAGTGTTGGACTGGGCCTAAGAAGCTGACGCAGCCAATAGAATTTGTCCCAGAAGATGAGATCCAGAGAAATCGTTTGTCAGAGGAAGAGATCCGAAAAATTCCTATGTTTTCTTCATATAATCCAGGGGAACCAAACAAGGTATAGGCTAAACCAAGAAAAAAAACAAAGCAAAACAAAACACGGGTTGATTTCATTTTAATTTACCTCTACCTAAAGTAATACTTTTAAGTTCACTTTGATTATACCAAAGAGTTATGACATAGGCATAGTGATTGTGTTTTTCCTTGATCTTGACTATTCTTTCTCTGCACACTACATAAGTAGTGCATTTCCTGTGGTGTTGTTTGTGGTTTTCTAAGGTCCTAAGCTACCCTTAGTATTTTAAAGAAATCTTGAATAGACTGTAGCCCATACCTACTAGAAGACCTGAGTTGAAGGAAAGGTAACCTCCCGTTTCCTAGGCTAATAATAAATCGGGTAGTGTTGATAAAATCACCATATCTGGGAGCCATGGTGCCTCTGAAATTAGTCAATTGTTGATCTCATGGTTGTGAGTAGGATTTGCTGTTATCATGTGAGTTTTCTTTTTTTTAATTATATTTTATTGATTATGCCATTACAGTTGTCCCAATTTTTCTCCCTTTGCCCCCCTCTACCCAGCACCTCCCACTCCCTCAGGCAGTCCCCACGCCATTGTTCATTGTTCTTTGGCTACTCCAAATGTTCCACCTGGCTTTCATATGATGTATGACTTTAAGATGCTGGTAGTTAAGAGCAAAGTGAAAATACAGGGCCTCTAAATTTTGAGAAATTAACAAATATCTAAGTAAACTTGTAAATAATCTTTGTTTTATATTTTTACTACATAGCTATATATTTCTAAACAACATATAATTTTACATATTTTAAAACTATGTAGAGGAAATTATATCTACATACCTTTCTATAACTTGATTTTCATTTATTTTTTATAATGTATTTTATTTTTTTAATTTTTTAAAGATTTTATTTATTTATTTTTAGGCAGAGGGGAAGGCAGGGAGAAAGAGAGGGAGAGAAACGTCAATGTGTGGTTGCTTCTCACGCACCTGCTACTGGGGCCCTGGCCCACAACCCAGGCATGTGTCCTGACTGGGAATCAAACCAGCAACCCTTTAGTTCGCAAGATGGCGCCCAATCCACTGAGCCACACCAGCTAGGGCTGATGTTTAAACTCAATATACATGGTTTTGAAATTTATTTCTAATTCTATAAAGAACTGTGTATTCCACTGTAGAAATATAGTATAATTAATTTATCCAATCTCCTGAAGATTTTTTCTTTTAATTTTTTTATTACAGAGAATTCTGCAACAAATATTACTATACAATAAGTAAGTCACCATCGGCAAAAATATCGATATCAATAAAATATAAATATTAATTACTGTTTATTGAAGGTTTTGTTTTGCATGTATATGCACACACACATGAGAGAAGGGGGAATAGATGTGTGTGGGCCAGAATGCATTTCTTCCTGTAGGTCTTAGTCAAAAAAGCTGGAAAAATATTGCTTTGTTGCAGCAATCATTGAATGTTAGTATGCACCAGAATCACCTGACAGGCTTGTTTAAACAGATTGCTTGGCTCTGCCCCCAGAATTTTTATTCAGTAGATCTGGAGCAAGGCCTGAGAATCTGCATTTCCAAATTCCCAAGAGATGCTGCTGCTGCTGGTCTGAGAGATGTTTTAAGAATCACTGTTGTCGATTACATACCTAGGAGTGGAATTATTATGTATATAGGATATGTATATCTTCAACTCCATGAGCAGGGTTTCAGAGATCTCTTTCACATCCTTGTCAATACTTCGCAATATTAGACTTTTTATTTTTGCCAGTCTAATGCATCTGAAAGGTATTTCATTGTTTTAGTTTGTATGTTTCTGATTTCCAATGAAATTATGCATGTATTTATACATTTATTAACCTTTCAAGAACCTTCTTTAAGTTGCTTGTTCCTTTTTACCTAGGATTTAGTTGTTTAGTTTTTCATATTTCTTACAGAGATTATTTTAAAATTCTGAATACAAACCCTTTCTGCTTATTTAGCAAATATATTTTCCCAGTGAGTGGCTTATCATTTTAACATCGCTTCTGATTTAACATCACTTCTTGCATTAAGCAGAAGACTTTCATTTTAATATAATTACATCATCAGTATTTTACTTGATAGTTTGTGCCTTTTGAGTCATTTTAAGGAAATCCCTCCCTACAAATCAGTTAAGAAAAATACAAACAACCCAATATAATGGTCAGAAGATATGAATAGGCAATTCACAGAGGAGAAAACATGATTGTTCAATTAACTTATTAAGTCTCATTAGCAATCAAAGACATACAAAATAAAACTATATGAGATACCATTTACTACCCAGGATGTTAGCATAAAGGCATGACAGTGCTACGTGTTAGTGAACATATGGAACATTAAGAATTCTAATATATTTCTAGCTGTAGATAAATGAGAACAACCACTTTCAAGAACATTGTGGTGATATATAGAATAACGGAAGATGCTCATACAGTATAAATCAGCAGTGCCATTCCTAGGTATCTATCCTTGATGAATTCTTATACATGCATATTAAGTATTATAAGGATACTCATGGTAACATTATTTATAGACAACATACATGTTCATCAGTAGGAAAAGCATGGTATATTCATAAAATAGAATACTATACAGTAGAGAAAATGGATAAAATAAAACTACAGCTATCAGTGTAGATGCAGCTCACAAACAATGTTGAATGAAAAAGGTGGTTGCAGACTTCTGTTTTCAACTCCAACGTATAAAGTGCTTTGAAGTCATCACTCCTGTCTTACAACAAGAAAAACAGCCGTACAAACTAAAAATCAATGAGTCTTCCTTGGACCCATCAGAGAATTGAAGTGACAGAGCAAACTGCCACCCCTAAATCTGGAGAGACAGGCAATTACCAAGAATCACAGCCCACATCTACTTATCAGGAGCCATAAACTGGTAGGAATACTTAATTGGTAACTTTGACAAATTGCTTGAGACAGAGTAAAGATTAGTATTTGAACATAACAGGTTCTCAAGTTGAAGAGCCGAGAAAAAAATCTGTTCCTGGCTAGTAGTCAATCAGGTAGTATTCATAGAACCACCATATATGGTAGCCATGGTGCCTCTGGATTTAGTCAATAAGTACCTCCCAGAACCCCACTAGGTTCTCAAGTTGAAGAGCCAAGAAAACTATCTGTTTCTGGCACGGGAAACAGAAAAGTAGTAATTTTGAAACAGACTCAGAGCTTCCATCTAAAAAAGGACTATCCAACAAGTAAAATAACTTTACCAAAGCCTTCTCCAGTGTGGGAGAAGGGAAATCATTTAACTTAAGGCCCCTCTAACCTTCCTGTCTCATCTAAGAGAGGATGAGGGGGAAAAAAAAAAGCTCTGAAACACTTCTGAGGGTACAGGCTGGGGTCACAGGCATACTGAAAGACTGAGGCTTGAGTATAGGATTAAAGGATGTTTCCCCTTACCCTACACCTTACCACCGCATGAACAGGGCTTCAGTGCAATGACTGTGGATTACAGCTGAAAGGCCTGCAAGGCTCAGACTCTATTTAAGAAGTTTTTAGGGAAATTCAAAGGAAACATGGGAGACAAAAACAAGGACATTAGAGGAAATTGAAATCCTGTGACACCTACAGTTAGAGCAGACATTAACAAACACAGCCCAACTCCTGGCCAGATTAACATAAAACATTACACTAATGGCCTTTTTACCTCAGTTCCTGTTACATCATACATCATGTCTGGCTTTCAACATAGAAGAAATTATAAGGCATGCTCAAAGAAAAAAAAACAGTCTCAAGACAAAACAAGCATCGCAACAAAAGTCAGATACACCTCAGGTTTTGGAATGATCACATATATGGAATTTAAAATAGCTGTGATTAAATGCCAAAGAGTCTATGAGAAATATTACAGAACATGCAAAAACAAGATAGGCAATGTAAGCAGAGAAATAGAAACTCTAAGAAAGAATCAAAAGGAGATACTGGAAATGAAAAACACTATAATAGAAATGATGGTTTTGATAGGCTTATCAGTAGATGGTTACAGCCAAGGAAAGAATCAGTAATCTTCAAGACATGTCCATACAAACTTCCCAAACTGAAATGCAAACAGAAAAAAGACTTCAAAAAAAAAATGAACAGGATATTCAAAAACTATGTGACAATTTCAAAAGGTGTAACATACCCATTATTGGAATACCAGAAGGATAAGAGAGAAAGGAGCAGAAGAGATGTCTGAAGTAATGGTGGCCAATAATTTTCCAGAATTAATGACAGGTACCAGACCATTGATACAGGATCTGAGCAGAACACCAAGCAGGATAACTACCAAAAAAAATACACCTAAGCTTATCATATTCAAACACAGAAAATGGAAGACACAGAAAATGTTGAAAACAACCAGGGGTGGGGGGAAACAGTTTGCCTACAGAGAAACAAAGATAAGAACTTTATTGGATTTCTCATGAGAAACTATGCAAGCAAGAAGACAGTGGCATGAAATATTTAAAGTAATGAAAAAAGAAAAACCCCTCCTACCTAGCATTTTGTATTCAGCAAAAGTATCCTTCAAAAGTGAAGGAAACAGATTTTATCAGACAAACAAAAACTGAGGGAATTTCTTGCCAGTAAACCTGCCTTACAAGAAATGTTTTGTTTTGTTTTTAAGTTCTTCAGAGAAAAGGAAAATGATGTAGGTTAAAAAATCAGATCTCTATAAAGAAAGGAAAAGCACAGAGAGGAATACCTGAAGGTAAAATCTTTTATTTTAAGTGATCTAAAAGATAATTGCACAAAGTAATAATAGTGATGTGTTAGGTAATTTTAGAATATGGATAAGTAAAATGAATGGCAGGAATGTTATAAGGTGTAGGAGGGAGAAATTAGTATCTTAGTCTATGTAATTATTATAATGTATTGGCACTACCTGTGAAGAGGTATAGGGTTATTTGAGAGTTGACTTAATTAGTTGTAAATGAATATATTGCAAATTCTTGGCCACCCACTAAAAAATATATAAACAGAAGTAAAATCGATATGCTGAGAGGGGTAAAAGTGAAATCATATAAAGTGATACTCATTCTCTACAATCTTTAGAAGGAAAGGGAACATTTTCTCACTCATTTTATGAGAACCAGCCTTGGCTTAATACCAAAACCAGATACAGATATTACATTAAAGAAAAACTAATGGCCAATCTCATTATCATAGATGCAAAAATCCTAAATATTAGGAAAATCAAAATAGTTGATTGAAATATTTTTATTTAAAAGTCAAATTATTGGAAAATGAAATCCAACAATGTATCAAAAGAATTCTATATTATGAACAAGTGGGATTTTTTACAAGTATCCAAGACTGGTTCAACATTTCAAACTCAGGTAATATAATCCATCACATCAACAGACTAAAGGAAAATAATCACATCATTATTTCAATTGATGTAGAAAGTACTTGACAAAATTCAACATCATTAATGACAAAAACTCTCATCAAACTAAAAAAGAGGTGAACATCCTCAACTTGATAAAGAATATCTACAAGCTCTGGAACTAACAACATACTTAATGTTAAGAAACTGGATGTTTTCCCCTTTGATCAGAAACAAGGCAAGGGTATCTCCTCTCCCCACTTCTTAAAATATTGTACTGGAAATGCTAAATAGTGAAATAAAACAAGAAAAAGAAATAAAAAGCACATATATTAGAAAGGAAAATATAAAACTGTCTTTGTCCATAGATGACATGTAGTTCTATATGGAAAATCTCAAACAATCAACCTAAAACAATTGTGGAACTAGTAAGTGAGTATAGCAAGGTTAGAAGATACAAAGTTTATATATAAAAGTCAATTGTTTTCCTGTATACCAAGAAATGAAGGATTGAAATTGAAATAAAAACACTATTTACAATACTACCACAAAAGAGTAAAATAATTAGATATAAATCTAATGAAATTTGTACAGGATCTATATGCAGAAAACTATAAAACTCTGCTGAAAAATTAAAGATGTAAATAAATGCAGAGATGTCTAGTGTTTATGGATTGAATGACTTAATATTAAGGTGTCAATTTTTCCCATGTTAATATGTAGATTCCACACAGTCCCACCAAAATCCCAGTAACCTATTTTGTGGATATAGATGAATTGATTCTAAGTTTCTATGAAGATAAAAGATCCAGAATATCTAATACAGTACTGAAGAACAACAACAAAGTTGAAGGACTGACACTACTCAATTTCAAGATTTAGTATAATTAAGTAATTCAGTTTAGGTGAAAAAGACACACAACCAATTGAGCAGAATAAAGACTCCAGAAATAGACTCACACAGATATAGTGAACTGATCATTGACAAAGGAACAAAGGCAATTAAATGGAGAAAGGATAGTCTTTTCATCAAATTGTGCTGAACAACTGGATATCAACACTAAAATAAAAAGAATAACAGATTTTACATTCTGCAATAAACTAACTCAAAATAGATTGTAGGTTCAAATGCAAAACACAATACCGTAAAACTTCTAGAAGAAAACAGGAGAAAATCTAAGTGGCCTTGTGTTTGGTGATACAATTATAGATACAACACCAAAAGCATGATTTATGAGAAGAAAATATGTCAGATTTTCTTAAAATAATAAACTGCTATATGAAAAATACTTTTAAAAGAATCAAAAATCAAGCAACAGACTGGAAGAAAATATTTTCCAAACACATGCCTAATAAAAAACTTGTATCCAAAATACACAAAGAATTTCTAAAACTCACCAGTAGTAAACTACCCAATTAAAAATGGTCAAAAGAACAGCTACCTTCCCAGAGAAGTTATGTGCATGTCTAATAAGTATATAAAAAGGAGCTCACCATTATTTGTCATAAGGGAACTTCAGAATAAAACAATAATGAGATGACATTATACACTTATTAGAATATCTAAAAAAATTGCAATAAAATTGACTGTACCAAATGCTATTGGGGATGCTGACCAACAGGAACTCATATTCATTGCTGGTGAGAATACAAAATGATACAATCTCTTTGGAAGTTAGTTTGACAGTCTCTTACAAAGCTTAATGTTGTTTTTACCATATGATCCCATAATTGTTCTTCTAGTTATTTACCACAATTGATTTGAAAACCTCTATTTATATAAAACCCAGCATGTGAATGAAAACCCAGCAGTTTTACTCATAAGTGCCAAAAACTTGCAATCAAGATGTTCTATAGACGAATGGAAATGTTCACCTGTGCTACATCTATACAGGGTCTGGCACGAATAATGTCCCTTTTTTGTTACAAAATCATAAGCATGTAATTCTGTAACATAACAATATCACACTCAAGCACACCATGTGACATTTTAGGTGACATGTTCAAATTGCTGTCTATCTCGTGTGAGACATTCACGTACCCTACCAACTACACTCAAGCAAGTCTTAACTTCTACCAGACCCTGTACAATGGAATATAGTTCAGCAATGAAAAGAAATGAACTGTCAAGCTACAAAAAGACATAGAGGAGCTATAAATGCACTTTAATAGGTGAAAGAAGCCAATATGAAAAAATTGTATATTGTATCATTTCAATTATACGACATTTTTGTAAACACAAAACTATAGCAACAGTAAATGATCAATAGTTGCCAAGAGTTTGGGTAAATGAGAGAGAGAGGAATAGATGAAACACAGGATTTGTAGGGCAGTAAAATTATTCTCTATGATAATGTAACATTGAATGCTAGACATGCATCTGCCAAAACCCATAACACTGTACAACATAAAGAGTGACCCTTGATGTATACAAATATTAAAAGATCATTTAGGAGGTTGGGGAATCCCAGGAAAGAATGCAGACTGACAAGGGAATCTAACTGTGTTACTAATATATGAAGCAACCTCACTGAAGGTATGGGGGAAAAGGTGCTGACCTAAGTATCTTTGGAAATGTGTGGAATGCGGAAGCAACAGACAGGCAAACAGGACTGCACATAATCACCATACCCTAGTTGATATGATTGTGTAACATGGGGGTACAGGTTAACAATTCTGATGTTTATACATGTAAAATGAAATGGAGCAATTAAGTAAATGGATGGTAGATGATGGGAGCCAGGTTTCTCACCCTTGGAATTTACAGATAAGCAAAAAAGGGAGGAAACTAGAATGATCCATGTGGTAATGGTTTATAATTGGAGACAATATGAACTCATGTTTAATTTAATATATGGATGACTATATATAGAAATATTTATAAATATGTGCACATACATAGGTTAGTATTAAACTTTTTTTTATTTCTGTCAGCTGAGAGGGTCTAAATGAAGTGATACTCCAGGAGCAACAAGCATGTTCAGCACCCAGATCTTAGTTTCTAATACCATTCTCTAATAAAAATAACCAGGGTTCCTTAGATAAATGGCTGATTCTAGCAGTGGGCGCAGGAAATATACAAGATGAGCCTTGGGCATTTTGTAGTGCCAGAAAATAAGGAAATGTCACAAACAACGTAAAAATATTGGAGGTCTGTCAAAGGAGCACAGAAGCCAACTGAAAGAATTTGCAATAGCCAAAGTTGGAACAATTTGTTTAGCAAACTAAATTAGTATTGGACTATACCCCAAAGTATAAAATAAATATGTATGAGTCCACATTGATAATAAATAAAACAATTGAGTAAGTTGATAAATGAGGGAGAGAAGACAAATATCCCATGCAGAAGAACTCTAAATAATTTGTGTAGATGCTCCACCTCTAGGTTCTTGAGCTACTTATAGTGACTTCTTTAAAGAGTACAGTATGGAAAGGCAGGAAACAAATTAATATTACAGAGTAGAAATCTAAAACTGCCTCAGCCAGGTTATCAAGGCCAACATCAAAAGTGGAAAGTCATGTTGATAGTATGAAAGCTTGGTATGATGAGATCAAAGCTGCACTTTTCCTCTGTGGTCTTTTTCCTAGTAATTCATAACCCAAATCTAACCATAAGAAGAACGCCAGAAAAATTCTAGTAGTACGGCATCCTACCAAGTACCTGATCAGCTTTCCTCAAAATTGTCAAGATCATAAAAAACAAAGTCTGATTAACTGCCACAGCCAAGAGGAACCTAAAGACACATGAAAACTAAGTTACTGTAGTATCCTGGATGGGATCCTGGAAAACAAAAAGGACATTAGGGAAAAACTAAAGAAATATGAATAAACTATAGATTTTAGTTAATAATAATGTATTGATATTAATTCATTTATTTTAACAGTGCACCATAGTAGTTAGAGTAAGATGTTAATAAGGGAAACTGGGTGTGGGTATGTGGGAACTCTGAACCAGCTTCTCAGTTTATCTGTCAATGTGTAAGTTTTTCTGTTCTAAAAAAAAAGTCTGTTTTAAAAAATTAAAACAACTGAAAAAGAATGCATATTGTATAATACCATTTATAGAAAGTTTTAAGATACAAAACAATACTGTGTATTGCAGAGACATACCAGGAAGAGACACATTCTCTGTTGTCACTTGCAGTTTGCTTTTCTGTCTCACAGAAGTGTTTATCATGTTTTCTAGCCAAGCTATAACATTGGGTTTACCTTTTTATATATGCATACATATGTTGTGGATATATACATACATACTTGTATATATATATATGCACATATATATGCATGCATGCATGTATGTATATTTTTGGAGCAGAGAAGATACATCCTAGCAAGAAGTGACCAAGCCACCATGACAGAAGTCTTCTTGATTTTTCCAAAAATGTTCATATTAAAGGGAGCAACCTTAGTATGGATCTTTCCTACTTGGTGAGAAACTTGCCATATGTTTTACATACACGTTTCTTTGGTCATTGAATTTGATGAAGCTTTCATGATGAGTATTTCAGAACCAAAACTCTAGATCACTTGAAATTACTTAAGTAACACACAAGGCAGTTATTCTGTGTACTTGTCTTTAAATACACAGTGAAGTCCTAAATTTGTGAATATTCAGCTTCTAAAGACTTTGAGACATAGAAAAAAATCTGCTTATTACACTGTTTAATGTATTTATTTACATGTTTCAGGAGTTAACTCATTAAGTGGGCTTTATTTTCTAGCTTTTTGCTTTTGCTGCCCCATCTGAATTCTTCTCATGTTCTTTTAGTAAACAATACATGTTATGCTAGTAAATATAGAGATCTCTTTTTTCTCCCTATATTTTTTATTGTAGTGAAATACACATAATCTGAGATCTACCATCTTAACAAAATGCAAAGTGTACGTTACAGCATTGTTAACTATAGACATAATGCTGTACAGAAGATAACTAGAACTTAGTCATCTTGCTTGACTGAACTTTATACCCATTGAACAGCAACTCCTCATTTTCCCCTTTCCACAACCCCTAGCAACCACCATTCTACGTTCTGCTCCCATTAGTTTGACTACTGTAGATACCACAAGTGATACCATGCAGTATTACTCCTATTGTGACTGGCTTATTTCACTTATCATAATGCCATCAAGGTTCCTTCATGTTGCATATGACAAGATTTTTTTTCTTTTCCGGGCTGTATAATATTCCATTATATGCTATGCCACATATTCCTTATCTATTCTTCCATGATGGGCTTTTAGGTTTTCATCTCTTGGCTATTGTGCACAGTGCTGCAATGAACATGTGAATTCAGATATCTCTTGAAAATCTTAATTTTAATTTTTTTCAATAAGTGCCCATAAATAGCATTGCTGGATCATTTGATAGCTCTAGTTTTAAATTTTGGAGGAACCTACATGCTGTTCTCCATAGGGGCTACACCATTCTACATTTCTTTTTTTTTTTTTTATTGTTCAAATACATTTCTCTCCATTTCCCCACCACCATTTCCCCCTGCCACACCCACACCCACACCCCACCCTTGATCCTTCCCAGTTTGGCTTTCTCCATGGGTCTTTTACATGTTCCTTGACTTGACCCTTCCCCTTCTTTTCGTTGTTACCTGCCTCCCTCCTCCGCTCTGGTCATTGTCAGTTTGTTTTTTCCTTCAATGTTACCGGCTATATTTTTCTTGCTGCTTTTGTTGATTAGGTTCCACTTATAGGTGAGATCATAGAGTATTTGTGTTTAACTACCTGGCTTATTTCACTTAGCATTATGCTCTCCAGTTCCATCCATGCTGTCACGAAGAGTAGTAGCTTTTTCTTTCTGCTGCGCAGTATTTCATCCTGTAAATGTACTATAGTTTTTTCTGATCCACTCATTTATCGATGGGCATTTAGGTTGCTTCCAGCACTTGGCTATTGTCAATTGTGCTGCTGTGAACATTGGGTGCGTAGGTTCTTATAAATTGGTGTTTCAGGATTCTTCTGCTATAATCCCAGCAGTAGAATCCCTGGGTGAAAAGGCAGTTCCATTTTTTAGCTTTTTGAGGAAATTCCTAACTGTTTTCCACACTGGCTGAATCAGTCTGCATTCCCACCAACAGCGTACTAACTAGGGTTCCCTTTTCTCCACAACCTCACCAGCACTTGTTCATTTGTTTATGATGGCCATTCTGACCAGTGTGAAGTGGTATCTCATTTTTGTTTTAATTTGCATTTCTCTGATGGCTAGTGATGTTACACATCCCTTCATATGTCTCTGGGCCTTCTGTATCTCTTCCTTGGAGAAGGGTCTATTCAGGTCCTTTGCCCATATTTTAATTGGATTATTTGTCTTCCTGGAGTAGAACCATGTGAGTTATTTTTATACTTTGGAGATCAAACCCTTGTCCAAGGTATCATTGACAAATATATTTTCCCATTCAGTTGGTTCCCTTTTCATTTTGCTGATGTTTTCTTTAGTCGTGCAGAAGCTTCTTATTTTGATGAATTCCCATTTGTTTATTATTTCCTTTAGGTACCTTGATCTAGGGGGCATATGAGTGAAAATATTTCTTGCTGGAATATCTGAGTTTCCTACCTATGTCCTCCTCTAGAACTTTTATAGTGACGGGACTTATATTTAAATCTTTAAGTCTTTTATCCATCTTGAGTTTATTTTTGGGTATGGTGTAAATTGGTCAAATTTCATTTCTTTGCATGTATCTGTCCAGCTCTCCCAACACCATTTGCTGGAGAGGCATTTTTATTCCATTTTATGCTTCTGCCCCATTTGTTGAATATTAATTGACCATAGAGACATGGGTTTATTTCTGGGCTTTCTGTTCTGTTCCATTGATCTATGTGTCTAATGCCAGTACCAGACTGTTTTGATTACAGTGGCCTTATAATATAGTTTGATGTCACGTATTGTGATCCCTCCTACTTTGTTCATCTTTCTCAAAATTGCTGCAGCTATTTGGGGTCATTTATGGTTTCATATAGATTTTTGAATGTTTTTTCTATATCTGTGAAATACGTCATTGGTATTTAAATAAGGATTCTGGTAAATCTATTAATTGCTTTGGGTAGTGTGGACATTTTGATGCTGTTAATTATTCCAGTCCATGAACACGGTATATATTTCCATTTTTTGTGTGTCTTCCTTAATTTCTTCCTTCAGTGTTATGTAGTGTTATGAGTACAGGTCTTTTACCTCCTTTGTTAACTGTATTCCCAGGTACTTTATTTTTCTCATTGCTATAGCAAATTGATTTATATCCTGATTTCTGATTCTGAGATTTCATTGTTGTTATACAAGAATGCCTTTGATTTCTGAATATTGACTTTGTATCCCACCGTTTTGGCAAATTTACTTATTAGTTCAAATAGATTTTTTTTTTTTTTGTGAAGTCTATAAGGTTTTCTATATACACTATCACATCATCTGCAAACAATGACGGTTTATCTTCCTCCTTTCCAGTATGGGTGCCTTTTATTTCTTTTTCTTCTCTGATCTCTGGCCAGGCCTTCCAATACAGTGTTGAATGGAAGTGGTGAAAGCAGACCACCTTGCCTTTTTCCCAACTTAGTGGGAAAGCATTTAGTTTTGTCCATTGAGTATAATGTTGGCTATAGTTTTTTCATATATGGCCTTTATCACGTTAAAGTATGCCCCCCTTTACTCACACTTTGCTGAGTGTTTTTATCATAAGTGGCTGTTATACCTTATCAAATTCTTTTTCTGTACCTATTGATATGATCAGGTGATTTTTGTCTTTACTTTTGTTTGTATGATATATTACGTTTATTGATTTGCAAATATTGTACCATCCTGGCATCCCTGGGATGAATCCCACTTGATCATGGTGGATGATCTTTTTAATGTATTGCTGGATGCGGTTTGCCAATATTTTGTTGAGGATTTTGGCTTCTATGTTCATCAGTGATATCGGCCTGTAGTTTTCTCTTTCTTGTGTCTTTATCTGGTTTTAGTATTACGAATGTTGCTGGCCTCATAAAAGGGATTTGGGAGTCTTCTCTTTTCTTGAATTTTTTCGAATAGTCTGAGAAGGATGAGGGTTAGCTCTCCCTTAAATGTTTTGTAAAATTCTCCTGTGAAACCTTCCAGTTCAGGGCTTTTGTGTGCCGGGTGTTTTTTGATTACAGCTTCAATTTCACCAGCTGTTATCAGTCTGTTCAGTCTTTCTGCTGCTTCTTCATTCAGTGGTGAAAGATTATATTTTTCCAGAAATGTGACCATTTCACCCAGGTTTTCAAATTTCTTGGCATATAATTGTTCATCGTAGTTTCTTACAATCCTTTGTATTTCTGTGGTATCAGTTGTTATTTCTCCTCTTTCATTTCTGATATTATGTATTTGCGTCCTCTCCCTTTTTTTCTTGATGAGTCCGCTTAAAGGCTTGTCAATTTTGTTTATCTTTCCAAGGAACCAGTTCCTGGATTTCTTTATCTTTTGAATTGTTCTTTTAGTCTCTCCCTTATTGAGTTCTGCTCTGATCTTGATTATTTCCTTCCTTATACCCTCTCTGGACTTTTTTTGCTTTTGTTTCTTCAGTTCCTGAAGCTTTATGGTTAGGTTGTTTATTTGAAATGTTTCTATCTTTTTTAGGTAGTCTGTATTCCTATGAACTTCCCACTGGGGACTGCCTTTGCTCTGTCCCATAGGTTTTGGACTTGTGTGTTCATTTTCATTTGTTTCCAGAATTTTTTAAAATTTATTCTTTGATCCCATTATTAACCAGTTCATTCCTTAATAGCATGCTATTCAGTCTCCATGAGTTTGAATGTTTTTGAGTTTTTTCCTTGAGGTTGGTTTTTAGTTTCAAGCCCTTGTGGCCCGAGCAAATGCTTGTTATGATTTCAGTTTTCTTGAAATGTTGAGGCTTGTTTTGTATCCTATCATGTGGTCTATGTCTGAAAATGTTCCACATGCATTTAAAAGGAATGTGTATTTTCCTTCTCTGGGATGAAAGGAGAATACACACACACACACACACACACACACACACACACACACACACACATTTATATAAAATCTCCATAATCAGTTAATTCCATTATATCTAATGTATCATTCAGTGCTACAATATCTTTACTGATATTTCGTTTGGAAGATCTATCCATTGTTGACAGTGGGGTGTTAAAATCCCCTGCTATCAGTGTGTTGCTGTCTATATCTTTCTTTAAGTCCACCAAGATTTTCCTTATGTATTGGGATACTCCTATGTTTGGTCCATATAAGTTTACAATGTTTATGTCTTCTTGATGGATTCTTCCTTTGAGTATTATGAAATGTCCTTCTGTGTCTCTTTTAATGAGCTTTGTTTTGAAATCTATTTTGTCTGATATGAGTATTGCTACCCCAGCTTTTATTTCCGGTCCATTTTCTTGGAATATTTTTTTCCATCCCTTTACTTTCAGTCTGTGTAGGCCCTGTGTTCTGAGGTGGAACTCTTGGAGTTACGTTTGTGTGGGTCATGTTTTCTTATCCATGTTGCTACCCTATGTCTTTCGATTGGAGCATTTAACTCATTTAAAGTTATTATTGATAGGTACTTATACAATTTTTCCCTTTGTACCTGTGTTCTCCTCTTTCTCACTCTTTTTCTTCATCTTCTTAAAGCAGTCCCATTAGTATATCTTGCAGTTCTGGTTTGGTGGAGGTGTATTCTTTTACCCTTCTTTTGTCTGAGAAGCTCCTTATTTCACCTTCCATTTTAATTGAGAGCCTTGCTGGTTTGAGCAGTCTTGGTTGCAAGTCTTTGCTTTTCATAACTTGGAATGTTTCTTGCCCTTCCTTTGTGCCTTGTAGTGTTTCTCTTGAGAAGTCGGCTGTTATCTGCATCGAGGTCCCTTGTATATTACTACCTGTTTCTCCCTTGCTGCTTTCAAGATTCTCTCTTTGTCTTTGATGTTTGCCATTTTGATTGTGATGTGTCTTGCAAAGGGCCTCATTGGGTTCATCTTGATTAGTACCATCTGTTCTTTCTGGATTTGTATGACTTTTTTATCATCTAACTGGGGAAGTTTTCCATCAGTAGTTTTTCAAACAGATTTTTCTCTCCTATGCTCCTCCTGTTCTGCTTTTGGTACCCCTATTTTAAGGATATATTACGTATCATATTGTCCTACATTTCCCTAAATGCCTCTTCATCCTTTTTGAGTCTCTTCCTTTGCTTGCTCTTGGAATTTTGTTCTACCTTGTCCCTCTGCTTGCTGATTTGATCCTCTACTTCTTCTAGCCTGCTTTTGATTCCTTTGCTGCGTTCTTCTATTCAGATATCGTGTTTTTTTTCAATAATACTTACTGTATTACAGTGCTCTCAGTTTTTCCCCCTTTGCCATCCTCCTCTCATCCCACCCTGCTCCCCGCTCCCACAGTCAATTCCCACTCTGTTGTCCATGTCCATGGGTCATTCATACATGTCCTTTGTCTAGTCCCTTCGCCTTATTTCCACCATTGTCCTCGTTCCCCATACCCTCTGGTCACTTTCAGTCTGCTCCATGTTTCCTTGCCTGTGGTTTATTTTGTTCATTAGTTTATTTTGTTGACTAGAATACACTTATAGGTGAGATCATATGGTATTTGTCTTTTACCGACTGGCTTACTTCACTGAGCATAATATTCTCGAGTTCAATCCGTGTTGTCACAACAGGTAGGAGTTCCTTCTTTCTTTCTCTTTTTAAGTGCAGATTGATTTTATTTATTTATTTTTTAATCTGAAGATCCATTATAAAATATTTAAAAATTTAAATGCATTATAAAGTCTCAGCCATTAAAACAGCATTACAGCAGCACAGAAATAATTAAGTAGATCAATGAAATAAAATGAGTATTGTAGAAACAAATGTATATATCTGTCTAACAATGTAATATATGATTAAATTGATATTTCAAATATCAATGAGGATATTTGATCCCCATTGGGGAAAATGAGGCTTATTCAACAGATAAGGTTCATGAACCACTATTACTTGAAATAAAACAAATATAGAGCACTATTTCACACATTGTACAAAAAATATTCAGGGGAGTTAAAAATCAATATGTAAAATCTCAGGAGTCTTAGGAGAAAATACAAAATAATATTTTTCTTACCCCAAAGTAACATACTCTAACCCAGAAGCTATAAAGTAAAATACTGACAATATGATTATATGAAACATTTAAGACTATATAGTAATATACATATAAAAAATGTTAAAGGACAAGTAATAGAACAGGAAAGTATTTGTAACACATATAAGGGTTAATAGTTTTGTATTGTTTTATGGAAAAATTCTAAAAACATTTAATCACAAAATGGATGAAGAGTATCAAAAAGTCTTTTAAAGCATTTTAAAAATAATAGAAATAGGCAAGAAATATACAGAAACAGTTTTAATTTCAAAAAATAAAGTAATTAAAATAACATCATTGTCACAATCAGATTAATTAGTATTAAAATATTGGTAATATCAAGTATTGGTGACTGTGAAAGAAAGTATTTATAGATTCTTTTTCTTCATCTTCTTAAAGCAGTCCCTTTAGCATATTTTGCAATACTGGTCTTGTGGAGGTGTATCCTTTTAGCTTTCTTTTGTCTGGGAAACTCCTTATTTCACCTTCCATTTTAATTGAAAGCCCTGCTGGGTAGAGCAGTCTTGGTTGTAGGCCCTTGCTTTTCAGTACTTGGAATATTTCTTGCCACTCCCTTCTGGCTTGCAGTTTTTCTGTTGAGAAGTCAGCTGCTAGCCATTTCAGGGTTCCATTGTATGTTACTGCCTCTTTCTCCCTTGCTGCCTTTATGATTCTCTGTTTTTGATATTTGCCATTTTAATGATGATGTGTCTTGGAGTGGGCCTCTTTGGGTTTCTCTTGAGTGGAACCCTCTGTTCTTCCTGGACTTGTGTACCTTTTTTTCTCCTTAAATTAAGGAATTTTTCCATCATTACTTTTTCAAACAGGTTCTCTATCCCTTCTTCTTCTTCTCTTCCTTCTGGTATTCCTATTATATGGATATTATTACGTGTCAGGTTGTCCTGCATTTCCCTAAGTGCCTCTTCATTGTTTTTTAGTCTTTTTCTCATTTTTTTGCTCTTTCTGGGAGCTCTTTTTACAGTATCCTCCAGTTTGCTGATTCGATCCTCTGCTTCATCTAGCCTACTTCTGATGCCTTCTACTGTGTTGTTCACTTCAGAAATTATATTCTTCATTTCCTCTTGTCTCTTCTTGATCATTTCTTCGTCCTTTTTCACGCTGATATTGTTTGCAGTGAGTTCCTTGTAGTATCCCTTTAGTTTTTTGTAGTTCTCTCGGAGCTCACTGAGAGCATTCAGCTTCCTTAGTAGTGTTGTTTTGAACTCAATATCTGATAGTTTACTTGCCTCTATTTTATTTAGTTCTCTTTGTGGGGATTCCTCCTTTCCCTTAGACTGGGCAGTGTTTGTTTGTCTTCCCATTATGTGTGAGACTCTCGTCTTTTGCTTCTGCTTCTTAAATTGATCTGTCTTGATTTCCTGGCTTTGTGGTGTCTGTATTTTTCATTTCATCCTGGCTGTTTTTGATAGTTTCTGTTTCTTTTTTTTCATGCTGACGTGGTTCGCAGTAAGTGTCTTGTGGCTCTCTTGTAGTTTTTTGTAAATCTCTCTTATCTCATCGAGCTCATTGAGCTTCCTTTGAACATTTGTTTTGAACTCAGTATCTGAGAGTTTTCTTGCCTCTATTTAGCACTCTTTTTGGGGTTCCTCCTTTCCTTCCAGGTGGAGATTGTTTCTTTGTCGTTCTATTTTTTGGCAGGCTCTTCTTATTTGCTTCTGTTTCTTAAAATGTTCTTAAATTTTTTGTTTTGACTCTCTGTCTTTTTATTGGGAACTTCTATGGTATGAGACCTGTGTGATTCAGTGGTGCTGTTTCCTTGATCTAAACTTTATGCCCTTGTGATGCCCTTTATGCCATTCATGATGGCTTTCTGGTTGTAAGCGGAGAGCCTCTGTGGGTCATACTTCTGTGGGCCCTTCCCTCCAGCTGTTTGGCTGAGTGTGACTTGGCACACCATGTCTTGTATGTTGTTGTGCAGGGTCTGAGGAACAAAACCACAAAGCCACAGCTGCAGAATAACCCCCACCCACTATCACACTTCAACAGCAAATGAGCCTGTATTAATAAACATGTAAAGAGATTAAGGCTTTTTTAAGAAAGGAGAAATGAATTTGAGATGACCACTGAAAGAAAAATGATTTTTAGATGATGGAGTACTAATAAGAGTAGGGAATCGCAGCAACATAGAAAGAGAAAGTAAAATTTACGTCATAAATAAAAGAGGGAATCAAGAAGGTAGAATGGAGTAAGAGAAGGGCAATGTATAGTATTAGTTTTAAACAGAAATTAAAATAAATTGAGAAAGAAAAGTAAATAAATAATAAAAAATAGGATCCAAATTGGACAGAAAGATTCACTACAGCACTATGAACAACAAATAAGCTGAAATTAGCATAGGTAGGATGGGAATAAGAGGGGAAAAAGAAAGAAAATGAAGTTTAAGGGATGTCTAGAGGAAAGAGAAGTGATTTAGAGATGACAGGAGGAGAGGGAATATTAAGAGTGATAAATTAAAACCACGTTAAGGCAGGACAAAATTAAAATTTGAGACAAAATCAGAGTAGGGAGGAGAATGGTAAAATTTGAGATTTGAAATCCAAAATTTGTGAAGATCTAGAGATGAAATTGAAAAAATGCAACAACTACCCTATCTTTCTTTCTCACTATTGTTCAGCTGTTTGTTCCAAGTTATTTCTCCACAATTCAGTTGTAATTTCAGATTGGACCTGGGAGAAGGCTAGTTTAACTTCCACTCACTCCTCCACCATCTTGGGTCCTCCTTGAGTTGTAGGAATTTCTTATGTATCTTATATGTTAACCTCTGGTCAGATACATGATTTCCAAATATTTTCTCCCATTGTGTATGTTGCCTTTTCACTTTGCTGAGTATTTCACTTTGTTGTGCAGAAGCGTTTTGTTTGATGTAGTCCCACCTTATTTTTACTTTGTTGCCTGTGCCTCTGATGTAATATCCAAGAAATCACTTCCAAGGCCAGTGTCATAAAGCTTTCCCCCTAGGGTTTCTTCTGGGAATTTTAGAGTTTCTGTTCTCTTTTTAAAATTGTATTTTTGTTTATTATGCTATTACAGTTGTCCAGATCTTTCCCCCTATTCCCCCCTCCACCCAGCACCCCCACTCTCTAAGGCAATCCCCCACCATTATTCACATCCATGGGTCATGCATGTAAGTTCTTTGGGTACTCCATTTCCTATCCTGTACTTTATACCCCTATGGGTATTCTGTAACTACCTATTTATACACCTTTTTTTTCAAGATGTGGTTTATTTATTCTTAGAGAGAGGGGAAGGGAGGAAGAAAAAAAAGGGAGAGATACATCACTGTGTGGTTGCCTTTTGCACACCCCCTACTAGGCACATGGCCCACAACCCAGGCATGTGCCCTGACTGGGAATCGAACTGGGAACCCTTTGGTTTGCATGCCAGCACACAATCCACTGGGTCACACCAGCCAGGGCTACATATTTGTACTTCTTTTTCTTTTTCTTTTTTTTTCATATGTAGACCTTTTATTTTTTAACCACATTGAGTGTTTGTATTGAAAGTAATAACCTTCTGTAGATCATTTAGCACTATGCTTGAAATTGATATCACAAAGTAAGAACATTTATGGATTAAAAATCATGTGACTAGCTTTGAGTTATTTACTTAATTTATTTCTTAATGCTCTCACCTATCCACCCATTCCCCCACACCCCGCTCCACTGTGCAACCATCAAAACATTCTCCATGTCCATGATTCTGTCTCTTTCTTGTTTGCTTAGTTTTTTTAGATTCAGTTGTTGGTACATTTCTATTTATTTCCACATTATTGTTCATAGTTTTAAACTTATTTTTCTTAAATTATTCCCTTTAACATTTCATATAATAATGGTTTGGTGATGATGAACTCCTTTAGTTTCTTCTTGTCTGGGAAGCTCTTTATCTGTCCTTTGATTCTACATGATATCATTGCTAGGTAGAACAGTCTTGGCTGTCGGTCCCTCCTTTTCATGACTTTAAATATTTCTTACCAGTCCCCTTTAGTCTGCAAGATTTGTTTTGAGAATTCAGCTGACAGTCTTATGGGAACTCCCCTGTAAGTAACTAACTTCTTTTCTCTTGCTGCTTTTATGATCTCTCTTTATCTTTAACCTTTGGTTATGATATGTATTAGAGAGGACCTCTTTGTGTCCATCTTGTTTGGGACTCTGTGCTTCATGGAGTTGCATGTCTATTTCCTTCACCAAATTAGGGAAGTTTTCTTTCGTTATTTTTTCAAATAGGTTTCCAATTTCATGCTCTCTCTCTTTTGGCACGACTGTGATGCAAACATTGAACCTCTTGAAGTTGTCCCAGAGGCTGCTTATAGTAACCTCTTTCTTTTGGATTCTTTTTTCTTCTTGTTGTTCTGATTGGTTGTTTTTTGTTTCCTTTTGTTCCATATCATTGATTTGATTCTCAGCTTCATCCAGTCTACTGTTGTTTCCCTGTATATCATTCTTTATTTCAGTGAGTGTATCCTTCATTTCTGATTGGATCTTTTTTATGCTTTTGATGTCCTCACTAAGTTCCTCAAGCATCCTTATAACCAGTGTTTTTAACTCTGCATCTGATACGTTGCTTATCTCCATTTCATTTAGCTCTTTTTCTTGAGTTTTGATCTGCTTTTCATTTGGGCCATGTTTCTTTGTCTCCTCATTTTGGCAGCCTCCCTGTTTGTTTCTATGTATTTATTAGGGAGAGTTGCTTTGAATCTGTGTCTTCGTAGTGTGACCTAATGTAGTAGGTGTCCTGTAGGGTCCAGTGGCACAGCTTCCTCTTTCACTCAAACTGAATATTCAAGGTGCACCCTTTGTGAGGGCTGAGTGCACCCTGCTCTTGTAGTTGAGCCTTGGTTGCTGTTGGCAGATCAATGGGAGAGATTTACCCAGGCCAGCCAGCTGCAAGTATTGGCTGTGACCACTTACCACCAACCTCCATTGTGTGTAGGGGATTAGCTGTGCAGGGGCATGGTGGTGATGCTCCAGTGGGTTCTGTAGCTGTTCTCTGCGTGTGCTGGCCCTGGGGTTCCCCGGGTGGTGTAGGCCAAAGGCAGCCCCCATCTGTGTTTTGCCCAGGGCCACCCTTCCTGAGCTATAAAGGAATCTGAGATGGCTGCTAGTAATGCTGGCCTTGGAGATTCCCAGATGAAGCCCAAAGTGTGACTCTAGGCTGGCAGCTGCTAATCCTGGGACTGGGGCTCACTGAAGCCAGCTGTTGCTTGTTTGATAGGATTTAGGAAATTGTGAAGCAGGAGCCAAAACAAGCCATTTATATGGAAAAGCAGCTTGGGTGGGCCCGTAAGTTGGGTGGGCTGGAGTCTCTGGAGATCCCCAAGGCGGGTCAAACAGTGTTAAGCAGGCTGATGCAGTCTGAGATATGGCACCAGCTTGCTGGGGGGAGGGTTTAGCAAAGGGACAATGGCCTCTGCTTGCCTTGATGCCAAGCACTTTAGTTTTACCCTGTATACAACTGGTGCCTTTCAAGGTGCTACCGTAATTCTGGATCTCAGAGAGAGTGAGTCTGAGTAGGTGAGTCTGTGTGTGGATTCTTTAAAAGGAACTTCTTGAGGCTCCAGAAGTTTCTTCCCCTGACTCAATTCCCACTGGTTTTTGCAGCCAGAAGTTGTGGGGACTTAATCTTCCTGGCACCAGAACTCTGGGCTGGGGGACCTGGTGTGGCGCAGGGACTCTTCACTCTGAGATATCTCTGCCGAATATTTATCCACCACATATGGTTGTGGGACCAGCCTGTTCCACATCTGTGTCCCTTCTACCAGTATAGATGGATGTGGTTTATTTAATTCCACACTTGTCAGACTTCCATTCAACTCGATTTCTGACAGTTATGGGTGATGGTTTTATATTTTAGTTGTAATTTTGATGTGGTTATGCAAAGTGGCGAGCCATGTCTGTCTATACTTCCAGCCATCTTGACTGGAAGTATAGAGTTTCTGTTCTTATATTTAATCCATTTTAAGTTGGCTTTTGTATATGATGTTAAAGAAGAGTCCAATTTTATTCTTTTACCTCTGGATAAATCTTTTCCCAACACTGTTTGTTGAAAGGACTGTCCTTTTGCTGTTGTGTATCTTGCATCCCTCCCTTGTCAATCATTTGTTTGTTTCTAGGCTCTATGTTTTGAAATAAAGAAGTGTGAGGCTTTCAGTTTACTTTTCATTTCTCAGGATTGCTTTGGCTCTTTGGGGTCTCTCATAGTTCCATTTGAATTTTAGGATTTTTTTCTATTTTTATGAAAATACTATTGGGATTTTAACATTAATTAGATTAACTCTGTAGATGTTTTGGGTAGTGTGGACATTTTACCAATAATATTGATTTCCAGTCCGTGGAAGCATTATTTTAGTCTTTAAATCTTTTGAGCAATGTTTTGTGGTTTTCAGTGTACAGGTCTTTCACATCTTTGGTTATTTCTTTTTTAATTGATATATGATTGACATACAAAAAGCTGTACATATTTAATGTATGCTTCTTGAAGAGTTTGAAAATAAGTATACATCATGAAACTGTCACCATTTACAGTGCCCTAAACTTAAGCATCACCTCTTTTTTGTTGTTGTTG
Source organism: Pteronotus mesoamericanus (assembly GCF_021234165.1). Lineage (NCBI taxonomy): Eukaryota > Metazoa > Chordata > Mammalia > Chiroptera > Mormoopidae > Pteronotus > Pteronotus mesoamericanus. The sequence continues at coordinate 3,163,370 of NW_026555144.1, read as the reverse complement.
ATAACATTTAACATAATAATATCTGCTCTCAGCAAAATTTTAAGTATCTAGTACAGTATTGTTAGGTATATGCATTATACTGTGTTATAGTTCTGTAGGACTTATTCATCTTGCATAAGTGAAACTATCTACCCCTTGATGAATACTTTTCTGATTATCTCCGCCTCTGGTAAACAGAATTCTCCTCTCTACATCTATGAATTTGACTATTTTAGATTCCTAATATAAGCAGGATCATATAGTGTTTGTTCTTCTGTGTTTGCTATATTTCACTTAGTATATGTCTTTCAGGTTCATCTGTGTTGTAGTGAATGACAATATTTCTTTCTCTTATATGGCTGAATAATATTCCATTGTATTTATACACCATATTTTTTTTATCCATTCATTTGTCAATGGATATTTTTGTTGTTTCCATGTCTTCACTATTGTAAATAATGCTACAGTGTATAAGAGAATGCAGATTTTTTTTTTAAATCCTGATTACAGTTCCTTTGGGTATAAAAACCTAGAAATCGAATTGCTAGATTATATGTAGTTCCATTTTTAATTTTTTTGAGGAACCGCCATACTATTTTTTATAGAGGCTGTACCAAGTTATATTCCCACCAACAGTGTTCAAGGGTTAAAGTGTCTTCACATCCTCAGGAACACTTACTTTTGTTGTTATAATAGCCATTCTAGCAGGCATGAAGTGATATTCCATTGAGGTTTTGATTTGCATTTCTTTCATGAATAGTAATGTTGAACACCCATTCATATGCCTATTGGAAATTTGTGTATCCTTTTTGAAGAAATGTCTGTTCAGGGCTTTGGCCCATTTTTAAAATTGGGTTATTTGTTTTGGGGAGTTTAACTGATAGGATTTTCTCTTTTATTTTAGATATTAACCTTTATCAGATATATGATTTGTAAAATATTCACCCATTTCATAGGTTGCCTTTCACTTTGCTGATTGTTTCCTTTGCATAGGTTTTTTATTGATATAATCCTACTTACCTTTTTTTTTTTGCTTTTCTTGCTTGTGCTTTTTTTAAATGAATATTTTTATTGTTTTTTCCATTATCATTTATCCCCATTTTACCCCTGCCCCCCACAGTCACCACATTGTTGTCTATGACCATGACTCCTTTTCCTTTTTGCTCAATCCCTCGATCCCTTAACCCTCCCCCCATAGCTGTCAACCTGTTCTCCATCTTTGAGCCTGTCTCTATTTTGCTTGTTAGTTCAGCTTGTTTATTAGATTCCACATAGGATTGAAATCCTGTGGCATTTGTCTTTCTCTGACTGGCTTATTTCACTTAGCATAATGTTCTCGAGGTCCATCCATTGCTGTCGCAAAGGGTAAAATTTCCTTGTTTTCTATAGCCGAATAGTATTCCATTCTGTAAATGTACCACACCTTTTTCTTTTTTTATCAGTTCATCTGCTGATGGGCACATGGGGTGCTTCCAAATCTTGGTTGTTATAAATAATGCTGCAATGAACATAGGGGTGCATATCTACTTTCAAATTAGTGTTTTGGGTTTCTTCAGATATATTCCCAAAAGTGAAATCATTGGGTCATGAGGTAGTTTGATTTTGAATTTTTTGAGGTGTCTCCACACTGTTTTCCACAGTGGCTGCACCAATCTATATTCCCACCAACAATACAAAAGGGTTCCCATTTCTCCATTTTCTCACCAGCACTGTTGGTTGATTTATTGATGATAGCCATTCTGACAGCTGTGAGGTGATATCTCCTTCTAGTTTTAATTTGCATTTCTATGATAAGTAGTGACGTTGAGCATCTTTTCATGTGTCTTTAGGCCATCTGTATGTCCTCTTCAGAAAGGTGTCTATTCAGGTCCTTTATCCTATTTTAACTGGATACTTCATTTTTTTGATGTTGAGTTTTGTAAGTTTTTTATAAATTTGTATATTAATCCCTTATCAGATGTATCAGTTAATATGTTCTCACATTCCATGGGTTGTCTTTTTACTTGCTGATGGTTTCATTTGCTGTGCAAACATTTTTATTTTGATGTAGTCTCATTTGTTTTTTTTTCTTTTGTTTTCCTTGCCTGAGGAAATTTTATCACATAAAATTATTGCTTTGAGCAAGGTCCAAGATTTAACTGCTTATGTTTTCTTCTAGGATTTTTATGGTTTCAGGTCCAATATTTAAGTCTTTAATACATTCTGAATCTATTCTTTTGTGTGGCATAAGAAGGTGGTTTAATTTGATTTTTCTGCACATATCTGTCCAGTTTCTCCCAACACCATTTATTAAATGAACTGTCTTTAGTCCATTGCATCGCTTGCTTCCTTGTCAAATCTTAAATTACTCTAAAGGTGTGGGTTTATTTCTGGGCTCTCTATTGTGTTCCATTGATCCATGTGTCTCTTTTTATGCCAGTACCATGCTGTTTTGATTACTATGGCCTTATAATATAGCTTGATATTAGGTAGTATAATTCCTGCAACTTTGTTCTTCTTTCTCAGGATTGCTGTTGCTATGTGGAGCCATTTGTGTTTCCAAATACATTTTTGAAATATTTGTTCTAGTTCTGTAAAATACATCTTTGGTATCTTGATAGGAATTGTTTTAAATCTATAGATTGCTTTGCATAGCATGGACATTTTAATGATGTTAATCCTTCCTATCCATGAACATTGTATGTGCTTCCACTTATTTGTATCTTCTTCAATTCCTTTATTCAGTGTCCTATAATCTTCTGAGTACAGCTCTTTTACATCCTTGATTAGATTTATTCCTAAGTATTTTATTCTTGAAGCAATTGTGAGTAGGATTGTTTCCTTAATTTCCTTTTCTGTTAGTTCATTATTGGTGTATGAACATGGAAGTGATTTCTGGATATTAATTTTGTATCCTATTTACTAAATTCATTTATCAGTTCTACTAGTTTATTGGTGGAACTTTTCAGGTTCTCTATGTACAGTATGAAGTCACTTGCAAATGATAGTTTTACTTCTTCCACTCCAATTTGGAAGGCTTTTATCTATTCTTCTTTTCTGACTGCTATGGCTAGGACTTGCAGTGCTATGTTGCATGAGAGAGGTGAAAGCAAACATCCCTGTCTTGTTCATGATCTTAAGGGGAATGCTTGTTGTTTTTGCCTGTTGAGTATGATGCTGGTACAGTTTGTCATATTTCACCTTTGTTTTGCTTGGTTTTATTCCTTATATTCCCACGTCGATGAGAATTTTTATCATACATGGGTTCTGTATTTTATCAAATGCTTTTTCTGCATTTATTGATATGATCATGTGGTTTTTATCATTCATTTTGTTTATGTGGTGTATCACATTTATTGATTTGCAAATGTTATACCACCCTTGCATTCCCAGAATAAATCCCACTTGATCATGTTGTTTGATGTTTTTGATGTATTGATATATTTTGTTTGCTAATATGTATTGAGAACTTTATGATATATGTACATCAGGGATATAGGCTGATAATTTTTTTCTAGTGTCTTTTCTTAATTAATTAATTTATTTTTCCAAATACATTTGTCTCTGCCTACCCCCGACAACTTTCCCCAGCCCCCCTCCCCGATCTCCCTCCCTCAGTCTTTCCCCACTTTGGATTTGTCCATGAGTCCTTGCTATATGTTCCTTGACTTGACCCTTCCTTTTCTTTTCCCCCACCCACCCCACCCTCCTTCCCTCTTGTTTCTGTTTTTTTTTTTTTTTCTTTCAGCGTTGCTGGTCTTATTTTCCTTACACCATTGCTTTCTTGGTTACCTTCCGCTTATAGGTGACATAGTATTTCTCTTTTGCCCCCTGCCTTATTTCACTTAGCATAATGCTCTCTAGTTCTATCCATGCTGTCATGAAGTGTAGTAGTTCTTTTTTTCTTTATGCTGTATAGTATGCCATTGTGTAAATGTACCATAATTTTGTGATCCAGTCATCTACTGATGGGTATTTAGGCTGCTTCCAACACTTGGCCATTGTAAATTGTGTTACTATGAACATTGGGGTGCATAGGTTCTTTTGAATTGGTGTTTTGGGATTCTTAGGGTATAGTCGCAGCAGGGGAATCACTGGATCAAAAGGCAGTTCCATTTTCAGCTTTTTGAGGAAATTCCACACTGCTTTCCACAGTGGCTGCACCAGTCTGCATTCCCACCAACAGTGTACTAGGGTTCCCTTTTCTCCACAGCCTCGCCAGCACCTGTTGTTTGTTGATTTGTTTATGATGGCGATTCTGACCTGTGTGATGTGGTATCTCATTGCAGTTTTGATCTGCACTTCTCTGATGGCTAATGATGCTGAACATCTTTTCATATGGCTCTGGGCCCTCTGTATCTCTTCCTTGGAAAAACATCTGCCGAGGTCCTTTGCCCATTTTTGATTGGATTATTTATCTTCTTGGAGTTGAGTCCTGTGAGTGTTTTATATATCTTGGAGATCTAACCTCTATCTGATGTATCATTAGCAAATATATTTTCCCATATGGTTGGCTCCATTTTCATTTTGCTGATGTTTTCTTTAGCCATGCAGAAGCTTCTTATTTTGATGAGGTCCCACTTGTTTATTCTTTCCTTTATGTCCCTTGCTTGAGGAGACATATCAGTGAAAATATTACTGCGTGGGATATCTGAGAGTTTCCTGGCAATGTTCTCCTCTAGAACTTTTATGGTGTTGTGACTTATATTTAAGTCTTTTATCCATCTTGAGTTTATTTTTGTGTATGGTGTCAGCTGATGTCAAACTTCAATTTTTTGCATATAGCCGTCCAGCTCTTTCAACACCATTTGTTGAAGAGGCTATTATTACTCCATTTTATGCTTCTGCTCCCTTTGTCAAATATTAGTTGCCCATATACACCTGGGTTTACTTCTGGGCTTTCTATTCTGTTCCACTGGTCTATGAGTCTGTTCTTGTGCCAGTACTAGATTGTTTTGAGTATAGTACCTTTGTAATATACTTTGATATCCAGTATTGTGATCCTTCTTACTTTGTTTTTCTTTCTCAAAATTGCTGCAGCTATTCGGGGTCGTTTATGGTTCCATACAAATTTTTGAAAGGTCTGTTCTATTTCTGTGAAATACGTCATTGGTATCTTAATAGGGATTGCGTTGAATCTATAAATTGCTTTGGGTAGTATGGACATTTTGATGATATTAATTCTTCCAGTCCATGAGCACGGTATATGCTTCCATTTATCTGTGTCTTCCTTAATTTCTTTCTTCAATGTTGTATAGTTTTCTGCTTTCAGGTCTCTTACCACCTTGTTTAAAACAATTTATTCCTACATACTGTATTTTTCTTGTTGCTATATCGAATGGTATTTTTTTTCTGATTTCTTCTTCTATTTCATTGCTGGTGTACAAAAATGCCTTTGATGTCTGAATATTGATTTTGTATTGTGCTGTTTAGGCAAATTCACTTATTAGGTTGAGTATTTTTTTGGTGGAGTCTACAGGGTGTTCTATATACACTATCATGTCATCTGCAAACAATGATAGTTTTACTTCCTCCTTTCCTATTTGGATGCCTTTTATTTCTTTTTCTTGTCTTACTGCTGTGGCTAGGATTTCCAATACTACGTTGAATAGAAGTGGTAAAAGCAGACAACTTTGTCGTGTTCCCGATCTTCGTGGGAAAGCTTTTAGTTTTGCCTGTAGAGTATGATGTTGGCTGTAGGTTTTTTATATATGGCCTTTATTATGTTGAGGAATGCCCCATTTGTTCCTGTTTTGCTGAGTGTTTTAATCATAAATGGGTGCTGTACCTTATTAAATACTTTTTCTGGATATATCGAGGTGATCATGTGTTTTTTTTCCTTTCCTTTTGTTTATGTGATGTATTACATTTATTGATTTGCGTATATTGACCCATCCCTGCATCCCTGGGGTGAATCCCACTTGATCATGGTTGATGATCTTTTTAATGTATTGCTGGATGTGGTTTGCCAATATTTTGGTGAGGATTTTAGCGTCTATGTTCATCAGTGAAATTGGCCTGTAGTTTTCTTTCTTTGTAGGATCTTTATCTGGTTTTGGGATCAGGGTGATGCTGGCCTCATAAAGAATCTTGGAGTCTTCTCTCCTCTTGGGTTTTTTGGAATAGTCTGAGCACAGGGGTTAGCTCTTAAACATTTTGCATAATTCTCCTGTGAAACCATCTGGCCAAGGCCTTTTGTGTGCCGGGAGTTGCTTGATTACAGCTTCAGTTTCCCCAGATGTTTTGGTCTGTTCAAGCTTTTTGTTTCTTCCTCCTTCAGTGTTGGAAGATTATACTTTTCTAGAAATTTGCCCATTTCATCGAGGTTTTGAAATTTCTTGAAATATAATTTTTAATAGTAGTTTCTTACAATCTTTTGTATTTCTGTGGTATCAGTTGTTATTTTTCCTCTTTGATTTATGATATTATTTATTTGGGACGTCTTCCTTTTTTTCTTGATGGGACTGCTTAAAGGATTATCGATTTTATTTCTCTTTTCAAAGAATGAGCTCCTGGGTTGGTTGGTGCTTTGAATTGTTCTTATCGTCTCTATGTCATTCAGTTCTGCTCTGATCTTCATTATTTCCTTCCTTCTACTTGCTCTGGGATTTCTTTGTTGTTGTTGCTCCATTCTTGAAGTTGTAGTGTTAGGTCTTTTATTTGAAATGTTTCTATCATTTTTAGGTAAGCCTGTATTGCTATGAACTTCCCTCTCAGGACTGCCTTTGCTATGTCCCATAGATATTGGACTGTTGTATGTTCATTTTCATTTGTTTCCTGAAACTTTATTTCTTCTTTTATCTCATTATTGACCCATTCATTATTTAATAGTCTACTGTTCAGTCTCCATGAGTTTGCAAGTTTTTGATGTTTCTCTTTGACCGTTGCTTTCCAGTTTCAACCCCTTGTGGTCCAAGAAAAAGCTCGGTATTATTTCAGTTTTCCTGAATTTGGTGAGGCTTAACTTTGTGTCCTATGACGTGGTGTATTTTTTAAAAAGCTCCATGTGCATTTGAAAAGAATGTGTGTTTTGCTTCTTTGGGATGTAAGGTTCTATATATGTCAGTTAAGTCCATTTGATTCAGTGCATTATTCAGCTCCACAATATCCTTGTTGATATTTTGTTTGGAAGATCTGTCCATTTTTGACAGTGGGGTGTTAAAATCCCCTACTATCAGTGTGTTGCTGTGTATATCTTTTTTAAAGTCTTCCAAGATTTTCCTTATATATTTGGGTGCTTTTGTGTTGGGTGCATATATGTTTAAAGTGTCTGTATCTTCTTGATGGATTCTTCCTTTATGTATTAAAAAGTGTCCCTCTGGGTATCTTTTTATGGCCTGTGGTTTGATATCTATTTTGTCTGATATAATTGTTCCTTCCCCTGCTTTCTTCTCTTGCCCATTTGCTTGGAATATTTTTTTCCATCCGTTTACTTTCAATCTGTATAGGTCATTTGTTTTTAGGTGGGTCTCTTGAAGGCAGTATATGTGTGGGTTTTTTTCTTATCCGTTCAGCTATCCTGTGTCTTTTGATTGGGGCATTTAGTCCATTTACATTGAGTATTATTATTGATAGAAACTTACTCATTTTTTCTCTTTGTTCCTGTGTTTTTGTCTTTCTCACTCTTCCTTCATCTTCTTAAACCAATCCCATTAGCATATCTCTTTGTGCTGGTTTGGTGGAGAGGTATTCTTTTAGCTGTCTTTTTTCTGGGAAACTTTATTTCCCCTTCTATTTTAATTGAGAGCCTTGCTGGGTAAAGCAGCCTTGGTTGTAGGCCCTTGCTTTTCATTACTTGGAATATTTGTTGCCATTCTCTTCTGGCTCATAGTGTTTCTGTTGAGAAGTCAGCTGCTAACCGTATCAGGGCTCCCTTGTATTTTACTACCTGTTTCTCCCTTCCTGCCTTTAGGATTCTTTCTTTATCTTTGATATTTGCCATTTTAATGATGTGTGTTGGAGTGAGCCTCATTGGGTTCCACTTGAATGGGGCCCTCTGTGCTTCCTGGATCCATTAGACATTTTCTCTCCTTAAATTTTGGAAATTTTCCATCATTACTTTTTTAAAGAGGTTCTCTACCCCTTGCTCTTCTTCTTCTCCTTCTGGTATCCCTATTATACGGATATTATTGCTATTCAGGGTGTCCTGCATTTTCCTCAATGCCTCTTCATTCTTTTTTGTGTCTTTTTTCCATATTTTGTTTTTCCTCGGAGCTTTTTTCTACCTTGTCCTCCAGCTCGCTGATCGATCCTGTGCTTCATCTAGCCTGCTTTTGATTCCTTCTACTGCGTTCTTTAGTTTAGAAATGGTATTCTTCATATCCTCTTGTGTCTTCTTGATAGTTTCTATGTCCTTTTCCAGGATGATATAGTTTGCCATATGTTCGTGATAGTTTCTCTGCAGTTTCTCATAGTTATCTTTGAGCTGGCTGAGCTCATTGAGCTTCTTTAGAGCCATTGTTTTCAATTCAGTATCTGAGTTCATTTGCCTGTATTTCATTAAGCTCTCTCTGTGGGGATTCCTCCTTTCCCTTCATTTTGGGGGAACTTCTTTTTCTTCCCATTTTTCTAAGAGTCTGTGTTTTATTTTTATTTTTTTGCTTCTGCTACAATTGATCTCTGTAAATTTCCTTACTTTGTGGATTAAACTTCTATGGTAGTAGGCGGGTCTTTTTATTTATTTAGTTTTCTTTCAGGCTCTGCCTATGATGATGTCCGTTGGTGACCCTATCTGACCTTAGGCCATTTGTTTGAGCCTTCCAGGAATATACTGTCTGTGCATGCCTCCTGTGATTGTCAGTCTGGTCACTCTCTCCTCATCTGTGAGGCTTAGACACCACATGGCAGAGCAGTGCCTCCTAATGGCGGATCTATCATGCCCTTATAGGCTTTTGTCACTCAGAGGAGTAGTCCACCTGAGCCAGATGGAGATCGTGGACTGGGAAAGAGTCAGCACCGGGACTCCCCAAAGCCTCTGTCTCCAGTCTCTCCACGAGGGTCTCTGGGCAGCTCTGTGACCGCATAAACTTGGGATCCACTATTTCTGTGGAACGCGTTGTAATTGCGCACCTTCTGCCTCGCATGCTGGCTTCTGCCTCTTTGGGGGCATGGCCTGCCTGTGCAAAATAGGGACTATGGAATGGGGAGGGAGTCTGCTAAGGGAATCTTTTATAATCCTCCAGTTCTTTCCCCAACCCCTCCGTCTCCAGTCTCTCCGCAAGGGTCTCTAGGCAGCCGTGTGTCCTCTTTGGCCAGGGATCCTCTATTTCTTCCGGCTTGTCTGCACTCAGCGCCCAGCCCCACACGTGCACAAGCTGTGTGCTGAACGTGCAAAAGGCAGGTTAATTGATTCCGTTATGCCTGGAGCGAGATGGTGGCTGCAGAGTGGGATGTGAGTTATCACTGGGGCTCCGCCGGCCAGTGTCTCTGTTCTCTTCACAAAGTTTTCCTCACCAATCTTTCCTCAGACACCAGCCCACTCTCCTACCACCTCTACCCAAAGATCAGGAAGGTGGCTGCCACTGCAAATTTTTGCGTTGGCCCTTTAAATGTCTCTTTGCATCTCCAGCTGCCTGTCTCTGGCAAAGAGTGCCCCTAAGCTTTTGGGGGTTTTGTTTTGTCTGTGCGTTTTCCTGGTTTCAGCTGCTGTAGTCTAGGGGTCACTGCTTATGATTCAGACCCTGTTTTCGGGGGATCCAGCTGGCTGTGTCAATGTCCCTCTGGTGCTGGTGCCCGTGGGCCCCCTGCCCACCTTCTCAAGCCTCCACCGCACTTCTCACCCGTTAGGATGTGTGAAAGTTGATTCCACTGTCCGGCCGCAGCTCCAAGACTCTTCTCCCTCTATCATTCCATTGTTTTCCAGGTGATTTCTCCACTATTTAGTCACAATTCCTGTATGGTCTTGGAAGGAGGTCCTCATGACTCCCATTCACTCCTCTGCCCTCTTTTTCTCCCTCTTTGTAGTGTCTCTATCTGGTTTTGGAATTAGGATAATGCTGTCCCCGTAAATTGAGCTTGGTGTTCTTCTGTCCTTATAACTTGAGCTTGAGGGTCTTCCCTTCTCTTGAATTTTTAAAAAAATAGTTGGAGAAGTGTTAATTCTTCTTGGGATGTTTGGTAAAATTTACCTGGGAATCCATCCAATCCAGGGATTTTGTATCTTGGGAGTTTTTTTTAATTTTTGCTTCAGTTTCTCTAGGTGTACTTTGTCTATTCCAATTCTCTGATTCTCTGAGTTATAAGATTATATGTTTCTAAGAATTTATCCATTTCATCCAGGTTGTCCAATTTTTTGGCATATAGTTGTTCATAATATTTTCTTGCTATCTTTTGTATTTTTTTGGTGTCATTTTTTATTTCTCCTCTGTCATTTGTCATTTTATTTATTTGGGTCTTCTCTATTTTTCTTTTTTCTTGATGAGTCTTGTTAAAGATTTGTCAATCTTGTTTATCTTTTCCAAAAACTCTTTTGGTTTCATTGATCTTTTGTATTATTTTTTTAGACTCTATTTCATTTATTTCTGCCCTGATTTTTATTTCCTTCCTTATATTCTATTTGGACTTTCTTTGTTGTTCTTTTTCAAGTTTCTTCAAGTGTAAAGTTAGATTATTGATTTGACATTTTGCTTTTTTCTTGATATAGGCCTATAATGCTTTGAATGTCCCTCTAAGGATTGCTTTCCCAGTGTCCCACAGATTTTGGTATGTTGTGTTCTCATTTCCTTTGGTTTCAAGTTATCTTTTGATTTCTTCCTTGATCTCATCTCATGTTGTTTAGCTCCCATGACTTGTGTATTTTTTCATTTTTCTTCTTGTCATTAATTTCCAGTATCATAGCATTGTGGTCAGAGAAGATGCTTGATATGGTATCTATCTTCTTAAATTTTATGACTTGTTTACTGTGCTAATATGTGGTCTATGCTAGAAAACGTTACATATGCACTTGAAAAGTATGTAGTGTATTCTGCAGCTATGAAGTGAAATGTGCTGGACATATCAATTAAATTAATTTGGTCTAGTGTGTCATTTAAGGCCACTGTCTCTTTGTTGACTTTCTGTCTGGAAGGTCTATCCACGAAAGTCAATTAGGTGTTAAAGTCCCCTACTATAAATGTACTTCTGTCAGTCTCTCATTTTTGTCCATCACAAATTGCTTCACATGTTTAGGTTCGCCTGTGTTGGGTACATAAATGTTTACTATGGTTATACACTCTTGTTGGATTGTCCCCGTTATCATTATGTATTATCCTTCTTCGTCTCTTACTCTAGCCTTGGTTTCAAAGTCTGTTTTATCACATGTAAGTATTGCTACCCCAGTTTTTTTTTTCTTTTCCATTTACATGAAATATGTTTTTTCATCCCTTTACTTTTAGTCAGTATGTACCTTTTGATCTGAGGCAGGTTCTTGAGGCAGCATATATATGGTTCCTGTTTTTAATCTGTTCGCCTACTCTATGTCTTTTGGCACATTCAAGCCATTTACATATAAAGTGATTATTTTATTTTTTTAATTGTTGTTCAAGAACTGTTATCTCATTGTCCACCCACAATTGCCCCCGGCCCGCCAATCCTCACCTTCCACCTTCCTACATATGCCCTTTGGTTTGTGCATGTGTTCTCCATACATGTTCCATGATAAGTGTTCCCCTACTTTTCCCCATTATCCCTCTCCCCTCCCCCACTTTTGTCACTGTCAGTCTGTTCTTTACTTCAGTGTCTCTGGTTATGTTTTGCTTGCCTGTTTGTTTTGTAGATTAGGTTCAACTTATAGGGGAAATCAAATGGTATTTGTCTTTCACCGCCAGAGTTATTTCACTTAGCATAATGCTCTCCAGTTCCATCCATGCTGTCGTGAAGGGTTGTAGCTCTTTCTTTCTTTCTGCTGCATAGTATTCCATTGTGTAAATGTACCATACTTTTTTGATCCAATCATCTACTGATGGGCACTTAGGTTGCTTCCAACACTTGGCTATTGTACATTGTGCTGCTATGCACATTGGAGTGCACAGATTCTTTTGAATTGATTTTTCAGAACTCTTCAGGTATAATCCCAGCAGTTCCATCTTTAGTTTTCTGAGGAAATTCCAAACTATTTTCCACAGTGGCTGCATCAGTTTGCATTGCCGCCAACAGTGCACAAGGTTTCCTTTTCTCCACAACCTCTCTAGCACTTTTTGTTTGTTGATTTGGTTATGATAGCCATTCTGACCGGTGTGTACTGGTATCTCATTGTAGTTTTAATTTTCATCTTTCTGATGGCTAGTGACGCTAAACATCCTTCCATATGTCTCTGTGTATGTCCCCCTTGGAGAAGTGTCTGTTCAGGTTCTTTGCCTATTTTTTAATTGGGTTGTTTGTCTTCCTGGAGTAGAATTGCGTGAGTTCCTTACATGTTTTGGGATCAAACCCTTGTCAGAGGTATCATTGGCAAATATATTTTCCCAAATGGTTGAATCTCTTTTCATTATACTGATGTTTTCTTTAGCTGTGCAAAAGCTTTTTGTTTTGATGAGGTTCCATTTGTTTATTCTTTCCTTTAGGTCCCTTGCTCTAGGGGATATATTGGTGAAAATATTGCTACATGGAATATCTGAGATTTTCTGGCCTATATTCTCCTCTAGGACTTTTATGGTGTTTCAACTTATATTTAAGTCTCTTATCCACCTTGAATTTACTTTTGTGTATGGTGTAATTTTATGGCCAAGTTTCATGTTGTTTTGCATGTAGCTGTCCCGCTCTCCCAACACCATTTGTTGAAGAGGTTATTTTTGCTCCATTTTATGCTTCTGCCGCCTTTGTCAAATATTAATTGACCATAGAGACATGGGTTTATTTCTGGGCTCTCAAGGTTATATTTAATGTTATTTTTGATAGGTACTTATTCATTTTCCCCCTTTGTACTTGTGTACCTCTCTGTCACACTTTTTTTCTTCCCCTTCTAAAAGCAGTCCCTTTAGCGTATCTTGCAGTGCTGGTTTGGTGGACATATATTCTTTTAGCCTTCTTTTGTCTGGGAAACTCCTTAATTCACCTTCCACTTTATTTGAGAGCCTGGCTGGGTAGGGCAGTCTTGGTTGTAGATCCTTGCTTTTCATGACTTGGAATATTTCTTGCCATTCCCTTCTGGCTTGTAGTGTTTCTGTTGAGAAATCAGCTGCTAGCCTTATCGCAGTTCCCTTGTATCTTACTCCTTGTTTCTCGCTTGCTGTTTTTAAGATTCTCTCTTTGTCTTTAAAACTGGGTATTTTAATTATGAGGTGTCTTGGCGTAGGCCTCTGTGGGTTCATCTTGAGTGGGACTTTCTGTGCTTCCTGCACTTGCGTGTCTGTTCCTCTCTCCAGGTTAGGGAAGTTCAAACAGGGTTTCTATCCCTTCCCCCTTTTCATTTTCTTCTGGCATTCCTCTGATTCGAATGGTGTTGCATTTCATGTTGTCTTGCAGTTCCCTTAAACTATCTTCATATCTTTTTAGTCTTTTTGTGTGTGTGTGCAGCTGCTCTCTCTGGGTATTTCTTTCTATCTTGTCTTCTAGCTCACTAATTCAGTCCTCTGCTTGATCCAGCCTGCTTATAATTCCTTCTAGTATATTTTTTATTTCAGAAATTGTATTCTTCATTTCTTTATGGTTCTTGCTTATAGTTTCTATTTCCCTTTTCATACTGTTGTAGTTCCTACTCAGTTCCTTTAGTTGCCTGTGAGTTCCTCGAGCATCCTTGTAACTATACTTTAGAATTCTGTATGTGATAGTTTGCTTGTCTGTATTTCATTTAGCTCTTTCACTGGAGAGTCTCCCTTCCTTTCAATTGCAGGTTCTTTCTTTGTATTCCCATTTTAGGTGACTCTTTTTGTCTGTTTCTGTGATTCCCAGTGCTCTGCTTTGCCAGCTGTCTTTGTAGGATGACCTTCTGTGGTAGAATTTCTGTGGGGGTCAGTGGTGTGGTCTTTTCGATCTCCTTATCTGGATGCTCAAAGGTTGCCCTTTCTTCGTTTGTGTGGGCTCTCTTATTGTACTTAGGTTTTACCTATTGGTGGCTCCTTTAGTGGTAGGTTCTCCTCTTCAGTGGGTTTACTCGTATTCACCACTTCCATCTTGTCTTGTATGTGATCAGGGGCAGGTTGAAGGCAAAATGGAGTAAGACAGCGGGACAGTGTTCTGTGGGATTTAATGTACCAAAAAGTAGAGAACAGATAGGAGATCCTTTGGAAAAGTACACCAATAACTGTGATATTTCACCGAACTAGCCACTTTTCATGAAAAGGTGAAAAGGAGATAAGACTCTTATTGAAGGGGCAAATGAACGTGAGCTGACTCCAAAAAGCAGAGCAGCTATGCAAGGTTAGATGGTGAGATATAGTGAGAGTAAGGGTAGAAACTTGAGGTAGTATGAGAGAGAAGAAAGTTAACCACAACAGTAAAAGCTCAGGAAGATAGTGAAATGGACCAAGACCAGGGGAGGATACTGTGTGGGATTTGGAACAATGACAAGAAATATATAATCTGAATAAAAAGAATTAAAAGTAAAAGACTAAGAGTAGTGTGTTTATTGGAATACGAATGAAATGAAAGAAGAATAAAAATGCAATATGAAAAGGAGAACAAAGAAAACCAATCAAACAATGAAATCAAACAAACAAAACAAAACAATAAAAACCTGCACGGAAAGAAGAGAAATAAAAAAATAAAAGTCACACAAAAAAATAAAGTGCAAATTCCGAAGAATAGCAAAGTGAAATTTGTCTCAGTTGTTAGTGTTAGCTTTCTGACCTTTCTCTGGATCTGTCTTTGGTGGTGCTTTCACAGCACCAGGTCTTATTATCTTACACTTGTAAAAAAAAAGAAGGAAAAAAAAAAAAAGTCTTCTGTTGACTTTAAACCCACCAAGCAGGTTCTGCTGGTCTTCCTGTATGCCACCTGCAGAGTGGGGCTGGGCTCTATTTTTTTTTTTTTTTTTTTCATTTCTGTGGTTCTGAGAGGATGGGGGCTTGCTCTGGGTTACACTATTCACAGGTGGCCAGCATCCAGCTCACTCCCTCAGAGTGAGCCCTGTGCAGCCCACATTGTCCATATGTACCAGGCCAGTGCCTTTAATCTACCTCATTGTACAACCCCTTGATTAGTCCATGAGGTTCACCAAGTGGGAGCAAATGGCACCCCTGCTCCTCCCTCTTTGCTGGATTGAACGCTGTGTGCACAAAGCCCCTTCAGGGCAGTTTAGTTCACCTATTGAATTAAATCTCTCTGGGAACTGCTACATCTCTGAGCCCTGGCTGCACCCCTTTGATAAATCTGTGAGATGCCCTGAGTGGAAGAAAATCATGCCCCTCCCTCCCTCTTCACTGGCCCAGCCGATGAGCTCAAGAGGTCCTTGCACAGTGGCTGAGAGCCATTTTTTTTTTTTTTGAGAGAATTCCCCGTGGTTGCGATTGGCCATTCTCAATAAACGACTGGATTTTCACACAGCCAAACTCTCTGACCAGTCCCCAAACTGTCTGGGTCACAGCTACCCAGTCTTGACCCATCTCTTTTTCCCATCTCCTGGTGTCACCCAGCTCTCCAGTTTCTCTGGTATTGTCCCAGCCAGGACCACAGTCCCAGAAGGGGTACACTACCTGCTATGTGTCTCCCGCTGCGCCTTTATCCACCCCCACCTCCACCAGTGACTTAAAGTGTCTAGGTCTTTCCAGGCACAGGCCTGTGACTTCCCCACTCTGGAAGGGGAGGGAGCTGCCGAGTTACAATAACTAACCTGGTTCCCTTCCAAAGCTCCTGCAGCAGCTGTGGTCCCCAGGGACCTTCTTTTTTGCCTACAGAATCTCCTTACTGTCTGTTTTTAATCGTCCTCTGCAATCTTTGGCTTCCAAACTTAATGTATGCTGGGATTCTGTTAGCTGCTCAGTCTATTCTTGTGAAGATTGGTTCAGTGTCCCAGTTGGGTGCACAAGCAAGTGGGTTCAGCTCCCACCTACATCACTGTCTTCTTCACCTCTCTAAAGTGATTACTTTTAGATACGTATTTATTGTCATTTTTTAACTATTTTCCTCTTCTTATTCAAACAGGCCCTTTAACATTTATTGCAGCACTAGTTTGGTATTAACAAACTCCTTTAGCTTTTTATTGCCTGGGAAGCTCTTTATTTCTCCTTCAATTTTAAATATCCTTGCTGGGTAAAGTAGCCTTGGTTGTAAGTCCTTGCTTTTCATCACCTTGAATATTTCATGCCACTTCCTTCTGGTCTGAAATGTTTCTGTTGAGTAATCAGATGATAGTCTAATTGGAGGTTCCTTGTAAGTACTGCTCTTTTCTTGTGTCTTTTAAGATTCTCTTTTTTCTTTAAGCTTTCATTTTAATTACAATGTGTCTTGATGTGGGCCTCGTTGGGTCCATCTTGTTTGGAACTTTCTATGCTTCTTGGATTTGTGTATCTTTTTCCTTCACCATGTTAGGGAAGTTTTTAGTCATTATTTCTTCAAATAAGTTCTTGATCTCTTGCTCACTCTCTTCTCCTTCTGGTATTCCCATGATGTGGATGTTGTTACACTTCATGTTGTCCCAAATGTTTCTTAAACTGTCCTCTTTTTTTAATTATTTTTTGCTTTTGCCGCTCTGCTTGCATGTTTCTATCTTGTCTTAAAACTTGCTGAGTTGATCCTCTGCTTCATCTAACTTACTATTTACTCCTTCCAGTGTACTACTTATTTCAGATGTTGCATTCTTTATTTCTGACTGGTCCTTTAGTGTTTCTATGTTTTTACATGCTGTTTAGTATCCTTATAATCATTCCTGTAAACTATGTGATAAATTGCTTGCATCCATTTAATTTAGTTCTTTTTCTCTCATTTCATTTGGTGCCTTTTTTTTTAACTTTGAAAAAACATTTTATTGATTATGCTATTATAGTTGTCCCATTCCTCCCTCTTTTATTTCCCTCCACCCTACACTGCCCTACTGCCCAGCATTCCACCCCCTGCCTTAGTTTATGACCATGGGTTGTGCGTACAAGTTCTTTGGCTTCTCCATTTCCAATACTATTCTTAACCTCCCCCTGCCTATTTTGTACCTACTATTTATGCTGCTTATTCCCTCTACCTTTTCCCCCATTTTCCCCCCTCTCCTTTCCCTCTGTTTTACTGTTCATAGTTTTTGATATTCTTCTTCTTAGATAAGTCCATTTAACATTTCATATAAGAAGGGCTTGGTGATGATGAACTCCTTTAAATTGACCTTGTCAGGGAAGCACGTTATCTGCCCTTCCATTCTAAATGATAGCTTTACTGGATAGAGGAATCTTGGATGTAGGTCCTTGTCTTTCATGATTTTGAATACTTATTGCCTGCCCCTTCTTGCCTGCCAGGTTTCTTTAGAGAAATCAGCTGATAATCTTATGAGCACTCCTTTGTAGGTAACTGCCTCCTTTTCTCATGCTGCTTTTAAGAGTCTCTCCTTATCTTTAATCTTGGATAATGTAATGATGATGTGCCTTGGTGTGTGCTTCCTTGGGTCCAACTTCTTTGGGACTCTCTGAGCTTCCTGGATCTCCTGGAAGTCTATTTCCTTGGCCAGATTGGGGAAGTTCTCCTTCATTATTTTTTCAAACAAGTTTCCAATTTCTTGCTCTTCCTCTTCTCCTTCTGGCATCCCTATGATTCGGATGTTGGAACATTTAAAGTTGTCCCGGAGGTTCCTAAGCCTCTCCTCATTTTTTTGAATTCTTGTTTCTTCCTTCTGTTCTGGCTGAATGTTTATCTCTTTCTTCTGCTCCCAATCATTGATGTGAGTCCCAGTTTCCTTCCCTTTACCGTTGGTTCCCTGTATATTTTTCTTTATTTCACTTTGCGTAGGCTTCACTTTTTCCTCCATTTTGCGACCATATTCAACCAATTCAGTGAGCATCCAGATTACCAGTGGTTTGAACTTTGCATCTAATAGGTTGGCTATCTATTCATCGCTTCGTTCTATTTTTGGAGCTTTGATCTATTCTTTCATTTGGGCCATATTTCTTTGTCTCAGCGCACCTGTTATGTTGGAAGGGGCAGAGCCTTAGGTATTCACCAGGATGGGGCAACCCAGGTGACTGAGTTATGATGCTGTGTTGAGGGAGGGGTCCAAGAAGGAACAATGCCACTTGCTCGGCTCTCCTCCAGCTTTATTACTTCCCCCACTACCCACAAATTTGGCCCTTCTAGTGCTGAATCCCAGGTAGGTGGGTTTGTGTACATTCTAGGACCCTGTAGGTCTCTTCAAGGAACTATCCTGTGAGGCTGGGAGTTTCTCCCAATGCCACAAACCCCACAGGTTTTTACCTACAGAGGTATGGAGGCTTTCTTTTCCTGCACTGGAACCCTGGGTTGCACGACCTGTCTCACTCCCCAGCTGCTTCTTACAGCTTATCCACATGCAAATATGGGTCCGCCCAGTCTGCCAGCTGCCACTGCCCACCCAGTCCTCCAGCTGCTGCCTTGCCGTGTGTCCTCTCCACCCGGCTGCCCGTCTCTGCCCTTCCTACCAGTCTAGGTGAATGTTTCTTCTCTAACTCCTTGGCTGTTGGACTCCTATACAGTTCAATTTTCTGTCAGTTCTGGTTATTTTTTGTTTTAAAATTTGTTGTTGTCCTTTTGGTTGTGCAAGGAGGCAAAGTATATCTACCTACACCTCCATCTTGGCTGGAAGTCCTGATGCCTGTTTCTTTGTTTTCCTATTTTGGCTGCCTCTTTGTATCTGTTTCTAGGTATTAGGCAGAGCTTCAAATACTGTTCCAGGCCTTTGCCAGACACTGCCTCTGACTGTCCCTGGACAACCTGTTTGGAGCTGCCAGTAATCCACATCTTGTGGTTCACTCTGCTGGACCTGGGTGTGTGCAGAAAGAACCAAGCTGCTCACCAATGCTGGCCTTTACCAGCACCGGTCTGAAGAGGGTCAGCTAAGTCTCAAAGCTCCCAGAGATCCACCTTTACCTGCAGTCTTTCTGTTAAGCTTAAATACTGAAATTGCCTCCAGCTGTACTCTTCTGCCCTCAGCTTAAGCTCTACTGGGTGAGGAGAGAGATTACTGCAGGTGGGACTATTGCTTCCCCTGAGGCTGATGCTGAATAGAGGCGAGTGCTCTGCCTAAGAAAGATGACTTCTGCAGAATGGGGAATGACTCAGCATAGGGATCTTAGTGATCGTTCCTTCAGCTCTCTCTCCAGAGCCACAAACCCCAGAATCTCCTCATCCATCTCTAGTCCACTCTGCCCTCTCCCTGCTGGAGCCCAGGGTAAGTGGCTGCAAACGCAATTTTGTGCATTGGCCCTTTAAGAGGCCCTCTGCATCTCCAGCCATCTCTCCCTGGTAGACATAAACCCCAGTGCTTTTCACAGGCAGATGTTATTTGGGTTCCTTTCCGTGCTCTGTTGCTTTGGCTGAGGAGCCTAGCTTGGGTTTAGACACCACACTTCTCTGGGGGGACTCCCCAGTCACTGAAATATTCCCCCAGAACATCAGCTGCTGCCTGTGGGAGCCCAGCCAGCCCTCTCGTGCCTCCTCTGTACTCCCTACCAGTCATGTTATGGTGAACTGGTTTCTCCTGTAAGTCCTTGATTATAACGCTTCTCTCCAGCTATTGTTCAGTTGGTTATTCAGGATGATTTGTCTTTAATTTAGTTGTAATTCCAGTTTGGTCCTGGGGGAAGATAAGTGCAGCTTCCACCTACTCTGCCTCCATTTTGCACCTCCTCACTTGTGCTTTTAATGTCATATTCAAGAAATCATTGACAATGCCAAGGAGCTTTTCCCTTTGTTTTCTTCTGGGAGTTTTAAAGTTTCAGATATTATTTTTAAGTCTTTAATTTATTTTTAGGGGTGTGTGTGTGTGTGTGTGTGTGTGTGTAGTGTAAGATAAGTATCCAATTTAATTTTTTTTTACACTGGATATCCATTTTCCCAACAATTTATTGCAGAGACTATCATTTCTCCTTTGTGTATTCTTGTCCCCCTTGTTGAAGATCAGTTCATAAATGTGTGGTTTATTTCTGGGCTCTTTATTCTGTTCCACTGGTCAATGTCTCTTGTGCCAGTATCATATTATTTTCTTAATGGTAGTTTGAAATTAGGAAATGTGATGCCTCCTAATTTGTTCTTCTTCAACCATGCTTTGTCTAGTTGAGGTCTCTTGAGATTCCATATGAATTTTAGGATTTTTCTTTGCATAAATTAATTGGGACCTTGATAGAATTGCATTTAATCTGTAGATAGCTTTGGGTAGTTTGGACATTTTGACAATATTAGTATGAAATATCTTTTCATCTATTTGTGTCTTTTTTAATCTTTTTCATCAGTGTTTTATAGTTTTCTATATATGTCTTTATTGCTAAGTATATTATGCTTTTTGTATGCTAGTGTAAATGGGATTTTTTTTTATTTCTAATAGTTTATTGTTAAAGAAATTCTACTGAATTTATTTATTACTTTTAACAGTTTTATTGTGAAGTCTTTAGGGTTTTCTACACATACATTGAATCATTTTATATACAGAGATAAGTTTACTTGTTTCTTTCCAATTTGGATGCCTTTTATTTAATTTTTTTTCTTGCTCTAATTGCCCTCACTAGGACTTCTATTACTGTGTTGAGTAGAAGTAAGAAAAATGGGCATCCTTGCCTTGTTCCTAATCTTAGGGTAACAGTTTTCAGTTTTTAACTGTTGAGTGTGAGGTTAGCTGTGAGCTTTTCATATATGGCCTTCAATATGTTTAGGTAAATTCTTCCTATTCCTAGTTTATTAAGCATTTTTATCATGAAAGGATGTTGGATTTTGTCAGTATTTTTGTTGCTTCAATTGATATGATTATGTGATTTTAATTCATCATTCTGTTAATGTGATGTTTCACAATTATTGACTTTCATATGTTGAAACATCCTCATGTCACAGGGATAGATACCACTTGGTCATGGTGTAAAACCCTTTTAACGTGCTTTTGAATTCAGCTTGCAAGTTTTCTGTTGAGGATTTTTGCATCTGTAGTCATCTGGAATACTGTCCTATAGTTTTATTTTCTTTTAAAGTCTTTTGCTTTTGCTATGAGTGTAATGCTGGTCTCATAAAGCTACTTGGAAGTGTTCCCTCCCATTTAATATTTTGGAAGAGTTTGAGCAGGATTGTCCTTAATTCTTCTTTCAGTGTTTGACAGAGTTCACCCATGAATCTATCTGGTTCTGGTACTTTCTTGGGATGTTTTTTATTACTGATTTAATCTCATTACTAGTTATAAATCTGTTCAAATTGTCTATTTACACATAATTTAGTCTTAGTATAGATTGTGTGTTTCTAGAAATTTGTTATTTTCCAGATTAACCACTTTCTTGGCACAGAATTATTCACAGTAGTCTTTTATAATCCTTTCTAGTTTTGTGGCACTAGTTGTAATGTGTCCTCTTTCATTTCTGATTTTATTTGTCCTCTCTTTTTTATTCTTAGTCCATTTAAAGGTAGTCAATTTTGTTGATCTTTAAAAAAACAGCTTTCAATTTAGTTGATTTAAAAAAATTATTTTTATAATCTGTGTTTTGTTTATTTCTGCTCTAATCTTTATTATTATTTTTTTATTTCTGCTAACTTTGGGCTTAGTTCTTTCTCTAGTTCCTTGAGGTGTAAAGTTCTTTATTTGAAGTTTTTCTTCTTTTTTTAATGTAGGGACTTACTATAAACCTCCTTAGTACTGCTCTTGCTGTATCCCATCAATGTTGTTATGTTTTGGTTTCATTTTTGTTTGCCTCAAGATATTTTCTAATTTCTCTCTTTATTTACTTGACCCATTAGTTGATCAAGAGTATTTTTTATATTTCACATTATTTGTGAATTTTCTAGCTTTCCTTATGCTATTGGAAACAAAGTATTGTAATCTTCTGATGTTATTGTGTTGCTATTTTCTCCCTTCAGTTCCCTCAGCATTTGCTTTATATATTTAGGTGTTCTCATGTTAGCTGCATATATATTTATAGTTGTCATATCTTCCTGGTGAATTGATGCTTTTATCATTATATAATGTCCTTTCTTGTCTCTTGTGATAGTTTTGACTTAAAGTCTATTCAGTCTGATACCCCTGCTCTCTTTTGGTTATCATGTTCAGGGAATTTTTCTGTTCTTTAATTTTCAACCTATGTGTGGCCTTAAATCTAAAGTGAGTTTTCTGCAGACAGCATACATTGGATCTTACTTTTTATTCATTTGGCCACTCTATGTCTTTGAAAGGGAATTTAATCCACTTATATGTAAAGTGACTATTGTTAGGGAAGGACTTACTATTGCTATTTATTTGTTGTTTTTTGCCTTGTAATTCTTTCGTCCTTTTTTTCTCTCTTAGTGTCTACTTTTGTGTTTCACTGATTTTTTGTGTCATGATATGCTTTTTCTTTCTCATTTTCTTTTTCTGCATGTTCTATAGGTATTTTCTCTTTTTTTAATAATTTATTTATTTTTAGAGAAGGGAAAGGAGGGAGAGAAACATCAATATGTGATTGCATCTCATGCACCCCCTACTGGGGACCTGGCCTGCAACCCAGGCATGTGTCCTACACTGGGAATCGAACCAGCAACCCTTTGGTTTGCAGGCCAGTGCTCAATCCACTAAGCCACACCAGCTAGGCCTATAGGTATTTTCTTCATGATTACAATCAACCTTACTTAAAATTATAGCAAGTTACTTAGAGTTATAGCAATCTATTCTAAGACAATAGTAGTTAAGTTCAATCTCATTGAAGAGCTCTATTTTATTTTCTTGAATGTTATTTTTTTTAAATAGCATCCAATTTCCAATAGATAGGTTTCTGAAGATTATTTTTTTCTTTGCATGGTCTCTGGTTTTCCTATTTGCTTTCATTTCTGTTTTTGTTTGTTTGTTTGTTTTGTTTTGTTTTCTTTCACATTAGAGGCTTTCCTCAGATGCCTGATAATCCATGCTTGCATTTATGAGTCAGGACCAAAAACAAATTGGAAGCTTTTAGTACATGAGTGGTCCTTGTTGACTTTGAGCTTCACTTTAAAGTCATCTGGCTCCTCTATTTGTTGGAGAAATTCCCCATCCAAAATTAGAATTTTTAGATTTTTCCTCTTGGGGCTAATCCAGTTCTTCAGATAAAACATTTATAAACTCTTGTTTGGAAAGCTACTACTACCAACACTGTAGGAGCCAAAAGGGGGAAATTGTCTGGGGTATCCTCAGCATTCAGTATGCATTATTTATCTTAATTTTCTTGCTTTCAGAAACAGTATTTACACCTTCATTTGGGCCTGGCATTCCCTATATCTAGAGAATGAACCTCCAGTATTCACCAGGATTGGGAGTGGCCTTTTACCCAGTAGCATGTTGTAGGGGAGGATATTTTAAGGTCTAGTTGGTTTTTAAACAGCTTTCAACCTACCCACCTTGTCTTAACTCCATCCCCTTACATCTGTTTCCAGAGATACCTGAAGCTATCAATTTCTGAATTGTTTTAGAATACTTAGGTATAGATTGTATTGGTTCCTGGCTTTCCCCACTGCTAGTTGAAGATTCAGCTTTCTTGAGTATGCTTACCCAATATTTCCCAGCTCACCCCATATTTCCCAGAGTATTGTTGCTATTGCTTCTTTTCCTTGTTCTTCCTGACCTTGTAGGTTTGTTTAAAAAAGAAAAATCCTACAGTTTTTGAGAGTTTTCTGGAGGGAATGAAATTAAATACATGTGTTCAATCCACTATCTTGATCTGAAACTAATGAATTATAACCACAATGAAGTAGTTGCCTTACCTCCCTCATGTGATATTTCTCTTGATCTTCTGTTCATATTAGGTGTTATACTTGAAGAACCTTAGCCCTCAGGCAACCGAAAGAGATCTTGTCTCATTGTTCGCTCGATTCCAGGAGAAAAAAGGACCTCCAATTCAATTCAGAATGATGACTGGACGAATGAAGGGACAAGCTTTTATTACCTTTCCCAGTAAGTAACTTTATCTGGGTAATTACTCAGTTGTAGCATCGTCATTAGAGACTACTTATGCCATCTCTAATTTAAATACAGTCCTTTGACTTCTCCATAACACATGAAAAACATTTGCTTAAACAAGCACACGGGAAGAGGAGAAGAGAAGTAAGCAAAATACGAATTCAGTGTTCCTCTATCCTCACTTCTGGGCTTCCTCTCCACTACTGAGTGTGTGTGCATGACCACCTTACCCCATTGTACTCAATTTTCCTCAATCTTTGCACTTTCTTCTAACTTTATGAAAATTTACTTCACCTTTGAAAATTTTACTTTACCTTTGCTCACAATAGTATTTGTAGTCTAAGTTATAATTATATTACTTATTAATATATTGGTATTCTGATCAGAACACTTATACTTGCTTAATGTATAATTTAGGACTAAGAGACTGTAAGCTAATATGCTAGTTCACTAGTAATTCACAACTAGTGGATGATTTTTTTAAATTTTTTTGTTAAAATTTTATTTATTTATTTTTTTAGAGATGGGAAGGGAGGGAGAAAGAGAGGGAGAGAAACATCAAAGTGTGGTTGCATCTCACAGATCCCCTGCTGAGAACCTGGCCTGCAACTCAGGCATGTGCCCTGACTGGGAATCAAACCAACAACCCTTTGGTTTGCAGTCTGGCACTCAATCCACTGAGCCACACCAGCTAGGGCATATTCTTATTACTATTATTTACATCTTAACACATGATTTGAGTATCCTAATCCAAAGGGAACAAATAATATAGGAATTTTGGTTTCTCTGACAGACCGTACTATCTTTTTTTTCTTTTTTTTTGGCTGTAGGCTGGGTATGAACTGTACTTTTCATTATTCCTAAGATATCAGCCTAATAATCTATATACAGGCAAGTGATTTACACTTGAGCAGTTCCAAACTCCACTCTTCTCATGTAGTCTTGTACCATCTTTCCTATCTCATTGAAGGTTTGTGGATTATCTACACCAGTAATTTTCAGCCTTTTAAGTGTGAAGATTCTTTCTAAACTTAAAAAAAATCTTTTATGGACCCCACCTACTATGATCCTTTAATTGAAAATATATACATATAATAAAAAGGCTTTATAAACTAAGTATTTTCAAATGGATAACTGTTTTACTACTCATAGTAGCAGCCATCCACATTTGAAAATTTGTAGTACATATGTAAATTGTGACATAAATTGGTTCAGTGTAAAAATATTGCTTGTGTACTTTTGATTTCACAAACTTCGGACAATAATTCCATTCCTTCCTGATTTTCTACATCAAGGCTCTAGTACTCATAAGTTGAATACTCCTGCTGTACACTCTGTATTCTCACATCTCAAGTTTTCATATGCTTACAAGGATTAATCATTAGACTTATTTATCCCAATGAGGGTTCCCACAATCACTCTCCTATCAAAACATAAGAAGGAGCAAAATATCCTTAATACCATGATAACCTCTTTTATTTGTGTTGACCATTTTGAAAATGATTTCATTCTCACAATACCCATAATCTGTTATCTAAGATAGAGGTTTGTGTATTAGTAGTTATAACTTAGACTTCTTTAGCACACTATATTCTTGTTTCTTTACCTATATCTTTAAATTAGGAGGCACTCCCAAACATCTATTTTAAGTTTTTCTTGTCATTATAATTAGCCATTAGTTTAATCTTGCTGAGTTATACAAATTTGAGGTTACGGGAAAGATAATAAAATCAAATAGCTATATGGTCTTATACCCTACATTTAACTCCAAGATAAAAATAAATAAATAAATACATAAACTAAGCTTGGAATGGAATTGAATTATTAAATCCTGTGTAAATTGATATTTTTCTTTTTTTTTTAGATAAGGAGATAGCATGGCAAGCATTTCATCTAGTAAATGGATATAAACTTCATGGGAAAATATTGGTGATAGAATTTGGAAAGAACAAAAAGCAACAGTCAGATCTCCAAGCTGCCTCTCTCATATCATCTGCTACAGAAAGCACTACAGAAATGAGTGGTAGCTAGAAGATATATACATTGTGAGTCCCAGGAAGTCTTTCTGGCATCAGAATCTCTGATCTAGGATTTCTATATAGACAGCACTTTGTTTGGAATTGAAGAAGAGAAACTGAAGAAGAGAAAAATCTAGTTAAGATAATCCCTTTAGCTTTTAGAAAGAATTGGTAGAAAACATTTTTTATAATCAAAGACTGTATAGGTCAGACAAGATGCTGAGTCTGCAGTGTAGGGTACAAAGAATATAATTTTCATGGGATAAATTATAAAGGATTATTTCCAAGGATTTAACAAAATATTTATAGTTTATCTGTGGTCCTAAATATTTGTCCCTAGAGATAACATTCTTTCCAAGACTGCCTCCTATACACAGAACTAAAAAACTAAATACTGAAATACTTATTTATTAGAGCCCATTTGTCACTAATTGTATTCATGTAGTAAATAAATTACCAGGACCCCAGGCCTAGACATCAACAAATGCTGTTAAATGAGAACTATCAGCAGTAACAGTAGTTTCATAAATCAGTACGCATATCTAATTATACTTCCCATTAAGTTATCAGCGCATTCAGTAAGCCATATATTTTTCTAATGAAAGCATCTAGATGTAAATATTGATGTTCTCCTGGTCATTTATAGCTAACTACCATTGAGTAATCATTGAATTCAAAGCAATATGCATCAGATAAACATCTAATATATGTTAGGTATTAGGTATATGCATTTAAGAGGAACATACTAGCAAAAAATACTAAAGGAGAAATGGGTGGAAAGAGTTATCTAGAAGAGAGGAAGCCAGTCCCAAATACCCCAGTTGTTTTTTTATAGTTGCTGGAGAATAGAAAGACAAGGTATAGAGAAGATAGTACAAACTTTGGACTCAGACCTGTGTTTGAATTTCACAGCCACACTTATCACTCCATGACCTTGGCAAGCCATTAATCTGAACCTCTGATTTCTCATCTATAAAATGAGGAAAATAATACTATTCACCTTGTTGGGTTGTGAGAATTAAATGAGATGATATTATCCAGATTAAAGAGCAGGAAAAAAAAAAAAGAAGGAAAAACTAAACAGAGTATAGCACAATTAACCCTGCAGATGTCAAAGTCAAAAAAAAAAATACAGCATAGGTCTCGTGTGTGCAAGAGATACATTAATTACTAGTATGTGCTGAAATGTGAAAAAAAACAGCAGATTTGCATTTATTATACTTATATAATACAAGATTTTTATTTATTTTCCATTACAGTGTAGAAATTAAAGAAATATAAAAACGTAAAGAATAATTTTTCAAATAATAAAAATAATATTGCTAAAAATATAACCAAAAAAAGTATAACATTAATTAATGAGAATCTTCAATAGTTGGCTTTGCAAAATGTTTGTAACAGTCATTGCAAACAGTATTGCTATGCTCAAGGCAAAAATACTTTTCACAACACTTGCAAAAATATTTTGATAAGCTCCTTGTTTTGAATGCATAGCACCTAACACATCTTACGAAACACATTTTAACCAAACTGATGGCTTAAAGATTATGGTTTAACATTAGTCACATTTAAACATGCAGTTAGTCATGACCTTGAACCTCTCCACTGGATATGAGTAACGATATTTAAGAAAAGAGTTTGTATCTCTCAAATCAGCCACGATCTTTACAGGTTAAGTACTCCAACATACTTGTAATGGGAGTACCAGAAAAAAAGAGAAAGAAAGCAGAAAAAATTTCCTAACAAGTAAAGGCTGTAAACATCCAAAATTTCATGAGAAACATTATCTACTCATCCAAGAATTTCAGGGAACCCCAAGTACGGTAAACTGGAAGAAATCCACAGGTACGTTATAATAAAAATGCTAAAACAAAGACAAAGTTTGGAAGCAGTATGAGAAAAAGGAACTATCACTCTCAACAGAACCCTAATAAGGTTAATAGCTGGCTTCTCATCAGAAATAATGGATATGGCAGTGGGATAACATATTCATAGGGCTCAAAGAGAAAAAAAAAACTGTCAATATAGAATCCTACATCCAATAAAACTAATTTTCAAAAATGAAGATTAAATAAAGACATCCCCACACAATCAAATCTACACATATGAAAATATAACATGGGTGAAGTTAATTATATAATTATAAATGTCAGTCTAAATGCATTTTCCTAATTATTTTAATTGATTAAAAATCAGTTTTATAAAACAGTATGTATATAGTTGCACTTTCGGTCCAATAACATGAAACTGTAATATATTTGCCAATAACAGGACAAAGGAGGTGGGTGGAAGGAAAACTTAAAGTGACTCCAGGTGATAACTCAAATATACTGAAACAATTGAAGAAAACAAAAAATGGGAAATAAGGTTAATATTAAAAAGCTATAAATATATACTTGCTCTTCTCTTGCCTTCTTTAAAAGACAAAATTATGTTAAATTATTACAATGTATTGTTGGGTTTATAACATGTAGAAATATATAACAATAATGTAAAGTAGTAGAGAAACGAATAGGTTTCTATAGGAATAAAGTTTTTATATCTCATTGGAATTATGATATATTTGAAGCCAATTCAGTTAAGATGTTCACGGTAAAGCTTTAGAGCAATCACTAAGAAATAACTGAAAATACATAGTGAAAATATTATTAAACAAATTTAAGTGTTGCATTATAAAAATTTCAATGTAAAGACATATAAAAGGAGAAATGGAGAAACAAAAACAAGAAAAACTTGAGACGTATGGAAAACAAACAATGGTAAAATGGCCATCTTAAATACACCTATATGAATAATAACAATGAATGTGAATGGATTAAACAATGCAATCAAAAGGCAGAGATTGTCAGACTGGGGGGAAAACAATTTACCTCTATGCTATTTATCAGAGTCATACTTTAAATTAAAGGCGCAGACAGATCAAAGGTAAAAAGAGAGAAAGAAATATCAGGCAAATGGCAACTATAAGAAGCTGGAGTGGCCATACTAATAACATCACACAAAATGACTTTAAAACAAAGATTGTCGCTAGAGATAGAGAGTGACATCTTATAATGATAAAAGAATCAATGCGCAAGAAAGAAAAATTATAAATACATATGCTCAACAACAAAGCATCAAAATACGTGAAGCAAAACTGAACTGAATAAAGGAAGAAATATTCAAGTCTACAATAAGAGTTGGGGAATTTAATATCCCATTTTCAATAATAGAATAACTAGACAGAAGATAACCAATGACCTAAAGGATTCGAAAAATGCTATAAATCATGAAGACCTTAAAGAGAAATCTCTTCACACAGCAAGAGCAGAATACACACTCTTCTGCAGTGCACATGATGTTTCTTCAGGAAATACAATAAATTTACTCAAGTATACACTCAAATCTAAGTGGACTGAAGTCATGCAAACTATTTTCTCTGATTACATGGAGTAAAACTAGAAATCAATAACAGAAAGTTGGAAAACTCACAAATGTGAATTAAACATGCCTTTAAGTGACCAATGGGTTAAAGAAGATACCACCAAGGAAATAAGGAAATCTTTTTAGGTGAATGAAAAGACACAACATACCAAGACTTACAGGATACACCTAAAGCAATACTTAGAAAATTTTAAGTACAAATGCCTATGTTTTTAAAAAGACCACATATCAGTAACCTCACTTTATACCCTTAAGACACTGGAAAAAGAGGCACAAACTAAACCTAGAGCAAGCAGAAGGAAGAAAAAAATTAATAAATGATGTGAAGAATAACAAAACAGTAATGTCAATGAAACAAAATTGGGTCTATAAAAAGCTCTACGACAGTGACAAACTTTTTGCTGGACTGACCAGGAAAATAATGAAAACCCAAATTACTAGACTCAGAAATAAAGGAGGGACAACCTTATAGAAATAAAAAGGATTATGAAGGAACACTGAATAATTGTATGCCAAGAAATATTATACACAAACCACTGAAACCAATGGAAAAAATCTGAAAAGACCTGTAACAAGAGATTAATTCGTAATTTTTTAAAAAATACCCACCCACAAGGAAAAGCCCAGGCTCAAGTAGCTTCTCAGGTGAATTCTAGTAAACATTAAAGAAGAATTAATACAGATTCTTCACAAATTCTTCCAAAACCTAAGAGGAACACTTAGTTTTTGGAACACTTCTGATATATGCTACAATGTGTAAAAAACCTGAAAATACAATAAATGAAATAGCAATCACAAAAGACTATGTATTATATGATTCCATTTATATAAAATATCTAGAATTGGCAAATACAGAAACAGTGGATTAATGATTGCTTAGGACTGGGGGTGATACCGGAAGAGTATGAGATTTCTTTAGAGGTTGATGAAAATGTTATAAAATGGACTGTGGTCATGATTGTACAACCCTGAATATTCTACAACCAACTTTAAATGGGTAACTTTTATGGTGTTTGAATTATATCTCAAATTCACAAAAAGAACTGAACGCAACCCAAATGTCCATCAGTAGGAGAATGGATGGATAGATAATGGAATATCCATTTAGTGCAATACTGTATACCCATTAAAATAATGGGATATATGTATGAATAAAATCTGAACTGTTTGGTGTCCAGGATTTCATATTAAGTTAAAAAGCAAGAGATACGCACAGTTGACCCTTAAACAACATGGATTTCAACTATGCAGGTCCATTTATACATGGATTTTTTTTTCAATAAATACCTGTAATGTTTTTGATCTGTGGTTGGGAGTCTGTAATGGAAACAGAGGGCTGACTGCATTGATCATTTTATATACAGGACTTGAGCATCCATGGATTTTAGTATTTACAGGGGATGCTGGAACCAATCCTTCATGAATACCAAGGGACAACTAAGTTTTAGGGGAGTCAAAAGTCATATGTGGATTTCTAACTGTGGGATGTTGGTGCCCCCAACTCCCTCATTGTTCAAAGGTCAACTGTGTAATATGAATACATTTTTGTAAACAAAAACATTTGTATATATATGATATATGAATATATTTCTAAATAAATTTAGGAGAAATCTGGGAAATATACATTCCAAATTCTAAGCCTTTTAGAGTTGGGATTGGATGGGCTTAAATTTTTAAAGTCATGTAGTTTGAAGTGAATTTTTTACTTCAGCATTTTCTTTAAATACTCGGCCAATGACAGCTCCCAGAATATGTGTTAAACCTGCTCTGAGGGTATCACCTAACTATACTCAGGACAAACTCCTATTCTTTTGATATACTGCTCACTTAGGATTAAGTCTCCAATTTTAAATATAGTTTAATGGACAAGAAGTTATCTTGTTATAACCTCTTGCACATGCTACCCAGGGGCATACTTCTAACCTAGACTTCTCAAAAGGAATTTCTTCCTGCTGAGTGGAAAACCTCACATCTTCCCTCTCGTAGACCTACGACCACCAACAACAGAGGAAAATTAAAATGAATGATGACCTTCAACTGGTGCATAGATAAACTAAACTGTAAAATATCCATGGAATCCTATTCAGCAATAAAAACTATGATGAACAATGACACATGCATCAACTTGAGTGAATCTTAAATGCATTTTGGTAAGCAAAAGAAGGCAAATTCAAAATGCTACTTACAGTTTGATTCTGCATATATGATATTCTGAAAAACAAAACTATAGGAACAGAACAAATAAGTGGATGTCAAGGGTTAAAAATGGGAAACTGATGACAAAATGGTAGCACAGGAATTTGTCTTAATAGAATTTCTGTATCTTGATTATAGTTACCTGAGTGTATGCGTTTGTCAAAACTATAATTGTACACCAAAATAGACTAATTTTACTGTATGTGAATTTTCAAATAAATGTAATTTTTAATGGAGGAAAGAAAAAGTTTCTCAAAATCATGTATATGAAGTAGTGTTTCTATTCTGTGGTCTTTTGATTATGGGAGACTTAAAGCCACTTGGCTATCCTTATTTTCTGCCCAGAGGTCAGCAGAAATTGTCAGTTAAAATCATCCTATATACACATACACACACAAACCTACCATTAAAAATATCAGTAGGAACAGGAAAATAATTTGGTACACATGAGATCATTTTCTTAACATAAAATGTATATAATTTCTTAATATATTAAAGTCAATAATCCAATTAGAAATAGGTAAACGTTTATAGAAACTGAAATGTAAATGACTGATAAGCTGAGAAAAATGCTCAGAGTAGTAATACACATTAGGACAATGAGCTCTCTTAAAAGTCACAAAAATAGTAAAAGAGTTTCCATATACCCTTTGCCCAATTTCCCCTAATGTTAGCATCCTGCATAACTACAATTACCAAAACCAGGAAAATAATATTGATACTGTACTGTTAACTGTTTTACAGAACTTCTTTGATTTTTCCATTTGTCCCACCAGTGTTCTTTTCTAAAACTAGGGTTCTTTAATTTTTTTAAGTTTTTTTAATTACACTTTACATTCAGTATTATTTTGTATTTGTTTCAAGTGTACAGCATAGTGGTTAGATCCTTTTAGGATCAAATTCAGGTTCTCTGTCTTTGATTACCTTGGCAATTTTGAAGAGTACTGGTTTGTTATTTTGTATAATACCCAAAATTGGGATTAGTCTGATGCTTTCCTGTAATTAGATTATGGTTATGCATTTTTTGGTAAAAATACCACAGGAGTGATGTCCTTAGTGCATTATATCAGGAGGTACTTGCTTATATGTCTTAATACTGGTGATGCTAACCTTGGCTATCTCTTGGTTAAGGTAGTGTCTGCTATACCTCTTCACTGTAGGAAGATACATTGAGACTATTCAAATATTCTGTTTCTTATCATACTTTTCCCCACTAATTTTAGCATTCATCAATGGTTCCTGATTCTGACAGTTACTACTGTGGTGTTTACCTATTGGTGATTTTCTATTTCTTTCATTTCTCCTATGTTAACTGAAATTCTGTAGGGAATATATCCCACCTACCCATTTATTTACTCATTTACTTATATCAGTGTGGACTAATATATGTTTATTCTATGACTTATAACCTAATTTCATCATTATTTTGTTGCTCAAATTGTTCCACCTTTGCCCTTTAGGAGATTCTATATAATTTTGATGTTTTTATTTTTGTCTGCTTCCTTATTTTCTCACAGCACAAGGTCTTCCTGCATCATCTTAAATTTTCTCTACCCCAGTGCTGGAATCAACCATTCTATGTGTAGCCCTAGTTCTTTTTATTGGAAAAAAATGGTATTTACAAACCAAGATCTGGGCACTAGGTGTTATCTTTTTATAACATGTCAGAATGTCAAATATGAAAGTTGATAACACCAAATGTTTCCAAAGGTATGGAAAATAGACACTCAGACATATTGGGTGGGAGTATGAATAAGTATAACCTTTTGGGAGAACAATTTGGCAATATCTATTAAAATTTTAATTGTAAAGTCTGCAAAATCTACTTCCAGAAATCTATTATACAGAAATACTTATACTCAAAGAAATATACACAGGAATATTCATTACAACATTGTAATAGCAAAAGCCTGGAAACAAAAGTTCATCAGTAGGGGCTGGTTAGTTAAGTAAATTGTGGTACAACCGTACAATGAAAGACATTCACATTAAAAGAATAAGGCATTGTGACAGCATCAATGTACCTGGTGAGCATTATGCTAAGTAAAATAAGTCAGTCAGAGAAAGACAAGTATCAAAGAAGGTCTGCCCAGAAGATATGCAGCCATGTAATATGACAAATAGAGACATTTATTGAAGAAGATAAAAGAAACATTGTACATAAGACAATGATGACTCAGTCTCCTTGAAAGTGTCTTGGGAACCCACACAGTCCTCCCAATCACCATCAGCTGCCCTGTTGTATTTCCCTAAATTTCATCGATGGTCTGAAAGCTCATCCCTTTCAAAGGTGATTTTTGTTTTAGGAAAAGCCAGAATTTGCAGGCTGCCTAGTCTGGACTGTAGTGGGACTGAGTCACCTGGGTGATTTGAGGTTTCACCAAAAGACTGCATAAGATGTTATGCATGAGCAGGTGCATTGTCATGATGAAGCTGCCAATCACCAGCTGAGCATAGCTGCGATATTCTGAGTCATCCAAATCATTTCCACGGAGGAATGTTCAAGCTTAACCCAAAATTTGATGCAAATTTCTTGTTCTAATTGCTCAATCATTTTGATTGTCTTTTTTCTTTTTTTTTTTCATGCTTGCACCCATTTTATTAGTGAAGAATTATAGATGTAGAAGTGTTTAAAAACAAATCAGCAGGTATACAGACTTACCCACATTTATAAATCAAGTAAGGTTCCAGAAGGAATTCAAGTCCAGGCCTATGTAAAGTAACACTGCTTCCATCTCATCCTCCACTCAATGAGTAGTTGCTAAAAACAGCAGGATATTTTCTCAAGCACTTTCCAATAGAATAGTGGAGAATGTCTTAGGGATTGCCCACAAAAGCCATGGTAGAATGAAGTTTTATTTAGAGTAAGCAAATTAGGCCAATTCTACAAGTTTAGTGAAACTATAGTAGGGAAAAGGCAAACTCAGACAATACTATCTAGGAGCTTGAGTCACAGGACAATTTTAAAAATGATTGTGTACCATAAACAAGAAGATTGCTCAGTCATTTTGAATGCAACAGCCACACAGTACACATGCTCACTCAACGGTGTCTACCGCGCCCATTGACTAGTACAGTGAAGTCATCATTGTTCACACGTGTGCATTCCAGTCTACTCTCCTGGGCTACCAGGTTACACTGATGTCGTGTACACCATTCTTACTATATTAACAATGACTGGACTTTTTCTAGACAGTCTTGTATGATTTCACTCATATGTGGAATTTAATTTAAAAAATTAACAAAATAGAAACATTCATAGATAGAGAGTAGGCTGGCAGCTGTGAGATGAGAGGAAAGTTACAGGGCTGAAGGAAAAACGTGAAAAAATTAAGAAAAACCCTTATATAAAGACAACAGTATCATGATTACCAGAGCAAAAAGGGTTGGGGGGAATTAGGAGAGGATAAAGGGATAAATGGTAATGGGAGGAGACTTGACTTGGGATGGTGAACACACAGGTGATCTGTTATAATATTGTGCACTTGATACCTATATAATTTTATTAACCAATGTCACCCCAATACACTAAAAAAAAAAAGAAATGGGACAGACCTCTAGATATTGATGAGGACCTTGCTTCATATTTCACTGAGAAAATAAAAGCAATCAAATGAGAACTTCATTTTTTTATCACCAAATCTATCTATTTACATTTGTGCCTACTTTCTCCCTTCCTCTATTTACCATACACTTCATGAGTGGTTAAGGGTATGGGATCTAATGTCATATTCTCAGTGTTCAAATCCTGACTCTACCATTTACTAGCTGTATGAACTTGAGTAAGTTATTTAAACTTGCTATCCCTTGAGGGTTTGGGTTTTTTTTTTTTCTTTTCTTTTCATTTTTAATGTGAATTAGGGCAATAATAGTACTTCCCTCACAACCCCTCATGGGATTGTTGTGAGGATTAAATGAATACACATAAGGTATTTTGGATATTACCTGGTACTTAGTAAGAGCTTGCTAGATGTTAGATTATTATTATAATGGATGAAGTATCCTTTCTCCTATCAAAGGCCATCCACTTAATTTGTGCTTTGGATTCCAGTCCCCTGATTTCTCAGAGGCGGAGCATATGCAGTTGTACTCTCCATCACAATCTGTCATTTCTATCAGCACATAAACATATTCTAGAATATGTTTATTCCCATCTATTTAAAAAAAATCATTACCTTACATTCTCATCAAGCTATTGCTCCATTTATTCACAGAAAAGAAAAATTCTTAAAGTTCTCTATTCTCATTCTCTCCACTTCTAAATCTGCTTCAATAAGGCACTGTCTTCACAAGGTCTTTGATAATAACTCCCCACCCCCACCTTGCCAAAGCAATGGTAATTTCTCTGTCCTCATGTCTCAACTGCTCAGCTACATTCAATGTAGTTTACCAGTCTTTTTTTTTCTTTCTAAAAACCGTCTATTCTCTTGACTTTTGTACCACCATAATTTTGCTTTTTTTTCCTCCTTCACAGATAAATTCTTAATCTACTTTATGGCTTCTTCCCTGATTCTTTACATGTTATAGTACCGTAGGGCTCCCTCCCTAGTCTGTCTTTTTTCTGACTTTACTATATTTCTTAAAGCTCTCATCTAGTTTCATGACTTTACTATCTATAAATTTATGACTACTAAATCTACTGTTGATTTCCAATTCAGACTTTTCTATTGAGCTCCAGATTCCTAAATCCAATTGACTTCCTAACAGGGCCCCTGAATGTTTAAATCCATCTCAAATGAAATATGTTCAAAATAGAAGACTTTAATATTTACTTCCACAAACTGATCATTTTTCTAGTCTTCCCTCATCAGCAAATGGCACCACCATACTATTTCTAGTTGTTCTTAGTTAATCACTATCTCTCACTTTCCACATATATCTATATACATATATATGTATCTAATATCTATATGTATATGTAGATATACATCTATAGATATAGATATCTATGTCCATGGGGATATATCTATACCTATAGATATCATATATCTATAACCAGTCCTACAGATTACCTAGTGGTAATCTCCAAATATATACCAGGAATTAACCATTTTTTCCAACTTTACTACTAATCCAATCTATCCTAGAACAATCCATAATTGGATTGACTACTACATAAACCTCCTAATGTACTTTCTTTCACTATTCCCTCTTTACAATCCAATTTCCACAGAGCAAAGAATTTTTTTTAATTTTTTTATTGTTCAAATACATTTGTCTCCATTTCCCAGCCACCACTTTTCCCTGCCATACCCACACCCACATCCCACCCTCAATCCTTCCCCATTTTGGCTTTGTCCATGGATCCTTTATACATGTTTCTTTACATGACCCTGCTTCTTTTACCCATTACCCACTTCCCTCTTCCCCTCTCATTACTGTCAAATTGTTTTTTCTTTCAATATTGCTGTTTATATTTCTCTGGCTTGTTTGTTTTGTTTATTAGGTTCCACTTAGATTTGAGATCATATGGTATTTGTCTTACACCCCCTGGCTTATTTCGCTTAGCATACTGTTCACCAGTTCCATCCATGCTGTTGCAGGGTAGTATCTCTTTCTGCTGTGTAGTATTCCATTGTGTAAATGTACCATACTTTTTAGATCCACTCATTTATTGTTGGGCACTTAGATTGCTTCCAGCACTTGGCTATTGTAAATTGTGCTGCTATGAACATTGGGGTGCATAGGTTCTTTTGAATTGGTGTTTTGGAATTCTTAGAGTATAATCTCAGCAGTGGAATTGCTGGGTCAAAAGGCAGTTCCATTTTTAGCTTTTGGAAGAAATTCCAAACTCTTTTCCACAGAGGCTGCACCAGTTTGCATTCCCACCAACAGCGTGCTAGAGTTCCTTTTTCTCCACAACCTACCCAGCATTGGTTTTTTGTTGATTTGTATATGATGGCCGTTCTGACCGGGCTGAAGTGGTATCTCATTGAGTTTTTAATTGGCATTTCTCTGATGTCTAGTGATGCTGAGCATCCTTTCATATGTCTCTGGGCCCTGTGTATGTCCTTCTCGGAGAAGTGTCTGTTCAAGTCCTTTGCCCATTTTTTAATTGGGCTGTTTTTCTTCCTGGAGTGGAGTCATGTGAGTTCTTTATACATTTTGGAGATCAAACCCTTGTCCAAGGTATCAATGGCAAATATGTTTTCCCATACAGCTGGTTCCTTTTTCATTTTGCTGATGTTTTCTGTAGCCATGCAGAGCTTCTTATTTTGATGAAGTCCCATTTGTTTATTCTTTTCTTTATGTCCCTTGCTTTAGGGGACCTATCGGTGAAAATATTGGTGCATGGAATGTCTGAGAGTTTCCTGCCTATGTCCTCCTCTAGGACTTTTATGGTGTCATGAATTATATTTAAGTCTTTTTCCCATCTTGAGTTTATTTTTCTGTATGGCGTAAGTTGGTGGTCAAATTTCATTTTTCTTTGAATGTATCTGTCCAGCTCTCCCAACATCATTTTTACTCCATTTTATGTTTATTCTTCCTTTGTCGAATATTATTTGAACATAGGGACATGGGTTTATTTATGAGCTCTCTATTCTGTTTCATTGATCTATGTGTCTGTTCTTATGCCAGTACCAGATTCTTTTGATTAGAATGACCTTGTAATACAGCTTGATGTCAAGTATTGTAATCCCTCCTACTTTGTTCTTCTTTCTCAAAATTGTTGTGGCCATTCTGGGTCCTTTATGGTTCCATATACATTTTTGAAATGTTTGTTCTATATATCTGAAATATATCATTGGTATTTGAATAGAGATTGCATTGAATCTATGAATGCTTTGGGTAGTATGGACATTTTGATAATGTTAATTCTTCCAATCCATGAACACAATATATACTTCCATTTATTTGTGTCTTTCTTAATTTCTTTCTTCTGTGTTGTGTAGTTTTCTGAGTACAGGTCTTTCACCTCCTTGGTTAAGTTTATTTCTAGGTACTTTATTTTTCTTGTTGCTATAGCAAATGGGATTTTTTTCCCTGATTTCTAATTCTGACAGTTCATTGTTGGTGTACAAAAATGCCTTCAGTTTCTGAGTATTGAATTTGTATCCTGCTGTTTTGCCATATTCACTTATTAGGTCAAGTAGTTTTTTGTGGAGTCTATAGGGTTTTCTATGTATATTATCACATCATCTGCAAACAATCACAGTTTTACTTCCTCCTTTCCAATTTGGATGCCTTTTATTTCTCTTTCTTTTCTGATTGCTGTGGCTAGGACTTCCAATACTATGTTGAATAGAAGTGGTCAAAGTAGAAAACCTTGTCTTGTTCCTGGTCTTAGTAGGAGAACTTTTAGTTTTTGCCCATTGAGTATGATGTTGGCTGTAGGTTTTTCATATATGGTCTTTATTATGTTGAGGTATGCCCCCTTTACTCCCACTTTGCTCAGAATTTTTATCATAAATGGGTGTTGTACCTTACCAAATGCCTTTAACTCATCTATTGATATGATCATGTGATTTTTGTCTATTTCTTAAATGTGATGTATTACGTTTATTGATTTGTGAGTATTGAACCATCCTTACATCCCTGGGGTGAATACCACTTGATCATGGTGGATGACCTTTTTAATGTATTGCTGGAAGCGGTTTGCCAATATTTTGTTGAGAATTTTTGCTTCTATGTTCATCAGTAATATTGGCCTGTAGCTTTCTTTCCTTGTTGTGTCTTTATCTGACTTTGGGATTAGGATGATGCTGGGCTCATAATAAGGGTTTGGGAGTCTTCCCTCTTCTTGGATTTTTTGGAAGTGGAGGGAAGGCCAGGGGTTAGGAGTTCCTTAAATGTTTTGTAAAGTTCTCCAGTGAAACCATCCAGTTCTGGGATTTTGTGTTCTGGGAGTTTTTTTATTACTGCTTCAATATCACCAACAGTTATTGGTCTATTCAGGCTTTGTGCTTTTTCTTCATTCAGTGTTGGAAGGTTATATTTTTCTAGAAATTTGCCCATTTCACCCAGGTTTTCAAATTTCTTCGCATATAGTTGTTTTAGTAATTTCTTACAATCCTCTGCATTTTTGTGATATCAGTTGCAATTTCCCCTCTTTCATTTCTGATATTATTTATTCGGGACCTCTCCCTTTTTTCTTGATGAGTATGCTTAAAGGCTTGTTGATTTTGTTTATCTTTCCAATGAACCAGCTCCTGGATTTATTGATCCTTAGAATTGTTCTTTTTGTCTCTATGCCATTCAATTCAGCTCTGATCTTGATTATTTCCTTCCTTCTACTTGCTCTGGGCTGTTTTTTGTTGTTTCTCCCGTTGTTGTAGCTGGAAGGTTAGGTCATTTATTTGAAATGCTTCTATCTTTTTTTAGGTAGGCCTGTATTGCTATGAACTTCCATCTCGGGACTACCTTCACTGTGTCCCATAACTTTATTTCCAGAAACTTTTTGATTTCTTCATTGATCTCATTACTGACCTATTCATTTTTAATAGCGTGCTGTTCAGTCTCCATGAGTTTGAATGTTTTTGAGTTTTTTCCTTGAGGTGGTTTCTAGTTTCAAGCCTTGTGATCTGAGAAAATGCTTGTTATGATTTCAATTTTCTTGAATTTCTTGAGGGTTGTTTTTTATCCTATCATGTGGTCTATCCTTGAGAATGTTCCATGTGTATTTGAAAAGGATGTGTATATCTTGCCTCCCTGGAATGAAAGGTTCTATATAGCTATGTAGTAATGAAAATATCACAAATCATGGAGAAGACCACGGTGGATTTTGTCTCTGTAACCTCCAGTATTTACCACTATTTTTTCTTTCTGGATCCATCTCTGATGATATCAGATGTTGACCCATCTAACCTTAGGCAGACTGCTTGGAAACTACTGTCTGTGATTGTCTTCTTCAGTTGTTAATCTAGTCACTCTGCACTCAGCAATCAGACTTAGGCACCACAGGGTGGGGCAGAGTTCCTCCTGGGGCCAGGACTCTGATGCTGCTCCTGCTCAGGGGAGTGGTATTCCTGAGCCAGACATCTGCTGCCCCATGGGGGAGGAGTCAGCAACAAGATCTTGCTGGCTACTCTCTCCATTCTCTCCCCAAAGCCTCCATCTCCAGTCTCTCCTCAGTATCTCTAATCTGCTCTGCGCCCACTTTATCCAGAGATCTATTATCTGTGCTGCTACTCTGTACTCAGCAGTCAGGCTTAAGCACCACAGGGCCAGGTCAGAGTCTCTCCTTGGTGGGGGGGGGGGCATTGTTTTTTCTCCTTCTGTTGTCGCTCAGGGAAGTG
Organism: Pteronotus mesoamericanus; assembly: GCF_021234165.1. NCBI lineage: Eukaryota > Metazoa > Chordata > Mammalia > Chiroptera > Mormoopidae > Pteronotus > Pteronotus mesoamericanus. The sequence goes on along the minus strand of NW_026555144.1, from coordinate 3,122,583 downwards.
GTCTGCATGAGCAACATGGCTGCTGCCATATTGGGGATGAGTCAGCACCGGGATCTTGCTGGGTATTCTACTGGTTCTCTCCCCATAGCCTCCTTCCCCAGTCTCTCCTCAGGTGTGTCTAGCCCACTCTGGGCTTTGCTGAAGCCCAGGGTAAGTGACTGTAAATAAAAATTTATGCATTGGCCCTTTAAATGTCTTTTTGTGTCTCTAGCCTCACTTCTCTGGCAGAGAACAGCCCTGCCGCTTTTCGCACCTGGCTGTTATCTATGTACTTTTTGGGCTTTTTGGCTGTATGGTGGAGATCCCTGCTTATGGTTTATACCCCACTCTTCTCAGGGAGTTCCAGTTGGCCATTTAAGTATCCATGTGGTGCTGCTGCCTGTAGGTGCCCAGCAAGCCTTCAAGTCTCCACCATACTCCTTACCAATCAGTTTGTGCTAAAGCTGATTCTTCTGTCTATCCGAGGTTATAAGGCTCTCTCACTATTGTTCAGTTGTATGTTCTGCGTGATTTCTCCACATTTTAGTTGTATTTCCATATTGGTCCTGGGAGGAGGTCATTGTGATTTCCATTCACTCCTCTGCCATCTTGGAAGCAGAATGTTTTAAAAATACAAATTTTCTCCCTGGCTAGTATGGCTCAGTGGAATGAGTGCTGGCCTGCAAACCACAGGGTTGCCCATTTGATTCTCAGTCAGAGCATATGGTTGGGTTTTGGGCCAGATCCCCAATATGAGGCAAGCAAGAGGCAACCACACATTGATATGTCTCCCTCTCCCCTTCCCTTCTCTCTAAAAATAAGTAAAATCTTTAAATATATATATTTTTAATATATGTATATATATTCCTGTAACTAAGTGGCTCAAAACCCTTTAATAACTTTCCATATTAATTACACAAAAAAGCAAACTCCTTAGAGTGCTGTCACTGAAAATGGAGAAGTGGGGAAAGTCAAGGGTTTCTCTGTCCATTAATGCAATGTTTAAGCTGGAAAAACCTGTCAGAGTCAACTTTGTTGGAACTCTGAAATCCAGTTTAAAAAAACTTAGAACAACCAGCTCTGTGCTTGATGAAAGAAAAAAAAAAAAGGCTGCTGAGTGTCAGTATGAGTGTTATAGCATACTCTCCTACCTACCATCCCCCAATCTACAGCTCAGTGACAGTCATGAAATGGCCAGCTTAGTGGTGCCAAGTGGAGCAATACAGACTTGTTCTCAAAGAGTTATGGTGTTGTGTTTGACCTGCCTGGTTGCCCTAAGGGATCAGTTCAGAGACTTGACTGTGTTTTCCTCTCCTACACCAAACTTGTCTCAAGATTGAAGTCACCTCCTGGGTAGCTATTTTTCCTTTTTTTATTGTGGTAAAGTACACATAACATAAAATTTATCATCTTAACCATTTTTAAGTGTATTGTTAAGTGGTATTAAGTATATTCATATTGTTGTGGGACCTTCAGTACCATCAATGTCCAGAGCTCTTTATTTTGCAAGACTGACTCTATAAACTATAATTATTAATACTTCTCTCCATCCAGTCCCTAGGAGACACCAACCTACCTTCCATCTGTATGAATTTGACTACTCTAAGTACCTCATATAAGTGGAATCATACAGTATTTAACTTTTTGTGACTGGCTTATTTCATTTAGCATAATGTCCCCAAGATTCATCCATTTTTTTAGCATATGTCAGAATCCCCTTCCTTTCTAAAGACTGAATAAAATTCCACTGTACGTGTGTACCATATTATATGTATCCATTCATCCATCAATGGGTACTTGCATTGCTTCCATGTTTTAGCTATTGTAAATAAGACTGCTCTGAACATGAGTGTGCAAATATCTCTTACAGGAACTGCTTGAAATTTTGGTGGCACTCCAAAAAGAGGAATGGCAAGAATTATATGGTAACACATTTTTACTCTTTGAGAAACCAACAAAATGTTTTCTACTGTGACTATACCATTCTACCTTTCCACCAACATTATACTATGGTTGCAGTTTCTCTACTTCCTTGACAATATTTTTTTTTCCTTTTTCCTCTCTTTTTTAAAAATAGAAACCAACATAATGGGTGTGAGAGATGGCATCTAACTGTGATTTTTTGTGTTGGGTGGCAATTTTTTAAAGTATTTAAAACCATTTAGTAGCTGCAGGTATTTGAGGTAAAGGTGAACAGACAGTACAATCAGCACACAAACTGAAAAGACTGGGAAGAGGCTTGCAAAGGAGATGTAAGAGGGAAATAATAACTTTGAAAACCTTCTGCAAATATTGAGGGATCTATAAGAATATGTGCAGGGCTAAAGAGATGCTCAGAAAAGACTTCAGACACCCTAAGTTTTCACCTCTGTATGATATTTAGCCTTCATGCAAATGGGAAATAAAAGCTAACGCAGAATTGTAAATGTGCTAAGCATTGAAGAAGTATCTTGACTTTGAGCCAATATACAAAGATTAGTATTTTTGTTTTATTTATTTATATTTTTGCTCAAGGTTTATAGGAGGCAAAGTCTGGATAGAGAAAGGTCCTTTACCAAAAGGGAAAGTTCTGTTTTCAAATTTTTCCTCTTGGGACTTTTAGTTAGAACTGAATAGAACTATATAGGCAAAATTGAGTACCAATCTAGTTCAATTCCTAATTGGTTTGAAATTATTAGCTTCTTACTAATTTTCCTGACAAAGGGAAGCCCATTACCTCTCTGGGAGGAAAAAAAATATCGGCATCATACTCTGTGATCACATTATATACAATGTTCAGCATGCAAAAAATCATGAGACATAAAATAAAACAGGAAAATTGAAGCTATAAACAAAAGGATAAACAGTCAATAGAACACCTTCTGTTGATCCAGATGCTGAATGTAGTCATACATGCTACAGTGTGGTTATACCTCAAAACATATGCTAATTAAAAGAAGCCTGGCACAAAAGGTCACATACTGTTTGATTATACTTGTGAAATATCCAGAATAAATAAAGCCACAGAGATAGAAAAAAAATTGGTGGTTGCCAGTGTCTAGGAGGTGGGGACAATAGGCAGTGACTGATTAATAAGTATAGAGTTTTCTTTTGGGGTGATGAACATATTTTGAATTAAGTGGTTGTTGCACAACATGGTGAATGTATTAAGTGCCTCTGAAGTTTACTCTTTAAAGCGATTAATTTGATGTTTGAGGTACCTATGCATGTCATAGTTCAACTTCTGAACCAAGATTAAAGGGAAAAACCTAAAAGCAGCAAGAGGGTAAAAAAGGCAAAATGTCTTCACAGAAGCAAAAATAAGACTAACAACATACCCTTCAACACAATATACTTCATGGATACTAGGATATAGTATAATCACACCTATAAAATACTATGAAGGAAAACTTCCACTCTAATTTTATGCTCAAGGAAATGTTCCTCAAACATGAAGTGGAGGGAAGATCCAAGATGACTGCAAGTAGCTGGGCGCTCCATCCACTTGCTCCCAGACCCAGACTGGTCTTGCAGCCTAACCACAGAGTATTCAACTCAAAAATCCAGCAGAGAATGAGTGAGAGTGAGAGTAAGTGAGCACTTACACAGATGAGAACATGGGGAGTGCACAGGAGAAGGCAAGAATCTGCCAGCCTGTAGGGCACCCAGGAGTGGGTGACCCAGCTTCCCAAAAGAGCAACTGCTGCCACTGTCTAGGAGGTGGGGACAATAGGCAGTGACTGATTAATAAGTATAGAGTTTTCCCAAAACAGCACTTTTGGTGGCACAGAGCCAGGGCAGCTGCGGATTGGCACAGGAGCTGTGAGCACCAGTGGAGGAGAGATGGCCAGAGAGGTGCCCGCTCCAGAAACAGCACAGCAGGAGCAGGACCACCCAAGGAGAAAAGTCTGGAGAGAATGGGGACAACACCCCATCATCACCCTGTGTTATAGTATAGCTGTGGGGCTCTTCCCAACGCCATCTGGGAAAGATCCAAGGAGAAACTTTATCTAAAACTGTTGGAGCTTCTGACAAGCAGTGTCCAGCCCTGACTGTGAGACTCTGTGATTTTGGGGGAGAGGGAAATTGAGGAGAACGGGCCCCCAGGGCTTGGTGCTGTAGCACATGGGCCATACAGAAACTCTTTTAAAAGGGTAGCAGAGGCAAGACCCAAGAATGCACAGGGACCCGGGGCTTGCACACACCTGCAGCGGATCTGCTAACAGAGAACTCAGAGGGACAGAGTCACACGGAAGGGTCTGTGGGTCCCATGCCATATGGCTTTCCTGTTTAGAGTGGATAATTTTGGCCTTATCCTCCTGTGAGAGAGCAGCACACTGGGGGGCTGGAAGACCAAAAGCTGAACGGCTGAGATTTGCTGCAGCCAGCCAGATTCCCTCACAGACAGGCAAACCCAACCCCCACCTGTGGGATTACAGGCTCTGCAGATCAGTGAGGCCAGGCTCAGGAGCATCCTGCTAGGCATATTCCCTCAGGGGAAAGAAGGAAAAGCTCTGAAAGGGCCTTTTACCAGACACGACAAGCTGCATTTATCCTAGGTCCCTGATCTACTAAACCCAGTAGAGCAGAGAGAATAGAGACAGGAATAACAGGGCGGGCTTAGAGCCTCATTGAGCCTCAGTGTCCAGACAGAGCTACTGCCTGGACCAAGCAGGAAAGAGCTGCCCCTTTTACATTGATTGAGCCCTTACAGGAAATGGTCAGCAAATTCACCAGAAGCCATACATTATAGGAAAGAACCTGGGACAGACCAAACCATGTGGCATGGGGATGAGGAAACACTCCCACCAACTTCCCTGAAGACTGAATAGTGCCCCTCAGAGATGACCCAGTGTTCCAGAGGCCCTGTCTGGAGGCAGGTGGAAAAGGTACGGGCAGTCCTCTCAAGTCATTAAAAGAAATAATTGTGAGACCAGGGCTGATGGAAACCCAGCAGGGCAGAACAGTGGGGACTAGCCCAAGCTGAAGGAGACAGTCACAGACTGTGGATCACTTGCAGCCTCAAACAGGTTGCCTAAAGCCAGGCTGGGACACCATCTGTTATCACCAGGGGCAGACCCCAGAAAGAGAAAACAGTGGTAAACACTGGGTTCTCCTAAGAAGAATTCCATCACAGTATTCTTCATGATTTGCCTTATTTTCTCTCCTGCATAGCTTGTTAACATTCATTTATTTTCCTTTAAGTTTGTGCCTATTAGGTTTATATTATAGTTTATTTGAAATCTCATATTTTGCTCCTTCCTTCTCTTACTCCATTTTACCTCATCCCTCTTCTTATTTTTGTTTTAAATTTATTTTCTCTCTAGTTACAACTTGTTTCGATTCTCCACTCTTACTATCTCTCCCCTCTCCAGCCTCTCAAAACCATTTTTCTTGTCATAGCTCATTTAACATTCTTTTTCCTGTTCTTAAATATCCTTATTCTCTCTTCACCTTTATCAAACTCTGCTTGTTGGATCTGGATACAGTGGTTGTTGTTGCATTTCTTCAATTTTATTTCTAGAACTTCACCTTTTTGTGTTTTAAAATCTCAAATTTTACCATTCCTCTCTCCTACTTCATTTTCCCTTCCTCCTGCCCTTTTTTTTTTGTTTGTTTAAATTTCAATTTTCCCTTGTCTTAGCCGGGTTTTCATTCCTCACTCATAGTATTCCTTCTCCCTCTCTCCTCTCAAAATCACTTCTCTTTCCTCCAGATATCTCTTAAGCTTTTCTTTCTTTCCTTTTCCCCTCTTATTCCCATCCCACCTATACTAATCTTTTCTCATTTGTTTTTTATATTACTGTGGTGAATCTTTTTCTCTAATTTGGTTCCTATTTTTTTTCACTATTTTTTAAAGGTTTCTGTTTCAACCTAATATTACTTGCTTCCCTTCTCTTACTCCATTCTGCTTTCTTACTTCCCTTTTTTATTTATTATATAAATTTCATTTTCTCTCCCTTTTCCCTTTATTTATACTTCCTATTCTTATTATTTCTCCTCCCTCTATACTCTCAAAATCATATTTTTTCAGTTAGTCATCTCATATCCTTTTTTCCTTTCTTATAATAGTCTTAATCTCTTTACAGCTTTATTAATATTGGTTCAATTACTGCTGATAGTGTGGTTGTGAGTGGGAGGTTATTATTGTGGGTGTGGGTTTGTTTCCTGGGCTGTTTGTTTTTGTTCTGATAGCACCTGTAGAAAAACATACAAGACATGCTGGGCGATGTGACTCTCAGCCAGCCAGCTGGAGTGAAGGACACACCAAAGAATGACCCAACACCAACTGAAACCCAATTACAACCAGAAAACCAACATAAAAGGCATAAAGGGCAGCACAAAAGCATCAAGCTCACGTGATCAAGGAGACTGAATCACTGAGTCCCACAGGTCTCCTACCACAGATGATCATACCATGAAGACAAGGAGTCAAAGCAGATCAATCTAATATGTAAAAACAAACAAGAAGAGTTACCTAAAATAGGAAGACAAAGAAACAAGCCCCAATCAAAAGAAAAGGAGGAATCCCCAGAAAGACTGCTAAATGAAATTGAGGCAAGCAAACTATCACACATTGACTTCAAACTAATGGTTACAAAGATGTTCAAGGGGCTCAGTGAGAAATACAAAGAACTCCAGGGAAGCTACAAGTAAGTTACTGTGAACTTCACCAGTGTGAAAAGGGACATAGAAACTATCAATAAGACACAGGAGGAAATGGAATACAATATCTGAAATGAAGAACACAGTGGAAGGAATTAAAAGCAGGCTAGATGAAGCAGAGGATCAAATCAGTGAGCTGGAGGGCAAGATAGAAAAAAACATCCAGGCAGAGCAACAAAATGAAGAGACTCATAAAGAATGAAGAGGGTTTAAGGGAGCTGCAAGATGACATGAAACATAGTAATATCCATATCAGGAGATTTCTCAGCAGGCCTGGCAGCGGCTGTTGGGCATGCTCAGTGGGCAGGACTCGTTAGAGTGGCAAGTGACACAGTCACCAAGATGCCCAATCAAGTGGTCTGCCCGGAAGCCAGTCACACTGGGAGCTGGTACACAGCCTCAGGACTGCAGCTTAATGCACAGTTAGAAGGTTGGCTTTCACAAGTACAGTCTACAAAAAGACCTGCTTGAGCCATTATTGCACCCCATGCAGGATATACTTACTGTGGGTCTTGTGCTGCTCAGGCTTAAAAACAAGTACATCCATCTGTTAGTTGGAGAATTTTCATCCTTGGGCCTTCTCATCATGTGCCCCTCTCTTGATGTGTACTTTCCAGTGTGGATATATATATAGGACACTTCTGTATGATCTTCATATTGACCAAAAGATTTACAGAGAACTATGGAAGACAGTAATATTTGAACATATGTCTCTATAGACAGATGAAGATGAATAGAGTATTGAAATGCATTGCCTTATATAAGCCATAAGGATGAGTTTACCATTATTCCTGTACTGGTTGGAGCTCTGAGTGAGTCAAAAGAACAGGAATTCAGAAAACTCTTCAGTAAATATCTAGCGGATCCTAGTAATTGCTTTGCGGTTTCTTCTGATTTCTGCCATTAGGTTCAGAGGTTCCATTTTACTTACTATGATGAATCCCAGAGGAAGATGTATAGATTCATTGAACATCTAGATAAAATGGGTATGAGTATTATAGAACAATTAGACCCGGTATCTTTTAACAATTACTTGAAAAAATACCATAAAACTATATGTGGAAGACATCCCACTGGAGTGTTAATAAATGCTATCACAGAGCTCCAGAAGAATGGAATGAATATGAGCTTTTATTTTTTGAATTATGCCCAGACAAGCCAGTGTAGAAACTGGCAGGACAGTTCAGTGAGTTATGTAGCTGGAGCACTCACAGTCCACTGAAGCTCTGAGTCCTCAGGAATGTCACTGCACATACCCATGCTCTGTTCGGGGTACCTACCTATCCCTTTCCAAGATATTGGTCCTAGTGTGGGGGGATTCTTAAACCTCAAACTAATATAACTTTCTTCTCTTCTTTTCTAGTAGGTATAGTCCTTCCTTAATTTCAACTCATTACAAAATGATTTATAGTTTAAGGCAGTGCAAGGAAGGCTGGCATCAAATATATTGATCAAAAAAGATGGCAATGTAATGGCCCTTTTATGGCAGCTTTCTGAAAGTACTTTGTAAAGCATTTACCATATCCTAAACTTGCACTCTTTGCAGATTTGTGCACATATATTCCACTTTCATAATAGTTTTGCAAATTGTACACAAACAAAAAAGGTGGAAGCTTTTTAATAAAGAAATTGTATTTATAAATGATCTGTATTAGCATATAATACTTTTCCAGTTATAGACAATTACTACCTGTGTTGTACAACAGATACCTTCTATTTTAGTTACTAAAAAAGGGCTACACAACTCAAAAAAAATCTATATCATAGGGAAGCCAGAAGGAGAGGAAGAGGAGCAAAGGATAGAAAGCCTGTTTGAAAGAGCTGTGACAGAAAACTTCCCTAACGTGATAAGAGAAAAAGTCATACAAGTCCAGGAAGCACAGAATGTTCCAATCAAGAACCCAAATAGGCCTACTCCAAACACTTCATAATTAAGATGGCAAAATTTAAATACAAAGAGATGATCTTAAAAGCAGCAAGAGAGAAACAGCTAGTAATATGTGAGATAGCTCTGATAAGGATATCAGCTGATTTCTCAACAGAAACATTGCAAACCAGAAGGGAATGGCAAGAAATATTCCAAGTAAGGAAAAGCAAAGGCCTGCAACAAAGATGACTCTGCCCAGCAAGACTCTCATTTAAAATGGAAGGTGTAAAAAGGAATTTCCCAGAAAAAATAAATGAAAAAAATACATCTCCACCAAACCAGTATTGCAAGAGATGCTAAAGGGACTGTTTTAAGAAGATGAAGAAAAAGAGTGAGAAAAAGAGAAACACAGGTATAATAGAAAAAAATGGAGGTAAATAAATACCTACCCATAATAACCCTAAATGAAAATGGATTAAATGCTTCAATCAAAAGACATAGAGTAGCTGAATGGATAAGAAAATATGATCTGTACATATGTTGTCTACAAGTGATCAACCTCAGAGTGAAAGATCTACACAGCCTGAAAGTGAAGGGATGGGAAAATATTCCAAGAAAATAGACATAAAAAAATGGGGTAGCAATATTGTATCAGTCAAAACATATTTCAAAATAAAGGCCATAAAAAGAGAAAAAGAAGGCACTTCATAATATTAAGGGGAATAATCTATCAAGAAGGTATAATCCTGCTAAACATATATGTAACAAAAATAGGAGCACAAAAATATATAAGAAAAATCTTCGAGGACCTCAAAAAAGATATCAACACCAACACACTCATCTTAGGGGATTTTAACACCCCACTGCCAACAATGGATAGATCATTCATGCAAAAAATCAACAAGGATATTGTGGCATTGAACAACACTCCAGATGAAATATACTTAATTTATATATACACATATATGTAAATTTTCAACCCAAAGAAGCAAATTATACATTCTTCTCAAATGCAAATGGAAAATTTTCAAAGATAAACCACATGGTAGGCAACAAAACAAGCCACAAAATTCAGGAAAATTGAAGTTATATCAAGCATCTTCACAGAACACAATGGCCTGAATCTAGAAACCAACCTCAAGGGAAAAACTAAAACACATTCAAATACATAGAGACTAAACAACATGCTATTTTAAAAAAATGGATTAACAAAGAGATAAAGAGGTAAAAAAAGTATCCAGAAACAAACATAAATGAATATAGAATAGACCAAAACCTATGGGACACAGCAAAGGCAGTCCTGAGAGGGAAACTCATAGCAATACAGGCCTGCCTAAAAATGATACAAAAATCTCAAATAAACAACATAACCCTACATCTGCAAGAACTAGAGGAACAACAACAAACAAATCCCAGAGCAAGTAGAAAAAAAGGAAATAATCAAGATCAGAGTAGAACTGAAAAAAATAGAGACTAAAGGAACAACTGAAAGGATCAATAAATCCAGGAGCTGGTTCTTTGAAAAGATAAACAAAATGGACAAACCTTTAATGAGACTCAACAAGAAAAAAAGAGAGAGGACCCAAATAAATAAAATCGTAAATGAAAGAAGAGAAGTTGCAATCAATACCACAGAAAAACAAAGGATTGTAATAAATTACCATGAACAAGTATATGCCAAGAAATTTGAAAACCTGGGTGAAATGGACAAATTTCTAGAAAAATATAACCTTCCAACACTGAATGAAGAAGAAGCATAAAGCCTGAACAGACCGATAACAGCTGGGGATATTGAAGCAGTAATAAAAAACTCTTGGCACACAAAAGCTCTGGACATGACGGTTTCACAGGAGAATGTTACAAAATATTTAAGGAAGAGCTAACCCCTATCCTTCTTAGTCTATTCAAAAAAAAAAAATCAAAAAAGGGGGAAGACTCCCAAACTCATTTTATGAAGCCAGCATCATGCTAATCCCAAAACCAGATAAAGACCCTACAAAAAAAGAAAACTACAGGCCAATATTGGTGATGAACATAACTCTAAAATCCTCAACAAAATACTCGCAAACCGCATCCAGAAATACACTAAAAAGTTCATCCATGATCACGTGGGATTCATCCCAGAGATGCAAGGATGGCTCAATATTCACAAATCAATAAACATAATACATCATATAAACAAAAGGAAAGACAAAAATCACATGATCATATCAATAGAAGTGGAAAAAGCATTTGATAACATACAGCACCCATTTATGATAAAAACGCTCAGCAAAGTGGAAATAAAAGCGGCATACCTCAACATCATAAAGGCCATATATGAAAAACCTAAAGCCAACATCATACTCAACAGGCAAAAACTAAAAGCTTTCCCACTAAGATCAGGAACAAGACAAGGTTTTCCACTTTCACCACTTCAACATAGTATTGGAAGTCCTACCAACAGCAATCAGACAAGAAAAAGAAATAAAAGGCATCCAAATAGGAAAGGAGGAAGTAAAACTGTCATTGCTTACAAATGACATGATAGACAACCCTATAGACTCCACCAAAAAACTACTTGACCTAATAAGTGAATTTGGCAAAGCAGCAGGATACAAAGTCAATATTCAGAAATCTAAGGCATTTTTGCACACTAACAATGAAATATCAGGGAAAGAAATAAGGAAAAAAAATCCCAATTGTTATAGCAACAAGAAAAATAAAGTACCTAAGAATATACCTAACCAAGGAGGTAAAGGAACCTGTACTCAGAAAACTACACAACACTGAAGAAAGAAATTAAGGAAGACACAAATAAATGGAAGCATATATCATGTTCATGGATTGGAAAAATAAACATCAACAAAATGTCCATCCTAACCAAAGAAATTTAGATTCAATGCAATCACTATTAATATACCAATGATATATTTCACAGATGTAGGACAAACATTTCAAAAATTTATATGGAACCATAAACAACACTAAATAGCTGCAGCACTTTTGAGAAAAAAATAAGAAAGTAGGAGGGATCACAATATCTGATGCCAAACTAATTCCAAGGCCACTATAATCAATACAGCCTGGTAATGGCTTAAGAACAGACACATAGATCAGTGGAACAGAATAGAGAGCCCAGAAATAAATCCATGTCTATATGGTAAATTAATATTTGACAAAGAGGACAGAAACATAAGATGGAATAAAAATAGCCTCTTGAACAAATGATGTTGGGAGAGATGAACAGATACATGCCAGAAAAAAATGAAACTCAACCATCGACTTATACCATACACACACACAAAGAAACTCGCAATGGATAAAATACTTAAATATAAGTTGTGACACCATAAAAGTCTTAGAAGAGAACATAGGGAAGAAACTCTGAGATACCCCATGCAGCAATATTTTCAACCATATGTGCTGTACAGCAAGGGGCCTAAAGGAAAGAATGAACAAATGAGACTTCATCAAAATAAGAAGCTTCCACATAGCTAAAGAAAACTTCAGCAAAATGAAAATGGAACGAACCATATGGGAAGATATATTTGCTAATGATACCTTGGACAAGGGTTTGATCTCCAAAATGTATAAAGAACTCACATGACTCCACTCCAGGAAGAACAACAGTCCAATTAAAAAATGGGCAAAGGACCTGAACAGACACTTTTCCAAGAAGGACATACACAGGGCACAGAGACAAGTGAAAGGGTGCTCAGCATCACTATCCATCAGAGAGATGTAAATTAAAACTGCAATAAGATACCACTGTACACTGGTAGAATGGCCATCATAAGCAAATCAACAAACAATAAGTGCTTGGAAGGTTCTGGAAAAAAGGGAACCCTACTGCACTGTTGGTGGGAGTGCAGACTGGTACAGCCACTGTGGAAAACAGTATGAAATTTCCTCAGAAAACTAAAGATGGAACTGCCTTTTGACCTGGCAATTCTACTGCTGGGATTATACTCCAAGAATCCTGAAACACCAATTCAAAAGAACCTATGTGCCCCAATGTTCATAGAAGTATCATTTACAATAGCCAAGTGCTGAAAGCAACCTAAATGCCCATCAGAAAATGAGTGGATCAAAAAACTCTAGTACAGTTACACAATTGAATACTTTGCAGCCAAAAGAAAGAAGGAGCTCGTACCCTTCACATCAGCATGGATGGTACTGGGGAGAATCATGCTAAGTGAAATAAGTCAGATGGTGAAAGGCAAATACTATATGATCTCACCTATAACAGGAACCTAATGAACAAAAATAAATAAATAAGTAAATGAACAAACTAGAACCAGAGGCATGGAAATAAGGTACAGAGTGACAGTGACCAGAGGGGAGGAGGAAGGAGCATAATGGTGGAAAAAAGGGGGCCAAAGAACATGTATGAATGACCTATAGACAGGGACAACTGTATGGAGATTGACTGTGGGAGCAGAGAGAAGGTGGGGCAGTGGAGTGAAACAGGGGAAAAATTGGGACAACTGAAATAGAACAACAGTAAAATAAAAATTAAAAATGAAGATGAAATTAAAATGTTTTGGGACAAACATGAGTTGTGAGAATGCCTTTCCAGAAGAACTGCCCTGTAAAAACTGCATCCATTTAGGCTGAAGAAAATACTACTCTGAAGAATATAACTGCAGAAAGTAATGAAGAGCACAAAAGAAGTACATATGGAATTGACAATATGGCGGAGGTGTGAGTGGAAGTCACACTGACCTCCTCCCAGGACCAGTCTGGAATTACAACTAAATTGTGGAGAGATCACCTGGAAACAACAGAACAATAGTAAGAGAGGAGCCTTAAAACCTTGGACAGACAGTGGAATTGGCTTTTGCACAGCCTAATGGGTAAGAAGTGCAGTGGAGGCTCAAGAAGGTGGGCTGGGCACCCACAGGCAGCAGAGTCAGAGGGATATTGAAACGGCCAGTTGGATCCCCCTAAGAAGAGCAGGGTCTGAATCATGAGAGGGGACCTCTAGCCTACAGCACCAGAGCCCAAAAAGCACACAGACAAAAGACGGGTGCGAAAAATGTAGTGGTTCTCTGTGCCAGAGACAGGCAGCTGGAGACTTAAAGAGTCATTTAAAGGGCCAATGCAAAAATTTGCAGTGGCAGCCACTTTGTCTCTGGACAAAGGTAGGGGCAGAGTGGGCTTGAGCCGACTGAAGAGAGATTGGTGAGGGAAGATTTGGGGAGAGAACTGAGACAGTGGCCAGCGCGGCTTCGGTGCTGACTCACCTCCCACTCTGCAGCTTTCATCTTACTCAGGCATAAAGGACACAAAAGCCTCACCCTCAAGAGTCTCTTCCCTGCCCAGGAGTTGCGCACAGGCCTGGGAGCTGAGTGCAGAGCAGCCGGCAGAGATAGTAGATCCCTAGCTTAAGGGGACACAGATCTGCCTAGAGACACTTGAGGAGAGACTGGAGATGGAGGCATTGGGGAGAGAACTGAGGGAGAAACAAGAGGGATCCCAGTGCTGACTCCCCTATTCCACAGTCTCTATCTTGATCAGGCAGGGAATATCCTAGAGTGGAAGAAGTGGGAAAGGAAACAATAACCCTGTCCTGAGGACACCCTGCTCTGGCCAGGAGTTGCACACAGGCATGGGCGCTGAGTGCAGAGCAGCCAGCACAGATAGTAGATCCCTGGCTAAAGGGGACACAGAGCTGTCTACAGATGCTTGACAAGAGTCTGGAGATGGAAATGTTGGGGAGAGAACTGAGGGAGAAACAAGAAGGACCCCAGTGCTGACTCCTGCCCCACTCCGCAGCTTCCATCGCTCAGGCAGACCACTCCCCTGAGTGGCAGCAGCCCGTAAGGACACAATAGCCCCACCCTCAGGAGGCACTACTCCACCCTCTGGTGCCTAAGCCTGAAGGCTAGGGGAAGAGTGACTAGATTAATAATTGCAGGAGATAGGCACAGGCAGTAGATTCCTGGAAGTCTCAAACAGGCTGCCTAAGGTTAGACAAGATCAACATCTCACATCCTTACATGCAGACTGAGTAGGAAAAAAAATCCCTCTATTGCCATAAATATTAACACCACAAAGTCAGGAAATCAAGGCAGGTCAATTTAACAAGCAGAAGCAAAAAAGAAAAGTCTCACAAATAATGGGAAGGAAAAGAAACACCTCACTATTAAGGGGAAAGGAGGAATCCCCATAGAGGGAACTAAATGAAATAGGGGCAAGTAAACTATCAGATATTGAATTCAAAACAATGGTCCTAAGGAAGCTCAATGAGCTCACAGAGAATTACAGAAAACTAAAGGGAAACTATGAGGAACTTACTGAAATCTATGTCAACATGAAAGAGGACATAGAAACTATCAATAAGAGACAAGAGGAAATTAAAAATACAAATTCTGAATTGAAGAACACAGTAGAAGGAATCAAAAGCAGGATCGATGAATCAGAGGATCAAATCAGTGAGCTGGAGGAGAAGGCAGAAAAAAGTTCCCAGAAAGAGCAAGAAAATGAAAAAAGACTCAAAAAGGATGAAGAGGCATTTAGTGAAATGCAGGACAATCTGAAAAATAATAATATCTGTATAATAGGGATACCAGAAGGAAAAGAAGAGGAGCAAAGGATACAAAACCTGTTTGAAAAAATAATGAGGGAAAACTTCCCCAATTGGAGGAGAAAAAGATTTACACAAGTACAGGAAGCACAGAGAGCCCCATTTGAGAGGAGCCCAATGAGGCAAACTGCAAGACACATCATCATTAAAATGGCAAAGATCAAAGACAAAGAAAGAATCCTAAAGGCAGCAAGGAAGAACAAGGTAGTAACATACAAGGGAGCCACAATACGGCTAGCAGCTGACTTCTCAACAGAAACACTACAAGCCAGAAGGGAATGGCAAGAAATATTCCAAGTCATGAAAAGCAAAGGCCTGCAACCAAGACTGCTCTACCCAGCGAGGCTCTGAATTAAAATGGAAGATGAAATAAGGAAGTTACCAGACAAAAGAAGGCTAAAAGAATACATCTCCATCAAACAAGCACTACATGATGAGTAAAGGGACTGGTTTAAGAAGATGAAGAAGAATAAGAAAGAAAAGAACACAGGTACAAAGGGAAAATAATGGATATGTACTGTTCAATAATAACTTTAAATGTAAACAGACTAAGTGGCCCAATAAAAAGATGCCAGGTAGCTTAATGGATAAGAAAACATTACCCACACATATACTGCCTACAAGAGACCCACCTCAGAACAATGGACCTACATAGACTGAAAGTAAAGGGATGGGGGAAAAATATTCCAAGGAAATGGACAGGAAAAAAAAAAGCACGGGTAGCAATACTTATATCAGAAAAATAGATTTCAAAACAAAGGACATACAAAGAGACCCAGAAGAACACTTTATAACACTCAAAGGAAGAATCCATCAAGAAGACATACATTGTAAACATATACGCACCCAACATAGGAGCACCCAAATATATAAGGAAAATCTTGGAAGATTTCAAGAAAGATATAGACAGTAACTCACTTATAGTATGGGACTTTTAACAGCCCACTGTCAAAAGTGGAAAGGTCTTCCAAACAAAACATCAACAAGGTTATTGTGGAACTGAACGTCATATTAGATCAAATGGACTTAACTGACATACATAGAACCTTTCATCCTAAAGAAGCAAATTCCATATTCTTTTAAAATGCACATGGAACTTTTTCAAAGATAGGCCACATGATAGGACACAAAACAAGCATCAACAAATTCAGGAAAATTGAAATCATAACAAGCATTTTCTTGGCCCACAAGGGTGTGAAACTAGAAACCAACCTCAAGGGAAAAACTCGAAAACATTCAAATACATGGAGACTGAATAGCACGCTATTAAACAATGAATGGCTCAATAATGAGATAAGAGAGGAAATCAAACAGTTTCTGTAGACAAATGATAATTAACACACAGCAGTCCAAAACCTATGGGACACAGCAAAGGCAGTACTGAGACAGAAGTGCATAAAACACAGTCCTACCTAAAAAAGATAAAAATATTTCAAATAAAGGACCTAACCTTCTTACAACTTCAAGAACTAGAGAAACAACAACATACAAATCCCAGACAAGTAAAAAGGTAAATAATCAAGATCAGAGCAGAATTGAATGGCATAGATAATAGAATTATTCAAGAATTATTGGTTGATTCAAAAGATCAACCAATCCAGGAGATAGTTCTTTGAAAAGATAAACAAAATCGACAAGCCTTTAAGCAGACTCATCAAGAAAAAATGGGAGAGGACCCAATAAATAATGTCAGAAATGAAAGAGGAGTAATAACAACTGATACCACAGAAAAAACAGAGGATTGTAAGAAATTACTATAAGCAGTTTTATGCCAAGAAATTTGAATACCTTGATGAAATGGATAAATTTCTAGAAAAATATAATCTTCCAAGACTGAAGAAGAAGCAAAAAGACAGAACAGACCAATAACAGCTGGGGAAATTGAAGCAGTGATCAAAAAACTCCTGGCACACAAAAGCAATGGACTGGACTGTTTCACAGGAGAATTTTGCAAAGCAATTAAGGAAGAGCTAACCTCTGTCTTTCTCAGACTATTCCCAAAAATCCAAGATGAGGAAAGACTGCCAAACTCTTTTTATGAGGCCAGGGTCATCCTAATCCAAAACCAGACAAAGACACAACAAAGAAAGAGAACTATAGGCCAATATCGCTGATGAACATAGACTCTAAAATCCTCAACAAAATATTGGCAAACCACATCCAGCAATACATTAAGAAGATCATCCACCATGATCAAGTGGGAGTCATCCCAGGGATGCAAGGATGGTTCAATAGTCTCAAATAAATAAATGTAATACATCACATAAACAAAAGGAAATAGAAAAATCACATGATCATCTCAATAGATGCAGAAAAAGCATTTGATAAGGAACAGCACCCATTTACCTCAACATAACGAAGGCCATATATGAAAAACCTACAGCCAACATCATTCTCAATGGGGAAAAACTAAAAGCTGTCCCACTAAGATCGAGAACAAGACAAGGATGTCCATTTTCACCACTTCCATTCAGCATAGTATTGGAAGTCCTGGCTGCAACAATCAGACAAGAAAAAGAAATAAAAGGCATCAAAATTGGAAAGGAGGAAGTAAAAATATCATTGTTTACCGATGACTTCAGAGTGTACATAGAGATCCCTATAGACTCCACCAAAAACCTACTGAACCTAATAAATAAATTTGGCAAAACAGCAGGATACAAAGTCAATATTCAGAAATCGAAGGCATTTTTGTACACCAACAATGAAATATCAGAATCAGAAATCAGGACAAAAATCCCATTTGCTAAAGTAACAAGAAAATAAAGTACCTAGAAATAAATTTAACCAAGGAGGTAAAAGACCTATAAGCAGAAAACTATTCAACACTGAAGAAAGAAATTAAGGATGGCACAAATAAATGGAAGTATATACTGTGTTCATGGATTGGAAGAATTAACATCATCAAAATGTCCATGCTACCCAAAGGAATTTATAGATTCATCACAATCACTAGTAAGATACCAATGACATATTTAATAGACATTTCAAAAATTTATATGGAAACAGAAACAACTCTGAATAGCCATAGCAATTTTGAGAAAGAAAAACAAAGCAGGAGGGATCACAATACCGGACATAAAACTATATTACAAGGCCATTGTAATCAAAACAGTCTGGTATTGTCACAAGAACGGACACCTAGATCATTGGAACAGAATGGAAAGTCCAGAATGAAACCTATGTCTCTATGGTCAATAAATATTTGACAAACAGGGTCAAAGCATAAATTGGAGTAAAAATAGTCTCTTCAACAAATGGTGTTGTGAGAGCTTGACAGGTACATGTAAAAAATTGAAATTCGACCACCAACTGACACCATACACAAAAAGAAACTCTAGATGGATGAAAGACTTAAATATATGTCGGAACACAGTAAAAGTCCTAGAGGAGAATATAGGCAAGAAACTTTCAGATATCCTATGCAGCAATGTTTTCACTGATATGTCCCCTAAAGCAAGAAACATAAAGGAAAGAATAAACAAATGGGACTTCATCAACATAAGAAGCTTCTGCATGGCTAAAGAAAACAGCAAAATGAAAAGGGAACCAACTATATGAGAAAATATATTTGCCAATGTTACATCAGACAAGGGTTTGATATCCAAAATATGCAAAGGACTCACATGACTCCACTCCAAGAAAACAAACAATCCAGTTAAAAAATGGGCAGAGTATCTGGACAGATACTTCTCCAAGGAAGAGTTACAGAGGGTCCAGAGACACATGAAAGGATGCTCAGCATCACTAGCTATCAGAGAAACACAAATTATAACCACAATGAGATACCACTTCCCACCAGTCAAAATGGCCATCATAAAGAGATCAACTAATAACAGGTGCTGGTGAGGCTGTGGTGAAAAGGGAACCCTAGTATACTGCTGGTCGGAATGTAGACTGGTGCAGTCACTATGGAAAATAATTTGGAGTATTCTTAAAAAGCTAAAAATAGAACTACCTTTTGACTCAGTGATTCCACTGCTGGGATTATATCCTTGGAATCCCAAAGCACCAATTCAAAAGAACCAGTGCACACCAATGTTCATAGCAGCACAATTTACAATAATGAAGTGCTAGAAGTGACCTAAATGCCCATCAGTAAATGAGTGGATCAAAAATATATGGTAATTTACACAATGGACTACTATGCAGCAGAAATAAAGAGCAACTACCTTTCATGACAACATGGATGGAACTGGAGAGCATTATGCTAAGTGAAATAAGCCAGGGGACAAAAGACAAATACCATATGATCTCACCTATAAGTGGAACCTAATCAACAAAACATACAAGCAAGTAAAATATAACCAGCAACGTTAAAAGAAAAAAGAAACCAACAGAGTCAAGAGGGAAGGAGGGAATGGAGATTGGTAAAAGGAAGGGAAGTGTCAAGTCAAGGATTATGTATAAACGACCTATGGACAAATCCAAAGTGGGAAAGGATTGATGGAGAGAGGTGGCAGAGGGGGCCAGGGAGAAGTGGTGGTAGGGAGGGGGAGATAAATGTATTTGAACAATAAAAAAATACAGTAAAAAAGAAGTACATATGTGGGTAAGTATAAAAGCTTATTTATTATTTAATTTAGCAATAACATCAGTGTCTTGTGGAGTTATATTTTTGTAGGAGAGAAATATATGATAATATCACCAAGGATTGAAGCAGAAAAATGTAGCTTTTATTTTGAATAATTTTTGCATTTACCATGAAGTGGTAATGTATTTATGGTAGACTGTAATAAATTAAGAATGCATGATGTAACCTGTAGCCCTCTAGAGCAAGACTTCTCAATCTTGTCACTAATGATTTTTGGACTTGATAACTCTTCTTGTTGTTGGCGGGGTTCTCTTGTATATTGCTAGATTTTTAGCAGTGTCTCCGGCTCCTACCTACTAGATGTCACTAGCGAAGTCCCCCAAACTTCAACAGTTAACATCAGCAGAGATAAGTCATTTTGATATCCGGTATTCCCAATAGACCAGGATTTTGATTTTCTGTGTTTAATTATTTAATGGTAGTTTGAAAAACTAATGTCTTAATTAGATGTTAGAGCAAAACTATTGTAATTTAAAATAATAAATATTTCACTCATTAAAAAAAATCATACCTCTTTAGATTGCTACAAAACAAAATGGAAACTTTCTTATTCCATTACTACTCAAACTGCTTCAACAAAATAAGTTATATATCCCTAACAGGAAATACAGAAGTGATATGAGTGAAATTTAATTTTGTCAGAAAGGTAAATAAAAAAGAAGTTTCCAGTAAGTCATATTCCTCCATTCTCTGGAAAATTACATTTTCAGTGTCTGACTCCCCTGAAAAAGGCTTTGGACAGGTTAGGGAACAATGAATCTGAGGGATCCGTTTGGTCCTTGGAATCATTTTCTCTACTTTTAAAACTATTATTAGTTATTTTATTATAAAACAAATTCAGCCCTGGCTGATGTGGCTCAGTGGATTGAGCACTGGACTGTGAAAGCAAAGGGATGCCGGTTTGATTCCCAGTCAGAGCACATGCCTGGGCTGCAGGCCAAGTCCCTGGTGGAGGGAACATGAGAAGCAGCCACACATTGATGTTTCCCTCCCTCTCTCCCTTCCTTCCTCTCTCTAAAGATAAATAAATAAAATCTTTTTTTTAAAAACCCAGAAACTGTCACAGAGCAGAGACTAGGTAGACATGACAACTAAATACAATGCGATGTCCTGAACTGGATCCTGGAAATGAAAAATGGAAATAATGGAACTGGTAAAATGTGATTAAAGTCTGGAGCTGGTAATAATGTACCTATATAGGTTTCTTAGTTTTGAAAAACATGCCACATTGATGTATGATGATAACATTAAGATCAACTGAAATGATGTAATATTTTTACAACTTTTCTGTAAATCTAAAATAATTCAAAAGTAAAAGAAGCTTATTTGAAAATGTAATATGTGAGTGTGATAGAATAAAAATAACTAAAAGAAATAATAAAGAAAAAAAAGAAGGAAGGAAGAATGAGCATTCTAGAGACAAACATATATATCTGTCTAACAAGGTAATATATGTTTAAGTTGATATTTCAAATCAACATGTAAAATAAGGCTTATTCAACAAATAAGGTGCATGGACCACTATTACTTGAAATAAAATGAATATAGAGCCTTATTTCACACATTATGCAAGAAATATTCAGGTGAGTAAAAAAATCAATACATAGAATCTAATGGAGTTTTAGGAGAAAACACAAATATGTTTCTTATGCTGGAGTAAAATATTCAATCCCAGAAGCTATAAAGTAAAATATTGAAAATATGACTATATGAAACATTTAAGACTGTACAATAATATACATATAAAAAAGTTAAAGGAACAAGCAATAGAATCGGAAAGTATTTGCAGCACATCTAAAAAAGAGTTAATGGTTTGATTTATTTATTTATTTTTTAAAAGTTATAAATCATGTTTATTCTATTACTGTTGTCTCAATTTTTACCCCTTTACCCCCCTCCACCCACCCCACCCCCACCCCTGCTCCCACAGTCAATTCCCACTCTGTTGTCCATGTCCATGGGTCATTCATACATGTTCTGTGTCTAGTCCCTTCCCCTTATTTCCACCATTGTCCTCTTTCCCCAACGCCTCTGGTCATTTTCATTCTACTCCATATTTCAATGCCTGTGATTTATTTTGTTAGTTTATTTTGTTGAATACAGTCCACTTTTAGGTGAGATCATATGGTATTTGTCCTTCATCAACTGGCTTATTTAACTTCGCTTAATATTCTCCACTTCCATCCATGTTGCCACAAAAAGTAGGAGTTTCATCTTTCTCTCTTCCTTTCTTTCTTAAATGCAGATAGATTTTATTGATTTTTTTAATGTCAAAGTTAATTTTAAAATATTAAAAAAATTAAAATCATTATAAAGTCTCAGCAATTAAACCAACATGACACCAGCAAAGAAATAATCAAGTAGATCAATGAAATATAATGAGCATTCTAGACACAAATGTATATATCTGTCTAACAATATTATTATGATGATTATTATTATATTATGATTATTATATTAAGTTGATATTTCAAATCAATGGGTAAAATAAGGCTTATTCAACAACTAAGGTGCATGGACCACTATTACTTGAAATAAAACAAATACAGAGCCCTATTTCACACATTATACAAGAAATATTCAGGTGAATTAAAAATCAATATGCAGAATATAAGGAGTTTTAGAAGAAAATAGAACTAATATTTTTCTTGACCTGAAGTAAAATATTCAAACTCAGAAGCTATAAAGTAAATATTAACAATGTGACTATAATAAACATTTAACTACATAATAATATATATTAAAAATGTTAAAGGACAAGGAATAGAATAGAAAAGTATTTGCGACACATCTAAAACATGGTTAATAGTTGGTTTTATTTTGAAAACAGTTTTACAAACCTTTAATCAATAAATAGATAAAGAATACCAAAAAGTCATGTATAGTTTTTTTTTTTAAATAACAGATATAGGCAAGAAATATACTAAAACAGGTTTAGTTTCAACAACTAGTAAAGGAATAATTAAAACAACACCATTGTCATGATCAGATTAATTAGTATTAAAAATATTGGTAATCTCAAGTACTGGCAACTCTGAAAGGAACTGGGTATTCATAGAAACTTCTGCATCCTAAAGCAGTCCCTTTAGCATATTTTGCAGTGCTGGTTTGGTGGAGGTGTAGTCTTTTAGCCTTCTTTTGTCTGGGAATCTCCTTATTTCGCCTTCCATTTTAATTGAGAGCCTTGCTGTGTACAGCAGACGTGGTTGCAGGCCATTGTTTTTCATGACTTGGAATATTTCTTGCTATTCCCTTCTGGCTTGCAGTGTTTCTGTTGAAAAGTCAGATGCAAGCCGTATTGGGGCTCCTTTGTATGTTACTCCCTGTTTCTCCCTTGCTTGCTTTAGGATTCTCTGCTTGTCTTTGATATTTGCCTATTTAATGACGATGTGTCTTGGAGTGGTCTTCATTGGGTTCCTCTTGAATGAGACTCTCTGTGCTTCCTGGACTTGTGTGACTTTTTCTCTCCTCCAGTTAGGGAAGTTTTCCATCTTTATTTTTTCAAACAGGTCCTCTATCCCTTCCTCATTCTCTTCTCCTTCTGGTATCCCTATCAAACGGGTAGTATTACATTTCCGGTTGTCCTACATTTCCCTCAATGCCTCCTCATTCTTTTTAAGTATTTTTTCATTTTCTTGCTCGTCCTGGGAGCTTTTTTCTACCTTTTCCTCCAGATTGCTGATTCAGTCCTCACCTTCATCTAGCCTGCTTTTGATTGCTTCCACTGTGTTCTTCCATTCAGAAATTGTATAATCATTTCCTCTTGTCTCTTATTGATAGTTTCTATGTCCTTTTTCATGCTGGTATAGTTTGCAGTAAGTTCCTTGTAGTTTCCATGTAGTTTTTGGTAATTCTGTCTGAGCTCACTGAGCTCATTGACCTTCCTTAGAACCATTGTTTGGAACTCAATATCTGATAGTTTACTTGCCTCTATTTCTTTTAGTTCTCTTTGTGGGGATTCCTCCTTTCCCTTCGAGTGGGGCATATTTCTTTGTCTTTCAATTATTTGTGAGACTCTTCTCTTTTGTTTCTGCTTCTTAAGTTGATCTGTCTTGATCTTCTGACTTTGTGATGTGAACTTCTGTGATTGGAGACCGCTGTTTTTACTTTCTGGATCTGCCTCTGTTGATGTCAGATGTTGACCCTGTCTGAAGTTAGGCAGTCTGTTTGAGACTTCCGGTTATCTACTGTCTGTGACTATCTACTCCAGCTGTTAATCTAGTCACTCTGCACTCAGTCGGCCCCCTTAGCACAGGGCAGGGTGGAGTCCCACTTGGGTGTGGGGTTATTGGGTCCTCTGACGCTGGCGCGCATGGGGGAGGAATCTGCAGTGGGATCCCGCCATCTACTCTCTCCGTTCTCTCCCCAAAGCCTCCATCCTCAGTCCCTCCTCAGGAGTCTCTAGCTTACTCTGCCCCCGACTTTGCCAGAGACCAGGGTAAGTGGCTGTAGATAAAGGTTTATGCATTGGCCCTTTAAACAGTTCTTTGCATTTCCAGCTGCCTGTCTCTGGAAGAGAGCAACCCTGCTGCTTTTCGCAGCTGGCTGTTATCTGTGTACTTTTTTGGCTCTGGTGTTGTAGGCTAGAGATCCCCGCTTTTGGGTTAGACCCCGCGCTCCTCAGGGGCATCCAACTGGTTATTTCAATATCCTTCCGGTGCTGCTTTCTGTGGGCGCCCCGCCCACCTTCTCAGGTCTCTACCGCATTCCTTACCAGTTATATTGCACTAAAGCCAATTCTTCTGTCTCTGATGTTACAATGCTCCTTTCACTTTTGTTCAGTAGTTTGTTCCAGGTAATTTCTCCACAATTTAGTTGTAATTCCAGGTTGGTCCTGGGAAGAGGTCAGTGTGACTTCCACTCACTTCTCTACCACCTTGATCTCCTGGTAGTTTTGATTTCTATTTCTTTAATAGCTAGTGAAGTTGAACATCTTTTCATAATTCTATTTTGTGTTTGTATGTCTTCTTGGGAGAGGTGTCTGTTCAGGCCCTTCGCCCATTTTTCAATTGGATTGTTTGTATTTTTGGTGTTGAGTTTTATGACCTCTTAATATATGTTAGATATTAATCTTTGTCAGAGATGTTGTTTGCAAATATCATCTCCCATTTGGTTGGTTGCATTTTTGTTTTGTTGTTGGTTTCTTATTCTGTGCAGAAGCTTTTTAGTTTGATATACTTACATTCATTTACTTTTAACTTTACTGCCCTTGCCTCTGGGGTCAAATTCATAAATTTTCTCTATGACCCCAGTCCATAAGTTTAGTACCTATGCTTTCTTCCATGTAACTTATTGTTTAAGATCTTATATTTAGGTCTTTGATCCATTTTGAATTAAGATTTTTACATGGAAACAAACTGCAATCTAGTTTCACTCTTTTGCATGTGGTTTTCTTTTTTTTTAATATAAGCTGTTTCCTTTTTATTACATTTTTTAGAGAAGTTTTATCCTTTTTTTTTTTCTATTCATGAACATGGAGTATCTTTCCACTTATGTCTTCTTGGATTTTTTTTAATTTATTTACTTTTTAAATACATTTGTCTCTGCCTCCCCCCCACCTCTTTCCCTTGCCCCCTTCCTCCCTCCCTCCCTCAGCTCTTCCCCTTTGGTTTTGTCCATGAGTCCTTGCTATATGTTCCTTGACTTGCCCCTTCCCTTCCCTTTCCCTGCCTCCCGCCCTTCCCTCTTGTCTCTGTTGATTTCTTTTCCTTTCAGTGTTGCTGGTCATATTTGCCTTGCATCTTTGCATTGTTGGTTAGGTTCCGCTTATAGGTGAGATCATATGGTATTTGTCTTTCGCCCCCTGGCTTATTTCGCTTAGCATGATGCTCTCCAGTTCCATCCATGCTGTCGCGAAGTTTCGTAGTTCTTTTTTTCTTTCTACTCTGTAGTATTCCATTGTGTATATGTACCATAATGTTTTGATCCAATCATCTACTGATGGGCATTTAGGTTTCTTCCAACACTTGTCTATTGTAAATTGTGCTGCTATGAACATTGGGGTGCATAGGTTCTTTTGTATTGGCGTTTTGGTGTTCTCAGGGTATAGTCCCAGCAGGGGAATCCCTGGATCAAAAGGCAGTTCCATTTTCAGCTTTCTGAGGAAATTCCACACTGCTTTCCATAGTGGCTGCACCAGTCTGCATTCTCACCAACACTGTACTAGGGTTCCCTTTTCTCCACAGCCTCGCCAGCACCTGTTGTTTGTGGATCTGTTTATGATGGCCATTCTGACTGGTGTGAGGTAGTACCTCATGGTGGTTTTGATCTGCATTTCTCTGATGGCTAGTGATGATGAGCATCCTTTCAAATGCCTCTGGGCCCTCTGTATCTCCTCCTTAGAAAAGCATCTGCCCAGGGCCTTTGCCCATTTTTTGATTGGATCGTTTGTCTTCTTGGAGTGGGGTCGAGTGAGTTCTTTATATATCTTGGAGATCAAACCTCTATCTGATGTATCATTAGCAAATATATTTTCCCATAGGGTTGGTTCCCTTTTCATTTTGCTGATGTTTTCTTTAGCCATGCAGAAGCTTCCTATTTTGATGAGGTCCCACTTGTTTATTCTTTCCTTTATGTCCCTTGCTTTAGGAGACATATCAGTGAAAAAATTGCTGCGTGGGATATCTGAGAGTTTCCTGCCAATGTTCTCCTCTAGGACTTTGATGGTGTTGTGACTTATAATTAAGTCTTTTATCCATCTTGAGTTTATTTTTGTGTATGGTGTCAGCTGATGATCCAATTTCAATTTTTTGCATGTAGCCATCCAGCTCTCCCAACACCATTTGTTGAAGAGGCTGTTATTGTTCCATTTTATGCTTCTGCCCGCTTTGTCCCATATTAGATGTTCATAGAGACCTGGGCTTATTTCTGGGCTTTCTCTTCTGTTCCACTGGTCTATGGGTCTGTTCTTGTGCCAGTACCAGATTGTTTTAAGTATAGTGGCTTTGTAGTAGAGTTTGATGTCCGGTATTGTGATCCCTCCTACTTTGTGTTTCTTTCTCAAAATTGCTGCGGCTATTCGAGGTCGTTTATGGTTCCATATAAATTTTTGAAATGTCTGTTCTATTTCTGTGAAATACGTCATTGGTATCTTAATAGGGATTGCGTTGAATCTATAAATTGCTTTTGGTAGTATGGACATTTTAAGGATATTAATTCTTCCAATCCATGTGCACGGGATATGCTTCCATTTATTTGTGTCTTCCTTAATTTCTTTTTTCAATGTTGTATAGTTTTCTGCATACAGATCTTTTGTGTCTTTGGTTAAATTTATCCCTAGGTACTTTATCTTTTTTCGTGCTATATTGAATGGTATATTTTTCCTGATTTCTTCTTCTTCTATTGCAATGCTGGTGTACAAAAACGCCTTTGATTTCTGAATGTTGACTTTGTATCCTGCTGTTTTACCAAATTCACTTATTAGGTTGAGGAGTTTTTTGGTAGAGTCTACAGGGTTTTCTATGTACACTATCATGTCATCTGCAATCAATGATAGTTTTACTTCCTCCTTTCCTATTTGGATGCCTTTTATCTCTTTCTCTTGCCTGACCGCTGTGGCTAGGACTTCCAATATGTTGAAAAGAAGCGGTGAGAGTGGACATCCTTGTCGTGTTCCCGATCTTAGTGGGAAAGCTTTCAGTTTTTGCCCATTGAGTATGATATTGGCTGTAGGTTTTTCATATATGGCCTTTATTACGTTGAAGAATGCCCCATTTATTCCCATTTTGCTGAGTGTTTTGATCATAAATGGGTGCTGTACCTTGTCAAATGCTTTTTCTGCATCTATCGAGATGATCATGTGGTTTTTGTCTTTTCTTTGATTTATGTGGTGTATCACGTTTACTGATTTGCGTATATTGAACCATCCCTGCATCCCTGGGATGAATCCCACTTGATCGTGATGGATAATCTTTTGAATGTAGTGCTGGATGTGGTTTGCCAATATTTTGTTGAGGATTTTAGCATCTATGTTCATTAACGAAATTGGCCTGTAATTTTCTTTCTTTGTAGGGTCTTTATCTGGTTTGGGGATCAGGGTGATGCTGGCCTCATAGAAGGAGTCTAGCAGTCTTCCCTCCTCTTGGATTTTTTGGAATAGTCTGAGAAGGACAGGGGTTAGCTCTTCCTTTAATGTTTTGTAAAATTCTCCTGGGAAACCGTCTGGCCCTGGGCTTTTGTGTGCTGGGAGTTTCTTGATGACTGCTTCAATTTCCCCAACTGTTATCAGTCTGTTCAAGCTTTCCGTTTCTTCCTCCTTCAGTGTTGGAAGATTATACTTTTCTAAAAATTTGTCCATTTCATCAAGATTTTCAAATTTCTTGGCATATAATTGTTCATAATAGTTTCTGATAATCATTTGTATTTCTGTGGTATCAGTTGTTATTTCTCCTCTTTCATTTCTGATATTATTAATTTGGGTCCTCTCCCTTTTTTTCTTGATGAGTCTGCTTAAAGGCTTGTCAACTTTATCAATCTTTTCAAAGAACCAGCTTCTGGATTGGTTGATCCTCTGAATTGTTCTTTTTGTCTCTATGTCATTCAGTTCTGCTCTAATCTTGACTATTTCCTTCCTTCTACTTGCTCTGGGATTTATTTGTTGTTGTTTCTCCAGTTCTTCAAGTTGTAGTGTTAGATCTTTTATTTGAAATGTTTCTATCTTTTTAAGGTAAGCCTGTATTGCTATGAACTTCCCTCTCAGGACCGCCTTTGCTGTGTCCCATAGGTTTTGGACAGTTGTCTGTTCATTTTCATGTGTTTCCAGAAATTTTTTGATTTCTTCTCTTATCTCATTATTGACCCATTCATTGTTTAATAGTGTACTGTTCAGTCTCCATGAGTTTGCCAGTTTTTGAAGTTTCTCTTTGCGGTTGATTTCGAGTTTCAAGGCCTTGTGGTCTGAGAAAAAGTTTGGTATTATTTCATTTTCCTGAATTTACTGAGGCTTGCTTTGTGTCCTATCATGTGGTCTATCTTTGAAATACTGCCATGAGCATTTGAAAAGAATGTGTATTTTTCTTCTTTGGGATGTAAGGTTCTATATATGTCAGTTAAGTCTCTTTGATTCAGTGTGTAATTCAGCACCACGATATGTTTATTAATGTTTTGTTTGGAATATCTGTCTATTTTTGACAGTGGGGTGTTGAAATCCCCTACTATCAGTGTGTTGCTGTCTATATCTTTTTTGAAGTCATCCAACAATTTCCTTATAAACTTGGGGGCTCCTATATTGGGAGCATATAAGTTTACAATGTTAATGTCTTCTTGATAGATTCTTCCTTTAAGTATGATAAAGTGCCCCTCTGGGTCTCTCTTTATGGCCTTTGCTTTGAAATCTACTTTGTGTGATACAAGTATGGCAACGCCAGCCTTTTTCTCATGTCCATTTGCTTGGAATATTATTTTCCATCCCTTTACTTTCAATCTGTGTAGGTCTTTTGCTCTGAGGTGGGTTTCTTGTAGGCAGCATATGTGTGGGTCATGTTTTCTTATCCATTCAGCTACCCTGTGTGTTTTGATTGGGGCATTTAATCCATTCACATTGAGAGATATTACTGATAGAAACTTACTCATATTTTCTCTTTGTACTTGTGTTCCTCTCTGTCTCATTGTTATCCTTCATCTGCTTAAACCAGTCCCCTTAGCATATCTTGGAGTGCTGGTTTGGTAGAGATGTATTCTTTTAGCTTTCTTTTGTCTGGGAAACTCCGTATTTCTCCTTCTATTTTAATGGAGAGCCTAGCTGGGTAGAGCACCTTGGCTGTAGGCCGTTGCTTTTCATGGCTTGGAATAGTTGTTGCCATTCCCTTCTGGCTTGTAGTGTTTCTGTTGAGAAGTCAGCTCCTAGGCGTATCGGGGCCCCCTGGTATGTTACTTTCTCCTTCTCCCTTGCTGCCTTGAGGATTCTCTCTTTGTCTTCGACATTTGCCATTTTAATGATGATGTGTCTTGGAGTGGACCTCCTTGGGTCCCTCTTGAGTGGGGTCCTCTGTGCCTCCTGGATCCATGAGAGCCTTTCTCTCCTCAAATTAGGGAAATTTTCCATCATTACTTTTTCGAGGAGGTTCTCTCTTCCTTGCTCCTCTTCTTCTCCTTCTGGTATCCCTATTATACGGATATTATTGTGTTTCAGGTTGTCCTGCATTTCCCTAAATGCCTGTTCATTCTTTTTTAGTCTTTTTTCCATTTCTTGTTCTTTCTGGGAGCTTTTTTCTACCTATCCTCCATCTCACTGATTTGATCCTCGGCTTCTTCCAGCCTGTTTTGTATTCGTTCTACTGTGTTCTTCTATTCAGAAATGGTATTCTTCATATCCTCTTTTGTCTTTTTGATAGTTTCTATATCTTTTTCCAGGTGGCTATAGTTTGTTGTAAGATCCTGATAGTTTCTCTGCAATTTCTCATAGTTATCTTTGAGCTGGCTCAGCTCATTGAGCTTCCTTAGAACCATTGTTTTAATTCAGTATTTGATAGTTCCCTTACCTCTATTTCATTTAGCTCTCTCTGTGGGGACTCCCCTTTTCCACTCATTTGGGGGGACTTCTTTTTATTCCCATTTTTGTGAGAGTCTGTTAAGTAAGTTACTTATTTATTTAGTTATTTTTGCTTCTGCTTCAGTTGTGCTGTCTATATTTCCTGACTTTGTGGATTAAACTTCTATGGTAGTATGTGGGTCTTTTTATTTATTTATTTATTTATTTATTTATTTTTCCCTTTACTTTTCTTTCTGGGCTTGCCTCTCATGATGTCAGTTGTTGACCCTATATGACCTTGGGTTGTTTGTTTGAGCCTTCCTGGAGTCTACTGCCTGTGTCTAACTCCTGCTTGGGGCAGCTCTGTAACTCCTTTGGTCATGGCTGGACTATTTTTTGGGATCGCTCTGCACTCTTACGCTAGCTCTTTGAGCGTGCTCCCCGGCCTGGCAGGATACCCCGCCCGCCTGGCCTCTTGCATGCTTGCCCCAGCCCAGGGGGATTTTTCGCGACCTCGCGTCGTCATCTGACCCCCGTGGCTGGTGAGCTCCCCGACACTGGTCAGTTTAGGGTCTTCTGTTGTGTTTTTTCCCGCTTTCGGCTCTTTGGGTGCGTTGCTTGCCCTCGCCAAATGGGGACTACGGAAATGATTGGAATTCAGCTGCAGGACTCTCCGGTTAATCCTGTCTCCGGTCTCTTCTCCAGGGACTGTGGGCAGCTCTGTGACCCCTTCAGCCTGGGACCTACTAATTTTGTGAGCCGCTCCGCAATCGCGGCCCGGGCGGTCAATTTACGTCTGCCCTTGCCACTCTGTGCACTCCCTCGCAGACCATATCGGTGCCAATCTGTGGGAGGCCTTGCTGGCTGGTGCAAGCGTTCGCCAGCCCGCTCGGGTCACACACACGCTCCCCAACCCTCGCCGGTCACTTGGCGCAAGTGTCTGTTGATACAGGTTTATGTTGTTTATTTGAAATGTTTATACCTTTTTTAGGTAGGCCTGTATTACTATGAACTTCTCTCTCATGACTGCTGTCTCTGAGTCCCATAGGTTTTGGACTGCTGTGTGTTCATTTTCACTTGTTTCCAGAGCTTTTGCTTTTTTTCCTTTGATTTAATTATTGATCTGTTCATTGTTTATTAGCATGCTATTCAGTCTCTGTAAGTTTAAGGTTTTATTTTTTCCCTTGAGTTTGGTTTCTAGTTTCAAGCCCTTTTGGTCTGAGAAAATGCTTGTTATGATTTCAATATTCATCAATTTGTTGAGGCTTGTTTTGTGTCCTGTCATGTGGTCTGTTTGAAAATGTTCCATGTTCATTTGAAAAGAATGTATATTTTGCTTCTTTGGGATGAAAGTTTCTATATAGGTCGACTAATTCCATATTATCTAACATTCTGTTCCATTCCACAATATCCCTGCTGATGTTTTATTGGGAAGATATATCCATTGTTGACAGTGAGGTGTTAAAATCCCCTACTATCAGTGTGTTGCTGTCTATATCTTTCTTAAAGTCCTTCAGAATTTTCCTTATATATTGGGGTGTTCCTATGTTGGGTGCATATAGGTATAAAATGTTTATGTCTTTTTGATGGATTTTTCCTTTGAGTATTATCAAGTGTCCTTCTGGGTCTGTTTTTAAGGCCTTTATTTTGAAATCTATTTTGTCTGGTATAAGTATTGATACCCCTGCTTTTTTTTTTTTTCCTTTCCATTTGCATGGAATATTTTTTTCCATCTCTTTACTTTCAGTCTGTGTAGGTCCTTTATTCTGATGTGTGTCTCTTGTAGGCAGGATATGTGCAGGTCATGTTTTCTTTTCCATTCAGCTACCCTATGTCTTTGGATTGGGGCATTTAATCCATTTACATTTAGTTTTTATTGATAGGTACTTATTCATTTTTTTTCTCTTTGTACCCATGTTCCCCTCTTTCTCACTCTTTCTCTTCATTTTCTTAAAGCAGTCCCTTTAGCATATTTTTCAGTGCTGGTTTGGTGTCAGTGTATTCTTTTTGCCTTATTTTGTCAGGGAAACTCCGTATTTCCCCTTCTATTTTAATTGAGAGCCTTGCTGGGTAGAGCTGTCTTGGTTGCAGGTCTTTGCTTTTCATGACTTGGAATATTTCTTGCCATTCTCTTCTGGCTTTTAGTGTTTCTGTTGAGAAGTCAGCTGCTAGCCCTTTTGCAGTTTCTTCATTTGTTACTACCTCTTTCTCCCTTTATGCTTTTAGAATTCTCTATTTGTCTGTTATATTTGCCATTTTAATTGTGATGTGCCTTGGAGTGGGCCTCATTGAGTTCCTCTTTAATGGGACCCTCTGTGCTTCCTGGATTTGTGTGTTTTTTCTCTCCTCCAACTAGGGAAGTTTTCCATCATTACTTTTTCAAATGCGTTCTCTATCCCATCTTGATCTTCTTCCCCTTCTCATATCCCTATTATACAGGTATTATTTCATTTAAGGTTGTCCTGCATTTCTCTAAATGTCTCTCCATTATTTTTGAGTCTTTTTTTCACTTTCTTGCTCTTTCAGGGGCCCTTTTCTATCTTACTTTCCAGCTCACTGATGTATCTTCGGCATCATTGAGCCTGCTTTTGATTCCTTCTAGTGTGTTCTTCAATTCAGAAATTGTATTCTT
This sequence comes from Pteronotus mesoamericanus, assembly GCF_021234165.1. Classification (NCBI taxonomy): domain Eukaryota; kingdom Metazoa; phylum Chordata; class Mammalia; order Chiroptera; family Mormoopidae; genus Pteronotus; species Pteronotus mesoamericanus. The sequence continues at coordinate 3,089,827 of NW_026555144.1, read as the reverse complement.
CATTTCCTCTTGCCTCTTGTTGATAGTTTCTATGTCCATTTTCATGCTGATACAGTTTGTAGTAAGTTCCTCATTGTTTCCCTGTATTTTTTTTTGGTAATGAGTTCACTGAGCTCATTGTGATTTCATAGAATTGTTGTTTTGAACTCAATTTCTGATAGTTTAGTTGCCTCTATTTCATTTAGTTCTCTTTGTGGGGATTCCTCCTTTCCCTTCAATTAGGGTGTGTTTCTTTGTCTTCCCGTTATTTGTGAGAGTATTGTTTTTTGCTTCTGCTTGTGAAATTGTTCTGTCTTGACTTCCTGACTTTGTGATGTGAATTCTATGGTCAGAGATCGGTTTGGTTTTTAAATTTTTATTTTCTCAATATGCCTATGATGACATCATGTGTTTGCCCCATCTGACCTTAGGCAGTCTTTTCAAGACTTTCCGGAATCTTCTGTCTTTGGCCATCTCCTTTATTGTGAATCTAGTCTTTCTGCTCCCAACAGTCAGGCTTAGGAACTACAGGGTAGGGAAGAGTCTCTCCTGTTGTTGGGGTATTGTGTCCCCTCACACTGGTGCCGCCCAGTGTAGTGGTCTGCCTCAGCAAGGTGGCTGCTGCCATAGCAGGGATGAGTCAACACCAGGATTCTGGTGGCTATTCCCTCAGTTCTCTCCCCAATGTCTCCTTCCCCAGTCTCTCCTCAGCCTTCTCTAGCCCACCCTGTCCCTGCCTCTGCTGGAGCCTCAGGTAAGTGGCTGCAAATAACAATCTATGAGTTGGCCCTTTAAAGGGTTCTTTGCATCTCTCGTTGTCCATTGCTGGAATAGAGCAACCCTGCCACTTTTTGCAGCTGGCGTTTTTTTTTTTTTTTCTGTACTTTTTGGGCTCTGGTGCTATAGGCTGGAGATCCCCACTTATGGTTTTGATCCCCCTCTTCTCAGGGGGTCCAGCTGGCCATTTAAATATTCCTCTGCTGCCGCCATCCGAGGGCTCTCAGCCAGCCTTCTCGAGTCTCTACCGCACTCCTTACCAGTTAGGTTGTGATAAAGCTGATTCTTCTGTCTGTCTGAGGTTATAAGTCTCTTCTCTTGCTGTTTTCCAGGTGTTTGTTCCAGGTGATTTCTCCACAATTTAGTTGTAATTCCAGACTGGTCCTGGGAGGAGGTCAATGGGACTTCTGTTCATTCCTCCACCATCGTGCCTCTACATTAACTTTTGAAAGAGTGTCTCAAAAAATCTGTAGAAGCTTTTGGTCAAGGTGTTTTTATTTTTAAAGTTCCAGTGTTATAAACTAATTACTATCTTTCAGGATTATTTAGAGGGCACCAGTGTGCTAGGGCTGCTATATTCAAGTACTAAGAACTGGGTGGCTTAAACAACAGAAATGTGTTTTCTCAGAGTACAGAAGGCTAAAAGTCCTAGATCAAGGTGTCAGCATGTTTTATTATTTTTTTCCTGAAGCCTCTTTTCTTAACTTTTCAGTAGCCACCTTTTCCATGTGTATTTACACAGTATTTCCTCTATACCTCTCTGTCAAAAGTTCCTCTTATAAGAATACACGTTTTATTGAATTGTCTCACATTAAAGACTCACTTTAATGTAACTACTTTCTTAAATACCCTATGTACAAATTCAGCCACATTCTGAGGTACTAAGTGTTATAACTTTCACATATAAATTTGATGGGGGAACAATTCAGCCCATAATAAGAACAAACATAGTGCCCAATATAAAGTGGATCAAGCAATAAGTACAATAAATTTATTATATCACATAATAAAAAGTACAAGTATAGGAGGGTTTCTAGGTTGGTGCAGTGATTCAATGGATTCATCAACAATTGAGGTGTTCTCTTTCTTTAAGCTTTGTCATCCTCAGTACATCAGTGATATCTTCCTTCAATGGTTGCAAGGTTTTTACAGCAGTTCCACCCCTCATATACATACATGGTCACTTTCAATCAAGAATGGTGTTTTCTCCAAAGTATGATTTTATGAGAATAATACATACTAAAACCTCATTAACTTGAATTATATGCTCATTGTCTCTCTGCAAAGATGCTAGAAAAAATAAGCATCTGATATTTTTATCTGTATATAATTGATGATATCTATGCAAGCAAGGGATGAAAGTAGTGGTTGTTGGGTAGGAAACTGACATACTCTGCTACAAACTTCCAGAAAACAAATGATCAACAAAATATTTACTTCTATCTAAAGCTTTCATAGTATACCGTTATCATTAATTAGTTTTGCACTGAAACTTCCATAGGTAAATTCAAACTATCTCAAAAGAGGGGGTGAGGACGATCTCTAGTTCCCAATGTACACAACACTTTTTGAGTGAGAAATAGCCAAAAGCTTTGGGCTACTTCTAGAGACTGGGTCTATACCAGGGATCAAATCTGTAGTCATGGCAACTTGTCAATGTCTCAACTAGGATTCAGATATGGAGAAAAAGACAATGTACAAAAATGCAAACTAAGACTTTCTAGTCATGTGACAGTGACCAAGTCTCCTTATTGCTGTAAGCTTCTCAGAAACAGCAAGAACAGCACCGATCCCATAAAAATAAAGGAGATATTGTTTACAAAGCACTTATCAAAGTGCCAGGCACATAGTGAACATTGTTCAACTGCTGTTTATAGGGTTAGCTATAAATTTTGAAATTAAAGGAATCAAGATGGTGGAGGAGTGAGCAGAAGTCACACTGACCTCCTGGGACCAACCTAGAAATACAACTAAATTGTGGAGAAATCACTTGGAACAAAAAACTGAGCAATAGTGAGAGAGGAGCCTTATAGCCTTGGACATAAAGAAGAATCAACTTTAGCACAATCTAGTATGGAGTGAGGTAGAGACTTGAGAAGGCAAGAAGGACACCCACTGGTGGCAGCACCAGAAGGATATTGAAATGGCCACTTGGATACCTCTAAGAAGAGCGGGGTCTAAACCATAAAAGGGGATCTCCAGCCTACAGCACCACAGCCCAAAAGGAACAGAGAAAACAGCCAGCTCTGAGGAGCAGCATGGTTGTTCTCTGCCAGAGACAGGTGGCTAGAGATGCAAAGAGCCACTTATAGGGCTAACACATACATTTTTATTTGCAACCACTTACCCTGGTCTCCAGCAAAGGCAGCGGCAGAGTGGACGAGAGACGCCTGAGGAGAGATTGGGGAAGGAGGCTATGGGGGGAGAATGGAGAGAGTAGGTGGTGTGATCCTGGTGCTGGCTTGTCCCCCATGCTGTGGCCACCATCTGGCTCAACCAGAGCACTCCCCTGAGCAGCATCAGCGTGAGAGGACCCAATAACCCCACCCCTAGGAGGGACTCTGTCCCGCCCTGAAGTGTCACTAAGTTCTCCTACTGGGTGCAGATTGACTAGATTAGCAGCTTAAGGAAACAACCACAGACAGTAGATTCCTGAAAGTGTCAAACAGACTGCCTGAGATGAGACAGGGTCAACATCTGACATCATCAGAGGCAGATCCAAAAAGAAAAAAAAAAAACCCAGCAATCTCCTACCATAGAAATTCACACCACAAAGTCAGGAAATCAAGAGAGGTCAACGCAGAAGCAAAAGAGAACCTCGCAAATAACAGGAATACAAGGAAACATCCCCCAAGTCAAAGAGAAGGAGATATCTCCAGAAGGAGAACTAAATCAAAGAGAGGCAAGTAAACTATCAGATATTGAGTCCAAACAACAGTTCTAAGTAAGCTCTATGAGTTCAGTGAACTCAGAGAGAATTACCAAAACCTAGAGGGAAACTATGAGGAACTTACTGCAAATTATTTCAGCATGAAAAAGGACATAGACACTATCAACAAGAGAAAAGAGGAAATAATGAAGACACTTTCTGAATTGAAGGACACACTAGAAGGAATCAAAAGCAAGCTAGATGAAGCAGAGCATCAAATCAGCAAGCTGAAAGATAAAGTAGAAAAAAGCTCCCAGAAAGAGCAAGAAAATGGAAAAACACTCAAAAAGAATGAAGAGGCATGTAGGGAAATGCAAGATAGCCTGAAATGTAATAATATCCAGATAATAGGGATACCAGGAGAAGACGAAAAGGAGCAAGGGATAGAGAACCTGTTTGAAAAAGTAATGATTGAAAACTTCACTAATTGGAGGAGAGAAAAAGTCACGCAAATCCAGGAAACACAGAGGGTCCCATTCAGAGGAACCCAATGAGGCTGACTTCAAGGTGCATTATAATTAAAGCGGCAAATATAAAAAACGAACAGAATCCTAAAGGCAGCAAGGGAGAAACAGGTAGTGACATAAAAGAGAGCCCCAATACGGCTAACAGCTGACTTCTCAACAGAAACAATAAAAGCCAGAAGGGAATGGCAAGAAGTATTCCCAGTAATGAAAAGCAAAGACCTGCAACCAAAACTGCTCTACCCAACAAGTCTCTTAATTAAAATGGAAGGCAAAAAAAAAAAAAAAAAGGGTTTCCCTGACAAAAGGAGACTAAAAGAATACACCTCCACCAAACCAGCATTGCAAAATATGCTAAAGGGACTGCTCTTAGAAGGTAAAGAAAAAGAATCTATAAATACCCAGTTCCTTTCAGAGTCATCAATACTTGATATTACCAATATTTTGACTGCTTATTAAGCTAATTGTGACAACAATGTGTTGTTTTGTTATCCTATCATTTGTTGAAACTAAACCTGTTTTTGTGTATTTCTTGCCTATTTTTATTATTTTTAAAAAGCTTTAAATTACTTTTTGGTGTTCTTTACCTTTTTCTTTTTTTGATTAAGTGTTTGAAGAATTTTTCCTTTAAAAAAACCAATTAACCTTTTTTTTAAGATGTTTTGCAAATGCTTTCCTAGCCTATTACTTGTCCTTTAACTGTTTTTACATGTGTATTACTGTATAGTCTTACATGTTTCATATAATCTTATTGTCAATATTTTACTTTATAGCTTCTGGTTTTGAATATGTTGCTTCAGGGTAAGAAAAAAATTATTTTGTATTTTCTCCTAAAACTCCTTAGATTTTTACATATTGATTTTTAACTCCCTGGAATATTTTTTGTATAATGTGTGAAATAGGGCTGTGCATTTGTTTTATTTCAAGTAAAAGTGATACATGCACCTTAGTTGTTCATTTCCTTTATTTTCCGCATTGATTTGAAATATCAATTTAATCATATATTACATTGTTAGGCAAATGTATATGTTTATTTCTAGAATGCTTATTTTCTTTCATTGATCTAGTTAATTTTTTCTGTGCTGGTGTCACGTTGTTTTAATGGCTGACATTTTATAATGGATTTAAATTTGTTAATAGCTTATAATGGATTTTGACATTTAAAAAAATAAAGAAAGAAAATCATTCTGCATTTTAAAAAGAAAAAAGTAAAAAGGATCTCCTACCTCATGGATGTGATCTCATGGATGGAACTGGAGAATATTATGCTAAGTGAAATAAGCCAGTTGGTAAAAGACAAATACCATATGATCTCACCTATAAGTGTACTCTATTGAACAAAATAAACTAATGAACGAAATAAACCACAGGCATGGAAACATAGAGCGGACTGGAAGTGACTAGAGTGGATGGGGAAGGAGGACAGTGGTGGAAAGAAGTAGAAGGGACTAAACAAATAACATGTATGAATGACCCATTGACATGGACTACTTCATGAGAATTGACTGTTGGAGAGAGGGGCAGGGGAGTGGGTGGTGGAAAGCAAAGAGGGAAAAATTGAGACAACTTTAATGGAATAAACATTATTTAAGAGTAAAATTTTAAAAAATGCAAGCTGAAGTCACTGATCAAACATACTGTATAAGGCTAAGAGAAACTATTCTCTGTCCATAGAAATATTTTGCTTAAAGAATAGCATAAATAAGAATCAAGATGGTGGAGGAGTGTGTGGAAGTCACAGTACCTCCTCCCAGGACCAACTTGGAATTACATCTAAATTGTGGAGAAATCACCTGGAACAAACAACTGGACAACTGCAAGAGATGAGCCTTTAACTTCGGACAGGCAGAATAATCAGCTTTAGCACAACCTAACTGGTGTCACGATTGCTGAGACTTTATAATGGATTTAAATTTTTTAGTATTTTATAATTGTTCTTGACATTTAAAAATAAATAAAAAAATAAAATCAATCTGCATTTAAAAAAAAAGAAAGAAAGAAGGAAGGAACTCCTACCTTTAGCAACAACATAGATGGAACTGGATAATATTTTGCTAAATGAAATAAACCATTTGGTAAAAGACAAATACCATTGATGTCACCTATATGTGGAATCTACTCAACGAAATAAACTAATGAACAAAATAAACCACAGGCAAGGAAACATGGAGCAGTCTGAAAGTGACCAGAGGGTATGGGGAAGGAGGACAATGGTGGAAAGAAGGAGAAGGGACTAAACAAAGAACATGTATGAATGACCCATGGACATGGACAAGAGTAGGAATTGACTGTGGGAGTGGGGTGCATGGTGGGATAGGTGGAGGAGGGCAAAGAGGGAAAAATTGAGTCAAATGTAATATAATAAACATGATTTAAAAATAAAACTTTAAAGAAAATTTTAAAAAGAATAGCATAAATGAGTACAGAATAATGATATATTATAGTATACCCTGTGCAAGGCAATGAAAATAGCTGATTACACCTCAAGAATGCTGTTCTTATGGTTTTAGAATTTTACATGATGCCATTAGCCATGTAGAGAAGGAAGGAACTGTATATGCAGGGCCCAGTTTGGGGTTGAAGATGATTAGGGGCACCAGACTCAAATGTGAAACCTACTCTCTGCATTCGATAACAAATGTTGCTAACACAGAAACTACCCTAGAAGTTATTTTAAGCTAAATACTCTTGGGGTTTATATCTGCAGCCTCTGCACTGTGTCCCAAATACCCAAATGGATCAGGATAAATGCATTGCTGAAGAAATAAATCTTACTGTTAGCCAATCAGCCACCTGTCCAGAATCCAGAAGAATGTGCAGGAGAGGTTTCACCTTGTGGGAGAACAGGAACTATCTTCTTCACCCTATACAACTCATTCTGCCTGCTCCACTACAGGTGTGTTGAACCTTTGTCTTACTTCATGGAGCCCCTATGTAGCCACCTTCCTCCTAGGAAACCTGGTCTCTCTTTGAAGTCATTATCTCTTCCCTCATTCCTCTACAGGCCATTCCTGCTCTTAAAACTCTCTGCTTTCCTCTTCTGAGGCCCTACATTTGGTTTGCTTCAGTCTTTGACTCAGACTGTTTGTCATTTGTTCCATCCAGTTTTTTTATGAGAGATTCAAAAGACTTTAAATTCATGTGGATGAAGGATGGGTTGAAGGAAATTCACCCCCATTAGTCTGGCATTGAATATAACTCCTACAAGTTATTATGCTGAAAGAATCTCAGTTTCTTTAGTTTATTTACAGTTACATTCCAAATAATTCCCCTTCTATTATCCTAGTTCTTGTGTATTTGTTCCCACAACCCCACCTCTCTTACCATTCTGAGAGGTCAATTAAATCAAGAGACCTCAAAGGGTTTATGATTATGAAATTATAATGGAAATTTAAGTTGGTTGCAACAGTGCAATGAGCTCCCTGTATATTTTCTGCCCTCTACATACCAGTATCCATTTGCTTCCAACATAAACTGTGAAAAGTTGGGAGTTTTTGTTTTTGTTGTTGTTGTTGCTAGTTCTGCAGAAAGGAACCAAAAGAGATGAAGAGGATAGAGGTTATGATACAGGATGTGGCCCCAAACCTGTGGACTGAGTGACATCTTGTGGTTAGAGGTGGATGAGCAAGGTAGAAACTATAGGAAACATTCAAGAAAGTCTCAAATTCTGGGCACAAAAAATCAGATTTAGAACATAGGCAACAAATGTAACACAAAGTAGGAAGACCCTTTCATTTGTCTCTTTATGGGACACAGTAAAAGTCTGATACCACCAAAATTAGGCATTTTAGAAGTATCTAGAGACATACACACTTGACATTATAAGTGGTGTCAGTGGTGACGTATTTCTGAGTATCTTCATAGGCAGGAGATGTAGGCAAATAAGATCTGGAAAAGGAGGAAAGAACAGAGTAGATGCTGAGTGGAAACCACAAATGATAGTTTAAATTGTAGTCACATGTGAGGCATCCTATTGCTATAGTCTTCCACCAAACTGTTGTATTACATACAGATACACACAGATAATCATGAAAAAATGTAGACTACACTTGTAAAATGTAGAAAGACAAAAGAATCTGCAGATAAGTATTACAATTAATTTTGTTTTCAAATTTACTGGTAAAAGTCAATGTGCTTATGTTCTTTCAAAATAGTATTTTGGGTTCCTTTGGATATATTCCCAGAATTGGGCTCTCTGGGTCAAAAGGCAAATCCATTTTTAATGTTTTGGGGTAGGTATCTCCATACAGCTTTCCACAGCACTGCAACAATCTGCATTCTCACCAACATTGCAAAAGGGTTCCTCTTTCTCCACACCCTCACCAACACTTGTTTGTTGATTTATTGTTGGTAGCCATTCTGGCAGGTGTGACGTGATATCTCATTGTGGTTTTACTTTCCATTTCTTTGATGATTAGTGACATTGAGCATCATTTCATATGTCTATTGGCCATCTTTTGTCTTCTTTTTAAAAGTCTCTGTTCAGGTCCTTTGCCCATTTTTTTAATTGGCTGTTTAATCACAGTTGGTTGTTTTTTTGGTGTTGACTTTTGTAAGTTCTTTATAAATTTTGGATATTAACCTCTTATCAGTGCATCAGAGAATATGTTCACCCATTCTATGGGTTGTCTTTTTTGCTGTCAATAATTTCCTTTGCTGTGCAAAAGAAAAATGTTTTAGCTTGATGAGGTCCCATTTGTTTATTTTTTGTTTCCCTTGTCTGGGGAGATATAGCTGATAAAAAATTTCTATGAGCAATGTCCAGGATTTTGCTGCCTATGTTTTCTCCTAGGATTTTTATGGTTTCAGGTCTAACACTTAAGTATTTAATCCATTTTTAATTCATTCTGGTGTCTGCTGTTAGAAGGTGGTCTAGTTTCATTTTACTGATGCATCTGTCCAATTTTTCCAACACCATTTATTGAATAAAGTATCTTTAGTGCATTGTATGTGCTTACTTCCTCATCCTTTAGCATGCTGTATATTCTTACTTCCTCTGTTGAATATTAATTGACTATAGAGGTGTGGGTTTGTTTCTGGGATCTCTATTCTCTTCCATTGATCTATGTGTCTTTATTCCAGCATCATGCTGTTTTGGTTACTATGGCTTTTGGTTACGTATTAGGTAGTGTGATTCCTCCAACTTTGTGTTTCTTTCTAAGGGTTGCTGTTGCTATGTGCAGCCTTTTGTGTTTCCATATTAATTTTTGAAATATGTGCTCTGCTTCTGTGAAATACATCATTGACATCTTGTGAGGAATTCCATTGAAACTATAGAATTGTTTTGGGTAGCATGAGCATTTATTTTTAAGATTTTATTTATATAGCCATGGCTGGTGTGGCTCAGTGGATTGAGTGCTGGATGACAAAGCAAGGAGTTACTGGTTTGGTTCCCAGTTGGGGCACATGCCTGGCATATGGGCCAGGTACCCGCTGGGGTGTTGTGAGAGGCAACCACACATTGATGTTTCTCTCTGTAACTTTCTCCTTCCCTTCCCCCTCTCCAAAAATAATAAATAAAATATTTTTAAAGTAAAATGATAGATACATACTCCAAAAAAACAAACAAACAAACAAAAAAACCTTGCCCAATATGTCACTGGCAAATATATTTTCCCATATGGTTTGTTCCCTTTTTATTTTGGTGATGTTTCCTTTAGCTGTGCACAAGCTTTTTATTTTGATGAAGAACTTCTTATTTATTCTTTCCTTTATGTCCCATGCTTTAGGGGATATATTGTTGAAAATATTTCTGCGTGGAGTATCTGAGGGTTTCCTGCATCTGTTCTCCTCTAGGACTTTATGGTGTTGCGACTTATCCAAAGACTTATTCAAGTCTTTTATCCATCTTGAGTTTCTTTTTGTGTATGGTGTAAGTTGGTGGTCAAATTTCATTTTTTTTTTACATGTAGTTGTCCAGCTCTCCCAACACCATTTGTTGAAGAGGCTATTTTTACTCTATTTTATGCTTCTACCCCATTTGTTGAATATTAATTGACCATAGAGACATGGCTTTATTTCTGGGCTCTCTATTCTGTTTCATTGGTCTATGTGTCTTTTGTAAGGCCAACACCAGACTGTTTTAATTACAGTGGCCTTGTAACACAGTTTGTCATCAGGTATTGTGATCCTTCCTACTTTGTTCTTCTTTCTCAAAAGTGTTGCAGCTATTTGGGGCCATTTGTAGTTCCATATAAATTTTTTAAATGTTTGTTCTATATCTGTGGAATACATCATTGGTATTTTACTAGGGATTGAGTTAAATCTATAAATTGCTTTGGGTAGTATGGACATTTTGATGATGTTAAGTCTTCCAATACATGAACACAGTATATGCTTCCATTTATTTGTGTCTTCCTTAATTTCTTTCCTCAGTGTTTTGTAATTTTTTGAGTACAGGTCTTTTGCCTCCTTGGATAAGTTTATTCCTAGGGACTTTATTTTTCTTGTTGCTCTAGCAAATGGGATTTTTTCTCCTGATTTCTGACTCTGATATTTCATTGTTGATGTACAAAAATGCCTTTAATTTCTGAGTATTGACTTTGTATCCTGCTGTTACCAAATTCACTTATTAGGTGAAGTAGTTTTTTGGTGGAGTCTATAGGGTTTTCTATGTACACTCTCATGTCATTTGCAAGCAATGACAGTTATACTTCCTCCTTTCCAATGTGGATGCCATTTATTTCTTTTTCTTGCCTGATTTCTGTGGCTAGGACTTCCAATACTATGTTGAATAGAAGTGGTGAAAGCAGACACTCTTGTCTTGTTCCCAATCTTAGTGGGAAAGCTTTTAGTTTTTGCCCATTGAGAATGATGTTGGCTGTAGGTTTTGCATATGTGGCCTTTATGATGTTGAGGTATGCCCCCTTTATTGCCACTTTGCTGAGTGTTTTTATCATAAATGGATGCTGAACCTTATCAAATGCTTTTTCCGAGTCTATTGATATGATCATGTGGTTTTTGTCTTTCCTTTTGTTTATGTGATGTATTATGTTTATTGATTTGTGAATATTGAACCATCCTTGTATCCCTGGGATAAATCCCACTTGATCGTGGTAGATGATCCTTTTAATGTATTGCTGGATGCAGTTTGCAAATATTTTGTTGAGGATTTTAGCATCTATGTTCATCAGCGATATTGGCCTGTATTTTTCTTTGTTGTGATTTATCTTGTTTTGGATTAGGATGACGCTGGCCTCATAAAAAGTGTTTGGGAGTCTTCTCTATTCTTGGATTTTCTGGAATGGTCTGAGAAGGACAGAGGTTAAGTCTTCCTTAAATGTTTTGTAAAATGCTCCTGTGAAACCATCCAGTGCCATTTTTTTGTGCGCTGGGGTCTGTTTATGCTTTCAGCTTCTTCATTCAGTGTTGGAAGGTTATATTTTTTCAGAAATGTGGCCATTTGACCCAGGTTTTCAAATTTCTTGGCATATAATTGTTCATAGTAATTTCTTACAATCCTTTGTATTTCTGTGTTATCAGTTGAAATTTCTCCTCTTTCATGTCTGATATTATTTATTTGGGTCCACTTCCTTTTTTTCTTGGTGAGTAAATATACCTTTTTTCTTGTCATTCTATTCTCCTCTACTGATCTGTTATGTGATATTGCTAATACTACAACATTTTAATTATTGAAATTTTATAATACATCTTAATCTCAGATTGAATTTCTTTACTTTTATTTTTCATTTATAGTTACTATTCTTTTCCAGTTTTCCTAAGTGTAATATTTTTTCAGATAAACTTTAGAATTGTTGGGCAGATCTTCACAAAAATACTATTTGGTTTGTGTTAGGACAACATTAAATTAATAAATTTATTAATATGTAGAGGATTATAATATTTACAATATTATCTTTCTATCTTGGAACATCATTTTACCTTTATATTTCATCAAATCTTTTTATTTTCCTTTCCATTAATGAAGTTTTGTTCTTTTCTTTCAAAAATCCCACAGTGGTATACTGCTACACACTCAAACAGAATGTCAGAATTAGACTGACAATAGCAAATGAAGAGGATATTGAGCAACAGAAACTCTCATATAATGCTGGTTTAAAACTGTAAATTGTTATTAGCACTTTGGAAAGCCATTGGCATTCTCTACTAAATCTGAACATGTAAATATTATAAATGTGTATAAGTGGCCTAGCATTACAGTAACATTTCAATAAAATGATTTGTAAGATATATGGGATTAATTTTTCTTGGACAAAATACTTGAAGCCAGTAGAATGAGGGAAAGATTCTCATTGGTATGGCTTCTAAGAGTATATTGTTGCTTTTTGATTGAACACTAGACTTTTCTTCAGCTAAGTTCGGTGTCAAGAAGAACAAAAGAGTTAGGTATCTATGGATAATTGGGATAATCTTGAGACATAATATCTGTGACAAAGAATAATTGCTAACCAGTTAGAATAATTCTTCATTGAAAATAAGAGTTTTTGATAATTATCTTCATGAAGTTTCACAGTGATAATTGGTATAATCTCTTTCCATAGTCCCCCAATATGTTTGGTAAAGAATCTATAGCACCTTTTTATGCAACAGAATTTGGGAAGACTTAAGGAAGTTCATTACAGAGAATCAGATTTTACTGATAGCCAATCACTCATGCACAGAGTCAAGGGGATGAGATCAATCTTGCTTTACTTTTTCCCATAAAATCATCAAACACTTCAAAAGTTTTCACCAATAGACATTTGGAAGTTCTATCTTTCTTTTCCATCTCCTCTACTTCCAGGAGATCTCCTTTTTAAATTTTTTTATTGAATTTATTCATGGTGGCATTGGTTAATAAAATTATATAGGTTTCAGGTGTACAATTCTATAGTACATCATCTGTATATTGTATTGTATATTCACCACCTAAAGCCAAGTCTCCATTCATCACCATTTATCCCCCTAGTTACCCTTTCCTACCTCTCCCCACCCCCTTTCCCTCTGGTAATCATCATACTGTTGACTGTGTCTATGAGAGTTTTTTTTTTTTTTGCCTAACCCCTTCACATTATTCATTTAGACCCCCAACCCACTGTCCCTCCAGCTTTCAGTCTGTTTTCTATATCTATGAGTCTGTTATTTTCTTTGTTTTGTTCACTAGATTGCACATATAAGTGAAATTATACAGTATTAATCTTTCTCTGAATGGCTTATTTCACTTAGCATAATAACCACACATTCATCTATTCTGTCACAAAGGGCAAGATTTTCCTTTTTTAAAAAATAGGCTGAGTAGTATTCCATTGTGTAAATGTACCACAGCATTTTTATCTACTCATGTACTGATGGGCATTTGGGCTTCTTCCAAATCTTGGCTGCAATGAACATAGGAGTGCATATGTACATTCTTTCAAATCAGTGTTTCAGGTTTCTTTGGATATATTCTCAGAAGTAGAATTACTTGGTCATAAGGTAATTCCATTTTTTAGTTTTTTGAGGTAACTCCATACTGTTTTTCACAGTGGCTATACCAATCTGCATTTACACCAGTATTGCACAAGGGTTCCCTTTTCTTCACCTCCTCACCAACACTCGTTTGCTGATTTATTGATAATAGTCATTGTGACAGGTGTTATTTCCATTTTACATTAGTTCTAACAGTACACAAGGTAGTTCAATTTCTCACAAATATTTTTTACCTTCTGTTTTTTAAGAATAGTAGTCATCTTAGAGTGTGAGGTGGTATATCGTTATAGTTTCAATTTGCATTTCCACAATGATTGGTGATCTTGAACATCATTCCATTTGCTTATTGGCCATTTGTATATCTTCTTTTATTAATATCTATTCAAGTACTTTGCCCAATTTTTAATCAGTTTATTAGTTTTTTGTGTGTTCTCTAAGCATTGTGGATATTAGTCCTTTGTCTGATATATGATTGGCAAATATTGTCTCCCATTCTGTGGGTTGTATTTTTGCTCTGTTAATCACACATTTTTAGAATGTTTTCATGTTTCTAGGTAGATTATGAAGGTTGAACATGAGGTTTATTCATATTTTGAATATATACATGAAAATGAGTTCATATATTCTTCCCTTTTGTTTATTGAGCATCCCTAGAACCAGTATTTTGAATTCTGCATCTATTAGATTGTTTGCCTTTACTTCGTTTAGTTCTTTTTCTGGAGTTTTGTTCTGTTATTTCATTTGAGATATGTTTCTTTGTCTCCTTATTTTGGTAGCCTTCCTGTGTTTGTTTCTATGTATAAGTAGAGCTGTTACACCTCCTGGGCTTAGTAGAATGTCCTAATGTAGTAGATGTCCTATAGAGCCCAGTGGCACAGTTTCCCCAATACCTTGACCTGGGAACTTCAAGTGAGCCCCACCTCATTGGCTGTGTACACACTCCTATTGTAGTTGAGCATTGATTGTTGCCGGCGCATCACAGGGAGGGAGTTACCCCCAGGATGATCAGCTGCCAGGACTCCCTATGACCATCTTGAAGGATCAGCTGTCTAGGGACCCACTCCATGGAACAGGGCTTACTTCAGTGGGACTGTGATGTTCACTGATCTGGCCCCTTGAGTGACACTTGTGAAGGTGGTTGGGTGGTTCTTTGACATGGTCTGAAGCTGTCCACCAGGTATGCTGGCTCTGTGTTTTTGCTTCTTGAGAGGTGCAGGCCAAATCCAGCCACTGCCTTCATTTTTCTGAGTCCCCTGGCATGAGCTACAAAAAGGTCTGTAGATGGTTGCTACCTCTGCTAAGCTTGCAGGTACCGAAGTAAGGACAAGCTGTGAACCAAGTCTGGCTGCAGCTAGTGCCAGACATGGGGCTACTGAGCAAAAGGTAGGGGTCATGCTGAGGCCAGATGATGCTTGTTTGAGAGATTTTAGGAAAATCTAATGACTGAACCAAGACAGGCCATTTGTATGGAAATATCTCTTGACACAACTTGAGTTGGCCTGCAAGTTGGGTGGGGCAGGGACTTAGGGAATCACCAGGGTGGGGTGACCAATAATAACCAGGTTGATGGAGTCTCAGATATGGTGCCTGTCAGCCATCTCTATGTGGGGAGAGCTCAACAAAGAAGCAATGGCCTCTGCCAGCACTTTTATCTGGGAGAAAGCTACCCATTCCAGCTCTCACCATGATGCCAGGATTTTTAGATCATCATGTATGTCCCTGGAGGCTTTTGAGCTGCTTTCACAGTGCTGAAACTCAGAGGGTGTGGCTTTGAGTAAGTCTGTGTATGGTCCCTTTAAGAGGAATTCCTGGGACTCCAAAAGCACTGTCTCACTCAGTCACAATCCTTTCTGGTTCACAGCAAGAAGTTAGGGGACTTCTCAACCTGGCACTAGAACCTGGGGTGAGGTGCCTGGTGTGGGGCTGGGACTCCTCACTCCTCAGGAGGGACCTTTGAGCCAAGATATCCCTCCTGACCTGCCACACATGGGTGTGAAACAAGCCCCTTGCACATCTCTGCCCCTCTTATCAGTCTTGATGTTGCTTCTTCTTTATATCCTTAGTTCTAGGACTTCCATTTGGCTAGATTTGTGGTGCTCCTGAATGATGGTTGTTCTGTAGTTTAGTTGTAATTTTGATGTGGTTGTGGGAGGAGACATGTATGACATTTACCTATGACACCATCTTGACTGGAAGCTATTTATTTCTCCCAAATATGCTTGTCTTGTTCTTGATCCTAAGGGAAATGATTTTAGTTTTTGTCCATTCAGTATGATGTTGGCTGTGGATTTGCCATATATGGCCTTTTTTATGTTGATGTATGTTCCCTCTATTCCCACTTTGCTGAAAGTTTTTATTATAAATAAGTGCTGGATGTTATGAAATGCTTTTTCTTTATCAATTGATATTATAATGTGATTTTTATCCTTCTTTGTGTTTATGTAGTGTATCACATTTATTCATTTGTGAATATTTTACCAACATTGGATCCAAAGAATAAAACCCACTTGATCATTGTGTATGAAATTTTTAATATATTTCTGGGTCTCATTTGCTAATATTTTTGAGAACTTTATCATCTGTGTTTATCAGGTGTATTGACTTATGATTTTCTTTCTTTGTACTGTCTTTATCTGGTTTTGGAATTAGGATAATGCTGGATTTGGGAAAAGACCTTAGAATTTGTTCCTCCTCTTGAATTTTTTTGGAATAGTTTAAGAAGGATAAGTGTTCTGAAATGTTTGGTAAAATTCAACTGTAAAGCCATCTGGACCAAGACTTTTGTTCATTGAAAGTTTTTTGAATACTGCTTCTATTTCATTAGCTGCAATCTGTGTATTCAGAGTTTCTATATCTTTCTGATTCAGTTTCTTTCTTTTTTAAAATTATTTTATTTTATTTTGTTTTAATTGCATTTTTCATTACCATTTATCCCCCATGCCCTCTGCCACCTCCACCCACAGCCCACTCCCCCACAATCACCACACTGTTGTCCATGACTTCTTTCTCTTTTTTTTTATTTTATGATGAATCAATCCACACCTACATTTACCTCAAGAGCAGTCAACCTGCTTTCTATCTAAGATTCTGTCTGTACTCAGCTTGTTAGTTAAGTTTTTTTTTTTTTAGATTCCACATATGAGTGAAATCATATGGTAATTGCCTTTCTCTAACTCACTTATTTCATGTAGTATAATGTTCTCCACGTCCAACCATGTTGTCACAAAGGGTAAAATATTCTTCCTTTTCTATGGCTAAGTAGTATTTCATCATGTAAGTGTACCATAACTGTTTTATCCACTTATCTACTGATGGACACTAGGACTGTTTCCAAATCTTGGCTATTGTAAATAATGCTCAAATGAGCATAGGGGTGCATGTATTCTTTTGAATTGCTGATTTGGGTTTCTTTGGATAAATTCCCAGAAGTTGTATCACCGTGTCATAAGGCAGTTCAATATTTAATTTTTTTTTTTTTTGACATTTTTTTTTATTCTTTAAAATTAGTGTCTCATATTTCTTTTTTTTAATTAATTTATTTACTTTTTAAATACATTTGTCTCTGCCTTCCCCCCCCTCTTTCCCTTGCCCCCTCCCACCTTCCCTCCCTCAGCTCTTCCCCTTTGGTTTTGTCCATGAGTCCTTGCTATATGTTCCTTGACTTTCCCCTTCCCTTCCCTTTCCCTGCCCCCCCTTCCCTCTTGTCTCTGTTGATTTCTTTTCCTTTCAGTGTTGCTGGTCATATTTGCCTTGCTTCTTTGCATTGTTGGTTAGGTTCCGCTTATAGGTGAGATCATATGGTATTTGTCTTTCGCCCCCTGGCTTATTTCGCTTAGCATGATGCTCTCCAGTTCCATCCATGCTGTTGCGAAGTTTAGTACTTCTTTTTTCTTTCTGCTGCATAGTATTCCATTGTGTATATGTACCATAATTTTTTGATCCAATCATCTACTGATGGGCATTTAGGTTGCTTCCAACACTTGGCTATTGTAAATTGTGCTGCTATGAACATTGGGGTGCATAGGTTCTTTTGTATTGGCGTTTTGGTGTTCTCAGGGTATAGTCCCAGCAGGGGAATCGCTGGATCAAAAGGCAGTTCCATTTTCAGCTTTCTGAGGAAATTCCACACTGCTTTCCATAGTGGCTGCACCAGTCTGCATTCCCACCAACAGCGGACTAGAGTTCCCTTTTCTCCACAGCCTCGCCAGCACCTGTTGTTTGTGGATCTGTTTATGATGGCCATTCTAACCGGTGTGAGGTGGTAACTCATGGTGGTTTTGATCTGCATTTCTCTAATGGCTAGTGATGCAGAGCATCCTTTCAAATGCCTCTGGGCCCTCTGTATCTCCTCCTTAGAAAAGCATCTGCCCAGGTCCTTTGCCCATTTTTTGATTGGATCGTTTGTCTTCTTGGAGTAAAGTCGAGTGAGTTCTTTGTATATCTTGGAGATCAAACCTCTATCTGATGTATCATTAGCAAATATATTTTCCCAAATGGTTGGCTCCCTTTTCATTTTGCTGATGTTTTCTTTAGCCGTGCAGAAGCTTCTTATTTTGATGAGGTCCCACTTGTTTATTCTTTCCTTTATGTCCCTTGCTTTAGGAGACATATCAGTGAAAAAATTGCTGCATGGGATATCTGAGAGTTTCCTGCCAATGTTCTCCTCTAGGACTTTGATGGTGTTGCGACTTATATTTAAGTCTTTTATCCATCTTGAGTTTATTTTTGTGTATGGTGTCAGCTGATGATCCAATTTCAATTTTTTGCATGTAGCCATCCAGCTCTCCCAACACCATTTGTTGAAGAGGCTGTTATTGCTCCATTTTATGCTTCTGCCCCCTTTGTCAAATATTAGATGTCCATAGAGACCTGGGCTTATTTCTGGGCTTTCTCTTCTGTTCCACTGGTCTATGGGTCTGTTCTTGTGCCAATACCAGATTGTTTTGAGTATAGTGGCTTTGTAGTAGAGTTTGATGTCCGGTATTGTGATCCCTCCTACTTTGTGTTTCTTTCTCAAAATTGCTGCAGCTATTCGAGGTCGTTTATGGTTCCATATAAATTTTTGAAATGTCTGTTCTATTTCTGTGAAATACGTCATTGGTATCGTAATAGGGATTGCGTTGAATCTATAAATTGCTTTTGGTAGTATGGACATTTTAAGGATATTAATTCTTCCAATCCATGTGCACGGTATATGCTTCCATTTATTTGTGTCTTCCTTAATTTCTTTTTTCAATGTTGTATAGTTTTCTGCATACAGGTCTTTTGTGTCTTTGGTTAAATTTATCCCTAGGTACTTTATCTTTTTTCGTGCTATATCGAATGGTATATTTTTCCTGATTTCTTCTTCTTCTATTGCATTGCTGGTGTACAATAACGCCTTTGATTTCTGAATGTTGACTTTGTATCCTGCTGTTTTGCCAAATTCACTTATTAGGTTGAGGAGTTTTTTGGTAGAGTCTACAGGGTTCTCTATGTACATTATCATGTCATCTGCAAACAATGATAGTTTTACTTCCTCCTTTCCTATTTGGATGCCTTTTATCTCTTTCTCTTGTCTGACCGCTGTGGCTAGGACTTCCAATACGATGTTGAAAAGAAGCGGTGAGAGCGGACATCCTTGTCGTGTTCCCGATCTTAGTGGAAAAGCTTTCAGTTGTGCCCGTTGAGTATGATATTGGCTGTAGGTTTTTCATATATGGCCTTTATTACGTTGAGGAATGCCCCATTGATTCCCATTTTGCTGAGTGTTTTGATCATAAATGGGTGCTGTACCTTGTCAAATGCTTTTTCTGCATCTATCGAGATGATCATGTGGTTTTTGTCTTTTCTTTGATTTATGTGGTGTATCACGTTTACTGATTTGCGTATATTGAACCATCCCTGCATCCCTGGGATGAATCCCACTTGATCGTGATGGATAATCTTTTGAATGTATTGCTGGATGCGGTTTGCCAATATTTTGTTGAGGATTTTAGCATCTATGTTCATCAGCGAAATTGGCCTGTAGTTTTCTTTCTTTGTAGGGTCTTTATCTGGTTTTGGGATCAGGGTGATGCTGGCCTCATAGAAGGAGTCTGGCAGTCTTCCCTCCTCTTGGATTTTTTGGAATAGTCTGAGAAGGACAGGGGTTAGCTCTTCCTTAAATGTTTTGTAAAATTGTCCTGGGAAACCGTCTGGCCCTGGACTTTTGTGTGCTGGGAGTTTCTTGATTACTGCTTCAATTTCCCCAACTGTTATCGGTCTGTTCAAGCTTTCTGTTTCTTCCTCCTTCAGTGTTGGAAGATTATACTTTTCTAAAAATTTGTCCATTTCATCCAGATTTTCAAATTTCTTGGCATATAATTGTTCATAATAGTTTCTGATGATCATTTGTATTTCTGTGGTATCAGTTGTTATTTCTCCTCTTTCATTTCTGATATTATTAATTTGGGTCCTCTCCCTTTTATTCTTGATGAGTCTGCTCAAAGGTTTGTCCACTTTATGAATCTTTTCAAAGAACCAGCTTCTGGATTGGTTGATCCTCTGAATTGTTCTTTTTGTCTCTATGTCATTCAGTTCTGCTCTAATCTTGACTATTTCCTTCCTTCTACTTGCTCTGGGATTTATTTGTTGTTGTTTCTCCAGTTCTTTAAGTTGTAGTGTTAGGTCTTTTATTTGAAATGTTTCTATCTTTTTAAGGTAAGCCTGTATTGCTATGAACTTCCCTCTCAGGACCGCCTTTGCTGTGTCCCATAGGTTTTGGACAGTTGTCTGTTCATTTTCATTTGTTTCCAGAAATTTTTTGATTTCTTCTCTTATCTCATTATTGACCCATTCATTGTTTAAAAGTGTACTGTTCAGTCTCCATGAGTTTCCTAGTTTTTGAAGTTTCTCTTTGAGTTTGATTTCGAGTTTCAAGGCCTTGTGGTCTGAGAAAAAGTTTGGTATTATTTCAATTTTCCTGAATTTACTGAGTCTTGCTTTGTGTCCTATCATGTGGTCTATCTTTGAAAAACTGCCGTGAGCATTTGAAAAGAATGTGTATTTTTCTTCTTTGGGATGTAAGATTCTATATATGTCAGTTAAGTCTCTTTGATTCAGTGTTTCATTCAGCGCCACGATATGTTTATTAATGTTTTGTTTGGAAGATCTGTCCATTTTGGACAGTGGGGTGTTGAAATCCCCTACTATCAGTGTGTTGCTATCTATATCTTTTTTGAAGTCATCCAACAATTTCCTTATAAACTTGGGGGCTCCTATATTGGGAGCATATAAGTTTACAATATTGATGTCTTCTTGATAGATTCTTCCTTTAAGTATGATAAAGTGCCCCTCTGGGTCTCTCTTTATGGCCTTTGCTTTGAAATCGACTTTGTCTGATACAAGTATGGCAACGCCAGCCTTTTTCTCATGTCCATTTGCTTGGAATATTATTTTCCATCCCTTTACTTTCAATCTGTGTAGGTCTTTTGCTCTGAGGTGGGTCTCTTGTAGGCAGCATATGTGTGGGTCATGTTTTCTTATCCACTCAGCTACCCTGTGTCTTTTGATTGGGGCATTTAGTCCATTCACATTGAGAGATATTACTGATAGAAACTTACTCATCTTTTCTCTTTGTACTTGTGTTCCTCTCTGTCTCATTCTTTTCCTTCATCTGCTTAAACCAGTCCCCTTAGCATATCTTGGAGTGCTGGTTTGGTAGAGATGTATTCTTTTAGCTTTCTTTTGTCTGGGAAACTCCGTATTTCTCCTTCTATTTTAATGGAGAGCCTAGCTGGGTAGAGCAGCCTTGGCTGTAGGCCCTTGCTTTTCATGGCTTGGAATATTTGTTGCCATTCCCTTCTGGCTTGGAGTGTTTCTGTTGAGAAGTCAGCTCCTAGGCGTATCGGGGCCCCCTTGTATGTTACTTTCTCCTTCTCCCTTGCTGCCTTGAGGATTCTCTCTTTGTCTTTGACATTTGCCATTTTAATGATGATGTGTCTTGGAGTGGACCTCCTTGGGTCCTTCTTGAGTGGGGTCCTCTGTGCCTCCTGGATCCATGAGAGCCTTTCTCTCCTCAAATTAGGGAAATTTTCCATCATTACTTTTTCGAGGAGGTTCTCTATTCCTTGCTCCTCTTCTTCTCCTTCTGGTATCCCTATTATACGGATATTATTGCGTTTCAGGTTGTCCTGCATTTCCCTAAATGCTTCTTCATTCTTTTTGAGCCGTTTTTCCATTTCTTGCTCTTTCTGGGAGCTTTTTTCTACCTTGTCCTCCATCTCACTGATTCGATCCTCAGCTTCATCCAGCCTGCTTTGGATTCCTTCTACTGTGTTCTTCAATTCAGAAATGGTATTCTTCATATCCTCTTGTGTCTTCTTGATAGTTTCTATGTCCTTTTCCAGGCTGATATAGTTTGCTGTAAGATCCTGATAGTTTCTCTGCAGTTTCTCATAGTTCTCTTTGAGCTGGCTGAGCTCATTGAGCTTCCTTAGAACCATTGTTTTAAATTCCATATCTGATAGTTCCCTTGCCTCTATTTCATTGAGCTCTCTCTGTGGGGAGTCCCCTTTTCCACTCATTTGGGGAGAACTTCTTTTTCTTCCCTATTTTGTGAGAGTCTGTTAAGTATTTTTGTCCTTTACTTTTCTTTCTGGGCTTGCCTCTGATGATGTCAGTTGTTGACCCTATAGGGCCTTGGGTTGTTTGTTTGAGCCTTTCAGGAGTCTAATGCCTGTGTCTGACTCCTGCTTGGAACAGCTCTGTGACCCCTTCGGTCAGGGCTGGGCTATTTTTTGCGATCTCTCTGCGCTCTCACGAGAGCTCCTTGAGCGCGTTCCCAGCGCGGCAGGGTCCCCCCACCTGCCTGGGCTCGCATGTGTTTGCCCCAGACCAGAGGGCTTATTCGCGACCTCCCGTGCTCATCTGACCTCCCTGGCACGCGAGCTTCGCGGCACTGGTCAGTTTAGAGTCTTCTATTGTGTGTTTTCCCCGCTTTTGGCTCTTTGGGTGCGTTGCTTGCCCTCGCCAAATGGGGACTACGGAAATGGGAGGAAATCAGCTCTCCGGTTAATCCTGTTTCTGGTCTCTCCTCCAGGGACTCTGGGCAGCCCTACTTATTTTGTGGGCTGCTCCGCAATCGCGGCGGGTAGGTCAATTTATGCCTGCCCTTGCCCCTCTGTGCAATCCCTCGCAGGCCGTATGGGTGCCAGTCTGTGTGAGGCCTTGCCGGCAGGTGCAAGCGTTCGCCAGCCCGCGTGGGTCACACACACGCTCGCCAACCCTCGCCAGTCACTCGGCGCAAGTGTGCACGCCTGCTCTGGGTGTTTTGGGGGTGTCTATGTTTGCTTTTCGGCTTTTGGCTCTTTAGGTGTGTGGCCTCTTCCCGCGCAATGGAGACTTCGGCAAGGAGAAGGAGTCAGGACTCCCCGGTTCCTCCTCCCGTTCTTTCCCCAATGCCTCCGTTTCTAGTCTCCCCTCAGGGGCCTCTGGGCAGTTCTGTGACCCCTTCGGCTGAGGATCTAACCCCTGTGCGGACTGCGTTTCAATCGCAGGCAGTCTGGTTCATGCGCGCCCCGCTTCTGCCTCTTTGGGGTCGCGCCTTTCCAGCCCACAATGGAGACTACCGAACGTGGAGGGAGTCGGGACTCCCCAGTTCCTCCTCCCGTTCTTTCCCCAATGCCTCCGTCTCCAGTCTCTCCTCAAGGCTCTCCCAGCCAGTCTGCACTCAGCCCCGCAGGTCACAGGCGCACAAGCTGTGTGCGGAGCGCACAAAAGGCAGGTTAATTGATTCCCTTATGCCTGAGCGAGATGGTAGCTGCAGAGTGGGAAGTGCGTTATCACCCGGGCTCCACCGGCCGCAGAGTCAGTTCTCTTCACAAAGTTTTCCTCACCAGTCTTTTCCCAGGCACCAGCCCACCCTGCTGCCGCCTGTACCCAGCGATCAAGGAGGGTGGCTGCCGCTGCAACTTTTGCGTTTGCCCTTTAAATGTCTTTTTGCATCCCCAGTCACTTGTCTCTGGCAGAGAGTGCCCCTAAGCTTTTTGGGGTTGTGTTTTGTCTGTATTTTCCCGGCTTTAGCGGCTGTAGTTTAGGGGTTCCTGTTTATGATTCAGACCCCGTTCTTCCCGGGGGGACGCTAACTGGCCGTTTCAATGTCCCTCTGGTGCCAGTGCCCGTGCGCACCCAGCCCACCCTCTCGAGCCTCCACCGCAATTCTCACCCGTTGGGATGTGTGAGAGTCGAATCCGCTGTCCGCGGCACCAAGGCTCCTCTCCCACTATCGCTCCACTGCTTTCCAGGTGATTACTCCATTATTTAGTTGCAATTCCAGTTTGGTTTTGGGAGGAGGTCAGTGTGACTCCCTTTCACTCCTCCGCCATCTTTTTCTCTCCAATATTTAATTTTTTGAGGTAACTCCATACTGCTTTCCATAGTAGCTGCTTCAATCTGCATTCCTACCAATAGTGCATGAGGGTTCGCTTTTCTTCACATCTTCATCAATACTTATTGTTTTTTGACTTATTGATGATAGCCATTGTGACAGGTGCATGGTTTTAATTTGCAATTCTCTGAAGATTAGTGATGTTGAGCATCTTTTCATATGTCTATTGTCCATCTGTATGTCTTCTTTGGAGAAGTGTCTATTTAGGCTCTTTGCTCTCTTTTTAACTGGATTGTTTCTTTTCTGGGTTTTCAGTTGTCTAAGTTCTGTGTAAATTTTGGATAGTAACCTCTTAGCAGATGTATCAATGGTGAATATGTTCTCCCATTCAATTGGCTGTCTTTTCATTTTTTTTTTATTTTTTTTGTTTGGTTTTTTGCTGTGCAAAAACATTTTAGTTTCATGCAGTCCATTGTTTATTATCTCTCTTGGTTCCCTTGCCTGAGGAGATATATCAGAAAAATATGTTGCTAGGAGAAATGTCCGAGGTTTCACTGCCTATGTTTTCTTCTAGGATTTCTATGGTTTCTGGTCTAATATTTAAGTCTTAACTTTCCTTTGAGTTTATTATAGTATATGGCATAAGAAGGTGGTCTAGTTTCATTTTTTTCATGTATCTGTCTAATTGTCCCAACACCATTTATTGAATAAACTATATTAGCCCATTGTATGTTTTTGCCTTCTTTGTCAAATATTAATTGATTATAAAGGTATGAGTTTATTTCTGGGCTCTCTATTCTGTCCTATTGATCTTTCTGTTTTTTAATGCCAATGCCATGCTGTTTTACTATGGCCTTGTAGTAATGTTTGATAGTACGTAGTGAAATTCCTCCAACTTTGTTCTTCTCTCTCAAGATCACTGTTGCTATTTGAGGTATTTTGTGGTGTTAAATAAATTTTTGGAATATTTGTTGTAGATAGATGAAATATGCCATTGGTATCTTGATAGAAGTTGCATGGAAGCTGTTGATTGTTGTGGGTAGTATGGACATTTTAATGATGTTAATTTTCTTTATCCATGAACATGGTATCTGCTTCTACTTATTTGTATCTTCTTCAATTTCTCTGTTTAGTGTTTTATAATTTTCTGACTGAACTTCTTTTACATCTTTGGTTAAGTTTATTCCAAGCTATGTCATTATGTAATTTAAATAGGATTGTTTTCTTAGTTTCCCTTTCTGGTAGTTTATTTTTGGTGTATAAATTTGCAGTTGATTTTTGGATATTTATTTTGTATTCTGCTACTTTATTGAATTCATTTATAAGCTCTAGTAGTTTCCTGGTGGAATTAGGGTTCTCTATGTACAGTATCACGTCATCTGCAGATAAAGTCAGTTTTACTTTTTCCTTTTCAATTTATATACCTTTTATTTCTTCTTGTCTGATTGCTTTAGCTACTACTTTCAGTACTAAGTTAAATAAGAGTCATGAAAGCAGGAATCCCTGTTTTGTTTCCAACCTTAAGGGAATTGCTTGTAGTTTTTGCCCATTGACTGTGATGTTGGCTGTGGGTTTGTCATATGTGATCTTTATCATGTTGAGGTATGTTTACTGCATTCCCTCATTACTGAACATTTTTATCACATGGGAGCTGGATTTTAAAATGATTTTTTTCTCCATCTATTGATATGATCACAAGGTTTTTATCTTTCATTTTGATTGCATAGTGTATCACACTTATTACTTTGTGAAAGCTGTACCTATCATACATCCCCATGAAAAAACATTTGATCATGGTTTATAATCTTTTTAATGTAATGTGTATATGGTTTGGTAATATTGGGTAGAACAAAAGGTTCATTTATTTTCTTTTTCCCATAAGATGGCTCTAGTAGTACTTAGTTGTCTTTAACTTAATTCAAAATAATTTTATTAGATTGTATAATGAAAACTGTCATACCAGTGTGCATTTTAAAAACATCAAAATTGGTGAATTATTGTGTAGCCATTTTAAGACCGAGGATTGAAGGAAATATGCAACATTATTGGCATAATATGCTTATTGTTTCAAGAAAAGTAAAATTGCAATTGAAATGCAAAACAAGTTTTGTGCAGTGTATGGAGAAGGTACTGTGACTGATCAAACATCTCAAGAGTAGTTTGCAAAATTTTGTGCTGGAGATTTCTCACTGAATTGTGCTCTACAGTTGGGTAGACCAGTTGAAGTTGATAGCACTAAAATTGAGAAATTAATTGAGAACAATCAACATTAAACCACACGGGAGATAGCTGACATACTGAAAATGACCAAACCAATAAAGTTATTGGTGAAAATGAAAAATGCATATTTATTTATGGTTATTTAAACAGACTTTTTGGCCAACTCAATATTTTGTAGAGGATTTTAGCATCTATGTTCATCAGGGATATTAGGTTATAATTTCCATTCTTTGTAGTTTCTTTATTTGGTTTCAGAATTAGGGTAATCCTGGTCTTGTAAAATATGCCTGGGAGTCCTTTGTCCTCTTGAATTTTTCTGGAATAGTTTGAGAAGGAGAGGTGTTTGATCTTCTCTAAATGTTTAGGAAAATTCACCTGTGAAGGCATCCAGTCCAGGGGTTTGGTTTCTTGAGTTTTTTGATTAATGCTTCAATTTCATTTTTTTTTGCAATCTGTCCATTCCAATTCTGTGATTTTCCTGATTTAGTTTTGGAAGATTTTATTTTTCTAGGAATTTATCTGTTGCATCCAGATTGTCCAATTTGTTTGCATATAGTTGTTTGGAATATTTTCTTACAATTGTTGGTATTTCTTTGGTGTCAGTTGTTACCTCTCCTCTTTCATTTATTATTTTATTTATTTAAGTCTTCTCTCTCCTTTTTTGTGCATCTGGTTATAGGTTTGTCAATCTTGGTTATCTTTTCAAAGAATTAGCTCTTCAATTAATTGCCATTTGGTATTTAGAAACTATTTCATTTATTTCTGCTTTGAGCTTTATTATTTACTTTCTTCTACTCATTTTACGGTTTGTTTGTTGCTCCTTTTCACATTCTTTTATGTGTAAATTTAGATAGCATACTTGAGCTTTTTGTTGTTTCTTGAGATAGGTCTGTAATGCTGTGGATTTCCCTCTTAGGACCGCTTTCACTGTGTTCCACAGATTTTGATTTGTAGAGTTCTCATTTTCTTTTATCAGATTTTGATTTCTTTAATTTATATTATTTTATTTTTTAATTTTTAAATCATGTTTATTCTATTACAGTTGTCTCAATTTTTCCTCCTTTGTACTCCTCCACTCATCCCACCCCCATCCCCTGATCCCAAAGTCAATTCCCACTCTGCTGTCCATTTCCATGGGTCATTCATACTGTTACGGAAAGCCAGACTCAAGACACGATTCAGGGAACGGAGTAAGCCTTTATTCACACGCGCGGGCTCAGAGGAGGCAGTCTCCAAATTCTGAGCCCCGAATCGGGGTTAGATAGGGGTTTATAAGCCCTAGCATTCCGGCAGGAAACGGATGGGCTTCCCAGGTGGGGGAAGGGATTAGCATTCAGGTGGGAGATTGATGAGATTGATGTGCTACCCAGGCAGGGGAAGGGATGTGAAAACGGGCTACAGGAACAGATAAGCAATGATTAACAGTTAACCTGGGAGGGGTCTCTGGCTAGGCTGCTCCTCTTAAGTCATCTTGCCCTTATCATTCCCCCCTTTGATGCTAGACGAGATTGGCCTGAGTCTTAGCATCATCACACAAGCCACGGTGGTCACTCTGTTGGGGTTGGGTCGGGAGTCTTTGGTATCGGTGATGCTGGAGGAGCAGCACTCGAGCAGCGGCTCGTCTGGTGACCGCGGTCTCTAGGTTATTAATGAGGGTGCGCAGCAGCCAGGGTCCTAGACTTATTCCTAAGAGGAGTAATATCAGGGGGCCTAGGAATGGAGCCAGCCAGCGGACCCAGATTTGGGTATCTAAGCTCCATGTCCCTTGCCCTGACTCTCGGTAGCGCTTCGCACCATCTTTCAGCTCCTTAACCTTCTGGGTTAAGATTCCAGATTGGTTAACAAAATAGCAACACTCCTCCCCTAGGAATAGGCAAGTCCCCCCTTTTTCTGCTGTGAGGAGATCTAGGGCTCGCCTATTCTGCAGGGATACTTCAGCCAAGGAGTTTATCTGCTGCTGGAGGGTGGCAAGTGAGTCTGCTATTTGATCCATATCCTGGCTAAGGTGGGTTGATAGCTTGTGGTATGTGGTGGCCGACAGACCCAGGGCTCCTGCGCTGGTTCCTATGCCTATAGCTAGGCCCGCTCCTATTGCAATAGCTGCTCCTGCTGCTCTTTTCACCCGGTAAGGCTCCTGGTGTTGGAGCGCCTGCTGGACTTCTCCCGTGGTTCGGATTGTGACACTTGGGACTAGGAACACTTTAGTGCATCGCCCGTCCCAGTCCTTTAGCACACACCGATAAGCTGAGTGCCCGCAAAGCAGGAACAGGCCAGGTTCAGTGCATAAAGGTGGACTGTTGGATACTAGGGTGGTCTCCTGGCAGAAATTGGCTTTCAGGATTCCAACCTGGAGTTCACCTGTCGTATTCGGCTGCAGGCATGTAAGGTTAGTATATTCAGAACTCAGAAACACCCTCTCTGATAGAGGGCCAATGGTTATAGTCCGGTTCTCGGGGGCTGGATTATTAGTCTCATTCCAATTCGGGGAAACTGGCACTCCTACATATCCTTGCTCTTCTAGGGGTAGGCAAATCCAGCAGTTCTGGGTTGAGTTTCTAATAGTTTGGTAAGCTGAGAATATGGCAGACACTAAATGCTTTACCTGGGTTTCTGGGTTCACCATGGCCCTGGCCCTCGAAAAGGAGGTAAGGTTAATTCTCTGGTAGGTTGGCTCCTCCTGGTTAAATCGGTGGGCCACCTCTTTAACAGCCTTCAACCTTACGTTTTCAAACTCTGATTGGGACAGGCTACTTAACTGTATGTGAGAATTCCAGCAGACCTGTCGGCCGGGGGTGCCGTGCGGTTTGCACTTCCGACTCTGGTACCCTAAGGTGCCTTCCAATACTCCAGTGTTGTACTGGCGCCCCCTCCAGAGGCAAGATTTTATGGAGCTGGCCTTTATGCATCCTGAAGGCATATCAGTGCTAGAGACGAAGGCCCGGGCGGGAAAAGGATAGTGGATTACCCCCCCTCCTATTGGGATTCGCTCAGCAGGGGCTCCACACTGACATGCTGGGAGGGTAACAGAGGCAGAGTAGGTTAAGCAAAGCAAACCAGATACCCAAACAGGCAACACAAACATAGATACATGACCCCGAGGGCTACGCGCTCCGCTTGGCTCCATTCAGAGGGTGTCGTAGCTACCAGTCCGATACCGAAGATGATTCCAGAGAGGCTGGCGATGATCAGATAACCACTGGGACAACGGTCCATGACTTGGTTGCCGACTGAGATGGTTGGTCACTACTCTGGGGTGGGATCAGGTCTCTGGTTCCTCGGGTAGACGGCCCACTGTCCTTCAGTTCTCTTCAGCCGGACTGTGGGGGCTCCCTTCGAGGTGGAGTTTCGGTGGCTCCAAAGTCCTGGCTCGTCTGGATCTGCTGCTGCCTTGGCCCGAGTGTAGTGGATCCAGGGGGTTATTCCTGTAACTTTAAGGGCAGTAGGAGTGGTTAATAGTACTAGATATGGGCCCGTCCAAATGGGTTGGAGTGGTTCCTTTTTCCAATCCTTTACCCATACATACTGGCCTGGACGGAAGGGGTGTGCTGGCCTCCCTCGGGGTTTGGGTTCCTGGCCCAATTGGGTCCCATAGATCCTGTCTAGGGTCTTACCCAACTGTTGTAAGTACTGGGTCTGCTGTAACTCCCCCTTCTGTCGAAGGTCATTGGGACTTCCTATTCTAGTTATAGGTGGGGGTCTTCCAAAAACTAACTCATAGGGAGTATACCCCGAGGGGTTCTGGGCATTCCTAACCCATAGCAGGGCTAGTGGTAACAGGTCTGTCCATGGCAGGCCGGTTTCTTGATGGAACTTAGCTAGGGTTTCCTTGAGAGTTCGGTTCATTCGTTCCACTTTACCAGAGCTTTGGGGCCGATAGGCCGTGTGTAGCTTCCAGTCGATGCGCAGGAGCCGGGCGACCTCCTGAACCACCTGGGCGATGAACGCCGGGCCATTGTCACTACCAATGGTGAGTGGGAGCCCATATCTGGGTATAATTTCCCTGAGTAGGATTCGGGTTACTTCCCGAGCTTTCTCAGTTTTGGTGGGGAAGGCTTCTACCCAACCCGAAAAGGTGCAGATCAGGACCAGGAGATACTTAAATCCTCGGCTGGTCTTGACTTCTGTAAAGTCAATCTGGAGGTCCTCGAAGGGCTGGGACCCCTTGTGTTGGACTCCCAGTGGGGCCCCTTGATGCGGGGCTGCATTGTTCCTTGCGCAGGTAATGCATTGAGCCGAGGCTGTTGAGCACAGGGTTGACAGGTTGGGGAAATAGAAATACCTTTTGAGCAAGTTTTCCAGGGAGGTCTTACCCAGGTGGGTCAGATGGTGGCAGTTTCTGACTAAATTGCTGGCCTGGCTCTGGGGCACATATACGCGCCCATCAGGTAACCTCCAAGTTCCCTCAGGGGTTTCTTGTCCTCCGGCCTGTTGGGCCCATTTCATTTCTGCTGGCTCATAGTCCCGACGGTTAATGGGGTTCCCCAGCAGGGGTCCGAGAAGGGAGGGCTGTACTTCTGCCATCTCACCACATACTGCGGCAGCCTTTGCTGTCGAGTCCGCCTTCTGGTTCCCGTGGGCCGGTATGGTGTCTTGTTTGGAATGGCCTTTGCAGTGGATGACGGACACCGCAGTTGGGGCCCACACTGCTTCGAGGAGACGCAGGATTTCTGTCTTGTTTTTAATTTCCTTTCCTTCTGCTGTCAGCAGCCCGCGTTCTCGGTAGATGGCCCCGTGGAAGTGCAGGGTGGCGTAGACGTACTTGGAGTCAGTGTAGATATTGACTTTCCGGTCCCGGGCCAACTCCAGTGCTCTTATTAAGGCCCAGAGTTCCGCTCTCTGGGCCGACCATCCAGAGAGCAAGGCTTTGGCTTCTACCACCTGGTCAAGAGTGGTTACTGCGTACCCTGCCACTCGGACCCCTTCTCTCATATAACTGCTGCCATCTGTGAAATAGGTCACGTCAGCATTGGGCAGAGGCTGGTCCCGCAGGTCCGGTCGGCTGGCATAGACCTCCTCAGTAACCTCTAGGCAGCAGTGGTCTGGGTCCCCTAGTTCGGTCGGCAGGAAGGTTGCAGGGTTTAATCTTTTTACAGTCTTTACCTGGACCCGAGGATTCTCTTGGAGTATGCCCTGATATTGTGTCAGTCTGGGGTTGGACAGCCATCGGTGCCCCTGTCCTGCCAGGAGGCTATGGATGCTATGGGGAACGAATAGAGTGGTCTCCTGCCCCAAAGTTAATTTGTCCGCTTCTTGTAGCAGGGATACCGCAGCTGCAACTGCCCTCAAGCAAGGGGGCCACCCGGCCGCAACGTTATCCAGTTGCTTAGACAGGTAAGCCACTGGGCGCTCCCAAGGTCCGGCTGATTGAGTTAAGACCCCCAGAGCAACCTTGTCCTTCTCATGCACATGTAGATAGAAGGGCCGGCTGGGGTCTGGTAGGCCCAGAGCTGGGGCTTTACTAAGGAGGTCCTTTATTTGAGCAAAGGCCTGTTCCTGTTCTTTTCCCCATGCCAGGGGTAAGGTGTCTGGCCCACGCAGGGCCTGGTAGAGTGGCCTTGCTCTGGCTGCGAACCCCGGGATCCAAATTCTGCAAAAGCCGGCTGCTCCCAGGAACTCATGTAATTGTCTTCGTCCGCTCGGGGCTGGGAAACAGGTAATGACCATTTTCCGGTCTGTATTTAGGGATCTTTTGCCTTGGGAAATTAGGAACCCTAAATATTTGACTTCTTGTTGGCAGATTTGTGCCTTTTTCTGTGAGACTCGGTACCCTTGTTGGGTTAGCAGTTTTAGGAGAGCTCTTGTCCCCTCTAGGCATCGGCTCTGGTCGGGGGCAGCTAAGAGGAGGTCATCAACATATTGGAGTAGAGTTAAATCCTTTCCCTCGTCTGAGAAAGATTGCAGGTCCCGGGCTAGCGCTTCGCCGAATAACGTGGGGGAGTTCTTAAATCCCTGTGGCAACCGGGTCCATGTCAACTGTGTCTTTACTGCCGTATGCAGGTCTTCCCATTCAAAGGCAAAGATAGGTTGGCTGGCTGGAGCTACCGGGATGCAGAAGAAGGCGTCCTTTAAGTCTAGGCATGTGTACCAGGCGGCGGTTGGCGGGAGTCGGCTCAGTAGGGTGTATGGGTTCGGGACTACCGGGTGCAGTGTGACGACGGCTTCGTTTACCACCCGGAGGTCCTGCACTGGACGGTACCCCGTTCTGTCAGGTTTCTTGATTGGCAGGAGCGGGGTATTCCACGTTGATTGACAGGGGACCAATATACCCTCTTGGAGGTGCTTTCGGATGACCTCCGATATTCCTAGGCGGGCCTCCCTTGAGATAGGGTACTGTCGCTGGCGGCACGGTTTAGCCCCCGGTTTGAGTTCAATTATTACTGGGACCTGGTTTCTGGCTAGTCCAGGGGGATTGTCCTCGGCCCAGACCGTGGGGAATTCCTGCAGCAGGTTGTCTCTAGCCTCAGGCCTGGGGCCATGGTCACCAGATTCCCCAGAATACAACTGGTATTCTTCCTCTCGTGGCAAAATGAGGGCCATGAGCCTAGGGCCGTCCACTTGCAGTGAGGCCTCCCCTGACTGCTGGAAGGTGATTCGAGCTCCCAGCTTTGATAAGAGGTCTCGCCCTAACAGTGGGACAGGGCATTCAGGTAGGTATAAGAACTCATGTCTAATCTGGTGACCTCCCAGATCAACAATTCGGGCCTGGCAGAAGCGTTTTGGGCTACTTGGCTGACCAGTGGCCCCTACGATGGTGACTTCTCGTCCAGATGGGGGGAGCTACAGGGGTGGTGACGACCGAGTGCTCTGCCCCGGTATCTACCAAGAAAGAGAGAGTCTGGCCCCCAACAATCGCTTCGACCATGGGCTCATGGGGGCCTAGATTCAGGGAGCCCGGTCTTCCTCATTCTGAGTCTAGGCCTGCCAGACTAAGGATGGTCGGCGCTGGCTCAGAGGGTGCCAGACCAGCCTTCTTTTTCCGGTGCGGGCATTCTCTTTTCCAATGTCCTCTTTCCTTACAATAGGCACATTGGTCTCTCTCTACCTTGGCGTGCCCTTTCTGGTCTTTCGGTCCCCCTTTGCCTTTTGCTGCCGGCTGACTGAGGCGGCTGCTAGCAGTGCGGCCTTTTTCTCTAATCTTTTCTGGGCTGCCTTCTCAGCGGCCTCCTCCCGGTTATTGTAGACTTTATTTGCTACCTCAACCAGCTGACTGATGTTCATGCCTGCAAAGCCCTCTAGCTTCTGGAGCTTTTTGCGGATGTCAGGGGCCGATTGGGAGACAAAAGCAGTGTTTACCATTAGCCGTGTATCTGGGCTTTCTGGGTTGAAGGGGGTGTATATCCGGTAGGCCTCTAGGAGCCTTTCTAAGAAGTCCCCGGGACATTCATCTGGCCGTTGGACAACACTGGCCACCTTTGACATATTGGTCGGTTTTCTGGCCCCAGCTCTGACCCCCTGGAGGATGGCTTCCCTGTACCGGTCCAGGGCTGCTCTTCCCTGTTCGGTGTTGTGATCCCAGTCAGGTTGGGTCTCTGGGGCTGCCACCCGAGCGTACTGAGCTGGGTCTATTGTGCCCACTGGAGCGTTGGCTTCTAGATATCTCTGGGCCTCCTGGAAGACTCTGCGCCTCTCTTCCGTATTAAAAAGGGTTAGGAGCAATTGGCGGCAATCGTGCCACGTTGGCCGGTGAGTTTGCATAATGGACTCCATTAGGTCTATGAGTGCCTGGGGCTTCTCCGAATATGAGGGTGTGTGGTGTTTCCAGTTCAAGAGGTCAGTCGTGGTAAAGGGCTGATAGTAAAACACGACCGGTCCCGGGTATAAGGTCCCATCAGGCCCCGTTCGTGGCGGGCCCTGGGTCTCCCACAGTGGCATCTGGAGGGACTGGTGGTGTCTTAAGCGGGAGGCGATAGGAGATTCTGGGGGCGCTGTTGCCTCGGGCTGCGGGGGCGAGACTGAAGGGGGCGGTGTTTCAGGCGCCTCCGCCTGACCTCCCAAGTTCCTAGCTGGGTAAGGGGGAGGCTGCACCGGGGGGGTCTTCCTCTGGCGGGCCCTGATAGATAGGGGGTCTCTCCACTGGTTTGGCAACTAGGATGCGGGTTACATCCCTTTCCTTTGATCGGGAGCAACAGTTCCGGGCTCCCCTGGCTCGCCCTCCCGTAGTGCCTAGGTGACGAGGTTTGACCCCCGCACACTTCCGGAGCCAGTCGGGCATCTCTTGCGCTAGCTCCTGCCACTTTTCTATGTAGAGGAGTTGGTTCTGGTGTCCTGGGCTTCCTGTGACTATGAGATGGACAGCCCTAATTATGTCTAGGTCAAGGGTTCCCTCAGGAGGCCAGCCTACCCCGAACCTGGGCCACTCAGTGGAACAGAAAATTTCTAATTACCCCGGATCCATATCGGGCTGCTGGCCCCGGAACTGGTCGAAATTCCTTAACATGCAATCTAAGACGGTAGACTGTCTGCCCCCCATGATCCCTCCCGAAACGGCGCAGACAAACGGGGGCAGCAGGGATACTTTCACTTTCGCCCGCCTGGCCTCTCCTCTCGCGAGGGACTTGGGTCTGTCTTAGCTAAGGCTGCCCGAGTAGAGTCCGGGTTAGCTTCCCAGCCGTTATGCCGTATGACAGACCGAGGACCCGCAGGTTAGGGCTCACTCAGTCTCCGTAGGCTCGGGGGAACACCGCTGGCCCGTGGAGCCACACAGTCAGTCCCTCACTCAATCACACAGAGGTTAACACTTTCCCTCCCGACAAGGAAACCGTGCCAGAGGCCGGTCGGCCTGAGAGGTGATCAGCCTCTCCTTCCACCACTTATAGGTGGGTCTGATTCGGGTCTGGTCCCCGGGGCACTTACCAGTCTGGCGCCTTCAGGTAGGCTTGGGTCCACTCCCCGAGTGCCCGGGTTATGGAACGGCCCGAGGTCGGGGCCAAGGGGAGCCCAGCCCCTCGGGACCCGAAATCACCGGGGCACGTGCTTCCCTCTGGAGTCCGGGCTCAGCCGGCCGACCCCAGCCGTCTTCACCGGAGGCAAACGGCCTGCTCGTGTGAGTCGTTTCCCGGTCAGGGAACCAAATGTTACGGAAAGCCAGACTCAAGACACGATTCAGGGAACGGAGTAAGCCTTTATTCACACGCGCGGGCTCAGAGGAGGCAGTCTCCAAATTCTGAGCCCCGAATCGGGGTTAGATAGGGGTTTATAAGCCCTAGCATTCCGGCAGGAAACGGATGGGCTTCCCAGGTGGGGGAAGGGATTAGCATTCAGATGGGAGATTGATGAGATTGATGTGCTACCCAGGCGGGGGAAGGGATGTGAAAACGGGCTACAGGAACAGATAAGCAATGATTAACAGTTAACCTGGGAGGGGTCTCTGGCTAGGCTGCTCCTCTTAAGTCATCTTGCCCTTATCAATACATGTTCTTTGTTTAGTACCTTCCCCTTCATTCCCCCATTGTCTTCTTTCTCCCATTTTCTCCTTTCCCCATCCCCTATGGTCATTTTCAGTCTTCTCCATGTTTCCATGCTTGTACTTTATTTTGTTTGTTTGTTTTTTGTTGTTGTTGATTAGATTCCACTTAAAGGGAAGATCATATGGTATTTGTATTTCACCAAATGGCTTATTTCACTTAGCATAATATTCTGCAGTTCCATCCATGTCATCGCAAAAGGTAGGAGGTCCATCTTTCTTTTCTTTCTTTCTTTCTTTCTTTCTTTCTTTCTTTCTTTCTTTCTTTCTTTCTTTCTTTCTTTCTTTCTTCTGTCTTTCTTCTTTTCTTTCCTTCTTCCTCTTTCTTTCTTTCTTTTCTAAATGCAGATTGATTTTATTTATTTTTTAAGTGTCAAAGTCAATTAAAAAGTATTAAAAAATTTAAAAGCATTATACATTCTCAGCAATTAAAACAGCATGAAACAACAGAAATAATCAAGTAGATCAATGAAATATAATGAGAATTCTAGAAAAAAATATATATCTGTCTAACAATATAATATGATTAACATGATATTTCAACTCAATAGGTAAAATAAGGCTTATTCAACAAATAAGGTGCATGGACCATTATTACTTGAAATAAAATGAATAGAGAGCTCTATTTCACACATTACACAAGAAAAATTCAGGTGAGTTAAAAATTAATATTTAGAATCTAAGGAGTTTTAGGAGAAAATGCAAGCTAATATTTTATCTTAACCTGAGATAAAATATTCAATCCCAGAAGCTATAAAGTAAAATATTGAAAATATGACTATATTATACAATTAAGGCTCTATAGTAATATACAAATAAAAAAAGTTAAAGGACAAGTAATAGAGTGGGAAAGTATTTGCCACACATCTATAAAAGGGGTAATAGTTGTTTATTATTTTTTTTAGGGCAAAAATTCTACAAATGTTTAATCACAAAATGGATAAAGAATACCAAAAAGTCATTTAACGCTTTTTAAAAATAATAGAAATAAGCAAGAAATATACAAAAACACATTTAGTTTCAACAAATAATAAAGGAAAATTAAAATCAATTAAAATTAATCTGATCATTGTCACAATCAGATTAAGTATTAAAAATATTGGTAATATCAAGTATTGGTGACTGTGAAAGGAACTGGGTATTCATAGATTCTTTTTCTGCATCTTAAAGCAGTCCCTTTAGCATATCATGCAATGTTGGTTTGGTGCAGGTATATTCTTTTAGCCTTCTTTTGTCAGGGAAACTCCTTATTTTGCCTTCCATTTTAATTGAGACCCTTGCTGGGTAGGGCATTCTTGGTTGCAGGCCTCTGCTTTTCATTTCTTGGAATATTTATGGCCACTCCCTTCTGGCTTGCAGGATTCCTGTTGAGAAGTCAGCTGCTAGCCATATCAGGGCTCCCTCATATGTTACTGCCTATTTCTCCCTTGCTTCCTTTAGGATTCTCTGTTTGTCTTTGGTATTCGCCAATTTAATGATGATGTGTCTTGGAGTGGGCCTCACTGGGTTCCTCTTCAATGGGACCCTCTGTGCTTCCTGGACTTGTGTCACTTTTTCTCCCCTCCAATTAGGGAAGTTTTCCATCATGACTTTTTCAAACAGGTCCTCTATCCCTTCCTCATCCTCTTCTCCTTCTGGTATCCCTTTTATATGGATATTATTACATTTCAGGCTGTCCTGCATTTCCCTAAGTGCCTCTTGATTCTTTTTGAGTCTTTTTTCATTTTTTTGCTCTTTCTGGGAGCTTTTTTTCTACCTGGTCATCCATCTCACTGACTTGATCCTCTGCTTCATCTAGCCTGCTTGTGATTCCTTCTAGTGTGTTCTTCAATTCAGAAATTGTCTTCTTCATTCCCTCTTCTCTCTTCTTGATAGTTTCTCTGTCCTTTTTCATGCTGGTATAGTTTGCAGTAAGTTCCTCATAGATTCCCTGTAGATTTTTGTAATTATCTGTGAGCTCAGTGAGCTCATTGAGCTTCCTCGGAACTGTTGTTTGGAACTCAATATCTGATAGTTGATTTGCCTCTATTTCATTTACTTCTCTTTCTGCGGATTCCTCCTTTCCCTTTGACTGGAGGCTGTTTCCTTCCCATTATTTATGAGACTCTTCTTTTTTGCTTCTGCTTCTTAAATGGATCTGTCTTGATGTCCTGACTTTGTGTTATGAACTACTATGGTAGGAGACCACTGTTTTTACTCTCTGGATCTGCTTCTGATGATGTCAGATGATGTCCCTGTCTGACCTTAAGCAGTCTGAGACTTCCAGGAATCTACTGTCTGTGGCTGTCTCCTTTCAGCTGTTAATCTAGTCATTCTGTGCTCAGCAGGCTGGCTTAAACAGCTCAGGGCAGGGCGGAGTCCCTCCTGGGGGCGGGGTTATTGCATCCTCACATTGCTGCCACTCAGGGTGAGTGGTCTCTGCCTGAGTCAGTTGGCTGCTGCTGTAGGGGAGAGGAGTCAGCTCTAGGACCCTGCCAGTCACTCTCTCCATTCTCTCCCCAAAGCCTGCTTCCCCAGTCTCTCAAGCGTCTCCAGTACACTCTGCACCCCCTTTAGCCAGGGATCAACTATCTGCGGCTGCCATTCTGCACACAGCAGGTGGTTTAGACAGCACAGGGCAGGGCAGAATCCTAACTTGGGGTGGGGTTAGTGGGTCCTCTGATGCTGCTGCTGCTCAGGAGAGTGTTCTCTTCCTGAGCAAGATGGCTGCTGACACCTGGGAGATGAGTCAGCACCGAGATCCCTCCAGCTACTCTCTCTGTTCTCTCCCAAAGTCACCTTTCCCAGTCTGTCCTCAGGTGTCTCTAGCCCACTCTGCCCCTGCATTAGCCAGAGATCAGGGTAAGTGGCTACAAATAAAAATGTATGTGTTGGCCCCTTAAACTGCTCTTTGTGTCTCCAGCCACCTGTCTCTGGAAGAGAGCAACCCTGCTGCTTTTTGCATCTGGCTGTTTTCTGTGTACTTTTTGGGCTCTGGTGCTGTAGGCTGGAGATTCCCACTTTTGGTTTAGACCCTGCTATTCTCAGCAGGATCCAACTGGCACTTTCAATGTCCTTCTGGTGCTTCTGCTCATGGTCACCCCACCCACTTTCTTGAGTCTCTACTGCACTCCTTACCAGTTAGATTGCGCTAAAACTGATTCTTCTGTATGTCTGAGGTTATAAGGCTCCTCTCTCACTATAGTTCAGTTCTTTTTCCCAGGTCATTTCTCCACAATTTAGTTGTAATTCCAGGTTGATCCTGGGAGGAAGTCAGCATGACTTCCACTCACTCCTCCACCATCTTGATTACTCCGAGTTCTCATTTTCACTTGTTTCAAGATATCTTTTAATTTCTTCCTTAATCTCATTGTTAACTCAGTCATTGTTTAGTAACCTGTTATTTATCCTCTATGTCCAGTCGTGTTTTTCAGGTTTTTCTTGTGACAATTTTTCATAGCATGATGGTCAGAGAAGATACTTGATATGATTTCAATAGTCTTAAATTTTTTGTGTCTTGTTTTGTGTCCTAATTTGTGGTCTATCTTTGAAAACCTTCCATTTGTACCTGAAAAGAATGTATATTCCACAGTTTTCATTAAAATGCTCTGATGATATTAATTAAAACCATCTGATTTAGTGTGTCCTACAAAAGCTGCAATGTCCTTGTTGATTTACTGTCTGGAAGATCTATCCATTGATGTCAATGGGATGTTAAAATCCCCTACTATGACTGTTTTTCTGTCAGCCACTTTCTTTATGTCCATCAAGATATGCTTTATATACTTAGTTGTTCCTATGCTAGGTACATAAATGTTTACTGGAGTTATATCCTCTGGTTAGATTGTTACCTTTATCATTATGTAGTATCCTTTATTTTCTCTTACTATAACCCTGATTTTAAAGTCTGTTTTGTCCGATATAAGTATTTCTACCCCAGGTATTTTTTCCTTTCCATTTGCATGAAATATTTTTTCAATCCTTTTTACTTTTAATCTGTGTGTATCTTTCTTTCTGAGGTGGGTCTATAGAGGACAGGTTATGTATGGGCTCTCCTTTCTTATTCAATTAGCTACCCATGTCTTTTTTTTTAAATCCTCATTCAAGCATATGTTTATTAAATTTTAGAGAGAGGGAGGATGGGGCTTGAGAGATAGAGAGAGAGAAACATTCATAGATGTGAGAGAAAAACACTGATAGATTGCCTCCTGTACATTCCCCAATTGGGGATAAAACCCACAACCTAGGCCGGTGCCCTGACTGGAGATTGAACCCATGTCTTTTGATTGGAGCATTCAAGCCATTTACATTTAAAGTGATTATTGAAAGACACATATTTATTGCCATTTTATTTTGTTAAATATGTTCCTCTGGTTTTTTATTTTTCTTCTTTTTTTCACCTTCTTCTCCTTTTTATCCTCTTCTACCTCCAAGCAAGCCCCTTAACATTTGTTTCAACAATACTTTGGTGGTAGGAAACTATTTTACCTTTTCATTGTCTTGGAAGCTCTTTATTTCTCCTTTAATTTTATTTTTAAGTATATTTTATTGATTATGCTATTACAGTTGTCCCATTTTTTTCCACCCATTTATTCTCCTCCATCCTCCTCCCCCTTCCCACCAGAATTCCCCTATTTAGTTCATGTCCATGGATTGTATATATAAGTTCTTTGATTTCTCATTCTCCTATACTGCTTGTAACCTCCTCCTGCCTATTTTGTACCTACCATTTATGCTCCTTATTCACTGTACCTTTTCCCACTTCTCTTCCCTCCCCACTGAAAACCTTCCACATGACCTCCATTTTTGTGATTCTGTTTCTCTTCTAGATGTTTGCTTAGTTTGTGTTTGTTTTGTTTTTAGGTTCAGTTGTTGATAGTTGTGTTTGTTAACATTTTACTGTTCTTAGTTTTTTATCTTTTTCTTAGATAACTCCCTTTAACATTTCATATTATAAGAACTTGGTGATGATGAACTCCTTTAAATTGACCTTCTCTGGGAAGCACTTTATCTGCCTTTCCATTCTAAATGATAGCTTTGCTGCATAGAGGAATCTTGGATGTAGGTCCTTGCCTTTCATGACTTTGAATACTTGTTGCCTGCAAAGCTTCTTTTGAGAAATCAGCTGATATTCTTATGGGAACTCCTTTGTAGATAACTGTCTCATTTTCTCTTGCTGCTTTTAAGATTTTTTCCTTATCTTTAATATTGGGTAATGTAATTATGATGTACTTTGGTGTGTGCTTCTCTGGGCCTGATTTTTTGGGACTCTCTGAGCTTCCTGGACTTGCTGGAAGTCTATTTCCTCTGCGAGATTAGGGAAGTTCTCCTTCATTATTTTTTTCAAATAAGTTTCCAATTTCTTGCTCTTTTTCTTCTCCTTCTGGCACCCCATTGATTTGTATGTTGGAATGCTCAAAGTCGTTCCAGAGGTTCCTAAGACTCTCTTCATTTTTTTTTTTTGAATGATTGTTTCTTCATTCTATTCTGGATGAATGTTTATTTCTTCCTTTTCTTCCAAATCGTTGAGTTGAGTCCTGGTTTCCTTCTCTTCACTGTTGGTTCCCTGTATAATTTTCTTTCTTTCACTTTGCATAGCCTGAACTTTTTTTCCTTTATTTTATAACCATAACAAACCATTTTTGTAAGCATCCTGATTACCAGTGTTTTGAATTCTTCATCTGATAAGTTAGTTATCTCTTCATCTCTTAGTTGTGATATTTCTGGAGTTTTGATCTGTTCTTTCCTTTGGGCCATATTTCTTTGTCCCAGCACACTTTTTATGTTGTAAGGGGAGGAGCCCTACGTATACACCAGGGTGGGTCAACCCACACTGCTGCATTGTGGTGTATGTGGGGGATGGGTCAGAGAAGGAACTATGCCACTTGCTCAGCTTTCACGCTGCTTTTAGTCACTTCCCCTGCTACCCACCAGCAACTTGGTCCCTTCTGGTGGTGATTAGCAGGTGTGTGGGTTTTTGCACATTCTGGGATCCTATGGGTCTCTCCAATGAACTCTCCTGTGAGGCTGGGAGTTTCTCCTGCTTCCACAACTCCCACAGATTTTTACAGCCAGAAGTTCTAAGGTTTTATTTTCCTGCACTGAACCCTGGGATGTGTGGCCTGTCTCGCACCCCAGTTATTCCTCCAGGTTTATCTGCATGCAAATGTGGAACCGCTGGCTGCCATGTTGCTATGCGTCCTCTCTGCCCTGGCTGCCTGTCTCTGCCCCTTCTACCAGTCTGGATGAATGTT
Source organism: Pteronotus mesoamericanus (assembly GCF_021234165.1). Taxonomy (NCBI): domain Eukaryota; kingdom Metazoa; phylum Chordata; class Mammalia; order Chiroptera; family Mormoopidae; genus Pteronotus; species Pteronotus mesoamericanus. The sequence goes on along the minus strand of NW_026555144.1, from coordinate 3,048,006 downwards.
CCTTCTTTAACTTCTTGATTATCAGACTTCCATATGGTTAAATTTTCTGGCAGTTCTGGTTGCTTTTTTGTTTTTAAATTTGTTGTTCTCCTTCTTTTGGTCGTGTGAGGGGGCAAAGTGGATCTACCTACACCTCCATCTTGGCTGTAATTCTGTCTCCTTCAATTTTAAGTAATAGTCTTGCTGTGTAAAGTAGCTTTAGTTGTTAGGCATTGCTTTTCATCACTTTGAATATTTCATGCCATCCCTTCTGGCTTGAAATGTTTATTTTGAGAAATGAGATGCCAGTCTTATGTGAGCTGCTTTTTAGGTAGCTGACTGCCTTTCTCTTGTGGATTTTAAGATTATCCTCTTGTGTTTAAGCATTCCTATTTTAATTATGATGTGTCTTGTTATGGGCCTATTTGGGTCTCTTTTTTTGGGACTCTCTTTGCTTCCTGGAACTTGTGTGTTTTTCCTTCACCAGGATAGGGAAGTTTTATGTCATTATTTCTTCAAAAAGGTTCTTGGTCCCTTGCTCACTCTCCTTTCTTCTGGTATTCCTATGATATGAATGTTGTATGCTACATATGGTCCCAAAGTTTTCTTAAAATGTCCTCATTTAAAAAAATTTTCTGGAGATTCAAGATGGTGGACAAGTGAATGGAAGTCACAATGACCTCCTCCCAGAAACATCTTGAATTACAACTCGATTGTGGAGCAATCATCTGGAACAAACAACTGAACAATAGCAAGAAAGAAGCCTTATAACCTCGGACAAATAGAAGAATCAGGTTTATCACAACCTAACTGCTAAAGAGTGCAGTAGAGACGAGTATGTGGGCGGGATGTGCATGGGGGACAACACTAGAAGGATATTAAAATGGTCACTTGGATCACCCTGAGATGAGGTGGGATAAATCATAAGTGAGGATCCCCAGCCTACAGCACCAAAACCCCAAAAATACTCAGATAACAACTAGCTGTGAAAAGCAGCAGGGTTGCTCTCTGCCAGAGACAGGCACCTGGAGATGCAAAGGGCCTTTTGAAGGGCCAATGCATTAATTTTTATTTGCAGCCACTTACCCTGAGCTCTGGCAAGGAGGGAGAAGAGTGGGCTAAAGATGCCTGAGGAGAGACTGGGGAAGGAGGCTTTGGGAGAGAAATTAGAGAGTATTTGTTGGGTCCCAGTGCTGACTCGTCCCTCATATGACAGCAGCCATCTTGCTCAGGCATACTACTCCCCTGAGCAGCAGCAGCATGAGAGGACCCAATAACCCTGACCCCAGGAGGGACTTGACCCTGGACCAGGCGTGCTAAAGCCTGACTGTTCAGAGCAGAGTGACTATATTAACAACTGAAGGAGACAGCCATGGACAGTAGATTCCTGGAAGTCTCAATCAGACTGCCTAAGGTCAGACAGGGTCAATATCTGGCATCATCATAGGCTGATCCAGAAAAAAAATGCGGTCTCCTATCATAGAAGTTCACACCACAAAATCAGGAAATCAAACGAAATCAATTTAAGAAGCAGAAGCAAAAGAGAAGAGCCTCACAAATAATGGGAAGATAAAGAAACACCACCAAATCAAAAGAAAAGGAGGAATCCTCAGAAAGAGATCTAAATGAAATAGCAGCGAGTAAACTGTCAGATATTGAGTGCAAAACGACAGTTCTATGGAAGCTCAAAGAGCTAAATGAGCTCAGAGAGAATTACCAAACTATACAGGGTAACTATGAGGAACTCACCGCAAACTATATCAGCAAGAAAAAGGACAAAGAAACTTTCAAGAAGAGACAAGAGGAAATCAAGAAGACAATTTCTGAATTAAAGAACACACTAGAAGGAATCAAAAGCAGGCTAGATGAAGCAGAGGAATGAATCAATGAGTTGTAGGATAAGGTAGAAAAAAACTCCCAGAAAGAGCAAGCAAATAAAAAAAGACTCAAAGGAATGAAGAGGCACTTAAGGAAATGCAGAACAACCTGAAACATAATGTCCATATAAAGGGGGTACCAGAAGGAGAAGAGGAGCAAGGGATATAGAACCTATTTGAAAAAGTAATGATGGAAAACTTCCCTAATGTGAGAGGAGAAAAAAGTCACACAAGTCCAGGAAGCACAGAGGGTCCCATTCAGAGGAACCCAATGAGGCCGACTCCAAGGTGCATTAAAATTAAAGTGGCAAATAGCAAAGAGGAGAGTATCCTAAAGGCAGCAAGAGAGAAACAGGTAGTAACATACAAGGGAACCCATATATGGATAGCAACAGATTTCTCAACAGAAACACTAGAACCAGAATGAAATGGGAAGCAATATCACATGTCATGAAAAGCAAAGGCCTGCAGCCAAGACTGCTCTATCCAGCAAGGCTCTCAATTAAAATACAAAGCAAAATAAGGAGTTTCCCAGACAAAAGAAGGCTAAAAGTATACGCTTCTACCAAACCATTATTGCACGATAAGCTAAAGAGACTGCTTTAAGAAGATGAAGACAAATAATCTATGAATACCCAATTCCTTTCACAGTCACCAATACTTGATATTACCGATATTTTTAATACTTAATTTGATTGTGACAATGATCAGATTAATTTTAATTGATTTTAATTTTCCTTTATTATTTGTTGAAACTAAATGTGTTTTTGTATATTTCTTGCCTATTTCTATTATTTTTAAAAAGCTTTAAATGACTTTTTGGTATTCTTTATCCATTTTGTGATTAAACATTTGTAGAATTTTTGCCCTAAAAAAAAATAAACAACTATTAACCCTTTTTTTAGATGTGTGGCAAATACTTTCCCACTCTATTACTTGTCCTTTAACTTTTTTTTATTTGTATATTACTATAGAGCCTTAATTGTATAATATAGTCATATTTTCAACATTTTACTTTATAGCTTCTGGGATTGAATATTTTATCTCAGGTTAAGATAAAATATTAGCTTGCATTTTCTCCTAAAACTCCTTAGATTCTACATATTAATTTTTAACTCACCTGAATTTTTCTTGTATAATGTGTGAAATAGGGCTCTCTATTCGTTTTATTTCAAGTAATAGTGGTCCATGCACCTTATTTGTTGAATAAGCCTTAGTTTCCCCATTGATTTGAAATATCAGTTTAATCATATATTACATTGTTAGGCAGATGTATATGTTTGTCTCTAGAATGCTCATTATATTTCATTGATCTACTTGATTATTTCTGTGCTGGTGTCTTGTTTTAATTGCTGAGACTTTATGATGGATTTAAATTCTTTAATATTTTATAATGGATCTTGACAAAGGAAGAAAGAAAGAAGGAACTGCTACCTTTTGCAACATCATGGATGGAACTGGAGAATATTGTGTTAAATGAAATAAGCCAGTTGGTGAAAGACAAATACCGTATGATCTCACCTCTATGTGGAATCTATTCAACAAAATAAACTAAGAAACAAAATAAACTACAGGCAAGGAAACATGGAGCAGACTGAAAGTGACAAGAGGGGAAGGAGGACAATAGTGGAAAGAAGGAGAAGGGACTAAACAAGGAATATGTACGAATGACACATGGACATGGACAACACTGTGGGAATTGACTGTGGGAGAGGGGGGGCAGGGTAGGGTTGCTGGAGGAGGGCAAAGGGAGAAAAATAGAGACAATTGTTATAGAATAAACATGATTTAAAAAAATAATAAATAAAACTGCAAAAAAAATAGCAAGTATTGAGCTCCATGCTCTCCGCTTTAAGAAAAAGCAAAAAGAGCTCTGAAAAATTGGTGATAAAGTGCACACAAGTAACTATGGCTGATTATACTTCAAATTATACACCCTATTAAGTGTGAGATAAGAGAGATTCAAATAACAACTGATTCCTAAGGAACAGCAGGCTCATTAGGGCAAACAACTTTTGAAGACCCAAATATGATCTGTGTCACTTACTTATCTGTTTGGCTGTGTTTTCCTTCTTAAATAATCATTGTGCATGGATAGCAGGGTAAACATTAAATTAGTACAGTAAGTTGCCTCTGTTATAAGCCAGAAATGAGACTGTTTGTTTCATTTTGAAGATCCAGAATTATCTGGTGGTGAGAGAAGTGATTTTAATCCATTGAAGTTCCAATTTTTTAAAAGTAAAATTATGCATGTACCTATTCCAGGCCATATATCTTAGTTTCTCTGGTTACTTATAGGTAAATCATACAAGGAAAGCCTCTAACACTTATGTACAGCAATGGTAATAAAAAGAAAGGCTCATTACCATTTCTCAATGGTAAAACTGAGAAATTGGTGGTCTCTTCCTGAAGAATTCAACCTTTCCTAAACAAGGTTTAATTTGAAAGAGATGCATGTAAGCTAACTTTTGTGCTGAAAAAGAACAGTCATTTTGGTGCTTAAGTACTATACATGTCCTACTGCAGAATATTGTTTACAAAGACCTAGGTCAAGCATAACTAATGCTTAATATTTATTTCTGTAAGTTATTCCTAGACTTCTTTCCTTACAACTATCTAAGACTAAGAGGTATATTCCTACTGTGCACCACATTATGTAATTCCAGTTCAATGGCAGGTGTACATATATGTGGCAAGGCAGATATCACCTCATGTACTAGTCATGTTCTATTTTGATATTTTCTGCATATGTCTCTAGATGACATATTTAGATATTTATTGAATCACAGTCCAAAGAGAAATAATTTGAGGCATCATCACCTGATTAGAGTCATTTATTTATAGGGAATTCATTATTTGGCAATTTGATCTCATCTACCTATTTTCAATGAGTAACTCACATATTTCCCAAATGTCCTTTTTTTAACTTCTGGATATAGATGAGCTAGGGTAGGCCCTACTAGCCAATTTGCAAATGGGATACTTATTTCATGTGGGCCTTAATATTTACACACCTACTTTTCATGTTGAGTACTTTCATGATATTCTTCACTACAATTAAATAAACTCCAAGTGTTACTGTGGATCTATGTTTTCTATGTCACCATAAGGAGCTCTTGAATTATCCATTAGCTCCTTAGGGGGACTTTTAGGTTTAAAACATAATCAGGAGAAAACTGTTTGGGAGTCAAAGCAATGCATAGACAAAAGGACTATGTTACTACATTACTTTGGGAGTTGGTGTTTTTCTGTTCTACCCAGAAGAAAGGGGAAAATAGGCCTGGGTGGAGCTTTTACAGTAATAAGGGAGAGACTATTCAGAACACTGCTATTATACTAAAAAAAAAAAGTTCTTCTGTTGCTATGGCTTTATAATGTATCCAACAGACTTCTAGAAAGACAGCAGCATGTTTCCAAAAAGTTTAGAGATGTTAAGGAAAAAATTTGTTTAAAGATTGATTTATTTATTTTTAGAGAAGAGAACAGAGGGAGAAAGAGAGAGAGAAACACTGATGCATGGTTGCATCTCGCGTGTCCCCTATTGGGGACCTAGCCTGCAACCTAGGCATGTGCTGTACCCTGGGAATCGAACTGGCATCTCTTGGGTTCACAGGCTGGCGCTCAGTCCACTGAGCCACACCAGCTAAGGCAAGAAAAAAAATCTTTTAAATCTGTTCTTTAGGGAGACTTTGTTGCATTCTTAAGCCTTCTGATATGCTTTCAATTCAAGTTCCAATATAAGTGTTTTCCCTTTCTCTGTAATCTGACTGAAGCCAGTGAACAATGATGGATGGATACACAAACATACACACACAGAGCAAGGAGTCAGAGAGACATGATTCTTTACCTTAATAATACCAAGGAGTTCTGTCAGCTTTGAGATTTTCTCATTTGGCTCTTAAGGATGTTTTCCAACCACCAGAGTATTCTTTTAAAGGCTCAGACATTAACATAAATGTAAATAGGAGGGGCCTATTAAATAAGGTAATTTGACAGCTCCTTCCAAGTGTAATTTCAGAAGGTATATCAACCATTCATTTATTCATTCAAAGAAACCAAAGTATGTAAAACTCTACTAGGTAATGGAGACACAATGATCAATAAAACAGAGTCCCTGACCTCAAAAGTCACTAAGAGTAGTTGGCGAGATGAAGTAAATACCCAATTTTAATCCAGGATGATTACTAAAATAACAGCTAGATGAGTGACACTAGGAATCCTCTCAGGATTGCCTGGAAATGAGCTATACGGGATCCCTCTCCTCTTACTGAAAGGGACTAAGCATGACTTCAATTTTCCCCAAGGCCTTCTGCTACTAGGAAGCTGATATTACCAACAACTCTCAGGAAAACTGATACCAAAGCTCAGGTCATTTGTTGAGAAATCTCCAGTTCTTTTACTCTTCTGACAAGGCTCCTCTATCACTCGCTCTATAAAAAGAGGAGCAAATGGGCCTGGATCCCTCTCCTGGAGCACAGACCCAATATCGCCACCTGTCTCTGGCCCTTGCATAGTTCTACCCAAGATGTCAGTAGAACAGAGAACTGTGTGTCTACTCTTGTTCTCCATCTGAGCACTGTGCATGGCATTCGAGGATTCTATGGGAGTGTATAGGAGAGGTTCCTGCCCAGTCTGGACTGTGGATACTTCTCAGAGGGAGTGATGTCTAAAATAAAGTCATCAGGCTGAGAATTTAACTAGGTGAGGTAAAGAAAAAGTAAGATAAGAGCATCCTAAACAGAAAGAACACCAGGCTCCCACTTGAAGATGAGCAAGACTCAGTCTGTTAGGACAAGTAAAATTAGTTCAGCATGGCTGAGCTATCCTGGGAGGAGAAAAATGAAGAGAGATGAAGCTTTATAAATCAGCAAAGACATGAATGAAGCCATAGTAAATACTTGGTACTATACCTTTAAAGAAATGAGGGAGCACTTTTGAGATTTTAAGGAGGGGATGATCTTGCTCAATATTGTGCTTTATTTTTATTTTTTTTTTGATCAAAATTGTGCTTTAGATGGATCACTCTGGCTCCAGTATGGAGAATGGATTAAGAGGAACTAGATAGGAAATCTGATTGCTCATAGAATCATTCATTCAGTAAATGTGTATTGAGCATCTACTAGGTGCCAGGTATTGTTCTAGGCTCTGAAATTAAAAAATGGGGAAGAGAGATAAGATTCTCGTATTCATGGAGCTTCTTACATTCTAATTGGGGTAGACAGCAAACTATCAACAAATAAATGAAAGGAAAACTTTCTAGTTATGGTACGTTATAATGAATTAAAATAGAGCAATGTGGTTAAGACTGCGCTTAGAGCTGAGTGGCAGGAAGGAGCCAACCATGTGAAGATGAGGTTAGAAGATTCCACGGAAAGAGAATGGTGAGAGCAAAGAATGGATGCCAATGGGTAGGTCTAGAAAGACCTGTATGAATTAATGAATGTAAAACCACTTAGAACAGTGCTAGGTACCTATTAAGCACCACTTAAGTATTATTTGTTATTCTTATTATCATTGTTATTATCAAGCTTGTATGGATGTATAACATACATACAAAAATAAGCATAAGTATTGTGTGCCCATTGTGCCCAACCAACAATGCATCTGGTAACTTGACAACCAGATCATGAAACAGAACATCCCATACATAGAATCCTTGTGCTCTCTTCTGTACCTACCTGCCCCCAAGGATAACCACTATTCTGGCTTCCAGTAGTGTAGATGGGTTTTGCTTGTTTATGTACTTTATATAAATGGAATAATAAAAGTTGTTCTTTTCTATGTCTGGTCTCTTTGATTCATCATTGTCTCTAGAGTCAACCTTGTTTTAGATGTAGTTGTATGTTACTTATTTTCATTAATCTATGGCATCCTTATTGTGTAAATATACAATTCATATATTCATCCTATGTTAATTTTAATTTTGTATTATTTATTTATTTTATAAATTATCAAAATACCACTAGTAAAATAAATGGCTAAACGTAGGTGTTTTTTTCCATTATAAGCCTTTCTGTTTTATTAATTTTTAACATATTTCTACACATTTATGCATAGTTAAGAAAGTAGCCATCACTTTACAACCCCAGCTCCACAACGTAGTTATTACTTCTACTTTTAGTTTATCAGGTGTCTATTTTATAACTTAATTTTAAAACTATTCTTTAATTTTTTAATTTATTAATTTTAGATATTGTTATGATATTATATTATTGAGCTTATAAATGATAGTGATTTAAGTCACTAACTCCATTCTTAATTTTAATGTTTCATTATTTTTTCTTTATAAATAATGTATTCAAATTCCTTACCTAATTTTTTCTTAACAGTGTCTATTAAATCCCACTCTGTGAAATAAAGGTATTGACACTCAGGCTCTTACTTCACTGTCTCCTACCTGCTAGTACCCCTTGCCTATTGTCTTGGCAAAATTAATAACATTATATTCTGACCTGTAACCAGATCAAGCCATCCATGCTCTGTCTAAGGGTTGATTTTAAAGTTTAAAAACCAAAACTAACACTATATTATGGAGACTGTCTAAATACTGAGTTCTGTTAGGTCAGGTGGCTTGCTGGATTATATTGTCTCTGCAGGTCCAGTGCCAACCCCATGTCTAGTGTATCAGCTGCCCAAAATCATGCAATATGCTTGGGCAGCTTTCTGGTTTTTCCTATAGTTTCTGGTTGCTTAATTCATTTTCAGAGTACCTGAAGAAGAGCCAAGAAGAACTTTTGGGCCCTGGTCCTTAAAACTTAGCTTAGTATATTCCACAGAAATCCCTTCAACATTTTTTAGTTTTTTAAAGTATATTTTATTGATTATGCTACTATAGTTGTCCCACTGTTTTCCCTCATTTCTCCTCCTCTGCCCTGCACCCCCTTCCCTCCAGCATCCCCCCCACCTTAAGTCATGTCCTTGGGTCATTCATATAAGTTCTTTGGCTTCTCCATTTTCCATACTATTTTTAACTGCCCCCTGTCTATTTTGTGCCTACCAATTATGCTTCTTATTCCCTGTAACTTTTTCCCTCATTCTACCCCCACATCCTCCCTGCTGATAAAGCTCCATGTGGTCTCCATTTCTCTGATTCTGGACCTGCAATGTAGATTACTCTATGCAGCAAAGCTATCATTTAGAATGCAAGAACAGATAAAGTGATTCCCAAATAAGGTAAAGTCAAAGGGGTTCATCATCACCAAGCCCTTATTATATGAAATATTAAAGGGACTTATCTAAGATAAAGGAGATCAAAAATATGAACAGTAAAATGACAACAAACTCACAACTAGCAGCTACTAAGCCTAAAACAAACAAACAAAAAACAAAAAAAACAAAAAACACACAAAAAAACCTAAGGAACATTTTTAGTTTCATACATTCTCAGCGAGGTGCTGATTTCAGATACACTCTGTGGAGACTATTGATGTGAGCATAGTTCCAAAATGTATGTTTTATCATTTCTACAGAGTTGCTGTGTGGCTTTGCATATCTGACTTGATGACCTGTCTTTAGTTCTTTGCTTGAAATTCACTCACTAATGGTACTGACTCTAGGATTCAGCAGTTTCTTTAGGGGCTTAGAGTCCGCCATCTCCCAGTGATGGCTTATGTTCTGGAGTAAGTTGCTGGAACACCTTCTTCCTGCTCAGAGTTGAGCTTTGGGGCTTCTCACGCTGGTCATAGTTGTTATCCTTTCTCAGGTGTTTTATATCAGCTGAATAAAGACTGTCCTCTGTGGACTTGTACCATCACCACAGGAAAAAGACTGTGTTACCTAGAGCATTTGCACCCTGAAGACAAAAGAAATGGTTTCTTTCACTTGTCTAATCACCGAATATTCCCCAGGAAGATGTGGATTATTTTTATTTAATGCTTGATGTTGGATGTGAGCATAAAATGGTACGTCAGAATTTTCCTCTTCAAAAAATGATAAACTAGCAAAAACTGTCAGAATTGACTTTTTAGGAAATCTCAAAACTAACCAAAGGCTTTCAGTAGGTGAGGGGCACTTATGCAAGGAAAACAGCTGATTCTCAGAAAGAACAGCATGTTTTGTTGTGTTTTAACTTATTGTTCACCTATGTCCCACTGTTCAGCTCAGGGTAGCCTTGAAAATAGCAGCGTACTTTCCCAATACCAGAGAGAGAAGAATACACTGTATTCACACACACACACACACACACACACACATTAAACAATATTTATCATAGCTATAAAGTGGAAAAAATTAAATGTCCATCAACTGATGAATGAGTAAGCAAAATGTGCTACATTTGTACAATGGAATATTATTTAGCCATAAAAAGGAATGTAGTATTGATACATACTACAGCATGGATTAACCTAGAAAGCAGTATGCTAAATGAAAGAACCCAGATACAAAAGGCTACATGTTGTATGATTTCATTTATATAAATGTCCAGACTAGGCAAATCCATAAGGACAGAAAATAAATCAATGGTTTCTAGGGACCAAGGGGAAGAGGAATTGAGAGTGACTGCTAACAAGTAAAAACTTTCTTTTTGGAAAGATAGAAATATTCTGGAATTAGATAGTGATGATGATTGCACACGTTGTGAATACACTAAAAACTTTGTATACATTAAAATAGGGAATTTTTTGTTATTGAAATCTCAATTAAAAATTACTATTGGGGGAAAATGGGGACCTATCTATTAGTATCAACAATAAAAAATAAAGTTAAAAGTTGCTCTCACACACAAAAAAAAAATCAAGGAGATCAACAACTTCCTTATGTCCTAATTAACTGTAACTTTATTTGATCAACATCAGCAATCTGATTAAAGTTGTAGTAATTAGGGGCATTGTTTGTGAAAGTGACTAAGATGTTGGCATGTGGAAGAAAGGGTGCCCCACTGCCTAGAATAGCTTGTTTGGGTCACTTACAAACCCCCATCACAGGCTGTTTTCCTTGGGTTAAAGGTCAGCTTTAAGGCCTCTGACACAGTCTTCCAAAGAGTATGGAAAAGATTCACACTTTGTTGAGGAAGGGCTAATATCTTGAATTACATGAAAATGCAAGGCTAAGGCAAACAATAATGATGGGAAATGACCCATAATTACATGCATGTAAATGACTGAATCCTAAGTAGATTCCTGATACTAAATACGAAGTGAAAAGGAAGAAGAGGAAGTTGGTGATCTTAATTTGAAGGATGTCCTTCTTGTTTTGTGGTCATAGCTATACACATGTATAAGTGATACTCCACAGTTATGGATACTTTTTATGTTCCAGATCCTGAGAAATGTGCTTTAACTATTAATACATATAAAAAGTGTTACTATTATTCCTATTATACTTTTAGATTAAGTATGAAAGAGGTCAAGAAGATCCAGGATTGGAACACGAAGCCCTTGTTTCCAACCTCTTCCCTAAACCATCTCCATGAGTTCTTGTCTGTTTACCAACTCCATCAGCTTCTCATGGACATCTTAGAGTGAATTGATAGGGCTTTTTGGCATTTAGACACTGAATAGAGACAGTTCCTCTGGGAACTTGGCTGTGTTCCATTCAGAGATGTTGCACAGATCTACAGGCCTTTGGAGCAGAACCAATTCCCACATTAAGGTCAGTTCCTTTATGAACAGAAGGTAAGCTAAGACAGAGGCTCACAAAGGTGCAGTGGGGTCAGATGGAAAACATACTTTTAAGAGACATAGGTTAAAAGACAGTGGGTACTGGAGATGAATAGCAGGTTTGGGTTTGAAATAGTTATAGAGAACTCAAGATTAGAAATGCTAGGCTCTTTACTTCAAGCCTCACCCACAAAAGATGGGATTTGAAGCCTGACTTCACAGGTAGCCCTATAGCCAGTCATTTTCCTTCCACAACTAGCTGGATTGAGTCTTGGTTACTTGGTTCCAATCACATGATCCTTACTGAGATAAGATATTCCACACTGAAGTGCTCAGTGTCCTTCTGATCATAAACCTTGCATCCATTTATGCATTAGCAACCCTTTCTCCAAAGGCACCTGTACTACTGGCAGATAACACACTATTAAACAGGATTTAAAATGATACTCACTTGAATTACAAGTTTTAGAAGTTAAATCTTCAAATCCTGTTTCCTTCATTAAAAAAAAAATACAGACATTGTTTTATCTTTGACTTTCCATATAGACATGCCATAGAGTTAACCACTGTAATTTTCTGTAATTTCCTTGTCAGAGTAGATGGAATCCTAAATGACTATGATTTTTAACCAAATAAAAGTTTGAGCACAGATTTCAATAATGCAGTGCCTATAGGTTCTCAACTCAGGGAATTTTGACATTAATAATATAGAAAAAAGAAAAACATATAAAATTAATGAACACATTCTATCTATTCATGTGTTTTTACTTGGAAAATTGAAGGAGAAATCAAGATGAAAAACTTATAAAATTTATCTTAGAAATATATTTTCAAGATCCATCCATATTGTTGCAAATGGCAGTATTTCATCTTTTCTTATGGCTAAGTAGTATGAAATAAGTAAGACAGAAAAGGTCAAGAACCATATGATTTCACTCATATATGAGATATAAAACTGCAAGCAATGAAAATTCATAGACACAAACAACAGTATGGTGGTTACCAGAGGGAAGGGGATTAGAGGGTAGTAAAAGTTAAAAGGGATCAAATATAGAGTGACAGAAGATAATTTGACTTTGGGTGGTAGGGACAAAATGCAATATACAGATGATGTATCATAGAATTGTACACTTAAAACCTGTATAATTTTATTAACCAATGTTTCACCAATAAATTTGATTTTAAATACTCACAAAATTATTAAAGCAGCTCATGTTGGTATGATAGGAATGAGACAAGTGCTTGAACAGTGTCATAACTGACATCTGAACATGGCATTTTGGTCATGCCAATCAGGGATAAAAACTACTAGGGCTTAGATTTGGAGGTAATTTGGTGAAGATCTGTCTCTTGGCTGATGAACAGGTCAGGGTGACTATAGTAGATGGCCAGGGAAAAGTGGCTTTTTCTACCAGAAGCCCTGTGTGTGCTTCACAAAGCTGCATGTTTTGTTGGAAAGTACACTGTCTCAAAATAAAAATGAGCCATTTTTCCTTGAAGAATTCTCGGTATACTCTCAGAATTTAGACCCAGATATATTTGCTATAATGTGTGTCATGTTTGTGATACCCCCTTAATATATAATAATCTCCAATGGAATGAGTCTCTGCCATACAAAGCAGAGATTATGATACCATTAGATCCTATGCTCTTCAGTATGGAAACCCTTTGAACACACTGAGAAAAGAACAGTGAATTTACTTATGATAAGTTAGAATGAAAACACCGTATACTAACAAATGTTAGTCAAGAAGAAATGTGTCGGGGGGGGGGGCGCGCGGGTGTCGCAAGATGGCAGCAGAATAGAAGGATCTTTCTCATATCTCCTCCCAGAACCAAACTAGAAATAAAACTAAAGAGGGGAACAGCCACCTGAAATAACAAACCAAAGGCTACCTGAGGAGGAGACTTTAACAAAGGACCAGCAGAAAACTCCTTGAGACTAGTAGCAAGGGCAGGGATGTGAAAGGGTCCAGCCCTGCCCCCATGAGCAGCAGGCCAAAGTTACGGCATGGCTGTGGGAGCTTCCCCCTGTAAGAATGAAGACTGGACCCCAGACTGGGCTCCCAAGGCATAGATGGCCAAAACTGGGAGCAGCCACCCATATAACATCCAGTGGTGAAAGGCAGCAAGGTTTCTGTCTATCAGTAGAGACAGAGCTTGTGGGAGACAAAGCCACTGCTTTTTTTAAGGGACCAAAGCACAGGTTATTCATTCATAGCCATTCACCTTGGGCTCCAGTGAAGGGAGGACAGTGCATACTGAAATGGCCTGAAGAGAATCTGGAGTGACAAGCATTGGGGAGAGACATGGGGGAGCAGCTACTGGGATCCCTGTGCCGGGATCCCAGGGATCTCCATACTGCAGCAGCCATTTTTCTTGAACAGAGCAATCCCCTCTCAGGGGAAAAACAATTACCCCCCCCTCTGGAATCCCACTTGCCCCACCCTCTGGAATCTTGCTTGCCCACACTGCTACCCCCTACCTCCACCATGCATCTTAATTAACCCTTGCTGAAAAAACAACAACTTACTCAGACTCAGGTGTGTAAGAGAATGGCCTTAGGGTATGGCCATTCCATACACATTCCTGAGAACCAGAATGGTGCTTCCCTTTTATGGGAGAGTCATAGAAACACCTTCCTGGTTTCTGGCAAACCCAAACTCTGAGCTATGGAGGCCCCACCCGCTTTCCTACTAGGGCCTCTCCCCTGACAAATTCAGGGAAATAATCTGGGACAGATTCAGATGCCTGGCTCTGGGGCAGGGAAACACACCCACCATCTTCCCTGAAGTCTGAATGGTACCTCCCCCACAACAGGAAATCCAGGGGTCCCATCCTCCTAATTCTGCCAGAATTCCTCTCAGAAACAGTCCAGCCAGTGACTGTGACCTGACCGACAGCAGGCCAGCAAAGAAGAAGCAGGCAGAGGCAGATCCTTTCCAGCCTTGGGACTTTTGCTGATACCCCCTAGTAACTGTGCTGATAAAAGCCTGCCTTACAGTGTAGCTTGGCCCATCCCATGTGCAACCAAGCCCAGGTGAGACAGCTACAAACTGTAGATTGCTTGTAGCTTGGAACAGGCTACAAAGGGCAACATGTGGAGAGCATCTGACATTGGCTTACACCAGCTTCAGACAAATTAAGACTTACATCCAAAGGGAGAGCCAAGCAGACAGGCACTAAACTATGCTGAGACAAATTCCACATTGTTATTTTCATTGTTTACATGATTTTAAATTTTTATAGTCTTTTTATTATTTTTCCTTTTTCTTCTATTTTTTGCTTTCACATCTCTTATTTTAAACTTTCCCTTTTTCCTGTATTTGTCCTTCTTTTTCCTTTTCTTATTTTTAATTCTTTCTCTTTCTTGGTTCTCAGTTTATTTTTTTTACCTACTTTAACTTTCTTTTTCTTTCTTTTTTTAATTATTGATCAAATACAGTTGTCCCTATTTTGACTCACCACTACCCCCTGCCTGCCCATTCCCACCTCCCACTCTCGATCCTATCCCTCTTTGGCTTTGTCTATGTGTCTATGTGTCCTTGATACATGTTCCTTGACAACTCTTCCCCTTCTTTCCTTCATGATCCCTCTCCCCCATCCCCTCTAGTTACTCTCAGTTTGTTCTTTATTTCAATGTCCCTGGTTATATTGTGCTTCTTTGTTTGTGCTATGAATAGGTTCCACTTACAGTTGAGATCATATGGTATTTGTCTTTTACCACCTGGCTTATTTCACTTGTAATGCTCTCTAGATACATCCATGCTGTCATGAAGGGTAGGAGCTCCTTTATTTCTGCTAGGTCATATTCCACTGTGTAAATGTACCATAGATTTTGGTACACTCACTTACTGATAGTTGCTTAGGTTGCTTCTAATACTTGGCTATTGTCAATTGTGCTGCTATGAACATTGGGATGCACAGGTTCTTTTGAATTGGTGTTTCAAGATTCTTAGGGCATAATCCCAGCAGTGGAATTGCAAGGTCAAAAGGCAGTTCCATTTTTAGTTTTCTGAGGAAAATTCATATTGTTATGAACAGTAGCTGCACCACTCTGCATTCTCACCAAAAGTGTACTTGGGTTCCCTTATCTCCACAACCTCACCAGCACTTGTTGTTTGTTGCTTTGTTTGATGACCATTCTGACTGGTGTGAAGTGGTATCTCATTGTGTTTTTAGCTTGCATTTCTTTGATGACTAGTGATGCTGAGCATCCTCTCATATGTCTCTGGGCCCAGTGTATGTTCTCCTTAGGAAAGTGTCTTTTCAGGTCCTTTGCCCATTTTTAAATTGGATTGTTTGTCTTCCTGGAGTGGAGTTGTGTGGTGTGAGTTCTTTATATATTTTGGAGACCAAACACTTGTCTGAGGTATCATTGGCAAATATATTTTCCCATACGGTTGATTCCCTTTTCATTTTGCTGATGTTTTCTTTAGCTGTGCACAAACTTCTTATTTTGATGAAGTCCCATTTGTTTATTCTTTCCTTTATGTCCCTTGCTCTAGGGGACATATCGGTGAAAATATTGCTCTGTGGAATATCTGAGAGTTTCCTGCCTATGTCCTCCTCAGGGACTTTTATGGTATTAAGCCTTTTATTTAAGTCTTTTATCCATCTTGAGTTTATTTTTGTGTATGGTGTAAGTTTGTGGTTGAATTTTATTTTATTTTTTTTGCATGTTGGTGCCCAGATCTCCCAACATCATTTGCTGAAGAGGCTATTTTTACTCCAGTTTATGCTTCTGCCTGCTTTGCTGAATATTAATTGACCATAGAGACATGGGTTTATTTTTGGGCTCTCTATTCTGTTCCATTGATCTATGTGTCTGTTCTTATTCCAGGAACCAGACTCTTTTGATTACAAAAGAGTCTTCTAATATATTTTGATATCAGATATTGTGATTCTTCCTACTTTGTTCTTCTTTATCATAATTGCTGTGGCTATTCAGGGTCGTTTATAGTTCCATATACATTTTTGAAATGTTTGTTCTATGTCTGTGAAATATGTCATTGGTATTTTAATAGGAATTGCTTTAAATCTATAGATTTCTTAGGGTAGTTTGAACTTTTTGATGATGTTAATTCTTCCAATCCCTGAACACAGCATCTGCTTCCATTTATTTGTGTCTCCCTTAATTTCTTTCTTCCTTCAGTGTTGTATAGTTTTCTTTTAAAAATTTATCTTATTATATGTATTTTATTGATTATGCTATTACAGTTGTCCCATTTTTTCCTCCCTTTTATTCCCCTCCACCCTCCACCCTCTCACCACCAGCATTCACCCCAACTTAGTTCCTGACCATTTGTCCTGCATATTAGTTTTTTGGCTTCTCCATTTCCATTTTCATTCTTAACCTCCCCCTGTCTATTTTGTACCTACTATTTATGCTTCTTATTTCCTATACTTTCCCCCCCAATCTCCCCTTTCCTCTTCCCTCTGATCTCCATTTCTGTGATTCTGTTCCTGTTCTAGTTTGCTTAGTTTTTGTTTGTTTTTCTGTTAGATTCAGTTGTAGATAGTTGTGAGTTTGTTATCATTTTACTGTTCACAGTTTTTAATCTTCTTTTTCTTACATAAGTCCACTTAACATTTCATATAATAAAGGCTTTGTGATGATAAACTCCTTTAACTTCACCTTATCTGGGAAGCACTTTATCTGCACTTCCATTCTAAATAATAGCTTTGCTGCATAGAATAATCTTGGATGTAGGTCCTTGTCTTTTGTGACATTGAATACTTTTTACCAGCCCTCTTCCCTGCAAGGTTCCTTTTGCGAAGTCAGCTGATAGTCTGATGGGAACTCCTTTGGAGGGAACTGTCTCCTTTTCTCTTGCTGCTTTTAAGAATCTCTCCTTATCTTTAATCTTGGGCAACATATTTATGATGAGCTGTGGTATGTACTTCCTTGGGTCCAAATTCTTTGGAACTCTCTGAACTTCCTGGACTTCCGGGAAGTCTATTTCCTTGGCCAGGCTGGGGAAGTTATCCTTCATTATTTTTAAAATAAGTTTTCAATTTCTTTCTCTTGCTCTTCTTCTTCTGGCACCTCTATGATTTGGATGTTGGAGCATTTAAAGTTTTCCCAGAGGTTCCTAGGCATCTCCTCATTTTTTTTGAATTCTTATTTCTTCATTCTGTTCTGGTCGAATGTTTGTTTATCTCTTCATCCTCCTCCAAATTATTGCTTTGAGTCCTAGTTTCCTTCCCTTACTGTTGGTTCCGTGTATATTTTTCTTTATTTCACTTTGTGTAGCCTGAACTTTTTCCTCTATTTTGTGACCATACTCAACCATTTCTGTGAATATCCTGATTACCAGTGTTTTGAACTGTGCATCTGATAGGTTGGCTGTTCATCACTTAGTTCTATTTTTGGAGCTTTGTTCTGTTTTGTCATTTGGGCCATATTTCTTTGCCTCAGTACTCCTCTTAGTTCGGAAGGTATGGGGCCTTAGGTATTTGCCAGGCTGGGGCAACCCAGGTTGCTGCATTATGACACTGTATGTGGGAGAGAGGTCCAAGAAAGAACAATGCCATTTGCTCATCTCTCCGCTGTCTTTAAGTCACTTTCCCCGCTGCCCACAAGCAAATTTGGCCTTCCTAGTGCTGATTCCCAGTTGGGTGGGTTTGTGTATGTTCTAGGACCCTGTAGGTCTCCCCAGTGAACTCTCCTGTGAAGCTGAGAGTTTCTCCTGCTGCCACATCCCCCACAAGTGTTTATTGCCAGTGGTTTTGAGGTTTTCTTCCCTTGCACTGAAACACTGGATAGTGTGGTCTGTCTCACTCCCCAGTGCTTCCTCCTGATTTATATGCTCACAAATGCAGGACCGCCCAGTCTGCCAGCTGATACCTCACCCGCCTGGTCCTCTAGCTACCCCATTGCAGCACATCCTCTCTGCTCAGGCTGCCCATGTCCACTCCTCCTACCAGCCTGGATGAATGTTTCTTCTTTAACTCCTTGGCTGTTGGATGTCCCTACAGTTTTGATCTACTGGCAGTAATGGTTATTTTTTGTTTTTAAATTTGTTGTTGTCCTTCTTTTGTTTCTGTGAGGAGGCAAAGTGTATTTACCTACCCCTCCATCTTGGCTGGAAGCCTAGTTTTCTGAATACAAGTCTTTTACCTATTTGGTTAAATTTATCCCTAGGTACTTTATTTTTTTCTCATTGCTATAGCAAATAGTAATTTTTTTCCCCGATTTATTTTTGTTGTTGTTGTTTTTCCTCCAGTTCTTGAAGCTGTAGGGTTAAGTTGTTTATTTGAAATGTTTCTATCTTTTTCAGGTAGGTCTGTATCGCTATGAACTTCCCTCCCAGGACTGCTTTTGCTTTGTCCCATAGGTTTTGGCCTGTTGTGTGTTCATTTTCATTTGTTTCCAGAAGCTTTTTGATTTCTTCTTAGATCTCATTGTTAACCCATTGATTGTGTAATAGCATGCTATTCAGTCTCCATGAATTTGGATATTTGAATTTTTCCCTTGAGGTTGATTTCTAGTTTCCAGTCATTGTGGTCCAAGAAAATGCTCATGATAGTTTCAATTTTCTTGAATTTGTTGAGGCTTCTTTTGGGTCCTGTCATGTGGTCTATCTTTGAAAATGTTACATGTGTATTTGAAATGAATGTATATTTAGCTTCTTTGAGATGAAAGGGTATATATATATGACTATTATATTATATTATATTAATTATATTTTATAGGTTATATATTATATGATTATATAGGTCATATATTATCCAGTTAAATCCATTTTATGTAGGGAATTGTTCAGTATCGCAATACCCTTGTTGATATTTTGTTTGGAAGATCTATCCATTTTTTCAGTGGGTTAAAATCCCCTAGTTTAAGTATGTTGCTATCTATATCTTTTTTGAAGTCCTCCAATTTTCTTTATACATTTAGGTGGTCCTATGTTGGGTGCATATAAGTTTACAATGTTTATGTCTTCTTGATGGATCTCCCCTTGAGTATTATGAAGTGTCTTTCTGGGTCTCTTTTTAAGGCCCTTGTTTTGAATTCTATTTTGTCTGTTATAAGTATTGCTACCCCAGATTTGTTCCATGTCCATTTGCTTCGAATATTTTTCCAACCTTTCACTTTCAGTATGCCTAGGACTTTTTTTCTGAGGTGTGTCTCTTGTAGGTAACATATGTATATGCCATATTTTCTTATCCATTCAACTACCTTATGTCTTTTGATAGGAACATTTAATCCATTAATTTTTTTTATTATTGATAGGTACTTATTCATTTCTCCCCTTTTGTTTCTGTGCTCCTCTCTCTCTCTTGATCTATCTCTTCTTTTTTAAAAAGCCTTTTTATTTATTTTTAGTGAGAGGGGAAGGGAAGGAGAAAGAGAGGGAGAGAAACATCAATGTGTGGTTGCCTCTTGCACACCCCCCACTGGGGACCTGACCCTCAACCCAAGCATGTGTCATGACTGGGATTGAGCCAACAACCCTTTGCTTTGCAGGCCAGAGCTCAATTCACTTCGCCACACAAGCTAGGGCTTCTTTCTCTTCTTAAAGCAGTCCCTTTAGTATTTCTTGCAATGCTGGTTTGGTGGAGGCATATTCTTTCAGCCTTCTTTTGTCTGGGAAATTCCTCATTTTGCCTTCCATTTTAATTGAGAGCCTTGCTGGGTAGAGCAGTCTTGGTTGCAGGCCTTTGTCTTTCATTACTTGAAATATTTCTTGCCATTCCCTTCTGGCCTGTACTGCTTTTCTTGAGAAATCAGCTGCTAGCCTTATCAGAGCTCTCTTGTATGTTCTTTCTTGTTTCTCCCTTGCTGATTTTAAGATTCTCTCTTTGTCTTAAAAATATGGCATTTTAATTATTATGAGTCTTGAAGTGGGCCTCTTGGGTTACCCTTGATTTGGACCCACTGTGCTTCCTTACCTTGCATGGCTTTTCCCCTGTCCATGTTAGGGTGGTTTTCTGTCATTTTTTCAAACATGTTTTCTATCCATTGATTTTTTTTTTTCCTTCTCCTTCTGGTATTCCCATGTGTTGAATGTTATTGCATTTCATGTGTCTTGCAGTTCCCATAAGCTATCTGTGAGGGAGGCTCCATCCCGCAGAGTCTACCCAGTTGCTGCAGATGAAGAAATAAACTGTACCAGACACAATTTGCCTGTCAGGAGGGGGCAGTGATTTTCTCCTGTGGAGAATGCCCCAAGCCCTTCCCTTGAAGTGGCTTTTATTGAGTTTAGCTCATAAAGGAGTACATAGCATGGGCAGAAAGCTTATCAATCAATGTTAAACAGTAATAATTAAGGGACAGAGATATGGTTTAAGGGTAACAGTAAAGGGATTACAAGAGTCTTTCTGAGTCAGGGTCTTGTTGACAGAGCATTGCCAATTAGGACCTAAAACCTGGGAAAATAAACTCATCCTATGCTTGGACCACAAACACCAGTATTCATTAACACAAGGGCATTCTTATCAAAGCAGGTTTCATAGGATTTAATGCATTCTCTTTCCAGGCCTAATTGCCCCTGGGAACTGCCTGATCCAGTTTAGGGCTATACCTGCCTCTGGCATTGTTTCAAGCCTGAGTCAGGTGTTGGGGAGCAAAGCAACCAAGAGATGAGGAGACTTCTTTCAGATAGAATGAGGACTCTGGCCATGACAAAGCCAAGGGGTGAGGGTCTTTTGCCCCTTATCCATGTCCTGTAAGTCCTTCCCTGTTGTCCCCTCATGTGATTGTGCCTGTCTTAGGTTGCCTCTACGAGGGGGACAGGTTTTGTCTCCTCAGTAGCCTATTTTCCCAAGGCCTCCTTGCTCTGCTCCTGCCTTGGGGCCCTCTCGCCTGTTGGCAAGGCTACAGTCTCTGAAACCAGGCAGGACAGTTTCCAACATATATGCATATATTTTGAATCTTTTCTCATGCAGTTGCTCTACCTGGGTATTTCTTTCTACCTTGTCTTCCAGCTTATTAATTCAGTCCTCTGCCTCTTCCAGCCTGCTCGTAATTCCTTCTAGTGTATTTTCTTTTATTTCAGAAATTATATTCTTCATTTCTTCCTGGTTTTTGTTTAGAATTTCTATTTATTTTTTCATACTGTTGCAATTCCCATTCAATTCTTTGCAGTTGTGAGTTCCTTGAGCATCTTTATAACTATTCTTTTGAATTCTATATCTGATAGTTTACTTGCCTCCATTTCATTAACTCGTTTTACTGGGGAGTCTCCTTTTGATTGTAGGTTCTTTCTATGTCTCCCCATTTTAAGTGACTTTTTGTTTGTTTTTGTGATTCCTGTTGCTCTGCTTTTCCAGAACTTCTGTTGTAGGAGGTCTGTGGTTCTAAGTGGTAAAGTCTATTTGATCTCCTTGTCTGGCTGCTCTATGGTTGCCCTTTCTTCCATATGTGTGGGCTCTCTTCTTGGGCTTGGGCTTTACCTGTTGGTGGCTATTTTGTTCGTGGTTTCTTTCCTCCATCAGGTTTACTGGTAGTCACAACTCCCACCTTGTCTTATATGCTGTGGCACAGGTGTTGGTTAACAAAGCAGCATTACCAGACCACCAAACCTATGCCAGCAAAAAAAAGTAGCCCCCTACCACATCAGCAGTCTCAACCACAATACAACTAAGAGTAATAAATGGGAAGAGGGATTGTGGATATTATATGATATGACAAATGGAATATGAGATAACTATAAGAGGGAAAAAAGTTGTGTGGTAAAAGGGAAGAGAATTGATAAGAGTTCAGATACAACAGGCAAGTAAAGAGAGAGAGCAAAATTTACACTGTAGGTATAACACAAAAGCACTATGGGAACAGTGGGGTAAGAATGGGGAAGAGTATACTATGAGGTTTGAAGTGAAATTAAAAAGATACTGGACCAATGGAAGCAAAATTGCAAAAAAAAAAAAAAAAAAAAAAAAAAAACAACCCATAGCAGGGTCAGTAGCAAGGACAGGTGAATGAAATTTAATGAAGTTGGAATGGTTGTAAGAGTAATTTAGGAAGCAAAAATCAAATATGAGATGTCTACAGTAAAGAAAACATTTTGAGAAGATGGGGGAAGCAAACTAATAAGAGTAAGGAGTATTGCTTATATTGGGAGTCTCACCTATGTTGAGAGAAAGGAAAAAAGAGAAAAAGGAAGATGAGAGAAACAGAAAAAAAAGAGATAGAAAACAACAAGATAAAATTTCTTACTCAGCTGATCAGAAGCAGGATGAGGGCAAAATGGAGGAAGAGAGCAGGAGAGTATTCTGTGGGGTTTAAAGTACCAACAAGTAGTGAGCAAATAGGAGATCCTTGGGAGAAGTACAACAATAACTGATATTTCACCCAACTAGCCACTTTTTATAAAAGGTGAAAAAGATAAGACTCTTATTAGAAGGGAGAAAGAATGTGAGCTGACTTTAGAAAGCAGAGTGCTTATGTGAGTTTACATGGAGAAGTCATGAGAGTAAGCAATAGAAAGTTGGCATCATGTGTGAGAAAATAAAGCTAACCACAATAGTAATAAAACTCAGGAAGATGGTGAAATGAATTGAGACCACAGAAGGGTGCTGCATAGTATTTGGAATAACAAGTATGATAAGAAATATATAATCTGAATAAAAAGAAAAAGCCCTACATGTAGAAAGAACCCATGGAAAAAGCTAAAATGGGAAGGGATTGAGGGAGGGAGGTGGGGGATGGGAGCAGGGGAAAGTAGTGATGGGAAGGTGGAGACAAATATATTTGAACAATAAAAAAAGAGAGAAAAAAACAAAAAAAAATGTCCAAGAGTACTGTGTTATTGGAATACAAGTGAAGTGAAAGAAGAAAAATTAAAGTTCATTATGAAAGAGAGAATAGAGAAAACAAATCCAACAATGAAATCAAACAAACAAAACAAAACAAAAACCTAATTAAATGAAAGAAGAGAAATTTAAAAAACATGCAAGTCCTGAAGGATAGCAAAGTGGAATTTCTCTCAGGTGTTGGTGTTCACCTTCTGACTTCTTTCTGGATCCGTCATCTTTCTTTGTTAGTTATTGCCAGTTTCCTCTTTTTATTCCCTACTCTTATTGTTTCTCTTCCTTTTCTTCTCATATAATCATTTTTCTTTCCTTTGAACTTCCCATATTCTTTTTTTCCTTTTACAGTTCTATTTCTCTTTCCTCTTTTATTATTCTTTGCTCTTTTATCATTGATTTTACTGTTGTTTTTGTGGGGATGTTCCTTGCTTTGTTTCATTTTTGTGTTCTGTTGTTTTGTTCTGTCAGCACCTGTACAACCAGATGCAAAATGTAGTTGGGGTTCAGCATTTAAGTCACCTGTTGGGGAGATCCCACCAACAAATAGGCCAACAATAATCAAGACCCAAGTACAAATGGAGAGCCCACATAACCTACACAAGGGACAGTTCTAGAACATTCAGCTCAGGGGATCAAAGATACTGCATCTGTGATCAAACAAAAGTCCCACAGGACTTCTGCCAAATGGGCCACCTATGAAGCCAGGGAGTAAAATCAGATCAATCTAATATGTAGAAACAAACAAAAAAAGAGACAGATAAAATAGGGAGACAAAGAAACAACCCTCAAATTAAAGAAAAGTAAGAATGCCCAGAAAAAGAGCTAAAAAACATTGAAGCAAACAATTTATTAGATATAAAGTTCAAAGTAATGATTATAAGGATACTCAAGGAGCTTAGTGAGAATCGTAAGGAACATAATGGGAACTACATCAGTGTGAAAAAGGACATCAAAACTATAAATAAGAACCAGTTAGAAGTGAAGAATAAAATATCTAAAATGAAGAATACATTAGAATGAATTAAAAGAAGGCTAGAGGAAGCAGATGACTGAATCAGTGACCTAAAAGACAAGGTAGAAAAAACAGCCAATCAGAGCAAAAAAGAAAACATACTTAAAAATAATGATGATAGTTTAAGGGGACTTTGGGGCAACATGAAATGTAAGAATATGTTCATCATAGAGATATCAGAAGGAGAAGAAAGTGAGCAAGTGTTTAAAAAAAAACAAACCTGTTAGAAGAAATAATGACAGAAAATTTCCCTAACCTGGTGAAAGAAAGTCACACGAGTTCAAAAAGCACAGAGAATCCCAAACATGACAAATTCAAAGAAACCCACACCAAGACACATCATAATTAAAATGACAAAATGTAAAGACAAAGAAAGAATCTTAAGGGCAACAAGAGAGGAACAGTTAGTTACCTATAAGAGAGCTCCCATAAGACTGTCAGCTGATTTCTCAACAGATACACTTCAGGCCAGAGGTTATTGGCTTGAAGTATTTGAAGAAATGAAAAGCAAGGACCTGCAACAAAAACTACTCTATCCAGCAAGGCTATCATTTAAAATTGAAGATAAAATAAAGAGCTTCCCAGACCAAAAAAAAAAAAAAAAATGGCTAACGATGTTCATTACCACCAAATCAGCATTGCAAGAGATGTTAAAGGCACTACTTTTAGAAGAAATATATTTATAGAGAGAGAGGAACATAGGTATAAAGAGGGAAAATGGTGTATATAAATGCCATCAACTTCTGAGTATTGATTTTGTATCCTGCTACTTTGCCAAATTCAATTATTAGGTCTAGTAGTG
Source organism: Pteronotus mesoamericanus (assembly GCF_021234165.1). NCBI lineage: Eukaryota > Metazoa > Chordata > Mammalia > Chiroptera > Mormoopidae > Pteronotus > Pteronotus mesoamericanus. The sequence goes on along the minus strand of NW_026555144.1, from coordinate 3,022,983 downwards.
TTTTTTTTTTTTTTTTTTTTTTTTTTTGGTGGAGCCTATAAGATTTTCTATGTACCATATGACGTCATTGGCAAATAATGACAGTTTTACTTCCCCCTTTATAAGTTGGATGCCTTTTATTTCTTCTTCTTGTCTGATCACTTTGGCTAGGACCTTCAGTACTATGTTGAATAAGATTGCTGAGAGCAGATATGCCAGCCTTGTTCCTGATCTTAAGGAAACCACTTTTAGTTTTTGCCCATTGATCATGATTCTGGTTATAGGTTTTGTGTATATGGCCATTTTTATGTTGAGGTGTGATCCCTCTATTCCTACTTTGCTGAAAGTTTTTTATCATAAGTAGGTGCTGGATTATATCAAATGCCTTTTCTACATCTATTAATATGATCAGGTGATTTTTATTTTTCATTTTGTTTATGCACTATATCACATTTATTATTTCTTTTTTTCATTTTAATCTTTTTAATATTTATTGTATTTTTTCCATTACCATTTAGTCCACTTACACTCCCCTCCCCATCCCCAGCAATCACTACACTGTTGTCTGTGTCCATAAATTCCTTTTCCTTTTTGCTCAGTCCCTACATTTCCTTACCTTCCCCCTGCTGCCAACTAGTTGTCATCTGTTCTCCATCTATGAGCCTGTCTCTGTTTTGCTTGTTAGTTCAATTTGTTCATTAAATTCCACATATGAGTGAAATCATATAGTATTTGTTTTTCTCTGACTGGCATATTTCACTTAGCATAATGTTCTCCACACCCATCTTCACTGTCACAAAGGGTAGAATTTTCTTCATTTTTATGGCTGAGTAGAATTCCATTGTGTAATGTCCCATAGTTGTTTTATCCACTCATCTATTTATGGACACTTGGGCTGTTTCCATATCTTGGTGATTGTAAATAATGCTTCAATGAACATAGGGGTGGTTATGATCAAAACTATGGGTGTTTTGGCTTCCTTCAGCTATATTACCAGAAGTGAGATTGCTGGGTCTAAAGGCAGATCCATTTTTAATGTTTTGAGGTATCTCCATCCTGCTTTCCACAGTAGCTGTACCAATCTGCATACCCACCAACAGTCCAAAAGAGTTCCTTTTTCTCTACATCCTCACCAGCACTTGTAATTTTTTGATTTATTGTTGATAGCCATTCTGACAGGTATCTCATTGTGGTTTTCATTTGCATTTCTCGATGATAAATGATGTTGAGCATCTTTTCATGTCTATTGGACATCTGTTTGTCCTCATTGGAGTTGTGTCTATTCAGGTCTTTGCCTATTTTTAATTGGATTTTTTGCTTTTTGGTGTTGAGTTTTGTAGGTGATTTGTAAATTTTGGATATTAACCACTTGTCAGATGTATTGGTAAATATGTTCTCTCATTCTGTGGGTTGTCTTTTATTTTGTTGATGATTTCCTTTTTTTTTTGTTTTTTAGCAAAGCAATTTAGTTTGCTGTAGTCCCATTTATTTATTGTTTCTTCTTTTTCTCTTTCCTGTGGAGATATATCCCATAAAATACTCTTACAAGCAAAGTCTAAGATTTTGCTGCCTATGTTTTCTTCTACTATTTTTATGATTTTTGGTCTAACATTTAAACCTTTTATGTATTTAGATTTTATTCTTGTGTGTGGTGTAAGAAGGTGGTCTCATTTCATTTATCTGCACATATCTGTCCAATATCCAATTTTCCCAATACCATTTATTGATTTTGCAAGTTTGCATTTATTTATTTGAAAATATCATACTTATCATGCATCCCCAGGCTAAATACCTCTTGATCATTGGGTATGATCTTTCTAATGTATTACTGGATCCAGTTTGCTATTTTGTTGAGGATTTTAACATCTACGTTTATCAGGTACTTTGGCCTATAATTTTCTTTCTTTGTTGTGTCTTTACATCGTTTTTGAATTAGGATAATACTGGCTTCTTAAAATGAGCTTGGAAGTCTTCCCTCCTGTTGAAGTTTTTGGAATAGTGTAAGAATAAGTGTTAGTTCTTCTTTGAATACTTGGTAAAATTTGCCTGTGAAGCCATCTTGTCTAGGACTTTTGTTTGCTGTGTTATTTTTATTACTGCTGCAATTTCTTTAGCTGTTATTGGTCTATTCAAGTTCTCTGCTTCTTCCTGATTTAGCTTTGGAAGACGGCTTCTGGAAATCTATCCATTTCCCTCAGGCTGTCAAATTTTTTGGCAATGGTTGTTCATAGTATTTTCTTAAAATCTTTTTTTTATTTCTGTAGTATTTGTTGTTACTTCTTTCATTTATGATTTTATTTATTTGGGACCTCTGTCATTTTTTCTTGATGAATCTGGTTAAAGGTTTGTCAAAGAAACAACTCATACAAGAAGTGTGAAATTCTACTTCTCAACATCATCACCCCACCTGCTACTTTTAGATATTGCTTTTTTTGATAATACTGTGAAATAAGCAATTATTTTAATATGCATTTACCTGATTACTAGCAAGGTTGAGTATTTTTTATATGCTTTTTGTCCAGTGGGATCTTTTTCTATGAAGTGCCAAGTTACATCCTTGGCCTATGTTCTTATTGGACTGTTTGTCATGTTGATTTGTTGTCACTCGTTATATAGTCTGTGTATAAATCTATTATATGGCTTAAAACATTTCAGTTTGACTGTGTGTCTTGTCTTTTACTTTTTATATTGTCTTTTTAATCATTCACATCAATTGGTATTTATGTCAGTATTCTGTTTATTTTGTCATTGTTTCACAAGAATTTGAAACAAATAAATCATAAAGGATTTAAATGTAGATTAAAATGAATTAATTAAACATAGTAACACTATGAGAATTAGTATCTTTTCCTCTTTGAATACTGGGAGACTGAAAATAAGTTCAAAGAGAAATGCAACTATCTTGAGAAATTTCCTTGGCTTTCAAAATCTAGCTAGCAAATGCTTATTTAAAATAATAGTATTTGCAAACAACAGCTCTGACAAGATGTTAATATCCAAGATATATAAAGAACATATAAAACTCAATACCAAACAAAAAAATTCAATTAAAAATGAACAAAGGACTTGAACAGATACTTCTTCCAAGAAGATATACAAATGGCCAACAGATATATAAAAAGATGTTCAACTTCACTAGCTAGTAAGGAAATGCAAATCAAAATTACCATGAGACACCACCTCACACCTGTTAAAAGGGATATTATCAATAAGTAATAAAAATTGTTAGAGAGGTTGTGGAGAAAAAGGAACTCTCATTCACTGTTGGTGGGAATGTAAATTTGTACATCCATTATGGAAAACAGTGTGGTTGCTCCTCAAAAAATTAATAATAGTGTTACTGTATCACACAGCAATTCTTCTCCTACCCGAGAAGCTAAAAAGCATTTATTCACAAAGGCATATGCACTCTTATGTTCATTGCAGTATTACTCATGGTGGCCAAGACATCAACACAACCAAAGTGTTCTTTGATAGAGAATTGAATAAAGGATATGTGGTACATATATACTATGGAATACTACTCAACTGTAAGAAATGAGTCAGTCTGAAAAATTTAATAATCATACAATTTCACTCATAGATGGAATCTAAAACTGAAACTCATAGAGACAGACAACATTATGGTGGTTACCAGAGGGAAGGGACGTAAGAGCTAGTAAAGGGCAAAAGGAGTCAATAGAAGGTGATGGAAAATGATTTGATTATGGGTTTTTGGCACACAATATACAGTTATGTATCATAAAAATATACACTTGAAATTTATATGATTTTATTAACCAATGTCACCTCAATAAATCTAATTTTAGAAAAAAGACTACACCAAATGCTGGGGAGGATGTGGAACAACAGGAACTCTCATTGCTTGTGGAAATGCAAAATGGTACAGCTAATTTGGAATACAGTTTGGCAGTTTCTTACAAAACTAGTTGCTGGTTCAAAACCATATAATCCAGTAGTTTCTTTCCTTGGTATTTACCCAACTGAGTTTAAAAAGTATATCTTCACAAAAATGTGCACACAAAGGTTTATAGCAGCTTTATTCATAATTTTGAAAGCGTCAAAGTAACCAAGGTATCCTTTAATAGGTGAATGGATTAATAAAGTGTGGCACATTCAAATAATGGAGTATTATTTAGTAATAAAAATGAATGAGCGATTGAGCCATGAAAAGATATGGAGGAAAATTAAATTCATATTACTAAGGGAAGAAAGCCAATCTGAAAAGGCTACATACTGTATGATTCCAAATACCTGACATTCTGGAAAAAGCAGAACTATAAAGATAGTGTAAAAGTCAGTGGTTGCCAAGAGTTGGGGTCAAGGGTGAGGGGAAAGGATGAATAGGTGGATTGCTGGAATTTTAAGTCAGTGACAATAATCTGTATGAAAACATAATGATGGATACATGTCATTAGGGACTGGTCAAAACTCACAGAATGTACAACCCCAAGAGTGAACCATAATGTATACTATGGACTTTGGGTTATGGATTTATCAGTGTAGGTTCACCAATTATAAAAAAAATGTACCACTCTGGTAGAGGATGCTGATAATGGTGGAAACTGCATGTGTGTGTAGGAAGTATATGGGAAATCTCTCTCAAATACACTGTATATAAACCTTCCTTTTAATTTTGCTGTGAACCTAAAACTGCTTTAAAAAGTGTCTAAATAAATAAAATGCATTTCTGTTATGAGTAAAGTTGAACACATTTTTACTATCCTAATTTGTTTATTAGGTAAGAATTTTACAAACATTACTTATATCAGCAGTAATAATGGAGCTGGAGAGTATTGCACCCTCAAGCTTCACTTGAGAACCACCAATAGTGTGGTGGGACTGTGGCCCTTTCTAAGGCCAGGGCTCATGCTGCCTGCAGAAGGCAATCCTCACTCACCTCTCCCTGTGCTTGTGGACCAGTTTGCTGATCCACTGGGTATTAGAATTCCTTCTGATAGCTTCATGGAATGGATCAATGAAGATAACCTAAAAAAATTATGCATGGAATCTTCACCAACCCAATAAGAACTCAGGGCTCTGAGAGCCTCACAGTAGCATCCAGCTTGCTCCTCAGCAACAGACTGGAGGGTTCCATCAAACTTTAACTGTTTACCACTATGATGGACCTGCTTGCCATAGGTCATACTCTTAAAAACAGGGCATTTGTGACCACCATGGTGCACACAAATCAAGTATATGACATAGCCTTGCTTGGCCTTGTATCCCAGCATGTGCACTTTATCAGGCGGTGGGGCGGGGGGCTGTGGAGCACAGAGAGCTGGAGGTACTGCCAGCAACACTCTCTAAGAAGAAAGTGCATTACATTGGACTGCTTCCTCCATAGCTTCTGCATGTACTTGTAAGTGCCTGTGTTAGCTTACTAATGGCTGCAGCCAGAGGGAAAGATTAACATCTTTTAATATGCTTAAGGAGAATTTTAACATCTCCTTTTATGAATGTCTTTTGAAACAATTTTACAGAATTTTTGGTCTTTTATTCCTTTAAAAAAATACTTCTTCATGTATTTGGAACATTAGCCCTTCAATTGTGATATAAATTTTCTAAATATTTTCTCCTGTGTTGTCTTTAAAATTTTTATAACCTTTTTTAACTATAGAAACAGCACATATACACTGCAGTAAAATTAGAAAATACAGGAGTATAAATATAAGAAAAAATAAGTTATATACTCCCACCATCCAGAGATTACCACAGTTCGCATAAGTAGATTCTTTTGTGTTGTCTCAAAATTCCTTGTGTAAATCATCCTGGGTCATGATATAATTATTTTTTAATACATTGCTGGATTAATTTAATTAATACTTTATTTGGGACATAGCTCTTCTCATTGGTTAAATTGCTCTATTGTCATGGTTCTTTTTTGTCAGGTACAGTACTGAATTTGCTGTTCCATTTGGTTGCACAGTATTAAGGAAATACTGACTTACACAGAGAAATATTTATAAACTTTTGGTTATTTTAAAACATGTGCGCAAATTACTTCATATCTTTACTATTGAGAAGCAAGGACTATGTCCTCACTCCTTAAATCTAGGCTTAGTAACTCACTCATTTAAAACAGCTTACCCTGAAACAGCCTTGCACTCTTCATTTAGCCGATAGGTAAAGAAGCTTTATTCAAAGTTCTTTCCAAAAATGAGCTAACCTGGCAGCAGAATTTAATAAATCAGTGTTATTTGATACTTTTGGTATATGACACATATAGTGTATCCATGACTGTTATAGCTTTTAAAACAAACTTTAAAAATTAAGACAAAAGGTTATGAACTGATGCATCTCCACTCTACCTGTATTAGCCAACTAATATCACAATACTAAAATATTACAGACTGGGTGGCTTAAACAACAGAAATTTACTTTTTTTCATAGTTATGAAGTCTAGAATTCCAAGTTCAAGGTACCATCAGGATTGGTTTATGGTGAGAACTCTTTCTGGTTTGTAGATAGATGCCTTCTCACTGTATCTTCACATGGCCATTCCTCTGTGTGTGCGTCGGGGGTTGGGAGAGAGGGAGAGAGAGAATGAAACTGGTGTCCTTCCTCTTCTTATAAGGACACCAGTCTTATTTGATTAAGGCCCCATTTCATGACTTTATTCAACCTTTATCACCTCTTTATAGGCCCTATCTCTAATACAGTCACATTGGGAGTTATGTCTTCAACATGCGAATTTGACGGTGACACAATTTAATCCATATATCCCTGAAACATGTTGGAGAAAAAAAAAACTAACCTAATCTATTTACTTGCTTCCTTTACCTATGAGGAAGTAGGATCATTAAAGTACCGTGGTGTTCCTGAATTAATATGGCTGAACTGTAACTCAGGTCTCCTAGCTATGTAGTTTCTCCTACTACAACAAGAGATACTTTTCTTCCCTTTGTTCTTACCCATTTTAGTCTAAAAGCTTCCTCTCCTTTGTCATAGGACTCTTTGACTAGGGATCATTTTTTATTGAATTGTTTGCAATCATCTATTTTTTTTAACCAGTTGGCGGAGAACTAAAATTCAAATCCTAGCTCAGTATCGACTCAGCTGAACCCTGGTACTCTCCAGTCCACAACACACAGCTAACTCTGCCAAGTTGTCAGCCCACTGGTTGGTAAAATTAGGCTGACTATGCTTTATTTGCAAAATGGCTGGCATGATCCAGTGAAGCCACAAGACCTGACAGCTCTAGGATCAACAGAGAACTCACTGAGATCTACAATTTTGTGACATGGGTTACTTCCTCCTTCCATAGTGGGACTCTGAACCTTAACCTCTCATCATAATTAGTGATTAGCAGAAGCACATTGTGAAAGGTATTATTCCTGTCTTCAGCCAGAATGTCTTTCCATTTCTGGGATGGTAGAGGTGGTGATGATGGATTGGCATTATACTGGCAGAGTCAGTTACAAGAAGGCCCCACCCACTAAAGCTGTCACTTCACTTAGGACATTCCAGAAAATCCTGACCTTGTTGAAGGTTCTGCCTGTATAATTATTATTTTTTGTTTATTGACATATAATTCATACACAATCACCACAATGAATATTAAAATATTCTCTTTACCCTCCTTATACCCATTAATATTTCCTTCCCCATTCCCCCTCCACACCCGATTTCTAACCAAGCACTAATCTATTTTCTATCTCTACAGATTTATTTATTATGGACAAGGCTTTGATTAATTTTTGGCATTCTAAAATAGTTTATTTTGACCATTTTTTATAGCATTCTTATTGCTATTATGGAAGACAGAATTTTCAGTGTTCCTTACTCTGACATTCCTGCTAAAGTAACCACACAGTTACTTTCATATTTACAACCCAGCAGCAAGCCCAAACTGGCATGGCAGATAGCACAAGCTGAGCTGTGGATCCTGGTAATTGTTTAAATTTTACTATATTTTCCTGTATGTGAACTTTAAATTCACACTATATAAGTTGGTTCCTGAAACTGTGTAATTACAATACAAATATTAGTTTACAACTAAAATGTATTATAATTTAAATAATTGTTTTAAAAAATTGGTTCATATAAAAACTCAGGCAATATTGTAGAATTATATACACTTGCCAACAGTTTCCATTGAAATCTTCTGAGTGAAAAAAATAAATATAAAAAAAAATCTGTCCTGGCTTGTGTGGCTTAGTGGATTGGGTGCTGTCCTGTGAACCAAAGGGTTGCTGGTTCGATTCCCAGTCAGGGCACATGCCTGGGTTGGGGCCCAGGTCCCCCATGGAGGGCATGTGGGAGGCAACCACACATTGATGTTTCTCTCCCTTCCTTTCTCCCTCCATTCCCCTCTCTAAAAATAAATAAATAAAATCTTAAAAAAAGAATTATTAATAAAAATATCTTCTGAGTGAAGTTTAAAATTGTAATTGTTCTTGAGTACTTTAACAAAAAATAATATTTTGGCCATTGCTGGGTAGCTCAGTTGGTTATAGCATCATCCCATTACACCAAGGTTGAGGATTCAATCCCCTGAGAGCACATACAAGAATTAACCAATGAATGCATAAATAAGTGGAAAAACAAATCGATGTTTCTCTCTCAAATCAATTTTTAAATCAATATCTTGTGTTGTGATGTCAAGTGAATGTATTTTCTTACATAAAAAATGACTTTTGGAGAGGTAAAATTGAGAGGCAATAATATCTTTAACTATTTAAATAATTATAAAATGTAGTATTTAACACTGAGGATGTATTGTATTGTTAAAGAGAAAACCACAGGCCCCAAAAGTGTCACTTGTGCTAAAGCCCATGATACCAAACTAGATTTAATATTTGACCTTATTGCTGTTTCAAACTCTCACAGACACATAATTTTAATCAACCAGTACAGAATGTTCTCATCAACCCCAATGAGATAATCTGTCATATGGACCCTCTCCATGTCCTCATAGAAAAATAAAAGTAATCTGCATGATAAAATCCCATGTCATTCTCTGCTCCTGACAAGGAGATGCTCTCATCTAAAAATAATCCTTTCTTTTCTTTGTTAAAAGCTTCCTTGCCACACCCATCTTTCTATAAAAACTTTCTATTTTGTACAACCCCTGGGGTGCCCTTCTAGTTGTTACATGGGATGCTGCCGGATTCTTGAATGGCTTAATGAAGCCAATTAGATCTTCAAATTTACTCAGTTGAATTTTGTTCTTTGAAAGTATAAAAATTTGAAAGGAAAAGAATACAAAGCTACCATACAACCCCTGTATGATGTTGTAAAAAACATCAACTTTTCTAAAGCTCAAAGTAAAAAAATAAATAACTAATGTGACTATTATCATAATTATATGTTTTAATAAGACTATGATGTTTTTAAAATTTATTTTTATATGTTAGATAGCATTACAATTTAAATGTTAGAGATAATGACACATAGTATAGTATATTGAAGTTAATAAAATGACATACAAGTATACATGTTGATGTCAGAAACATCCAAACCTATAGAGAATTTTTATGAGTTTATTTGATCCAAACCGAAAACAGTCGCTGAGAAGCAAAATTGCAATGGATTAAGAAAATGCTCCAAAGAATGGCAGCTTTGCAGCTTTTTTTATTCATTAAAATCAAAAGAGGAGACTTCACCTGAAATCCACTGGAGGTAGATTAAAGGAGGCAGGAGAAAGCAGAGTAAAGGTGATCTCTGGGATTTGACAAAAAGTAAAATGGAAAGACACATATTTCTTTTATATTGGCTGGGACAAGATAGTTAATAATTAGTACTTACAGCATGTAGAGATGGTATATGAGGTCTGTCCAGAAGGTATCCAAGCATGTAACAAGAAAAATAGAGACATTTATTGAAGGAGATACAAGAAACATTGTACATAAGACAATGACACCTCAGTCCCCTTCAAAGTAGGCACCTGGGGACCTGACACAGTTTTCCCAATAGCCATCACCTGCCCTGTCATATTTTCCTGAATCTTTTCAATTGTCTGAAATCTTTTCCTTTTCAAAGGTGATTTTAGTTTTGGGAAAAGCCAGAAGTCTCAGGGTGCCAAATCTGGACTGTAGGGGGACTGAGTCACCTGGGTGATTTCACATCTCACCAGAAAGCTCTACACAAGACACGTTGCATGAGCAGTCACATTGTTGTGATGAAGCTGCCAATCACCAGTTGCCCATAGCTGTGGCCTTCTGAATCATCTGAATACTTTCCACAGAGGAATGTTCAAGCTTTACGCAAAATTTGATTTAGATTCATTGTTCTACTTGCTCAGTCATTTTGAATGTGACAGCTATGCTGTACACATACTCACTCAATGGTGTCTATGGCACCCACTGACTAGTACAGTAAAGTCCTCATTGTTCATACATGCACACTCCAGTCTACTCTCCTTGGCTGCCAGGTTACATCGATGTCGTGCAAGCTGTTCTCATTATATTACCAATAACTGGACTTTTTCTGGACAGACTAATATATATATACACACACACATATGTATATACATGTTTGTGTATGTATATAAATATATATACATGCACATATACACATGAAAATCACTCACAAATACTAGGACACATTTACTTCATAGGGGGCCATCCTCAAGCCCGTGTGGGCACCAGTCAGCCATAAAGATTGTATGTAGGACTGATGTTATTTAGACATGACAGAGGATTTCAGATTGCTCTCCAAAGCATCACAGAGCTCAAGTGGGCATCATAATGGATATCTGGTCTATTGTGCCAGCTCCCAGATAGACCTGCCACCCTCAACTGCATGGACATTTTCACATACTCATGAATAATCTTCCCTGGAAAGGTCTTTGTCTCAGGTACCTTGCCAATTATTTTATATATATCGCCTCATTTTATTCTCACAGAAACCCAATAATAAACACCATAAACACCATGCTCTGCAGCCTCCCTCCTTAATACAACACAGGAGGCCTTCCCTCCTTTTGGTTTCTAAATACTTTCATATGCACTGCTTTAAATTGATTTTGAGTGTTCAAATAACACTGTAAAGTAGGAAGCTTAGCATTGTCATTCCTGTTTTGCAGCTGCGATTCACATAGATTAAGAATCTGTCTTAAGACTGTAACAACTAATAAATGTAAGCCCGATCATAACTGTCCATCGATATATTCCAGTTCCAGTAATTTTTTAAATATTTATTCTGATGTCCATTCATGCTGCCTACCCATTTCCAGAGACTGTACCAGGCACTATGAAAACAAAAATTGAGTAAAACTGTCTTGAATTTGAAACAGCTATCATTCTCCAGGCGGAAAAAAGACTAGTAGACAGGTATATCATAATATCACATGTCAGATGCTGGGGTACAGACTTCAATAGAATAAACTGGGTAGAATAAATAGTTCTGCTGAGGAAGCCAGCATCAAAAAGAGGCTGTATGTAACAGACAGCTCAAAGACCAGGCTTTGTCCATGTGGCTGGAAGAGACCATGAAACTATACAGGTTTCAAGTGCACAACTCAACAAAACATCATTGGTACACTGCATCATGCACCCATCACCCAAAGCAAAGTCTCTTTCCATCCCAATTTATTCACCTTCTTCCCACCTTAACCCATCCTTGTCCCCCTTTCCCTCTGAGTATCACCACACTGTTGTCTATGCATACATGTTGTATATGTGTATTAATACCTTCACCTTCTTTCATACAGCAACCCCCAATCCGCCTGTCAGTTAGTTCCATGTATCCATGTATCTTTTTCTATTTTGTTCATCAGTTTGTTTTGTTCATTAGATTCCTCATATAAGTGATGTCATATAGTATTTGTCATTCTCTGACTGGCTTATTTCACTTAGCATAATATTCTCCTAGTCCATCCATGCTGTTGTAAAAGCTAAGATTTCCCACTTTTTTATGATTGAGTAGTAGTCCATTGTGTAAATGTACCACAGCTTTTTATCCACTTATCTGTTGATGGGCATTTGAGTTGTTCCCAGATCTTGGTTATTATAAATAATGCTGCAATGAACATAGTTTCATCTATTTTTTCACACAGACACACTCTTTTCTGGTGAAGTATTTTAAAGTAACTAGGGTCTTATTTTTGAGAAAGGTTTGAAGGCATCTGAAATTAGAATGAAAAAATGTATCTTTCCAAACTTCTCAGGCCTTTAGCATTAATTAAATTGCTAACATGATTTAAAAAAAAATTCCAGTTTTAGTGCAATTTCTTTTATGGCATTGGCTCAACTAGCAATGCACAGTTCAACTGGACAAAGTGTTTTTCGGCCTTTCTTCCTTTAAAAGAGTTCTTCCAGGAAAAAAAAAAAAACAGAATGGAAAAGCTTTTGACCTAACACTTCAGAAAAAAACAAGACACAATGCAGAAATAGATACATAAGAGTTTGGGCTGAATATAAAGGATACCATTGTTGTCACTGTTTTATGAGTTTCTGTACATTTGGGTTTTAAGGTAACACATTTGTTCTTACTGTCCATGAAACTATGATTTCATTTATCTCCTTGTCCCCTATTTTCAGGACAGTAGTCTCTTAATTAATAGATAGGTTTAAGGTATCCTGAAATTCACTGTGATGAATACAAAGTGAAAAGTTCTAAGTACTTTACTAAATTACAGAAGTTAAGCAACACCATCATCAGTATTAGAAATGGGCAATGGTTTCAAATTCAGATGGTATTTCTAAAGAAACAAGATTCTATGTTGTTAAAAATAGCAAAACAATAGAAACACCTTAAATGTTGAATAAAAAGGGAATAATGAAGCAAATCAGAGTGCATGGATATAAATGGAATCTTATAAAAACGTAGTGTGTTGGAAATTGCTCATTTTATCATGTTACATGATAAAAGCCGTATATGATCTGCTTCACTACTCTTCCTCAACATAGTTCTAGAAGTCCTAGCCACAGCGAACAGATAAGAAGAAGAAATAAAATGCATCCAAATTGGAAAGGAGGAAGTAAAGCTGTTATTATTTGCATACGACATGATATTGTACATTGAAAACTCTGAAGATTCCACCAAAAACAACTAAACCTAATAAATGAATTCAGCAAAGTACCAGGATACAAAATTAACACCCAGAAATCAATGGATTTTTTTTATACAGCAATAATGAACTATCAGAAAGAGAAATTAAGAAAACAATTCTGTTAACTTTTGCTTTTTTAAAAAATATTTTAACTTTTGCAACAAAAATAAGGTACCTCAGAATAATTTACCTGAGGAGGTAAAAGACCTATACTTTGAAAGCTATAGGCCACTGAAGAAAGAAATCAGGGAAGATACAAATAAGTGGAAGCATATATCGTGTTCATGGATTGAAAAAATTTACATTAAAATGGCCATTATACTCAAAGCATCTATACATTCAACAGAATTCCTATTAAAATACCAATGGCATACGTCACAGAACTAAAATAAATATTCCAAAAATGTATTTGGAACCAATGAAAACTCCAAATAGCCTCTGCAACCTTGCAAAAGAATAACAAAGCTGGAGGTATCACAACTCCTAATATCAAAATATACTACAAGGCCACTGTAATAAAAACAGCCTGGTACTGGCACAACCACAGACATATAGATCAATGGAATAGAAAAGAGAAGCCAGGAATAAAGCCATGTCTGTATGAGCAATTAATATTTTAAAAAGGGGGCAAGAGCATACAATGGAACAAAGATATTCTCTTTAGTAAATTATGTTGGGAAAACTGGACTGGTATTGCAAAAAAAAAAAAGAATCTATACCACCAACTTAAACCATACACACAAATAAACAAAAAATGGATAAAAGACATAAATATAAGTTGCAAAACCATAAAAATCTTAAAAGAAAACATAGGTAATAAAATCTCAGATATTCAACATAGAAATATTTTTGCCAATATATCTCTTAAAGCACTGGAAGCAAAGCAGAAAATAAACAAATGGGACTACATCAAATTCAAAAGCTTTTGTACAGCTAAAGAAATCATCAGCAAGATGAATAGGATGGCATTTTCACCAATAATACATCTGACAAGTATTTAGTCTCCAAAATATACAAAGAACTAATACAACTCAATGCCAGAAAAGAAAAAAAAAACTATTGAAGAAAGAGGCAAAACACCTGAATAGACACATCTCCAAAGAGGACATACAGAGGGCTCATAGATATATGAAAAGATGCTCAGCATCACTAGCCACCTGAGAGATGTAAATTAAAACCTCAATGAGATATCACCTTACACCTGTCAGAATGGCTATCATTAACAAATCAACAAACAAGTGCCAGCGAGGTTGTGGAGAAAAGAGAACCCTAGTTCACTGTTGATGGGAATGCAGTCTGGTGCAGCCACTGTGGTAAACAATATGGACTATGTTTTAAAAATTAAAAATGGAATTACCTTTGACCCTGCAATTCTACCTCTGGGAATGTACCCAAAGGATCCTGAAACATGAATACAAAAAATACAAAATATATATACAAAATGTATACAAAAAATATATACAAAAATATATATACAGCCCCTATGTTTATAGCAGTGCTATTTATAATAGCTAAGATCTGGAAACAGCCTAAGTTCCCATCAATCAGTGGATGAAAGAGCTGTGGTATATTTACATACTGGAATACTATGCATCTGTAAAAACAAGGAAATTCTTACATTTTGCAACAGCATGGATGGACCTGGAGAAAATTATGCTAAGTGAATGCCAATCAGTGAATGAAAAATACCACATGATCTCGCTTATATGTGGAACCTAATGAACACAATAAACTAACAAACAAAATAGTAACAGAAACTTAAATACATTAAATGGACTGACAGCTGCTGGGAAGGAGGAGATGGGAGACAGGGTGAAAAATGATGAACTGATTAACTAAAGAACATTTATGTACCACGCATAGGCACAAACAACAATATGGGGATTGGTGTGGGGAGGGGAGGGGGGCAGCGAGGAGGTGGGAAAAGGTAGAAAATAATTGTAATAGCATAAATTAAAAAAAAGTGGTATATGAAATTATATGCCCAGAATGAGCTCAACTATGTAAAAGGTACATGGAAACAAATTTGGGAAGTAATAATGCCACAAGGTTAGTAGTATTTGTTGTTTCTGAATAGTAAAGTTATGAGTGATTCTTCTGTTTTATACTTTTTTGTCTTTTTAAAATTTCCTACAGTAAGCATGTAATTACTTGTAATATTAGAAGAAAACAGTTTTTTCTAAATAAAAAAGACAAGCAAGTCTCAAAGGCACAGTGCCTAGAAGCAAACCTCAATGTGTTTTGAATGTTTCCAAGGCAGTGAATCAGGCAAAAGTAAGAAGGATGATTTCAGAGTCTCCAGGGAATACATGTATAGTTAGTTCCTAGGAAACCAGAAGTTTTAGCCACTCAAAACACATGTAAGTGTTTTTGGTGTGAATCAAAACCTTCCATTAGACATAATTGCAACAGCAGCTGTTACTCAACCTGTATAAACTGTTTTTTGGTGTGAACCAAAATTTTAGAAACATAGAAACTCTGTTAACTATTTCATGGTCATGTAGGTGTAAATCACATCCACCACTGGCCAGGTTTAGCTGCTCTAATAAAGAGGAAATTCCTGATGCTCTGGTGGAGCTTGCATGGAAGGCTTAGCCAAGAATTACAACAGCTCTTCTGAATGCTTCTTTCCTTCTTCTTATTCATTTTTTAAAAAGAGTTTATATATTTATTTTTAGAGAAAGGGAGAAAGGAAGAGAGGAAAGAATCATAAATGCGTGGTTGCCTCTCACGCGCCCCCTGCTGGGGACCTGGCCTGCAACCCAGGCATGTGCCTTGACTGGGAATCGAATCAGCCACTCTTTGGTTCACAGGCTGGCGCTCAACCCACTGAGCTACACCAGACAGGGCTTTATTTTATTCCTTTAAGAGAGGGAAAAAAAGGCCATTGGAAAATGGTTTTAAAATTTGCCAGATTTCTTAAAATGTCAAAAGTGATTCATGCTATTGTAATAAGAATAACAGAAGTATATAAAGAAATACATAATCTCATTTCTTCTGGTTCTACCCACTTGGAAAAACCATATTAATTTGATGTATCCTTACACACTTTTCTCTATGCTCATATAGTATATACAGGTATACAGACACACACACACACACACACACACACACACACACACACACACACAGATGTTTTCCTCCCCTTACTTTATTTTCCAAAAATGGGGTGATATTTTGTACCCAAAATATGATAATAGAATAATCTTGTGTGTTTGTTTTTCAAATACAGATTACTTGATCCCACACTAAGCTTATTGAATCTAAGCTTTCAAAGTTTAGTGAGTTCTAAATCAGAAAAGTTTGATAAATGCTGCTCTATATATTATTCTGCAACTTACTTTTATCTCTTCACAGTATTCTATGGTTATCCTTTCAAGTTAATACCTATACACCAACGTTGTTATCTTTAGGTAGGTGTAGGGAAAAATAAACAGATTCAATAACAAAAAAGTCAAATCATTTGTTGTGCAAAAGACACTATAAGAAAAGCTAAGGTAAAAGACAGACTAGGACAAAATATCTGCAGCACATACATATAACAGAAGGTTAATTTTCTTTTTCTTTTTCTAGTTTCTTATAGCTTTATACAGATTCACCAATTGCTTCTGTTATCAATTTTTTCTTTGTTTCTTTACTTTTTTTATTGTTCAGATAAATTTATATCCATTTTCTTGCAAACACTTTTCCCTGACCCATCCATGCCAACCTCTCACCCTCAATCCTTCCCCACTTGGGCTTTGTCCATGAGTCCTTCATACATGTAACTTGACTTGACCCTTCCATTCCCTTTCCCTGACCACCCCTCCCTCCTTCCCTCTTGACTCTGTTGGTTTCTTTTTTCTTTCAATGTTGCTGGTCATATTTTCCTTGCATATTTGTTTTGTTAATTAGGTTCCACTTATAGTTGAGATCATATGGTATTTGTCTTTTGCCCCTTGGCTTATTTCACTTAGCATAAGGCTCTCCAGTTCCATCCATGCTGTCACTAAAGGTAGTAGATCTTTCTTTCTTTCTGCTGCGTAGTATTCCACTGTGTAAGTGTACCATAGTTTTTTGATACACACATTTATAGATGGCCACTTAGGTTGCTTCTAATGCTTGGCTATTGTAAATTGTGCTACTACGAACATTGGGATGCATAGGTTCTTTGGAATTGATGCTCTGGTATTCTAAGGGTATAACCCCAGCAGTGGATTTCTGGGTCAAAAGGCAGAAGCATTTTTAGCTTTTTGAGGAAATTCCAAACTCTTTTCCACAGTGGCTATACCAGTATGCATTCCCACCAACAGTGTACTAGGATTCCCTTTTCTTCACAACCTTGCCAGCACTTGTTATTTATTGATTTCTTTATGATGACCATTCTAACTGGCATGAAGTGGTATCTCATTGTGGTTTTACTTTGCAGTTCTCTGATGGCGACTGATGCTGAGCATCCTTTCATATGTCTTTGGGCCCTCTGTATGTCCTCCTTGGAGAAGTGTCTGTTCAGGTCCTTTGCCCATTTTTAATTGGATTGTTTGTCTTCCTGGAGTGGAGATGTGTGAGTTCTTTATATATTTTGGAGATCATACCCCTTTCTGAGGTATTGGCAAATATATTTTCCTGTGCAGTTGGTTCCCTTTTCATTTTGCTGTGTCATCTTTAACCATACAAAAGCTTCTTATTTTGATGAAGCCCCATGTGTTTATTCATTCCTCTATATCTCTTGCTCTAGGGGACATATCGGCGAAAATATTGCTGCAGGAATATCTGAGATTTTCCTGCATATGTTCACTTTTAGGACTTTTATGGTGTCGTGACTTACATTTAAGCCTTCTATCCATCTTGAGTTTATTTTTGTGTATGGTATAAGTTGGTGGTTGAATTTCATTTTTTGCATGTAGCTGTCCAGTCTCCCAACACCATTTGTTGAGGAGGCTATTTTAACTCCATTTCAAGCTTCTGCCCACTTTGTCAAATATTAACTGACATAGAGATATGAGTTTATTTCTGGGCTCTATTCTGTTCCATTGATCTATGTGTATGTTCATAAGCCAGTACCAGACTGTTTTGATTACAATGGCCTTGTAATATAGTTTGATACCAGGTATTGTTATCCCTCTACTTTGTTCTTTCTCAAAATTGCTGCGGCTATTCTGGGTCATTTATGGTTCCATATAAATATTTGAAGTGTTTGTTCTATGTCTATGAAATACGTCATTGCTGTTTTAAAAGAGATTTGGGTATGGACGTTTTGATGATGTTAATTCTTCCAATCCATGAACACGGTATATTCTTTGATTTATTTGTGTCTTCCTTAATTTCTCTGTTCAGTACTGTGTAGTTTTCTGAGTAGAGGTCTTTTACCTCCTTGGTTAATTTTATTCCAAGTTACCTGATTTTTCTTGTTGCTGGAGCAAATGGGTTTTTTTTTTTTTTTTTTTTTGCTGATTTCAGATTACCAGATTTTATTGTTTCTGTACAAAAATGCCTTTGATTTCTGAGAATTGACTTGGTATCTCATTATTTTGCCAACATCACTTATTAGGTCTAGAAGTTTTAGGGTGAGTCTATGGGGTTTTCTATGTACATTATCATGTCATCTGCAAACAATGAAAGTTTTACTTCCTCCTTTCCAATTTGGATGCCTTTTATTTCTTTTTCTTCTCTGATTGCTGTGGCTAGGAGTTCCAATACTATATTTTATTTATTTATTTTTTTTAGATTTTAAGTTTTATTTTTCTTAAATTCTACACCTTTTCATTGTTAAGTGAAACTGTAACTTGTTTTTTTAATTAATTTATTTATTTTTTCAAATACATTTGTTTCTGCCTTCCCCCCACCACTTTCCCTTGCCCCCTTCCTCCCTTCCCCCCTCCCTCGACTCATCCCCTTCAGTTTTGTCCATGTGTCCTTGCTATATGTTCCTTGACTTTCCCCTTCCCTTCCTTTTCCCCCACCCCCTCCCTCCTTCCCTCTTGTCTTTGTTGGTTTCTTTTCCTTTCAGTGTTGCTGGTCTTATTTTCCTTGAATCTTTGTATTGCTGGTTAGATTCCACTTATAGGTGAGATCATGTGGTATTTGTCTTTCGCTCCCTGGCTTATTTCGCTTAGCATAGAAGTGGTAAAGTTGCACAGCCTTTTCTTGTTCCTGATCTTAGTGGGAAAGCTTTTAGTGTTGCACATTCAGTATGATGTTGGCTGTCGGTTTTTCATATATGGCCTTTATTATGTTGAAATATGCCAACTTTATTGCCACTATGCTGAGTATTTTTATCACAAATGGGTGCTGTACCTTAAACAATGCTATTGATAGGATCGTGTGAAGATAGTCTTTCCTTTTGTTTATGTAATGTAGTAGGTTTATTGTTTTGTGAATATTGAAAAATCTTTGCATCCCTGGGATGAATCCCACTTGATCATGGTGGATAATCTTTCGAATGTATTGCTGGATGTGGTTTGCCAATATTTTGCTGATTTTAGCGTCTATGCTCATCAGCAACATTGGACTGTAGTTTTCTTTCTTTATTGAGTCTTTTTCTAATTTTGTGATTAGGATGATGCTGGCCTCATAAAAGGAGTTTGGGAGACTTCCCTCTTCTTGGATTTTTTGTAATAGTCTGAGAAGGACAAGGGTTAGCTCTTCCTTAAATGTTTTGTAGAATACTCCTGTGAAACTGTCTGGTCCAGGGCTTTTTTTCTGGTGGGAGTTTTTTGATTAGTGCTTCAATTTCATCAGCTGTTATTGGCCTGTTCAGGCTTTCTGCTTCCTCTTCATTCGGTATTGGAAGGTTATATTTTTCTAGAAATTTGTCCATTTCACTCAGGTTTTCAAATTTCTTGTCATATAACCGTACATAGTAATTTCTAACAATCCGTTGTATTTCTGTGATGTCAGTTTTTATTTCTCCTCTCTCATTTCTATATTATTTCCTTAGGTCCTCTCCCTTTTTTTTCTTTATGAGTCTGCTTAAAAGTTTGTCAATTTTGTTTATCTTTTCAAAGAACCAGCACCTGGATTTGTTGACCCTTTGAATTGTTCTTTTAGTCTCTGTCAATAATTTTGCTCTGTTCTTGATTCATTCTTTCTCCTCCCTCTGGGCTTCGTTTGTTGTTGTTTCCCCAGTTCTTGAAGCTGGAGGGTTAGGTCATTTATTTGAAATATTTATATCTTTTTTTAAGTAGGCCTGTATTGCTATGAACTTCTCTGTCAGGATTGCCTTCGCTGAGTCCCATAAGTTTTTGACTGTTGTGTGTTCATTTTAATTTATTTCCAGAAGCTTTTTCATTTCATCTTTGATCTCATAATTGACCCATTCATTGTTCAATAGCATGCTATTCAGTCTCCATGAGCTTCAATGTTATTGAGTTTTTTCCTGAAGGATGGTTTCTAGGTTCCAGCCCCTGTGGTCCTAGAAAATGCTTGATATTATTTAAAATTTCTTGAATCTGTTGAGCCTTTTTTTTAAATTTATTCTTTCATATATATTTGACTCTGCCTTCCCCCTACAACTTTCCCTTACCCCCTCCATCCCTCTTTCCCTCCCTCCCTCAAATCTTCCCCTTCAATTTTGTCCATGAATCCTTGCTATATGTTCCTTGACTTTCCCCTTCCCTTCCTTTTCCCCTGCCCCCTCCCTCCTTCCTCTTGTCTCTCTTGGTTTCTTTTCCTTTCAGTGCTGCTGGTCTAGTTTTCCAAGTATCTTTGTATTGTTGGTTAGATTCCACTTATAGGGGAGATCATATGATATTTGTCTTTTGCCCCTGGCATATTTCATTTAGCATAATGCTCTCTAGTTCCGTCCATGCTGTCACAAAGTTTAGTAGTTCTTTTTTGCTTTCTGCTGCATAATATTCCGTTGTGTAAATTTACCATAGTTTTTTGATCCAATCATCTACTGATGGACATTTAGGTTGCTTCCAACACTTGGCTATTATAAATTACGCTGCTAAGAACATTGGGGTGCATAGGTTCTTCTGAATTGGCATTTTGGGATTCTTAGGGTATAGTCCTAGCATGGGAATCACTGGATCTAAAGGTAGTTTGTTCCATTTTAAAATTTTGAGGAAATTCCACAGTGCTTTCCACAATGGCTGCACCAGTCTGCATTCCCAAAAACAGTGTACTAGTGTTCCCTTTTCTCCACAGTCTCGCCAGCACCTGTTGTTTGTGGATTTGTTTATGATGGCCATTTTGACTAGTGTGAGGTGGTATCTCATTGTAGTTTTGACATGCATTTCTCTGATGGCTAGTGATTCCGAGCATCCTTTCAAATGTCTCTGATCCCTCTGTATCTCTTCCTTGGAAAAGCATCTGCCCAGGTCCTTAGTCCATTTTTTTTTATAGGATCATTTGTCTTCTTGGGGTGGAGTCGAGTGAGTTCCTTATATATTTTGGAAATCAAACCTCTATCTGATGTATCATTAGCAAATATATTTTCCCATAGGGTTGGGTCCCTTTTCATTTTGCTGATGTTTTCTTTAGCCGTGCACAACCTTCTTATTTTGATGAGGTCTCACTTGTTTATTCTTTCCTTTATGTCCCTTGTTTTAGGGGACATGTCGGTGAAAAAATTGCTGCGTGGGATATCTGAGAGTTTCCTGCCAATTTTTTCTTCTAGAACTTGTATGGTGTTGTGACATATATTTAAGCCTTTTGTCCATCTTGAGTTTATTTGTGTGTATGGTGTCAGCTGATGATCAAATTTCAATTTTTTGTATGTAGCCGTCCAGCTCTCCCAACAGCATTTGTTGAAGAGGCTGTTATTGCTCCATTTTATGCTTCTGCCCCTTTTGTCAAATATTAGTTGCCCATATAGATCTGGGCTTATTTCTGGGCTTTGTATTCTGTTCCACTGGTCTATGGGTCTGTTCTTGTGCCAGTACCAGATTATTTTGAGTATAGTAGCTTTGTAGTACAGTTTGATGTTCGGTGTTGTGATCCCTCCTACTTTGTGTGTCTTTCTCAAAATTTGTATGGCTCTTCAGGGTCATTTATGGTTCCATATAAATTTTTGAAATGTATGTTCTATTTCTGTGAAATATGTCATTGGTATCTTAATAGGGATTGCATTGAATCTATAAATTGCTTTGGGTAGTATGGACATTTGATGATATTAATTCTTCCTATCCATTAGCATGGTATATGCTTCCATTTATTTGTGTCTTCCTTAATTTCTTTCCTAAATGTTGTATAGTTTTCTGCGTACATGTCTTTTACCTCATTGGTTAAATTGATTCCTTGGTATTTTATTTTTCTTGTGGCTATATCAAATGGTATTTTTTTCTGATATCTTCTTCTGTTTCATTGCTGGTGTACCAAATGCCTTTGATTTCTGAATATTGACTTTGTATCCCTCTGTTTTGCCATATTCACTTACTAGGTTGCGTAGTTTTTTGGTGGAGCCTAGAGGGTTTTCGTTGTTCACTGTCATGTCATCTGCAAACAAAGATACCTTTACTTCCTTCTTTCCAATTTGGATGACATTTGTTTCTTTTTCTTGTCTGACCGATGTGGCTAGGACTTCCTATATGATGTTGAAAAGAAGTGGTGAAAGCGGACATCCTTGTCGTGTTACCAATCTTAGTGGGAAATCTTTTAGTTTTTGCCCATTAAGTATGATGATGGCTGTACCTTTTTCATATATGGCCTTTATTACGTTGAGGAATGCCCCATTTATTCCCATTTTGCTGAGTGTTTTGATCATAAATGGGTGCTGTAGCTTATCGAATACTTTTTCTGCATCTATGAGGATGATCGTGTGTTTTTTTTTTCTTTTATTTATGTAATGTATTATGTTTATTGACTTGCGTATATTGAACCATCCCTGCATCCCTGGGACGAAACCCACTTGATCATGGTGGATAATCTTTATAATGTACTGATGAATGCGGTTTCCCAATATTTTTTAAAGGATTTTAGCATCCTTTTTCATCAGGGAATTTGGCCTGTAGTTTTCTTTCTTTGTAGGCTGTTTATCTGGTTTTGGGATTAGGGTGATGCTGGCCTCATAAAAAGAGTCTGTGGGTCTTCTGTCCTCTTGGAGTTTTTGAAATAGTCTGAGAAGGGCAGGGGTTAGCTCTTCCTTAAATGTTTTGTAAAATTCTTCTGTGAAAGCACGCAGACCTGGGCTTTTGTGTGCCGGGAGTTTCTTGATTACTGCTTCAATTTCCCCAGCTGTTATCGGTCTGTTCAAGCTTTCTTTTCTTCCTCCTTCAGTGTTGGAAGATGATACTTTTCTAGAAATTTGTCCATTTCATCAAGATTTTCAAAATTTTTGGCATATAATTGTTCATAGTAGTTTCTTACAATCCTTTGTATTTCTGTGGCATCCGTTGTTATTTCTCCTCTTTCATTTCTGTTATCATTTATTTGGGTCCTCTCCCTTTTTTTCTTGATGAGTCTGTTTAAAGGCTTGTCAAGTTTATTTATCTTTTCAGAGAACCAGCTTCTGGATTGGTTGACCTTTCGAATTGCTCTTTTTGTCTCTGTGTCATTCAGTTCTGCTCTGATCTTGATTATTTTCTTCCTTCTACTTGTTCTGGGATGTATTTGTTGTTTCTCTAGTTCTTGAAGTTGTAGTGTTAGGTCTTTTATTTGAAATGTTTCCATCTTTTTTAGATAGTTCTTTGTTGCTATGAACTTACCTGTCAAGATTGCCTTTGCTGTGTCCCATAGGTTTTGGACTACTGTTGTATGTTCATTTTCATTTGTGTCCAGAATTTTTTTGATTTCTCTCTTATCTCAGTTTTGACCCATTCATTGTGTAACAGTCTACTGTTCAGTCTCCATGAGTTTGCAAGTTTTTGAAGTTTCTCTTTGAGGTTGATTTCCAGTTTCAAGCCCTTGTGGTCCAAGAAAATGTTTAGTATTTTTCAATTTTCCTGAATTTGCTGAGGCTTGCTTTGTGTCTTATCATGTGGTCTATCTTTGAAAAACTTCCATGAGCATTGGAAAAGAATGTGTATTTTGCTTCTTTGGGATGTAAGGTTCTATATATGTCAGTTATGTCTCTTTGATTCAGTGTGTCATTCAGCGCCACAATATGTTTATTAATATTTTGTTTGGAAGATCTGTCCATTTTTGACAGTGGGGTGTTGAAATCCCCTATTATCAGTGTGTTGCTGTCTATATCTTTTTTGAAGTCGTCCAAGATTTTCCTCATATACTTGGGAACCCCTATGTTGGGTGCATATAAGTTTACAATGTTAATGTCTTCTTGAAGATTCTTCCTTTAAGTGTTATAACGTGCCCCTCTGGGTCTCTTATTTTGGCCTTTGTTTTGAAATTTATTTTGTCTGATATAAATATTGCAAGCCAAGCTTTCTTCTTTTGCCCATTTGCTTTGAATATTTTTTTCCATTCCTTTTCTTTCAATGTGTGTAGGTCTTTTGCTCTCAGGTGGGTCTCTTGTAGGCAGCATATGTGTGGGTCATGTTTTCTTATTCATTCAGCTCTCCCGTGTCTTTTGATTGGGGCATTTAGTTCATTTACGTCGAGAGTTATTATAGATAGAAACCTATTCATTTTTTCTCTTTGTACCTGTGTTTTTCTCTTTCTCACTCTTTTCCTTCATCTTCTTAAACCTGTCCCTTTAGCATATCTTGTAGTGCTGGTTTGGTAGAGATGTATTCTTTTGGCCTTCTTTTGTCTGGGAAATTCCTTATTTCATCTTCTGTTTTAATTGAGAGCTTTGCTGTGTAGAGTAGCCTTGGTTGTAGGCTCTTGCTTTTCATTACTTGGAATATTTGTTGCCATTCCCTTCTGGCTTGTAGTGTTTCTGTTCAGAAGTCTGCTCCTAGGTGTATCTGGGCCCCCCTTGTATGTTACTTTCTCTTTCTCCCTTGCTGCCTTCAGGATTCTCTCTTTGTCTTTGATAGTTGCCATTTTAATGATGATGTGTCTTGGAGTGGGTCTCCTTGGGTCCCTCTTGAGTGGGTTCTCCATGCCTCATAAATCTATGAGACCTGTTCTCTCCTCAAATTGGGAAAATTTTCCGTCATTACTTTTTCGACGAGATTCTCTATCCCTTGCTCCTCTTCTCCTTCTGGCATCCCCATAATACAGATATTATTGCACTTCACATTGTCCTGGATTTCCCTAAGTGCCTCTTCATTCTTTTTGAGTCTTTTTTACATTTCTTGTTCTTTCTGGAAGCTTTTTTTCTACCTTATCCTCCATCTCACTGATTCAATCCTCGGTTTCATCCAGTTGCTTTTGATTCCTTCTACTGTGTTCTTCAATTCAGACATGGTATTCTTCATATTCTCTTGTGTCTTCTTGATAGTTTCTATGTCCTTTTCCAGGTTGATATAGTTTTCTGTAAGATCCTGATAGTTTCTCTGCAGTTTCTCATAGTTATCTTTAGTTGGCTGAGCTCATTGAGCTTCCTTAGAGCCATTGTTTTGAATTCAATATCTGATATTTCCCTTGCCTCTATTTCATTTAGCTCTCTGTGTGGGGAGTTCCCTTTTCCACTCATTTGGGAGGAACTTCTTTTTCTTCCCGTTTTTGTGAGTCTGTTAAGTAATTTATTTATTTGTTTTTGCTTCTGCTTCAATTGGGCTGTCTAGATTTCCTGACTTTGTGAATTAAACTTCTATGATAGTAGGCAGGTCTATTTATTTATTTATTCATTTTTTCTTTAGAGTTCTTTCTGGGCCTACCTCTGATGATGTCAGTTGTTGACCCTATATGACCTTGGGTCTTTTGAGATTTCCAGGAGTCTATTGTCTGTGTCTGACTCCTGCTTTGGGCAGCTCTGTGACCCCTTCAGCCAGGGATCCACTATTTCTGTGGATCGCTTTGCACTCTCCCGCTGGCTCCTTGAGCGCACTCCCCGGCCCAACACGATCTTCGGCCTGACAGGATTTCCAGCCCGCCTGGGCGCTTATTCGCCCAACCTCTCACTCTCCTCTGGCGCCCGCGCCCAGTGGGTGCCCTGGGACTGGTCAGTTTAGGGTCTTCTATTGTGTGCTTTGTCCACTTTTGGCTCTTTTAGGGAGTCACCTGCCCTTGCCCAATGGAGACAATCGAAATGGGAGGAAGTCAGCTCCAGGATTCTCTGGTTAATCCTGTCTCCAGTCTCTCCTCCAGGTACTCTGGGCAGCTCTGTGACCCCTTCGGCCCGGGATCCACTATTTCTGCGGACTTCTCTGCACTCACCAGCCTGCGTGGGTCGATTTAAGCCTGCCCTTGCCAATATGCGCTCTCCCTAGCAGGCCCCCTCGGTGTCAACCTGTGGGAGTCCTCATCAGCCTGTTCGGATCCACATACACGCTCGCCAACCCTCGAGGGCCACTGGGAGCGAGTGTGCGCGCCTGCACTGTGTGGTTTTGGCCTGTCTATTGCGTGCTTTTCAGCTTTTTTCTCTTTGGGAGTGTGTCCTGTTCCTGCACAATGGAGACTAGGGAAAGGAGAAGGAGTCGGGACTCCCAGGTTCCTCCTCCCATTCTTTCCCCAACACCTCTGTCTCCAGTCTTTCCTCAGGGGTCTCTGGGCAATTCTGTGACCCCTTCGGTCAAGGATCCACTATTTGTGCAGACTGAGTTGCAATCACAGGCAACCTGGTTCATGTGCGCCCCGCTTCTGCCTCTTTGGCGGCTCGCCTGCCTGCCCAAAATGGAGACTACAGATTGGGGAGGGAGTTGGGACTCCCCAGTTCCTCCTCCCATTCTTTCCTCAACACCTCTGTCTCCAGTCTCTCCTCAAGTCTCTCCATGCAGCTGTGTGACCCCTTTGGCCAGGGATCCTCTATTTCTTCCAGCTTGTCTGCACTTAGCCCCCCAGCTCACATGCACACTAGTGGTGCGCGGAGCGCACAAAAGGCAGGTTAGTTGATTCCCTTATTCTTGAGTGAGATAGTAGCTGCAGAGTGGGAGGTGTGTTATCACCGGGGCTCAGCCGGTCACCTTCTCAGTTCTCTTCACAAGGTTTTCCTCCCCAATCTTGTTCCAGGCACCAGCCCACTCTGCTGCCGCCTCTACCCAGAGATCAAGGAGGGTGGCTGTCACTGCAATTTTTGTGTTGGCTCTTAAAATGTCTCTTTGCATCCCCATCCACCTGTCTCTGGCAGAGAACGCCCCTAAGCTTTTCGGGGTTGCGTTTTGCCTGCGTGTTTTCCTGGTTTTAGCTGCTGTATTCTAGGGGTCCCTCTTTATGATTCAGACCCCATACTTCTCAGGGGGAGCTAACTGGCCATTTCAATGTCCCTCTGGTGCTAGTGCCCGTGGGTGCCCAGCTCACCCTCTGGAGCCTCTACCCACTTCTCACCTGTTGGGATGTGTGAGAGTTGAATCCACTGTTTGTCCGCGGCTCAAAGGCTCCCTTCCCACTATCGTTCCATTGTTTTCCAGGTGATTACGCCACTATTTAGTCACAATTCCAGTTTGGTCTTGGGAGGAGGTCAGCGTGACTCCCATTCACTCCTCTGCCATCTTTCTCTCTCAGCTAATTTTTCTAATATACAAAGATGTCTTACAAAAGAAAAAATGGGAGAATAAAAAAGGTGAGGGAGTAAAAAAGGGGTGACTTTTGTGGTAACATGCAGACTCTTTAGATGGTGTTAAATAGCAGCATTTTAGTTAATTGCCCTTTGAATTGCCACCTAGAGAAAAGAAGAAAGCAGGAGTGAACAGAAAGAGAAGTAGAGGTGTGATGTAGGCCCAAATATTGTCTTAACTAAAATGGACCTTCAAAGTTACCCCTCATCAATTTATTTCAAAGTAATCATAAACGTACATTTATGATTATATTTAATTTAGTACAGCTGCCATTCATTTTTAGCTTATACCCATGCATCATGGCCACCAGCCACTGTAAGAAGCTCAGACTTTTTCCTTCCTTGTCAGGTGGTCATAAGGTCAACTCTCATATACCATAAATGTAGGCATAGGAAAAAAGCTGGCAAAATAGTGGTGGATGACATGGGAGTCTGGGAAACCTGTTCATATAGCTACATGTGTCTTCTGGTCCTGCTTGTGTTGGATTTATCAGTTCCTTTTGAGAGCTTATTGTTATGTCCACTTCACCTTAAGATTTGTTGGATGTAACAGAACCCAGCTCTAGATGACCAGTTGTGGCCTCCTGTTCACCTGGTGTCCCACGAACAGCTCGCTCCATTTATACCAAGAGGAAGTAGTGTGCTGGGAGTTGTTTTTCAATGACATATAATCCCCCTGTCAAGATGGCATGGCCTGGCTCCAAAACACCATGGGTCTGTATTGTGATTATCCCATGGGATTCCCAAAAACTCCACAGGGCATGTTTTTTTCATCATTACTACTTTTAATATCATAAGGTACTATGTTCATATGGCCCAAGCAGCAGGGTTGCACTGCATTATAGACCTGCTACAGTGTGTTCCATGCATTGACTCTCACTCAAATCAGTTTTTACATCATCTGGTAAATGGGTCAGAAAAGTATTCCCAGGTGAAGAATATACTGCCTCTAGAACCAGGACAGACATACCAGAAGTTTCACTTTCCTTCTTTGTCATGACAGATGCCAAGTGCAATAGTTTGTCCTTTACCTTGAATGAAATTAGTGTGCCCCTAAGCAATAGACACTTAAGAAATGTATTGATGAGCAAAGCCCATGGATTATTATAGGGTTTATCTCACATGTTGTGAAGTGATTGTATATCACCAAGGTCACCAATGTGCAAGTCACTTTTTGTTCTTCCAGTCTTATTAGCATGATTTCTTTCATATAATGGATTAATGTGATATTCTGTGGCCTATTAAGATCTCTCCGGACTATATTATGACAGAGATTAAGAGAATTAGCATAGCTCTGAAACAAAACTTAAAATGTATATTTTTGTCTGTCCCATATAGATCTGAAGGTTTTCTGATCTCCTTTTCTGAATAGTATGGGAAAGAACACATTCACCAAATTACGGCAGCATACCATACACCTGAACCTGTGTTAATCCTCTCTAGCAAATATACCACCTCTAGCATAGTGACAGACATTAGGCCCACTACTTGGTTGAATTTACAACACTCTGTCATTTACCAAGATCTATCTGCTTTTTTTTTCCCCCTCAGGGGTCAGAGTCATAAACTAAATAGATACAGAAGGGTCTAACACCTCTGCGTGCTTAGCTCATTAAAAATGACACTAATTTCCACATTTCCCTGCCAAATGCTATATTATTTTTCCCATTATTCCATTATGGGAAAATTCTCTAACTTACAAAAAGTTGAAAGCATAATACAATTAACACTCATATAGGCACCAACTATATTCTAAATTTTATATTTTATTATGTTTGCTTATCACATATTTATCCATTCTTCTATCTGTGTATCATACTACCTAACTTCTTATACATTTCAAAGTAAGTTGCTGACATCATTGAAATAATTCAGTATGCATCTCGTTAGACATCAATGTTTGTTTACAGTTATTATTTTAGGCAAAATTTTCAAACAATTAAATGAACAAATCTTAAGAGTACCATTTGATGATTTTGACAAATGCATGTAACCCATGTATCATGCCATTTAAGTAGCTCTACCCCAAAACAAATATACACACACCTGGACTAACCCCACCTGGGTAAGCTAACAAGCGACTCATCTAGTCTTTTGTGCATAGGTGCCTTCTTCCCTCTGAACTCCATGTACCCAGGAAACACACCTTCTTAACTCACAGCTGA
The DNA here is from genome assembly GCF_021234165.1 of Pteronotus mesoamericanus. Classification (NCBI taxonomy): domain Eukaryota; kingdom Metazoa; phylum Chordata; class Mammalia; order Chiroptera; family Mormoopidae; genus Pteronotus; species Pteronotus mesoamericanus. The sequence continues at coordinate 2,993,360 of NW_026555144.1, read as the reverse complement.
AGGCTGACCTCATGGCCAAGAGCAATTGCCAGGAGAGTCAGCTTTCGTTAAGCTAACAGCATACTCCTGCCTGGTCTGGAGCTCACCTCTTACAGGTTCTCTACTTTCTGCCCTCCTAGGTAGCTGGAGCTTCTTCCTCTTCCCACTGAGATGTTCTGGAATTCTTGTCAGGTAGTAACCAGGAGGAGGCAGGCTGCCCAGAGTCACAGTGGAAAAAATGGAAGTCACACAGCACATATGCTCTGGGCTGACCAGTATGTCAGTCCCAGGCAGGTTTACTCAGACCCCTAATAAGACCCTAAGAACAGAAAGAAGGAGGAAGTTCATTTAAAAGCCAACAAAGCCCAGAAGGGAGAGTGGCTTTCTCTAGGAAGGCCTAATGCCTGGCATAGAGCTAGAGGCAAATTGGGTAAAGGGAGTGAGCTGCATGCAGGCCTGGTTGGGGTGCTGGGAGTGAGACTAGGAGAGTCGTATAACACTTTGTTCCTGCCATCTGTCTTAGACTGTCAGATACACAGAGTGAAGACAATCTCCTCTCTCTGTAAACCTTTCATGGAGCCATCACTCTGGCTGGGAAGTCCTTTAGTTGTCCACGTGATCATGGACCTTAGTCCTGAGCCTTGGATATGCTCTCTGGGCTTCTCTCACAGAGCTCCCCTGCATCCATGGTCTCCTATCCAGACCCTCAGCCAAACTGCTGTTCCCCAATCCCCTCCTTTCCTGGTGAGGACTCCACAGATTAATTATGCTTCCGGCATTCCCCTGTTCCCCTTGCTCTGAAACTGCCTGGCTAATTTAGCTCTCTAAATCTAGCTAGATATTTAATTGATCTGCCAGCAGGAGAGTATATCTCCCCAACTTCTGCTCTTTATTTTCTTTATTTATTTTCTGAAATCTGTTTGCACTCCCCAAGTCTTTACAACTGGAACTAAAATCAGAGCTGTAAAACACACCATGTCAATGACTGTGGTGAAACTAAATCTCTGTTCAAAGTGCTTATTAATATTGTATTCCAAATGTTCTGGGTGTGTGTGTGTAGTGTGTGTGTGTGTGTGTGTGTGTGTCCGCGCGCACACGTGCACGCATGTGCGTTAAAGCTTTTACCAGTAGCAACAAGCCATCAAAGAAAGAAGTACCAAATGCAAATCAAGTTAGAGCAGCCATCGGTCTTATTTGAAATGGCTGGAAGAAGCAGATAATCGAAAGAGTAAAGTGGAAAGGAGTTCCTTTGAATTAGGAAACAGAGCTTTATATATCCTCTCCATCAATATGTTGTTGTCTTCCTTTTTATCTTCTCTGTGATAGAGGAAGAACTAACCACAGAATGAGAAGGTTGGAAAAACAAATTAAGTTAAACTAGTTTGTAAAGTGTAGGTCAGTGATTCTCAAACTTGAACCAGAGTCAAAATCACCTATAAGTCTGGGTTGGGGCCTGGGAATTTTCATTTCTAACAGAAGGTACTGATGTTATTATTTTGGGGGCCACATTTCAAAAACCACTGCTTTAGGGGTTATGTCAAGTATGTTTGAAGGTCAGGAGTCTCTGGTCTTGGGAGGACTTGCCCAGAGGCAGGGACTGCACCTTGCGACCTCAGTGAGACTGGGCTTTGGTCAGGACACAACAACCCAATCCTGGGGTTCTTACTGTGGCCAAAGAGACAAGTTACTCCCTGGACCTCCTGTAAAAGGCCCAGTCTCCACCAGAGTCATCAAACCCCCGATGCCATACCTCCTACTTCCTGGATGGTGGAGGGAACCGAGGTATCAGTAAACCCTGGGGCACTTGGCATATGGTCCAAATGCTATATCCCCATATATATAGCCCCACTGAACTTCCATCAGTTTCAACTGGGGCAGGGGTGCTTGGTAAAGCCCAGATTGCTGGGTCCCCCTCACCACAGCTTCTGGTCTGTAGATCTGGGATGGTGGCAGCTGAAAATGTGCATTTCCAATAAGTTCCCTGGTGATGCTGACTGATGCCTCTTGGTCAAGGGAACAAAAGAAACTTCTGTGTTCTTAAGTTCTTACCACCAAGGTAGAGAGGCCTTGGCTTCTGAGCAAGATGCAGACCAGGGAGCAGACTGAAAGGAGACTGGGAATTTATGTGGCACCAGGCTAAAAATTCTATGTCACTAGATTTCTGTTGATTTCAGGATTAGTGGGAAAACTACTAAATTATATACAGCATTTATTCATTTAAAATATATTTGAAACTAATCATTAAATGACATTATTTAGGTTCAGGTATTTCAACAAAGGAAAGAGGGAAGAGAACCAACACTTACTGAGGATCAGCTCTGTTAAACTTCACACAAGGCCCTTTATATATGTTATCTCACTTGCTTCTTGCAACAATGATACAAAAAAACACATCAATAAAAAAATAACATCCCCATTTTTTTCAAATGAGGAAAATGAGCCCCAGAGAGTTTAAGTGATCTGTTTAAAGTAACAAACAACGCTGTGCCTGGGAGAGATATCATCTCAGGTCTACCTCAGGAGCCCTTTCCACTATACCCTGCCCATGAATACTTAAGGGATACATCCTGTTGAAAGAGCAGAGGAAGGAGGGAGAGTGTTTTCAGAGAAACAAATAGTAACCAAATTTTCACCATGGAGAGTAAGTAATGAAGAAGGCTAAAGGAATAGGTCACAGCTCCATTGTGCAGGACCTTGAATGTCAGCCAAGGAATTTGTGCTTTATGATAGTCAATGGGGAGTCAATACAGAATGTTAAGAAGGGGCAGGGGGATACATTTGGTGTAGCCTAAGAGAAAGGGTGGTGGTGGTAAGAGGAGAGAGATGGGATGGTGAAATCACAGAGCTCCTGAGATGGAAGGGATCCTATGGCTTATCGTTATCACTCTTCTGGCAGATGAGAAAGCTGGGGCCAGGAGAGGGCAAGGAGCTTGCTGAAAGGATGCTGTGGTGCATTGCCCAGATCTACCCCCCGCCTCTTTAGTGCTGAAGCCCTCATTTCCCCAACTATAAGGAGTGTTGGTGATGGACAGTGTACAGCTGAGCCCCTCGCCAGGAATGGCCTTAGGATGAAGAGAACCAACATGCCTAAGGTTGTACACCCATCCCAGGGGACTGGTAAGCTCAGGGGCATAAAGCCCTGGCCCCTTCACCACAGTTTAGAACAACTCTGATGGACCACTCTGGCTCCAGAGCTCCCTGTGGGACCCTTTGTTGCAGCTCCATCACAGTTCAACTTCCTCCTTTGCCCAGTCCTGCTTTCTTCATTCTGTGCAGGTGTTGATTCTAAGAGTGCTCCCCAAGAATCATCTTGCCCACAAAGCTCTTTATTACACTGTTTCCCTGGAAAAATGGCTTGTGACACTTCCCCAAGGTCACAGGCCAATTCAATAGAGTCAGGACAGGAACTAATTTTTCTGATTCTTGACCTTTCTGCCACATTTTGATGACCTCCCACACTGATTCCTCTTAGGTTTTCTCTCTGCCACATCTATTTGGAAACTTGGAACAAGTGACCTTAGAGACTGCTAAGGGAAATCTCCCTCCTCCCCTGGGGAGTGCCCTGCATGGTAATGAGTATAAGTGTGTTAAACAATGGAGCTTCCTGTTACAGGAGGAAGAGTCAGGTGCCTCTGTGCCTCCTTCCGGCTCCTCCACTTGAGTGGGACAGAGGCTAGACAAGCTCAGCCTGGACCACGCTGAAATGAGAAAGATCATACAGATGGCTCAGGGCTTGGAACCTGAAGATGTGGATCAGAGCTGGCCTGCCAAAGACAGAGAGAGGAGTCCTAAGGATTTTAACACCCTTCCCCTGGCGCGCACACACATGCACACACATACATATCTCCACCACCACAACCACCTCCCCAACAATCTTACTGAAGCACTTCCCTGCTCCTCATCTTTAAGTAAGACACAGGGCTTCACAACTGGTACCCATGTTGTGCCCACTGACAGTCTCTGTTCACTGGAGTCCTCCCTCACAGCATGCCAGCTGCTCCTGCACTGTTTGGTGGTGAAGTATGTAGAACTTCATCTTATTGCCTTTTTAAGGCCCTGGGTATCCACAGAAATGAGGTTTGTATGTAGTCACTTGCTGCTTTTGTTATTGGTGCACAGCAGCTGCAAGGAGTGGAGGAGAACAAATCCTAGACTTTCAGCCACTCCCTTGGCCCCTCAGGAAATCTTCTCTGTCTTGGGAAGCTGGGGAGGGGCTAAGAGGTGGCCTCTGACCCTAGATTCCAATCAGGAGGCCAAATACTTGGAAGGAAACAAAGCTTTTTTTTATACTCCCAAGTCCCTCAGTAGTAAACATGCCAATATCTAGTGCAGCATTCACAGTGCCCCAAAGTACGTGAGACAGATGGACCACACTACTTACAAGAAGGGAGTAAAAGGGTAATTTTAAAGTTTTAATCCTTGATTCAAGTAAGAGCAAAGGCCAAGAAAGGCTCTCAAAATGTGCTGTGCTGAGAAGAAGAATTCGCTTTGGTACACTCTGCTAGGAAGATTATGAATGTTTGACCCAGACATAAGGCTTCTGGTTAAAACATCACTGAATGAACATTTATTTTCCCTGCAAATATATTTATGCCCTAGGATGCCATGTTTTATTTTCCATTTCCACAGCTGCATCTGTGCCACTCCTTATGATAAATACATCCACCTGAGTTTTAATGGTTATGTTCAGCCACACAATCTCTATCTTTTCCGAACCTTACAATTTCCACTGCTATTATGAACCTAGTTCTGTAATGGCCTTTTCCACTGTCAGGCCTAATGTACAGAGGAAAGCTACTGCTGAATTTCCTAATTGTGCTGGTGTCCCTCTTACCAGCTTGTTTCGTATTCTTGGTAAGTGATGTATCCTGTGACCTTCTGTTCGAGTTTTATGGTTTTGTTCAGTATATTCACTCTAGTATGCTCACTTTTGAATCTTTTCACTCCTTCTTTCACTGCTGGTATTTTATCCTCACTTGGCATGGGTCATCACTTTTTCTATACTACTAGGAGCCATCCTAATAATGAGTTTACACAATTTCTTGTGGTCCTTGTCAGGGTGTTAAAACTTATATTTTAGCAGAATATTCACATACTGATAAATTCCTCTTTATCCACTTTCATTGTTCAGCTCCCTTGATCAAGTACTTTCAGAAGGCAATTTCATGTGAACCCTTGAAGTTCCTGCCAATCAATGCTGGCTGAGTCTTTCAACTCCTTGGGGTAATTTTCCCCTCTTATCAGGCGTAGCATGTTCACGCTGTGCATTAACCCTTGTTATAGGCCTAGTGGCCAGACATGTATTATCTTTTGGGGGAGAAGCCCTGCATCATCTCCAAGCAAGAGGTTGTAGGGTGTGGGGGATATCAGTGAGGAAATTGGGCCAGTTCTTCAGGCTCAGAGGATTCAGGGAAATATGGGGAATCAAGATTTTGGTAGCATCAATCTAGATATCCCCAAACCATGTGTCAATATCCTTTTCTTTCCCAGGAAGCATCCTGATTTTGGCATAGCAAGCCTGTCTCCATTGGAGTTCAATGAGCACCAAATTCTATTTGTCTTATAGCTACTCTTTTCCTCATATTTTCTCAAACACTTGATACATCACACCAGTTCCCCGTCCCTATGTACCAGTATACCATCCTAGTGGTGAATAAGGGTGGTGACTATCAACAATAATAGGACTGCCACCTTGTGGCAGAGGGCTATCTGTGCTCCTCCTACCTTTTATGATGTGGTCCTTATTGCCAATTGTGCAGTGAGTGATTTAGCTCCTAAATCCAATCTAAATGATGGATTTCTTGGATAACTCTCAGTTTCAAGTGTCATAATTTGAATTTCCCAGGAAGCTGACTCCAAGACAGAATGTAGTGTGCAGGATGCTTATTAAGAGGTGTCTTTCACATTAACACCTATGGAAGGAAGCAGGCATAGGCAGAGGGGGTAGTTGATCTGCATCACAGGTCTGAACAGTAACTTCAGACAACCCCACAGAGAGATCTGGAGTGACTCTTTAGAATTGTCCTAAGATGGGCTGAGTTAGTTTGTACATCTTTTATGGCTAGTCACCGTTTGCTGCCCCAGAAAACTTTGTGACCTCGAGTGAGGCTACTCTGTACCTGAGGCAATCCCTGAATGCAGCTTGCCAACAGTTTCTCAGCAGCTCAGCCAAAAAGTTCTTCAGTGAAATGGAAGATGATGGAACATCATAGTATCCACTACAGGCAACATCTTTTACTCTAAAAATTTTCTATTAAAAGAAAAGAATTAATCATTTCTCCTATCCTTTCTATACAAACTGTATTTCAGAGTAATCATATAGCCATGGTTGAGGAGGCTAAGTTCTATACAGAAGAATCCAATTAATAATTACGTTACAAGAAATTATGGGACTAGACTATCTTCATTTTGAAACCCCAACAAATATTTTTCAGACACTTGTCATCAACTGAGGAAACCACAAACTAAAAGGTTGAGAGGAAAAGTTATGCATACACATCTTGTTTTATTGTGCTTCACTTTATCCACAGGTATTTCATCCTTTTACAATTTGAAGATTTGTGGCAACTCTGTCTTGAGGAAGTCTATAGGTGCCATTTTTACAACAGCATTTGGCTTTGTATCTCTGTGTCATATTTTGGTAATTCTCACAACATTTCAAATTTTATTATTATAATTATATTTGCTATCATGATCTATGATCAGTGATCTTTGGTGCTATTATTGTAATTATTTTGGAATGCCACCAACCATGCCCATATAGGATAGAGAACTTAACTGATAAATGTTGTGTGTGTTCTAACTGCTCCACTGACTGGCTATACTCTTCCTCTCCAACAGCTTCACAATTCCCTGAGATACAACAATATTGAAATTAGGCCAATAAATACCCTAGAATAACCTTTAAGTATGCAAGAAAAAGAAAGAGTTGCACATCTCTCACTAAATCAAAAGCTAGACATGATTAAGCTTAGTGAGGAAGGCATGTTGAAAGTCAAGACAGGCCAAAATCTAGGCCTCTTGCACTAAACTGTTAGTCAACTTATGAATGCGAAGGAAAAGTTCTTGAAGGAAATTAAGAGTGCTACTCCTGTGAACGAATGATTAGAAAGTGAAACAGCCTTATTGCTGATATGGAAAAAGTGTTGGTGGTCTGGATATAAGGTCAAACCAGCCACAAAAGTCCTGTAAGCCAAGGCCTGGTCCAGAGCAAGGCCCTAACTCTCTTCAATTCTATGAATGCTGAGAGAGGTGAGGAAACTGCAGAAGTTTGGAGCTAGCCGAGGATGGTTCATGAGGTTTACAGAAAGAAGCCTTGTCCATAACATAAAAGTACAAAGTGAAGTAGCAGTGCTAATGTATTAATAGAAGCTGCAGCAAGTTATCTAGAAGATCTAGATAAGATAATTAATGAAGGTGGCTACACTGAACAGATTTTCAATGTAGACAGCACAGTCTTAGGTTGAAAAAGGATGCCACCTAGGACTTTCGTAACTACAGAGATGTCAATGTCTGGTTTCAAAGCTGATAGACTGACTTTCTTGTTAGGGACTAGAGCAGCTGGTGACTTTAAGTTGAAGCTAATGTTCATTTACCTTTCCAAAAATCCCAGGGCCATTAAGAAGGATCCTAAATCTACTCTGCCTATGCTGTATAAATGGAACAACAAAGCCTGGATGACAACACATTTGTTTACAACATGGTTTATTGAATATTTTAAGTGCACTGTTCAGAAAAAAAAAGAAGCCTTTCAAAATATTACTGCCCATTGACAATGCAACTGGTTGCCCAAGAGCTCTGATGTTGATGCACAATGAGAATAAAGTTGTTTTCTTTTTTTTTTAGACACTTCCCTTGATCTGTGTGTGTATCTTTTTTAAAAGAGTGTTTTGAGTAATACGCTGTGGACTGAATACTTATGAGAAGGTGTTCAGTTATCGAGAATGCTATCAGCAGTGCCTTGTTGCTTTCTTATCAGCTAATTCCTGCTGTCAGCTTGGCACTTATTTCAATAGAAAAGGAATTGCATCACATGTAATGCCTTATTATATACAGCTGACATGGGGTTTTTAATTGTGCAAACACATGAGACTCCTGCAGTGATAGTCAATTTGATAAAAGAATTAGACTATGAATATTTTGTCATGATTAAAGATTAGTTCTGATTTATCAGAAGTAAGCCAGTGAAATTTGCCGTATATTTATCAGTCAATTGAAACTCCATTAATTTTGAGAGTGTATGATCCACAAAGTATCCAGCTCTTTGTTAGTCTCTGATGAATTCGATTATTTATATTCAAATTGTGGGTATTAAAGATTGTTTTCTGTCTTCCACACCTGCTCTGCTGCTAAGAGTATCCCAGGAGTCTGTCGATCTAGATTTTTGCTTTTGTTTTTCAACTCTTATCTTACAGAAGAGTTAGGTAAACATCTATACAAAGTTTGTGCAGTTTTTATTAGGGAAATGAGAACTAGTATATATCAGGGGGACATTTTGAATTGTTCCTTCACTGATAAAATCTTTTTTTAAAAATATTATTTACTTATTTATTTATTTAAATACATTTGTCTCTGCCGCCCCACCACCACTTTCCCTTGTCCCCTCCCTCCTTCCCTCCCTCAGCTCTTCCCCTTTGGTTTTGTCCATGAGTCCTTGCTATATGTTCCTTGACTTTCCCCTTCCCTTCCCTTTCCCTGCCCCTCCTCCCTCCTTCCCTCTTGTCACCGTTGATTTCTTTTCCTTTCAGTGTTGCTAGTCATATTTTCCTTGCATCTTTGTATTGTTGGTTAGGTTCCGATTATAGGTGAGATCATATGGTATTTGTCTTTCACCCCCTGCCTTATTTCGCTTAGCATAATGCTCTTCAGTTCCATCCACGCTGTCGCGAAGTTTAGTAGTTCTTTTTTTTCTTTCTGCTGCATAGTATTCCATTGTGTATATGTACCATTACTTTTTGATCCAGTCATCTACTAATGGGCATTTAGGTTGCTTCCAACACTTGGCTATTGTAAATTGTGCTGCTATGAACATTGGGGTGCATAGGTTCTTTTGTATTGGCGTTTTGGCGTTCTTAGGGTATAGTCCCAGCAGGGGAATCACTGGATCAAAAGGCTGTTCCATTTTCAGCTTTTTGAGGAAATTCCACACTGCTTTCCACAGTGGCTGCACAAGTCTGCATTCCCACCAACAGTGTACTAGGGTTCCCTTTTCTCCACAGCCTCGCCAGCACCTGTTGTTTGTGGATCTGTTTATGATGGCCATTCTGACCGGTGTGAGGTAGTACCTCATGGTGGTTTTGATCTGCATTTCTCTCATGGCTAGTGATGCTGAGAATCCTTTCAAATGCCTCTGGGCCCTCTGTATCTCCTCCTTGGAAAAGCATCTGCCCAGGTCCTTTGCCCATTTTTTGATTGGATCGTTTGACTTCTTGGAGTGGAGTCGAGTGAGTTCTTTATATATCTTGGAGATCAAACCTCTATCTGATGTATCATTAGCGAATATATTTTGCCATATGGTTGACTCCCTGTTCATTTTGCTGATGTTTTCTTTTGCCATGCAGAAGCTTCTTATTTTGATGAGGTCTCACTTGTTTATTATTTCCTTTATGTCCCTTGCTTTAGGAGACATATCAGTGAAAAAATTGCTGCGTGGGATATCTGAGAGTTTCATGCCAATGTTCTCCTCTAGGACTTTGATGGTGTTGTGACTTATATTTAAGTCTTTTATCCATCTTGAGTTTATTTTTGTGTATGGTGTCAGCTGATGATCCAATTTCAATTGTTTGCATGTAGCCGTCCAGCTCTCCGAGCACCATTTGTTGAAGAGGCTATTATGGTTCCATTTTATGCTTCTGTCCCCTTTATCAAATATTAGATGTCCATAGAGACCTGGGCTTATTTCTGGGCTTTCTATTCTGTTCCACTGGTCTATGGGTCTGTTCTTGTGCCAGTACCAGATTGTTTTGAGTATGCTGACTTTGTAGTAGAGTTTGATGTCCGGTATTTTGATCCCTCCTACTTTGTGTTTCTTTCTCAAAATTGCTGCGGCTATTCGGGGTCGTTTATGGTTCCATATAAATTTTTGAAATGTCTGTTCTATTTCTGTGAAATACGTCATTGGTATCTTAAGAGGGATTGCGTTGAATCTATAAATTGCTTTGGGTAGTATGGACATTTTGAGGATATTAATTCTTCCAATCCATGAGCACGGTATATGCTTCCATTTATTTGTGTCTTCCTTAATTTCTTTTTTCAAAGTTGTATAGTTTTCTGCATACAGGTCTTTCACGTCTTTGGTTAAATTTATGCCTAGGTACTTTATTTTTCTTCTTGCTATATTGAATGGTATTTTTTCTCTGATTTCTTCTTCTTCTATTACATTGCTGGTGTACAAAAATGCCTTTGATTTCCGAATGTTGACTTTGTATCCTGCTGTTTTGACAAATTCACTTATTAGGTTGAGGAGTTTTTTGGTAGGGTCTACAGGGTTCTCTATTTACACTATCATGTCATCTGCAAACAATGATGGTTTTACTTCCTCCTTTCCTATTTGGATGCCTTTTATCTCTTTCTCTTGTCTGACCACTGTGGCTAGGATTTCCAATACGATGTTGAAAAGAAGCGGTGAGAGCGGACATCCTTGTCGTGTTCCCGATCTTAGTGGGAAAGCTTTCAGTTTTTGCCCATTGAGTATGATATTGGCTGCAGGTTTTTCATATATGCCCTTTATTATGTTGAGGAATGTCCCATTTATTCCCATTTTGCTGAGTGTTTTGATCATAAATGAGTGCTGTACCTTATCTAATGCTTTTTCTGCATCTATCGAGATGATCATGTGGTTTTTGTCTTTCTTTTATTTATGTGATGTATCACATTTACTGATTTGCGTATATTGAACCATCCCTGCATCCCTGGGATGAATCCCTCTTGATCGTGGTGGATAATCTTCTTAATGTATTGCTGGATGCGGTTTGCCAATATTTTGTTGAGGATTTTAGCATCTATGTTCATCAGTGAAATTGGCCTGTAGTTTTCTTTCTTTGTAGGGTCTTTATCTGGTTTTGGGATCAGGGTGATGCTGGCCTCATAGAAAAAGTCTGGGAGTCTTCCCTCCTCTTGGATTTTTTGGAATAGTCTGAGAAGGACAGGAGTTAGCTCTTCCTTAAATGTTTTGTAAAATTCTCCTGTGAAACCGTCCGGCCCTGGGCTTTTGTGTGCTGGGAGTTTCTTGATTACTGCTTCAATTTCCCCAACTGTTATCGGTCTGTTCAAGATTTCTGTTTCTTCCTCCTTCAGTGTTGGAAGATTATACTTTTCTAAAAATTTGTCCATTTCATCAAGATTTTCAAATTTCTTGGCATATAATTGTTCATAATAGTTTCTGATAATCATTTGTATTTCTGTGGTATCAGTTGTTATTTCTCCTCTTTCATTTTGGATATTATTAATTTGGGTCCTCTCCCTTTTTTTCTTGATGAGTCTGCTTAAAGGTTTGTCCATTTTATGAATCTTTTCAAAGAACCAGCTTCTGGAGTGGTTGATCCTCTGAATTGTTCTTTTTGTCTCTATGTCATTCAGTTCTGCTCTAATCTTGACTATTTCTTTCCTTCTACTTGCTCTGGGATTTATTTGTTGTTGTTTTTCCAGTTCTTCAAGTTGTAGTGTTAGGTCTTTTATTTGAAATATTTCTATCTTTTTTAGGTAAGCCTGTATTGCTATGAACTTCCCTCTCAGGACCGCCTTTGCTGTGTCCCATAGATTTTGGACTGTTGTCTGTTCATTTTCATTTGTTTCCAGAAATTTTTTGATATCTTCTCTTATCTCACTATTGACCCATTCATTGTTTATTAGTGTACTGTTCAGTATCCATGAGTTTGCAAGTTTTTGAAGTTTCTCTTTGAGTTTGATTTCGAGTTTCAAGGCCTTGTGGTCTGAGAAAAAGTTTGGTATTATTTCAATTTTCCTGAATTTACTGAGGCTTGCTTTGTGTCCTATCATGTGGTCTATCTTTGAAAAACTGCCATGAGCATTTGAAAAGAATGTGTATTTTTCTTCTTTGGGATGTAAGGTTCTATATATGTCAGTTAAGTCTCTTTGATTCAGTGTGTCATTCAGTGCCACGATATGTTTATTAATGTTTCGTTTGGAAGATCTGTCCATTTCGGACAGTGTGGTGTTGAAATCCCCTACTATCAGTGTGCTGCTGTCTATGTCTCTTTTGAAGTCATCCAATCATTTCCTTATAAACTTGGGGGCTCCTATATTGGGAGCATATAAGTTTAAAATGTTGATGTCTTCTTGATAGATTCTTCCTTTAAGTTTTATGAAGTGCCCCTCTGGGTCTCTCTTTATGGCCTGTGTTTTGAGATCTACTTTGTCTGATACAAGTATGGCAACGCCAGCCTTTTTCTCATGTCCATTTGCTTGGAATATTATTTTCCATCCCTTTACTTTCAATCTGTGTAGGTCTCTTGCTCTGAGGTGGGTCTCTTGTAGGCAGCATATGTGTGGGTCATGTTTTCTTATCCATTCAGCTACCCTGTGTCTTTTGATTGGGGCATTTAGTTCATTCACATTGAGAGATATTACTGATAGAAACTTACTCATCTTTTCTCTTTGTACTTGTGTTCCTCTCTGTCTCATTCTTTTCCTTCATCTGCTTAAACCAGTCCCCTTAGCATATCTTGGAGTGCCGGTTTGGTAGAGATGTACTCTTTCAGTCTTGTCTTCTCTGGGAAACTCCGTATTTCCCTTTGTATTTTAATGGAGAGCCTAGCTGGGTAGAGCAGCCTTGGCTGTAGGCTCTTGCTTTTCATGGCTTGGAATATTTGTTGCCATTCCCTTCTGGCTTTTAGTGTTTCTGTTGAGAAGTCAGCTCCTAGGCGTATCGGGGCCCCCTTGTATGTTACTTTCTCCTTCTCTCTTGCTGCCTTGAGGATTTTCTCTTTGTCTTTGACATTTGCCATTTTAATGATGATGTGTCTTGGAGTGGACCTCCTTGAGTCCCTCTTGAGTGGGGTCCTCTGTGCCTCCTGGATCCATGAGAGCCTTTCTCTCCTCAAATTAGGGAAATTTTCCATCATTACTTTTTCGAGGAGGTTCTCTATCCCTTGCTCCTCTTCTTCTCCTTCTGGTATCCCTATTATACGGATATTATTGCGTTTCAGGTTGTCCTGCATTTCTCTAAATGCCTTTTCATTCTTTTTCAGCTGTTTTTCCGTTTCTTGTTCTTTCAGGGAGCTTCTTTCTACCTTTTCCTCCATCTCACTGATTCGATCCTCGGCTTCATCCAGCCTGCTTTGGATTCCTTCTACTGTGTTCTTCAATTCAGAAATGGTATTCTTCATATCCTCTTGTGTCTACTTGGTAGTTTCTATGTCCTTTTCCAGGCTGATATAGTTTGCTGTAAGATCCTGATAGTTTCTCTGCAGTTTCTCATAGTTGTCTTTGAGCTGGCTAAGCTCATTGAGCTTCCTTAGAACCATTGTTCTGAATTCAGTATCTGATAGTTCCCTTGCCTCTATTTCATTTACCTGTCTCTGTGAGGAGTCCCCTTTTCCATTCATTTTGGGGGAACTTCTTTTTCTTCCCATTTTTGTGAGAGTCTGTTAAGTATTTTTGTCCTTTTCTTTCTTGGCCTGCCTCTGATGATGTCAGTTGTTGACCCTATAGGGCCTTGGGTTGTTTGTTTGAGCCTTCCAGCAGTCTAATGTCTGTGTCTGACTCCTGCTTGGAGCAGCTCTGTGACCCCTTTGGTCAGGGCTGGGCTGTTTTTTGGGATCTCTCTGCACTCTGACGCCGGCTCCTTGAGCGCGCTCCTAGTGCGGCAATTTCCCCTGCCTGCCTGGGCTCGCATGTGCTTGCCCCAGAGCAGGGGGCTTATTTGCGACCTCCCGTACTCCTCTGGCCTCCCTGGTCGTCGAGCCAGAATAAAGTTGTTTTCATGCCTACTAATACTACGTCCATTCTGCAGCCTGTGGATCAAGAGTAAATTTGACTCTCAAATTTTACTGCTTAAGAAATAATAATTGCCCCAAGCAGAGGCTGCCCTGGTGGTATCCCGGGATGCTGATTCATGATTTTCTGCCATTTTTGGCAAAAATGGCAACCAATGATGCTGTTCTGAAGAGGCTGGAATAGAATGGTGCAGAGGCAGATCAAATTATTGAGTATCTTAAGCAGCAAGTTGCTCTTCTTAAGGAAAAAGCAATTCTGCAGGCAACTTTGAGAGAAGAGAAGAAACTTCAGGTTGAAAATGCTAAAGTAAAGAAATAAATTCAAGAATTGAAGCAAGAGCTAATTCGGATAGAAATTAAAAATGGAGTGAAACAAATACCATTCCCATCTGGTACTCCACTGCAAGCTAATTCTGAAAATGTGATACAGTCTATACCAATCACAACCATATCTTCTGGTGCCAAAGAACAGGTAAAAGGAGGAGGAGGAGGAGGAGAAGAAAAGAAGGTGAAAGTGAAACTTGAAAAGAGATAAAAAGGAGAAAAAACAACAATCAATAGCAGGAAGTGCTGATTCTAAGCCAATAGATGATTCCCGTCTGGATCTTCGAATTGGTTACATCATGATTGCTAAAAAACATCCCAATGCAGATTCTTTGTATGTGGAAGAAGTAGATGTTGGAGAAGCAGTCCCAAGAACAGTTGTCCCTGTTGATTACATGCAAAATCGGATGGTGATTTTACTTTGTAACCTGAAACCCATAAAGTTGAGGGGAGTCCTATCTCAAGCAATGGTGATGTGTGCTAGTTCACCAGAGAAAGTTGAAATCACGGATCCTCCCAGTGCATCTGTTCCTAGAGACAGAATTACTTTTGATGCTTTTCCTGGAGAGCCTGATAAAGAGTTGAATCCTAAGAAGAAGATTTGGGAGCAGATCTAGCGTGATCTCTACACCAATGATGAGTGTGTGGCTACTTACAAAGGAGTTCCCTTTGAGGTGAAAAGGAAGGGAGTGTGAAGGGCCCAAACTATGGCCAACAGCAGAATAAAATAAAATTAAATTAAAATGCTTCAGTTACTGAAATTAGAGAAAAACTTTAACAAAAATAAAAAGAAATACATTGGTCACTTATCCCTAAAAAAAGAAAAATAAATATATCTTATAAGGCCATGGCTGCCATAGGTGGTGATTCCTCTAGTGGATCTGAGCAAACTAAAATGAAAGCCTTCTGTAGAGGATTCACCATTCTAGATGCCATTAAGAACAGCTGTGATTCATGGGAGAAAAGATAAAAATATCAACATTATCTGGAGTTCATAAGAAGTTGATTGCAATCCTCACAGATGACTTTGAGGGCTTCAAGACTTCCCTGAAGGAGTTAACTGAAGATGTGGTGGAAATAGCAGGAGAATTAGAATTAGAAGTGGAGCCTGAAAATGTGACTGAATTGCTGCAACATTAGGACAAGATTTAACAGATGAGGAGTTGCTTCTTATGGATGAGCAAGGACAGTACTTTCTTGATATAGAATCTACTGGTGAAGATGCTGTGAAGGATGCTGAAATGACAGCATGGGATTTAGAATATTACATAAACTTAGCTGATAAAGCAATGCCAGGGTAGAGAGGATCAACTCCAAATTTGAAAAAAACTTCTACTGTGAGTAGAATGCTATCAAAGATCATTTAATGCCACAGAGAAATCATTCCAGAAGGGAAGAACTAATTGATGCAGCAAACTTCACTCTCTTTTAAGAAATTGCCATAGCCACCTCAACCTTCAGCAACTGCTACACTGATCAGTCAGCAGCCATCAACATCAAGGCAAGGCCCTTCACCAGCAAAAAGATTATGACTTAGATAATTAAGTCTCAGAAGATGGATAACATATTTTAGCAATAAACTATTTTTAAATTAAAGTACATTGTTTTCTAAACACATAATGTTATTTCATACTTAATGCACAAGAGTATAGTGAAAACATAACTTGTATATGAACTGGGAAATCAATAAATTCATATAACTCAGTTTACTGCAATATTCACTTTATTGGGGTTACTGGAACCAAACCCACAATATCTTTGAGGTATCCCTATAGTGGAACATTCAGGCTACCTCCACTGGAACGAACTGATCAATCTGAACATCACTAAGTGTTGGAAAGTATGTAACACACAATATGATGCAATAGGAAATACACAGTACCATCTACGAGCATTCCTGCTTTTAAAAAATGCAATAGAGAGAATCAAGATGGCGGAGAAGTGAGTGGAAGTCATACTGACCTCCTCCCAGGACCAACCTGGAATTAAAATTAAATTGGGGAGAAATCACCTGGAACAAACAAATGAACAAGAGCGAGAAAGGAGCCTTGTAACCTCAGAGACGGAAGAATCAGCTTTAGTGCAATCTAACTGGTAAGGAGAGCGGTACAGACTTGAGAAAGTGGGCGGGTCACCCACGGGTGGTAGCACCTAAAGGATATTGAAACAGCCAGTGGGATCCCCCTGAGAAGAGCTGGGTCTAAACCAAAAGTGGGGATCTCTAGCCCACAGCACCAGAGCCCAAAAAGTACACAGAAAACAGCCAGCTGCTAAAAGCGGCAGGGTTGCTTTTTGCCAGAGATAGGCGGATGGAGATGGAAAGAACTGTTTAAAGGGCCAAAACTGTTTATTTGCAGCCACTTACCCTGGTCTCCGGCAAAGGCGGGGACAGAGTGGGCTAGAGACGCCTGAGGAGCGACTAGGAAAGGAGGCTTTGGGGAGAGAACTGAGAGAGGAGCCAGTGGAATCTCCGTGCTGACTCATCCCGGATGCGGTAGCAGCCATCTTGCTCAGGGAGAGACCACTCCCCCTGAGCGGCACCAACGTCAAAGGACCCAATAGCTCCATCCCCAGGTGGGATTCCACCCCACCCTGTGCTGTCTCAGCTGCCTACTGAGTGCAGAGTGAATAGATTTACAGCTAAAGGAGACAGCCACAAAAAGTAGATTCCTGGAAGTCTCCAACAGACTGCCTAAGGTCAGAGAGGGTCAACATCTGACATCATCAGAGGCAGATCCAGAAAGTAAAGACAGCTGTCTCCAACCATAGAAGTTCACACCACAATGTCAGACCAAGATAGAGCAACTTAAGAAGCAGAAGCAAAAGAGAAGAGTCTCACAAAAAATAGGAAGACAAAGAAATACGCCCCACTCGAAGGGAAAGGAGCAATCCCCACAACGAAAACTAAATGAAATAGAGGCAAGATAACCATCAGATATTGAGTTCCAAACAACGGTTCTATGGAAGCTCAATCAGCTCAGTGAGCTCAAAGAGAACTACAAAAAGCTACAGGGAAACTATGAGGAACTTACTGGAAACTATATCAGCATGAAAAAAGACATAGAAACTATCAAGAAGAGACAAGAGGAAATGAAGTATACAATTTCTGAATTGAAGAACACAGTGGAAGCAATCAAAAACAGGCTAGATAAAGCAGAGGATCAAATCAGTGAGCTGGAGGATAAGGAATAAAAAACCTCCCAGAAAGAGTAAGAAATTGTAAAAGGACTCAAAAAGAATGAAGAGGCATTGAGGGAAATGCAGGACAACCTGAAACGTAATGATATCCGTATAATAGGGATACCGGAAGGAGAAGAGGATGAGGAAGGGATAGAGGACCTGTTTGAAAAAGTAATGATGGAAGACTTCACTAAATGGAGCAGAGAAAAAGTCACACAAGTCCAGGAAGCACAGAGGGTCTCATTCAAGAGGAACCCACTGAGGCCCGCTCCAAGACACATCATCATTAAAATGGCAAATATCAAAGACAAACACAGAATCCTAAAGGAAGCAAGGGAGAAAGAGGGAGTAACATATAAGGGAGCCCCAATACGGCTAGCATCTGACTTCTCAACAGAAACCCTGCAAGCCAGAAGGGAGTGGCAAGAAATATTCTAAGTACTGAAAAGCAAAGGTCTGCAACCAAGACTGCTCTACCCAGCAAGGCTCTCAATTAAAACGGAAGGCCAAATAAGGAGCTTCCTTGGCAAAAGAAGGCTAAAAGAAGACACCTCCACCAAACCAGCACTGCAAAATATGCTAAAAGGACTGCTTTAAGATGCAGAAAAAGAATCTATGAATACCCAGTTCCTTTCAGAGTTGCCAATACTTGATATTACCAATATTTTTAATACTCATTAGTCTGATTGTGACAAGGATGTTATTTTTATTGTTCCTTTCCTATTTGTTGAAACTAAACCTGTTTTAGTATATTTCTTGCCTATTTCTATTACTTTTTTTAAAAAGGCTTTAAATGACTTTCTGGTATTCTTTTTCCATTTTTTGAGTAAATGTTTGTAGAATTTTTCCCCCCAAAAAAGCAAACAAAACTATTAACCATTTTTAAGATGTGTTGCAAATACTTTCCTATTCTATTACTTGTCCTTTAACTTTTTTTATACACATATTCTGTACAGTCTTAAATGTTTAATATAGTCATATTGTCAATATTTTACTTTATAGTTTCTGGGTTTGAATATTGTACTTCGAGGTAAGAAAAATATAATTTTGTATTTTCTCCTCAAACTCCTTAGATCCGACATTGATTTTTAACTCACCTGAATATTTTTTTGTATAATGTGTGAAATAGGGCTCTATAGTTGTTTTATTTCAAGTAATACTGGTCCATGCACCTTATTTGTTGAATAAGCCTTATTTTACCCATTGTTTTGAAATATCAACTTAATCACATATTACATTTTTAGACAGATATATACATTTGTCTCTAGAAAT
The DNA here is from genome assembly GCF_021234165.1 of Pteronotus mesoamericanus. NCBI lineage: Eukaryota > Metazoa > Chordata > Mammalia > Chiroptera > Mormoopidae > Pteronotus > Pteronotus mesoamericanus. The sequence goes on along the minus strand of NW_026555144.1, from coordinate 2,974,650 downwards.
CTCATTATATTTCATTGATCTACTTGATAATTTCTGTGCTGGTGTCATGTTGGTTTAATTGCTGAGATGTTATAATGGTTTTAATTTTTTAAAATATTTTATTATTAAGTTTGACATTTAAAAAAATAGATAAAATCAATTTGCATTTAAGAAAGAAAGAAAAGAAAGAGAGAGAGAGAGATGGAACTCCTACCTTTTACGACAACCTGGATAGAATTGGAGAATATTAAGCTAAATGCAATAAGCCAGTTGATGAAAGACAAATACCATATGATCTCACCTGTAAGTGGACCCTATTCAACAAAATAAACTAACGAACAAAGTAAAGCGCAGGCATGGAAACATGGAGCAGACTGAAAGTGACCAGAGGGGATGGGGAAGAGGACAATGGTGGAAAGAAGGGGGAGAGACTAGCCAAAGAACATGTACGAATGACCCATGAACATGGACAACGGAGTGGGAATTGACTGTGGGAGTTGGGGGTGGGGTGGGATGGGTGGAGGGCGGTAAAGGGGGAAAAATTGAGACAACTGTAATAGAATAAACATGATTTGTAAATTAAAAAATAAATAAGTGATATAAAAATAAAAAATAAATTATTAGAAATAAAATAAATAAATATTTTTTAAAAAGAATATGGACTGGTTATTAAGGGATATCAAATAATTTTTATGAACTTTGTTTAGAAGTGGCAATGTGGTTATGTTTTAAGAAAATTTCCATATTTTCAGAAGTCACAAGTGTATAGGTTACAATGACTTGACATTTGAGATTTTCTCTATAATTTTTTTTAAAGAATTAAAGAAGAGAGTATATAAAGCAGGTATCATAAAGTGTTGATAATTTTTGAATCTAAGAAATAAGTATTTGGAGATTTGCCATATCATTTTCTGTGCATTTAAAAATAATTGAAAATACACCCCCTAAAAATGACAAATGGGAAGGACCAATGGGGGGATTATGCTAAAAGGATATAAACAGGTGCTTCAAGAAGAGATACAAATATACAATAAGCATTGGAAAAGATATACAGCTTTACTGGTAGTTGGAGAAATGCAAATTAAAACAATAAAGAAACACTTTTTATTCCAAACGTTGGCGAAAAAAAAAAAAGAAAAGATTGGTCAGATCAGATCAGTACCATCTAATTCTCATCACTTCTGGGGTAGGGGCACAAATCACCTCCCAGAATTTATTAAGTAAAGTATTAAGTATTTATTAAGAGTAAACATGATATCAGACACAGCAATATTCTGTAGAAATAATACCAGTAATTAATGATCTGTACATGAGTACATCTGAAGCAGCGCTTTTTGTATTATCAAAAAGAAAAAAGTTGATTTAAAAAAAGTTAAAAACAACCAGAATTATCATAGAAGAATGGTTAAATTATAGTTCATCCATATTAGGGGACGTTATGTTGTTTAAAATTTTTTTAAATAACTTTTTTTCTAAAATCAAATAGTGTATGTTTAATAGTATAAAATTTAGAAAGTACAAATAAGAAATAAGGGGAAAAATCATAATTCTAGACCTGGAGAGATTATCTTGGAATACATCATTTCAAGTGTTTCTCAGTGTGTGTGAATGTGTGTGTGTGTGTATGCATGCATATGTATGTATTCTTGTTTTTCCAATATTTGGTTTTCAAATAAAAAAGGTATCATGTTACAGGGTATGTTGTAACCTCTTATTTTCTTCATTCCCTCATGAATATTTTCCACATCACTATTCACTCTGTAGCTTAACCAATCCCTATGTTGAGGCATTTAAGTGCATTCCAATTTCTCATTTCATAAACGGCTTGTATCCAGGCTTGCAAACTTTGAAGATGATTTGCCAATTGCCTTCCAGAAAGTTCTGGGTGCTTCCAGAGACATTTGAGCCAGAGTAGTCAGAATGTTGTCCCATTACGCGAGCCTGCAATCTACCCAGATAGCAGAGGGGGCTGTGGTCTTTAGAACTTGTAAGGCTTGTCTTATCCTGCTCTTTAGTCATGCAGGCCAACTGAGACTCCCTTCCAGAAATCCCTACACCCTCTCCCTCTCCTTGCCTCATTCCCGCTCCTCCCCACGCACTCACCCTCCTCTCTCCACGCTTTCCCGCTCGGTGTTCTGGCCTATGGCAGACGCCAAGAATTAATTAGGGGCGGGGATCAAGAAGCGGCTGTCAGGAGGTCGCCATATTTCTGTACGGCTCAGAGGACTGCCGGGCAAACCGTGGGTCTTGAGAGGTGCTAACAGGGCGGGGCCGCGGTTCAGCTCTGCCGGCCTCACCCCTCCCGCCTGGGACAGGTGGCTGGAGCGCGCCCCGCCCCCGCCAGCTGCGGGTGGGAGCTAGGGAGGGCCAGCCCGGCCGGGACAGCGGCTGCCAGCTGCGAGTGGGAGTGAGTGAACTCCAGCCCGGGACGGCAGGGCGAGTAGTCCAGAGGCAGCAATCGAGTATCGTGGCGGCCAAAAAAATGCTCCTGTACCGAGGGGCCCCTGCGGGGCCTGGCGCGCCAGGCAGCGGGCTAGCACGACAGGGCAGCGGCCCGCAGGCGTTTGGGATACGCCTGAGTACGGTAGGTCAGGGACCCCACGGGGCGGACGCACGCGCGGCCTGGGGATGCAGGAGGTGGGGGGTGCGCCGGGAGGACCGGGTGGGCCGAGGCCTCACGCGGGACGGGGCCTTCTCTCGCCCCCAGATGAGCCCCCGCTACCTACAGAGCAACTCCAGCAGCCACACGCGACCCTTCAGTGCCATCGCTGAGCTGCTAGGTGAGTGGCGAGGGTGGGCCTGGCCGCATCGCCTAAGGCAGTGGTGCCAACGTGGTGCCATAGACGCGAGAGGAATGTGTGGAATCGTGCAGGGTGGGCTGCGGCTGGGTGGGGGCTTCGGGACTGGTCCCCGCTCCGCAGACGGAGGAGGGGGACGGCTCTCTATCCCGGGATGAGTTTCCGGGAATAAAGTTGAGGTAACAAGGTGTGCCCAAATAGAACTCCTGGGAGGTTTTCCTCTCTGGCTCGTGATGTTCCAGGAACTTTAGGATAGCTTAGTTAATAATCGAAAGGACATGGGGCCCCTAGGCAGCTGGGCTCCACAGGGACTGGCCGCCGATGAAAGACGCCAAGCTACCAGAGGGGCACTGTAGAGAACACAGTAGGGTCATGAAGAAAGGTCTGGAAAACGGAGTTCTTTACCTTTGGGGACCAGAAGATCTGGGAATGATGGGACATCTCTTAAGAGATGACACGAATGCACTTGGCTCTGTGTGAATGCGGAGGGATGGGTACGTGGCCCACGAGCGCCCTCACACCGCTGGAATGAATACTGAGCACTTAACCTCTCCTCTCATTCCACCGATGTTTGCTTTTAAAGCATTTCTAGTTGATCCCTTGAAAGCAAGTACACCAGCTGTTATAGTAGTGTGCTTAAATACTATGTGGAAAGCAAAGAAGAAAAGCATCCTTGGATAAAATGCATCATGGTATAGAGCACACTGTAAATGTTACAAAAAACACTTAAAGGAGGGAGAGATATTTATGGGGCAAGGTTTGGTTTCAGAGCTCCCCAAATGAGCCCCATTTCCTACTTAAGCAATCTCTGTGGCCATGCAGTGTGAGTTGTACTGGGCAAAAAATCAATGGGCAGCAGGAGGAGATGGTCAGGAGAGTTATTTGGAAGGGTGGCAGGGAACTTTGATGATTAGTTTGACCATAAAACAGGATGCTTACAAGGTGAAGCGAAAAAAGTGACAGTGACACATTTTGAACCCTAGAGAACAGGGATCTTTAAAGTTTTGCACCATGTATTGATTGAAACTGCACAGTGGAACAGGATCTATGTGCATGTAACTCAAAAAAAAAAAAAAGAAAAAAAGAAGAAAAAATAAGAATTGGCTTAGTGTAGAATGGGAGACAAATATGTTTTTCATTCAGCTCTATTCATAGTGAAGCTGTGCAAAACCATCTGTATCTACTATGTACTGAACTTTATGGGTGATTTGTAATTTTGTATGCATATGATTTTTGTTTTAAGCATTAATTTAACATAAGCCTGGCCTAAGATGTCCCACATGAGTACACATTTTTATGAGTATTATATATATATACACACACATGCCTACATACATATATACAAACACAGAGATTTCAAAACCAAATCACTATTTGTGGTCATATTAATAATAGGGGAGAGGGAGAGCAAAGTGTTAACTAGTAATCCAAAAGTTTCATTGTAGATTTTCCTTCAACAGTCTTCTCCCCGACCTGTGCATTTATTTTCTAGTGAATCATCCATTTGGTATTTATTGAGTACTCACTGTGGGCAAGGCCACCATAGTAGGTACAAAAATGTACTCCTCTAGTAAGGGATATTAAGTATGTACAAATGGTTTATGACTTGTGTTACGACAAAATAAACAGTGATGTATCAGTAAAGATATACACATTGATTGCTGTGGGAGTTCAGTTGAGAGAAGGATGACTTCCAGCTTACCAGGAAGAGGAGGGTTAGGAAAAGCTTTGTAGACATGACATTTGAGCTGAGATTTGAAGGATTGGGACATGTGGACATGGGTGTGGGGCGGGGAGGGCATTCCAGGCAAAAGTAACAACTGCATGAACAAAGGCAAGAAGAACACTGAGTAATTGAGTTTAACAATAGCATGAAGTCCACAGATAGTCAAAACTCTAGGTCCTTAGGAAGTTTACAAAGAACTTTCAATAATACATTTTTAACTTTACCCTTTGAGGTAAGTGGTATTGTTGTTGTTGCTGTTGTTATTCCCATCCCACAGATGAGGATACAGCAGTTCAAAGCATTTAATTGATTTTTCCAGGGTTACATGGGTTACATGTGTAGTAAGTGGCAGATCCAGGTCTTTTTTACTTCAAGGACCAAGTAGAAAGTGAGGTTAGAAAGGCCTGGTGGGACCAGGATGTGACTGGGAGGCTTGGATATTTGGCCTTTTAGTTTGAAGTTTTTGGAGCAGGGAATGTCATGATGTGAGCTGTGCTTCAGGAGTTAATCTTGCAGCAGCATATAAATGGATTGGCAAAGACAGAGAGATGGCTTTAAAAGACTACTGAGGAGTTCATCTCAGTAATCTACATGAGAGGGAATAAACTCTGTAAACTAATAAAGTGACAATGGGAATAAAAATAGCAAGTTTGAGAGGGCTTAGTGGTGTATAGGATAAGGGAGAGGGAGGGATAAAAATGACTTGAATTTCAAACTTGTGGTCATTTGAATTCTGATACTGTGTGTGTGTGTGTGTGTGTGTGTGTGTGTGTGTGTCACAGGAAGAAGAATTGCTTCTGTCAAAAGATGATGACATTAATTTTAGATGAGAGAATACTTTTAGACACTTGCAGGATTTCTGTAGGGCAGCAGCTTCACCCTGGAAACTTTCAGGAATCCACATAGGCCATCCTTCTGGGACAGGAGAGGATGGGAAACTTGTGAAGCACTACCTCAAAGCCATTTCCCCAAGGGGAATAAATGGGGATGGAAGGAGACTTTACTTGGGGTGGTCAACACCCAGTACAATATACAGATGATATATTACAGAATTATACACGTGAAACCCATATCATTTTATTTACCAATGTCACACCAATCGATTCAGTTTTTAAAAACAAAAAAAGAAAAACCATCTCCCCACTCATCAGCCTGTCTCTTGAGGGAGGCTGTCATTGCCTTCCAGGTTCTAGTAAGGAATGAGGCTTCAGTTACAATGCTTTTTTAGAAGATCAGGGATTGGATGGACCAGGTTAGGGAATAAGATAGATTGCCTGCAGTCTGGTTTTCATGCTTTTGCCTAAGTGGTAGGTAAGGAGAGAGGTAAAGAACTGTCTTCCTAATAAGGGTAGAATGGGCCAGGTTAGAACAGGCAAGACCCCCTGGAATCTGGTAGCCCATGAGATTTTGTGGGCCAGATTATGGGATAAAGACATCTCAGGATCTGCTAGTGCAGCTCTTGCCTAAGTAGTGGGTAAGAGGAGAGGAGAGGAGTAGGAATTCTCTCATTGTCTCACCTGCTCATAAGGCTAGGTGGGTTGGGCCGTGGTTGAAAATAGATTCCCTAGGATCTGTCAGCAAAAATTTTTGGAAGGTAAAACAGCAAGAGGTAGGACTGAAATCAGCCATAAGATTGGTGCTTTATTATTTTAAGTTCATTTGTTGAGGCTCATCTTGTTATTATTATAATTTCATTCATTGAGGTCAAGCAAAAGGCCACTTAAAACTAAAAGTAAGTACAAAACTGAACAGCTGTGACTGCCTCTCTGATCTCTTCCCTACTGCTTCAGTCGACCCTGGCCTCTTGCATGCCCTCTCCTCCCCTACTCCATCAGCTTCCAGGCAAGGAAACAAACTATCTAGCTGTTCCTGCTAGCTACTTTGTACTCCTGAAGTGCCTTTGTTGAAAACTGGTGTGTTCCTGGAAAGGAGCACCTAGTAAAGTTTAGGCAGCATTTGCAGTAAAGAGGGAAAAAGTAAAAGTGATTTTATGAGAGGGCTGCAAGCTGATTCATTGAATGCACTGCTGTGTGAACACGGAATTGGAATTGATATGTTATGCGTTTGAATCATGAATATTCATAAAGCGTTAGAAAAAAATTCTCTACATGCAAAGTTTTTAAAGTAGACATGATATCCTGTTGGTTGACAAGGTAAAGGTATCATTCTTAATGGCCCTGGCTTTCTGCCAGCTGGAGTGACTGATAGGTCCTAAAACAATTCAAGGCCTGCTTGCCAAGTAGTTTCTTGAAACAATGTAGGCAACTTCAGAATGCCTAATCCTTCTGTCAGTGAAAGGAAAAAACTGCTGCCTCCTATACAAAGTAAAATGTGTGTTTCTGATAAAGCCACTCTTGCATGTCAAATTTATAATTCCTGCCAAAGTTGGCCTACTTGATCTGCCACATAATACAGGGTTTTGGAGCCATCTAGTACTTAAAGATTGACTCCATCAGACCTCTTAATCCCCTTCTGGGACTCTTTCTGATGCCGTAGTGCTGTTACGACTCTTTCAGGTTACAATCAGTGACAGTTTTATCACTGATTCTAGCAACATTATTGTGACCCTTGGAATTAATCTGTGTCTTCTTTTATTTGATGGACATTCCATACATACAAGTGGTTATAATTGATACTGTTAACTGTATTGTAAAAATTGATATTTTGAATATGTGTAATACTTCTCTTGCTTGTTAAGGATGTTCCCAGTGGAGAAACGCCACAATTTGAATACTGGTAATTGGACCAGTATACAGCCAGCCCCACACTGGATCTCTCAGCCCAGCCACATGATAACAGCAAAGCAGTATAGCATGCTAGGGAAAGGGAATTGGATGGAATGGAAGGTCTCAGTCTTGACTAAAGAACTAGTAGAGACCGGAGTGCTTAAGGAAACAATCCAATAGATTGCATGAATTGCCCTCCCACTCAGGCCAGCGAGTCCTAATGAGACAGTTGTACTGCATGTGTCAGTGACTGACAATTGTATAAACTGGGACCTGTGGCAAAAATATGTGGCCACTAGACAGACTCCCCCTGGGGTTGTGAACATTGCACGTATCTTAGAATATGGCTGTAGTTGATGTCTTTGGAGTCTTAAACAATTAACCTATTATGAAGAACTAGCTGAGGAGGAACTGTGAAACATTCTCTCTCTATTTTTTTTTTTGTTTTTTACTTTAATCTTATGTTCTCCATTTAATGAGGGTTGGACGGCCTCACCTTTAAGACTATTACAGAGTACCTAGGCAGAATCACTCTTTCTAAGCAAGCTTGTTACTATCACTTGGATCTAAACAGGCAATTAAATGTTTTGATTTTAACCTCTAACTCTTTTAGTCCATCCAAGGCTATAAACAGGGATGGTGATAATATCTGTGTTATTTTTTTAAAATTATATTTATTTTTTGAGGGCGGGAAAGAGAGGGAGAGAAACATTGACCTATTGTCTCTCACATCCTACCAACTGGGAACTTGGCCAGAAACCCAGGCATGTGCCCTGATTGGGAACTGAACCAGTGACTCTTTGGTTTGCAGGCCAGTGCCCAGTCCATTGAGCTGCACCAGCCATGGCACTGTGCTCTTTAACACAGGAGGTGATGTAAAAAAGTATAAAATATATTTTTCACAAGTAAACTGTAATGTGTGTAATATGCATCTATATGTACCAAAATTGTGATGTAGCTCTTCTCCAGAGACGCCCTTTACTGTGTGTATTAATGAGCAGTAAAGTGGTTAAAAGACAGGGAGTAATATGACGAAAACTGAGCAAAATGCTTTGTATGTAGGAAGAGTTATTTTTCTCACAGACCTTGACGATAGAAAGAAGAAAAGCAGATTGCAGATCAGGCATTAAAATCAGCTTATAACCACATCTGCTGTCATATCTCTTGTTCCCTATATCCTAGTATGTGTACTACCACCAAGGCTTCCTGATCACCTTGCGGGACATCCATATGAAAGGAATAAAGGACATTTTCTATGTTTTAGGGGCACTGAACTAGAGATTTAAATAGAATATTAGAAAAAGGGATATAATATCACAGATTTCTACCTGTTGCAGATAATGCTGTAGATCCAGATGTATCTGCCAGGACGCTCTTTATAGATGTTGAGGAGGTCAAGAATAAATTTTGTTTAACCTTTACTGATGATGGATGTGGAATGACGCCTCATAAATTACACCGAATGCTCAGGTAAAAATGTCTTCATTCTTTGCCTCTTGTCTTGAGTTCATGAACTGTAGTTAAGGCTTAATGATTTTCTTTAATATTTTACTTTCCCTTTATTCATTCAACAAATAATTATTGAGCATCTATTATGTGCCAGGGTACTGGTTATAAAATGGACACTGTTTTTGCCCTCACAGAATGTACAGCCTTGCTGGCAATTCAGACAATTAAGCAGTAATCATAATAAAAATGATAAGTATAGTAATAGTAAAGTATAGGATGCAATGGGACAAGTCAGCAGGGGAACCCGATCTAAACCAGGAAGTTAGGAAAAGCATCATAGATGAAGTGATATTTAAGCTGAGATCTAAGGGTGAGTAGTAAAATTTAACAAGGTAAAGGAACAAGGGGCAATTGATGAGAGTTCAGGCAAGGAGAAGAACAAGTGTAAAGATGTGAAGGCCATCACTGGTCTGAGACCCTTATCTAATTTATATTCACTTACATTTACTCTTAGATCAGAAGTATTGGAATTGGGATGATCTTTGGATTAAAATTATGAATGTGCCTTGGTATAATTGAGCCATGTGAAAGATAAATAGAAGGCATTTATACTTGCAATCTTTGAAAGTTTTGCAGTAGAATTTCAAAGTCCGGAAATTCTCTTTTCTAGCTGCTGAAGCTGGTGATATAGATTTTTATTGCCACTCTCAGTTCATCTAATCACTTGAAAAGGTTTGGAGTTGAGAATGTAAGTTTATACTTCATTGTATTCACATATCACTCAGCGAAAAATGAGTATTTTCTTAACTCTTTCCTCCTTTCTTCCTTTTTTAGCAGATGAGATTGATTACTTTCAATATGGCTTCCTGAGCTAGTACGTGAAGAATGAGTAACAATGGAGGGCTTCAATGGAGGAAGGAAAGGGCTTCAAACTATAGGAAAAGAAAACATTAATTTTGTTGTAGTTCTCTTTGTAGGTATTCTATTTCTGTAACCCTGTTTGTAGGAAAAAAACTCTTTGATGCATCAAAGAAATGAAATGAAATTTCAGCATAACCAATTATAAATTTGTTATTTTTTAAATTTTTCTAATACATTTGTCTCCATTTATCCTCCACCACCCTCCCCTGCCAGACCCATCCCCACCTTGCCTTAGGCAATGTGTCCTTTGTGTCCTTCACACCTGTTCCTTGATCCGGCCTTTCCCCTTCCCCTCTCTGCTACACCCCTCCCTCCCTCCTGTCCCCCTCGAATTCTTATTTCTTTCAATGTTACTGGTCATATTTTCCTTGCCTGCTTGCTTTGCTGATTAGGTTCTACTTAAAAGTGAGATCATATTGTATTTGTCTTTCACCAACTGGCGTATTTCACTTAGCATATCTCTCTCCAGTTCCATCCATGCTGATGCAAAGGGTAGTAGCTCTTTCTTTCTGATGCATAGTATTCCATTATGAAAATGTACCATAGCTTTTTGATCCACTCATTTACCGATGGGCACTTAGGTTGCTTCCAGCATTTGGCAAAGGCAAATTGTGCTGCTATAAACGTGCATAGATTCTTTTGAATTGGTGTTTTGGGATTCTTAGGGTATAATCCCAGCAGTGGATTGCTGGGTCAAAAGGCAATTTCATTTTGAGCTTTTTGAGGAAATTCTAAACTGTTTTCCACAGTGGAAGCACTACCTGCACTCCCATAAGCAGTGTACTAGGGTTCCTTTTCCTCCACAACCTCACCAGCACCCGTTGTTTGTTAATTTATTTATGAGGGCCATTCTGATTGGTGTGAAGTGATATCTCATTGTGGTTTTAATTTGCATTTCTCTGATGCCTAATGATGATGAGCATCCTTTCATATGTCTCTGGACCTTGTGTATGTCCTCCTTGGAGAAGTGTCTGTTCAGGCCCTTTGCCCATTTTTTAATGGAATTGTTTGTCTTCCTGGAGTGGAGTTGTGTGTGTTCTTTATATATTTTGAAGATCAAATCCCTGTCTGAGGTATCAGGGCAAATATATTTTCCCATAAGGTTGGCTCCCTTTTCATTTTGCTGATATTTTATTTAGCCATGCAGAAGCTTCTTATTTTGCTAAAGTCCCATTTGTTTATTCTTTCCTTTACATCCATTGCTCTAGGGGACACATCGGTGAAAATATTGCTGCATAGAATATCTGAGAGTTTCCTGCCTATGTTCCCCTCTAGGACTTTTATGGTGTCATGACTTACATTTCAGTTTTTTATCCATCTTGAGTTTATTTTTGTGTATTGTGTAAAGTGGTGGTCGAATTTCAATTTTTTTGGATGTAATGTCCAGCTCTCCCAATACAATTTGTTGAAGAAGCTATTATTACTGCATTTTATGCTTCTGCACCCTTTGTTGAATATTAATTGACCATAGAGATGTGGGTTTATTTCTGGACTCTCTATTATATTCCATTGATCTATGTGTCTGTTCTTTTGCCAATACCAGAAAATTTTGATTACAGTGGCCTTGTAATATAGTTTGATATCAAGTATTGTGATCCTTTCTAATTTGTTTTTCTTTCTCAGAATTACTGCAGCTGTTTGGGGTCTTTTTTGTTCCATATACTTTTTTTAAATGTTTGTTCTGTGTCTGTGAAATATATCACTGGTGTTTTAATAGGGATTGCATTGAATCTATAAATTGCTTTGGTTAGTATGGACATTTTGATGATGTTAATTCTTCCAACCCATGAACATGGTATATGCTTCCATTTATTTGTGTCTTCCTTAATTTCTTTCTTCAGCGTTGTGTAGTTTTCTGAGTACAGGTCTTTTACCTCCTTGGTTAAGTTTATTACTAGGTACTTAATTTTTTTTGCTGCTATAGCAAAGATGTTTTTTTTCTGATTTATGATTCTGATATTTCATTTTTGGTATACAAAAATGTCTTTGATTTCTGAATATTGACTTTGTATCCTGCTGTTTTGCCAAATTGACTTACTAGATCAAGTAGTTTTTTGGTGGAGTCTATGGGGTTTTCCTATATACACTATCATGTTAACTGCAAACATTGATAGTTTTACTTCCTCCTTTCCAATTTGGATGCCTTTTATTTCTTTTTCTTGTCTAATCGCTATGGCTAGGACTTCCAATACTATGTTGAATTGAAGTGGTGAAAGCAGACATCGTAGTCTTGTTCCTGATCTTATTGGGAAGCTTTTCGGTTTTGCCCATTGAGTATGAGGCTGGCTGTAGGTTTTTCCATATATGGCCTTTATTATGTTCAGGTATGCCCCCGTTATTCCCACTGTGCTCATTGTTTTTATCATAAATGGATGCTGTACCTTATCAAATGCTTTTTCCAAATCTATTGATATGATCGTGTGTTTTTTGTCTTTCTTTTTGTTTATATGATGTATTACGTTTATTGATTTGCAAATATTGAACCATCCTCGCATCTCTGGGATGAATCCCAATTGATCATGGGATACAATGTTTTTCATGTATTGTTGGATGTGGTTTGCCAATATTTTGTTGAGGATTTTAGCATCTATGTTCATCAGCAATATTGGCCTGTAGTGTTCTTTCTTTGTTGAGTCTTTATTTGGTTTTGGGATTATGATGACGTTAGCCTCATAAAAACAGTTTGGGCGTCTTCCCTTTTCTTGGATTTTTTTGGAATGGTCTGAGAAGAACAGGGTTTAGCTCTTCCTTAAATGTTTTGTGAAATTCTCCTGTGAAACTATCTGGTTCAGGGCTTTTGTGTGGTGGGTGTTTTTAGATTACTGCTTCAATTTCACCAGGTGTTATTGGTGTGTTCAGGCTTTCAGCTTCTTCATTCATTGATTGAAAATTATATTTTTCTAGAAATTTGTCCATTTCATCGAGGTTTTCAAATTTCTTGGCATATAATTGTTCAATGTAATTTTTTACAATCCTTTGTATTTCTGTGGAATCAGTTGTTATTTCTCCTCTTTCATTTCTGATATCATTTATTTGGGTCCTCTCCCTTTTTTTCTTGATAAGTCTACTTAAAGGCTTGTCGATTTTATTTATCTTTCAAAGAACCTGCTCCTGGATTGGTTGATCCTTTGAATTGTTCTTTTCTTCTCAATGTCATTCAGTTTTGTTCTGATCTTGATTATTTCCCTACTACTACTTGCTCTGGGATTTATTTGCTATTGTTCCTCCAGTTCTTGAAGTTGTAGTGTTAGGTCATTTATTTGAAATGTTTCTATCCTTTTTAGGTTGGCCTGTGTTGCTATGAACTTCCCTCTCAGGACTGCCTTTGCTTTGTTCCATAGGTTTTGGACTGTTGTGTGTTCATTTTCATTTGTTTCCAGAAGATTTTTGATTTCATCCTTGATCTCAGTATTGACCCATTCATTGCTTAATAGTGTACTATTCAGTCTCCATGAGTTTGAATGTTTTTGAGTTTTTTCCTTGAGGATAGTTTCCAGTTTCCAGCCCTTGTGGTCCTAGAATATGCTTGTTATGATTTCTGTTTTCCTGAATTTTTTGAGGCTTTTTTTGTGTCCTGTCATGTGGTCTATCTTTGATAATGTCCCGTGTACATTTGAAATGAATGTGTATTTCTTCGAGATGAAAGGTTCCATGTATGTCCGTTAAGTCCATTTGATCTAATGAATTGTTCAGTTTCATAATATCCTTGTTGATGTTTTGTATGGAAGTTCTATCCATTTTTGACAGTGGAATATTAAAATCCCCTACTATCAGTGTGTTACTGTCTATATCTTTTTTTGAAATCCTCCAAGATTTTACTTATATATATTTGGGTGCCCCTGTGTTGGGGGCATTAGGTTCAATGTTTATGTCTTCTTGATGGATTGTTCTTTTGAGTATTATGAAGTGTCCTTCTGTTTCTCGTTTTATGGCTCTTTTTTTTTTTTGATGTCTCTTTTGTCTGATAAAAGTATTGCTACACCTGCTTTTTTTTTTCCTGTCCATTTGCTTGGATTATTTTTTTTCCATCCCTTATTTTCCATCTGTGTAGGCCCTTTGTTCTGAGGTGAGTCTCTTATAGGCAGCATATGTATGTGCAGCATATGTATGGTTCATGGTTTCTTATTCATTCAGCTGTCCTATGTCTTTTTATTGGGGCATTTAATCCATTTACATTTAAAGTTATTATTGATAGTACTTATTCATTTTTTCCCTTTGTACCTGTGATCCTCTCTTTCTCACTCTTTTTCTTCATCTTCTTAAAGCAGTCCCTTTAGCATATCTTATGGTGCTGGTTTGATAGATGTATATTCTTTTAACTTTCTTTTGTCTGTGAAACTCTTATTTCAGTTTCCATTTTAATTGAGTGCATTTCTGGTTAGAGTAGTCTTGGCTGCAGGCCCCTGACTTTTATGACTGGGAATATTTCTTGCCACTCCCTTCTGACTTGCAGGGTTTCTGTTGAGAATTCAGATGCTAGCCGTATTGGGGCTCCCTTATATGTTACTACCTCTTTCTCCCTTGCTGCCTTTAGGATTTTGTGTTTGTCTTTGATATTTGCCATTTTAATGATGATGTGTCTTGGAGTGGGCCTCATTGGGTTCCTCTTGAATGGGACCCACTGTGCTTTCTCAACTTGCATGACTTTTTCTCTCCTCAAAATAGGGAAGGTTTCTATCATTACTTTTTCAAAGAGCTTCTCTATCCCTTTTTCATCTTCTTCTCCTTCTGGTATCCCTATAATACGGATATTATTATGTTTCAGGTTGTCCTGCATTTCCCTCAATGCCTCTTCATTCTTTTTGAGTCTTTTTTTCATTTTCTTGTTCTTCCCTGCAGCTTTTTTCTACCTCGTCATCCAACTCAGTGATTCGATCCTCTGCTTCATCAAGCCTGCTTTTGATCCCATCTAGTGTGTTCTTCAATTCAAAAATTGTATTCTTCATTTCCTCTTGCCTCTTATTGGAAGTTTCTATGTCTTTTTTCATGCTGACATAGTTTCCAGTAAGTTCCTCATAGTTTCCCCTTAGTTTTTGGTAATTCTCCCTGAGCTCACCGAGCTTGCTGAGCTTCCTTAGAACCATTTTTTGAACTCAATATCTGATAGTTTACTTGCCTCTATTTCATTTAATTCTCTTTATGGGGATTCCTTCTTTCCCTTCAATTGGGGGGTGTTTCTTTGTCTTCCCATTTTTTGTGAGACATTTCTTTTTTGCTTCTTCTTCCTAAATTGATCTGTTATGACTTCCTGACTTTGTGGTGAGAACTTCTATGGTAAGAAACTGTATTTTTTTTTCTTTCTGCATTTGCCTCTGATGATGTCAGCTGTTGACCCCATCTGACCTTAGGCAGAGTTTAAGAGATTTCCAGGAATCTACTGTGTGTTTCTGTCTTCTCCAGTTTTTAATCTACTCATTCTGCCCTCAGTAGTCAGATATAGGCATCGCAGATCAGGACAGAGTCCTCCCTGGGGACGGGGTTATTGTTTTGTTTCACGCTGCTGCCTGCAAGGTAGTAGGCTGCATGAGCAAGATGGCTGTTGCCATATGGGGAAGGAGTCAGCACTGGTATACCCCTGGCCACTCTCTCAGTTCTTTCCTCAATGCTTCCATCTCCAGAGTCTCCCCATGCATCTCCAGACCACTCTGTGCCCCATCCATCCAGAGATCTTCTACGTGTGATTGCTACTCTGCAATTAGCACCCATGTCTGCACAACACAGGGCCAGGGCTGAGCCTCCTGGTGGCATGGCTATTGTACCCTTTCATGCTGCTGTCACTCAAGGGAGTGGTCTGCCTGAGCAAAATGGCTGCTGCCATATGGGGGAGGAGCCAGCACCAAGATCTCCCCAGCTACTCCATCAGTTCTCTCCCCAACACCTCTGTGTCCAGACTCTCCTCAAGCTACTCTAGACCACTCTTCGTCCCCTGTAGCCAGGTATCTACTAACTGTGACTCCTACTCTGTACTCAGCTTCTGGGCCTACGCAATGCCTGTCCAGGCCAGAGCCTCCTGGGGGTGTGGCTATTGTGTCCTTTCACATTGCTGCCAATAAGCAGAGCGGTCTGCCTGAGCAAGATGACAGCTGCAGAATGGGGGATGAGTCAGCACCAGGACCCTGCCAGCCACTTTCTC
The DNA here is from genome assembly GCF_021234165.1 of Pteronotus mesoamericanus. Lineage (NCBI taxonomy): Eukaryota > Metazoa > Chordata > Mammalia > Chiroptera > Mormoopidae > Pteronotus > Pteronotus mesoamericanus. The sequence continues at coordinate 2,958,918 of NW_026555144.1, read as the reverse complement.
AGTCCTCGCCCCAAAGCCTCCTTTCCCAGTCTCTCCCCAGGCAGCTCCAGCCCACTCTGCCCCCACCTCCCTTGGTGCCCAGGGTAAGTGGCTGCCACTACAAATTTTTACATTGGCCCTTTAAACCTCTCTTTGAGTCTCCAGCAGCCTCTCTCTGGCAGAGAGCACCCCTACACTTTTTGCAGCTGGCTGATGTCTGTGTGCTGTTTGGCCTCTGGTAATCTAGGCTGGAGATCCCCACTTATGGTTTAGACCCTGCTCTTCCCAGGGGGGTCCAACTGGCCGTTTCAATATCCCTGTGTTCCTGCCACCTGTGGACATCTAGCCCACCTTCTCGAGCCTCTACCGTGCTCCTTATTAGTTAGGTTGTGCTGAAGCCCATTCTTCTGTCTGTCCAAAGTTCCAAGGCTCCTCTTTCACTATTGTTCAGTTGTTTTCCAGGTGATTTCTTCACAATTTAGCTGAAACTCTAGATTGGTCCTAGGAGGAGGTCAGTGTGACTTCCACTCATACCTCTGCCATCTTGGATCCTCCAATTTGGTTATGTTTTACCACTCAGAGTGATAAATTCTCTTTACCACTCTGTGTACCCTATGTACTTTGTGTCTTAGACCCTCATAATTAGAAGAGTATTTGATGACAACATCTAGATGTGGGATAAGAATGTGGCCAGTATGTTGGTGATGTTATGGAGCTGGTCCTTTTAACTTTTATCTCCTAAAATTAATATTTTATGTTATCATAAATATAATTTTAGGTGGGATGTAACCCAAATATTTATATGTCTAATTCTATATGTAGTAGATTTTTTCTAAACACTTACCTCCTTACCGACTCCTTCCCACCACACCTTACACCAATGACATGGGTGTCAAATAGTGGGCTCATTAGATCTTACCACTTTCCATTTTGCCTGTGGAACTACATTGGTCAAAGTTGGTGCTCATAGTTAGTTACAAGGCAGGATAAAGAAAGAGGATGGTTTCAAAGTAATTGCAACAATATTTGTTCCAGATTCATGCAACACATTTTTACTGAACACCTATGTGAAAGTCACTGGAGATGAAGTGTTGAACTAGACAGACATGGTCCTTGCTCTCAAGGGGCTGATAGTTTAGGAAAAAATATAGAAAATATTTGAATAGTACTAATACAACTAAATAGGCTATCCCACCTACTGGTAAATTCTATGAAGGAAAAGTACAAGTTCTATGAAAGAATATAATGGAGGGATCTACTGTAATTTATGAATTCCAAAAAGATTTCCCTGAAGAAATGATGTAATAGAAGTGGTTATATAAAATTATTAAGCCTACGGAAATTCTATTTGCTCTGTTACATTTCTTTTTAAAAATATTTTATTTTATTTTTTTTAGACACAGGGGAAGGGAGGGGGAAAGAGAGGGAGAGAAACATCAAAGTGTGGTTGCCTCTTGTGCACCCCTTGCTGGGGACCTGGCCTGTAACCAGGCATGTGCTCTGACTGGGAATCGAACCAGCGACCCTTTGGTTCGGAGGCTGGCCCTCAGTACACTAAGCCATATCAGTCAGGGCTTATCTATAATATTTATTATAATCCTATCCATATTTCCAGCTCTTTATGCTAATCTTCCTATTTTCAGGCTAATGAAATAGTTATGTAACTGCAGCAACAGTTTCCCCCATAAATGCATAATCTCATGAATATCAAATTAAAAAGGAAAGACCTATCATTGACTTTCTTTAAGGTTCACAATTAATTCTCTTTAGCTTCTCTTTAGCAGGTTAGTGTGTGAACCAACTAGTCTATATATTCAGCTGCCTTTTCAGTAAGGTGGAAAACCTCTTCTTTCAGAGCTCAAGGATTAAAAGCAGCTACAGATCCATGAATTGAAGATATTTGCAAACTCTGATTAGAAGTGCAGTTCTTAGTAGGTCTTTTCTAAAACAACAGCCAGAGAATAACAGTGTGCTTAGCAGTCTTTCATTCTTTTATATTGCATATTACATCACCAATATATCTAGGAAACAACAGTGCCCACCCTTGTATGTCCATGGATTTGCTAAGGTTTGTTTCATTGGTCAGAGTCCCAATTTAAATTCACCTCTCCGGATTCTAGAATCTTGATATTTTAATAAAGTCAAGAACAAGCTGCTGTCTTCCTGGATTCCACTCAAAGAGCTGGTATCCAAACCCCCTTGGTGTGTAAACACAGTTCTCTTACACGAGAGGATAAAACAGGGCTTAGTGAAGAGAAACCCCCTATATAAGTCAAGTTATCTCTGTGGAAAATGAGTGAGCTATACTGAACTATATAAAATTCATGCTACAATTCTATTATTTATTGTGAGGGCTTTTATATTATGTAGTTATTTGATTAATATCTGGCATCCATTCTTCAATTTTCAGTTAAGTAAAATACCTAACATGGAACTATTAAATGATATAAAAGAATACATAAGAAAAATTAAGTTGAACATAACAGTGATATCCAGAAGCTTCCAGATTCTCTCTTCCCATTATTCTTATCCTTTTCTATTTCTGGTTCTGTCCCCTACTACTTACTTTCTCAATCTTGTATGGTCATTTGGTCTTCTCAAACTAAGTTGCACAATCAGGGTTTATACTCACAAAAGGGGAAAAAAAAGATAGATGGCATAAAAGGCAGGAATGGCTAGGAAATTAAAAGAGTACTATATAGTCTCTATTTTCACCACTTTCCCTTGACCACCTAATTAAAGCTTTTTGTAGCATAAGAGAAGGTTTATGTCCAAATAACCATTGAGATTTTCACATGGTAGGTTACTGTTTATGAAGAGCCCTGAGTTTTAGATATGATATTAGATCTGAAGTAGAGCTAGGGGATACCACATGAAAATTCTCAGAGTGACTTCCAGAGATAGTTTAAAATTCAAGTTTGAGTACTACTTTATAATATATTATGCATACAGTATATAATTTAATTCTCATAATGACTGCATCTTTTCTAGCCAATTTTTTCATAAGAGGAACAGGAATGCCTGAATCTTACCAACTTCTCTAAGTTTATTTCCTGGAATACTAAGGTCCATAGACTGCAGAAATGCAACATTCTTTGGGGATTTTCAAAGGTACTATTGCCCTAGAAATTACTTTTCTCTGTGGTTAGATTTATTTGTAGGATGCATAAAGCTCTTATAACTTGTCTACTCTAGAAGGACTTAATGGTATTATTGTGTAACACTTTGAAATAGAAAATTGAAAGGTGGTATTCCTTCTTAGGAAATAAACACAAACTGCACCCTTCAGGAAGTAGAAACTAGGCAACTGAACTCTGCTTAAAAGTGCAAGAGCTAAGGCCACACTCTTCAGACATGGCATACAGAGTGTCTATTTTATTGATGTTGGAGAAGCATCTAATCTGTAACATATGAAAACTTTCATTAGACTGTGAACCACAAGGGCAAGAATCATATTTCTTTTATCAACAGTTTTGTCTCCAGTATTGAGCACAATGCATGGCACATAGTAGGTACTTAGTAAATATTTACTGAATGAATGGTATACAACATTGTAAATTTAGTCAGTCTGGAGAGAAACAGTCCTTAAAATTAGTTTTATTTGTAGTGAGGGAAGGTATATGAGGAAGATAACCATCATTTTCTGAATTTCATATCTTTTATTTTTTTGGTTCTATTATTTTGCTGCATGTCTGAATGGAGCATATGTTAAAGGAAAAGGATCTGGTTGCCAAATTAAGCTGATCAGTGATTGTTGAGGTGACTCAGTGAAATGCCCTTAACAGAACAAGAGAGACTTTATACTGCAGCTGTTTGCTGATATTCAGAGGCAGAACTACCTATTTTTATCCCTTGGCCCCATTCCAATGAACTGTCTCAGCAGATGGAGAAGAGCATAAGAATTGGAAGGGTAAACTTTCGAGCAGAGAGTTGAAACTGTTAAGACATATAACCTCTGACTCTCAAATTTCTAGAAGGTGATATAACCAGGTTCAGGGATGCCTAGTCTGGTGACACTGATCAGTGCAGCTATCTGGACTTTTGTTAACCTCTATACAGTAAACTCAGATAACCACCTTTTCAACCTACCCTAATCTTATATTAACAATCAGAGCCATTTTTTCCAGAAAAAAAGACAGCCACCTATCCCCTTCTCCAGCTATCTTTGTTAGTGGAAAGAAGCCATGTTTACATTTATAAAATGTGAGTCTATTACACTGGAAGTGTTTATGTACACACAAACCACACGAGGAAATCAACCCTATTACCCCATAGTAATTTCCTGTGTTTTTAACATAACAGTTTTGCCCAGAAATATCAAGATAAAAAATGAGAGGCTTTTACAAGTGTTATTTCATTTGTAACTAAACATTCTGCCTGCCACCTATCTTAGGATGCTTTGTATCTTTCTGGTTTCTTTTTTTTCTGATTTCCTTTTCCTTGTGTAATTACAGCTTTGGATTTACAGATAAAGTAATAAAGAAGAGCCAGTGTCCCATCGGGGTCTTTGGTAATGGTTTCAAGTCAGGCTCCATGCGGCTAGGAAAGGACGCTCTTGTCTTCACCAAGAATGGGGGTACTCTCACTGTTGGACTCCTATCACAGACCTACCTGGAATGTGTCCAGGCCCAGGCAGTTATTGTACCAATTGTTCCATTCAACCAGCAAAACAATATCCTTTCTGGAAGTGGAGAATGTTGGTTAGAAATTAGTCTACTGTGTTATTTTGATAGAAACTTCTTCAGGTCAAATCCAGCTATCAATTCAACTGTCTAAAATTTAACGTGAATTTCCCCCTATTAAACATTTTTTGAAAAATAAGTGGACTATTGACAGAAGCTTAGAAATGTTTTTGTTGTATGGAAAATATCATTGTTATGTTATTTATCTGTAGCTCTCCCCCATCACCAGTCCCTTGGTAAAGTACCCCCTCTCTTTATTTTTCCCCAAAAGGTATCTGCATTTATATCATACTCCGAGAAACATACTATTCATTAGTTTATATGATTGCAGAATCGTTCATTTCTCCATTCCTGGACAGGCTGTTATTTCTGTTAGATAACAGGTCATCTTGACCCAAGCAGTATAACAATAAAGTTTGAATTTATTACTTCCAAAGAGCCTAACAGTTCAGCCTTTGATCTATTTCTTAAATATAGAACGGTCTTTTTTTACATTGTATCTTTGAAGCTATATTCTGCAGGAGTAACTGATTTTTGTGTTTGTCTCTACAACCTTTCTTCATTTTGCCTTTTCCTTCTGTAGCAGTAATGCCCATGTTTTATTTCTCTATGTCCATTTTTATCTAAACATGCAACTCAAAAGGCAGATCTTCCTAACTAATAGCATTCTCTTAAAATATCATTTTTTCTTTGACTATATTTGGTTTTACAAAAAATGATTATTACTGAGGATTCCTTGCCCAGCCTAGAAGCCATCTTGAACTATTCGATTTTCAACAATGAAAATGAACTGCTGTCTCAGTTTGATGCCATCCCAGGCAAAAAAGGCACTCGTATTATTATTTGGAATATCCGCAGGTATAGTACTCCAAGGGTGATAGATTCTATTAGGCAAAGGTAGTATGATGAAGTATATTTTAATAAATTTCTAAAGAAGCAGAGTAGTTATATTTTGATAGATATTTGTATCTCATTGCATACTTTTTCTTAACTTTCTTACAGCCACAGCTCTGTCTTTGATAGTGTTCTTTTTTTAGAAAAAATTTCAATCCGCACTAAAGGATATTTTTATTGATTTTAGAGAGAGAGGAAGGGAGAAAGAAAGAGAGAACCATCAATGTAAGAGAGAAACATCAATCAGTTGTTTCCCTTATGCGCCCTGACTGGAGATCGAACCTGCAACCTAGGTATATGCCCTGACCAGGGATCGAGCCCACAATCTTTTGGTGTATTGGATGACACTCCAATCAACTGAGCCACCCAGCCAGGGCAAGAGAGTGGTTCTTATTAGTAAAATGTGGAGCTTGATAATGTATAAACATGAATGCCCTCAGGCTGTTGCCACAGATAATCAAGACAGTTCAATGTTATTCTAAAATCTTTAAAATTCATTATAAATATCTGTTTTATATTCATGGACAGTTTTGAGGTAGAGAAATGATAGTTATTTAACTTACTTGACAATGAAAATAAAGTATGAAAAAGTGACATTAGGATAACAAAGCACAACATGATCTTTAAATCTAAGGACCTCTGTATTAGTGCTTTAGAGTAGTTGAATTAGCAGTAGAAAAACCTTTGAAGTAGATAAATTTGAACTGTAATTAGGCCAGTTTCAGGTCATGTGTTGAATACTAACAAAACAATCTAGAAATACTCTAGAATACATGATTTGTTTAATCTAGTTATATCAAATGGAATATATTTAAGTGTCCACTAAAACCTAAAAACCTTTCATATAAAACAGAAGTGTTGTTTTATGTTTAATAGAACAGAATATCAGGTATATTTATTCTTTTTATCTTTAAGTTAAGAATTTCACCTCATTTCTTAGCTGGGCTAAATTTACATAAAACCATGCTGGTTTGTATAGAAAGTACTTTAAACTAAAAAGAAAAAAATAAGGAATTTTTTCACACATTGGTAATTTAGATATTCCTTTGTCCTATTGGAAAAACCTCAAATATTATTATTTATAAAAGATCATTTTCCTGAGGTATTTTCAGTGAATTAAACACATTAAGCAGGTTTTTTTCCTTTGTACATTGTTTCTCAATTATATAGTAGTAGGTGTTATGTAAATAAAGGATTCCATGTTCACATAACTTCAGGAAAGGTAACTTAAACGAAGTTTGCAATATCGCTCTATTGTAGCACTTCTCAGAGGCTTTAATATGCTAATGTTATTTCAATATTCATTGAATATGCAAGAGAGCAATATAATATGCAACATTATGCAATTTCAAAAAAATTTTTCTTCAGACCTCTTTTCCTTGGATAGTGAATGGTGAGGAGCAAAGATAGGAAACCTCCTTAGGGTATGTATTAGAGTTGGGTGAGATAGCAAGAATCAGGATTATCCTGGAAAATACAGAATATACTATTATGATGACATGGGCTTTATAAAAGATATATACCATAATGGCTCTGGTCCATCCTTAAAGAAGGAGCTACATTTTCACCACAGCAGCTCTGAGTTTGCAAAGGCTGAAGTATGAGAAAGGTATTACTAGGCCTTTGAGGTGTCTCTGGGGTCCGAGAATTATTTTTCAATTTTATTCACTCATGCAACCAACCTTCCCTTCCCTCCCCTCCCCTCCCCTCCCTTTCCCTTTCCTTTCCCTTCCCTTTCCCTTTCCTTTCCTTTCCTTCCGAGTATTTTGGGGGACTGTTGTCCCACAGGACAAATTTTGGAAACTGTTGTTTTGATATATATGTTTTCTCCATAAGCCATCAGGAAACAAAGATGGGTCTTGGCTTTTTTCCCTGGCTGTTGTTAGTGATATAACCCAGGGTCTGGGAATGGACCACAGCTAAGTGACCCAAAGTGATTATGAGAAGAAAGTTCCTTATGAAAAGAATATGAGTACTATTATATTTAAATGTAATCCCATACATAATACTCTACAGAACTGACAAATATATGCTGTTTCTATAATAACCTTTTTTTTTCCTACTAAGAAATAAGATAGAACTAACTAATATATGCTCTTTCTCTAATAACCATTTTTTTCCTTCTAAGAAATAAGATATGTGGAAATCTCAGTATCTCATTAGTCCTTACGTAATTTCTGAAATTAGAAGTAGATTTTGATTAATCTGTTTATTCAGCTAGGGGAAATGATGTTGAATGACCTACCCAACAATACCCGGAAAGTTGGGATCTATTATAACTTCCTTTTTCAAAGATAGCTGACAACCATATGATTGATCAGATCACATACACACACATCCTCCTTTATTTCTTCCTTGCCTTTTGTACTTGGCATTACCACCTCTATGAAACATAGTAGGTTTGTTTAGGCTGGAAATACCTAAATATTGTGTGGTCTTCAAACTAAGTAATTTGTAGTTTAGTACTGGTAGGGAAAGAAATAAGTATCTGAGTTTTGGCTCATGTTGTTTCTTTTCTCTTGGGTTCCTAGTGCATTTTTTTCCTTTGGAACCAGTTTTTGTTAGATTGGTTCTTGTCTCTTTTGCCCAGAAATAAGGATGGAAAGTCTGAGTTGGACTTTGATACAGATCAATATGACATCCTGGTATCAGACTTTGGCACAGAAGAAAAAGAGACTGGTGGTGTTACCTCTGAACTGCCAGAAACAGAGTATTCTTTACGGGTGAGTAAAAGTGGTTTTCCTTCAACAATGAGAGGTAAGATTTCCTGTAACATGAAAATATATATAACAATATCTCATTTTAGTTACATAAAAATGACCACCTTTTAGCCCTGTGTTAGGATTCCTGTTTGCTGTCTCCACCAACACAGTTTAGCGAATAGATGCAGTATCGCTTAAGTATGATAGTTGACATAGTGTAACATGGTATGGAAACTGAGCCAAATCATTGTCCAGAGTACACCTCAGTTGCTAGCAACATTTTAAGGTAATGTCAGTAGAATTGGCAATATTGCATAATAACTTTCCCTTCACTGTTCCATAGGCATTTTGTGGTATTCTGTATATGAAACCACGAATGAAAATTTTTCTGCGTCAAAAGAAGGTGACTACCCAGATGATTGCCAAGAGCCTGGCCAATGTAGCATATGATATATATAAACCTACCTTCACAGTATCCTTACAACTACATGAAGTTTACCTCTTCATTTCAGGATTAGATTTCAACATTGGCATAGAAAGACAAAAACCTTTGCACTGCATTTCTTAAATGCCGATTTATGTACTTTTTTTTAGAAACCACCTGGAAATAATTAAAATATTACAGAGTCCTCAGATTTTGGAGATTCTGGTTCAGTAGATTCTGAAATCTCTTTTTTTAAAAAAGAAATATTACCTATTTTTAAATTATCAGCTGATTCTAGTGAGTAGCCAGGTTTGAGACTCTCTGCTTTAAGGTCCACACTATTTGGTTTGTATTGGAATTTTGTTATATATTACATTGATTGAAATAGCAAAATGATATCTAGAAGTTGATAATCTTTTGGACATGGCATAATTTTCCTCATGACAAGTCCACACTTAATTTGATAGAAGTTAGGAGAGCGGAAATTAAATCTTCAACAGGTTTGACATGGATTTCGTGGTACTTCTCATAATGGCAACTGCTCAGAGAAGTAAGTACTCATTTTCACTTCTATCCCCCACTGCATGAGGAATGGATTTAAGACACTTGAGAAAATCTTAATATTCTGGAAATTAGGTCCATCTTTTTTTGATGGTTTTGGGGCAAAAATAAAGAAGTCTTTGAGAAGCTGAAAACTCATAAGCAATTTATGAAAAATTTCTGTTGTAATTTATTTTCTAGTAAATAAGCACAGCTCTTGGACTAAGAAACACTCTATTTATCAAAGGTGTTATTTATCTTGCTTTATCTTTCTTTCCATGACTAAAAATTAGAAATTGTTGTTTCCTTTTGTAAAAAGCTATGTAGTTGTTACTCTGAGCAGATTGACTTTCTCTTTTTGGAAACAATGCATTGTCTATTAGGCAAGGGTTGTTTTTTTTTGTTTGTTTGTTTGTTTGTTCTGTTTGTTTTTTAAGCCCTAAACAAGCACAGTTTAACAAAGTCAGAGATAGTACTGTTAGCATCTGTATGTAAATTAGTTACACCACTGTATGTAGGCTAGGATACTGGTGCCATAGGTTTAACAGAGCCAGTCTAAAGAATTGTTTCCAACTGCATATTTTTAAAATATGACACATTTCTGTCACCACCTTCCATCTTTTCTGGGTTTCTGGGTTTCTATCAGGGTTACTCCTATATATGCATTCTATATGTACCTTAACTCTTAACTGCCCTTCTCATTAAACTAGTTACCTTCTTTAATAGAATTTGGACTAAACAAATTCATTTTTGAGATCAGTAAAATGAAACTCCTAATGACATTTCCCCCAAGGTCACTGAGGGACAAGATCAGTGATGCTGATTTATTTATTTCTCAGCTATCAAAGGCCTCTTCTCTCTTCTTGTCCTCTCTAATTTGAGGAACCTCCTAGACCAGTGTACTCCCTCCCCCTAATTTAGCATTTTAAAAGTATAACATAGAAATAAAGAATTTGACAATCTTTATCTTAAAAATGTTAATTTTCTTTGCCTTGGCTGGTGTGGCTCAGTAGATTGAGTGCCAGTTTGCAAAGGAAAGGGCCCCCCTGTTCGATTCCCAGTCAGGGCACAAACCTGGATTGTGGCCCAGGTCCCTGGTGGGACGTTCTCAAGAGGCAACCACACATTAATCTTTCTCTCCCTCTCTTTCTCCTTCCCTTCCCTTCCCTAAAAAAAAAATAAAGTCTTTTTTAAAATGTTAATTTTTATGATATTAGAGTTTTAGTGTGTTTGTGAGAGTTTTGTTTCTTGAGTTTCTGGAGCCCAGAACATTATATGTTCTGAGCCAAACATTACTGTATTCTATCATACCTGGCCCATTTGTCACTTGTGTTTATACAACAGCTTGTTATTTAGAAGGGAATATTGGTATCATTTTTTGAATAAATAACAAAAATAAATTTTTATTTAACTAATTTGGACATGAAGATTTCTTAATACTTGTTTTAATGAAAACTTCAGTTACTCTATCACCCCTTTATCTTTTTCACTTTTCTTACCTTGGTTTTAAAATCAAATTGGACTTGTTAAAAACTCACCATTGTTCATGTTTTATGTATAATTATTAGTTCTCTTTATTTCATTTATGAAAGCTTGTTAACTTCATCCCATGAAATATATTACAACAGGACTATTCATTGTCCTTTACTTTTAAGTGTGACTTGGTTCTTCTACACTTTTGTTGTAATTGTTTCATATGATTAGCAGGACTTACATTATTGCTTATAATTGTGTAGATTTGTATTGTACCATTTATAACTCTTATCAAAACCTAGCATACCTAGCAGAAAATTGAGCAACTAGGAAGGGTTAAGAAACGTTTTGATTATTTATAAATTTTTAAAATCACTGATGGCATTTTTGTATGTTTTCTTACAGTCTTTTCTATGTATATACTTATTTGTATATACTTATTTTTAGACAATGCTTATTATTATATTTTCAACATTTCCTAATATTACAAAATATTTTTCAAGGACCTAATTCTAAAGCTACATAATAGATCATGTGGATAGACCAACATTTATTTAATTGTTCTCTTAATGTCAAACAATTAAATTATATTTTCTGCCATTAAAACTAATAGATAAATCTCTGCAACTCATACAACTTTATAGGCTTCCTTGACTTTTCTGTAGGCTAAATTCATAGAAAGAGAACTATTTGGTTAAAGGTTAAGGGTATTTGTAAAGCTATTACTACAGGCTTTTTAAATGCCCTCTGGAAAGGTTGTACCAATTTATATCAAATGTTCTTTGCTATAGTAGAATGCAAATTATTTTTTCTGACAGAGCTGCTGGCATTTGTCTCCTTAATGATTTTCTTCTCAGAATAAGCAGGTGAAAATAACTTTTGGCTTCTCTTGCAAGAATAATAACCAATTTGGAGTAATGATGTATCACAACAACCGACTCATAAAGTCCTTTGAGAAGGTGGGATGCCAGGTGAAGGTGAGTGATTACTGTTTCTTTGTCATAGAAGGCTGAAAACAGTAGGAAGAGGATTTAAAAGTTGCAAGGGGGATTAAGTCATTAATGACTTCTTCTTCCATCTTATGATGGTTGTTAAATCTTACTCTAGAAGTCTGTATTACCAATGAACCATCTTGTATTGAAAAACTCTACTTGTCATTCTCCATAGATGTCAGTCAACATGGAAACTTTACTGAATGCATTTTCTAGGTATCTGTTAATAAGAGATAGAAATGAAACACCAGCACCTCTGTCATGTGTAAGTTCATTAGTGTTGATAGTAGCTTTTTATGTTTTCTTGGGGATAGAATAAAGCATAGTGAAAGATGCATAAAATTTAGTGGTTGATGGCCAGGATTTGATTAATGACTTCTACTTACAAGCTGTACAACCTAGGCTAAATCACTTAATTTCTCCGAGGCTCAATTTCTTACCTGTAAAGTGGAAACAACAGTAATAATTTTACCTGCTTTTTCTACCTTACAGCTTACCAGGTTGAGAGATTTAAGTGGGATAAATTATGTGAAAATACTTTATAAACTGAACCATAAAAATATTACCATTATCTTTAAAGTTTTAATGACAGTTTAGAGTAGAAATATCCACAAGTATCCCATTTATTCCTATTTTACAAATAAGATTGCTAAAACACAAATAATGATAAAATGATTTATGTTTCACAGTAGGACAAACTTATAGTAGACCCAGGATAGCTAGTTTCCAGCCTATGTTGATTTTCCTTGTTATATCATCTTTACACAGCTCATATTTGTGTGCCATTCTAATTAGACCTTGACTCAGTTCCTTTCATTAAAGAATAAAAAAAAAGATTTTTCAGTCCAAAAATATCTTGTATCAACTTGTAATTAATAACCACTGCAAGTCTGATTCACTTTAGTAGTTGATTGGTGGCCTACATGTACAAAAATTGTTTATTACGGTGTGATGATTATGAGGCATCCTTAAGATTTTTTCAGATGAAGTTTGGTTTTAGTTCTCTAATACAGTAGTGTGTAATTTTGATTTTTTTAAGCAGTGTCGTTTTTTTGTTCTAATGAAATCTTATGGCAATCCCAAAATATAAAACAGATGAAAATGGAGGTAGTGTGAGAGAAGTAGAGATGGCTATTAATCCTTGGAAAATCCTAGAATATCTTTAGATTATAGTTTAAAAATCTTGCCCTAGAATTTGCCAGAGGTTCCAGTTCAATGTAATATTTGCCCTCTAATAAAGCATATTCTAAGTGTTTCTCTAGACCTTGCTGGCCTTACCTTGCCTATGTTATGTAACTTTTTTTTTATTGTTTGGAATCAAAAGGATATGCCTCCAGGCAGACAGCAGTACTGTGAGAGTTTAAATTAATATTTTTTTTTTCCTAAGCCAACCCATGGAGAAGGTGTGGGAGTAATTGGAGTCATTGAGTGCAATTTCTTAAAACCTGCATACAACAAACAAGACTTTGAGTACACCAAGGAGTACAGGTTAGTGACTCCCAATCTGGTGTGTTTCAGATAGTTGTTCAGATATAATTCTGTTCTATAAAACCTGTAAAAGCATCTTAAAACCCAGATAGATAAATTAACTGAGAAATACTTCAAATCTGTTTTCTAGGATGAGAGAAAAAAATGACTTGATTTTTATATTAAACCTTAATGATACATGATATATGGAGCTCAATTGAGGTAAACCTTACCTTTAAAAATTATGTAAAGAGCATTGGAGTCAAGGAGTAAAATACTTCCGGAGAAACAAAGAGCCTTGAAATTATCTTTTTAAAAAATACATCATATATATATATAGAGAGAGAGAGAGAGACAGAGAGAGAGAGAGAAAGAGAGAGTATTGTGTGTTCACTACCCAAAGTTAAGTCAATGAGTTTTTATTTTTGCTTAATCCCTTCACCTGTTTTCTTTTTTTAAAAAATGAATTAAGTTATTTTTTTCAAATACATTTGTCTCTGCCTTACCCTCACCACTTTCCCTTGCCCCCTCTTCCCTCAACCGCCCTCAATCCTTCCCCTTTGGTTTTGTCCATGAGTCCTTGCTATATGTTCCTTGACTTTCCCCTTCCCTTCCTTTTCCCCTGCCCCCCTCCTTCTTTCCCTCCTGTTTCTGATGTTTTGTTTTTTTCCTTTCAGTGTTGCTGGTATTATTTTCCTTGCATCTTTGTATTGTTGGTTAGGTCCCGCTTATAGGTGAGATCATATGGTATTTGTCTTTCACCCCCTGGCTTATTTCACTTAGCATAATGCTCTCCAGTTCCATCCATGCTGTTGTGAAGTTTAGTAGTTATTTTTTACTTTCTTCTGTGTAGTATTCCATTGTGTAAATGTACCATAATATTTTGATCCAGTCATCTACTGATGAGCATTTAGGTTGCTTCCAACACTTGGCTATTGTAAATTGTGCTTCTATGAACATTGGGGTGCATAGGTTCTTTTGAATTGGAGTTTTGGGATTCTTAGTGAATAGTCGCAGCAGGGGAATCACTGGATCGAAAGGAAGTTCCATTTTCAGCTTTTTGAGGATATTCCACACTGCTTTCCACAATGGCTACACCAGTCTGCATTCCCACCAACAGTGGACTAGGGTTCCCTTTTCTCCACAGCCTCGCCAGCACCTGTTGTTTATTCATCTGTTTATGATGGCGGTTCTAACCGGTGTTATATGGTATCTCATTGTGGTTTTCATCTGCATTTCTCTGATGGCTAGTGATGCTGAGCATCCTTCCAAATGTCTCTGAGCCCTCTGTATCTCCTCCTTGGAAAAGCATCTGCCTAGGTCCTTTGCCCATTTTTTGATTGGATCATTTGTACTCTTGGAGTGGAGTCGAGTGAGTTCTTTATATATCTTGGAGATCAAACCTCTACCTGAAGTATCATTAGCAAATATATGTCCCTCCACGGTTGGCTCCCTTTTCATTTGGCTGATGTTTTTTTTCACCATGCAGAAGCTTCTTATTTTGATGAGGTCCCATTTGTTTATACTTTCCTTTATGTCCCTAGCTTTAGGAGACATATCAGTGAAAAATTTGCTGCGTGGGATATCTGACAGTTTCCTGGCAATGTTCTCCTCTGGGACTTTTATGGTGTTCTGACTTATATTTAAGTCTTTTATCCATCTTGAGTTTATTTTTGTGTATGGTATCAGCTGATGATCCAGTTTCAATTTTTTGCACGTAGCTGTCCAGCTCTCCCAAGAGCATTTGTTGAAGAGCCTATTTTTTTCTGCACTTTATGCTTCTGCCCCCTTCGTCAAATACTAATTGCCCATATATACATGGGCTTATTTCTGGGCTTTCTATTCTGTTCCAATGGTCTATGAGTCTGTTCTTGTGCCAGTACCAGGTTGTTTTGAGAATAGTGGCTTTGTAGTATAGTTTGATATCCGGTATTATGACCCCTCCTACTTTGTTTTTCTTTCTCAAAATTGCTGTGGCTTGTCAGGGTCATTTATGGTTCCATATAAGTTTTTGAAATGTCTGTTCTATGTCTGTCAAATAGGTCATTGGTATCTTAATAGGGGTTGCGTTGAATCTATAAATTGCTTTGGGTAGCATGGACATTTTGATGATAATAATTCTTCCAATCCATGAGCAGGGTATATGCTTCCATTTATTTGTGTCTTCCTTAATTTCTTTCTTCAATGTTGTATAGTTTTCTGAGTACAGGTCTTTTACCTCCTAGGTTAAATTTCTTCCTAGGTACTTTATTTTTCTTGTTCCTATATTGAATGGTATTTTTTTTTCTGATTTCTTCTATTTCATTGCTGGTGTACAAAAAAGCCTTTGATATCTGAATATTGACTTTGTATCCTGCTGTTTTGCCAAATTCACTTATTAGATTGAGGAGATTTTTGGTAGAGTCTACAGGGTTTTCTATGTACACTATCATGTCATCTGCAAACAATGATAGTTTTACTTCTTCTGTTTCTATTTGTATGCCTTTTATTTCTTTTTCTTGTCTGACCACTGTGGCTAGGAATTCCAATACGATGTTGAAAAGAAGTGGTGAAAGCGGACATCCTTGTCTTGTTCCCAATCTTAGTGGGAAATCTTTTAATTTTTGCCCGTTGAGTATGATTTTTGCTGTAGGTTTTTCGTAAATGGCCTTTATTATGTTGAGGAATGCCCCATTTATTCCCATTTTGCTGAGTGTTTTGATCTTAAATGGGTGGTGTATCTTATCAAATGCATTCTCTGCATCTATCGAGATGACCATGTGTTTTTTTCTTTTATTTATGTGCTGTATTACGTTTATTGACTTGCGCATATGAAACCACCCCTGCTTCCTTGGGATGAATCCCACTTGATCATGGTGGATAATATTTTTAATGTATTGCTAGATGCAGTTTGCCAATATTTTTTGAGGATTTTAGCATCTATGTTCATCATCGAAATTGTCCTGTAGCTTTCTTTCTTTGTAGGGTCTTTATCTGGTTTTGGGATTAGGGTGATGCTGGCCTCATAAAAAGAGTCTGGGAGTCTTGCCTCCTCTTGGATTTTTTCGAACAGTCTGAGAAAGACAGGGGTTATCTCTTCCTTAAATGATTTGTGAAATTCTCCTGTGATCCGTCCGGCCCAGGGCTTTTGTGTGCCGGGAGTTTTTTGATTACTGCTTCCATTTCCCCAGCTGTTATCGGTGTATTCAAGCTTTCTGTTTCTTCCTTCTTTAGTCTTGGAAGATTATACTTTTCTAGAAATTTGTCCATTTCATCAAGGTTTTCCAATTTCTTGGCATATAACTGTTCATAGTAGTTTCTGATGATCGTTTGTATTTCTGTGGTATCCGTTGTTATTTCTCCTCTTTCATTTCTGATATTATTAATTTGGGTCCTCTCCCTTTGCTTCTTGATGAGTCTAATTAAAAGCTTGTTGATTTTATTTATCTTTCAAAGAAACAGCTCCTGGATTTGTTGATCCTTTGAACTCTTCTCTTCGTTTCTATGTCATTCAGTTCTTCACTAATCTTGACTATTTTATTCCTTCTACTTGCTCTGGGATTATTTGTTGTTGTTTCTCCAGTTCTTGAAGTTGTAGTGCTAGGTCTTTTATTTGAAATGTTTCTATCTTTTTTAGGTAGGCCTGTACTTCTATGACCTTCCATCTCAGGAGTGCTTTTGCTGTGTCCCATAGGTTTTGGACTGTTGTATGTTCATTTTCATTTGTTTCCAGAAATTTTTTGATTTCTTCTCTTATCTCATTATTGACCCATTCATTGTTTAATAGTCTACTGTTCAGTCTCCATGAGTTTGCAAGTGTTTGAAGTTTCTCCTTGAGGTTGATTTCCAGTTTCAAGCCCTTGTGGTCCGAAAAAAGGTTTGGTATTATTTCAGTTTTCCAGAATTTGCTGAGGCTTGCTTTGTGTCCTATCATGTGGTCTGTCTTTGATAAACTGCCATGAGCATTGAAAAAGAATGTGTATTTTTCTTCTTTGGGATGTAAGGTTCTATATATGTAAGTTAAGTCTATTTGACTCAGTGCGTCATTCAGCTCCAGAATATCCTTATTGATGTTTTGTTTGGAAGATCTGTCCATGTTTGACAGTGGGGTGTTGAAATCCCCTACTGTCCGTGTGTTATTGTCTATATCTTTTTTGAAGTCGTCCAAGGTTTTCCTTATATATTTGGGATCCCCTATGTTGGGTGCATATAAGTTAACAATGTTTATGTCTTCTTAATAGATTCTTCCTTTAAGTATTATAAAGTGCCCCTCTGGGTCTCTTTTTATAGCCTTTGTTTTGAAATTTATTTTTTCTGATATAAGGATTGCAATCCCTATTTCCTCTTTTGCCCATTTGCTTGGAATATTTTTTTCCTTTCCTTTACTTTCAATCTGTGTAGGTCTTTTGCTCTCAGGTGGGCTTCTTGTAGGCAGCATATGTGTGGGTCGTGTTTTCTCATCCATTCAGCTATCCTATGTATTTTGATTGGAGCCTTTAGTCCATTTACATTGAGAGTTATTACTGATAGAAACCTATTCATTTTTTCTCTTTGTACCTGTGTTTTTCTCTTTCTCACTCTTTTCCTTCATCTTCTTAAACCCGTCCCTTTAGCATATCTTGTAGTGCTGGTTTGGTAGAGATGTATTCTTTTAGCCTTCTTTTGTCTGAGAAACTCCTTATTTCCCCTTATATTCTAATTGAGAGCCTTGCTGATTAGAGCGGCATAAGTTGTAGGCCCTTGCTTTTCATGACTTAGAATATATGTTGCCATTCCCTTCTGGCTTGTAGTGTTTCTGTTCAGAAGTCTGCTCCTAGGCATATCGGGGGCCCCCTTGTATGTTACTTTCTCCTTCTTCCTTGCTGCCTTGGGGATTCTCTCTTTGTCTTTGATAGTTGCCATTTTAATGATGATGTGTCTTGGAGTGGGCCTCCTTGGGTCCCTCTTCAGAGGGGCCCTTTGTGCCTCCTGGATCCATGAGACCTGTTCTCTCCTCAAATGTTGGAAATTTTCCATCATGACTTTTTCAAAGAGATTCTCTATCCATTTGCTCCTCTTCTCCTTCTGGTATCCCTATTATATGGATATTATTGCGTTTTAGGTTGTCCTGCATTTCCCTAAATGCCTCTTCATTCTTTTTGAGTCCTTTTTCCATTTCTTGTTCTTTCTGGGATCTTTTTTCTACCTTATCCTCCTTTGCACTGATTCGATCCTCGGCTTCATCCACCCTGCTTTTGATTCCTTCTACTGTGTTCTTCAACTCAGAAATGGTATTCTTCATATCCTCTTGTGTCTTCTTGATAGTTTATATGTCCTTTTCCAGCTTGATATAGTTTTCTGTAAGATCCTGATAGTTTCTCTGCAGTTTCTCAAAGTTATGTTTGAGCTGGCTGAGTTCATTGAGCTTCCTTAGAACCATTGTTTTGAATTGAATATCTGATAGTTTCCTTGCCTCTATTTCATTGAGCTCTCTCTGTGGGGATTCCCCTTTCCCACTCATTTTGGGGGAACTTCTTTTTCTTCCCATTTTTGTGAGGTTGTATTAAGTAATTTATTTATTTATTTGTTTGTTTGTTTATTTATTTATTTTTTCTCCTGCTTCAATTGATCCGTCTAGATTTCCTGAGTGTTTGGATTAAACTTCTATGGTAGTAGGCGGGTCTATTCATTCATTCATTCATTCATTCATTTATTTACTTATTTTCCTTTTCTTTTGTTTCTGGGCCTCTCTCTGATGATGTTAGTTGTTGACCCTATCTGACCTTGGGTCGTTTGTTTGAGCCTTACAGGAGTCTACTGTCTGTGTCTGACTCTTTCTTTGGGCAGCTCTGTGACCCCTTCTGTCAGGGATCCACTATTTCTGGGGATCGCTCTGCACTCTCATGCCGGTTCCTTGAGCACGCTCCCTCGCCTGGCAGGATCCCCCGCTTGCCTGGGCTCGCGCATGCTTGCCCCATCCCAGGGGGCTTCTTCACGACCTCACGTACTCGTCTGACCCCCCAGGCTGGCAGGCTCTCGGGCTCTGGTCAGTTTATGGTCTTTTATTGTGTGCTTTCCCCGCTTTTGGCTCTTTAGGTGCGTTGCTTGCCCTCTCCAAATGGAGACTACAAGAATGGGAGGAAGTAAGCTCCAGGACTCTCCGTGTAATCCTGTTTAGAAGAATCTTTGCATCTCCAGCCGCCTGTCTCTGGCAGAGGCCAACTCTGCCGCTTTTCACAGCTGGCTGTTTGTTATGTACTTTTTGGGCTCTGGTGCTGTGGGCTAGAGTTACCCACTTTTGGTGTAGATCCCGCTCTTCTCAGGGGGATCCAACTGGCTGTTTCAATATCCTTCTGCTGCTGCTACCTGTGGGCGCCCCACCCACTTTCTCAAGTCTGTACCGCTCTCCTTACCAGTTAGATTGCACTAAAGCTGATTCTTCCGTCTCTGAGGTTACAAGGCTCCTTTCTCGCTCTTGTTCATTTGTTTGTTCCAGGTGATTTCTCCCCAATTTAATTTTAATTCCAGGTTGGTCCTGGGAGGAGGTCAGTGTGACTTCCACTCACTCCTCTGCCATCTTCATTCTTTTTTATTATAATTTTGATTCAATTATTTATTTTTTATATTTAGAAATGAAATCGATTATTGTATTCCAGGGTATTATTTTGCATATAGATATCATTATTGCTTTCCAGTCTTACACTTTTAACACATAAGCATAAATATAAAGGTTAAAAACATTTATATAGATATAGAATTAGCACTACCTATATATAATGCCCATCCTTATTTTTGCCTCAGAACTTTGGGCAGAATAGTGCATTTTATACATGGCAAAATACAGTAGTTAGTCCCTACATTTATCTCTTCCCTCTCACACTTTACTAAGCAGCAAGGAGACACTAGGCCACACTTTCAACACTTTGCTTGGAAATCTCTGTAGAATGTTTCATCACTTATAAGTTCTGTTTTGTGTTTAATGGTAGGACACAGTTCTGCTAAGCTTTCTGCTACTATATAAGAAGGATCACCTTTCCTCATGAGTTCCAATAATACTTTCCTCATTTCCTTCTGAACCTTGACCAGGAACACCTTTAACATCAATAATTGTACTAACAGTCTGTTCACAATAATTTGAGATTATCTAAGGGAATTTATGTTTTCTCTACCATGCTCCTCACTTCTTTCAGAGCCCTCAAATTCTTCCACCCTCTGCCTACTGCCCAGTTCTAAAGTTAACATCCACATTTTTAGGTGTTTATTATTGTGGCACCCCAACTTCCATGTACCAAAATTTGCTTCATTCCTTTTGATTATACTATATCTTTGTGAATCTGGGCTTTCAGCATTTGCTGTGATACAAAGCAAGTAATACATGGAAATCAATGTTGACTGAGAAATGAGGAAAGCTATGTCTAGTTTGATTCCAAGGTTTGAGAAATATAGTACCCAACAGGCATACACATTCCATTAGTAGATAATTGTAGTTATTTAAGAATGAAATGGAAATCTTTTTTAACTTATGTGTATTTTTTCAAATGTATTATAAATTTTAGTTTATAAATACTTAATAAATTATTTATAGCTAACTATTAAATAAATGGAACTAGTACCTGTTTATTTTGACTTAAGAATGCCATGAGAAACTTGAGACAATAAGGGTGCCATGAACCCAGAAGGTTTGGGTACTTCTGTCTTAGAGGGACAGACAGTAGAGTGGTTGATGCCTTAAACAAGAAGAATTCATTGTGTGTTCTCAAATAGGGGGGTGAATTGAAACACTATCTTAAAGATCTAGTACAGTTGTACCTTGAACAATGAGGGGGTTAGAGGCCCAGACCACCCATGCAGTCGAAAACCTGCATACAACTTAAGTTAGCCCTCCAGTTATACAAATTCACAACTACATATCAAAATTACAGTTGGCCCTTGAACAATGCAGGTTTGAACTTTGCAGGTCCGCTTGTATATGGATTTTGAACAATTTAAGTTTGAACTGCACAAGTCCACTTAAATGCAGGTTTAAAATTTGATTTGTTTTTCATTCATGTATAAGTGGACCTGCACAGTTCAAATCCACATTGTTCAAGTGTCAACTATGTATTATACTTATGTACAGCTTCATGGTTTATACAGTGCTTTACACAAATTATGTCAGTTTATAAACCTGGCAACAGGGTGTAGGATACATTGAAGGAGGGGTTAAAGTTTACTTTAGTAATCTAGGTTTGAGGTGAAGGTGTGAAATAAAAGTAGCTGTAAAAATTGAAGTACGTGGCAGATTCTATGAAAAAAAGATCAGGAGATTTTAGTATTTTATTGATAATAGGATATGGGAAATAAAGGAGAAGGAAGAATCAACGATCACTTCAAATTCTCAAATTTAGTAGACAGGATCATTAATAAAATAATGAGGTTAGGGACAAGGAACAGTTTCATGAAATGGTAATGGTAAAAACTGGATTGCACAGGATTAAGACAGGAGAATGAAGAAGAGGTAGTGTGTATAGACCATCTATACCAGGATTAGAGAAGTAAAAGGAAGGAAATTAATAGAATAATAAAGAAAAGCCAGGGTTTTTGTCAGAAGAAATGGGGTTTCAAAATACATAAGAACAGTATGTTGATTGAAGAGGTGGTTGCATGACTGCATACAGTTGTGAAAATTGATAGAACTATATTCTTAAAAAGATGATTTTGCCCTGGGTAAATTTTATCTTAATAAATTTTACCTGAGTACGTGAGAACAGAGGTTTATTTTTAATTGAGATATAACTCACATACCTTAAAAGTCACCAATTTAAAGTGTACAACTCAATGGTTTTTAGTGTATTCACAAAATTGTGTAAGCACTATCACTATCTAACTCCAAAACATTTTCATAACCCCCAAAAGAAACCCCTTATTCATTAGCAGTCACTCCACATTTCTATTCAGCCTCTGGTAACCACATATCCACTTCCTTTTTTTCAATATTTTGTTGTTGTTGTGGCAAAATACATATAACATGACCATCTTATCCATGTTTTTTTCTACAGATTTTATTTATTTAATTTAAAGAGAAGGGAAGGGAGGTAGAAAGAGGGATGAAAACATTGATCTCATACATGCCCTTACTGGGGACCAAACCCACAGTCCAGGCACATGCCCTTACTGGGAATTGAACTGGTGACCCTTCACTTTGCAGGATAACACCCAACCAATGGAGCCACACGAGTCAGGGATTAACTGTTCATAAGTGTACAGTTCAGTGGTATTACATACATTCATATTGTTAAGCAACCGTTACCACCATCCATCTCCAGAACTCTTCATCTTGCAAAGTAAAACTCTATACCCATTAACCAATAATTCCCATGCCCCTGCACCAGCTCCTGGCAACCACTGCTCTGCTTTCTCTTTCTATGATTTTGACTATTCTAAATACCTCACAAAAGTTAAACCATACAACATTTGTCTCATTGCGACTGGCTTATTTCACTGAGCATAATGTTCCTCAAGCTTCATCCATGTTGCAGCATGTATTAAAATTTCCATCCCTTTTTAAGATTGACTATTTCATTGTACGTATATACTACTTTTGCTTTTCAATTCAGCCATTAATGGGCATTTGGATTATTTCCATGTTTTAGCTATTGTGATATAGTCTAGAGTAGTTCCCTCTTAACCAAGGGGTGTGTGTTCCAAAACCCCCAATGGATGCCTGAAACAATGAACGGTACTGACCCCTATAAATACTATGTTTTTTTCTTATACATACATACCTATGATAAAACTTAATTTATAAATTAGGCACAGAAAGAGATTAACAATAATATAAAATAGAATAATTATAACAGTATACTATAATAAAAGTTATGTGGATGTGGTCACTCTCAAAATATCTTATTGTACTCTACAAACAGTATAGATAATCTGAACAAAGGGAAGATTCATGTCCTGGGTAGGATGGAGCTGGACAGTGCATTATTTTGTCCCACTGCTCAGAACAGTGCACAATTTAAAACTTATGAATTGTTTATTTCTGGAATTTTTCATTTAATGCTTTTGACTACAGTTGAACATGGATAATTAATATTGCAGAAAGCAAGACCATGAATAAGGGGGGTGTACTACTTTATTTTGTCTAATACCTATTAGTATAGCCATCCTTGATGTCTTTGTGTTACTATTTACATGGAATATCCTGTTTTCATCCTTTCACTTTCTACCTATTTGTATCTTTGCATCTAAAATTAGTCTCTTATAGCCCTAGCTGTTATGGCACAGTTGGTTGGGCATCATGCCACAAACTGAAAGGTTAGGGGTTTAATTCCAGGTAAGGGCACATGCCTAAATCACAGGTTCCGTCCCCGATCAGGATGTGTGCGAGAGGCCACCAATCGATATCTCTCTTTCACATCAATGTTTTTCTCCTTCTCTTTCTCCCTCCATTCCCCTTTCTCTGGAATCAATAAGAGAAAAAAAATAAATAATAAAATTAGTCTCCTGTAGACAGCATGTATATGGATCATGTTTTTTCACTTATTCAACCAATCTGTGTCTTTTGTTTGGAGAATTTAGTCTATTTACATTTAAAGTAATTACTGATAAAGAGGTACTTCTGTTATTTTACCTTTTGTTTTCTACATGCTTTATAGATGTGATGTGATCCTCGTTTCCAGCATTACTGTCTTCTGTGTTCCATTGATTTTTTTTATAGTGAAACATTTAAATCTCATTTCCTTTTGTGCATATTTTATAGCTGTTTTCTTTGTGGTTACCATGGGAATTACATGAGCCTGTCCTGTGATGTGACAGGACACAGCTATCGGAGCACATATCCCTGATATTTGAAGGACAGAGTTCTTTTGGCCCACCTTGGCTCCCGCAAGCTGCTCTTAGGACAGCTGCCTGTCACTAGGCTGGGGTGAAGTATGGTAGCTACTAGTGTGCTAAGAGCTAAAATTCACCAATTTACCATCTAAGCCTCATTTCAATCCTTTAGCAGACTCCACAGTTCCAAATAGTTACATCAGACAGATTCAGGCAGCACATTTGTCTAGGTGGAGAGTAAGATTCTTGGTGCTTTCTACTTCACCATGTTCCCAGAATCTTGTCTAAATGACTTTTTTAAAAAGTATATTTAAAGTAGACTATTATGAGAAAGCAAGGAATAGTTCTTTATCTGTGTCTTGAGAGAAGGATATAAACATAGAAGTAGGAACATTAGTTCATTGGAAGGGAAAAGGGGAGTTCATATATAATTACTTTAACCTTCTCTGTATAGTCAGAATCCAATTTAATATGAGCAAGGGGGTTAAGGAAGAATTCCTCTTATGGAGAGTTCTGTAAAAACCTTGGGAAACGATCCAGAGAGTCAGGAGACTTTAAATATACTAATTCAGGAGTATCCCATATGTGTACAGTTGTACATGAAGTTGTAATCCTGGCTTGTAGAAATAAATAGGAGTTACTCATTAGAAATTGACAGTTTTTATAGGATTTCTGGCCAAGATGGAGGTGTAGGTAGATACACCTTGCCCCCTCTCACAACAAAAGAAGGACAACAACAAATTTAAAAACCAAAAAAACAACCAGAACTGCCAGAAAATCAAGCTGTATAGAAGTCCAACAACCAAGGTGTTAAAGAAGAAGCATTCATCCAGACTGGTAGGAGGGGTGGAGAGAGGCAGCCAAGATGGAGAGGACGCATGGCAAGGTGACGGGTGGTGGTCCCATATTTGTGTGTGGATAAACCAGGAGGAACAATTGGGGAGTGAGACAGTCTGCACAAACCAGGGTTCCAGTATGGGAAAAGAAAGCCTCAAAACCTCTGGCTGTAAAAAGCAGTGGGGGCTGCAGCAACAGTGGGAGAAATCCTATAAAAACTGTCAATTTCTAATGAGTAACTCCTATTTATTTCTACAAGCCAGGATTACAACTTCATGTACAACTGTACACATATGAGATACTCCTGAATTAGTATATTTAAAGTCTCCTGACTCTCTGGATCATTTCCCAGCTTCACAGGAGAGTTCAATTGAGAGACCCCCAGGGTCCTAGAACATACACAAACCAACACACCCAGGAATCAGCACCAGAAAGGCACAATTTGCTCGTGGGATTTTTGGGAAGTAACTGAAAGCTGGCTGAGAGCCGAGTAAGCAGCATTTTTCCCTCTCTGACCCTTCCCCTACATGCAGTGCCACAAAACAGCAACATGGGTTGCCCAGCCCTGGTGAATACCTAAGGCTCCGCTCCTTACAACATAACAGGAGTGCCTAGACAAAGAAATATGGCCCGAATGAAAGGACAGATCAAAACTCCAGCAAAAATACACCTAAATGATGATGAGATAGCCAACCTATCAAATGCAGAGATCAAAATACTGGTAATCAGGATTCTCACAGAAATGGTTGAGTATGGTTGCAAAATAGAGGAAGGAGTGAAGGCTGTGCAAAATTAAATAAAAAAAATACACAGGGAACCACCAATTAAGGGAAGGAAACTAGGACTCAAATCAATGATTTGGAGCAGAAAGAAGAAATAAACATTCAACCAGAACAGAATGAAGAAATAAAAATTCAGAAAAATGATGAGAGGCTTAGGAAACTCCTGGACAACTTAAAACATTCCAACATCCAAATCATAGGGGTGCCGAAGGAGAAGAGGAAGAGCAAGAAATTGAAAACTTATTTGAAAAAATAATGAAGAAGAACTTTCTCAATCTGGCCAAGGAAATAGTCTTCCAGGAAGTTCTGGAAGCCCAGAGTCCCAAAAAATTGGACCCAAAGAAGCACACACCAAGGCACATCATAATTCCATTACCTAAGATTAAAGATAAGAAGAGAATCTTAAAAGCAGCAAGAGAAAAGGAGACAGTTACCTACAAAGGAGTGCCCATAAGATTATCTGCTGATTTCTCAAAAGAAACCTTGCAGGCAACAAATATTCAAAGTCATGAAAGACAAGGACCTACATCCAAGATTACTCTATGCAGCAAAGTTATCTTTTAGAATGGAAGGACAGATATAGTGCTTCCTAGATAAGATTAAGTTAAAGGAGTTCATCATCCCCAAGCCCTTATTACATGAAATGTTAAAGGGACTTATCTAAGAAATAGAAGATGATCAAAACTATGAACATAAAATGACAACAAACTCACAACTACCAACAACAACCTAAAATGAAAAGAAAAATGAACTAAGCAAACAACTAGAACAGGAACAAAATCAGAGAAATGGAGATCACATGGAGGGTTATCAGCAGGGAGGCAGAGGGAGGATAATGGGGAAAAGGTACAGGGAATAAGAAGCATAAATGGTAGGTACAAAATAGATAGGGGGAGGTTAAGAATAGTATAGGAGATAGAGAAACCAAAGAACTTGTATGTACAATCCATGGACATGAACTAAGAGGGGGAGGAATGCTGGTAGAAGTGGGGTACAGGGCAGAGGGGAATAAAGGGGAGAAAAAATGGGACAGCTTTAATAGCATAATCAATAAAAGATACTATTTTTAGGATTTTATTTTTAAATTATTATTTTATTTTTTTATTGTTCAAATACATTTGTCTCCATTTTACCGCCACTACTTTCCCATGCCCCACCCACCCCCACCTCCCAACCTCAATCCTTCCCCACTTTGGCTTTGTCCATGGGTCCTTTATACATGTTCCTTGATTCAACCCTTCCCCTTCTTTTCCCTGTTATCCCTCCCTCCCCCATCTCGTTACTGTCAGTCTGTTTTTTTCTTTCAATGTTGCTGGTTATATTTTTCTTGTTTGTTTTGTTGATTAGGTTCCACTTATAGGTGAGATCATCAATAAAATATACTTCAAAAAATAAATGAACAGTTTTTAAAATGAAATTTCTGGTTTTGAGTTTATGCACACTATATTTGTTGACCATGTGTCTACTGTTGTTAATTTTGGAAGAGAGATAAAGGAGAAAGAGTAACAACCAGAACTGGGGTATAGCTTCCACTAACAGCTGTGTAGTAGAAGATTGAAGGGGATTTTGTTGCCCATTGGTGCTATAACTGCTCTGATCAGCATTTGCATTAAGAGGAACAGTATGGGCATTTTTAAGTTAGTATTTAATTGACTTGTAATAGATAAGATACAGTATTTGATACTCTAACTTTCATCTTGATCTTGAATAGTTTACCTGTAGTCATATGACAATCAAATAACATATCAGTATTTGGCTCTCTCCTATCTCTGAAATTTAGTCCTTTTTCATTTCTCTAATGTCAACTCCTTACTCCCCTATGATTCTAAAAACCTCAAAAATTTGGAGAACACAGTACTTTTTAGGACTTGTGACCATTTTACCTTTTTAATCAAAGTGACTATTCAACTTTCTGTCATTTTGACATTTACTTAAAAAGCTAGTGGATTCCCATCCTACTTGCTGTAAGTGTAGATGTTTATGCCTAAATTTTTTGCTTCATAGGTTGCAAAGTTGTTCAAAAAGTTCTTACCATTGACATGCTGCTTCTTGCCTTTTCTTTCAGGTTGACAATAAATGCCCTTGCCCAGAAGCTCAATGCTTATTGGAAAGAAAAGACTTCCCAAGAAAATTTTGAGACCCCAGCCATAGCCAGGACAATACCGTGAGTAGGAATTATAGAATATTAGAGGTAATGTCTATAGAGCACATGTAAGGAACGATAATAAGATGGGGCTTTTCACATAAAGAAATTTAACTAAAACTGGGAAATCACAGGTACTAATTTTATCATTCTCTAGAACTCTTCATTCTGGTTTAACACTTGTGTGGTTTAGATTATAAATATGAAGAAGTTAGTATGTTCAGTTTATTCTGTAGGAAGTATGATATAGAAGATGATGGGCATTTAAATCAGGTAGTTCTGGGTTGAAAATCTGGTTCTGCTTCTTAATAGTTGGGTGAATTTGCATAGGTCACTTCACCTCTTTGACTATAACAAATTAGATGTTATAACATTTTTAGCACAGTGCCTGGCATATAATAGGTATTCAGAAATGTTAGCAAACTTTCCTTCTCTTTATTCCTAGAGAACATTGTTGGAACTGTACCATGGAATATGACAGCAGAAGTAGAAAACCCGGCATATCAGAAAAAAGGTAGACTATTAAATCTGAAACCAAGAAGTACACACAGAACTCTGCATCAAGATGAACTGCCTCAGTAGGCCAGGAAAAGAACATAATGTAGATGATTAATATAGTATGTGTAATACACATATACAGTCAGTTATACCACCATCAAGACAAAGACAGTGTATTTAAAGTTCATTTTGAACTAGGCACCCACCTGTGTTTTGTTTCATAGAAATTATCAGGAAAAGGGCTCAGGCTGGTGTGGCTCAGTGGATTGAGCAATAGCCTGTGAACCAAAGGGTCACCAGTTTGATTTACAGTTAGGGCAAATGCCTGGGTTGCAGGCCAGGTCCCTAGTGGGGTGCATGCAAGAGGCAACCACATGTTGATGTTTCTCTCCCTCTCTCCGAACCTTCCCCTCTGTCAAAAATAAATAAATAAAATCTTTAAAAAATGTAAAAATCTATCAGGAAATGATATGATATAAAATGGAAATGATATAAAATTTTGTTTCAAATGTAACCTAAGTACTCTATAAGTATTATCATCTTATTCTAAATATCTTACTCATGTCTGACTTCCATAGTTTTCAAAGACATGAAAATTAAGATGAGATGCTATTTTTTGCCCTTTTAAATAATCAATGATTAGTGCAATAAAGCAGATGTTCAGATATTCCTGGAATGTGTATATGTATGTTATGTAATCTTTCTGGAAACAGGATTGTAATAATGATTATTCTTTATTGACTACTTACCAATGTACCAGGCACTGGTATAAATTTTTTACTTGTATTTTACATGTATTGACTCATAAAACAACCATATGAGATAGACAGATATTATTACTTCTTTACAAATGTAGACAGTGATACACTGAGAGCTTAAGTAACTTGCTCAGGATTAGACAGGTATAAAGGGGTATAGCTAAGGTTCATATATAGGCAGTCAGGCTCCAAGACCCAAGTTGCTAACCATGACACTCTTCTGGAACAATCCAATGAGAATAATATGGTATAACTCCTTCAACTACCTATTTATTGCAAACAGAAGATAAAAGACTTTCCTGTCTGTCTGGATAGAAGTATCGACTATGGTCTGCATGTAACCTGAGATAGGTAGTTTCTGTTTTCAATGTTTGTCCCCAAGAGAGTAATATTGATATACTTCTGCCAGAGACTTCTCTGTGCATGTGCATATAAAACCAAAGCTAATATGACCTTTCCGCTCCCCTCCCACTACTGCTGAAACTGATTCTTGCTGCTCTGGCTCTGAACAAAACAGTGGCTATATAAAAATATATAGACACCAGAGGTCAGGCCTGAGATACAGCTTACAGGTTACAAGGCTGGAGAAGCCTGGAGCTAGGAGGTGAGAAGCTATATATCAAAAAATCTGTATGAATTATCTTCTTTAAAACATACTGTATTTGGGAGAACCAAAATGGCGGAGGAGTGAGTGGAAGTCACACTGACCTCCTTCCAGGACCAACCTGGAATTACAACCAAATTGTGGAGAAATCACTGGGAACAAATAATTGAACAGTAGTGAAAGAGGAGACTAATAACCTCAGACAGACAGAAGAATCAGCTCTAGCACAAACTAACTGGTAAGGAGTGCGGTAGAGACTCGAGAAGTGGGGCGGGGTGCCCACGGGTGGCAGCACCAGAAGGACATTGAAATGGCCAGTTGGATCCCCCTGAGAACAGCGTGGTCTAAATCATAGGTGGGGATCTCCAGCCTACTTCACCAAAGCCCAAAAAGTACACAGATAACAGCCAGCTGCGAAAAGCAGCAGGGTTGCTCTCTGCCAGAGACAGGCGTCTAGAGACACAAAGAACTGTTTAAAAGGCAAACACATAAATTTTTATTTGCAGTCATTTACCCTGGGCTTTGGCAAAGGTGGGGACAGAGTAGACTGGAGACACCTGAGGAGATACTGGGGAAGGAGGCTTTGGGGAGAGAACTGACAGAGTAGCTGTTGGGTTCTGGTGCTGACTCATCCCTCATATGACAGCAGCCATCTTGCTCAGGCAGAGACCACTCCCCTGAGCAGTGACAGCATGAGAGGACCTAATAGCTCCACTTCCAGGAGGGCCTTGGCTCTGCCCTGTGGTGTCTCTGAGCTGGTCTGCTGAGTGCAGAGTGGCAGCCACAGATAGTAGATCCTTGGCTAAAGGGGGTGCAGATTGGTCTAGAGACACTTGAGGAAAGACTGGAGATTGAGGCTTTGTGGAGATAATGGAGAGAGTAGCTAGCAGGATTCCAGTGCTCACTCCTCTCCCATATGGGAGCAGCCATCTTGCTCAGGGAGACCACTCCCCTGGATAAGGCAGCATGAGAGGACCCAATAACCCTGCCCCAAGGAGGGAGTCTGCCCCACTCTTTGGTGTCTTTAAAGAAGCTTTCTGAGAGCAGACACACTAGATTAATAGCTGAAGGAGAGAGACACAGACGGTAGATTTCTGGAAGTCTTGAACAGACTGCCTAAGGTTAGACAGGGTCTACATCTGATATCATCAGAGGCATATCCATAGAGGAAAAACAAAACAAAACAAAACAAAACAAAAAACAGCAGCCTCCTACCATAGAAGTACACACTACAAAGTCAGAAAATCAAGACAGATCCATTTAAGAAGCAGAAGCAGAAAAGAAGAGCCCCAACAATAATTGGAAGACAAAGAAACAAACCCCAGTCTAAGGGGAAGGAGGAATCCTCACAAAGAGAACTAAATGAAATAGAGGCAAGTAAACTATCAGATATTGAGTTCAAAACAACAGTTCTAGGGAAGCTCAATGAGCTCAGTGAGCTCAGAGAGAACTACAAAAAACTACAGGGAAACTATGAGGATCTTACTGCAAACTATATCAGCATGAAAAAGGACATAGAAACTATCAATAAGAGACAAGAAGAAATGAAGAATACAATTTCTGAATTGAAGAACACAGTAGAAGGATTCAAAGGAGGCTAGAGAAGCAGAAGGTCAAATCAGTGAGCTGGAGGACTAGGTAGAAACAAAGCTCCCAGAAAGAGCGAGAAAATGAAAAAAGACTCAAAAAGAATTAGGAGGCATTTAGGCAAATGCAGGACAACCTGAACCATAATAATACCCTATAATAGGGACACCAGAAGGAGAAGAAGAAGATCAAGAGATAGAAAACCTG
The DNA here is from genome assembly GCF_021234165.1 of Pteronotus mesoamericanus. Lineage (NCBI taxonomy): Eukaryota > Metazoa > Chordata > Mammalia > Chiroptera > Mormoopidae > Pteronotus > Pteronotus mesoamericanus. The sequence continues at coordinate 2,927,576 of NW_026555144.1, read as the reverse complement.
TTTGAAAAGGTAATGATGGAATAATTGCCTAACTGGAGGAGAGAAAAAGTCACCCAAGTCCAGGAATCACAGAGGGTCCCATTCAATAGGAACCCAATGAGGCCCACTGCAAGACACATCATCATTAAAATGGCAAATATCAAAGACAAAGAGAGAATCCTCAAGGCAGCAAGGGAGAAACAGGGAGTAACATACAAGGGGGCCTTGGTATGGCTAGCAGCTGACTTCTCAACAGAAACACTACAAGCCAGAAGGGAGTAGCAAGAAATATTCCAAGTAATGAAAAGCAAAGGCCTGTAACCAAGACTGCTCTACCCAGCAAGGCTCTCAATTAAAATGGAAGGTGAAATACGGAGGTGTTCTGACAATAAAAGGCTAAAAGAATACACCTACACCAAACCAGCATTGCAAAAAACACTGAATGGACTGCTCTAAGATGAAGAAAAAGTTTCTATGAATATCCAGTTATTTTCGCAGTAATGAATACTTGATATTATCAATATTTTTAATACTTAGTAATCTGATTGTGACAATGATGTGTTATGTTAATTGTTCCTTTATTGTTTGTTGAAATTAAACCTGTTTTTGTATACTGCTTGCCTATTTCTATTATTTTAAAAAAGCTTTAAATGACTTTTTAGTATTTATCCATTTTTAAATTAAAGGTTTGAAGAATTTTTGCCTTAAAGAAGAAAAAAAACCCTATGAACCCTATTTTTTGATGTGTTGCAGATACTTTCCTATTCTATTACTTGTCCTGTAACTTTTTTATAGGTCTATTACTATATAGTCTTAAATGTTTAATATAGTCATATTGTCAATATTTTACTTTATTGCTTCTGGGGCTTGAATATGTTATTTTGGGGTAGAAAAATATTATTTTGAATTATCTCCAAAAACTCCTTACATTTTACATATTGATTTTTAACTCAACTGAGTATTTCCTGTATACTGTGTGAAACAGAGTTCTGTAGTTGTTTTATTTCTAGTAATAGTGGTCCATGCACCTTATTTGTTGAATAAGCCTTCTTTTCTCCACTGATTTGAAATATCAATTTAATCATACATTACATTGTTAGACAGACATATATACATTTGTTTCAAGAATGCTAATTTTATTTCATTGATCTACTTGATTATTCCTGTGCTGGTGTCATGTTGTTTTAATTGCTGAGACTTATAATGGATTTAAATTTTTTAATACTTTATAATGGATCTTGACATTTAAAAAGTAAAGAGAATCAATCTGGATTTAAGAAAAGAAGGAAGGAAGGAAGGAAGGAAGGAAGGAAGGAAGGAAGGAAGGAAGGAAGGAAGGAAGGAAGGGAGGACAAAAGAAAGGAAGGAAGAAAGAAAAAGGATCTCTTACCTTTTGCAACAACATGGATGAAACTGGAGAATAGATTAGCTAGTCGGTGAAAGACAAATACCATATGACCTCACCTATAAGTGGAATCTATTCGAGAAAATAAAGTAATGAACAAAAAAAAGCACAAACATGGAAACATGGAGCAGACTGAAAGTGACCAGAGGGGATGGGGAAGGAGGACAATGGTGGAAAGAAGGAAAAGGGACTAAATAAACAACATGTATGAATGACACGTGGACATGGACAACAGAGTGGGAATCGACTGTGAATGAGGGGAGCAGGGTGGGATGGCTGAAGGGGGGTAAAAGGGTAAAAATTGAGACAACTGTAATAGAATAAACATGATTTAAAAATTAAAAAATAATTAAAAATGAAAAAATACATTTGTATTTGAGTGGTAAAATTGAGTGCCTTTTTGTTTTATACCTTTCTCTATTTTCTTTTAGAACTTTGAAAATTTTTTAAATTAATTTATTTTTCCAGATACATTTGTATCTGCCTTCCCCCGCCACCACTTCCCCCTGTCCCCTACCCCCACTTCTTCCCTCAATCATTCCCCACTTTGATTTTGTCCATGAGTCCTTGCTATATGTTCCGTGACTCGCCCCCTTCCCTTCCTTTTCCCCTGCCCACTCCTCCTTCCTTTCCTCTGGTCTCTGTTGGTTTCTTTTTCTTTCAGTGTTGCTGGTCTTATTTTCCTTTCATCTTCATTTTGTTGGTTAGGTTTCACTTATAGGTGAGATCATATGGTATTTGTCTTTTGCCCCCTGGCTTATTTTGCTTAGCATAATGCTCTCTAGTTCTATCCATGCTGTCGCGAAGTATAGTAGTTCTTTTTTCTTCCTGCTGCGTAGTATTCCATTGTGTAAATGTACCATAGTTTTTGATCCACTCATCTACCGATGGGCATTTAGGTTGCCTTCCAACACTTGGCTATTATAAATTGTGCTGCTATGAACATTGGAGTGCATAGGTTCTTTTGAATAGGTATTTTGGGGTTCTTAGGGTATAGTCCCACCACCGGAAACAATAGATCAAAAAGCAGTTTCATTTTTAGCTTTTTGAGTAAATTATACACTGCTTTCCACAATGGCTGCACCAGTCTGAATTGCCACCAACAGTGTTGTAGTGTTCTCTTTTCTCCACAACCTCGCCAGCACCTGTTGTTTCTTGATCTGTTTATGATGGCTATTCTAACCGGTGTGAAGTGGTATCTCATTGTGGTTTTGATCTGCATTTCTCTGATGACTAGTGATGCTGAGCATCCTTTCAAAGGTCTCTGGGCCCTCTGTACCTCTTTCTTGGAAAAGTGTCTGCCCAGATCCTATACACATTTTTTAATTGGATCGTTTCTCTTCTTGTAGTGGAGTCATGTGAGTTCGTTATATATTTTGGAGATAAAACCTCTATCTGATGTATCATTGGCAAATAGACTTTCCCACACGGTTGGCTCCCTTTTCATTTTGCTGATGTTTTCTTTCGCCATGCAGAAGCTTCTTATTTTGATGAGGTCCCATTTGTTTATTCTTTCCTTTATGTGCCTTGCTTTAGAGGAAATATCGCTGAAAATATTGCTGCATGAGATATCTGAAAGTTTCCTGCCTATATTCTGCTCTAGGACTTTTATGGTTTTGAGACTTATATTTAAGTCTTTTATCCATCTTGAGTTTATTTTTGTGTATGTTGTCTGCTGATGATCAAATTTCAATTTTTTGCATGCAGCTGTCCAGCTCTCCCAACAGCATTTGTTGAAGAGGCTATTTTTTCTGCACTTTATGCTTCTGCCCTCTTCGTCAAATACTACTTGCCCATATAGACATGGGCTTATTTCTGGGCTTTCTATTCTGTTCCAATGGTCTATGAGTCTGTTCTTGTGCCAGTACCAGGTTGTTTTGAGAATAGTGGCTTTGTAGTATAGTTTGATATCCAGTATTGTGATCCCTCCTACTTTGTTTTTCTTTCTCAAAATTGCTGTGGCTTCTCAGGGTCGTTTATGGTTCCATATAAGTTTTTGAAATATCTGTTCTATGTCTGTCAAATAGGTCATTGGTATCTTAATATGGGTTGCGTTGAATCTATAAATTGCTTTGGGTAGCATGGACATTTTGATGATAATAATTCTTCCAATCCATGAGCAGGGTATATGCTTCCATTTATTTGTGTCTTCCTTAATTTCTTTCTTCAATGTTGTATAGTTTTCTTCATACAAGTCTTTCAACACCTTGGTTAAATTTATTCCTAGATACTTGATTTTTCTTGTTGATATATCAAATGTTATTTTTTTCTGATGTCTTCTTCTTCTATTTCATTGTTGGTGTACAAAATGCCTTTGATTTCTGAACATTGACTTTGTACCCTGCTGTTTTGCCAAATTCACTTATTAGGTTGAGGAGTTTTTTGGTAGAGTCTACAGGGTTTTCTATGTACACTATTATGTCATCTGCAAACAATGATGGTTTTACTTCCTCCATTCCAATTTGGATACCTTTTATTTATTTTTCCTGTCTGACTGCTGTGGCTAGGACTTCCAATACTATATTGAATAGAAGTGGTGAAAGTAGACATCCTTGTCCTGTTCCTGATGTTAGTGGGAAAGCTTTTAGTTTTTGCCCATTGAGTATGATGTTAGCTATAGGTTTTTCATATATGGCCTTTATTACATTGAGGAATGCCCCATTTATTTCCATTTTGCTGAGTGTTTTGATCATAAATGGGTGCTGTACGTTATCGAATGCTTTTTCTGCATTTATCAAGATGATCGTGTGGTTTTTGTCTTTTTTTTTACTTATGTGTTGTATTAAATTTATTGATTTGCTTATATTGAGCCATCCCTGCATCCTTGAGATGAATCCCACTTGATCATGGTGAATAATCTTTTTAATGTATTTCTGGATGTAGTTTGCCAATATTTTGTTGAGGATTTTAGCGTCTATGTTCATCAATGAAATTGGCCTGTAGTTTTCTTTCTTTGTAGGATCTTTATCTGGTTTTGGTATTTGGGTGATGCTAGCCTCATAAAAATAGTCTGGGGTCTTCCCTCCTCTTGGATTTTTTGGAATAGTCTGAGAAGGACAGGGGTTAGCTCTTCCATAAATGTTTTGTAAAATTATCCTGTGAAACAATCAGGCCCAGGTTTTTGTGTGGTGGGAGTTTCTTGATTACTGCTTGAATTTCTCCAGCTGTTATTGATCTGTTCAAACTTTCTGTTTCTTCTTCCTTCAGTGTTGGAACATTATACTTTTCTAAAAATTTGTCCATTTCGTCAAGATTTTCAAATTTTTGGCATATAATTGTTCATAGTAGTTTCTTAGAATGCTTTGCATTTCTGTGGTATCAGTTGTTATTTCTCCTCTTTCATTTCTGATATTATTTATTTGCATCCTCTCTCTTTTTGTCTTGATGCGTCTGCTTAAAGGCTTGTCAATAATATTTATGTTTTCAAAGAACCAGCTCCTCGATTGGTTGATCCTTTGCATTGTTCTTTTCATTTCTATGTTATTCAGTTTGCTCTGATCTTGATTATTTCCTTCCTTCTACTTGCTCTGGGATTTATTTGTTGTTGTTTCTCCAGTTCTTGAAGTTGTAATGTTAGGTCTTTTTCTTGAAATGTTTCTATTTTTTTTTTTTTTTAGGTAAGCCTCTATTGCTATGAACTTCCCTATCAGGACTGCCTTTGCTGTGTCTTTATCTATTTCTAGTTTTTTCCTATAATAAGCTTATACTATTATATTAGAAAAATCACTATTTATAAAGATAATAAACATTGAACTATGACATAAGAAATCACATCACTCTATTGAAATATCTAGTGTAAGATCAATATAAATATAACACACAAAAGCAGCCCTAGGATAAATTATGTTTTTCAAATTGGTCCTAGGTCACCCTCTATCCTCTTTCTGTGTCTTTTCTCCAGCCCTCCCCCTTCCCACTCCTTTCATACCTTAGATGGTGACTATTTCTATTATACACAGAGCACCTTCTTTCACAGAGAAACAAATTTTCTTTAAGGTGAAGGTGACTGGATATGCTTCCTGGGCAGGGGTGGGGAAGGGGAATCGGAGAGAGTATGTGTATTAAAAGTATAATTCTGGAAGATTTTATCTTAATAATTTTACCCAATTTTGGGGCAGCAGCCACCATTTCTAGTTATAAAATTTATTCAAATTTATATTACTTTTTTAAGATTAACTTTGAAAATATCAACCTAATAAAATTTTGATTAAAGTATACACAGAGACTGCTTTTGATAGGAAAAAAGTAGGGACTCTGTAGGGTAATGGAGAGGTAGAAGTTTTGATGATGATTCTTCAATAACTCCCATAAGTGCATTTTAAACTTGTCGCAGGATTGTATAGAATCAACCAAAATGATTCTCTGTGTTTTATTTCTTGGAGAGATACACACACACACACACACACACACACACACACAAATATATATAATTTTTATTAATTAATTTTAGAGTTAACATTATCCTCTTGTTCACTTGCTTAGAACAAGAGATTCCAGGATGAATATTATTGACCTTCATAAGTAATGGTAGCTTACCATATTTATTACTCTTGTTCATATCCATATCTGGCATAATTCCATCATTTTTTTTCTGTGAAGTTCAAGATATATACATTTTTAGACACCTAGACTGTAACAGTTATAATGCATTTCATATATAAAATTGTTATTTCACTTTTATGGTGTGCCTAATTGAAGACGTAGCACAGAGCTAAGATACACACAGTGATACTTCTGTTTTTCTTCATTCAGGAAGATTCCTGACCAGACATGGGTACAGTGTGATGAGTGTCTTAAATGGAGGAAGCTTCCTGGTAAGGTTGATCCATCTACCTTACCTGCAAGATGGTTTTGTTACTATAATTCCCATCCAAAATACAGGTAAGCATAAGATTCAACCTTGTGCCGGAAATAACTCCTGATTTGGCTCTATATTCTAATACATTTTTCATCCCAAGTCCACACTCTTCATCCCGGCATTCCAGCCTCCATGCCAGCTGGTCCCCCCCTGCCTATCCAGCCTTATTTTTCTTTTATCTTAACACAAACCCTATGCTTTAGCCAAGCCTATTGCTTCTCTATTCCCCACTCATGCCACACTTATTTCCTCCTCCATGACTTGATAATGTCATTCCACTTGCTTATAATGATTTTATGCATTCATGTGCCTATCTAAATCATATCCATATCTAATACTTAAGTATTTTGTGTGATAACTTCTGTTGACAGTAGTTTAGAGTATTATACTCTGGGTTCCTGTGGTACTTAATTCTTGTCATTTGTTCACATAATGTTTTGTAATTTTTGGGTGTTTTTCATATGTATGTACTTTGGCTCTTCAAGAGATTGTAAGCTGTTTGAGAACAAAGGCTTTACATTTCAGGTTGAGTTGATAGTTTTCTTCATATGCTTCCTATACCTGCATCTGTTGTAATACCTATTGTACATTCAATGTTGTTTGTTTACATGTTTGTCTTCTTAGTGTACTATATGTTCCTTGTAGCATCAAATGTCTAGATAGTGCCTGGCATATCCATGAACATTCTTTTCAATTTAACAAATTTTTTTATTTGTTTCAGTAGTCACATAGGTTTAAAATAATGACTCAGTTTGCTTCATTTCAGCTGTGATGCAATTTTTTTTCTCCTCAGGATAAATGCTTATAGAATAAAGGTACTAGGCACTCTCCCTCCCAGCAATATAGCCAAGGCCATTTTTCCCTCTCAGTTGTGCATCTCCTAAACTTTAAGGGTTCCCATGAGACTTGCGACCAGAGAAGCAATGGTCAGGGACAGCTCATCCTCGGCTAACCCCCTGAACCTGTCTCCAGGGCTCCCTTTTTCTATGACTTTCCACTGAGCCAAAGCAGCCCTGCTTAAGCTCTCTCTTGTTACTTTTTCTATCCCAAGCCTTTCCTTTGTTTCACTGTGCCCAGCTTTAATAAGAGTACTCTCAAAATAAAAAAAAAAGAAAGAAAAAGAAAAAAGGTACTAAAACAGAGTATGCTTTCTAGAAAAAGTGTTTAAAATGGAGGGAATTAAATAAAATCTGGGGCTGTGATGAGTAAGCATTCCTTTATATTCTCCAGCTGTGCCTAAGCATCACTCCATGGAGAGTAATTGGGATTGTGATTAGAATATGGGACTGAGTGCTTAGAAGTCTCATTTTTTTTTTATCCTGTATCTCCTATGGGTTTACACTTAGTCCAGGAGACATAGCCTTCCAGGATACTTTGCCCCCTTATAAAGTGGGTATAGCATAGGGTTTCCAGTTATTAGTAATTTTATTTGTTTCTAGGATTACTTTTGACCATTGACTGCTTTTCCTAGTACTGCTTTCAGTTTTTGCCCCTCTAAAATTCTCTTCTTCATGCTTTACATATAGCAAATATATGTATATCTTTTCACTTATAGAATCCTCTTTTTTCTTCTCTTTTCTAATCTCTGTTCTATTCTTTTTATGATGTAAGCTCCTACTTCCTTATTGCTGTTTTCTACCATAGCCTTTCATTTTCTTCTTCAGGCATCATCACCTGGTTTAGGAATTCTCATGCTTCTAGACTGCATCTTGGGAATTACTTTCTCAGTAAATGAGAGGCAAAACAATGCTCTCTTTGTATGGAACCTCAAGCAAGTCTCTTATGTGCTTGAACTTCACTGGGTAGGAATAGAAATTATGCTTTGTGCTGTCCACCATAATATGAATATTATAGCTGTCAAGTACTTTGAATGTCTTGGGAGACAAGTGATATATGCTCCCCAAATAATTAGATGATAGTATGCCTTGAAATAAGAATTGCTACACATTAACCTACACAGAGGTTTTATAATGTGGTTGGATCTGACCTTTATAAGGTTAGAGGGTTATTAAGCTGCCTTGTCACAATTGTGAGGAAAGGAAAGGGTAAAAGTGAAGGACACATTTTGTTTCCAAAAGATGATTTCTTCTCTGCACTGCAGGAGATGCTCTGTTCCAGAAGAACAAGAACTCATTGATGAAGACCTGTACTTGAACAAAGCTAAGAAACAGTTGAGTATACCTAATGTGGTATTCTATGTCACACAGTAGAGGAGGCTTTCCCTTTCTAATAGAACAGGGGAGGTTTGAAAAGAGAGATAACCTTTTCCTTTTTTGGTTTTTAATGATTTACCTCCTCACCCCTCTGTTCTCCCAGTTCTTTATTACTTTTAATCATGTCCTGAGTTTCTCAACTAGGGATTGTCTTTAGTCTCTCTTCCTCCCCTCCCTCTCTCTCTTTCTATGGGGCATCTGAAATTTCTCTTTAGTAGCAGAGTTTAGGAAGTCACCTAAACTTAGCTTGAACTGAATGAGGCCCACACTATTTCTAATTTGGCAAGAACATTAAAACCTAACTCTGCAATTGGTAATCTATTTTAGACTGAGAAATTTCATGAGTGAACTAAATAGCACTTTTATCTTCTAGAGATCAAACTATTGAGAAGAGGAAGGTGCCAATGGAAAATGAGAACCACCAGGTGAGATACAGTCCTCCCCCTTCCTTTTCTCATGCAAAATTTTCCCCTACAGAGGATATAGGTTGAAGGAAGCAGCAGTCTTGAAAGCTGCATAGAAATAATGAACCATTTCTTCTGGTGGTCCTATTTTTTCATTTGATCTTTTGATTTTGCTGTGATCTGGTGTTGCTGATGTTCAGATCACCAAAAATAGAAGAGCCAAATCATTTATTTCCCAGATTTGGATTCAGTACAGATTCGGGACAGTGTTAATGTCACCTTCAGTGTAACAGAATTTTCAGGGTTCTGTTCCATCCTTATACAGGTTGCTCCTGTCGAGTGTCTGGTTTTTCTCAGTTTTCTTTCTGCCAGGATTCAGGGGTATTCCTCCTTCCTTTTGGGACGAAAGGGTGGTTCTTTGTACCCTTCCCCCATCCCTGCTTTCAGGCTGGCTGGCTTTATAAAGACTCTGCTGTTTTGAATTTTCAGGAGCACTGTCTCTCGGACATGGTTGCCCAGTTCCGGACGCTGAAGGGTGCAATAAGGTTGGCCGTCCTTTCAGGGACACTTCTTTCCTGACAGCCACCATAGCACCCATATCTCTCTCCCCACCCCAACCTTGCTTTTCTGCATGATTTTCCTGTTGACCCTCTTTCTCTGAGATATCTACTAGTCGCATGTCAGATTCACCTTCAACCCACTCAATCAGAGTAGGTCAGACTGGTGAGGATAGAGGCAATTCAATACTAATTCTTCTGACAGTTTACTGAGACCCAGGTATATGAATATTCAGGTTTTATGCCCTACTGTCTTGGCTTAATAATCTGATCTAAAGATTGGGAGATTTCCTGGGACAGCCCTGTCCTCATTCAGTTTACCTCTCCATTATATTCCTTCACCTTCATCATTCATACTATTTTCATAAGCTGGCTCTCCCACAAGATCCCAGATGCATGACTCTGTGTGTGTGCACTATGAATAAGTGTTAATGTGTTGCATGCATTTTTCCAAAACCAGCACCAACACATGCGGCAATGCTTCTTCCTTCCATCCATACCCTCATCACAGATCTCAGAGGAGTGGAAATCCAGCCTTAAATTTGGTTACAAGAGAGAATTAGACACTGACTAGGGAGTCTGGGTTTATGCTCTGGGTGGGATGACTGTAGGAGCCAATAAGTGAGTTGGGAAGGTCTGTTGGCCTCCAGCTGATAAGGTTATAATTGAATGTGCCTGGGTTCAGTTTTCTAGTGTACATTACTGTGTGCTGTTGTTCTGTATAGGAAACAGTTTCTTTTCATTTGGCCAAGTGTTCTTTCCTAGCATCAGAAGGATAACTCATCCTTGGTATTTAGTTTGAAGTTGGGGTTTTTATACAACATATTTTTCTTTGCTAGGTATTCACTAACCCACTCAAGAACCCTACTATTCAAGATATGGATGAATTAAATAATAAAACAATTGGATATGAGGAAATCGATAGACCTAGCCAGCTTCCATCTGTTGGAGAAGAAAGCAGAACACCTGTTTTTCAACTTAAGCCTCTGGATTCCAGTGTTTTTCAGTTTTCCAGGTGGGTAAGAAACATAGTGTCTCTTCAATAATAAGCCTCAGGGCTCATTTTCCTGTAAAATAAGTTAGTATGGTTATCATGTTTATGTTTCTACTAAGGCATAGCATGGAATTCAGAAGGACAAATACCATTTTGGGTTGATAGAATTGTGTGTTGTATGTGCCTCCAGTTATTCAACATTACAACTGCTATGTCAAATCTGTCTATCTGTCCTTTTCACTTACTTTTTTTTGTACTTTTTTATGTTCAAATACATTTGTCTCCACTTCCTGACATCACTTACCTCTGCCCCCCAACCCACACCTCCCACCCTCAATCCTTCCCCACTTTGGCTTTGTCCATGGGTCCTTTATACATGTTTCTTGACTTGATCCTTCTCCTTCTTTTCCCCGTTACCCCCCTCCCCTCTCATTACTGTCAGTTTGTTATTTCTTTCAATGTTGTTGGTTATATTTTTCTTGCTCATTTTGTTGATTAGGTTCCATTTATAGGTGACATCATATGGTATTTGTCTTTTACTGCCTGGCTTATTTCGCTTAGCATAAGGCTCTCCAGTTCCATCCACGTTGTTGCGAAGAGTAGGAGTTCTTCCTTTCTTTCTGCTGTGCAGTATTCCATTGTGTAAATGAACCATAACTTTTTGATCTGCTCATTTATTCACGGACACTTAGGTTACTTTCAGCACTTGGCTATTGTAAATTATGCTACTATGAACGTTGGGGTGCATAGGTTCTTTTGAACTGGTGTTTCGGGATTCCTTGGGTCTAATACCAGCAGTGGAATTGCTGGATCAAAAGGCAGTTCTATCTTTTTCTTTTTGAGGAAATTCCAAACTTTTCCACAGTGGTTGCACCAATCTTCATTCCCACCAAGAGTGTACTAGGGTTCCTTTTTCTCCACAACCTCCCAGTACCCATTGTTGGTTGATCTGTTTATGATGGTCATTCTGACCGGTGTGAAGTGGTATCTCATTGTGGTTTTAATTTGCAGTTCTCTGATGGTTAGTAATTAAAAACATCCTTTCATATATCTCTGGGCCCTTTGTATGTCCTCCTTGTAGAAGTGTCTGTTCAGGCCCTTTGCCCAATTTTTAATAGGATTGTTTGTCTTCCTGGAGTGGAGTTTTGTGAGTTCTTTACATATTTTGGAGATCAAGCCTTTGTTTGAAGTATCATTGGCAAATATATTTTCCCATACAGTTGGTTCCCTTTTCAGTTGGCTAATGTTTTCTTTAGCCATTCAGAAGCTTATTTTGATGAAGTCCCATTTGTTTATTCTTTCCTTTATGCTATATATTGCTTTGAGTAGTATGGACATTTTGATGATGTTAACTCTTCCAATCTATGAACATGGAATATTCTTCCATTTATTTGTGTATTCCTTAATTTCTTTATTCAGTGTTGTGTAGTTTTCTGCATACAGGTCTTTTACCTCCTTGGTTAAGTTTATTCATAGGTGTGGGAGTCTTTGTCCCACAGAATCCTCCCGGCCTTCATGGATGAGAATAAGTCATTCCAGACACACTGTCTGCCAGGAGAAAGAGGTGGCAATTCCCTCTAGTAGAGAATGCCCCGAACCCTTCCCTGACATGGCTTTTATTGGAATTAGTATGGGCAGGGGTATACAACAAGCATGCAAAGCTTATCAATCAATGTCTAAAGGCTATATTTACAGAAAACAGATAGAGATTGTAGATAACAATTGAAGGAACTCAGAAAGTTGCCTCAGGTCCGGGTCTGTTAGACATGCTGAGATCAGATGGTCATTAAGACCAGGCTCCTGAATTCAGGAATTCACTCCTGTTTGGAGCTTAAATATCTGGTTTATATTAAAAAGGCTGTACAAAGCAAAGCAAGCTTAAAAGTGCACAATGCATTTTTCAGACCTGATTTCCCATGGGAACCCTCAGTGTTAGCATAGGGTCATGTCTACCTCCCAGCATTCCCAGTTTTCTCGTCAAGACTTACAGGTTCCTTTAAGTCCTGGCTCACAGGGGGCTACAATTCCCAATACTACACAAAGTGGTCTCCAACATCTCCCCCCCCCCTTTTTTTTGTTAAGGTAGACATAGCAGTAAGTCCGATGAAGCTTGCTACTTGCTTTTCACGTACACGATCTCTGGAAAACAATTTGCAAATGCATCTCAAGGCACAAAAGGTGACAATGATCAGGAGGCATCCCATAGCCCCCATGACCCAGATACATAAATTCAGTCCCTCAAATCAGGTTTTCAGATTAATCTATTGTAAGATGTCATGAAGGGTCTGAAAAACCTTTTGCTCAGTGAGCCATTTAATGTCCTAGAGCTGTTGGTGCAGTTCAAGTTGGAGTTGATCAACATGTCCTTTAAGGTTAGCAGAAAAGATCCCCCAAAGGCTATGTTGTGTCTCCTCCCAAGAGTGCTGGGAAGAGTTCCATTTTAGGGGGGTAACACATAACTTAGAGAAACCTGGGTCACACATAAGTTGTTGGCAAGTGACAAGAGCAGTCTGCTGTTCTCCCAGCCATATTATGGCTGATATGATCCTGTTGAGAGCCTGGAAAGGATCTCCTGGTCAATATGGGTCTGTTGGATCATCTCCTGAGTGGTTCTGGAAATAAGGACATCAACAATATGAGCAGTTTGGACAGATTCTGCTAAGGCAGTGGCAGCCAGTGCCACGGAGACAGCTATGACAATAGCAGAAAAAATGCAGGTGATAAGAACTCCTAAGAAGCACCATACCCTCACTTGGGAGAGAGCATGGTTGAGAGTGGCCAGGCCTCCTGGATCTTCCCATTCATGGGTAACATTAACTGGTAGCCAGGTTTCTGTTTGTCTGTGAACTACAAAAACCATAGTGAGATTAAGTTGAGTAGCATTAGCGTGGGTAAGACAGCTAGCATAGATAGAGCCAGGAGAAGTATAGAGACTATATATCATAGAATCATCATAGGTTAGATGAGGTGTCCCTGGGACAGCTAGGAAAATATAAGGGTGAGAAATACATACAGTAACCCAGGAATTACTAACATTCTCTAAAATATAATAATCTTTTCTAGACCTTGCCTCTTCTGTATAATGAAGGCATCCTAGGAGGTGTTCTATGGAAGGGAGTCTGATTTTCCAAGTATTAGTATGCCGAGGGCTAGTATGATTTGAAGAGGTGACTTCTATAATAGGGCCTCCAGTTCCCCCCTGTATCACCCTATACTACTGTACATAGTATTAGGTTCAGCAGGGACAATGGCAGAGCCTACACTAGCATGTACTTTCTACTTGACACCCCAGATTTCAGCTGTTAATGGGGTGTTAGAAATATAAATGAGTGGAGCCTGTTGATTTCTACACAATGACCAAGTGACAGGCTCAATAATTTTTGTCTTAATTTTACAAAGGGGTACATCTGAGGGAGTATTATTATCTCTATCTCTTTCTCTTTTAAAGCCTGTGGCTCCTATTAAGGAGACATTAGCTTGAGTCTCCTTACTGTCAGTGGCATGTGCATACTACTTGAAAGTTATAGGTAAACATAGAGTGTGAGGCAAGATGGAAAAACAAGCAGGTAAATGTTCTGACACATAGACAATATTTTCAGGGATGGACAGCCAATGCTATTTTTCTTCTAAAGGCCTGTCCAGAGAAAGCCAGGTACCTCCCGTCCATTTAGTGTCATTGCTAGAAAAAGGAAGCTCTGGATTCCACCAGGTATGGAGTTTAAATATGGGCAGATCAAAGATGTGGCCCCAGTAAACATGCTGAGTATCAGCAGCAAGGCCTAATCTTCCAGAACAAGCTAACAGGACAAGTATCGAAACAGTTCTGATGGAATTAGAGGACATTATTGACAAATAAGCAAGAAATTGATTTTCATGAGTGTCTTGTACTCCTATGTCCTTCATGGCCTCTTCAGCCCTGCTACTAAGGGTTTTTAAGTCTCCCCAAGTTATCCCTTTAGGTTCAGATGGTGGAGTGGTTCCCATGGCCTGCTTCTCCCAGTTCTTGCAATGGGTCCAGATCTGACGTCAGTGCTCGGTCACGGCCATCTGGGACAGCTGTTTGGTCAAGTCCTTAAGATGCTGGATCCTCTATGTCTGAGTTATCCACAAGGGTTGGTGGGTTTGATCTTCCATGATAGGGTTTCACTCTTTCGGTGGGAAGCCACAAAGAACCTGTGGGGAGTGAAACACAAGCATACCCTCTTCCCCACGTTAACAATTCAACTGCCCCCTCCGATTTCCCATCTCCCAAGGCATCTCTGTACAACACTAAGGGATGGGAACCCTTATTATCTACCTTTTGCCAATTGAAGTGTTCCTCAATTGGTGTGTTAAGAGAATTACCACAATTAAGAAAATTGTAAGTATACATGGCCAGCATTATCAGATGTCTGGGAGAGGTTTCCTGTCTCCCCCTTTTTTGTTTATTAAGAAGAGTTTTAAAGGTATGATGAGCACGTTCAACAATTGCTTGACCTGTGGGATTACAAGGGATGCCTGTTTGGTGCAGAATTCCCCATCTTTGTAGGAAACCTTGAGTAGATTGGACTGTATATCCTAGTCTGTTGTTGGTTTTAATTTTCCATGGACAGCCTAAATGGCTAAAAGCCGCAAGCTAATGGGCCTGTATGTTCTTGACTGATTCGCCTGTAATGGCAGAGGTGTGTAATGCCCTAGAGAAGGTATCAATATAGACATGGATAAATTTAAACTTCCCAAAAGGGGGTTAATGGGTGATATCAGTCTGCCAGATTACTTATGGCTCTAAGCCTCGGGGATTTATTCCAATAGATGGCAATGCTTTACCCAATGCCTGGCAATCTGGGCATTCTTTAATAATTTTTTTTAGCTTGAGAAAGAGGGAGTTTAAAACTCCTTGTAAAGTGCATGTCTATTTTGAAAAAAATTGATGAGAGGCAACAGCCTTTTGAAAGGCATTTACTGTGCTCAGTAGAGCATCAGCGTGGGCATTTCCTTCAGACATAGGACCAGGGAGACCTGTATGGGAACACAGATGAGTAACAAACAAAATATGTTCCCTTTTATCTAGTAAAGTTCGTAAGGTTAAAAATAGGCTGAGCAGAGAAAGGTCAATAGATTCCTTAAGGAGAGCTTGATCTATATGAAGGAGAGTACATATAGCATAACCAGAATCACAAACTAAATTCAAGGGCTTGTGAGGCCACTGTTGGAGAGCCATAATGGCTCCTGAGAGCTCAGCTCATTGGGTAGAAGCATGACCATAGGAAACATAATGCTTCCACTCCTCATTTTCTTGCCAGGTAACAGCAGCTTTCCCTGTTTTTCCCAAACCACCAATAAAAACAGTCCTTGCTTTGGGGATAGGGGTTTTACTAATTTTCCCCTTTAAACGAAGGTTAAGGATTGGAATATTCTGTAACAACTTGTCTGAGGGCAAAATAATTTCTATTTTGCCAACAAAATTGGTGATAGCACATTGGAATTCTAGAGGCTGACTGGATAACTGTTGTAAGTAAATTTGAGTGAGCGGGACGTGAATGATAGCCAGATAATAGCCAAAAAGCTGTTCAGTTCTCTCATGTCCTTTAATAATAAGATGGCATAAAGCTGGAATATAAGTGGTAATAGTATGTTGAGGCTGATGGGAGAGAAATAGCCATTCCGTCATGCCTAACTGAGGCAGTAGTTGACCAATTAACCCTGTATGGGTGACTAGAGTTGGAAAACAGAATAGCCTAATTGGGAATTCATGGTCTACTCTTGTGAGCTGCCTTTTACTGATATGTTGATTGACAAGGTCTAACTCTTGGAGAGCCTGGGGGGATAAAATTCTAAGAGAATTTAGATTAGAGTCACCTTTTAAGGTATGGAATAAATGAGTAAGCTGGTGAGTAGTAATTCCTAGGTTAGGTCAAATCCAGTTAATAATGCCTAACAGTTTTTGGAAATTATTAAGAGTTAGGGGGTCAGGTGGACTGATTTGGAGTGTTTTAGGCTGAATTGTCCAATGAAAAAGAATGTGCCCCAGGTATTTCCAAGGCTTAGAGTGTTGGACCTTTTCTGGGGCAATAATTAAGCCTGCATGAAAGATAGCTTCCTTTAAATAAACATAGGTCTTGGCCAGTGCTTCAGAGGATGGAGCAGCAATTAAAATATCGTCCATATAATGATATATTATTGAATTAGAAAACTTTTCTCAGACAGGTTGTAAATTTTGGTGAATGAAATACTGACAGATAGTTGGACTATTTAACATGCTTTGAGGCAGAACTTTTATTGGAATCTCTGCAATGGTTGAGAGTTGTTAAGAACCAGGAAAGAGAAAGCAAATTGTTCCCTGTCCTTTTCAGCTAGAGGAATTGTAAAAAAGCAATCTTTTAAATCAGTGACTAAAAGTGGCCATCTGGGGATGATGGTGGACTCTGTCCCACAGAGTATGCTTCGGGTCGTCAAGGATGGGGAAATAAAATAAGTCATCCCAGACACTTTTCTCAGTCTGCCAGAGAAAGGGGTGGGGATTCCCTCTAGTGGAGAATGCCCCAAGCCCTTCTCTTGAAGTGGTTTTCATTGAGAACCATATGCTCACGGGTATACAGCATGGATGCAAAGCTCATCAATCAATGTCAAAGGCTATGCTTACAGAAAACAAATAGAGATCATAAATAACAATTTAAGGAACACAAGAGATTTGCCTCAGGTCAGGGTCTGGTAGATGGGGTAGCACCCATTTGGCCCTGAAACCTGGGAAACTGATCACATTCTATGCTCAACCCCAAACTTCAGTTCTCCTTTACTCGAGGGCATTCTTAGCAAAGTAAGTTTCATATGATTTAATGCATTCCTTTTCTAGGCCTTATCATCCCCAGGAACCTCCTGATCCCGTTTAGGGCTGTACCTGCCTTTAGTATTGTATCAAGCTTGATCCAGGCAGGAGGGGAAGAGCCTCCAAGAGATAAGGAGACTTCTTTCAGATAGAATGAGGACTCAGGCCATATCAAAGCCAAAGGGTGAGGGTCTTTTGCCCTCCCTCAGTGTCCCCCAAGTCCTTCCCAACATGGCCCCATGTGACTGTGCCTGCCTTAGGTTGCACCTGCCTTTGAGGGTTCTTACCCTTCGTTGACTAACCAGCCATCCTTCGGGGCCAAGCAGGGTTATCTGAGGGAGGCAGGGGCTGCACCCCTGCCAGGGAGACAGGTTTTGTCTCTTCAGTGGCCTATTTTCCCAAAGCCTCCTTTCTTAACTCCAGCCTTGGGGCCCTCTCGCCTGTTGGCGAGGCTGCAGTTCCTGAAACCAGGCAGGACGGTTCATCCTTTAGCCATCCTCATAATCCTCAAGAGCCATCCTTTAGGGAGGCAGGCTGGATTTGGAACTCCAGGTTTGAGAGTGCCCATGGGTTGGAGTACCTCATTAATTTTCCTAAGATCATGTATAAGCCTCCATTTCCGTTATTTCTTAGGAACTATAAAAATCAGAGTATTCCACAGACTGCTAGTGGGCTCAGTATGTCCTGCTTCTAATTGTTGTACTGATATATGGGGTTTTTTCTAACCTCTTCCCTTTTAGTGGCCACTGATTGACCCACACAGGTGTATTTGAAAGACATGTGAGGGGTAGAGGATATATTTGAACAATGGCCACTAGTTAAAAGGCAGGAAGGTAATTTTCATCCCCAACTGAGTAAGAAGGTCTCTTCCCCAAATATGAAGTGGGGCTGGAAGGACATAGGGCTGGGTTTGCCCCACTTGTCTCTCAGGGCCATAGCACCTGAGGGACTAGACACTTCTGCGTGGCTGAGAAACACCTCCTATGCCAGTTATGGATATGTCAGCCTTTGGTAGTGGCCAATTTGGAGGTCAGCATTGACTATAAATTACAGAAACGTCTGCACCCATATCTAGAAGTCCATAGAAGGTTCTGTCCTTAATGGTTACTTCTAAAAGAGGTTTATTTAATTTGATGAAGGCAGTCCAAAAATAGGTTGGTTACTAGTACTACTGAAGCCTCCTTTCCCTCTCTCAATATCTTGGGTATTTGGCGCTATATAGGGAAGAAGTTGGGCTATATGAGTTTGGGCAAGAATGACGTGAAATCCAAAGGCTCTGTTCATAATTTTGATTTCTCTCTCATAATCAGAATCAATTACTCCAGGCTGGACTAAAATCCCCTTAGTGGTGATGCTAGATCTTCCTAAAATTAATCCAATGGTACCCTCAGGCAACAGTCTCCACACCCCTGTAGGAACTATGAGGATTTTATCTTGTTCTTTTAAGATGAGTTCTTGGGTCGTGACCAGATCTAATCCTGCATTCCCCCTTGTGGTGACACAGAGATGAGTGACTCTGCATGTTCTTGAGTCCAAAACAATTGGTTGTGGCTGCCTAGAAAACTCCTGTTGGTGTTCGGGGCACCGTAATTCATGCCCCTCTGCCCATTTCCCTGAGGGGGAAGCGGTGTACCATTCTTATCATTCTTAGATCTACACTGAGAAGCCCAATGTTTGCCCTTGCCACATCATGGGCAATCTGTAGTGGGCCGCTTTTTCAAATTAGTTTGCTGTTTACTTTGGCCCTCCCTATGAGTCTGACCTGGCTTGCCACAAGCAAAGCATTTAATCTCTCCTTTTATAGCAGCCGTTAACAGCGAGGCTCGGTTCTGCTCCATGCCTATATTCTGGCAAGCCTTGATGAATTGACTAATATCAGTGGTGGTTAGTTTAAGTGGTGGTTAAGAGAGTTGAGAATAGCCTTGCAATCGTTACTTGCATTTTCATATGCTAATTGTAGCAACAGAGTTTCAGGCACCCCCTGTCTCTCAACCTGCTTCTGTATTGCCTCCTGCAGTCTGTCAACAAAATCTAAATAAGCCTCTGTGGCTCCTTGTCAATGTTAACAAAGGAGCTGGGCCCCAGGCTTTAGCTTCCGGGACCATTTTTAGAGCATAGAAAGCAGCCTGGGAACACTGGGAAAAAGCCTGAGGGCCCATTTTTGCCTGCTCTTCAGGAGGTTCATATTGGCCAAGTAGCACATTTAGCTGTACTGGGTTACTGCTCCTCTTATATTCTACTGCCTGTTGGCGACACCGATCAGTGTATTCTGAATGCCATACAGTAAATTGTGCAGACGTAAGAAGAATTCTACCCAGGGCAATCCAGTCATAAGGGGCCATTCGATAGCTATCAGTGATGCCAGAAATAAGCCCTAAAATATAAGGTGACAGAAGCCCATTGCATTTAATACTCTTTTTAAAATCTTTATATATTTCAAAAGGCAGTGACTCATGTATTGGCTGCCCATGTTGTTTAGCAACAAATGGGAAGGCCGATAAAACCTTCCAATCTCCAGCTTTTGCAGCCTCTCAGAGGTACTGCTGCATGGCTGTAGTGGTTTGAGTAAACACCAGAGAAGAATCTAATAGAGGAGGATGGGGAGGGAACAGATCCTCCGGTGAGTTGTTCCATGGTGGGGTCAAAAGGACAGCTGGAGGAGAAGCCACCCTTCTCTGTGTGTGGCAGTGGGACTTTGTAATTAAATTCTGTGGCCACTCCCATCACCATCCTATGGGCCCCTTCTTTTGTGTCTAAGCTTTCCTGATCACAAGGATTTTTAGTATGAATAGGAGCAAGAGCTGTTCTAACCAGGCTTTAGATTAATAAATTCTGATGTCCTATAAGGGTCCCATTTTCCTGATGCCATATCAGTTTCTGCCCCATTTTTTCCCATACTTCCACACCTAGAGAGCCTTTATCTGGGAAACACAGACAGTAGCTCTTTACTGTCTGTAATAAGTTGATTAAATTCTGTTCTTTAACCTGACATCCTGCAGCCTTAAGAAGCTGCTGAAGCAGATGGAAATATATCTCCTACTCCTTAGAGAGTCCTGAGCCCATTTTGGTGGCTGGGGTATTTTTACTTTCAGTTTAGTCTCCTCCCACCTCTGCTCTGCCTATCTAGTTCTGTAAGCCCCGTCTGACTAATTGCTAGGGAATGACATAAATGTATTGGGTCGAAGTGTGCTGCTTGTGAGAAGGGTTCCCAAGGGTATCACACCTTGGTCATCCCTAACTCTCTTATGTGTCTCAGTTTCTCCCAACTGTCTAAAACAGCAAGGGGGACTAGGAATGCTGGGTGACCAACCCTTATATTGCACGTCCTCGGATGAGCCAAAAAATATATTTCAGTGATTAGAGTTCCCTATGAGACCCCTGAACATCTTAGGGATTGACCTCCGCAAGGTTTCCACTCATGTAGGGACACTCGCAAACTCAGGTTGGAAGGAGAAAGTGCCTCTTATCTTCAGAGTCCAACCAGGACCGGAGCAATCATTCAAGTACTATGCAACTACTTAGCTACTGGTGACTTCCTAGGACACCTGGAAGTGGAGGGAGGAGAAGGAAGACCAAAATTGAACGGGCACAAGAGGAAGCCCTAAAAGAAACCATCTTTTCCTTTATCTTATGCACACCTATGGTATAACCAGTAAGCGCTGGTGCCACTGTGTACCTTACCTGTGAGATGAAAAGCACTGAATCCCATCTGTAAAGGTGTGTGGTCCACGATGATTAATCGTAGCCCCTGTCCCTGTCCAGGCACAAGATGGGGGGGTCTCCATCCAGCGAAGTCCTCCCGGCTGTAGCAGATGAGAATAAGTTGTTTCAGACACACTTGGTCTGCCAGAAGAAAGGGGTGGCAATTCCCTCTAGTACAGATTGCCCCAAACTCTTCCTTGACATGGCTTTTATTGGAATAAGTATGTGCAGGGGTATACAGAAGGCATGCAAAGCTTATCAATCAATCCAAAAGGCTGTATTTTCAGAGAACAGATAGGGATTGTAGATAACAATTGAAGGAACACAGAGATTTGCCTCAGGTCAGGGTCTATTAGACATGCTGAGGTCAGATGGTCATTAAGACCAGGCTCCTGAATTCAGGAATTCAATCCTTGTTTGGAGCTTAAATATCTGGTTTATATTAACAAGGCTATACAAAGCAAAGCAAACTTCAAAGGGTACAATGCATTTCTTAGACCTGATTTCCCATGGGAACACTCAGTACTAGCATAGGGTCATGTCGACCTCCCAGCATTCCCAGTACTCTAGTCGAGGCCTTTCAAGGCATGGCTAACACAGGGCTACAATTACTGATATCACACACAGTGTTCCCCAACACCTGGGTACTTTATTTTCCTTCTCAATATTGAAAATAAGTTCTTTTTTCTTGATTTCAGATTCTCATATATCAATGTTGGTGTAACAAAATGCCTTCAACTGCTGAATATTGGCTTTGTATCCAACTGTTTTGCCAAATTCACTTATTACATCGAGTAGTGTTTTGGTGGAGTCTGTGGGTTTTCTATGTACACTATCATGTCATCTGCAAATACTGACAGTTTTACTTCCTCCTTTCAAATTTGGATGCCTTTTATTTCTTTCCCTTGTCTGATCGTTGTGGACAAGAGTGATACTGTGTTGAATAGAAGTGGTGAAAGTGGACCTCCTTGTCTTGTTCCATATCTTCGTGGGAAAGCTTCCGTTATTGCCCATTGAGTATGATGTTGGCTGTAGGTTTCTCGTATATGGCCTTTATTATGTTGACGTATGCCCCTTTATTCCCATTTTGCCGAGTGTTTCTATCTTAAATGGATGCTGTACTTTATCAAATGCTTTTTCCACATCTATTGATATGCTCATGTGATTTTACTTTTCCTTTTGTTTATGTGATATATTGCATTTATTAATTTGTGAATATGGAACCATTCTTGCATCCCTGGGATAAATCCCACTTGATCATGGCGGATAATCTTTTTAATGTATTGCTGGACGTGGTTTCCCAATATTTTGTTGAGGATTTTAGCACCTATGTTCATCAGCGATATTGGCCTGCAGTTTTATTTACTGTGACTTTACCCGATTTGGGGATTAGGATGATGCTGACTTCAGAAAAAGAGTTTGGGAGCCTTCCCTCTTTCTGGAGTTTTTGGAGTAATTGCAGAAGGACAGAGGTTAGCTCTTCCTTAAATGTTTTGTAAAATTCTCCCGTGAAACCGTCCGGTCCAGGGCTTTTGTGTGCCGGGAGTTTTTTGATTACTGCTTCAATTTCACCAGCTGTTATCAGTCTGTTCAGGCTTTCTGTTGCTTCTTCATTCAGTGTTGAAGGTTATATTTTTCTAGAAATGTGTCCATTTCTCCCAGGTTTTCAAAATTCTTGGCATATAATTGTTCATAATAATTTCTTACAATCTTTTGTACTCCTGTGGTATCAGTTGTAATTTCTCCTTTTTCATTTCTGATATTATTTATTTGCATCCTCTCCCTTTTTTCTTGATGAGTCTACTTAAAGGCTTGTTGATATTGTTTATCTTTTCAAAGAACCAGCTCCTGGATTTATTGATCCTTTGAATTGTTCTTTTAGCCTCTATGTCTTTCAGTTCTGCTCTGATCTTGATTATTTCCTTCCTTCTACTCACTCTGGGCTCTGTTTGTTGTTGTTTCTCCAATTCTTGAAGATGTAGGGTTAGGCTGTTTATTGGAAATGCTTCTATCTTTTTTAGGCAGGCCTGTATTGCTATGAACTTCCCTCTCAGGACTGCCTTCGCCGTGTCCCATAGATTTTGGACTCCCGTGTGTTCATTTTGATTGGTTTCCGGAAACTTTTTGATTTCTTCTTTGATCTCATTATTGACCCATTCATCTTTTGATAGCGTGCTATTCAGTCTCCAGGAGTTTGAATGTTTTTGTGTTTTTTTTCCTTGAGGTTGGTTTCTAGTTTCCAGCCCTTGTGGTCTGAGAAAATGCTTGTTATGATTTCAATTTTCTTGAATTTGTTGAGGCTGTTTTGTGTCCCATCATGTGGTCTATCTTTGAAAATGCTCCATGTGCCTTTGAAAGGAATGTGTGTTTTGCTTCTTTGGGATGAAAGGTTCTATATATGCCGGTTAAGTCCATTTGATCTTATGTGTTGTTCAGTTCCACAATATCCTTGTTGATATTTTGTTTGGGAGATCTATCCATTGACAGTGGGGGTGCTAAAATCCCCTACTGTCAGTGTGCTCTTGTCTATATCTTTCTCAAAGTCCTCCAAAACTTTCCTTATATATTTGGGTGCTCCTATGTTGGATGCATATAAGTTTACAATGTTCATGTCCTCTTGATGGATTCTTCCTTTGAGTATCATGAAGTGTCCTTCTGTGTCTCTTTTTATGGCCTTTGTTTTGAAGTCTAATTTGTGTGATATAAGTATTGCTACCCTACTTTTTTTCTTCCTGTCCATTTGCTTGGAATGTATTTTCCAATCCCTTTACTTTCAGTCTGTGTAGGTCCTTTGTTCTGAGGTGGGTCTCAGGTAGGCAGCATATGTGTGGGTCATGTTTTCTTTTCCATTCAGCTACCCTATGTTTTTTGATTGGAGCATTTAATCCATTTACATTTAAACTTACTATTGATAGGAACTTACTCATTTTTTTCCTTCGTACCTGTGTTCCTGTCTGTCTCACTCTTTTTCTTCACCGTCTTAAAGCAGTCCCTTCAGCATATCTGGTTTGGTGGAGGTGTGTTCTTTCAGCCTTCTTTTGTCTGGGAAACTCCTTATTTTGCCTTCCATTTTAACTGGGAGGCTCGTTGGGTAGAGCAGTCTTGGATGCAGGCCTTTGCTTTTCATGACTTGGAATATTTCTTGCCATTCCCTTCTGGCTTGTAGTGTTTCTGTTGAAAAGTCAGCTCCTAGCCGTATTGGGGTTCCCTTGCATGTTACTACCTCTTTCTCCCTTCCTGCCTTTAGGATTCTGTCTTTGATATTTGCCATTTTAATGATGATGTGTCTTGGAGCGGGCCTCATTGGGTTCCTCTTGAATGGGACCCTCTGTGCTTCTTGGGATTGTGTGACTTTTTCTGTCCTCAACTTAGGGAAGCTTTCCATCACTACTTTTTCAAACAGGTTCCCTATCCCTTTTTCTTCTTCTCCTGGTATCCCTATTATATGAGTATTATTACGTTTCAGGTTGTCCTGCATTTCCCTCAATGCCTCCTCATTCTTTTTGAGTCTTTTTCATT
The DNA here is from genome assembly GCF_021234165.1 of Pteronotus mesoamericanus. Classification (NCBI taxonomy): domain Eukaryota; kingdom Metazoa; phylum Chordata; class Mammalia; order Chiroptera; family Mormoopidae; genus Pteronotus; species Pteronotus mesoamericanus. Next base: position 2,903,140 of record NW_026555144.1, on the reverse strand, counting down.
TTCTTGCTCTTTCTATAAGCTTTTTTCTACCTTATTCTCCAGCTCACTAATTCGATCCTCTGCTTCGTCGAGCCTGCTTTTGATTCCTTCTACTGTGTTCTTCAATTCAGAAATTGTATTCTTCATTTCCTCTTGCCTCTGGTTGATAGTCTGTGTCCTTTTTCATGCTGATATCGTTTGCAGGAGGTTCCTCGTAGTTTCCCTGTAGTTTTTGGTAATTCTCTCTGCGCTCACTGAGCTCGCTAAGCTTCCTTAGAACCATTGTTTTGAACTCAATATCTGATGGCTTACTTGCTTCTATTTCATTTAGTTGTCTTTCTCAGGATTCCTCCTTTCTCTTCAATTGGGGGTGTTTCTTTGTCTTCCCATTATTTGTGAGACTCTTCTTTTTTGCTTCTGCCTCTTAAATTGATCTGTCTTGACTTCCTGACTTTGTGGTGTGAGCTTCTATGGTGGGAAACCTGTGAGGTTCAGTGGTGCAGTCTCCTTGATCTCCAGAACTTGCTGCTCTTTGGATGCCTTTTATGCCATTTATGCTGGCTCTCTGGAAGTAACTGGGTTTTGATTGTTGTTTGGTTGTTCTTCGGTGGGTCCTACCCTCCAGCTGGTTGACTGAGGGTCACTCAGCCCACCACGTCTTGTGTGTTTTTGTGCAGGTGTTGCCAGAACAAAACCACAAAGCCCAGGAAACAAACCCACATCTGCAAAAATACCTCCCCCATCCAAGCCCACTATCAACAACAAATGAACCAGTATTAATAAGGCTGTAAAGAGATTAAGACTATTATAAGAAAGGAGAGAAATAAACCATTAGTATAAAATCTAGTGACTTAATATGCACAAACTTGGTGGACCTGAAATGGACGTTAAAAAGCTGTGTAGTAAAGAAAATACTGCACGTCATGGAGAAGACCACAGTGGATTTCGTCTCGGTAGCCCCTAGTATTTACCGCTGATTTTTCCTTATGGATCTGCCTCCGATGATGGCAGATGTTGATCCCGTGCGACCTTTTGCAGTCTGTTCGAGAGTTCCAGGAATCTACAGTCTGTGGCTGTCTCCTTCCGTTGTTAATCTAGTCACTCTGCATTCAACAGTCAGGCTTAGGCACCACAGGGTGAGGGCAGAGTCCCTCCTGGGAGCAGGGTACTACTGCGTGCTCTCAGGGTACTGCCACTCAGGGGAGTGGTCTTCCTGAGCAAGATGGGTGCTGCCATATAGGAAATGAAATCCTGGTGCAGCACCAGGATTTCACCTGCTAATTCCTCAGTTCTCGCCCCAAAGCCTCTTTCCCCAGTCTTTCCTCAGGCATCTCTGCCCCAGCCTTTGCTGGAGCCCAGGGTTCGTGGCTGCAAATAAAAATTTATGCGTTGGTTCTCTAAAAGGTTCTTTGTGTCTCCAGCTGCCCGCCCCTGGCAGAGAACAACCTTGCTGCTTTTTGCAGCTCGCTGTTATCTGTGTACTTTTTGGGCTCCGGTGCTATAGACTGGGGATCCCCTCTTATTGTTTAGGCCCCACTCTTCTCAGGGGGATCAAACTGGCTGTTTAAATATCCCTCTGGCACTGCTGCATGTGGGCGCCCAGCCTGCCTTCTCGAGTCTCCACCGCAGTCCTTATGGGTCAGGTTGTGCTAAAGCTGATTTTTCTGTCTGTCCAAGGTTATAAGGCTCCTCTTTCACTACTACCCAGTTGTTTGTTCTGGGTGATTTCTCCACAATTTAGTTGTAATTCCACATTGATCTTGGGCGGAGGTGTTGTGACTTCCATTCACTTCTCTTACATTTTTATAACCTTTCTTTTTACTTAATTTTTTGAGGTGATCTTCTGAAAAATGCTCTTTTATGTATTATACATTCACATCATGCAGCTTATTGTGTAAGTTAAGTAATAGACATGAAAACTTTTTGAGAAGCATAATGTGCTATACATATATATGTTAAAGTTATGCAGATAAGCTTAGTTTTTTTCCTTTAGTTTAGAAATATTGAAGTCCTGTTCATCTCTGTAGCCTAGCACAGGTGGGCCACATATAAAAATAACCATTAGAAGTTAATGACTTCAGGAAAGTCTTGTAATTCATTGTTTCCTAGAGTAAATTATTAATATAAGTTTAGTTTTTGGCTTTACTTCTTCCTCTTCTAGCTCCATCTCAATATTATTTTGTTAGTCTTTGTAACAGGAACGAGCATACCTTTTCTTTTTTTGAGATTTTATTTATTTATTTTTAGAGAGAGGGGAAGTGAGGGTAATAGATAGGGAAAGAAACATCGATTGGTTGCCTTCTGCATGCCCCCAACCATGGACCCAAACCACAACCCAGGCACATGCCCTGACTGGGAATCGAACCAGCAACCTTTCCATGCACAGGCCACACTAAATAAATTGAGCCACACCAGTCAACGTGGTCTTTTTTTTCTTTAATATCAGGAGTATTTGAAGCATTGAAAGATATGACTGCTGTTATAATGCCATGAGACTGGATGGAACTCAGGACTCTTGAATAAGACATGGTTTCTCCTTCCTGTTATGCTTCTCACTTCTGGTAGAGCCAATCCATAGGGCAGGTAGAGATGTTTTCTAATAATAGAAACTTCTACAATCATCAATAATGTGACTATTACAAGGTGTGTTGTGAAATTTCAATTGATCCTCTTCACTTTAGATATTTTTTTTTACAATAATGTTTCTTTATTCTGTAATTATTCTGTTATATGTGCCTCGATAAAACACCATAATCCTTACTTTTCCAAGAAATTGTTGCAGAAAGGAGAGTTACTACATGCACATGTTATGTACTTTAACTTGAAATTGGAATAATTCCAATATTAAATTATAAATTTAATAATGTAAATTACTTGACAAAACCATTTCAATAGCTCTCTATTGTCTTCAACATAAAAAAACCTTGGTAAACATTCATGATTTCGCCCCTTCCTAACATATCAGTCTGGTTTTGTGCAATTATCCTTTCACAACCTGCAGTATTGCAATAATAAAATGATTTCAGTTATTATAAATCCCACAGAAATTATATTGCCTCAGGAAATTTATATTGCATGGAATTCATTTTCCCTCCATCTCTGGCGGGACATTAATTATTCATCTTTAACGTATTAGCTGAAACACTTGCCACAAGAATGCTTCCTAGATTACTCAATTCAGGTCACTTACCCTTGCAATATGCTTTTATAGTATATGACATAAATATATTATACTATAGTGTATTAAAGAAATATGCTTGCTCTATTGTAGTAAAAACTACTTTATTTTTTTGTTTTCTTTTTTTACTATTTTTTATTTTTATTTTTTAAAATTTATAAATCATGTTTATTCTATTACAGTTGTCTCAATTTTTACCTCTTTACTCCCCTCCACCCATCCCAACCCCACTCCCTGCTCCCACAGTCAATTCATATTCTGTTGTCCATTTCCATGGGTCATTCATACATGTTCTTTGTCTAGTCACTTTCTCTTCTTTCCACCATTGTCCACTTTCCACATCCCCTCTGGTCACTTTCAGTCTGCTCCATGTTTCCATGCCTGTGGTTTATTTTGTTCGTTAGTTTGTTTTCTTGAATAGATTCCACTTATAGGTGAGATCATATGGTATTTGTCTTTCACTGACTGGCTTATTACACTTAAGTTAATATTCTCCAGTTCCATCCATGTTGTCGCAAAAGGTAGGAGTTCCATCTCTCTCATTCTTTCTTAAATTAGGATTGATTTTATTTATTTTTTTTGAGATGTCAAAGTTAATTTTAAAATTAAAAAAAATTAAACCATTATAAAGTCTCAACAATTAAACCAACATGACATCAGCACAGAAATAATCAAGTAGATCAGTGAAATATAATGAGCATTATAGAGACAAATGTATATATCTGTCTAACAATATAATATATGATTGTTGATATTTGAAATTGGTAGGTAAAATAAGGCTTATTCAATAAATAAGGTGCATGGACCACTATTACTTGAAATAAAACAACTCTAGAGCCCTATTTCACACATTATACAAGAAATATTCAGGTGAGTTAAAAATCAATATGTAGAATCTAAAGAGTTTTAGAGGAAAATAGAACTAATATTTTTCATGACCTAAATTAAAATATTCAAACACAGAAGTTATAAATATTGACAGGAATAGAATAGAAAAGTATTTGCGACACATCTAAGACATGGTTAATAGTTTTTTGTTTTTAGGGGAAAAAGTTCTACAAACCTTTAATCAATAAATGTATAAAGAAAACCAAAGAGTCATTTAAAGTTTTTTTTTAATAATAGAAATAGGAAAGAAATATACTAAAACAGGTTTAGTTTCACCAAATAGGAAAGGAACAAAATTAAAATAACATCATTGTCACAATCAGATTAATGAGTACTAAAAATATTGGTAATATCAAGTATTGGCAACTCTGAAAGGAATTGAGTATTCATAGAAACATTTTCTTCATCTTAAAGCAGTCCCTTTAGCATATTTTGCAGGGCTGGTTTGGTGGAGGTGTAGTCTTTTAGCCTTCTCTTGTTTGGGAAACTCCTTATTTCACCTTCCATTTTAATTGAGAGCCTTGCTGGGTAGAGCAGTCTTGGTTGCAGACCTTTGCTTTTCAGTACTTGGAATATTTCTTGCCACTCCCTTCTGACTTGCAGGGTTCCTGTTGAGAAGTCAGATGCTAGCCATATTGGGGCTCCCTTATGTGTTACTACCTCTTTCTCCATTGCTTGCTTTAGGATTCTGTGTTTCTCTTTGATATTTTCCATTTTAATGATGATATGTCTTGGAGTGGGCCTCATTGGGTTCTCCTTGAATGGGACCCTCTGTGCTTCCTGGACTTGTGTGACTTTTTCTCTCCTCCAATTAGTGAAGTTTTCCATCATTACTTTTTCAAACAGGTTCTCTATCCCTTTCTCATTCTCTTCTCCTTCTGGTATCCCTACTATATGAATAGTATTTCATTTCAGGTTGTCCTGCATTTCCCTCAATGCCTCTTCATTCTTTTTGAGTCTTTTTCATTTACTTGCTCTTTCTGGGAGCTACTTTCTACCTTATCCTCTAGCTCACTGATACAGTCCTCAGCTTCATCTAGCCTGCTTTTGATTCCTACTGTGTTCTTCACTTCAGAAATTGTATTCTTCATTTCTTCTTTTCTCTTATTGATAGTTTCTCTGTCCTTTTTCATGTTGATATAGTTTGCAGTAAGTTTCTCGTAGTTTCCCTGTAGTTTTTGGTAATTCTGAGCTCACTGAGCTCATTGAGCTTCCTTAGAACCATTGTTTGGAACTCAGTATCTGATAGTTTACTTGTATCTATTTCATTTAGTTCTCTTTCTGGGGATTGCTCCTTTCCCTTCTAGTGGGGCATATTTCTTTGCCTTCCCATTATTCGTGAGACTCTTCTCTTTTCCTTCTGATTCTTAAGTTGATCTGTCTTGATCTCCTGACTTTGTGTTGTGAACTTCTATGGTTGGAGACTACTGTCTTTACTTTCTGGATCTGCCTCTGATGATGTCAGATGTTGACCCTCTCTGACCTTAGACAGTCTGTTCGAGACTTCCAGTAATCTACTGTGTGTGGCTCTCTCCTTCAGCTCTTAATCTATTCACTCTGCACTCAGCAGGCCACCTTAGACTGCTCAGGGTGGGGCAGAGTCTCTCCTGGGGGCGGGGCTATTGGATCCACTCTCCCTGCTGCCCTATGGGGGAGGAGTTCGTACTGGGACCCCACTGGCTACTCTCTCCATTCTCTCCCTTAAGCTTCCATCCCCAGTCTCTTCTCAAGTGATACCAGACGTTTCTGTGCCCCCTTTAGCCAGGGATCTACTGTCTTTGGCTGCCATTCTGCCCTCAGCAGGCAGCTTAGACAGCACAGGGTGGGATGGAATCCCACCTGGGGGCGGGGCTCTTGGGTCCTTTGACGCTTGTGCTGCTCAGGGGAATTGGTCTCCACCTGCTCAAGATGGCCGCTGCCGCATGAGGGATGAGTCAGCACTGAGATCCCACCCGCTACTCTCTCAGTTCTCTCCCCAAAGCCTTCTTCCCTAGTCTCTTCTCAGGTGTCTCTAGCCCACTCTGCCCCTGCCTTTGCTGGAGACTAGGGTAAGTGGCTGCAAATAAAAATTTATGCATTGGCCCTTTAAACAGTTCTTGTGTCTCTAGCCGCCTGTCTCTGACAGAGAGTAAACTTGCTGCTTTTAGCAGCTGGCTGTTTTCTGTGTACTTTTTGGGCTCTGATGCTGTGGGCTAGAGATTCTCGCTTTTGGTTTAGACCCCACTCTTCTCAGGGGGATCCAACTGGTCAATTCAATATCCTTCTGGTGCTGCCGCCCATGGGCACCCAACCGGCCTGCCTTCTCAGGTCTTTACCACACTCCTTACCAGTGAGATTGCGCTAAAGCCGATTCTTCTATCTCTGAGGTTATAAGGCTCCTCTCTCACTATTGTTGAGTTGTTTGCTCCAGGTGATTTCTCCACAATTTAGTTGCAATTCCAGGTTGGTCCTGGGAGGAGGTCAGTGTGACTTCCACTTACTCCTCCACCATCCTGATTCTCCTTTTGATATCTTCTTAACTAAGGATGGATGCAATGGAATGTATGATATGGTGAAAAGATCTTCTGTTTTTTCCAACAATGTTACTAATATTTTTCTTGGTTTCTTGCTTCTTAGGTGGGTCTTTTCAGCTCCTCGTCTAGGCAAGCTTCTCTACATGTGGGCAAGCCCCCTATTCAGTGATTCTTCCAAATTAAGTACTATCGATATTGGATGAATCCCATGACCTCCCTGAACATGGACAAAATGTCTGAAGAGGAAATAAACTATTAGGAGCAAAACTAATAAAACTGTAAATGAATTAAATGAGAAGTTGTATGAAAGAATTTAGAGGTACTCAGTAACAAATGATTGAATTTGAGTCATTTTGAAGAAACAATTTCTAAGATTGAACTATGTAACAAGTGGGTAAAAAATATAGTGTAGTCAGGATTGGGGCTTGAACAAAATTCTACTCTGTTCCCATATGTAGTTTTCTAACTCCCATTATAGTTTCGGAACGTTGTATAGTAAAGTGCTGTCTGTTTTTTAAGCACATTGTTACCTTCCTAACTTAGTCTCCTTGAGATGGTCATGTGTCAGAATTGCCACTGGAGTACTAAGGTATCATTGCTCTTGAAGGCTTTACTTTCTCTGATGTGACCAATTTTTCTTTTTCATCATTGTTTCTTTCATTACTCTATACTAACTTTTGGTAACCTGGAAGAGATTACAAATGCTAACCTATGCATGTGTGTATTTTATGACTGCAGTACACCAATACATCCATTGGGTGGCATACTTTATCAGTCTTTATTGAGATTTTTTTATGGCAGTTTTTAAAAAACTATTATTTCTTTATTTTTTATTCTCGTTTATGCTATTACAGTTGTCCTATTTTCTCCCCTTCCCCTCTCCACCCAGCCTGCCACCCACATCCATAGTCAATCCCCACACCATTGGCCATGGGTCCTTCATGGATGTTCTTTGATTAATCCCTTCCCTTTCTATCCACAATTCACCTTCCTTTCCTCTAGCAGCTGTCAGTCATGTTCCCTGTTTCCAGGTCTCTGGTTCTGTTTTGCTAATTAGTTTATTTTGTCCATTTTATTCCTCTTATAAGTGAGTTCATATGGTATTTGTCTTTCACCAACTGGCTTATTTCAGTTAGTATAATAATCTCCAGTTCCATCCATGCTGTTGCAAAAGGTAGGTGTTCTTTTTGCTGCATAGTATTCTATTGTGTAAATGTACCACAGTTTTTTAACCCACTCATCTACTAACTTAGGATGTATCTAATACTTGGCAGTTGTAAATAGTGGTACTATGAACATTGGGTGCATAAGTTCTTTTGAATTGGTGTTTCAGGATTCTTAGGGTATATTCCCAGCAGTGGAATCACTGAGTCAAAAGGCAGTTCCATTTTTATTTTCCAATTTCTATGAGTCTTTGTGGAACTGCTGTGCCAAGAGTTGGGTTTGTATATAGAGGACCAGTAAAGTACTTTGAATCTGCATTTTTGGTTGTAATCTGAGAATAATATTCTCTCAAGAGAAAGAGATACCTGATAATTGGTGTTGCTACTGATGTCATATATTTTATGTAAGGTCAGTAAATTATGATTATGTAATTTCAAAATACATATATAGAAGGATTCATATTGTTTGGAAGGAGTCTGCCTTTTAAGGAAAAATGAAAGTGTTCAAGAGTTCAGTGAAATATTCAGGGTTTTCTGATAAAACAATCTTAATGTAATTATCAATTTAGATGAGTTACAAAAGTTTCCTTTGTTATTATGAAAACCTGAAGGTGATAAGGGGCCTCTAACAACTCTCTAACTCTAGATAAAATAAAGCCTACACTATCCAAGAAATGTTTTAAAATTTCCATTATGGTAGGGCCTCCTGAGATGCCATTGGAAACAGTTTCATGAGTCTCATAAATCTAACAAGGGCAGTGGAGTACCTTAAGTAGATAATAGGTTCAGCCAGTATGAAACAGACATAACCATTTAGAGAAAGACAGCTTATTTCTTTTAAAGGAAATTATTGTTTCTGACTGCTCATTCCACATATATTTGACTACTTATTGTAGGAAAGATAGTGTTCTAAGACAGTGATGGAATCAAAGGTGAAGGATCCTATGGTAGTAAAAGTTTTATATGTAAGTATCCCCAATACATGCTAGGTTTCATTTGAGTAATACAAACTAAGGTCTAAAGTAGGCATAAGCATATGGACAAAGGAGAAAATTTGTGGCTGCAATTTATTTAGCTATTTAGAGAGCATTTGAATAAGTTATATGTCAAAATCTAATTAGTTCATGTTTAAGAGTTAACCAAAATAAGTCCAAATTACACTGTAATTGTGGAAGAAAAGGAGATACATTCTAGTGTGTTTAAAGGAATATTTGAAAGAACAAATATTAGGTGGAAATAAAAGAACAATTTTTCTAATGAATAAGTTGATTCAAGGGGCAGTATTAACATTTTAGAATATATTCTTTGAGAGAGCTTTCTAGAATGAAGAAATGAGTGTAGTGGGCACTTTCACCAAAATAACCATTTAACTGGAAAAAGTTATTAAACCAAAACAAAACAATCATTCTGAGTTCTTGGAAATTGCCCTAGGGCCATGCAGAAAATGAAGAAACATTTATTAAATCTCAGAAACAACAGCAAGAGTCTTTGGCATTTAGCCCGCTCCTACCCTCCAAGGCGTGTTTTATGAAAACTACTCAGGGACCTCTAATCCAGGTAGGTGTGGTCAAGAAGTTGGGGGCTCCATCTTCCCCTAGTTCCTAGTCTATAGCTATGCTTTCACCTGGGAGGGGCAGACCTCTGACATTTCTTATCCCCCCCCCAGTTCCATCTTGCAGAAGCTCCATCCCAGACAAATTCAAGAAGACTGGGTCTCTCTTCTTGTAAGCCAGCTTTCTCTTCCCCCATCCATCCCCAAGTCAGGGTGAAAACACTCACCTAGGGAAGGCATGGTGACAATACTGGACTCCTATTGCTCTAGCCCCAGTTTGCTTGTATGGCAGAGGTTCATGCCAGAAGCAGCAAACCAAAAACCATCTGAGCACCTATTCATAAAAAAGGTTTTACTCTTGCCCTGGCCAAGTAGCACCGTTGATTAGAGAGTTGTCCCGATATACCAAGGTTGTGGGTTAGAGTCCTGATCAGGGAACATACAAGAGTAAACCAATGAATGCATAAAGAAGCAGAACAACAAATTACTATCTCTCTCTCTCTCTCTCTCTTTCTCTTCCTCCCTGCCCCCTTTCCCTCTCTCATTAAAATCAATAAATTTAAAAAAGGTTTCATTCTTATAGAAGTGGACCACTTTCCCTGCCCTCACCTCTTCCTTAGGGTGAGAGGCAGACTTTAAAGATGAACTCCTAACTCTGCCTGGAAGAATTAACTTTATGTGAAACAGATCATAGAGAATTCCATTCCTAAGGGCATTGTCAAAAATAAGGGAAACCTTGGTGGGGAACAATTAAGGGGGTACTCATACCACCACAATACAAGTTACTACTAGCAAAATAGCAAAGCAGTCAGATGTTTTCTAACAGAACCAAGATAATAAGATAGTCAAGAAGAGCTCTCTTGGGGTCATAGTCAACCCTGGGGGTTAGGAAGACCATGCATAAGCACAGGGCTACTCTCTCTCAATCCAGGGAATATGGTGGACTTGAAAGTAGTCCCAAAACCTCACACAGATCAAACAACAAAGAGCAGGAGCCTCAATGGCAGCAGGGCCTTGAGCACAACCTCTAACCACTGGCTGAATGGTACAGTACTCTGACCCAGAGGCAACTCCTGGCAATCCAAGCTAAAAATAAAATTACACATACACTTGGTAGTCTGGATAACTGTGTGCATCCTCAAGACTGTGCCTTCTCAGCAGTGGTTGGAGAGGAAAAAACAAACTACTACTACATGGCTGAATGTGGGGCAGAAACATACGTTGTTGTTAATCTAGTCAGTCTGGGATAGTCACTCCGGGGGCAGGAATATTTAAATAGCCAATTTGATCCCCCTGAGAAGAGTGGGGCCTAAACCATAAGAGGGGATCCCCAGCCTATAGCACCTGAGTCCAAAAAGTACACAGATAACAGCGAGCTGCAATTTATTTAATTGTGATAGCAGCCTCTAAGCCACACAGACACACACCCAGCGATAAGGGTAAAACTCTAAGTAGCTAGCAGGGCTTAGGCAAAACATTTGACGAATAAGTATCCTATGGTGACCAAGGAGTGACTCCTAGGTTTACAGGTAAAACATAAAAATCAAGAAGAAATCTGAGCAGGATGCTGCAGGAGAAATAGATTTCATAGAGTCAGTTCAACCAAGTCAGTAAAAACACAACCAAGCAAATAAACCAACCATTCAGCAAAGTCAAATCAATGTACAGAGTTGCTATACCATATCATCTAAAATATCCAATTGCAAGCAAAAAATTGTGAGACATGAAAAGAAAGAGGAAAATGTGACCTGTACATAAGGACAAAAAAAGCAGGCAATAGAAACCACTCTTGAAGAGACCCTGATGTTGCATTTAGCAAAGACTTCAAAGCAGCCATTATACAAATGTTCAAAGAACTAAAGAAGATCATGTCTTATTAAGTAGAGAACATCAATAAAGGAAAAGAAGCTATTTAAAAAAAAAACAAATGGAAATTCTGGAGGTGAAAATTACAATAAACAAAATAAAAATTGTACTAAAGAGACTCACAGCACATTAAAGTTGGCAGAGGGGAGAACCAGCAAACATGAAGATATATCAATTACAGATTATGTAAAGAACCGAGAGAAAAAAGAATGGAAAAAAAAAACTGACAAAATAGGACAAATATGGGAAATCATTAAGTGCTCGAAAATATGCAAAACAGGAATAGAAAAGAAGAGAAAGGGGAAACTAGAGAGAGAAATATTCAAAGAACTAATAGCTAAAAACTAATAAATTTGATTTAAAAATAATCCAGAACCAATGTGGAATTACAACTAAATTGTGGAGAAATCACCCAGAACAAACAACTGGGTAGTAGTGAAAGAGGAGCCTTATAACCTTGGACAGACAGAAAAATCAGCTTTAGCACAACCTGACCCATAAGGACTGCGGTGGAGACTCGAGAAGGCAGGCTGGGCGCCCACATGCAGCAGTGCCAGAGGGATATTTAAACAGCCAGTTTGATCCCCCTGAGAAGAGTGGGGCCTAAACAATAAGAGGGGATCCCCAGTCTATAGCACCGGAGCCCAAAAAGTACACAGATAACAGCGAGCTGCAAAAAGCAGCAAGGTTGTTCTCTGCCAGGGGCGGGCAGCTGGAGACACAAAGAACCTTTTAGAGAACCAACGCATAAATTTTTATTTGCAGCCACGAACCCTGGGCTCCAGCAAAGGCTGGGGCAGAGATGCCTGAGGAAAGACTGGGGAAAGAGGCTTTGGGGTGAGAACTGAGGAATTAGCAGGTGAAATCCTGGTGCTGCACCAGGATTTCATTTCCTATATGGCAGCACCCATCTTGCTCAGGAAGACCACTCCCCTGAGTGGCAGTACCCTGAGAGCACGCAGTAGTACCCTGCTCCCAGGAGGGACTCTGCCCTCACCCTGTGGTGCCTAAGCCTGACTGTTGAATGCAGAGTGACTAGATTAACAACGGAAGGAGACAGCCACAGACTGTAGATTCCTGGAACTCTCGAACAGACTGCAAAAGGTCGCACGGGATCAACATCTGCCATCATCGGAGGCAGATCCATAAGGAAAAATCAGCGGTAAATACTAGGGGCTACCGAGACGAAATCCACTGTGGTCTTCTCCATGACGTGCAGTATTTTCTTTACTACACAGCTTTTTAACGTCCATTTCAGGTCCACCAAGTTTGTGCATATTAAGTCACTAGATTTTATACTAATGGTTTATTTCTCTCCTTTCTTATAATAGTCTTAATCTCTTTACAGCCTTATTAATACTGGTTCATTTGTTGTTGATAGTGGGCTTGGATGGGGGAGGTATTTTTGCAGATGTGGGTTTGTTTCCTGGGCTTTGTGGTTTTGTTCTGGCAACACCTGCACAAAAACACACAAGACGTGGTGGGCTGAGTGACCCTCAGTCAACCAGCTGGAGGGTAGGACCCACCGAAGAACAACCAAACAACAATCAAAACCCAGTTACTTCCAGAGAGCCAGCATAAATGGCATAAAAGGCATCCAAAGAGCAGCAAGTTCTGGAGATCAAGGAGACTGCACCACTGAACCTCACAGGTTTCCCACCATAGAAGCTCACACCACAAAGTCAGGAAGTCAAGACAGATCAATTTAAGAGGCAGAAGCAAAAAAGAAGAGTCTCACAAATAATGGGAAGACAAAGAAACACCCCCAATTGAAGAGAAAGGAGGAATCCTGAGAAAGACAACTAAATGAAATAGAAGCAAGTAAGCCATCAGATATTGAGTTCAAAACAATGGTTCTAAGGAAGCTTAGCGAGCTCAGTGAGCGCAGAGAGAATTACCAAAAACTACAGGGAAACTACGAGGAACCTCCTGCAAACGATATCAGCATGAAAAAGGACACAGACTATCAACCAGAGGCAAGAGGAAATGAAGAATACAATTTCTGAATTGAAGAACACAGTAGAAGGAATCAAAAGCAGGCTCGACGAAGCAGAGGATCGAATTAGTGAGCTGGAGAATAAGGTAGAAAAAAGCTTATAGAAAGAGCAAGAAAATGAAAAAGACTCAAAAAGAATGAGGAGGCATTGAGGGAAATGCAGGACAACCTGAAACGTAATAATACTCATATAATAGGGATACCAGGAGAAGAAGAAAAAGGGATAGGGAACCTGTTTGAAAAAGTAGTGATGGAAAGCTTCCCTAAGTTGAGGACAGAAAAAGTCACACAATCCCAAGAAGCACAGAGGGTCCCATTCAAGAGGAACCCAATGAGGCCCGCTCCAAGACACATCATCATTAAAATGGCAAATATCAAAGACAGAATCCTAAAGGCAGGAAGGGAGAAAGAGGTAGTAACATGCAAGGGAACCCCAATACGGCTAGGAGCTGACTTTTCAACAGAAACACTACAAGCCAGAAGGGAATGGCAAGAAATATTCCAAGTCATTGAAAAGCAAAGGCCTGCATCCAAGACTGCTCTACCCAACGAGCCTCCCAGTTAAAATGGAAGGCAAAATAAGGAGTTTCCCAGACAAAAGAAGGCTGAAAGAACACACCTCCACCAAACCAGATATGCTGAAGGGACTGCTTTAAGACGGTGAAGAAAAAGAGTGAGACAGACAGGAACACAGGTACGAAGGAAAAAAATGAGTAAGTTCCTATCGATAGTAAGTTTAAATGTAAATGGATTAAATGCTCCAATCAAAAAACATAGGGTAGCTGAATGGAAAAGAAAACATGACCCACACATATGCTGCCTACCTGAGACCCACCTCAGAACAAAGGACCTACACAGACTGAAAGTAAAGGGATTGGAAAATACATTCCAAGCAAATGGACAGGAAGAAAAAAAAGTAGGGTAGCAATACTTATATCACACAAATTAGACTTCAAAACAAAGGCCATAAAAAGAGACACAGAAGGACACTTCATGATACTCAAAGGAAGAATCCATCAAGAGGACATGAACATTGTAAACTTATATGCATCCAACATAGGAGCACCCAAATATATAAGGAAAGTTTTGGAGGACTTTGAGAAAGATATAGACAAGAGCACACTGACAGTAGGGGATTTTAGCACCCCCACTGTCAATGGATAGATCTCCCAAACAAAATATCAACAAGGATATTGTGGAACTGAACAACACATAAGATCAAATGGACTTAACCGGCATATATAGAACCTTTCATCCCAAAGAAGCAAAACACACATTCCTTTCAAAGGCACATGGAGCATTTTCAAAGATAGACCACATGATGGGACACAAAACAGCCTCAACAAATTCAAGAAAATTGAAATCATAACAAGCATTTTCTCAGACCACAAGGGCTGGAAACTAGAAACCAACCTCAAGGAAAAAAAACACAAAAACATTCAAACTCCTGGAGACTGAATAGCACGCTATCAAAAGATGAATGGGTCAATAATGAGATCAAAGAAGAAATCAAAAAGTTTCCGGAAACCAATCAAAATGAACACACGGGAGTCCAAAATCTATGGGACACGGCGAAGGCAGTCCTGAGAGGGAAGTTCATAGCAATACAGGCCTGCCTAAAAAAGATAGAAGCATTTCCAATAAACAGCCTAACCCTACATCTTCAAGAATTGGAGAAACAACAACAAACAGAGCCCAGAGTGAGTAGAAGGAAGGAAATAATCAAGATCAGAGCAGAACTGAAAGACATAGAGGCTAAAAGAACAATTCAAAGGATCAATAAATCCAGGAGCTGGTTCTTTGAAAAGATAAACAATATCAACAAGCCTTTAAGTAGACTCATCAAGAAAAAAGGGAGAGGATGCAAATAAATAATATCAGAAATGAAAAAGGAGAAATTACAACTGATACCACAGGAGTACAAAAGATTGTAAGAAATTATTATGAACAATTATATGCCAAGAATTTTGAAAACCTGGGAGAAATGGACACATTTCTAGAAAAATATAACCTTCAACACTGAATGAAGAAGCAACAGAAAGCCTGAACAGACTGATAACAGCTGGTGAAATTGAAGCAGTAATCAAAAAACTCCCGGCACACAAAAGCCCTGGACCGGACGGTTTCACGGGAGAATTTTACAAAACATTTAAGGAAGAGCTAACCTCTGTCCTTCTGCAATTACTCCAAAAACTCCAGAAAGAGGGAAGGCTCCCAAACTCTTTTTCTGAAGTCAGCATCATCCTAATCCCCAAATCGGGTAAAGTCACAGTAAATAAAACTGCAGGCCAATATCGCTGATGAACATAGGTGCTAAAATCCTCAACAAAATATTGGGAAACCACGTCCAGCAATACATTAAAAAGATTATCCGCCATGATCAAGTGGGATTTATCCCAGGGATGCAAGAATGGTTCCATATTCACAAATTAATAAATGCAATATATCACATAAACAAAAGGAAAAGTAAAATCACATGAGCATATCAATAGATGTGGAAAAAGCATTTGATAAAGTACAGCATCCATTTAAGATAGAAACACTCGGCAAAATGGGAATAAAGGGGCATACGTCAACATAATAAAGGCCATATACGAGAAACCTACAGCCAACATCATACTCAATGGGCAATAACGGAAGCTTTCCCACGAAGATATGGAACAAGACAAGGAGGTCCACTTTCACCACTTCTATTCAACACAGTATCACTCTTGTCCACAACGATCAGACAAGGGAAAGAAATAAAAGGCATCCAAATTTGAAAGGAGGAAGTAAAACTGTCAGTATTTGCAGATGACATGATAGTGTACATAGAAAACCCACAGACTCCACCAAAACACTACTCGATGTAATAAGTGAATTTGGCAAAACAGTTGGATACAAAGCCAATATTCAGCAGTTGAAGGCATTTTGTTACACCAACATTGATATATGAGAATCTGAAATCAAGAAAAAAGAACTTATTTTCAATAGTGAGAAGGAAAATAAAGTCCCTGGGAATAAACTTAGCCAAGGAGCTAAACGAACTGTACTCAGAGAACTACATAACATTGAAGAGAGAAATTAATGATGATAGAAATCAATGGAAGCCTATATCGTGCTCATGGATTAAAAAAGCTAACATCATCTAAATGTCTGTACTATCAAAAGTAATTTATTGATTCAATGCAGTGTCTTTTAAAATACCAATGATGAATTTCACAGATATAGAGCAAGCATTTCAATAATGTATATGGAACCATAAATAACACTGATTATCTGCAGCAATTTTGAGGAAAAGGAACAAAATAGGAGGGATTACAGTACCTAACATCAAAGTAAATTACAAGGCCACTGTAATTAAAAGAGTCTGGTACAGGCATAAGAACAGACACATTGATCAATGGAACAGAATAGAGAACCTAGAAACAAACCTATGTCTCTATGGTCAATTAATATTTGAAAAAGGGACAGAAGGATAAAATGGAGTAAATATAGCCTCTTCAACAAATGGTGTTGGGAGAGCTGGGCAGCTATCTGCCAAAAAAGTAGAAATTTGACAGCCAAGTTACACCATACACAAAAATAAACTAAAAATGGATAAAAGACATATTAATTCGTGGTACCATAAGAAGTCCTAGAGGAGAACATAGAATACTCTGATATATTCCATACAGGAATATTTTCACTAATATGTCGCCTAGAGCAATGGACATAACAGAAAGAATAAACAAATGGGACTTCATCAAAATAAGAGGCTTCTGCACAGCTTAAGAAAACATAAGACAAATTGAAATGGAACTAAGCGTATGGGAAAATATATTTGCCAGTGGTACCTCAGACAAGGATTTGATCTGCAAAATATACAAAGAACTTACATGACTCTACTCCAGGAAGACAAATAATCCAAATAAATGATGGGCAAGGGACGTGAATAGACACTTCTCCAAGGAGGACTTACACAGGGCTCAGGGACATTTGAAAGGTTGCTAATCATCACTAGCCATCAGAGAAATGCAAATTAAAACCACAATGAAATACCACTTCACACTGGTCAGAATGGTCATCATAAACAAACCAACAAACAACAAGGGCTAATGAGGCTGTGGATAAAGTGGAACCCTAGTACACTGTTAGTGGGAATGCAGACTGCTGCAGCCACTGTGAAAACAGTTTGGAATTTCCTTAAAAAGGTAACAATTGAACTGCCTTTTGACCCAGCATTTCCACTGCTGGGACTATACCCTAAGAATCCTAAAACACCAATTCAATAGAACCTATGCACCCCAATGTTCATAGCAGCACAATTTACAATAGCCAAGTGCTGGAAGCAACCTAAGTGCCCATCAATAAAAGAGTGGATCACAAAAATATGGTACATATACACAATGAAATACTATGCAGCAGAGAGAAGAAGCTACTACCCTTCGTGACAGAATGGATGGAACTGGAGAGCATTATGCTAAGTGAAGTAAATCAGGGGGTAAAAGACAAATGCCATATGATCTCACCTATAAGTGGAACCTAATCAACAAAACAAATGATCAAGTAAAATATAACTAGCAACATTGAGAGGAAAAACAAACCTACAGTAACAAGAGAGAAAGATGGAGTTTAGGTTATCAAGAAAAGAAGGGGAATGTTCAAATCAAAGAATATGTTTAAAGGATCCAAGGACAAAGCAAAAGTGGGGAAGGGTTGAGGTTGGGAGGTGGGTTTGGGTGGGGCAGGGGAAAGTGATGACGGGAAAGTGGAGACAAATTTATTTGAATAATAATAAAAAGTACAAATTGGTTGTTACATTGGTAGTCATTGGGATGTAAAATGCATCATAGGGAATATAATCAATAATATTCTAAGATATACTTTTGATTTCAGATGGGTAGAAGATATATCAGTATGATGATTTAGGAAATTATATAATGTCTAATCACTGGAGTGTATACATGAAACTAATATGTATATCAACTGTAATTAAAAATTAAAAATAATTTCAATAAATTTTTTAAAAAGTTAAATGATAAAATATTGAAGGCTGAAGGGAAAGAGAAAATCTTAAAAGCAGAGAGAAAAAGATACTCATTATATACAAGAGAATCCTACTAAGAATTATACCAGACTTCTCATCAGAAACAATGAGGAGCAGAAAGCAGTAAGATGACATTCAGTGTACTGATAGATTGTCAACCAAGTATCTTTTTTATTAATTTGTATTTATTTTTACTGAATGATTTCCATTACCATTTATCCCCTTTATGCCCCTCTTCACCCACACAATCACCTCACTATTGTCCTTGTCCATGAGTCCTTTCTCTTTTTTGCTTGACCCCTCCATCCCTTAACCTCCCTGTCCAAAGCTCTCAGCCTGCTCTCCATCTAGGAGTGTGCCTCTATTTTGCTTATTAGTTCAGTTTGTTTATTAGATTCCACATTCAAGTGAAATCCTACAGTATTTGTCTTTCTCTGACTGGCTTATATCACTTAGCATAATGTTCTCCAGATCCATCCATGGTGTCTCAAAGGGTAAATTTTTCTTCTTTTTCATAGCCGAGTAATAGTCCATTGTGTAAATGTACCATAGTTGTTTAATCCACTCATCTACTGATGGATATTTGGGCTATTTCCAAATCTTAGCTATTGTAAATAATGCGGCAATGAATATAGGGCTGCTTGTATTCCTTCTAAATAATGTTTCAGATATCTTCAGATAAGTTCCAGGAAGTAGAATTGCAGATTCATAAACCAGTTCCATTTTTAATATTTTGAACTAACTCCATACCATTTTCCACAGTGACTTCATTCCTACCAACAGAGAAAAATGGTTCCCCTTTCTCCACATCCTGAGCAGCACTTACTGTTTGTTGATTTATTGATGATAGTCATTTTGACTGGTGTCAGGTGATATCTCATTTTGGTTTTAAGTTCCATTTCTCTGATGATTAGTGGTATTGAGCGTCTTTTCATATGTCTATCAGCCACCTGTATGTCCCCTTTGGAGAAGTGTCTATTCAGGTCCTTTGCCCCTTTTTTAATTGGATCATTTGTTTTTTGGGTGTTGTGTTTTTTAAGTACCTTATAAATTATGGATATTAAACCCTTTACAGATGTGTTGGCAAGTATGTTGTCCCATTCCATGAGTTGCCTTTTTATTTTGTTGACGTTTTCCTTTGCTGTGCAAAAACTTTACTTTGATGTAGTCCCATTTGTTTATTTTTTTTTCTTTTGTTTCCCTTGCCTGAGGTGATATATCAGAAAAAATATTGCTATGAGCAATATCTGAGATTTTACTGCCTATGTTTTCTTCTAGGATTTTGGGTCTGACATTTAAGTCTTCAATCCTTTGTGAGTTTATTCTTGTGTGTGGTTTAAGAAAATTGTTCAGTTTTTTTCTTCCCTGCATGTATCTGTCCAATTTTCCCAAGAACTTTTATTGAATAAACTTTCTTTAGCCCATTATTTGCGCTTGTTTCCTCTGTCAAATATTAATTGACTATAAAGGTATGGGTTTATTTCTGGGCTTTCTATTCTGTTCCATTGAACTATATGTCTGTTTTTATGCCAGTACCATGGTGTTTTGATTACTATGATTTTATAGTATAGCGTGATACTAGGTAGTGTGATTCCTCCAACTTTCTTCTTTCTTAAAATTTCTATTACTATTTGGGGCCTTTTTTGGTTCCATATAGAATTTTGAAATATTTGTTCTACTTCTGTGAAATACATCATTGGAATCTTGATAGGAATTGTGTTGAATCTATAGGTTGCTTTGGGTAGTATGAACATTTTGATGATGTTAATTCTTCCTATCCAATAACACCATATGTGCTTCCATTTATTTGTATCCTCTTCAATTTCTTTCTTCAGTGTCTTATAATTTTCTGAGTACAGGTCTTTTACATCCTTGGTTAGATTTACTACTAGGTATTTTATTCTTTTTGAAACAGTTGTGAATGGGATTGTTTTCTTAATTTCCCTTTCTGATAGTTCCTTATTGGCATATAAAAATGCAACTGGTTTCTGGGCATTCCTTTTGTATCCTGGTACTTTGCTGAATTCATTTATCAGTTCTAGTTGATAATGGTAGAATATTTAGGGTTCTCTATGCACAGTATCATGTCATCTGCAAGTAATGATAGTTTTACTTCTTCCTTTTCAATTTGGATGCCTGTTATTTCTTCTTCTTGTCTGATTACTGTGGTTATGACTTCCAGTACAATGTTGAGTAAGAGGGGTGAAAGCAGACATGTCCCCTGTCTTGTTCCTGATCTTAAGTGGAACGCTTGTAGTTTTTGCCTGTTGAGTATGATGCTGGCAGTAGGTTTGTCATTTACAGCCTTTATTGCGTTTAGGTATGTTCCCTCTCTTCACACTTTGCTGAGCATTTTTATCATAAATGGGTGCTGGATTTTATCATGCTTTTTCTGCATCTATTGATATGATCATGTGATTTAACTTTTTTATCCTTAATTTTGTTTATATAGTGTATTACATTACATTTATTGATTTCAACCAAGAATCTTAAATCTTATAAAAGTATCTCCAGAAAATGAAGGTGACATATACAGGATACATCACCCTCAAGCAGTATGATATATATTCTTTTCAACTGCTCATGGAATATTCTCCAGGATAGAGCATATGTGTTGTACCATAAAACAAGCCTAAATAAATTTGAAAGTGTTGATTGATATTATGCAAAGGATGTGCTCCAAATGTAATGGAATTAAATTAGAAATCAACAACAGAAGAAAATTTGAAAATTCACAAATATGTAGAAATTAAACCACACACTCCAAAAGAACAAGTAAGTAAAAGATGAAAACACAAGGGAAATTTGAAAATATCATTAAAAATGAAAATGAAAACAAAATATTCCAAAACTTATTGGATGAAGTTAAAGAAATACTCAGATGGAGAATTATATTTGTAGAGGCTTATATTAAAATTGAAGAAAGATCTTAAATTAATAACCTTAAGAATATTTGGAAGTCAAACTTTACCTTGAAATTTCTTGGGTTTCTGCAGAGACTACAAGAATAGTTATAAGGATAAAAATGAGGGTCCCATCCTACTGCATGATTAAAAAATTACCTATAGATTTGACTGGTGACAGTTGTTTTGTTTGTTCCTTCAAACTTTAGTGCATATAGCAGCCAGAGACTGAACGTGATTTAGATCAGTATCCTGGACTTTCCTTAAAAACTGAGGGAGTGCCTATTTATCCCAATAGAGGGAAGATTTTTTTGCCATAGGTGAAAATGACTTGAATTGGCTGTTTCAGTTTCTTTGTTTATGACAAGAGCTCTGTGTTTTAATTATCTTTTACAAGTCAATAATTGGCAATAGCCACAATCTAGTTGACTGGTAAAAAAATTGTATGGTATTACTGCAGCATAGAAAAAAATGCATAACTCTTTGATACTGGAAGGTTTTAGTGACACTTCAAAATTAACGAGCTGGCTCAGTTCTCTTCCACATACTCCACTAGGCTTTTTATGACCGTTTTTTCCCCCATTCTCATAGTGGATTTTGCATGTGTATTTTTCTTTGTTTGTTTTTCTTCCTTGACTTGCATTTCTGAAACTTCTTAGTCAGGCTGGTTTCAATCCTATTTTCAGAATTCATACCAAGGTCAATCTGGTCCTGTTATATCCAGATGCTGATTATTCATACATTTTTATTTCATTTCTCCCTTAAGACCAGTTGCTATCTCAGCAAAATGCATAAGTGAAAAAGTAGGGGTGTGGGGGTAAAGTATTCTTAACCTGAATTGAGCTGTGGATAACAGCTAGAGTCAGTTTTAGTATGGGAAATCTGAAGAGGGGCTCTATAGGATAAGAATATAGGTGGTCTATATTTTGACAACTTAAAATTTAATTTCCTCTTCTTCTTACAGTAAGTATAAATGGATCCTAGGTGATGAACCTGTGGAGAAACAAAGAAGGCTCCAGAATGAGATGACACCTCTAGATTATTCCATGCCTGGCTCTTACAGGAGAGTAGAGGCTGCTGTTGCTTACCCAGAAGGGGAGCACAACCATGATAAATCCAGTTCCGAGAGAAGCACACCACCATACCTTTCTCCAGAATACCCAGAAGCAAACAAGAATACCAGTCAAAGTAGGGAGGTTTCGGTTTTGTATTCAGAGGCCCAAGAACAACACCAGGGGTCCCTGCTCCCTGAAGAATTAGAAGATCAGATGCCAAGATTGGTAGCAGAAGACTCTAACAGAGGCGGCACAAATATAAGCAAGGAAGATGTAAACAAGGGACTTTTTGTAGCTGTTGTTGGTGTTGCAAAAGGTGTTCGAGATTCAGGAGCTCCCATTCAGCTGATCCCTTTTAACCGAGAGGAGCTTGCTGAGAAAAGAAAAGCAGTGGAATCCTGGAACCCAGTGCCTTATCCCTCTGTGGCCTCTTCTACAACCCCTGCTATAACCCCTGCGGAGAAAGGAAGAGGCTATGAGGAGAGTGGAAGTTGCCATGTGCCAAAGATGAAGAACCAAAGACAGCTGGAAGAACTCAAAAGAACAACAGAAAAATTGGAACATGTTCTGGCTGAAAGGAATTTGTTCCAGCAAAAGGTTAGGGCAGCACCTTAACAGTAGAAATAAGAGATCATTATAACCAAGGTACTAGAGACTTAGAGCTCTGATGGTTTCACATTCTGAGATCTTTAAATGAGATAAGCCTCTGAATCAGTCTGTGGTATGTTTCGCATTGGGTGAATCCTCATGGGCTTCCCTTCCATATTTTGGGATTGAAAAAGTCTATAAATAGAGGAATATGTGCAGAGGAATCACCGAGTGAATATATTAGTGATAATTTTTGCCACTTTCATAGCATGTAGAGTCATTGAATTTTTGTTTCTTGGAATGCAGGTGGAGGAGCTGGAACAGGAGAGGAATCACTGGCATTCTGAATTCAAGAAAGTCCAACATGAATTGGTGACCTACAGTACACAGGAAACAGAAGGCTTGTATTGGAGCAAGAAACACATGGGCTATCGCCAAGCTGAATTCCAGATCCTGAAAGCTGAGCTGGAAAGAACCAAAGAGGAAAAGCAAGAACTAAAAGAGAAACTAAGGGAGACAGAGATGCACCTGGAAGTGCTGCAGAAGGCTCAGGTCTCCTACCGGACCCCAGAGGGAGATGACCTAGAAAGGTTAATTACTAGGGTTTAGTTAATCAGCTTGTGAGTGCTAATGGGAAACATCTCTTAGGACCCCAGTTACTGGTCATAGATAAGGGAGGAAGTCTGAATCAATTCATAAGTCACCAAGAACTGAGGAATTACTTCTTAGAGAGCTGCAGCCAGTCTCCCTGTGCTTGGTGGCATTGTACTTTCTTCTTTCTTTGTAGCTAATGGAAACATAATTGTTGAGAAATGTAGGCCCTTTTTTAAGGAGCTTCATTTTGTTCTGTTGGCTAATGACTTCATGTCATCTCTTCTCCTGCCCCCTCACTCCATCATACAGGGCTTTGGCAAAGCTTACGCGGCTGCGTATCCACGTCAGCTATCTCCTTACTTCTGTCCTCCCTCATTTGGAGCTTCGTGAGATCGGGTTTGACTCAGAACAAGTGGATGGGATCCTGTATACGGTGCTGGAGGCAAATCACATACTGGATTGAGCACTAGACTATATACTCTATCTACCCTTCTCTTATCTCCCTTTCTCTTTTCTCCCCTTCTCTCCTCTCCTCTTTTCTCTTCTCTCTCCTTTCCTTCCTCCTACTTTTCTCATGCTCTCTCTCACCTTTATGCTTATATAGAGAATCTTTGAGTAAATTCTGGCTCTTAATCAGTCTGCGTCTTATTCAGTTTGGTGTGAGGAAAGAGACTAGTTCAATAGGCTTTCAAGAGTTCCAGCAACAGAAAAGCAATAGTCACCAAGCCAGGTGACCTGAAAGCTTTAGCTTTCATAACTTAGATACTTGGTCTATTTTATATCCTTTCTGAAATGGTTTTTATTCGTTTAGGTTAAACCAGTCAACAAATATTGGGTCCAAAGTATTGGGTTGGCCAAAACATTTGTTGTATTTTTTTTCCCCGTAAGATGGCTCTAGTAGTGTTAATTGACTTTAACTTCATTTAAAGCAATTTTGTTAGATTGTATTGTGACAGCTGTCATATCATCATTCATTTAAAAAAAAACTTACCAAAATTGGTGAATTTTTGTGTAACCATTTTAATATTGAAGATGGAAGAAAATAGACATTTTTGGCATATCATGCTTTATTATTTCAAGAAAGGTAACAACTGAAATGCAAAAAAAGTAGGTGCAGTATATGGAGAAGATGAAGATGCTATGACTGATTGAAGATGTCAGAAGTGGTTTGCGAAGTTTTGTGCTGGATATTTCTTGCTGGATGATGCTCCATGTTTGGGTAGACTAGTAGAAGTTGATAGTCATCAAATCAAGACATTAACTGAGAACAATCAACATTATGCCATGGAGGAGATAGCCTACATACTCAAAGTACCCAATAAAGTTATTCGTGAAAATGAAAAATATATCTGTTATTTTACAGAAAAAAAACTAAGTGAACTTTTTGGCCAACCCAATATTAGGTGTTTTGGGATAAATTAAGAAGTATAACTCATGGATTCAGCCTTCAAGGATCTAAGAATCTAGTTGGAAACAAGACACATGTCAAATTAACTTGTATAAGAGAGTAGTATAAGCATGGTAGGGAAGGTCTAGAGGAGGAAGTTCAAGGAAGGCATCACATCAGAAATGGGACCTAAACTAAGGTTTGTTTAAAGAACAAGCATGACCACACTTAACAGTTGTTCTTGAGGTGGTAGGACTATGGTTGATATTATTTTTTCTTCTTGCTATCTTCCTGCCTTTTTCAAATTTTCTATAATAAACCTGTTATTCTTCTTACATTGGAAAAAATAAATAATTTTTAAAAGAATGAGTAAGCTTGGATTTAGATATCAAATGAGAGACTGTGTGAAACTATAAGTTGATTTTATATTTATAATTTGTTATTTTTGCATTACTTCTGGAAGAATAGCACAAAGGCATGGAAAAAGCTGGAATGTGAAAAATGTGTTTAGTGAGAATGATGGGTTAATGTAAAGAGAACTAAGGTTAAATCATGACCCACCTATCCACCTCCCTCTGTGGTGTTTGTATTTGAATAAGGAATTCTTGGGGAAAAAAAATCTTCAAGTCCAAATTTTAAAAAAATATATATCACCAAACTGGGATTTCAGGCATTGGGGAAGCTATTTTAGAGTAGAGAAATCTATTTGATATTCCTCACAATACACCACCTACCTACTCTTCAGGCTAGTGCTGAGTGAGGGGTAGATCTCATAGTATCAGAAATAGTAAAACTTACACTCTTATAAAAGTAGACATTTTGTTTATTTATTGCTTTATTGTATTTATATAGCACATTTTATCCAAAGAGTTCAAGGTATTCTTCAAAAGACATTGAACATTGAACACACAAAAAACATGGCAACAGTGAAAAGTATAAAGCAAAAGAGAAATAATAAAATGGAGGTAGGATAAAGCAATCACAAAAGGATTAGCTAGTATAGAGGAATGTTTTGGATATTTGTTCTGTTTTTCTTCTGCAGTTACTTCAGAAGATTTTCCCAAACTTATTTTATCTCCTTTGAAAGGAGGCTCATCATGGATATCCCAGTGCAACTGCAAGGAATAATGGGAGGCCAGAGCCACCTTTGACCATTAGAATGAGTACTTAAAAATATCCCCTGCCCCCTTACCTTTACCTCATTGCAGCTCCAGCTGTCACATGATTATTTCTCATGTCAGACATTTGAACTATGATGTTGAGGGCCCAGTTTTCTAAATATAACCCAGAGACAGAGGAGAGCACATTCAGCCATTCTATCAGTGATACATGTTTTAAGATGAGGGCTGTGAGAAGGTGGGGATTTGCACGGATATAGACAATGGATGAGAGGGTAGTATAGGAAAAATTCAGAGAATTGAAAATTCAGTGTGTGTGTTTGTGTGTGTAAAAGAGAACGAGAGAAGAGAGAGAGATATGGGTGGACACAGTAGGAAGGAGTACAGGCAATTAGGCTTTAAATAGGTCAAAAATTTTAACTCATCTGTACTAGTGCTAACTTTCAGTCCATTTCCTAGTCCCAGCCCCGTATTGCTTTTTCCAGCAACAGTTACCTGTGTGAGACTATATACTACAATATCAGAGCTACCTCTTTGTTACCCACTTAAAATGAAAACATACCAAATGAGGTCACTTTAATCAATGTTAAATGTTATGGTGGAGAAATTGAGCCCTGGCTGGTGTGGCTCAATGGATTGAGCACCAGCCTGCGAACCAAAGAGTTGCGGGTTCATTTCCCAGTTGGGCCACATGCCTGGGTTGTGGTCCAGGTCCCCAGTAGGGGGTGCACAAGAGCCAACCACACATTGATGTTTCTCTCCCTCTCTTTCTCATTCCCTTCCCCTCTCTCTAAAAATAAATAAATAAAATCTTTCTAAAAGGGGAGAAATTGAAAAGTGTCACTGAGGCTTACCAGAACTTATGAAACAGTGTAGACAAAAGACATTCAGAAGAAAACAGTGGGAACCTCCTCCTATCTTATTAGATTAACATAATCATAATTCTCCTTTCAAATGTTTCTGGCATTTTCCCTTTAACTTTCCACTTCCACCAACAACATTTAGGTTCTTAATCAAGAAGCTAAATAGAATCATATCTCGATCATTGAAATAGATTCTTTACTGGCCTCCCTTGCCTCCTGTTCTCACTCCTTTAGTCTACCCTACTCACTATCACAAAATAGCTTTTAATGACCTCATCAGGTTTTGCCTCAGCTCAAAGACTTGGTAGTGCTCCCAGCTGCATATCAAGTGCAATACAAATTCCCATCTGGCTTCAACCATGCTCTCTACACTCATCTTTCAGTATTTCAAGCAAACCATGTTCCATACAAAATGAACCATTTTTCAGTTTGTGAACCTGCCTTAAGATTTTTGCCATCTCTACCTTACCTTTGCTATTCCATTCCCATTGCCTGGAATGTTCTCCCTTATTATATTTGGGCTCACATGTCAACTTTTTTTTTTCCTGAAAAGTTCTCTGATTAACCCAGCCAGGCATGACATTTTCTTTGAATATGTAAGTTTTGTCACTTATGAGGCTCTTATCACAAGCCTCCTTGTCCTGTCTTCCCTATTAGAAAACTCCAGATTCACATATTCAGCTGCCTACTTGACATTTACACTTACGTGTCTCACAAGCACTTCAAATAAAACATGTTAAAAATAACAGTGACCCCCACCACCACTCCTCGCTCAATTTGCCTCATTTAAAAAATGACACTTCCACTCAGCTAGTCACATAAGCTAGAAATCTGGAAGTCATCCTTGATTTTCCTCTTCTCTACTCCTCCTTGTCCAGTCTGTCAATTCTTAACTCCAAAGTATATCTTCACTCACTTTTGCCATAGCTACCTTAGTCCAAAATACTATCATCTCCCAATAGATCATTGCAACTCCTAACTAGTGTCCTTGCTCGCTTGCATTCTTGTTCCCACAATTATCTTAACATAGCCAGAGGGATTTTTAAAAAAATACAAGTCAGATCATGTGACTCCTTGCTTACAGCCCTTCAATGACTTCCTGCTGCACTTAGGATAAAATCCATACTCCTTACAATATCCTACAAGAGCCCTGAATACTTATCCTTTTTCTATTACAACACTTCATATCTCACTTTTCCTCTTGCTGATTGTGGTCTTACCACTGAAACGTGTGAAGCACTTACCTCGGAGTCTTTATCCATAATGTTTCCTCTTCTACAATGCTCGTATCTTCAGTCTTGGCATGGTTAGCTATTCCTCATCCTTCAGGTCTTAGTGTGAGTGTCAACTTTCTCAGGTATTCCTGGCAACATTTCTTTCTCTACCCCATTCTATCACTATTTCCTATTGTATTTAATTCATAGAACTTCTCACAACTTGCAATTGTATGCTTGGCTGTTTATTTTCACTCATTCAACAAATATTTATGGGCTACCTACTATGTGTTATGTGATATACAGTGGGGAACACAGCATATGTGGTTTCTGTATCTTTTACTAATAAGTTCCATGAGGAGAAGGGTCAAGCCTGTTTTTGCCAATCTCCGTATCACAAAGCTTAACAAAGTACCTAGTACATAGTAGGTAATAAATAATTTTAGTGGTGGGGACTGTTTTGTTCATATCTCCATCTTCCTCAAGAACCTAAAACAATGCCTCATTCATAGAAGGGATTGGATACATACAGTATGAGTAAGGTAGATAGAAATCCTGGACATTAAATTCTGAAAATGAAAGAATGAGACAATAAGTTCTACAAGTTACAGAGAACAGTCAGTGTGAACTGGAGTGGCCTAGTGTTTCTCCTTAGCTGAACTTTGATAATTTAAAAGGCTACCAAAGGAGAAAGGGAATATGGGTTTTCTTTACCACAGATATTCTTTTTTTTATTGAATTTATCAGAGTGACACTGGTTAACAAAATTATACAGGTTTTAGGTGCACAATTCTACAGCACTTCATCTGTATACTGTATTGTACCACAGATATTCTGAATATCATCAAAAGGAAGCTCTTTAGCATGCAATTTTGAAATGCTGTTACAGAATATAATCAGGAGAGGTCTAAAAAGACTGGATCTTGACAGTAAGAAGTAAAAGGAGAAATAAATTTTTGAGCAGTCTTTTTTACTTTTTCCAAGAGCAGTGACAGTTCTTTTCAAGAGAAGAAAGAGGAACTATCCATAAGCAAAGAACAGATAGAACAAGCTTCAAGGAAATAAGTTCCTGGCACATGTTAGGAAGGCAGTACATGCTTGTTATTTATTTTTAATTTATAACTCATGTTTATTCTGTTACAGTTGTCTCAATTTTCCCCTCTTCACCCCCCTCCACCCATCCTACCCCCATGCCCTGCTCCTACAGTCAATTCCCACCCTGTTTTCCATGTCCATAGGTCATTCATACATGTTCTTTGTCTAGTCCCTTCCCCTTCTTTCCACCATTGTCCTCTTTCCCCATCCCCTCTGGTCACTTTCAGTCTGCTCCATGTTTCCATGCCTGTGGTTTATTTTGTCCATTAGTATATTTTGTTGAATAGAGTCCACTTATTGGTGAGATCATATGGTATTTGTCTTTCATGAACTGGCTTATTTCACTTAGCTTAATGTTCTCCAGCTCCATCCATGTTGTTGCAAAAGGTAGGAGTTCCATCTCTCTCTCTCTCTCTCTGCCTCTCTTTCTCTGTCCCCCTCTCTCTCTTTTTCTTAAATGCAGATTGATTTTATTTATTTTTAAATGTCAAATTTAATTATAAAATTAAAAAAATTTAAAACCATTATAAAGTCTCAGCAATTAAACCAACATGACACCAGCACAGAAGTAGTCAAGTAGATCAATGAAATATAATGAGCATTCTAGAGACAAAAGTATATATCTAACAATGTAATATATGATTAAGTTGATATTTCAAATCAATGGGTAAAATAAAGCTTATTCCACAAATAAGGTGCATGGACCACTATTACTTGAAATAAAACAACTATAGAGCCCTATTTCACACATTCTACAAGAAATATTCAGGTGAGTTAAAAAATCAATATGTAGAATCTAAGGAGTTTTAGGAGAAAATACAAACTGATATTTTTCTTACCCTGAAGTAAAATATTGAAACCCAGAAGCTATAAAATAAAATATTGATAATATGCCTATATTAAACATTTAAGACTATACAGTAATATACCTATAAAAAATTAAAGGACAAGTAATAGAATAGGAAAGTATTTGCAACACATCTAGAAAACTGTTAATGGTTTGTTTTGTTTTTTTCTTTTAGGGAAAAAATTCTACAAACATTTAATCAAAAAATGGTTTGTTTGATGAACAAATTGGCACCTAGTAGAGGACTATGTCAGAGACTTTTTAGCTCCAGGAGACAGGAAGATTTGCTTGCCCATATCTAGTGACTGCCGATAATCTGCGTAACAATTAGAGGCAGAGGCTTAATTGTCAAGCTCTCAGTTCCCAAGGGTCATGTCTATATAGAATGTGTTTCAGAGTTTTGTGTTATGAATTAGTAGAGTGTAAAATATGTAGATATGCTCAGGAAAGCTTCAGGGGTTGACCTTAATTTAAAAGAATAATTTGTGTTTGGTGACAAGGATATTCCTAACTCAGAATTTATCTTAGGCAAAGAGGACATTCAGGAAACATCCTGTCTAAACCAAAAGTTAGGGCTCATGGTTAGTCAATAAATTAGATAATTTAAAAGAACTGACTTAAATAGTTTGAGTGAATATTAAAGCTTTAACTATTAAGTGACTTCTGATGGAAAGTAAAATCTACAGAAGAAATGTGTTTTGTTACTTGCCTCCATCCCCCAGCCCAGAGTGTTCATGTGAGTCACCAGAAATCCCAAACCCATTTTTATGTAAGAACAGTTTGAATATTTTTGGTGCCTTCTAAATGCCAACACATTCTGTTCATCTGCCCACTGTGTCCTCAGGGGCAGGCAAAATGACTTTAGGCAGGAAGTCAGCAAGTGTTCCCCAAAGACCTGATTTTCCAGCTGAGCTATGGAAACTTATAAGGAATGGGAAGGTAGAGGTGTGTGGGGAGAGTTTTCTAGGTGTAGGCAATAGTACAAGCAAAGTCACAAGACTAGTTGGAGGGGGAGGGTGTGAGGAATAGTGAATTATTCAATTTGGATCATAAGAAACACTGGACCAAGGGCTTGGGAATGCCAGCAAGAGGGAGGTTATGCTAAATTTGCTGAACAATGGAGTCTTACAGGCTATGAATTAGGAAGTGGCTGTTGAAATCTCCCCAGTTGTCTCTGAGTTTGAGAAATTAACCCCAGTTTGCAGTTCCCTTGGACTGAGCTTTACTCTAGTAGTGGAATATGATTATTAATCATGGTTCTTTTTCACCTTGGATTTTCACAGATCTGAACAAAGTTCCAAGAGCCTTGACCACCCTTTTCCTCTCCAGTTTCTGGAGTTGGCTCTTCCCCTGGCTTCTTCTATTAATGGAATTTGAAGAATAGAAGCCTATTCAAGGTCTTCAACGTATTCAGACTTTTGGGAAGAATATTTAGAAGTTTTGATCTGGGAATGAATATCCCCTTGCATGTGTAGATTCAGATATATTGGTAGAAAATATGCTTCATCATTTGCCCCATTCTCCAAAGACATGCACATTTTGGAATTACTTTGGCAATACCCTTTAGGTCACTAATATGCTAGAATACAGTTAACTAAGACCTACTGCCATGAACACACTGAGAGGCAGGTGTCATCACCATTTTACAGATGAGCAAACTAAAGTGTAAAGAGTTGAAGTGACTCTTCCAAGTCCTCACAGCTAGAGTGCAGAGCCAAAATCAAATCTTTGTCTGGCTCCAAAGCCCAGTTTCTTTTCCTAGCACACCATACTGCCTATCTTGAAGATGATTAATTAGTCTTGGATTCTTCCTTTTGATAATAAAATGCTAAATCTACCACAACTTTTTTTATCCACTCATCTACTGTTGGGCACTTGGGCTGTTTCCATATTTGGCTATTAAAAGTAATGCTGCTGTGAACATATGGGTGCATATATTCTTTGGAATTGATGTTTCAGGATTCTTAGGGTGTATTCCCAGAAGTGGGATCACTAGGTCAAAAGGCAGTTCCATTTTTAATTTTTTTAGGGAATTCCATACTGTTTTTCACAGTGGATGCACTAGTCTGCACTCCCACCAACACTGCACTAGGATTACCTTTTCTCCACATTGAATTTCCAAGAAAGAAAGTTCTAGAATCCCACACAATGTGTAACTGCCCTCATGATCAGGGAATTGTTCACTTATGTAATAAATATCTCTCCACACAACAGAGACATTCATTTCCTCTTGACTGGGTTTTTCACTCAGGGCTGTCACTTGGCAGCTTTCCTGAATCAAAACAGCCATCAGGAGGTCTTGGACTTGTTGTCCTCTGCCTTGTAGTGTTCTCACTGGCTCCTTTGCGCCCCCCTACACCACAACCCCCATCACAAGAGTGCTGAGTTAATCAAGTCTCTTGAGGAGTGACACTTGAGAACATACTGGTTTATTATTACACACAGATGAGTATAATTAACCACATGAGCTGCCTTGGGAATTGCAAAGAGAAAGATGGTGCTGCCTTTCTCACCTTATCTGCCTTTTTTTGTTTGTTTCTACTGTTGAATCTTTTAGTTGAAGAGTGCATGTGTTACTCAGGGAAGTCTCCTGCTCCCCCAAATTCCAATAAGTATTGTCTCTGAGTCAGTGTTTTTATTTTAAACTCATTGGTCTCATCTAATTCTAGCTGCTTTTAGGGCTAAACTGAGAAATGAGTGCAAATTGTAGTTTTTGTGACTAACCGTTGTCTGAATGTGTTTCTCTTCCCATAAAATATACTTACTTTTTAACCAAGGCATTCAGTGCCTTTAACTCAATGGAGTAAGGTCTTCACAATATCATCAGATATCCTTTGTAGAGGATGATGATACACCCTGTTGCATCCCATTGTGTAATTTCAGAAATAAATTCAAATGAAAGGCTATGAGGAGCATCTTCTCTTTGTATTTTTTGGTTTGACTGGCCTTTCTCCTGAACAACCCAACAGAACCTCATCAAATATTACAGACTCTGAAAGTGCTATTGGAGAAAAGGAGTTACCATTGAAATGCTGGGTTGCCTGCCACAGTACTCATACTTATTTGGCATCTAGTTTCACATCCAATTATATTTTCTAATACCTTTTTGAAAACATTTGTGTTTTCTCTATGTTATTTGTACAAGACCATGCTTGTAGATAGGAAATTCTTCAAAACTCTCCTATGAAGTGACTTTGACAAGTGGTAAGGGTGCTGTTGTGGAGGAATGGGACTTTATGGATGACAGGAAAGCAAAGCCTGATGATTTGCCTTTGTATGATTACCTTCTTCTTTGTCAAGCCCTAAGGCTTATTTTATGTAGGAATTAGGCACAGAGCAAGGAATGGTAGGCAAGAGTTAAAGAAGAATTCCTGAGCTGCAATTCCAAGAAAAAAGTGGTAGGGGTGGTCAGATTATACCTTCTGTATTGCTGTGCTTGATAACAGCCTGTTAATATTTTATCAGTGGCCACATCATAGCACGCAGTGATCCACCACTTCAGGGAAAGGAGAGGTAATTTGCTGGACTTCCTGTTTCAGTATCCCCACACCCCCTTTCTCACCCCCACTCCTGTTGAGATTACAGAATTTCTCATCAAATCTAGAAGTTGCCTGGGCAAAGACAACAGGTTGGGTGGAGGCCAGGCTTCAGCCAGCTGAGGAGGAACACAGGCACTTCCCAGCCTGGGGTCTCAATGTCCCAGACTGGGCAGCTGAAGGCATGGAAAAAATCACCTGTCTGTGGCCGGGGACTGAGTGAGAGGGAACTGTTAACTCTGTAAGGCCTCATGTGCCTTCCTTTACCACTGGGCCCCTTATCCCACACCTGTGTTTCTCCTCTGGTCCAGAGCCAAAGTGTCTCAGCTTACTTGGATGGACACTATCTCGGCTGCCTCCAGCAATTTTCACAGACCTGCCCAAGAAAAGGAAACTGGGGCAGGGGAGGCTGAGCCCTGGGGTCACTCTTTCCATTAAAGCCATTTAAGGGTCTTGTGAGATAAACTCAAAGGTGTTCTGGATTAGCTGAGTAGTCTTTCCCTGTTTCTTTCTTAGCACTGCTCTCTACCCTATTTCTCTATTTCCTATGGTCCTTCAACTGGAGAAGCATTTTCTTTTTATCATTATTACTCTAGAATCTCAAATAGTGCCACAGCCTCATTTCATATGGATTGGGCTTTGAGGTGACTTACATACTTTTTTTAACTATCCCCTGATGCCTAAATTTAAAGCACTTTCTCCTCACAAGACAGGGTATTTTGTGTCTTAGACCACACCTAGGTGTGCATGTCTTATTTTCCCTAGATCAACTATCAGCTCCTATAAGGCACAGACTACCAGTGTTCACCCTGGTAGCCTTCAAAGCACACACTGCCTGACACAGACTAAGAGTGCAGTTGGTGTGGGCGGGCTGGCTAGAGAGCTAGTTGAATGAATGTTTAACTGGCTGGGTAAAGGTCTCACAAAAAATTGGAACTTACCTTTCCACCAAGAAATCAGTTTTAGCCTCCACCTTTACATTAATGATCACATAGCTGTGGGTTCATCAGAAGAGCCCCAAGGGGGAGAAAACATGAATCACCCTATTATCAAGGAATGAAGGAGGGCAGAAACATCTCTCCTTGTGCAAGGGTCAGAGCCATTAGGCTGAAGCGTAAACACAATGACCTTCACTATCCCCTTGGTCTACAGCTAATCTAAATTATTTTATGATGCAAGGCAATGGGGTTAAGCTAAAAGCTGTTCAACATGGACCAAGACTCAAATAGATTTCTAAGAAATTATTTAGATCAAGGCTTTTCTTGCTTAACAAGCCAAAGGGAAAACCAGTCAAAGGTTTTTCTTGCTCAACGAGTTGCTCTTTATTGGGTCTATCCTAGTTTCTCTAGTTGAGGGTGAATTTCTAACTCCTTCCATAGAATCCTCCCAGATTAAAAGGAAGGAGGAATCTTCTTTTCATCCTGAACTGCCATCTTCCAGTAATTCACCAAGAAAATGGCTAACACAAAGGGAAACAAGAGAGGCACCTGCTATATGTTCTCTAGGCCTTTGAGAAAACATGGAGTTGTCCCTTTGGCCCCATACATATGAATCTAGAAGAAATGTGGCAGTGTAGACTCAAAGGAATGAGCACTGTTCAAAAAGGAATACCCATAAGGCTACCATGGCAAAACTGGAAGAGTCTACAATTGTCAACCAGCATGCAGTGGACACTGTTCTGAATAAACAAGTTAAGGGCAAGATTCTTGCCAAGAGAATTAATGTACATATTGAACATATTAAGCACTCTAAGAGCCCAGATAGCTTCCTGAAATGTGTGAAGGAACATGATCAGAAAAATAAGGAAGCCAAAGAGAAAGGTACCTGGGTTCCACTGAACAATCAGCCTGCTCCACCCAGAAAAGCACACTTTGTGAGAATCAATGGAAAGGAGCCTGAGCTGCTGGAACCCATTCCTTATGAATCATGGCATGATAAGTGTAAACACACACACACACACACACACACACACACACACACGAGCTCTGTACAGATTTAAAAAAAAAAAAGGAAAGAGGAACAGCGCCTGAGATCTTTGTCCCTCTCATATCTCATTGGTTTAGCTCCAATACACTCTTATTAAAAAAAAAAAAAAAGGAAGGAGGGCCTCCCAGTTCAGCCTCTTCCTGAGATGAAGGGAAGGTCTGTGCCCTATTTCCCTTAAAGGTACTTAGATTCCAGCAGCAGTCAGGGGCAGGAGGGCTGCAGGAATCTGAAGAGCACTAGATGCTCTTATATCTTCTGGTCAGAATTTCAGACCCTAAGGAAGGTTTCCAAGCTTACAGTCAGTCTCTGACACTCTGTTACTATAGGGAAGTTACCTCTCTAGGCCTAGATATTGTTTCCTGTAAAAACCATGTTTCATTGGGATATTTGGAGTATGCAATGAAATTGGTGGACCGGAAAGTGTTTTGGGTGCAGGTGGTGAGGCATAGGAGACCATACTAGACAGCTGCCCACTCAGCATAGCACAGTCAGCAAGGCTACACCATCTTCTAACCTCCAGTAGCCCCCAATCAAGGACACTTAGATTCCTGGTGCCATACCAGAGACATTACCTCATATTAAACTTGTTTTCATAGAGCACCCTCTCTCTACCCTTATTCCTGCCTGCAGCCATTCCTTCTAAATGGGTTTGGATGTTGGGGTCCTAGCCTCTGCACCAAGGAAGGCCCATTTCAGGAGTGCAATGATAGTAGTTCCTATATTACAGGCCACTGTGCGCTGAGGCCTACTAAATCCAGGGGCTGGGTAAGCTAACTCTTGTAAGGCCCCATTATGGTCAGTGTTGCCACTGGTAATATCTTCATGAATTAGGCTTTGTTAATGCCAAGTGAGTTTGAAACAGGGCCAAATCATTGGCTTCCCAAACTCCCACACCTACAGAGTTAGGGAAATTGGAATTGAGGCATTGTGACCTATTCAAATATAAGCTTGGCATTTCCCCTGATGAGACAGTTAGCTGGGTCCAGGCCAGCATGGCAGGAGGGGCAGTACCACATGGTATACTCAGAAGCCCCTCACAGGAGACTAGGAGAACCTATGTGTTCCCAGTGTTACCTTGCTGGCCATAAGTTGTTTATCTTGGGCATCTTGGGGACCTCTGGCAGGTTCTTTCAATTGTCTGTGAATATTGTTGGATGTACAGAGTCCTATTTTGGGAATCAGGAGACCAGGGCACTAACACCAGCTATGTGACCCTGGGTAAATCTCATTACTTATGTGGGCCTTAGTTTTCCCATCTGCAAAATGGAGATTACCAGATCAATTTCACCTTTCTTACAATGGTGATTCAGGAAATGAAAGGAATAAATATATAGCAAATTTAGTAAATAACTTAAATGAAACAATTATTGTGGAAAGGAGGAGCCTTGGACAAGATGAAAAGATTAAAGTTTCTCTGGGGATGAGGAGTATCTTTCTAATATCTTCACAAAGTCTAGAATTTCCTATCCAACCAGGTGGGAAGAAAGATCAGTTTCCATCCTATCTTCCCCTTAGCCCAATTTTTTCCATCACACCTGCCCTGTATGGGCCCCTTTGAATGCATAAAACAGTTATTCAATCAACAAATGTTTATTGATTATCTACTATATGTCAAGCACTCTTACAGAATGTCTTTATCTGTAAGTCTTGAGGATACATAGAGGTCTAAGACATGGTCCCTACCCCCCAGAAGTTTACAATGCACTTTTAAAATCATATATTCATACATGAAAATAAAACTTTGCATTAAAATTATGAATAATAAGCATTAAAGAAGTGATTTGTACATTGAGGGAGGAGTAGGAGGGGGATGGAGTGGTCAAAGGAGGCTCAGTGAAGGAGGTGGTGCTGAGCAAGTTGTTCAAGCATGAGAAAAACTTGGCAAAAGGGATAGGGCTTTCCAGTATGGAAGAGTATCTAAAACATAGGCAAGGAAGTAGAAAACATGCAAGGCATGCTAGAGACAAACAATGAGCCCCTTCTGCTGACACTGAAGTTTGAGGAGGTGTCCTGGAGTTTGTCAGAAGTTGGCCATGCTTAGGCTGGTGAGAGAAAATGCCTTTGGTTTGTTATTACTCCACTACAGGAGAAATGGAGCATTTTCAGGTCTTGGAGCTGGAACTGTCTGCCTGGGAACCATTCTGTATTTTCCCACCTCACCTGCAATCCCAGGGAGCAGCTCAGCTATCACTCAGATCATGGCCAAAATGCCTTGGGCCTAATTATTCCACGTCGGAGCCCTTGGATGCCTTTTAGCAACTTTGGAATGTCTGGTGAAGGATGTGGGGGAATATAAAGGGTAACAGAAGGCCCACCTTGTGCTGTGGTTTTTCAGAGGCTCTGCAGTGTGCTCTGTGGGTAGACCCCCGGGGGCTGATCTCAGCCTTTGGGCTGATTTTCTATTATGTTTGTACACTCTCTGGGGATCTGACTCTCTCTGGCCCAATAGAAACACCTACTAGAGACCACACATGTCCACTCATCTTCTTAGATACCAAGCTTCTTATTATTCCTTGGGCAGCAGCATCAAGAAGTGATATTTTGCAGTCCTCCACAGCTCCCATACTGTCATCCCAGCCAAGGGCCATCTCTAGAAAAGCTAATTTCCCATTCCTAAAGAAATAGCTTTTCAGGGATCTTAGCCTTGTTGTTTAGCAGGAGGCCAGGTCAGGTGCCCCAGAGGGAGGCAAGAACTTTAGTGAAAGTTGGAGCAGTGGTTTTTGAGGCAGTCCCTCAGTGGAGTAAGAGTCTGCTGATGCCTAGAGCTTTCCACCATATCTTCTTTCTTTGTGCTTCCCTCTAGCTGTGGGCTAGATCCCTAATCCACAAGTGTGAAGGAATTCTGAGGATTGCTCTAGGCAGTGGTTCTAGTATTTGGGATCCTCAGCTACCTTCCCTCCCTGTCATCCTACATCTAGTTGCTCTCTGTTCCCTCAGTACAGTGGGATGGCTCTATTTCTGTTCATGCACAAATCAGACTGGACCCTGTATAATCATAAAAAGAGTGGAGTGGAAGCTCCAAGGCCCATTAGTGGCCAATCAGTTTATTTGTAGGGAAGCTTGAGAAGGAGGTTAGAGCCATCTTCATAAAAGCCACTACTCCTCCTTCTGCCAACTCCCAGCAATGAACTGAGAACCAACCTCAGCCAGAGGGTCTTTAATCACAGAAAGGGTCAGCCTGTGGGATGCAATTAGTGGGTTTATGGATGCATTAACAAGTAAAATAAATGACAGAGGGGAGCCTGTGGAGTCTGGCCTAGAGGAGGGGAGTGGGTTTGGAGTTGAGCATTGGGGGACTCAGGGTGTGGGGTGGGAGACCAAGGTGAAGGAAACAGAAAGGCTGGTTGGTATGCCTCTTGACAGTTCAACCTGGACACTGTCACACCAGAACCCATTTTTTTCCTTATCTTGATCCCGTGGCCAAAGTCAGTCTATCCTCAGCAGCACCTTCTGACATGATCCAGTAGGAATGTCCCTCACCTGTGTCCCTGGGCGGGGGCTGTCCACTGTTTTTCACATACCCAGCCACCACCACCCCCAGCTCTGGCCCCTGGTTCTTCACACATACCCTGTCAGGCTGTAGGAGTTAAACTCATTCTTGACTTTGGGCAGTTGACCAGGTCTTGGAGAGCTCCTAGTAGTAGCAAGAGGCTGAGCCTGGTAGGTATCAAAGTAGTTGGAGCGATTTCCCTGGGGTGAGCAAGAAAAGCAGAGGATGACTCCAGCTACCAGGGAAAACAGGGAAGAAATAATGCCCAGGTAAAGAGCCTCTCCGATTTCAAATTTCATGCTGTCAGGCACCAGTGGAGAGTAGAAATCTCGCAAAATCCCATGAAGATTCCAGGCAACGGGGATGAAACTCAGGAGACCTCCGAGGATGAAGAAGACTCCGCCCACTATCGCCACTCTGTCTTTGGCTCTCGAATCCTGGCAGAAGACCGTGCATTTCATGCCCACCACAGAGATAATGCAGGCCAAAGAGGAGATTGCACTGGATGTCACCATCATGGCCTGTGCAGCCTGGATGTCAGGGGGCAGGCCTAGAAGTGTGCTGTAGATGTCACACTGGGTGATGCCTGTGCTGTGTGTGGCACACTCCATCCAGAGGCCTTTGGAGAAGCCAACTGCTGTCACAATGCTGGCACCGACATAAGAACTCGTTCGCCAGGTGGGAAGTAGCATGGCCACCAAGGTGCCCAACAGCCCCAGAAGGCCAAGGATATAGCCTATAAGTTGGATGCCAAGAGAGGCCATGTCAGACCTCTCAGTAGAATTATCTTCAGGGCTTGCTCTCTTGTGTTCTGGCTGCAGCTCTTCCTCCTTCAATCCAAGCTTCTATTTCCTCATTTCAGAGTGTCTCTGATACACTGACTTCTCTTCTCCTTACAAGTGTCTGTGAGTGGCCACAAGCAGGCTCAAGAAGGCATCTAGAAGACCTAAAAAATCCATAAACCAGATTAAATATTGACCAGAAGCTTATGAGAAACCAGAAAATGCTGGGTGCCTTTTGACCTTTGTTATCTTCAGAAATAACACATGAGAAAATAAAAAAAAAAACAACTTTGAAAGTGGATCCAAACTTTCATCACCTCCCACATAAGCACATGACTTGGATTGGCAGCCAGACAAAATCAGGGGCCAGGCAGGTGGCTGCTTTCTGAGAAGGTAGTGATGGCAGTGGCAGTTATGGTGGCCATGTTAATTCCAGGTTAGGCTGTTGGCTGGCACAGTTCCACTTCAAGGCCTTCTGTTTAACACATTGCCCAGCAACAGTGCCACAGAGCCTCTCAGTTACAGGCTGAGGACATACTCCAGGATACTGATC
The DNA here is from genome assembly GCF_021234165.1 of Pteronotus mesoamericanus. Taxonomy (NCBI): domain Eukaryota; kingdom Metazoa; phylum Chordata; class Mammalia; order Chiroptera; family Mormoopidae; genus Pteronotus; species Pteronotus mesoamericanus. Next base: position 2,862,986 of record NW_026555144.1, on the reverse strand, counting down.
AGGAGGAACAGGTCCTAGGATATAACCTTGTGCTTCAGGTTATTAGAGGCCTCTTGAATTTTCAAGGGCCTAGAAAGCAGTGGCTTAGCTCTGGTCTCTGCCCATGATGAAAATCTATTCCAGGGCAGGTTGGGGCAGGCAATAGTCTTCTGTCTATACTCTGAGAGTTCAGGTCTTCCAGGACCTGCCCAAATCCCCTTCCACAAGCTATCCTAAAGCCTCCTGCATATATAATACACCCAGACATTTCCCATCTGCTCTCCTAACAGATGGCCGCAGCAGTCCTTGCCCTCTCAGATGATGGGGGAGGACTCTGGAGCAAAGGTTATTCTAGGGCCTGGATGGAGCACTGAAGCTCCCTGTTAGGGTGGACAGAGGAAAGGGAAGCTGAATAGAGGGCTTTGTAAGGAGGAAACATCTAAACAAATCCTTTACAATCTCAGGGCTGTCCATGATTTTGCAGTGTTCAAGGAGACCCTACTCTTTCCAGGGTTCAAGACACTAAGGGTCAAGGACACATTCTTTCTCCCATATTCTATAAGAACCTCCAGCCCACTAACTTTTCAACCCACCATAATCTGGCTATTTCATTTATTCATCCTCAAAATTTCTTCTTATCCTACCCGTCTCTTAAATGTGACTTTTCTTCAGAAGTTCATCCTTTTTCTCAATCAACACTCTGTCCCTGAGCACACTTATGCACCCCCCATGACAATCTTATGCCCATCCACTGGCATTCCCCAATCTGCATTTACAGCATAGACCTTCTCCCCGAGCTTCGAGACTGCCAAAACAATTACCTATTTAAAATATTCAGCCAGAAGTCTCATAGGCACCTCAAATTCAATGTATTTAAAAGAGAAACCATCACTTCTTCCATTGCACCCCTCCCCAAACAGTTCTTCCCTGGGTTACCTATGGATATAGAATGATGTCTTTATCCATCCCCCTGTGCTCAACAAAAATCCTGGGTGTGATATTTTACACCTCTCTCACACTTATCCCTCACACTGTATTGTCATTGTCTCACCAAGTCTACCTCTTGACTATACCTCAGATCCGGTATCCATCTCTCCATCCCCATTGCTACTGTCCCAGTTCAGGACTTCTTCATTCTCTCTCCCCTGGACTATAGCAATAACTTCCTAACTAGTTTTGATTTCAATCTCGCATCTTTCAATTCATTCTCCACATGCTGTTGCTAAGGTGATCTTTCAACACATTAATCTGATCAAGTCAATACTCTACATAAAACATTCCAGTGGCTCCCCACCACATAAAGAATAAAGTCCAAACTTATTTGTATTGTATGACCTCTCAAGCTTCATCTCTTCATTCCCTTCCTCTTACTCTGTACTCTGGCTGAACTAAATTAGTTTCAGTTCCTCAATCAGATCATGTTGTCTTTTGCCTACAAACCTGAACACAGGTTGTTCCTTCTATGCAGAATGGCCGGCATTCTTCTCCATCTGTTTACCTCCTTCTCATGCTTTAGCATTCAGCTCAGATGTCTCTACTTTAGCCAGGATCAAGTGTCCCTCTTCCATGTTCTTACAATATCATGTGTTTACTTCCGCCATAGTAATAAGCATAATAGTAACACTTATGTAGTGTTTCCTGTGTGACCATTATAAGCACTTCACAAATGTTAACTCATTTAATATCACAGAAATGCTCTGTGGTACCGAAACCCCTATTATACAGATGAAGAAATTGTTTAAATTTCTTGTTGAAATTCTTATTCTTCCCCACTACTCTGTGAGCTACTTTAAGTCAAGAACTGTATCTTATTCACCTCTGTATCTCAGGTGCCTTAGAACACCCAGAGTGGTGACAGAGAGACAAAGAGAGCAATGCAGACAAAAAGAGAGACAGAGAAAAATAAAAAAGTTTCACCATTTTATATGTTATATATACATTTGTTGAATATCTTGTCTCTTCAACCAAACTCTACACAATTTGAGGGAGGAAACCATGTATTACACTTCTGTTGTGCTTCTGCAACATTGGGCACACAATTGATAGTTAATGATATTCATCCATGATGGATATGACAATGCCAATGTTGATGCACAACCTTGAAGCAGTACAGAGCAAGGGCCAATAAACATATGATAGAAGGGGGGAAGGGAAATTTAGTTTGAATCTCAGCTCTGTTACTTACCAGCTATGACCCTGTGCTAGTTCTTTCTAGGCATTTGTTTTCTTATTGCTAAATGGGGCACAATTCCTGATCCTCACTGTGCATCCCACTGGGCCCTCAGTGCTGCCTGGAAGTCCTTCTGTATCTCCCTGGTGAACATCTCCAGGTGACTACTTCAAATACTCACTCTTTTTGAGCTACTCTCTCTTTACTCTTGCAGGTATTACCTTATCCATAGCATTCTCTTTGCAGCCAAGATTCTTAAACAAGCCATTTAATACTGATGTTTCTACTTCTTCCCTCTCCCACTCACTTCTCAACCCTCTGCAGTCTTGCATTTGCCATTAGGCCTGCATCAAAATTATTCTCACTAAGATTACCAACAATTTTCTAATCCCAAAATCCAATGGTCATATCTCTGTCATCTCACCTTGCCCCTCTCCTTCATAAAACCGTCTTCTCCCGTGTCTTCTATAACACCACTCTCAGCTTTCCCTGCACCTCAAAATGATTCTCCTAGTTCTCCTTCATAAGTTCTTCTTCTTCTGCCCATTTTATAAATCTGACTATTCCACCCGAAGTTTCATCAAGACTTCTAGATTTTTTATTCTTCACATTCTCCATGGGTGACCTCATCCACTGTCACTATGGCAATGATTTCTAGGTGTAGACCGCTAGCACAGATCTCACTACTGAACTCAAGATTTGCATATTAATCTGCATTTAAAATGGAATGATCCCATCTGAATGTTTTAATGACACCTCAAACTCAATAACTGAAATGCTGAATCATCTGCCCTCTTCTCTCTGTACACCCCAAATCCTTGCATAATGTTCTCTATTTCAATAGGACCATCACTCATTCAATAACCCAAACCAGTCATCCTTGATTCCTCACCTATTTTTGACATATAGTTACTTATGAAGTGCTATCTGATCTACTGTCAAAATACATCCTGAATAAATCCACTTTTTTGCCATCTCCATTGCCTAAACTTTAGTTCAAATGATGCAACTATTATCTCTTGTCCATTTGGAAATCTCATAGACGCCACAAATTGGTATCTCTAATTCCACTTTTGCCTTACTTCTGTAACCAATTGTTCATCCAGTAGTCAAGGAGCTTCCTAAAATGAAAATCATAGGTGCCACCCCACCTCTTTGCTATGCTTAAAAATACTTCAGTATCTATTACTTGTTTTCGGGATAAAGTTCAAACTCTCTAGCCCAGAAGTCCAAGAAAGCCCTCTGTTGTATGACTCCTGCTTTTCCTCCCAGCTTCAAGACACACACACACACACATCGTACATATACTCCAGCCATATGTGAAAACATGTATTTCTCTGAATTTGCTTTTCTATGTCTCCAAGCCCTTAAGCATGCTGTTCTACCATCCACCATTTCCCTGACTAATTGCTAGCCATCCTTCAGGACTCCTCTGTTTGAAACATTCCTTGGACCCCTTTTCCTACCCAAGCTGGGTTAAATACTTTTGTACTTCCTATCTCTATCTGGGCTTTGACAGAATGTTGGTGAGATACCTTGAATTCTTTGGGGGAAAGACCTCCCACCTCCCAGAGGGGCAGCTCCTGCTCCAGCCCTTTTAGGATGGTGGCAGAAGAGCCCAGGTTGAGTTTTCCATGGAATTCAATAGTGTCTCCAACAAGAGATCCTCTGCCCAGGCCCCTAATTGACTCAGTTGAAGTAAGTATGAAGGTGGTTTGTCACAAGAAGGAAGGCAGAGTAAAAAATACCATCAGTGAGGTTTGGAATCTCTGGAGAGCGTGACTTAGCATAGCTGGGCAAGAAGAAGGACAAGTTGTTGAAGTTTGTTCAATTGGAAGAAATGGCCCAATGCAGGTCAGCTTTCAACCATGGCCAGGAAGGTGGGGGTGGAGAAAATAGTAAGTGGTTGGGTGGTGATCCTGGCTAGAATATGATTTTGTTTGTGTGATGAGAAGTAGAGGGTTTAAAGATGCAAGGAAAATAAGACCAGCAACACTGAAAGGAAAAGAAACCAACAGAGATAAGAGGGAAGGAGGGAGGGGTGGGCAGGGGAAAAGGAAGGGAAGGGGAAAGTCAAGAAACATATAGCAAGGACTCATGGACAAAACCAAAGGGGAAGGATTGAGGGAGGGAGAGGGGAGGGGTCAGAGGAGGTGGTGGGGGAAGGCAGAGACAAATGTATTTGAAATAATTAATTAATTAATTAAAAAATTTAAAAAAGAAGTAGAATGTTTAGAGAAAGAGTACTAGCCTGAGAATCAAAAGACATGGGAAATTCTTATCATTGTGAGATGGCTTGAACATTTTCTTTCTTTCTTTTTCAAAGATTTGATTTATTTACTTTTAGAGAGAGGGGACGGGAATGAGAGAGGGAGAGAAACATCAATGTGTGGTTGCCTCTCACGCACCACCTACTGCGGACCTGGCGTGCAACTCAGGCATGTGCCCTGACTGGGAATCGAACCAATGACCCTTTGGTTCACAGGCCACCACTCATTCCACTGAGCCACACCAGCCAGGGCTATTTTCTTTTGTGTGTTATATAAAATTTATTGTATTTTTTCCAATACATTTTAGTCCTCTTATACCTTCCTCCCCTCAGCAATCACCACACTGTTGTCCATGTCCTTGAGTCATTTATCTTTTTTATTTAATCCTTCCACCCCCTACCCTCCTTCCACCACTACTGTCATCCTTCTCTCCATCTATGTGTCTGTCAAAAGAATGAAGCTGAGACTAATCAGCTCCAAGATAGGCAGTATGGTATGGCAAGAAAAGAGCCTGGGCTTCGGAGTCAAACAAGGATTTGGTTTTGCCTCTGCACTCTCTAGTTGTATGGTCTTGGGAGAGTCACTTCAATTTTGTATACTTTAGTTTCCTCATCTGTAAAATGAGAATGACATCTGCCTCTCAGTGTGGTCAGGGAAAATAGTAGTTCCTGATTAACTGTATTCTAAGCATACTGATGACCTAAAGGATAGGGTGAAAGTCACACCAAAATGTGTGTGTCCTGGTTCTTCCTAGAACATGTTCAGGAAGTCCCCTAACATCTCCAGGCCCTAGTTTTCTCATCTGCAAAATTTTGAGTCTCAAGTAAGATAAGGGGGACAGGAAGCCACTTTGATAAATATAGAAGACTTAACAGCTGTTAGTAGAAGCAGGCAGCTCTTAAATAAATTCCTCTCTATGAGGGATCCTCCTAGAAGTCAAGCCTTGGCTACTTTGGAGTAACATAGAACTCTAAGCATTGCCAGCTGAATTTGTTTTCTGGGCATAGGACCCACACACTCCATGGCCCAAAGATTGGGCAAGAAAGCTTCATTTAGCAGTTTCTGAATTAACCATTTCTTTCCTGGATATTTGCTCCACTAGTCCTCCCAAATCTTGCCCAAGAGTTTTCTGAATGGTACCCATTCTTTGGGAAAACCCTCATAGGACTGAGTGGAACAGGACAGGTGGGGTTCCACACTCTAGGAAAGACCTCATCTGGCATTTTGAGGGTGATAGAAACCATCACAACCCTCTTCTTCCAGTCAGCCTCATTTTTCCATCCCTTGATCTGATAGCCTATCAGAAGAATCTGAGACACTTTCTCTCCTCTCTGCACCACACTCCCACCTTCCAAGGGCTCTAGAAAGTGGAAAAGTCATTCCTTTGAAGCCCTATCTTCTGGAAAGTTTGTCTTTGGAGCAGTTCACCTTTCCTTCTGTGTCAATTGATTAATGACAGCTCAAGGAACTGCAACTGGATTGAGACATTGTCTAAATGCTTTAAAAATAAGTTTATTTATTCCTTCTGTCAAATATTAATTGACTATAAAGGTTTGGGTTTATTTTTGGGCTCTCCATTCTATTCCATTGAGCTATATACCTGTTTTTATGCCAGCACCATGCTGTTTTAATTACAATGGCCTTATAGTATAGTTTCATATTAGGTAGTGTGATTCCTCCAATTTTGTTCTTCTTTCTCAGGATTGCTGCTGCTATGTGGGGCCTTTTGTGTTTTCATGTAAAGTTTTGAAATATTTTCTCTAGTTCTGTAAACTACATCGTTGGAATCTTGGTAGGAATTGCATTGAATCTATGTATTGACTTGGGTAGTATGGACATTATAATAATGTTATTTCTTCCTATCCATTAACACAGTATGTGCTTCCATGTATTTGTATCTTCTATTTCTTTCTTCAGTGTCTTATAATTTATCAAGTACAGGTATTTTAAATTCTTGGTTAGGTTTGTTCCTAGATATTTTATTTTTTTTAAGTGATTGTGAATGGGATTGTTTTCTTAATTTCCCTTTCTGTTAGTTCATTATTAGCATATAAAAATGCAACTGATTTCTGGATATTAATTTTATACTCTGCTACTTTGCTGAATTTATTTATCAGTTCTAGTAGTTTCTTGGTGAAATCTTTGGGATTTTCTATGTACAGTATCATTTCATCTGCAAGTAATGACAGTTTTACTTCTTTCTTTCCAATTTGGATGCCTTTCATTTCTTCTTCATGTCTAATTGCTGTAGCTAGGACTTCCACTACCATGTTGAATAAGAGTGGTGAAAGCAGACACCTTTGTCTTGTTCCCCCAGGGGAAGCAAGCACATACAATAGGTTAAAGATGGTTTATTTAATAAATGGTTATGGGAAAAATTGGACAGATATGTGCAGAAAATTGAAACTAGACCACCTTATTACACCACACACAAGAATAAATTCAAAATGGATCAAAGGCTTAAATGTTATCCATGAAACCATAAAGATCCTAGAACACACAAGCAGCAAAATCTTGGACATTGCTCATAGCAATATTTTATCAGATATATCTCCCCAGGCAAGGGAAACAAAATAAAAATAAACAAATGGGACTTCATCAAAATAAAAAGGCTTTTCACTATAAAGAAAATCATCAACAAAACAAAAGATAACCCACAGAAGGGGAGGACATATTCATCAATACATCTGAAAGGGGCTAACACCCAAAATTCATAAAGAACTTACAAAACTCAACACCAAAGAAACAAACAGCCTAAGTAGAAAATGGGTAAAGGACCTGAATTGACAGTTCTCCAAAGAGGACACAAAGATGGCCAATAGGCACAAGAAAAGAGGCTCAACATCACTAATTATCAGAGAAATGAAAATTAAAACTACAATGAGATATCACCTGACACCAGTCAGAATGACAGTCATCAATAAATCAACAATTAACAAGTGCTGGTGAGGATGTGGAGAGAGAGGAACCCTTTTTTGCCCAGTTGGTGGGAATGCAGATTGGTGCAGCTACTGTCAAAAGTTCTATAGAGATACATCAAAAAATTAAAAATGAATATGCTTTTTGACTTAGGGATCCCATTTCTGGGAGTATATCTGAAGGAACCCAAAACACTAACTCTAAATAATATAAGCACCTCTATATTCATTGCAGCATTATTTACAATCACCAAGATATGGAAGTAGCCCAAGTGTATCATCAGTAAATGAGTGGATAAAACAACTATGGACATTAACACAGTAAAATACTACTTGGCCATGAAAAAGAAGAAAATTTTACCTTGTGTGACAGTATGGATGGACCTGGAGAATATAAGGCTAAGTGAAACAACCTAGTCAGAGAAAGGCAAATAACATATGATTTAACTCATATGTGGATTCTAATGAACAAACTGAACTAACAAGGAAAATGGGGACAGAGTTATAGATGGAGAACAGGATGACAGCTATGGGGGGGCGGGGCTGGAAAGATTGAGCAGAAAGGAAAAAAGATTCATGAATGTGAACAGTTTGGTGATTGCTGGGGGAGGAGTATGAGGGAACTAAATGGTAATGGGAAAAATACAATAAAGATTATATCTAAGTAAATAAATAAAGTAAAAATAAGTTTAATTTTGTATTGATCATCAAAGTAAAAGACTCTCATTTTAGAAAGCAAGAACATTCATGAAGGAAAAAATCAGAAAACAGACATCACCTACAATCTCCTCAGCTAAAATGGTGCTAATGTTTTGGTTAAAACTCTGTTTTCAAAGAGGATACTTGAAGAGAATAATGTCTCTATCCAAAGAAGAAATTTCTTTTGTTTTTATTGAGATATAATTGACATATAACATTTCATTAGTTTTAGGTGTAGGGGATAATGATTTGATATATGTGTACATTGCAAAATAATCACCACAGTAAGTTTAGTTAACACCTGTCACCATACAGTTATATTTTTTTCTCTTTTTTCTTGTGATAAGAAATTTTAAGATCCACTATCTTGGTAACTTGCAAATATACAATACAGTATTGTTAACTATAGTCTCTGCTGTACATTACATGCCCAGGATTTATTTAACTTATAACTGGAAGTTTGTATCTTTTGATTGCCTTCACTCATTTCACCCACCCACTTCCACCCGACTCCTGCTTCTGGCAACCACCAATCCATTCTCTGTATCTGTGAGCTCATTTTTTTTTTTTTTTAGATTTCATATATAAGTGAGATCATACAGTATTTGTCTCTGACTGGTTTATTTCACGTGATATAAGATACTCAAAGTCTATCACAAATGGCAGGATTTCCTTCAAAGAAGGGATTTCTAATGACAAACTTGCAGACCAGTGGGGGAGAGTTATTTAAGGACTTGAAAGGGAGACTTTGTGACTTCATTCAAATTTCACCTCCTACTTACTCCCTGAACCTTTATGTTTGAGGAAGGCACTGATCCAGACTATGAGTGAGCACCCTTTCCAATTCTCCTTAGCCACCCCCCAAGTTATACAGAGGAGTAAACTGTAGCTCCTTTCTTCCCATCCTTTTATCTCAGTCATTTTGCCCTCAAAAACACCATTCAGAAAATATTATTTGGTTTGGAGAGTGCTTCTCCTAGCCTTGTAGTTTCAAAGCCTGGAAACTTTGTGGCAGCCTTGAGGAAACAAATATTACCCACTCAGGTACGACCTGAATTTTCCCTTTCTTGCCCTTCCCTCAGAAAGGCAAGGTAGTTCAGTGTGACTGCACCATGGGCCAAATTGACAGCAACTAGGAAGCAAGGGACCACCTAAGTGAGCTTAAAAGGTAGCAAATAAATCAGAATTGATACACTTACAAAGCAGTTCTTTTGCAGAGCCTTGGAGGAGATGTATGACCCTGGAGAGAATCCTGAAGGGATCCTGAAGGAAGGGAGCAAGGTGCAAGGGGCCTCAGGCTGAGGTGATAAAGGATTTCTAATTGTTAGCAACAGCTTTGCAAAACCCATCTGCCAATCTCAGCCTTGGGTCAGAGACTTATTACAGATCAGAATTAAACCCCTGGGGGCTGTGGAAGATTGAGGTTCTTAAAAAAAGTTTGGTGAGTTTTGTGTTTTTCCTGTCAAAAACTCCAGCTGAGCTTTTGTGTGGTGACCTCTGTGAGCCCAGGAGAGGCTTTAGGGGGAGAATAGTTTGGCCCAAGGAGGAATTTGGAACATTTCTGCTTTGGAAATAGGGAGGGGGGTGTTCTCTTGTGCCCATTAGGTGTTCCTGGCTAGTGGCCTTATAGCCCAGCAGGAAGTAAGCCTCATAACACAACCAGTAAGCTAGTACCCAAGCAGCCCTGTGCTGCCTATAGAGCCCTCAGACTCTTCCACGAGATTTAGTTTCCAACAAGCCCCTGGCCCTACTCCACTCCTAAGGTTGACCCCAAAATACAAGGGCAAACATGTTTACTGCAGGTGGGTTCAAAGAGCAGGTCCTTACAAGGTGCAACAGAGGTGACTATGAAAACCATGGTACTCCCTTTTGTACCACACACAGGAGTACCATTCTCTGTAGTATTTCAGTCTCCTACAAGGTCTCTGGGGTGAAGTGCAGAGATTGTGTTTCCTCTCCAAATGGGGAAAAAAAAAGTTTTCTTTCTTTTTTTCTGATTAAAAAAATACTAGATACTATTGCAAAGTACTCAGAAAATAAAGTTCGGAGTAGAAAATAGAGGTCTTGATAACACCACCAGCAATAGTCATAATTTAAATCATTGTTAACATTTTGATGTACTGTAAAAGAAAAAAATAGAATTTTTTTTTTTGCAAAATTGAATCACATTATACCCTGTAATTTTGTAACCCATCATTTCTAAATAATGTAATGATATGACATTGACATTGTCCTATTTCCATGTTAATTAAAAAAGAGATAAGGATCATTTTCTTATGGCTGCATTGCATTTTATTGTATAGAAATATAATTTATTTAACCATTAACTATTAGACATTTTTGTTATTTCCATTTCCACTAGTATAACCTAGAATCTTTTCACATAATACTGACAAATTCCTAGGAATAGAATAGCTAGGACAAAGAGGATGTATGTTTTAAAGGCAAACAACCTATTACAGAGGTAGGGTAGCTGTTACCATTTCCAGATGACAAAGCTTAGGCCCTGTGAAATGAAATGAATGAATTACCCAGCATCCCTAGCTGGGCAGTAATAGGCCTAGAATCTAGATCTTTCATGTCTGATTCACTAAACTTTCTAATGTACTACATTGATTTCCTCCCAAGGATTCCTATGTAAAAATGGTAAGACTAGGATTTCCAGTCAAGATGGAGGTATAGATAGACACACCTTACCTCACTGCACAACTAACTTAAAAATGAAAAGCACTCAAAACCGCCAGAAAATCAGCTAGAACTGTATGGAAATCTGACAACCAAGGATTTAAAGAATCTATACAGATGGGTAGGAGGGGTGGAGACATGGATCTGGGGGTGGAGAGGTGGTGAAGCCTCAGCAGCCAGAAGAATGGACAGCCTCACATTCATGTGTAGTGGATAAAAATCAGGGAGGCACCTTATGAGTGAGTGAGGCCAGCGCCAAGCCAGACCATACAGCCCAGAGCTCCAGCACCTGGAAAGAAAGCTTTGTAACTGCTGGCTGTAAACCCGGTGGGGTTGGGGCAGCAAAAGACAGTGCCAGAGAGTGCAGAATGTATGCAAATCCACCCACTCCTGGAACCACAACCAGGACAGCAGCAGAAGTGGCACCAGTCACATATGGGAAGTGAGTGAAGTGATTGGAAGCAGTGTGAGGGCCAGGCAAACCCCCAGAAGTCAGCCAGCAATAGCATTGTCCCCTCTTTGACCCCTCCTCCACATTGAAACAAGGTTACCCTGCCCTGGTGAATACCCAAGGCTCTGTTCCATATGACTTAACAACTGCGTGAAAATGAAATCAAAGCAGCTCTACCTAGTACACAGAAACAGGGAGGCTGCCAAAATCAGGAGATAAAGAAATATGGCCCAAATGAAGAAACAGAACAGAGTCTCAGAAAAAGAACTAAGCGATGCGGAGATAACCAACCTATCAGACGCAGAGTTCAAAACACTGGTGGTCAGAATGCTCAAAGATCTCATTGAATACAGCAAAAGCATAAGTGAAGAAATGAAGGCTCTACCAAGGGAAATAAAGAAAAATCCACAGGAAACCAACAGTGAAGGGAAAGATGCCAGGATTCAAATCAATGATCTGGATCATAAGAAAGAAATAAACATTCAACCAAAACAAAATGAAGAAACAAGAATTCAAAAAAATAAGGAGAGTTTAAGAAGACTCTGAGACATCTCAAAAAGGGCCACCATCCTAATCATAGGGTTTCCAGAAGGAGAAGAGGAAAAGCAAGTAATTGAAAACTTATTTGAAAAAATAATGACAGAAAACTTCCCTAATTTGGTGAAGGAAATAGACACAAAAGTCCAGGAACCACAGAGAGTCTGAATCAAGTTGGACCCAAAGAGGTCCATACCAAGAAACATCATAATTAAAACATAAAAGAGTAAAGATAAAGAGAGAATCTTAAAAGCAGCAAGAGAAGGACAGAGAGTTACCTAAAAAGGAGTTCTCACAAGACTGTCAGCTGATTTCTCAAAAGAAACTTTGTAGGCAAGAAGGGACTGGAGAGAAGTATTCAAAGTGATGAAAGGCAAGGACCTACAACCAGGATTACTCTATCCAGCAAAGCTATCATTTAGAATTGAAGGGCAGATAAACTGCTCCCCAGATAAGGTAAAGGTAAAAGAGTTCATGATCACAAAACCATTATTATATGAAATGTAAAGAAACTTATTTAAGAAAAAGATCAAAACTATGAACATTAAAATGACAACAAACTCACAACTATCAACAATTGAATCTAAAAAACTAAAACAGACTAAGCAAACAACTAGAACAGGAATAAAAGCATAGATATGGAGATCATTTGGAAGATTATCAGCTGAGGGGAAGGGGGAGAATGGGGGGAAAGTATAGGGATTTAGAAGCATAATTGGGTAGGTACAGAATAGACAGGGGAATATTAAGGACAGAATAGGCAATGGAGAAGCCAAAGAACTTACATACATAACCAATGGACATGAACCAAGGAAGCATATTGCTGGAGGGAAGTGGGGGAACTGGGTGGAGGGGGGCAAAGGGGGAAACTGAGACAAGTGTAATAACATAATCAATAAAATATACTTTAAAAATGATAAGACTAGCGGTTTCTATTCATAGGACTTGCTGAGGGTTTTCTATATATTGTTTCACTGAGCTGCTGCAAAGTCAGGACTGGGCACCAAACCTGGCCAACTCTGGTGTTTGGCTCTTAGTCATTATTCTCTACTCTGTTTTTGAAGTACTATCAAAGCAATCAGTCAGATTTGTTGCCTAGTGTGAATTTGGTGAAGCAAATCAGAAATTATTATTCTTGGTGACCCATAACTTTCTTGCAGTTGCAAATAGGGTAGTGACCCCTGGCAGTACTCCCAAGGTGCTACTGCTTGGTAGGCTGGGACAAGCTAAAAAAGAAGCCATGCCCGAGCTCAGGTCTGGGGATCCTTTGGGCATGAAAGCAAACAAGATTGAAGGGGTGGGAGAGATAGCAGGCTAATCCTCTATCAACTGTGTGACCTGGGGCAAGTCTTCTTATCTCCTTTCTCTAGGCTTCACCCAGCTGACTTACCAAAGTTGGGTTAATGAGTATGAAAATATTTTGAGAAATAAAAAAATGCTGGTTGAGTGCAAGATAGAATTTGTAGTAGAGGGGCACCGTATCAGCTTACATTGACAGTGTGCAATTGAAAATAGGAAAAAACAGAATCTTAGGAGCAGGTGCCAGGGCGGATGAGGGTACCATGTTGGCAGGATGTTGTTACTAGACTGGCAGTCACTCAAGGACTAGGTTCTAAAATTATGTTTCCTATGGGTCAGCACTGTCAGATCCTACTGGAATCATACCAAAGACTACGACTCCTCAGCGTTCAACCTGGGAGGCTCCTTAGTAATCTCCTGGGACCACTGCTGAGACCCAGAGCCTAGACAAGTGGAGGAATGGAGAGGGGTCTGAAAGAAGAAAGAAAAAGAAGTATCTGGTTAAGGAGAGGAGTGAGAAATAAGAAAATAAAGGGAGGAAAATGAAGGTCTATGTAAAGATGGGTTAAGGGAGAGAGCAGGAGAAGAGGTAGGAGAGAAGTCTGAGGAAGAAAACCTAAAACAAGTCTGTATAAAACAAGGTCTTAAGGGAGAAGGAGGAAATGGTGCTGTGAAAAGAGGAATCTAGAAGGAGAAATAAGAGAGTTTAAGGGCAAACAAGCAGGGGTAAAATGGCTATGGGAGCAGGAGTTCCCATAAGATCTAAGGCAGAGAGAGGATTAGTGACATTCCATCCCCACCATTCCACCAAACCAAGATGTTCTCCTCAAGGTTAAAAATGACCCCATGTCACCAAATCCAATGGCTACTTTTCAGTCGTTAACTTCCTTGGCCTCTGTTGCAGCATTCAGTGTTCTTGATAACTTTGCCCTTCTTGAAATATTTTCTTCTCTTGACCTCTGTGATACAACTGTTCCCTCATGTTCTTCCTATCTCTCCAGCTACTCCTTCATTAACTCCTCCTTCTCTGCCAGATCCTTAGATATACGTGTTTCTCAGGAACCAGACCTAGGTCTTCTTCCCTTCTTGCACTGCATTTCCATTTTTGAAAGTCTCATTTATTTCTCATGGTTTCAATTATCTTGTATACTCTAATGACATCCAAATCATCATTTTTCATCCCAGACTTCTCTGAAATTTAGGTTCCTATATACTGACATCTCCATTCGGATAGCTCAAAGGCATCTCAAATGCAAACATGTCCAAAATTATATCCTTAGTTCCCTTGGAACTAATACCAATCCACCATTGGTGAAAACCAGTTGTTACAGCCAAAAACCTCTGAGTTAGACTTAATTTCATGCTTTTCGGACCCTCTACACCCCATTTCATCTGATGTGTAAATGTTTTCAATCTTACCTCCATAACATAGCTCTTTCATCTATGTAGTGTTTTCTCATGTAAACATTATACTTCCATTATCATCATCTCTTAAAATGTGTGGTCTTAGGACGACTTTACACTTTTAAAAAATTACTTAGAGATGAGAAAACTGACAAAGAAGGATTAAGTAACTTGCCCAAGTTTGCCCAGCTAGGAAATGATCTTGTCATGATTCAGGCCCTTGGGGTTCTGAATCCTTCCTCCTACACCTTCCTGTCACTCCCTGTGAGACAATTGACTTAGTTGATGATCATATGTGCAAACAGGTGCACTACGGCAAGCACACACATTCCACACTTCTGGTCACATTTTGTTTAACTAACAAAGAAACAAGTCATCCTAGGCAATATATTCATGGGTGGCAAAGTGACTTTCTCAAGGTGGGAGTTCTCAAGAACATGGCTACATTTCTTATCTGTAGATTTAAAAAATATTGGCCTTCCAATTGGGGACAAAATTCCTTCAGAAGAACAAATGTAAAAGGTTTGAGGCTCTAGAAAGCTGTGAAATTTGCCTCTGGACAACAAATTTAGTTTTTAATGGCAAAACATTTAGGGCTTCTATTTTTCCTTTGCTCATTTTCATTTTCTGTTAAGTGAAAAAAAAAGAGTGATTTACTGAGAAAAAATATTTAGGAAACAGACTAATGTCCTTTAACTAGTGAATGGATAAACAAACTAAAACAAACTGTGGCACATCTTTATAATGGAATACTATTCAGCAATAAAAATGAATGTACTATTGACACAGACAATTACATGGATGAAGCTCAAATATATTATTCTGAGTGAAGCCAGATTCAAAAAGCTGATTATTTACTTAATGTACTCTGGTTTCTCTTCAAAACAAATAAATCTTTCACCTTTTACAAAAAACTGATTACTGTATGATTCCATTTATGACATCCTTGAAAAGGCAAAACTAGTGATGAAGAACAATTTAGTTGTTGCTAGGTTTTGGGGACGGTGAAACAAATTGTCTATAGTAGTGTGGCACAGGGAATTATTCTGGGTATTGGGACTGTAATAAGTGTTGCATAAGTCTATGTATTTGTCAAAATTCATGGAACTATACACCCAAAAGAATGAATTTTATGTGCCCTTCCACATTTTGCCACACAGAATATTAAAATGACATTATATATGCTAACAAATTAATTAAAGGTATTAGTTAAAAATTAAAAAATGAATATTCCAAAGAACTTTCATTTTTGTGGGTTATATCTTGGTATTTAACATATTGGAAATATATATTGATACTTTTATTTATTTATTTTTATTCCTTTCTCTTATTTTTAACTTAATATTTATTGTAATTTCTAACATTACCTTTTAATACCCTATAACCCCTCCCCACAGCAATCACCATGCTGTTGTCCATGTACATGAGTCCTTTTTCTTCTTCGTGCAATCCCTCCACTGGTCATTCCACCCCCACTAGCTGTCATCTGTTCTCCATCTATAAGTCTGTCCCCATTTTCCTTGTTATTTCAGTTTGTTCATTAGAATCCACATACGAGTTAAATCATATGGTATTTGTCTTTCTTTGACTGGCTTATTTCACTTAGCATAATGTTCTTTAGGTCCACTAGCAAAGGTAAAATTTTATTTTTTATGGCCAAGTAGTATTCCATTGTGTAAATGTTCCATAGTTGTTTTATCCACTCATATACTGATGATACACTTGGGCTACTTCCATATCTTGGAGATTGTCAATAATGCTGCAATGAACATATGCGTGCTTATGTTCTTTAGAATTAGTATTTTGGGTTCCTTTGACTATATTCCCAGAAGTGGGATCCTTAAGTCAAAAGCCAGATTCATTTTTAATTTTTTGAGGTATCTGCATATTGCTTTCCATAGTGGCTGCACCAGTCTGCATTCCCACCGACAGTGTAAAAGGGTTCCCCTTTTTCCACATCCTTACCAGCACTTGTTCATTGATTTGTTGATGATAGCCATTCTGACAGGGGTGAAATGGTATCTCATTGTGGATTTTATTTGCATTTCTCTGATGGTTAGTGACATTGACCATCTTTTCTTATGTCTACTGGGCATTTGTGTGTCCTCTTTAGAGAAGTATCACTTAAGGTCTTTTGCCCATTTTTTTAATTGGGTTGCTTGATTTTTGGCGGGTGTTGAGTTTTGAAAGTAATTTGTATATTTTGGATATTAGCCCCTTACCAGATATATCAGCAAATATGTTCTTTCATTCTGTGAGTTGTCTTTTTATTTTGTTGATTATTTCCTTTGCTATGCAAAAACTTTTTAGTTTGATGTAGTCCCATTTATGTTTTTCTTTTGTTTCCCTTGTCTGGGGAGATATATCCAATAAAAAATTGCTACAAACAATGTCTAAGATTTTGCTACCTATGTTTTCTTCTAGGATTTTTATGGTTTTGGGTCTAATATTTAAATATTTGATACATTTTGAATTTATTCTTGTGTGTGGTGAAAAAAGTGATCTGGTTCCATTTTTCTGCACATATCTGTCTAATTTTCCCATGACCATTTATTGAGCAAACTGTCTTTAGCCTGATTGTATGTGCTTGATTCCTTTGTTGAATATTAATTGACTATAAAGGTGTGGACTTATTTCTGGGCTCTCTATTCTATTCCATTGATCTATGTGTCTGCTTTTATGCCATTACCATCCTGTTTTGATTACTATTGTTTTATGATACAGTTTGGTATTAGGTAGCATGATTCCTCCAATTTTGTTCTTCTTTTTCAGGATTGCTGCTGATATGTGGGGCCTTTTGTGGTACCATATAAATTTTTGAAATATTTATTCTGTGAAATATGTCATTGGAACCTTGATAGTAATTGCCTTGAATCTACTGATTACTTTGTGTAGGACAGACATTTTAACAATGTTAACTTTTCCTATCTATGAACATGGTATGCGCTTCCACTTATTTGTATTTTCTTCTATCTCTTCAGTGTCTTATAACTTTGTGAGTACAGATCCTTTACATCCTTGGTTAGGTTTATTCCTAGGTATTTTCTTCTTTCTGAAGCAATTGTGAATGGGATTGTTTTCTTAATTTCCCTTTCTTTTAGTTCATTGTTGGCATATTAAAATGCAACTTATTTCTGGAGGTTAATTTTGTACCCTGCTACTTTGCTGAATTCATTTATCAGTTCTAGTAGTTTCTTGGTGGAATCTTTGGGGTTTTTGATGCCATCCACATAAAGACAGTTTTACTACCTCCTTTCTAACTTGGATGTCTTTTCTTTCTCCTTGTTTGCTTGCTGTGGCTAGGAGTTCCAGTATTATGTTGAATAAAAGAGGTGAAGCAGACATGTCTGTCTTGCTCCCGAGCTTAAGGGGAATGCTTGTAGTGTTTGCCTATTGAGTACGATGTTGGCAGTGGGTTTGTAATATTTGGCCTTTATTATGCTTTTGTATGTTCTCTCTATTCACACATTGCTGAGAATATTTATCATAAATGGGTGCTGGATTTTATCATTTTTTTTCTGCATCTATTGATATGGTCATGTGGTTTTTATCCTTCATTTTGTTGCGGTGGTGAGTCACATTTCTTAATTTGTGATTGTTGTACCAACCTTGCACTCCCAGAATAAGCCCGACTTGGTTATTGTGTTTGATCTTTTTGATGCATTACTGTATTCAGTTTGCTAATATTTTGTTGAGGATTTTAGCACCTATGATCATCAGAGATAATGACTTATAATTTTCTTTCTTCGTAGTGTCTTTATCTAGTCTTGGAATTAGGATAACCTTATAAAATGAGTTTGGGAGAAGTTCCTCCTGAATTTTAAGAAATAATTTAAGAAGCAGAGGTGTTTGTTCTTCTTGGAATGTTTGGTATAATTCCACTATGAAGTCATCCAGTCAAGAGCTTTTGTTTGTGGGATTTTTTTTTTTTTTAATTACTGTTTCAATTTCTCTAGGAGTAAACTGTCTACCCAGACTCTCTGATTCATCCTGATTTAGTTTGGGGGGATTGTATGTTTCTAGGAATTTATCCATTTCATCCAGGTTGTCCAGATTGTTGGTATATAGTTGTTCACAATATTTTCTTACAATCCTTAGTATTTATTTGTTTTCAGTTGTTATTTCTCTTCTTTCATTTCTGATTTTATTTATTTAGGTCCTTTCTCTTTCTTTCTTGAGTCTGGTTCTGGTTAAAGGTTTGTGAATCTTGTTCATCTTTTCAAAGAACCTCTTGTATTCATTGATTTTTTTAAAATGTCTTTCTTTCTTTCTTTCTTTCTTTCTTTCTTTCTTTCTTTCTTTCTTTCTTTCTTTCTTTCTTTCTTTCTTTCTTTCCTTCCTTCTTTCTCTCTTTTCTTCCTTCCTTCCTTTCTTCCTTCTTTCTCTCTTTCTTTCCTTTCCTTCCTTCTCTCTTTTTCTTTCTTTTCCTTCCTTCCTTCCTTCCTTCTTTCCTTCCTTCCTTCCTTCCTTCCTTCCTTCCTTCCTTCCTTCCTTCCTTCCTTCCTTCCTTCCTTCCTTTTAACTTTCCAAATACATTTGTCTCCATTTACCTGCCACCACTTTCCCCTGCCCCACCCACCCCCACATCCCCTCCTCAATCCTTCCCCATCTTGGCTTTGTCTTTGTGTCCTTCACACCTCTTCCTTGATCAGACCTTTCCCCTTCCCCTCCCCACTACCCACCTCCATCCCTGCCTCCCATCACCGTTGATTTCTTCTTTGTTTCAATATTGCTGGCCATATTTTCCTTGCCTGCCTATATAGACCCATTCAATGTTTAATAGTGTACTATTCAGTCTCTATGAGTTTGAATGTTTTGAGTTTTTCCCTTGAGGTTGGTTTCCAGTTTTAAGCCCTTGTGGTCCAAGAAAAAGCTTGTTATGATTTTGATTTTCTTGAATCTGTTAAGGCTTGTTTTGTGTCCTATCACGTCATCTATCTTTGAAAGTGTTCCATGAGCATTTGAAAAGAATGTGTATTTTGCATCTTTGGGATGAAAGGTTCTATATATGTCAGTTAAGTCCATTGATCTGATGCATCATTCGGTTCCACGATATCCTTGTTGATGTTTTTTTGGAAGATCTATCCATTTTTGACAGTGGGGTGTAAAAATCCCCTACTATCAGTGTGTTACTGTCTATGTCTTCCTTGAAATCCTCCAAGATTTTTCTTATATATTAGGATGTTCCTATGTTGTGTGCATATAGGTTTACAATGTTTATATCTTCTTGATGGATTCTTCCTTTGAGTATTATGCAATGTCCTTCTGGGTCTCTTTTTATGGCCTTTGTTTTGAAATCTGTTTTGTCTGATATAAGTATGGCTACCCCTGCTTTTTTTCCCTGTCCATTTGCTCGAAATATTTTTTTCTATCCCTTTACTTTCAGTCTGTGTAGGTTGTTTGTTCTGACATGGGTCTCCTGCAGGCAGCATATGTGTGGGTCATGTGTGCTTATCCATTCAGCTATCCTATGTCTTTTGATTGAGGCATATAATATATTTACATTTAAAGTCATTATTGATAGGTATTTATTCATTTTTCCCTTTGTACCTGTGATCCTCTCTTTCTCACTCTTTTTCTTCATCTTCGTAAAGCAGTCCCTTTAGCAGATCTTGTGGTGCTGGTTTGGTAGAGGTATATTCCTTTAGCCTTCTTATGTCTGGGAAACTCCTTACTTCACCTTCCATTCTAATTGAGAGCCTTGCTTGGTAACGCAGTCTTGGCTGCAGGCCCTTACTTTTCATGACCTGGAATTTTCTTGTCATTCTCTTCTGGCTTATAGTGTTTCTGTTGAGAAGTCAGCTACTAGCTGTATCGGGACTCCCTTGTATGTTACTTCCTATTTCTCTTTTGCTGCCTTTAGGATTCTCTGTTTGTCTTTGATATTTGCCATTTTAATGATGCTGTGTCTTGGAGTGGGCCTCATTGGGTTCCTCTTGAATGGGACCCTCTGTGCTTCCTGGACTTGTGTGACTTTTTCTATCCTCCAATTAGGCAAGGTTTCCATCATTGCTTTTTCAAACAGGTTCTCTATCCCTTTTCCCTCTTCTCCTTCTGGTATCCCTATTATATGTATATTATTACGTTTCAGGTTGTCCTGCATTTCCCGCAATGCCTCTTCATTCTTTTTGAGACTTTTTTTCATTTTCTTGCTCTTTCTGGGAGCTTTTTTCTACCTTATCCTCCAGTCTGGTGATTCAATCTTCTGCTTCATCTAGCCTACTTTTGATTCCTTCCACTGTGTTTTTCAATTCAGAAATTGTATTGTTCATTTCCTCTTGTCTCTTATTGATAGTTTCTCTGTCCTTTTTCATGCTGATATAGTTTGCAGTAAGCCCCTCATAGTTTCCCTATAGTTTTTGGTAATTTTTTCTGAGCTCACAGAGCTCATTGAGTTTCCTTAGAACTGTTGTTTTCAACTCAATATCTGATAGTTTACTTGCCTGTATATCATTTAGTTCTCTTTGTGGGGATTCCTCCTTTTCCTTTGAGTGGAGGGTGTTTCTTTGTCTTCCCATTATTTATGAGACTGCTATTTTTTGCTTCTGCTTCTTACATTGATCTGTCTTGACTTCCTGACTTTGTGATGTGAACTTCTATGGTAGGAGACCGCTTTTTTCTTTATTTCTTTCTGGATCTGCCTCTGATGATGTCAGCTGTTGACTCCATCTGACCTTAGGCAGTCTTGAAGAGACTCCGGAAACTGCTGTCTGTGCCTGTCTTCTAAAGTTGTTAATCTAGTCACTCTGCTGTCAGCAGTCAGGGCAGGGCAAAGTCCCTCCTGTGGTCAGGGCTATTGTGTCTTTTCACAGTGCTGCCACTCTTGGGAGTGGTCTCCCTGAGCAAGATGTCTGCTGCCATATTGGGGGGGGAGTCAGCACCGGGATCCCCCTGACTGCTCCCTCAGTTCTCTTCCCAATGCCTCCATAGCCAGACTTTCCTAAAGCGTCTGTAGGCTACTCTGTGTCCCCTTTAGCTGGAGATCTATCTGTGACTGCCACTGTGTACTGAGCACCAAGGTCTGTGCTGGGACCAAGCCTCCTGGGAGATTGGCTATTGTGTTCTTTCACGCTGCTGCCACTCTTGAGAGTGTTTTGCCTGAGCAAGATGGCTGCTGCTGTATGGGGGAAGAGTCAGCACCAGGACCCTGCCAGCCACTTTCTCAGTTCTTTCCCCAAATCCTCTCCCTCCAGTCTCTCATCAGGCGGCTCCAGCCCACTCTGACCGTGCTTCCACCAGAGCCCAGGGTAAGTGGCCGCCACTACAAATTTTTGTGTTGGTCCTTTACATGGCTCTTTGTGTCTCCAGCCACCTGTCTCTGCCAGAGAGTACCCTGCCATGTTTCACAACTGGCTGCTATCTGTGTGCTTTTTGTGCTCTGGTGCTATAGGCTGGTGATCCCCACTAATGGCTTAAACCCTTCTATTCTCAGGGGGATCCAACTGGCCATTTCAATATCCCCCTGGTGCTGCCTCCCGTGGGTGCCTATTCCACCTTCTTGATCTTCTACCACACTCCTTACCAGTTAGGTTGTGCCAAAGCTAGTTCCTCTGTCTCTTTGAGGTTTTAAGGCTCCTCTCTCACTATTGTTCACTTGTTTTACAAGTTATTTGTCCACAATGTAGTTGTAGACCCAGATTGTTCCTGGGAGGAGGTCAGTGTGACTTCACTCACTCCTCCACCATCTTGAAGTCTCTGGATTCCTTGATCTTTTGTATCATTTTTTTTAGACTCTATTTTGTTTATTCCTGCTCTGATCTTTTTTTTTAAGGTTTTATTATTTTTTTCTTGAGAGAAGGGAAAAGAGGGAGAGAGGGAGAGAAACATCAGTGTGTGGTTAATTCTGAAGCACCCCACACCGGGGACCTGGCACTCAAGCCATGTATGTGCCCTGATTGGGTATCGAACCAGCAACCCTTTGATTCACAGGTCGGCACTCAATCCACTGAGTCACACCAACCAGAGCTCATATTTCTGCTCTGATCTTTATTGTTGCCTTCCTTCTACTTATTTTGGGCTTTGTTGATCTTTTTCAAGTACCTCTGTGTGTGTGTGTGTGCGCGCGCGCACGTGTGTTTATTTAGGCCTGTAATGCTATGAATTTCCCTATTAAGATTGCTTTCCCAGTGTCCCACAGATTTTGGATTGTTGCGTCCTTATTTTCATTTGTTTCAAGGTATCTTTGATTACTTACTTGATCTTCTTGCTGACATCCATTGTTTAATAACATGTTGTTTAGCTTCCAGGTGTTTCCATGTTTTTCAGTGTTCTTGTGGTTGATTTCTAGTTTCATAGCATTGTGGACTGAGAAGATACTGGATATGATATCAGTCTTCTTAAATGTAGTGAGACTTGTCCTAACGTGTGGTCTATCCTAGAAAATGTTCCATGTACACTTTATTTTTTTTTAATTGTCCAAATACATTTGTCTCCATTTACAGGCCACTTCTTTCCCCTGCCCCTCAAACCCCCACCTCCCTCCTTCAATCCCTCCCCACTTTGGCTCCATCCATATGTCTTTCATACAGGTTCCTTGATTTGACATTTCCCCATTACCCCCTCCCTCCTTTCCTCTTGTTCCTGTTGGTTTCTTTTTTCTTTCAATGTTTCTTGTTATATTTTTCTTGCTTGTTTGTTTTGTTGACTAGGTTCCACTTATAGACGAGATCATATAGTATTTGTCTTTCACCACCTGGCTTATTTCACTTAGCATAATTCTCTCCAGTTCCATCCATGATGTTGTGAAGATTAGTAGTTCTTTATTCCTTCCTTCCTTCCTTCCTTCCTTCCTTCCTTCCTTCCTTCCTTCCTTCCTTCCTTCCTTCCTTCCTTCCTTTCTTTCTTTCTTTCTTTCTTTCTTTCTTTCTTTCTTTCTTTCTTTCTTTCTTTCTTTCTTTCTTTCTTTCTTTTTCTTTCTTTCTTTCCTTCTTTCTTTCTTATGCATAGTATTCCATTGTGTAAATGTACCATAGCTTTTTGATCCACTCATTTACTGATAGGCACTTAGGTTGCTTCCAACACTGGGCTATTGTAAATTGTGCTGCTATGAACATTGGGGTACATAGGTTGTTTTCAATTGGTGCTCTGGGATTCTTAGGGTATAATCCCAGCAGTGGAATCGCTGGGTCAAAAGGCAGTTCCATTTTTAGCTCTTTGAGGAAATTCCATACTGTTTTCCACAGTGGTTGCACCAGTCTGCATTCCCCCCAACAGTGTACTAGGGTTCCCTTTTATCCAAAACCTCCCAGCACCCATTGTTTGTCGATCTTTTTATGATTGCTATTCTGACTGGTGTGAAGTGGTATCTCATTGGGGTTTTAATTTGCATTTTTATGATGGCTAGTGGTGCTGAGCATCCTTTCATATGTCTGTGGGCCCTGTGTATGTCCTCCTTGGAGAAGTGTCTGTTCAGGCCCTTTGCCCATTTTTCAATTGGATTGTTTGTCTTCCTGGAGTGGAGTCGGGTGAGTTCTTTATGTATTTTGGAGATCAAATGCTTGTCTGAGGTATCATTGGCAAATATATTTTCCCCTACATTTGACTACCTTTTCATTTTGCTGATGTTTTCCTTAGCCATGCAGAAGCTTCTTATTTTGAGGGAACAGAATAGAGAGTCCAGGAATAAACCCATGTCTCTATGGTCAATTAATATTCGATAAAAGGTGCAGAAACATAAAATGGAGTAAAAATGGCCTCATCAACAAATGGTGTTGTGAGAGCTGGACAGCTACGTGCAAAAAACTCAAGTTGGTGTCTCATACATTTACATTTAAAGTAATTATTGATGGATATGTACCATGCTGTGTATAATGCACACCCATGTTTCTGGCCCAAACTTTCAAGAAAAAAATCTTTCATTTTAATTCAGTATTTTATTCATTCATATTTAGAAACAAAACTCATTACCATATTCCAGGGTATTATTTTGGACTCGAATATCATTATTGGTTTCTAGAGTTATACTTTTAATGAGTAAGTATTAATAAAATAATTTAAAACATTGATATAGGTACAGAATTAATGCTACCCATGTATAATATGTATCCTTATTTTTCCCTCACAAATTTGGGCAAGAACTTGTGCATTATACATGGTAGAAATGGGTATTTTTAAATTTAAAATTACAATAAAAACCCATTGCATGTTAAAATGAATAACATATTTTTTAAAAATAACTATTTTCCAAAACAAAAAAAAAGATAGCAAGAAAAGTGTCATTGTATTACATTTTTGCAAATCTCTTTAATGTGTGGCTGAATAAAAGGCACATTGATTCTCCTATCTTCTCTTAACTTTAGTAGTTAAACTAATCAGCTTAACTGCTAAGAAAATATGTTGTTGTTTTGGTTAAAGTATGTGAATACAATTCAGCCTCATGAAGAAATGTAGTTAAAGAAGAGGGTTATTTATTAGCTTTTTTAAGACAGAAGTCTAAGAATGACTCACAAATAACTGACCTGTAATAAATTCTCTATCTTGAAAGATGTTCTTCATTTCCAGAATTATGTTAATTACTTGGCAAAGAGAAATGATCCAGTTGGGCCTAATCTAATCATGTAAGTCCTTTCAAAGCAGAGTTCTTTCTCTAGTGGCAGCAAAGGAAGTCAGAGTTTCAAAGTGTGAGAAGTACTCGACTTGCCATTGATGGTTCAAAAATGGAAGGAGCCACATGAGAAGGAATGTGGGCAGCCTGTAGGAGCAGAGAATGGCCTTTGAATGCTAGCCAGAAAGGCAATGGGACTTCAGACCTACAAGTTGAAGATCTGTATTTTTTTTAACATTCTGAGTGAGCTTGGAAGCACACTTCCTCCCCCCCACCCCAGAGTCTCCAGATAAAAGCCCAGTACAACCAACAACTTGACTTCAGCCTTCTGACACGCTAAACAGAGGATTCAGGTGAATCCACCTGGACTTCTGACTTACAAAACTGTAAAATAATAAACAGGTGTTGTGTTAAAGTTGTTAAGTCTGTTGTAATTTTTTTATGGCCCCAACAGAAAACTAATACATTGTGGGTATTATTCTTTGGTACTGCACCTAAACTCCAGAACTTGTAATTTCTTAATCTTCATTTGCAATGTTGAATGTGAAACCATATCAATGAACTTTTTTTCCTCTGTGACACTAAAATCCATTGGTCTATATTGCACTTTGAATGGATCTATTTATTATCCATGAATGATTTTGTAATATTATGCATTATTCATTTGGAAAAATATTGGCCCAACCAGTTATATAGATATTCCAATTGTTGACTTATTTCATGATTATAAAATATCAAAAACCACATTCATTAATAATATCATTATCAATCCTATCAGAAATTTCTTTAGAGTGTTCAGAAAATCTCAAGAACACAGTGGTTAATGTAGGTTTTCCAAAATTCTATTTTCTTATTTGAAAGCTTAAATTCTATCGTTCACAACCAACACTATCAGTCATTTTCCTTGAGATAAAATGATCCCTATTCATTTTCAACCCCAAATTATGACCAAATACCCAAGTCTGAACAACAATAGTTTGTGTTATTTGTTCTTTTAATTAAAAACAAAGTGTTCCATTAAAAATGGCTCTTTTAGCTTATAATTCAATTGCAAAAGTGCTTTTCCTTATGACAAACATCATATTTTAGTATTAAGTAGAAGTTCTTTATTCACCCTTCGTATTTTGATCACATAGACTATTGAAAAGACACATTCAAAGGGTCAATTTTCAAAAATTAATAATCTTTACTGTTTCATCAAGCCATTTTAAAAAATTGATTGATGAGAAGAAGAGAGAGAGAGAAATCATTTTGTTCTTCCACTTATTTATGACTTTGTTGGTTGAGTCTTGTATGTGCTTTGATTGGGGACTGAATGCGCTACCTTGGTGTATTGGGATGATGATCTAACTAACAGAGCTACCTGACCAGGGATCATCAAGACATTTTTAAAACAAAACTGACATTTCTTCTACTGGAGATACATTTCTGATGAAGAAATAACATATAGTTTGGCACACAGACTTGATCCATGCTAAGGTGCCAGCACTTTTACCCATTATTGTTTTTGCTTTATCAATGCAAGTGTCAATGCAGTGAAAATATCATATAATGTCTTAGTAGTATTATAAAAGTAGATTTGACTGAACCCCGTGAATGAATCTTACAGGTTTCCAGGGATCTGTCAAACCACACTTTTAGGGCTGCTAGTCTAGGCTAAGGCTGGAAGGAGAGGGATGTGGAAGGGCGGAGATGAAAATTTAATCATGCTTAGAAATGTCCTATCAACAGAAGAGGCAGCTGGGAATAAAGAGGAGGAGATAATTTCTAGATTTATTTCCCCCAGTGACTTCCGCTGTACCTTTACTTCTGGCTTGCCTTGCTCCTGAGTTATCCCAGCCAGGTCAACAACTACCCTCCAAATCTCCCCATCATAGGATCTTCGATGCTCTCTATTGCAAGTCCAAAACACTAACAGAGAATTCCATCCTGGTCCATGACCTTTTGCCACCCTACCATAAAATCCCAAGGCTCTGCTGGACTGAATCTTGTTAGTCTTCTTGGACCAACCAGCCTATGTCAAATGGCATTCTATTTACATGGAGTGACAGCTACTATATACCCACACCTGTGTCAGATGTTAATGGGAAAGAAGGATGATAAAGCCACCATCCCTTCCCTATTCACTTCAATGGAGAGGCTTGCTTCACACCTGCAAAAGGAGTTTGATGAATGGACTGTGGAAGAAGGCAGATATTAGCACATCTTGGAGGCTTCTTGGAGTAAGTGTGGATTTAAGGAGGACCTGGGAAGGAGTGATAGAATTTGAACTACGGGGGAGAGAGAAGGTGTTACAGACCTAGGCAAGGACTGGAGATGATCCTGTGCAAAGCCAGTGTAGTAAAAAGCCTGATGGAAGTGAGAGGGAAAGCTTGATGGAGTTGGAGGTAAAGCTGAAGTTACAGGCAAAATTGTGAATGCCTGACTTATTCTGTCAGCCATGAGTTGCCAATGCAGGTATATGAGGAGGCTGGAAGCTGTGTTTTAGGGAGCCAAATCTGGCCAAATATGTAGAAAACACCTGGAAGCTTGTGGAACAAAAAGAACTAATAACAATTTACCTACAGTATTTCATTTCATCTTCACTTCAGCCCTGTGATATGGGTACTATTGTTTTTATGTCCCAAAAATTGAAGCTCAGAAAGATTGAGTAACTTACCCAAGGTCACCTTGATGGTAAACTACCCAGGAGAGACTGCAAATCAGGCCTGCTTCTGAAGCCTCTGCTCTGAATAACCCATGATGGAATGAGAAAAAAGGAATAATTATAATAATGATAACAGCCACATTGAGTATTAAGTATGTGTCAGGCTGAAAGATCTTTCATTACTGTTTTACATTAAACCTTCACTGCAACCATGTGAGGTACAATGACCATTATTATCTCATTTCACAAATAGGAAAACTGAGAAACAAGGGGTTAAGTCATTTGTCCCAGGCCACACAGAGAAGTGTTGAAACTGGGACACACACACAGGTTTATTTTTAGAACCCAAGCTTTTTCACCTTAAGGTCTCCTGCAGAAATATAACCATTCTATGATAAGGACCTGAGGAGGAGTGGTAGCTGAACCACTCTATAGCAATGGCTAGTGAGAGTCAAGAGCTGTCATGAAGGAAGAATTGAGAGCAATTCCAGCTGCCTCCATTTTGTAGTTGGGAGGCAGTGCTACTGATAGATAAGGTCCAGGACCAGAGCACTGGTAATGGTTATGGTAGAGACTTTCTCAGGTTGTGGCACCAATCATTCACTCCTATTGGCCCCTTCTGCAATCTGCCTAACGTTGAAGCAGCACACGAGCCCCTAAGTGAGACACTTGGAAGAATTCCCAAAGGGACCACACCCATCAATCACCTTTATTCTAAAATCTCATAGAGCATACAACTACACAGCAGAAAGAAAGAAGGAGCTCCTACCCTTCACGACAGCAGGGGATAGAACTGGAGGGCATTATGCTAAGTGAAATAAGCCAGGGGGCGAAAGACAAATACCATAGGATCTCACCTATAAGTGAAATCTAATCAACAAGAAAAAACAAGTGAGCAAAATAAAACCAGAGACATTGAAATAAAGAACAAACAGACAGTAACCAGAGCAGGGTGTGGGGAAGAGATAACAGGAAAAAAGGAGAAGGTTTGTCAATGAACATGTATAAAGGACCTATGGACAAAGCCAAAGGAGGGAAGGATTGAGGGTGGCAGGTGAGGATGGGGTGGCCGGGGAAAGTGGTGGTGGGAAAATGGAGACAAATGTACTTGAACAACAACAAAAAAGAAAAAGAAACAAAACAGAGAAAAAGAAAGAGAAAAAAGAAAAAAAATTTCATAGAGTATTGAATTAAAACACTGAATTCCAATCTCAGATCTGTTACTCACTAATTATTTGATAAATCACTTAATCTCTCTGTGCCTAAGTTTCCTGCTCATCTTCTTTTATTTTTATTTTTTGAAAATTTTTTAAATTTTTAAATCATGTTTATTCTATTACAGTAATCTCAATTTTTCCTGCTTTATGCCCCTCCACCCATCCTATCCCCATCCCCCACTCCCACTGTTAATTCCCACTCTGTTGTCCATGTTCATGGGTCATTCATACATGTTCTTTGTCTAGTCCCTTCCCCTTCTTTCCACCATTGTCCTCTTTCCCCATCCCCTCTGGTAACTTTAAGTCTGATCCATGTTTCCATGCCTGGATTTTATTTTGTTCATTAGTTTATTTTGTTGACTAGATTCCACTTGTAGGTGAGATCATATGGTATTTGTCTTGCACAACTGGCTTATTTCACTTAGCGTAATATTCTCCAGTTCCATCCATGTTGTCGCAAAAGGTAGGAGTTCCATCTTTCTTTCCTTATTTCTTTCTTAAATGCAGGTTGATCGTGTTTATTTTTTTAAATGTCAAAGTTAATTATAAAATATTAAAAAATTTAAATCCATTATATAGTCTCAGCAATTAAACCAACATGACACCAGCACAGAAAGAATCAAATAGATCAATGAAATATAATGAGCATTTTAGAGACAAATGCATACATCTGTCTAACAATATAATATATGATTAAATTGGTATTTGAAATCAATAGGTAAAAGAAGGCTTATTCAACAAATGAGGTGCATGGACCACTATTACTTGAAATAAAACAAATA
Source organism: Pteronotus mesoamericanus (assembly GCF_021234165.1). Lineage (NCBI taxonomy): Eukaryota > Metazoa > Chordata > Mammalia > Chiroptera > Mormoopidae > Pteronotus > Pteronotus mesoamericanus. The sequence goes on along the minus strand of NW_026555144.1, from coordinate 2,833,385 downwards.
TAGAGCCCTATTTCACACATTATATAAGAAATATTCAAGTGAGTTAAAAATCAATATGTAGACTCTAAGGAGTTCTAGGAGATAATACAAATTAATATTTTTCTTACCTTGAAGTAAAATATTCAAACCCAGAAGCTAAAAAGTAAAATATTGACAATATGACCATATTAAACATTTAAGACTGCACAGTAATATACATATAAAAAAGTTAAAATACAAGTAATAGAATGGGAAAGTATTTGCCACACATCTAAAAAACGGTTAACAGGGTTTTTTTTTTTTCTTTTTAGAGAAAAGAATTCTACAAACTTTTAATCGATAAATGGACAAAGAATACTAAAAAGTCATTTAAAGTTTTTTAAAAATAATCTGAATAGGCAAGAAATATACAAAACCAGGTTTAGTTTCAACAAATAATAAAGGAACACTTAAAATAATACATCATTGTCACAATCAGATTAATATGTATTAAAAAATATTGGTAATATCAAGTATTGGCAACTGTGAAAGGAACTGGGTATTCATAGACTCTATTTCTTCATCTTAAAGGAGTCCCTTAAGCATATATGGCAGTGCTAGTTTGGTGGAGGTGATTTCTTTTAGCCTTCTTTTGCCTGGGAAACTCCTTATTTTGCCTTCTATTTTAATTGAGAGCCTTGCTAAGTAGAGCAACCTTGCTTGCAGGCCGTTGCTTTTCATGACTTGGAATATTTCTTGCCACTCCCTTCTGGCTTGCAGTGTTTCTGTTGAGAAGTCAGATGCTAGCCATATCAGGGCTCCCTTATATGTTACTATCTCTTTTTTCCTTGCTGCCTTTAGGGTTCTCTCTTTGTCTTTGATATTTGCCATATTAATGATGATAGATCTTGGAGTGGGCCTCACTGGGTTCCTCTTGAATGGGACCCTCTGTGCTTCCTGGACTTGGGTGACTTTTTTTCTCCTCCAATTCAGGAAGTTTTCCATCATTACTTTTTCAAAACGGTTCTCTATCCCCTCCTCCTCCTCTTCTCCTTCTGGTATCCCTACTATACGGATATAATTACATTTCAAGTTGTCCTGCATTTCCCTCAATGCCTCTTCATTCTTTTTGAGTCTTTTTTTCATTTTCTTGCTCTTTCTGGGAGTTTTTTTCTATCTTATCCTCCACCTCGCTGATTTGATCCTCTGCTTCACCTAGCCTGTTTTTTATCGCTTCTACTGTGTTCTTCAACTCAGCAATTATATTCTTCATTTCCTCTTATCTCTTATTGATAGTTTCCATATCTTTTTTCATGCTGATATAGTTTTCAGTAAGTTCCTCATAGTTTCTTTACAGTCTTTTATAATTCTCTCTGAGTTCACTAAGCTGATTGAGCTTCCTTAGAACTGTTGTTTGGAACTCAATATCTGATAGTTTCCTTGTCTCTATTTCATTTAGTCCTCTTTCTGGGGATTCCTCCTTTCCCTTCGATCAGAGGGTATCTTTGTCTTCCCATTATTTGTGAGACTCTTCCTTTTTGTTTCTGCTTCTTAAGTTGACCTGTCTTGACTTCCTGACTTTGTGATATGAACTTCTATCGTTAGAAACTGCTGTTTTAACCCTCTGGATCTGTCTCTGATGATGTCAGATGTTGTCTCTGTCTGACCTTAGGCAGCCTGTTTGAGGCTTCCAGGAATCTACTGTTTGTGGCTGTTTCCTTCAGCTGTTAATCTATTCACTCTGCACTCAGCAGGCCACCTTAGACAGTTCAGGGTGGTGTGGAGTCCCTCTTGGGGGCAGGGTTATTGGGTCCTCTCCTGCTGCAGCCATATGGGGGAGGAGTCAGCACTGGGATCCTGCCGGCTGCTCCTTCTGTTCTCTTCCCAAAGTCTCCATCCCCAGTCTCTCCTCAAGTGTGTCCAGACCTCTCTGCGCCCCCTTTATCCAGGGATCTACTGTCTGTGGCTGCTACTCTGCACTCAACAGGTGGCTTAGACAGCACAGGGAGGGGTAGAATCCCACATAGGGGTGGGGCTATTGGGCCCTCTGACACTGCTTCCGCTCCAGGGAGTGGTCTCTGCCTGAGCAAGATGGATGAGTCAGTACTGGGATCTCACCCCTATTCTCTCAGTTCCCTCTCCAAAGCCTCCTTCCCCAGTCTCTTCTCAGGCATCTCTAGCCACTCTTCCTCCACCATTGCCAGAGCCCAGGGTATGTGGCTGCAAATAAAAATTTATGTGTTGGCCCTTTAAACCATTCTTTGCCTGTCCAGGTGCCTGTCTCTGGCAGAGAGCAACCATGCTGCTTTTTGCAGCTGGCTGTTTTCTGTGTACTTTTTGGTCTCTGGTGCTGTAGGCTAGAGATCCCCATTTTTGGTGTAGACTCCACTCTTCTCAGGGGGATCCAACTGGTCATTTCAAAATCCTTCTGGTGCTGCCACCTATGGGTTCCCTGCCCTCCTTCTCGAGTATGTACCACACTCCTTACCAGTTAGATTGCGTTAAAGCCAATTCTTCTGTGTCCTAGGTTACAAGGCTCTTCTCTTGCTCTTGTTCAGTTGTTTGTTCCAGGTGATTTCTCCACAATTTAGATGTAATTCCAGGTTTTTCCTGGGAGGAGGTCAGTGTGACTTCCACTCACTCCTCTGCCATCTTGAGTCTCCCTTCATTTTTAAATTTTAAATTTTTATTTATTGATTTGAAAGAGAGGACGAGAGAGAGAAACATTGATTTGTTGTTTTGCTTATTTACGCCTTCATTGGTCGTTTCCTATATGTGCATTGACCGGAGATCAAACCCACAACCTTGGCATATCAGGATGATGCTCTGAACTGAGCTACTCACCCAGGGCCTTCTGCTCCTCTTTAAATGGGAGCAATAATAGTACCTACCTCATAGGATTTTCATAAGGAGTAAATGAAATAATGAAAGTATGCACAGTGCCTGGCATATTGTAATGACTCAATTAATGTTCCTTGTTTTTGTTGTGGTGGTGTTTATTCTTATTAGTTTGTCAGTATCTACCTCCCAGAAAGATAGCTGCCACTAACTATCTGTTTCTCACTTAAGCAGGATCAGCAGGATGCCAAGACCTAAAAGAGAAGAGAATGTACTGAAAACTCTTTATCACTGTGTCTTCCCATGTCTTCATGTCAGGCTGAGAAAGGAGGCTGATTCAGAGACCAGGGGCTGGAGAGGCTGGTTACAGGAGCCAGGGTTGAAGCTGACTGGATTAAATGGATTAGGGAAGGAACCTGACTAGGAGTAAGCTTCCCAGGCACCCTCCTTACCACCCCTCCTGCTTCCTCAGAGCTCTGTTTTTCTAGGCTCCTGCCATCCAAATGAGGAGTAAATGGGGAGCTGCAAGGAGCTCTGCCAAGGGAATCCCACACCACATTGGCCACAGCCCTTGCTCAAATGGTGGGCCAAGAATGAGAGGGTGCAGGAAGAGAGCTGACCCAGCAACAAACTCTTTTCCAGAGGAGACCCCCAAAGGGCTGGGTACAAGTCTTGACACATTTGGAACATTTGGACTTGAGAGCAGAGGTCCCAGCACCATTTGCTATTTCTGTTTTGGGGACAGGCTTGGTTGTGGGAGAGATACTTCCCCTTTCCTCCTTTCACATAGCAGACCCTGGCTTGCTTCTTGCCTCCACTTGGCCCCTATACTGGCCTGTTAGGCCTCTTACCCCCAACCACAGAGGCTCTGGCATAAAAGGTAGAGAATTGAGGGAAAGAGTAAGATCTCCTTTCCCAAGATGTGAGCAGAACCTGTTCTGGGGCTTTCAACCTTGCATTTGAGAGACTTCTCCAACTGCTTCCTGCTGCCCTAGCCTTTCACTGTTTCCTGGATAGCCCCACCTTCTCACTGGCCCCTAGGGGCAGTGCAATGCAGTGTAGTGATTGAGAACAGAGAGAGGCTATCTCAGTTCAAATTCCAACCTTGTCAGTTTTAGCTCTGTGACCTTGGGCAGGTACCTTAATCCCATATATAAAATGAGGCTTGTAATAGTATCTTCTTCAGAGGGTTGTTTGTGACACAAATTAATCCATGCAAAATGCTTAGAACAGTGCCTGGTACATAAATGTTTAACAAATGTTCTCTCCTCTATCTGCTTCTGTGCCAGTTCTCCCTGCCAACATTACATTTCCCCTTCTCACTGCCTACTTCAGCCCAACTCAGCTCAATCGCCCCTTCCTCTATGAAGTCTCCCTGGCAATACTCATTTTCCTGATCTATGTTACACTGTCCAGTGAAACTAGACGCATTTTAACAGCAAATACTGTGATATGAACAGCACTGACTAAATGAGTCACAAAATAACATCCAGTCCCCTTACAGCAGTCAAATTTTGCAACTTGAACCCACAGTAAGAAATACATTTTAAGAGCATTTGAGATCTTGCTCCTGGGCATATGTCATCAGTTTGGCTCAAATAAATTCTTATAAAATATTTAAAAAAAATTTTACTGCATGTCTTAGTACATGCATTTATGTATACTTAAATCTATATCTAGACCTACATATATGACTAAAAGAAAAGTTTTACAGAATATTATGTGACCTTACCACATGTAATTCACTCTATTTACTGTTTATTCATTTTATTAAATGCTGGTTGTAAACTACTAAATTGATTTTAAGCCATGCTGTTAGTTATGACCTACAGTGTTCTCTGTGATAAACCCTGTACAGTGTGAGTTTAAGACCTTCAAAGGCCCTAAATTCTGAAAAGATTACAGGTGAAAAGCAATGGCCTGTTTACAGAGTGCAGGTCAAGTCAAGGGGAGCTGCAGTAGAGGATGTGTGGAGGGCACTGGAGGAAAAAAACTGGAGAGGCAAGCTACACTTAGGAAGCAAAAGTCTTCAATTGCCTTACAAAGGAGTATGGACATTTTCTATAGGCAATTAGGACTCACTGGAAGACTTTAAGTACAGAAGGACCCTGCTTATTTTTTTTTTTCAAATACATTTGTCTCCATTTTCCTGGCACTGCTTTCCCCTGCCCCACCCAACCCCACCTCCCAACCTCAATCCTTCCTCACTTCGGCTTTGTCCATGGGTCCTTTATACATGTTCCTTGATTTGACCCTTCCTTTTCTTTTCCCCATTACCTCCTCCGTCCTCCCTCCTCCCCTCTGATTACTGTCGGTTTCTTTTTTCTTTCAATGTTGCTGGTTATATTTTTACTTGTTTGTTTTGTTGATTAGGTTCCACTTATAAGTGAGATCATATGGTATTTGTCTTTCACCCCCTCACTGGGGTGGCTGTGAGGATGGATCTGAAAGGCTATATCAAGGATCGGGGAACCTGTCTGGAAGCTGTTTCAGGCATCAAGATGAAAGAAGACAGATGAGGCCATAATAGAAGAAACAACTGGGAGAATGGGAAGCACAAAGTTGACAGATGTGAGAAACGGTGAAGACTACAACCAATAGGACTTGATGGCTAAGGTTTTTAGCTTAAAGGACTAGGCCAATATGCTGGTTACCAAGGTAGGTACAGAGGAGGTTTGTGTGGGAGAAAAATGGTTCCATTTTGAAATGAGTCTGAGATACCTATTGGGAGAATTTCAGGCTGGAAACATAATTCTCAATATTTTATTCAATACATGTTAATGAGACTGCCATAGAAAAACTAACATGTTATTTTGACACTAAAGAAATAAAGTAACATCCATCATTGCCATTATTTTAAAAAAGAGAATACTTTTCCATCAAAAAATGAGGAGAACATAATCTCAGAATAAAGGGCAGTTCTTTATAAGTGAATACATTTAGATAATTGAAAAACTCTACATTTGATATTTTTCCCATTTTGCTCTGACATATTGAAAACATTACTATAATTGAGAACCTCAGATTTGAGGAATAAGCAGAAGAGAGGTCAGCAAACAAGATCAAGAGGAATGGTTCCAGAATTAGAAGAAAAACCAGGAGAGAGTGATCATGGAGGCCCAGAGAGGAAGGAGAATTTCAGAAATGAGGACTTGGCCAACAGTGTCTTTTGCCACCCAGAGTTCAAAAAGATCACTGAATTTGGCAATTAGGAGGTCATTGGTGACCTTTGGTAGTGCCCTTTCACTAGGAGTATGGGGCTGGGGCCAAATTGCAGTAAGTTGAGCTGCGAATGGGAAGCTGGGAAAAGTGGCAGCTTAGAGTTTAGACTCTACTTTCAACAAATCTGAGGATAAAAGAAAGAAAAGAGAGAGGGAAGGAGGGAAGAGAGGAGAAACAGATTCAGAGAAAGAGAGCAAGTCAGGCAAGCAAGAAAACACATCTGAGGAGGGAAGGGGTTTGTTCTGTGAGAAAAAAGAGACAGGTATTTTATAATCAGAAAAAAAAAAGAGCTAGTATAAAGAAGGTGAACTTTCCTGAAGAGAAGGGGCATAATGTCTGAAGAAAGGGCCCAAACAAAAAGGGAATATGACACCAAAGGCCCAGGGGAAGAGATTATCGTTTAACAAGAGGGGCACCTTGTTCCCTGAGAAGGGAGGGCTGGAGGGGAAGGAAGTTAGGAAGGCAGGCCAATTTTTGGGGGTGGGGCAGGGCACTGAGGTAATTCATGCTTGAAGTCCTGTGTTTTCTCATGGAAGTGGGCGGAGAAGTTGCTCCACACAGGGAGGGGGTAGGGCAGAAACATGGTTAGGAGCTGAAGAAAGCCTGGAATATGGCCCAGGGAAATGTAACTGCTGGAGCTGGGGACCTGACAAAGGAACATACTCAAGGGTGGCTGAGGGGTACTGGAGCCCTGCTGAGGTTGATTGAATCTGTCTTCCTTAGTGTAGGTCTTGTCTCCTTCTCTAGGCTGTCAGTACCTTATGAAAGGGTCTGCAGCACTTTTTTGTTTCTAGCCCATTCCCTGGCCAGGGAATGCCCAGTAGCATCTGTCCCAGAATAGGCACCCAGCCCTCATGGAAGGATTTGGCAAAGCAATCACTGACAAAACCCAGAAGCATTATAGGGCTGTTAGGGGAAACAGGTAGGATCTAATTGCCCTGACAAGAAGTTCTTCACTTAGACTGTCCCAGTCCTTTCTTGCCACCCTGTAAGCCATCTTACTTCTGTTCTTTGTTAAGTGCAAAGGAGAACAGCCAGGACCCCACTCTGCCCAGCAACATTTGCAGGCCTTAAATCCTTTAGGCTAGGAAAGCCAACAAGAGAGGCCAGTGGCTTCATCTCCCACAAGCTGAATGTGGCTGAGACAGTTCTTGGAAAGAAGCAAGACAGAGCAGTTGTGTAGAGAGAACAAGGGACCTTGGAGACAGGCCTGAAGGCTGCTTGGGTTCCAGGAAAGCGTTCTGGGGAGCTGGTGTGAGGGGAACCTTAGGACTGTTTGCTCAGGGGTATGAAAGGTATGGACATCCTCAATCAGGGAGGACTGGCTGAATGAACACAAGTTCAAGGTGGGAGGTGACATGGGTAAGCCTGGTTGGGCATGAGCCCTTGGCTGAGGAATAATGTTTACTTTTTCTCCCTTTCCCTCTCCCTCCTGCCTATTTTCAGAGACCATGACCACCTAGAGGTCAAAAAGTTCCCAAGTTCCCTGGGTGTGAGAGTAGGTCTGTTTCTTTCTCCCTCATTTATTTGTTTGTCTTCCAGCCCAATCTCTTCAACCTGTCTGCCTCTCTCAGCTTCCCTCTTCATTTGAGTTAGTGATACAGTGCAAGCAAATTCTCATCTTCTGAAGGTAAATTTAGCAAGAACCCTCAGAGTCTAATATAAACTTGGAACCCAGCAGCCATCATTTTCTCCCCTAAGATACTCTTCTACAGGATCCAGGATCTGGTCTGTACTTACACAGTTCAGGGACAGAGAGCTTACCCCATTTCACCACATGAAATAAACTTCTGTTTATTAAGGGCCAGTACAGTGCCAGGTACTTGGGTTAAGTGGTGGCTGGGCTGTTAGAAAATTTTCCTTTGATTGAGCCAAAAATGTGCCTCCGGGTAGTTTCCACTTCTGGGCCCCTTCCCTGTCCTTTGAAGTCACAGAGAACAAGTGTAATCCCATTGCCATCTAATCCTCAGATATTTGAAAATGGCTGCAATTTCCCCAAGAGTTTTCTCCTCTTTTTGGATAAGGATTTATTTATTTTTATTGTTATATGTCATTACTTTTTATTGCCCAAATAATATCAGGTATTGTGGAACTTTCCAGAAAATTTAGAAAAGCATAAAGAAGAAAGTAAATGTCAACCATAATCTTACTCCCAGGACCAACCACTGTGATATTCCTCTTTCTTTTTACCAGTCCTTTTTTCCCTTGCATACTGTATATTCTACACTTTTTTCTTATCAAAACGGGATTCCTTTCTAAGTTATATTATGGAGGCTTCTTTTTGCACTCTTCAATATATTAACTCTACCCCAATCTCCTATCAAGTCAATTTTAATACAAAATTGTATAGCTATTCAATGACTTATTTAACCAGCTTTCTAAAATGAGATGTTTAGGTTGTTTCCAATTTTCCTTTGCTGTAAAGAACACAGTGAGGCTGGAATTTGAGGTGGAAAAGTGAACAGAGAAAAGAGGAGCCCTCAAATCAAATTATTCATCCTATTTTAGAATCTGATTTTTTTCTCTGTAGATAATTATACTTCCTAGAACATGATTGTGAGCATCTGATGAACATTTGGTTGCAAGGACTTACCCTAATTAATCTAACAGTTTCCTATTATTGGACATTTGAGGTTGTTTCTAATTTTTGACCATTACAAACCCAACTGTAATGAACATCCAAGAAGCTATATTAGCACTGATGCTGGACACTGAGGTCAGGAAGAATATTTTTGGGACTTCTAACACATAAGGAGCCTGCCAGTAGTTGTAACTGGAAGCTTTTTGTTAAAAGCCCAGGGGACTGGCTAAAGCCAAGGACTGTGCTCAAGCCTCTGGGCTTGCCTGGGATCAGTTCCCATTTACCCAGCTTCAGCCACAGAGTGTTCAGGCTACAGGGCCTTCTGGGACCACTGGGCTCAGAGATTCCTCTCACATGTGAGGAAGTGAAGCCCTGGGGCCAGGGATGGTCCTTTGGCAGCTTAGCAGTTGGGCAAAACTCTGACTCTCCCAGCACCCTGGCTCCTGGACTGGAAGCTTAGCTAGAAGATTTGTAATCCAACCTGGAATCCCTGAAAATGCTACCTGCATTCCCTTACCTTCCTTACCTAACCACTCATTGCTTAGGCTGGAAAGGGGATTCAGGCACTTTTGCAAACGAACTGACCAGTAAAGGGATGCAGGCTGGGGGCTTTGATAGAAGACTTGAGGTTTCCCCACAGGCAACTAGACCTGCTCCACCCAGAACCTCCTTTTTTCCTAACCCAGTTGTATGATTAATGGCAGTCACCCTATATCAGATCTGCCTGGCAAACATATTTGGAGTTTGAACTGAAATAATGGGCAGGTTCCTCATTCTTAGCCAAGTCAGCTGTCCTTCTTTTTGGGAATGAGCTATGGTAAAGGTTTGCCCAGCCCTCTGTGCCTGACACCTTTCTGTGGTTTCAGGTACTAATGAGCTTCCCACTTTTATCTCCTCTTGCCAATGCCTGGGGAATTCACACAAATGGTGTGTGGTTTTCCCCTTCTGTGTTTTCCTTTCTGACTTGGAAGTTAAGATAACCTCTCATCCCCCACTGATTCTCTGTTTATTGAACTGGAAGAGATTTCACACCCAGGAACCCAGGTCTCCTTTCTTGAGTGCTTTTCTTAAATCTTCACCCCCCAAGTCCTCCACCTCTGTACTTCCCTGAATAATTTGAGTCCGGGCAGGCCTTATAAAGGGTCTCCCAGGAAGGGCTAAGAGTACAGCATATTCTGAGAAATAGGAGCCCTCACAGCCTGCCTGATCTTGACAGCCTAAGGATGAATCCTTCTGCTCCCACTGCTGCAGTTGCCCCTGTCCCAGACCTGGCCACTAAGTGTGGCTCCAGCCCTACCACAGGACTCCCTGGCACTCCCTGGCCTGTTAAGCCCATTGCCTCTTTCTTTCCTTGGACAAGAAGAAGATGGGAGTGAAAAGTAAGTAGAACTTTGTCTTTGGCAACATAAACTCTGGTTTAGTGGGTTTCCTGGGAAAGGAAAGAAAATGAGATGTCTAAGATTTCCCTATTCTCTGTGAAGTTAAAAAAAAAAAAAGGAAGGGCCTAATAACCCTCAGAAACTGTCGCTTCTACATCTTGGGCTGGGATATCTCAACTGACTTTTTACCTAATCACCCTGGGTGACAGGAGGAAATTTTGGGACATGGGCATTGCCAAAGCTGAAATTTGAGCAGCCAGGCCCTCATGGGCAAATTTGCTTAATCCACTGAGAGGTACTCAAGAGAATTCCATGAAACCTGGGTTGAACATGACCTAGGGTGGGGGTGTGGGAAGAGGGTCAAAGTTCCAAGAGGCCTTTGACTAGAGGACTATCTCTTTCCTGACCATACTATAAGATTTCCTTTTGCTTTCCCCCAACTTATGGAAATCTAGTGGGGAAGCAGTTGGCCCAGGAATATTTATGGCCCCTTTCTCCAGCCCAGGAAGATTGTAAAACTCTGACCTCTGCTTCTTGGAGCAGGAGGTAGAGGGCAAGATATTCTTCACCCAACCTTCATTCATTCCTCCAAACATTAAAGGAGTTCAACAGATATTTACTGAAATGCTTGCTGTGTACCAGGCATTGTGTTAGGTATGATCAAACATAAATATACCCTTAAGAAGCTCAAAGGCAAGGAAACAATTGCAAAACTGTGATAAGAGCAATGATAACATTGTTGAAGCAGAGAGGAGAGGCATCTGTCCTTAGGAAAGCCTTTAGGGTCCTTAGGAAAGGCTTCCTTAAGTATGTGGCATCCAAGCCAAGTGTTTTTGGAGGCCTTTTTTGTTATCTCAGGGAGTCCACATTCCAGTCTCCTTCCTCTGCTGATGGATCTCTCCTCTGTGTCCTAGAAGGGTTTGTCCTTGGAGGCCCTGGCTGTGCTCTTCAAGTAACCCCCCCAAGGCAGGTGAGGAAACTTGTGGATTTGGTGAGTTTGAGCCCCTGTTACACATATATTCACATGCAGCCATGTGTGTTCACACTGGCCAGGTCCCTTCCCAGAAAACCCCTGACTTCAGTCCAGGGCTGCAGTTTTAGGAAACCATCTTCACACCCTTGCTCACATTTGATTCTTCCTCTCAGGAGGCAGGCAAACCTTAGGTTTCTGTGCAATTTAAAGATAAAGCGGCTGAGGCCCAGAGTAGGGAAGGGTTTGAGCAGACCCTAAAACTAGGCTATGGTAGAGCTGCTGTTAGAATCCTGGTCTCGTGACACCTAGCCTTGGTGTTCTTCCCCCACACCACCCCCAAATCTTTCCTGCTCCAGTAGAACTCTGTCCCCTAGACAGTCTCCAAACTGGTGTTAGAACAGGGGCAGGACAGTTAACAACCCCAGGACTCTGTCCATTTGTTTTTCAACCAGAACCAGGACAGACCCCTTTTTGGGAGCAAGTCGGGGCAAAGGCTAGACCTCAGAGATGTCTAAGGTCTCTTTGTAGGTCATCTTACCTACAGGTTTCTGACTGCTAATACAGAGAAGGCAGTTGTTTGGCCATGTACTTTGAGCCACAAACTAACTTTTGCTTTGAACAGGCCACTGGTGGGGCAACAAATGCCGAGGTCACCAAAGCTCACTCCAAGTTTCATCATCCTGTGAGGTAAGCTTCTGGCACAAAACTCAGAACTTGACATAGGTTCATTAGCTCTTTATATCTTCATAACAGGCTTGTGAAGCAGGAGGAGGGAGGCACTGTTACGATCACTATTTCATAGATCAGAAACCTGAGGCCCAGACAGATTGGGGACTTTGCCGAGGTTGCCTTCCCTGGAGGCATTGTCAATGACCCCCTAAGAATTAGCCCTTATGGACAAGTTAGTGAAAGAAGACTTAGTAGGAGGTGGAGGACACAGGAGAAATCTAGAGAATTATTGGCTAGAGGCCTTCTGAGATGGAGGTGGGATCAGTGTCAGAATTGATAGATGCTGAGGTTGGAGTTCCCTACAGTTATAAGCCCACCATAAGTTACCTTCCTGCCTGGGTCCTTTTGTAACAATTGAGAAAATTCTGTTACAAAGTTCTCTTTCTTTCTTTCTCATACCATTTTTGCAGGTAGGGCAAAGAGTTTAGGGGCTTGCTTCTTTTGTGGTCCTACTGGTCCTTCTGCACATATGAGACCTGTCTAAGTTAGGGGCCATGTTTCTTCTCTGTCCACAGGCTCTTCTGGCCCAAATCCTGCTTCTTTGACTACCTATACAGTTATGGGGAAATATTACTGCAGAACTTTTCTGTCCAGGCAACCATCAATCTGTATGAAGACTCAGGCAGTGAAGAGGAGGAGGAGGAGAAGGAAAAATATGAGGAGGAGTAGGAAGAAAAGTAGGGTAAAAAGAAGGAAGATGAAAAGAGGCCAGAAGGGTATATGAGGATACCAGGGTCAGCACTACACAGAATCACAACTCATCCTCCGTCCCCGTTTCTGACCTGTCCAAACTAAGACAGAGTCTGATTAGGGTTCCATATGCTGGCAAGTCTCCACAGCATCGATTAGCCAGGAATCTGTAGGCACAGCTATCTGGATGGAAAGGTTAGTCCTTGAGTCACCAGCTTACCCTGGCTACATCCAACTGAACTGTGAGCCCAGGCCTTTGGCATCTCATTGCTTGTGTTGCTGTTGTGTTGACAGTAGGAGGGTCCTAAGAGCTCTAGGGGGAAGAAGGCCTGCTTTCTGAAGCCCCCAGGAAGCATATCAGAACAAAGCATGCCCATGTAGAGGGGAACAGTCACTCTTCGGAGCTCTTTGACTCCTCAGCCTTCCAGGTGGCCATATAGTCTTATTTTGCCATGGGAAAACTGACTTCTGGCTTCACCTTCAGGGTTACCAACACCAGATCTGGGCAAAGTTGAGATACTTTTCTGATGAGCTGTGCAGCAAGAGGAAGGGGAATCTAGAAAATCAGTTTGCTTTGAGGACATCCCTTCATTCTGGCTGCCATCTGCTGGGGTCTCTGTTGGCATGAGATGAATCAAGAGAAAGATAAACTAGATGATGTTTCTCTTTTTCCTGGAACTGTGCTGATTTCTTAACTGAACTCTGTCCATGTTGTGAAGCCCTGTGCACAGGGTCAGAGACCAGCTCAAGGCCAATAAATTGCTCTATCTGAGGTCAGTTTACATATGGGGATGTAGGGCCAGATGCCCAGCACAGGGCCAGTCCTCTATGTCAACTTGTGAAATAAGGCTAGATTAAACTTCAAAGATACCTTGGAAAGGGGACAGAAAGTCCCCGAAAGTGTAGCTTGAAAATTGGTAGTAGGGCTATGGGTTGGGGTCAGGGGTGAGAGGTGCAGTCTTAGTTCAGCCTTGGAGATGAGTGTGCGCATAAGGGGAAGGGAGCTTGGGGAACAACTCAGGCCTATCAATTTTATTTTCACAGCTCAGGCCCTCATGCCTTACCCGTGTCCCAAATACTCAATAGCTAATCTTCATGCCTCGAGCATATTCCTCTGAAATTCATCCTCCACAGTGTCCACCAGATAAGATCATGTTGTGCCCCTGCTTAAAGCCCTACTGTGGCTCTTCATTGCCTCACCAACAGTTGAACTTACCATTTTCGTTTAAATCACAGACCCTCTTGAGAATCTATGGCTTCTCTAATCATATATTCACAAATCAAGCCCTTAGGTTTATATCCCAAGCTGTCCAATTTTTTGGTTGTTGACTGTCTCATTTTTTAAAATTTGTTTTTATGAAAATATAATTGACATGCAATATTATATTATTTTTTGGTGTACAAAATAGTGATTTGACATTTATTTACCTTACAATGTGATTACCCCAATAAGTCTAGTACCATCTGAATTCATACAAAGTTAATGTGGTATTATTGACTATTTTCCTTATGCTATACACTATATGCTGTGACTTATTTTATAACTGGAAGTTTGTACCTCTTATTCCTCTTCACTTGCCTGTCTCTTCAGATTCTTCTCTCAACACTTGAAGCTTATGCTATCTGTCCTTAAATGTGTCGTGCTTTCTAACACCTCTGTAGCTTTAAATCTCTGTATGGAATAGTCTTCCACCTTTACATGTCTGATAATCTCCCATTCATCCAATAAGACTATTTCAGATACCTCTCCTGTGAGCAGCCTCCCAGACCCCTGAATCCAGGTTGGGTGCCCCTATTATATTCAGGGCCTCCCCTACCATAGCTTCTGCCCACTTTTTATGTAATAAGATGGGCCTGTGTTTGATATCTAGACATGACTACATTGCACAGCACACAACCAGTCACAGAGCAGGCACTCAGGAAATGTTGAAGAAAAAAAGATTTTCAGGTCTTCTTAAAGCAGTTCTTGGTAGAACTGCCTCTGTCCCTGCACCACCACCCCAAACTTGCTGGCTTCCCATATCTTTGCTTAGCTACAAACAAGACAAAGTAACACCGTCTGTTTCAAGAACAAAATGCTGGCCATCTTTCTTGACCCCTTTGATCAATTTGTGACAGGTTGCTTTAGTTCTGAGCCCTGCTGGGACTTCCCTGAATTGGACTCAGCCTTGAGCAATCAACCAAATTCACATGCTGATGCCATCTATTGGTCTAAATTTAACCTTGTTCCTTAATACTATGAGGCAGTTGAACTTATACCATTACAATCTCTTCAGTTTATTCTGTTTGTGCTTGTAAGTAAAGTGGAATCTACCATGTGTGAGCTATATGACCTTGAACAAGTTTCTTATCCACTCTGAGACCCAGTCTCATCTGTAAAATGGGGAAAATAATGATACTTCCTCCCAATGTTGGTGTGGGAATTCAATGTAAAGTACTTAGCATAGTCCCTGGCACTAAGTGAAACACTCAATAAGTGGTCATAGTCATAGTAATCATAGTTGTAGTAGGGTTTTTTAAAATTAATTTTATAACAGAAATGAGCTTATAGGCTCAAGTCAGCTAATGACTTGATAAGTTTACTCAATAAATGACTGATTTATCAGTCACTTCCACCTGATCTCTCTGGCACTTGATGGTTTACTAGTCAAAGCATCTTTGCAGTGTTTGTCCCTCATTAAAAAAGAAACAACAAAACAGAGGCCAAATGCAGCTTCTTGGGACAGAGGTTTCAAAACATTTTTTGTGCTTTAGCAGCATCACCCTTCTTTTGCATTGAGTGCAGAAGCCCAATATAGAAACTAAATAGAGCTGGGGATGTCTTGGTGGAAGCCACAATGGGGGGCACAGAATTCCCACCATGGTCTCCTCTCATGTGTACTACGTCTCTCTATCCCCTTCTGCGATGCACTGAACTGATGCCTAGACTGTAGAGAACACTATTTGGAAAACACTGTCATAAGGGCGAAAATGAGATTGATTCAAAATCTAATGAGAATTGGTATTTTAATATATTCAGTGTTCTGTTTAAAATCCTTATTTTAGGTCCTAAGCTCTCAACATTTCATAGCTCAAAAATTACTCCAGCCCTCCTCTGAACATGTCGTTGCTAAGTAATTGGAATTCACTGTTCTGACTAATGGGAGCTCAGTGTGAGTTACTTTGTGCTGGGTGTATCCAGTTCTTTTATTTTTTTCATTTCATAATATATTTATTTTTTTGCATATTCAAGTACAGTTGTCTCCATTTTCCCACCTCCACTTTCCCCCACCACACCTGCACCTACCTCCCACCCTCAATCCTATCCCCTTTGGCTTTGCCCATGGGTCCTTTCATGTTCCTTGATGAACCATCCCTTTCTTTCCTCCTTTACCCACCTCTAGCCTACTCACTGGTCACTGTCAGTCTGTTCTTTACTTCAATGTCTCTGGCTCCATTTTGCTCACTTGTTTGTTTTGTTGATTAGGTTCCAATAACAGGTGAGATCATATCGTATTAGCCTTTCACCACCTGGCTTATTTCACTTAGCATAATGCTCTCGAGACCCATCCATGTTGTCACAAAAGGTGGGAGTTTCTTCCTTCTTTCTTTTTTTAAAAACACAAATTGATTTTATGTTTTTACTTTTTTAATGTCAAGATTCATTATAAAATATTTAAAAAATTAAATCCATTATAAAATCTCAGCAATTAAACCAACATGACATCAGCACAGAAATAATCAAGTAGATCAATGAAATAAAATGAGCATTCTAAAAATAAATATATATATGTCTAAAAATGTAATCTATGATTAAATTGATATTTGAAATCAATGGGTAAAAGAAGGCTTATTCAACAAATAAGGTGCATGGACCACTATTACATGAAATAAAACAAATATAGAGCACTATTTCACACATTATACAAGAAATATTCAGGTGAGTTAAAAATCAATATGTAAAATCTAAGGAGTTTTAGGAGAAAACACAAACTAATATTTTTCTTACCCTGAAGTAAAATATTCAAGCCCAGCTGCTATAAAGTAAAACATTGAAAATATGACTATATTAAACATATAAGACTATATTTTTTATATATATATATATATATAAAGTTAAAAGACAAGTTATAGAATGGGAAAGTATTTGCAACACATCTAAAAAAGTGTTAATATATCTTTATTTTTGGGAAAATATTCTATGAACCTTTAAACAAAAAAATGGATAAAGAATACCAAAAAGTCATTTAAAGCTTTTCAAAAATAATAGAAATAGGCAAGAAATATACAAAAACAGGTTTAGTTTCAACAAATAATAAAGTAATAATTAAAAGAGCACATCACTGTCACAATCAGATTAACAAGTATTAAAAATATTGATAATATCAAGTATTGAGGAGTGTGAAATAAACTGGGTATTCATAGACTCTCTTCATCTTAAAGCAGTCCCTTTAGCACATTTTGCAATGCTGGTTTGGTGGAGATGTATTCCTTTAGCCTTATTTTGTCTGGGAAACTACTTATTTCACCTTTCATTTTCACTGAGAGCGTTGCTGGGTAGAGCAGTCTTGGTTGCAGGCCTTTGCTTTCCATGACTTGAAATATTTCTTGCCACTCCCTTCTGGCATTTATGTGATGCATTACGTTTATTGATTTGCAAATATTGTACAATCCTTGCATCCCTGGATTGAAATCCACTTTATCATGGTATATGATGTTTTTAGTGTATTGTAGGATGCAATTTGCTAGTATTTTGTTGAGGATTTCAGCATCTATGTTTATCAGCGATATTGGCCTGTAGTTTTCTTTCTTTATTGTGTCTTTATCTGGTTTTGGGATTAGGATGATGCTGGTCTCATAAAAAGAGTTTGGGATTCTTCCCTCTTCTTGGATTTTTTGGAATAGTCTGAGAAAAACAGGGGTTAGCTCGTTATTAAATGTTTTTAAAATTCTCCTGTGAAACCATCCGGTGCAGAGCTTTTGTGTGCCAGGAGTTTTTCATTACTGCTTTGATTTCACCTGCTGTTATTGGTCTGTTCAGGCTTTTTGCTTCTTCTTCATTCAGTTTTGGAAGATTATATTTTTCTAGATATTTGTTCATTTCATCGAAGTTTTCAAATTTCTTGGCATATAAGTCTTCATAGTAATTTCTTCAAATTCTTTGTATTTCTGTGGTATCAGTTGTAATTTCTCCACTTTCATTTTAATTATATTAAATTAGGTGTTCTTTTTTTCTTGATGAATCTGCTTAAAGCCTTGTCAGTTTTGTTTATATTTTTTTCTTTCTTTCTTTCTTTCTTTTTTTTTTTTTTTTTTGTTGTTTTAGAAAAAGATAGGCCTAGCTGGTGTAGCTCAGTGGATAGAGTGAGCACTGGCCTGGAAACCAAAGGAACACTGGTTTGATTCCCAGTGTAGGGCACATGCCTGGGTTGCAGGCCAGGTTCACAGCAAGGGGCACACAAGAGACAACCACACATTGATGTTTCTCTCTCTCTCTTCCTCCATCCCTTCCCCTCTGTAAAAATAAATAAATAAAATCTTTAAAAGAAGCAGCTCCTGTATCTATTGGTCCTTTGAATTGTTCCTTTATTCTCTATGTCTTTTAATTCTACTCTTATCTGGATTATCTCCTTCCTTTTACTTGCTCTGGGCTTTGTTTGTTGTTTCCCCATTTCTTGAAGATGTAGGGTTAGGTTGTCTGGTTGAAATGTTTCTATCTTTTTTAGATAGAACTGTCTTGCTAGGAACTTCCCTCTCAGGACTGCCGTTGCTGTGTCTCATAGGTTTTGGACTGTTGTGTGTTCATTTTATTTGTTTTCTAAACTTTTAGATTTCTCCTTTGATCTCATTATTGACCCATTCATTGTTTAATAGCATGAGATTCCATGAGCAGTCTCCATGAGTTTGAATGTTTTTGAGTTTTTTCCTTGAGGTTGGTTTCTAGTTTCAAGTCCTTGTGGTCTGAGAAAATGCTTGCTATGATTTCAATTTTCTTGAATTTGCTGAGGCTTATTTTGTGTCCTATCATGTTGCCTATGTTTGAAAATGTCTTTCCCTATCTGGTGTGGCTCAGTGGATTGAGCGCCAACCTGCAGACCAAAGGGTTACCAGTTCGATTCCCAGTGTAGGGCACATGCCTGGGTCGAAGGCCAGGTCCTCAGCAGAGGGCACACAAAATGCAACCACACATTGATGTTTCTCTTCCTCTCTTTCTCTCTCCCTTCCCTTCTCTAAAAAATAAATAAATAAAATCTTTTTAAAAAAAGATTGTGCATTTGAAAGCGATGTGTATTTTCCCTCTTTGGGATGAGAGCTTCTATATATATATAAAGCCCATGTGATCTAAAGTGTTGTTCAGTGCCACAATATCCTTGTTGATGTTTTGTTTGGATAATTTATTCATTTTTTGACAGTGGGGTGTTAAAATCCCCTACTATCAGTGTGTTGCTGTCTCTATTATTTTTGAAGTCCTCCAAGATTTTCCTTATATATTTGGTGCTATGTTGGGTGCATTTATGTTTACAATATTTATATCTTCTTTGAGTATTATGAAGTGTCCTTCTGGGTCTCTTTTTATGGCCTTTGTTTTAAAATCTATTTCTTCTGAAATAAGTATTGCTACCCCTGCTGTTTTCCCCCTGTCTATTTGGTTGGAATGCTTCCCCCCGCTCTACACTTCATTTTCAAACTGAGTATGTATTTTGTTATGAGGTGTGTCTCTTGTAGGTAGTACAAATGCAGGTCATGTTTTCTTATCCATTCAACTACCCTATGTCTTTTGTTTGGAAGATTTAATTCATTTACTATTAAGGTTATTATTGATAGGTACTTATTCATTGCCATTTTATTTTATTTTTATTTTTATTTTTTTTTTACTTTCCTTCAGAGTTTATTTTGGATAAAATAGCTGAAGACAGATTACAATGAAACATTGTACAAAAAAAAAAAACAGAAAATAATTTAGTGTGGGCGTGAAACTGTGTCTGCAAGCAAGACTGGCAGCCTTCTGCCCACAGCCACAAGTGGAGAGGTTTTCTTTGCAAGAAAGGACTATTCACATGCAGGGAACCAAACCAAAGTTCCCTCTTGCTGAAGAGAACAATAGTCACACCAATAAATTTTTCCAATACTGCAAATCTGATGCAATCAGAAGTCCATTAAATGCAGAAACCAGTGTACTCAACGTATTTATAAAAGTATGCAGTGATAAAAATTTCTCAACCTGTACCACGAAGAGTTAACCAGTTTTGAGAAAAGGAACAGATGCTTTAGTTATTTCACTATCATTTGGAGTTTACAGACCTTTGACTCCAATTTTATGAAACTATATCATATCAAACCAAGAAACAAACTACAGTCTAGCCAAACTGCTTCAGCTGAGAAGGACACTATCTCCTGTCCTTCTTACCAGCTTTCCTCTTTCCAGAGAGTAAGTGCTTGGGCTTCAAATCAAATATGTGCCTGTCTGCCTCCCCTTTCCTCCCCAACAGATCCATCTTCTTCTGAGCACTCTTCATCATAGTCTTGGCTTTCTTCACCATCTTGACGTCCCGAAGACTAGACACATCACGTGGGGTTCGTGAGCAACTGCGACTCCGGGCAATAGACGTGGGTGGGACAGTCTTCCCGCTTCCTTTTCCTAGTGACACTCTGAGACCTTCTGGCCCGGACTGCATAATGGGCGTTGTCATTATCATCCATGTTAACACCAAGACTGCGCATCTCATTCTCCAAGACTTTCCGCTGAATCTTCTTAGCAGTTCGTGACATTCTGGGTCCCTGTGTGGTGTTCTCTTTGGACTGCAGAATTTTCAACTTCCTTTTTTCTCTGATTTGTTTTGCCAGCTGTTGGATTTCCGCCATTTCTTCGTCTTCACTTTCTGTTCCACTGTCATACTCTCCAGCTGCTGTTCTTAGCGCTTCCTATTTTTCTAACTCTTTCAATTTCTGCATGATGTCAGGATCAATGTAATCAGCTATGTTATGGCTTTCCCAGATCTCAGGTATCTTATCATACTTTTCTGATGAGTTCATTATGCCCCAGTACTTTTTAAGATCCAAAATATAATCATCTCCTAGTTCCAGTTCAATATCTCGTTCCGTCTTCCTCCGAGGCTCCCCAATTTCCATTCTCTTCCTGCGTGACACCACTCCTTCTGGGATGAAAGGGGGCCTCTCCTTATCATCTCTTTTGTTTGGCACAGCCAAATGTAATCTGTTCAGCACCTCATTCACTTTATTTCCTTTCATTTTGGTTTCAACTCTATGAGCCAAAAGCCTGTCACAAGCCTCTGTTTTCACTTTGATAACCCCTTCCTCCATCAGGGTGCTGGTCTCTATTACAGGAAATCCTTCAGCCTGCAAATCTATAAATATTTTCTGGACATCTTCTGGAAGCTCAGCTATTCTCTTCATGTCGCATTTGTTTGCTACGACTATAAGAGGCTTGTTGACAAAGAGAGGTTTGATATTCTGGAAGAGCTCCAGTTGCACCTGCAGCCCATGCCCACACTGCTCAGACAAGTCCATCACATACAGCACTGCAGCGCGTAGGTGGGCCACGGCTGTGATGGACTGCATTTCGATTGTGTTCCGATCCTCCAAAGGGTGGTCCAAAATCCCTGAGGTATCTACAACCTGCCAGCGCAGATACTTATTATCCATGTGCCCAACAAACAAAGACTTGGTGGTAAATGCGTAAGGCTGCACATCCACATCTGCTCTTGTCACCTTATTGATGAAGCTGGACTTGCCAACATTTGGATACCCACAGAGAAGTAGGGTCCTCGTGTTTGGGTCAATGGTTGGCAGACGGGACAGGTGCTGGCGCACTTGTTCCAAATACTCCAAACTTTGCTTCTGCCTTTTGATAATAGTGCACGTTCGCCCCAAGGCGGCACGCTTCAGCTGTTTGCAGCAGTAGAGAGAGTCTCCATATTTCATAAGCTGCACATAATCTTTAGCAACATTGTCCACTAAATTTTTGGCAATATTTATTTGTCCTAGAGCCAACTTGTAATGATCCTTGTCATAGAGAATGTTCATCAAATCAGCATAAAATGGATGGATATCATCCAATTTGGGCAAATCTGTCAGAATCTGTGAGAGTCTGTCATGGTAGTTTTGTTGAGTAAATTTGACTTTTCTCATATAAAAATGTTTAATGCGATGAATTTGGTAATGTTTATGAACAACTGTTGGAGTCTTTCGTTGAGTCTTCGATAACGTTAGGTCAATAAAGTCTTTGGCAAATGGCACCACGGTGATTTTCTTGAAGTTGTAGTGCACCATAATTGCTGTCCCTCATTGCCATTTTATCCCCTTCGTACCTGTGTTCCTGTCTTTCTCACTCTTTTTCTTTATTTCCTTAAAGCAATTTCCTTTAGCATATTTTTCCATGCTGGTTTGGTAGAGGTGTATTCTTTTAGCGTTTTGTCAGTGAAATCCCTTATTTCACTTTCCATTTTAATTGATAGCATTGCTGGGTAGAGCAGTGTTGGTTGCAGGCCTTTGCTTTTTATTACTGGAATATCTCTTGCCATTCCCTTCTGGCTTGTAGTGTGTCTGTTGAGAAGTCATCTGCTAGCCTTATTGGGGCTCCCTTATATGTTACTACCTCCTTCTCCCTTGCTGCCCTTAGGGTTCTCTGTTTGTCTTTGATATTAGCTATTTTAATGATGATATGTCTTGGAGTGGTCCTCATTGGATTTCTCTTGAATGAGACCCTCTGTGCCTCCTGGACTTGTGTGACTTTCTCTCCTCCAATTAGGCAAGGTTTCCATCATTGCTTTTTCAAACAGGTTCTCTATCCTTTTTTCCTCTTCTCCTTCTGGTATCCCTATTATATGTATATTATTATGTTTCAGGTTGTCCTGCATTTCCCACAATGCCTCTTCATTCTTTTTGAGACTTTTTTTCATTTTCTTGCTCTTTCTGGGAGCTTTTTTCTACCTTATCCTCCAGTCTGGTGATTCAATCCTCTGCTCCAACAGGACTGCTTTTGCTTCTTTCTACTGCGTTCTTCAATTCAGCAATTGTATTCTTCATTTCCTCTTGTCTCTTATTGATGGTTTCTCTGTCCTTTTTCATGCTGATATAGTTTGCAGTAAGTTCCTCATAGTTTTGTGTAGTTTTTGGTAATTCTCATTGAGCTCACTGAGTTCACTAAGCTTCCTTCAAACCATTGTTTTGAACTCAATATCTGATAGTTTACTTTCCTCTATTTCATTTAGTTCTCTCTGTGGGTATTCCTCCTTTCCTTTCGATTGGGCATTGCTTCTTTGTTTTCCCATTATTTGTGAGAGTCTTCCTGTCTGTTTCTGCTTCTTAAATTTGATCTGTTTTGACTCCCTGACTTTATAGTTCTGTAAACTATAGTTCTTTATTGTGCTGTATAGTTCTATGGTAGAAGACCTGTGTGATTTCAGTTGTGCACTCTCCTTGATCTCCTATACTTCCTGCTCTTTAGATGCTTTTTATGACATATATGTTGGCTCTGTGGTTGTCATTGCATTTTGATTGCTGTTGAGTTTTTCTTTGTTGTGTCTTTCCTTCCTGGTGGCTGATGAGGGTCACTCTGCCCGCCACAGCTTGTATGTTGTTGTGCAGATGCTGCCCGACAAAACCACAAGGCCCAAGAAACAAACCCACATCCACAAAAATAACTCCCCTCCCACAATCCCACTCTCAATATCAAATGAATCTATATTAATAAAGTTGTAAAGAGATTAAGACTACTATAAGAAAAGAGAGAAATAAACTATAGTTTAAAATCTAGTTACTTAATATGCACAATCTTGATGGACCTGAAATGAATGTTAAAAAGCTATGTAGTAAGGAAAATGTCATCAATCATGGAGAAGACCACAGTGGACTTCATCTTCATAGCCTCTAGTATTTACTGCTGTTTTTTATTTCTATATCCTCCTCTGGTGATGTCAGATGGTGACATCTGATCTTAGGCAGCCAGTTTGAGACTTCCAGGGATCTACTGTCTGTGGCTGACTCCTTCAGTTGTTTCTCTAGTCACTCTGCACTCAACAGGTAGGCTTAGGCATCACAGGGCCTGGGCAGAGTCCCTCTTGGGGTTGGAGCTATTTTTTTCCTCAGACTGCTGCCACTCAGGGAGTGGTCTGCCTGAGTAAGATGGCTGCTGCCATATGGGGGATGACTCAGCACCAGAATCCCTCTGGCTATTCTCTCAGTTCTCTCCTCAAAACCCCCGTTCTCAGTCTCTCCTCAGTTGTCTCTAGCCCATTCTGCCCCCACCTTTGCTGGATCCCAGGGAAAGTGGCTGAAAATTAAAAATGTGCATTGACCCTTTAAATGTCTCTTTGTGTCTCCGGCCACCCATCTCTGGCAGAGAGCAACCCTACTGCTTTTCGCAGCTGGATATTATTTGTGTACTTTCTGGTGCTATAGGCTGGCTATCCCAGCTTGGGGTTTAGACCCTACTCTTCTCAGGGAGATCCAACTTGCTGCTTAATTATCCCTCTGGAGCTGCCACCTGTGGGTGCCCAGACAGCCTTCTCGACTCTCTACCACACTCCTTACCAGTCAGGTTGTGCTGAAGCTGATTCTTCTGTCTGTCTGAGGTTATAATGCTTCTCCCTCACTATTGTTCAGTTTTGTGTTCCAGGTGATTTCTCTGCAATTTAGTTGTAATTCCAGGATGGTTCCCACGAGGAGGTTAGTGTGACTTCCATTCACTCCTCTGCCATCCTGCCCATTTCCTGTATCCAGGTCTTCTAACAACTTCAAAACCAATGCAGAAACACAGAAGAAATATCTCTGCAAAACTCAGAGTCCTTCCTCTGGCTCCACCCTAGCTGGCCCATCCTGGTGTCCCATATTTCCCTACCACAGTACTGATGCCTCTTGTTGCCCACCCCATGGTAAATGAGAGAGGGCATGTCAGTTGAGCATGAGGCTGCATTTGAACTGGGCCTTGAAGGATGAGCCAAGCTAGAGATGGAGGGAGAATACTTTCCCAAACAGATAGCAATATTAATTATTTAATTAAATAAATATTTATTGAGCACCTACTCTGTTCCAGGAATTAATATTATGATTAAGAGTGTGGACTTTGGAGACAGAAGCACCTGGGTTCGTCTCATATCTGCCACATGCTGCCTCTATTGATAGGTCCACTCCCTTTTGGTTTAAGGTCAGCTCTCTGTTCTCAACCCTCTAACTACCACCTCTGTAGTCTCTTATTATATCGCATACACACACACTACACATGCTCATTTAAAGTTGCCTATTCTCCTCTGTCTCTGGGCAAGAAAAGCCCTATTATCTGGCCCAGTGAGTGGTACCAACCTCCACCTCTCATTTCTGTTCCCAACTGTGCCTTTGTGGTTATCTCGTAGGCAGTTTGTCTCTTTCCACCCCAGGCCCCTCTTGCAAAATGTTTATGAATCCTCTTCCAAAACAAGGTTGTTAGATGGCCTGAGTTCACTGCCTTTACTTGAGTTCACTGTCAGGGGCATGGTGTTGGTTACTGTTTTGGGGTTACTTCCAGTTGGCAAGACTTTTGGCAACCTCCAGGCAAGCACACAAACCCACGTAAAAAAACCTGGCATAGAGTGAGTGCTCAGTAAGTAGTAGCCACAATACTCTTTGCTAGACACTTGCTATTCATATTACAGCCATGATCCTCTATGTATTATAATCACAATAATCCTAGAAGATAAGCACAATTATTATATCAATTGATGAATGAGAAATGTAAGAGTTAGCAAGATTTTTGTACTTGGGACTGTGCGGTTGCATGGAGGTTGCTACAAGCCTTTCCAGCTGAGGGTAAACCAAAAACACAGTAACTAACAACAGGCCCCTGAGAGGACAGAACAGTGAACATGGGTTACTATTTTTAAAACAGAGGACTGGGGAGGACAGAAGAGAAACTGTCCACTGAATAACTACACAGGCACAGTTGGGGTAGGTAGGTAAGAGGTGGTAACACTCACTGAGGTGGAAGAGGGGGCTCTCCCTGTCCAGACACTAAGCAACATAGTGGCTAGGAGGGCAAGAGTTATACTAGCTTATAATTATCAATTTCTTACTATGGACTTGGATTCATAGGTAGGAACCTTACACGGATTAACTCCTTTAATATAACAACCCTGAGGGATAACTATAGTTATGGAAACTAGGGTTTTGAGGGGTTTATAAAAAACTTGCCAAAAATCATACAGGTGATCATCTGTAACACTTTCTAAGTGTGAGACACTTACCTGTATTCCTCATTTAATTCTCACAAAAATCCTGAGACCTAAGTACTAGTATTATCTTCATTTTATAGATGAGGAAACTGAGGTTTAGTGAGGTTATGGAATTTTCTCTAGGTAACACAATGCATAAAATGACTGAGCCATTACTTTAGAGTTGGCAGCGTTTGCCCTAGGTTACACCAATGATAAAAACAAGACAGGATTCAGGTTATACTCATTCCTGAGCCCAGTGCTTTCAGGAGGTGAAATCTATAGGGCTTAGTGAACAGTTAAATCTCTTTTAACACAGGAGAGAAAATGTTGCAGTTCTGGCTGGAAGAAAGTGAGTCAGAGGTTATGAACAATTCTGGGCCAGGAAAAGCTGAGGTCCACTGAAAAGTGTCACCAACGGAGGGATATTTATGGACATCCTATGGGGCAATGACAGGCTGTCATAGAACCTGGGCTGCAATCACAGGGCTACCAAAGGACAGGGGTAGATGAGGACTTCTCCTGTTCAGCTCTGTGGCCTCTGAGTGCAATAGGACCTGTCTAAGCATGGTGTTTCTTTCTCTCTGCGGAGTCTTGGTCCAGCACAAAGAATTGCCCTAGTTGCCAAGCACTCCCATGGTATGCTACACACGAAGCTCGGCACTTATTCCAAACGAGTTTCACCAGCCCCTAAGGAGGATGTGTTGTTTTATCCTTATGTTTGCATATAGGGAACAGGTTCAGAGAGGTGAAGTGGAGATGCTGAGGGGAGACCCCCCCGTATAGTACCTATGGAGTCCCAGCTTTTAAATACTATCCCCCCCCACCCTTCTACTCATTTTCCCAACAAAGCCCTGAGAATCCTGTAAGGGTAGGGAGCTCACCTGGTGTCCTGTGACCTACATGAAAGAAGCACACAAAATGTCATGCTAAGGCATTTCTTTTCCCATCACTGGAAACACTTGGGGACTGGAGTCAAGTGAGAATTAAAGGAGTTGATGGAAAGCCCAAGAACAAGGGCTCTTGGAGAAGTCTTCCATATCTGGGAGAGAAGAGCCAGCTGCAAGTCGCTAGTAATTCAACTGGTGTCCATTAACAGCAAGAGAGGCAGCGCCCTCTAATGGCTGAGCTATAGACTGAACTTGGACCTATAGCACAAGGGAAGGGATCAGGAAGCTCATCCACCTAGAGGATTCTATAGTCATCAATTAAGTGACTGGTGGTTATAGGAACAGACTCTGGAGTAACACTAGACCTATGTTCAAATACTGGTCCTTCTTGCTAGTTAAGTAACCATGAAAAAAATAACAAATTAGTCTCTAAGCCTCAGTTTCCTTATTTATAAGCTAGAGATGATAATCATACTAATTTTACAACATATTTATAAGGATTAAATAATATTTTTATCCTATATGTATATGACTTAGCATATTTATAAGGATTAAATAATATTTTTATCCTATATGTATATGACTTAGCAGAATGCTTGGAACATTATAAGTGTGAGATGCACGTATGTGTGTGTGTGTGTGTGTGTGTAGTATCTGAGTACATATATAATTATTATTATCGATACATGCTATCATTTCAGTAGTTACATCTTTGACATCCCTTGACCTCCTTATCTAGCTCTGTTAGGCCCCTGGTGTCCCCAAGCCCATCGTCTTGCACCAAAGGAGACACTGTCAACACATTTACCGAAGACGTATGCGTAAGACCTGGGCTAAGACCCTTGCTTTTCCCCATATATACTTTCAAGAACCTTGGACTGTACATCTTTGTCCTTCACTATCTTCTGAATATTAACAAGCTTGCTTTACACAGGTAATAGGCTTTTTCTGCATTTCAGAGCAGCTTTGTGTCAAGGCTCTCATTTGAATCTCTTAATATTCCTCATGATATATTCCTATTTTTGCAATGAGGAAATTGAAGATGATGGGAAGGGAAGTGACTTGCTCAAGGTTACACAGCAAGTCAGTGCAGGAGTCAAGACTGGACCACAGAATCTTACATTGAGTCCAGTGCTTTTCAGATAACACTTGCAATTGTCCAGGGCCCTGAGCTCTGGCTACACATGAAGCATCTATAACCCAGAATTAGGCTTATGGTTTGGAAGCCACATTACTGAACTTTCATAAGTTTCCTGCTTCTACTGAGACCAATGTTTTATCCACAGTAAACTATCATATGACAATTATATTCTTTATTTTTTAAAAATGTTTATTGTTAATCTATTAGAATTTTCTCAATTTTTCCCTTTACCCTCCTCCACCCAGCCCACCCCCCACTCCCAGTCAATCCCCACACTGTTGTTGTCCATGGGCCATTTGTATATGTTCTTCGACTAGTCCTTCCCCTTCTTTCCACCATTACCCCCTCTTACCTCCCCTCTGGTTGTTGTCAGTCTGTTCCATGTTTCCATGTCTCTGGTTCTATTTTGCTCATTAGATTCCCCTTATAGTATGGTATATAATATGGTATATATAGTATGGTATAGTATGGTATGGTTATATGGTATTTGTCTTTCACCTCCTGGCTTATTTCAATTAGCATAATATTCTTCAGTTTCATCCATGCTGTCACGAAAAGCAAGAGTTCTTTCTTTATTTGTGCTGCATAGTATTCCATTGTGTACGTGTACCACAGTTTTTTGATCCACTTATTCACTGATGGAAATTTAGGCTATTTCCAGCACTAAACTATTGTAAATAGCGATATGAACATAGGGGTGCATACATTCTTTTGAATTGATGATTTGGGATTTTTAGGGACATTCCCAGAAGTGGAATTGCTGAGTCTAAAGGCAGTTTCTTTTTTAATTTTTTGAGGAAATTCCATAATGCTTTCCACAGTGGCTACACCAGTCTGCATTCCCACCAATGGTGCACTAGGGCTCCCTTCTATTCACATCCTCTTCAATGCATTGTTTATTAATGATGGCCATTGTGACAGGTGTGAGGTGATAGCTCATTGTGGTTTTAATTTGTATCTCTTTGATGCCTAGTGATGTTAAGCATCATTTGATATGTCTATGGGCCTTCTGTATGTCCTCCTTGGAGAAGGGTCTATTGAGGTCCTATTTCCATTTTTTAATTGGATTGTTTGTCTTCCTGGTGTTGAGTCATACAAGTTCTTTATATATTTTGGAAATTAAACTCTTGTTCGATGTATCATTGGTAAATATGTTCTCTCATATGGTCAGTCCCATTTTCATTTTGAAGACAGTTTCTTTAGCTGTACAGAAGAATTTGAATTTGATGTAGTCTCATTTGTTTGTTTGTTTGTTTTTAATTTTTCTTGTCCTGGGAGATATATAGGCAAAATAATTGCCCTGTTGGGAATCTGAAATTTTCCTGTGTTTCCCTCTAGGACTTTTATGGTGTCACAACTTATATTTAACTTTTTTATCCATTTTGAGTTTATTCTGGTGTATAGTATAAGTTGGTGGTGTACTTTCACTTTTTTTTTTTTTTTTGCATGTACCAGTCCAGTTCTCCCAACACCATTTGTTGAAGAGGCTATTTTTACTCCATTTTGTGCTCATGCTTCCTTTTTCAAATATAGTCACATGTCCAGCAATTGCCAAGAATAAAATTAAATGTTGGATGGCAAGTTAGAGAGGTGAACATTATTTCCCCAGCCAAGCTGCATGCCCTGGTAAGAAATTACCTGTTGTCCTGTACTCACAGCCAGCTTCATTTTGTCACTCATCTCATGTTGAACATAACTGCCATAGGCTCGAAAGGGTGATGACTCTGTCCTTAGTCAGTACAGCATGGGTCCTGATGGCAACATCTGTTTGTAGGCAGGGAAGCAGTAAGATAAAAGCTCTCTTACTGAGGGAAGCAGTAAGATAAAAGCTCTCATTGTCCCTTGACATGAGACTGGGGGATAGAAAATGTAAGCTTGTCTGTCAGTACTAGAGGCTGGTCTCCTCTCATTCTAACATACTGGCAACAGCATAAAGACTGCTGAGATAAATCTTTCAGCTCAAAGACCCCCTCCTTAGTCCCTGTGTAACACTGAAGCCCTGGCAAGCTTGGTTCTGCTCAGAGAGAAATCTTGTTACTTCCTCCTGGAGCATTGCATCTCTGGGTAGGACTAAATTTCTTTTCCTGCTGTGACTTGCTGTTCACTCTCTCATCACCATGGCAATCCAAGAGAGGGAGCCAGCATTGAAACCAACTTCTCCCAATACACATAAGTGGAACAACAAGTGTATTCTCTCTAATATTAGGGAAGGGGAACATTTTTAACCCTCTCCTCATGCTTCAGCCTTGGTCCATGGTGGAGAGCAAATACTTTTACCCACAATTCCAGGGGCAGATATACATCTTTCTTACATCTTCCTGCCTCAGAGCTACTAATCTTATAGGTCTGAGATCAATCTTTAGGCTGTATCTGACCAGTGAGCAATGTCATCACAATGAAAAGTGATATACACATTTGTAACTATATATAGTAATTGGTTTCACTTGCTCTGGATGATTAGGTCAGGCCAATTTTTTTCTGAAGACCATAGCTTCTCAGATTCAGAAGGGAGAGAGCAGCTTAAGCTGCATTTTACAATCCATTTTTAAAACAAGAGGACTCTGCAACAGAAATAAAGAGGGAGGGAGGGAGGGGTTAACAAGCATATGCCTACTTCTTGAATCAAACTTATTTATTAATAAGTGATACTTTGTGTGCTGTTCTACTAATTGGTCTTTGACTGTATAGCTTTCTCAGTAAAAAGTTTTGAGGAGAAGGGTTAACGGGAAGATTCAAGCATGAAAACTCTTCCTTGAACCCACAACATCTAGGCAGGTTTGCTCAGGATCAAACTCTTGTCCTTCTTGTCTACACTGGGCAGAGAGGGTGTACTTGTTCAATTTCCTTACTTTCCACTGCTCTCTGAGAACCTGGTGAAAAAATTCAATTTAAATACAAATTCCATATTAATCTTCTATTTGTGTGTAGCTCTTTCATGGACAGCCAGAAGTCACCTGACCACATAGTAAATCTTTAAACCAGGAAGAGTGGCTTTGCCGTTGGCTAACAGTGAAAATTTTCCCTGTTCAAACAGACTCATGGAAACTTATTAAAAACACTTTTGGCTACTGTAAGTAATTCTGCAGTGAACATAAGGGTGCTTATATTCTTTTGAATTAGTGTTCTGGGTCTCTTCTGATAAATTCCCAGAAGTGGAATTGCTAGGTCATAAGGCAGTTCAATTTTAATTTTTGAGGCATTTCCATACTGCTTTCCATAGTGGTTGTACCAGCCAGCACTCCCACCAACAGTGAAAAAGTGTTCCCCTTTCTCCACATCCTTGCCAACACTTGTTGTTGATTTATTCATGGTGGCCATTGTGACAGGTGTGAGGTGATATTTCATGGTGGTTTTAATTTCCATCTCTCTGATGATTAGTGATGTTGAGCATCTTTTCATATGTCTATTGGCCATCTGTATTTCCTCTTTGGAGAAGTGTCTATTCAAGTCCTTTGCCCATTTTTTAAATCGAGTCTTTGTTTTATTGGCATTAAGTTTTATAAATTCTTTATAAATTTTGGATATTAACCCCTTATCAGATGTCATTGGTGAATATGTTCTCCCATTAAGTGGGTTGTTTTTTTTTATTTTGTTGATGGTTTTATTCACTGTGAAAAATCTTTTTAGTTTGATGTAGCCCAAGCATCCATCATGGACAGACCTGGAGAACATTATGCTAAGCGAAATAACCCAGTCAGAGAAAGACAAATACTATGTGATTTCACTCATATGTGGAATCTAATGAACAAACTGAACTAACAAGCAAAAGAGAGACAGACTCATAGAGAGCAGGCTGACAGCTTGGGGGTGGGGTGGTGGAGGGATGGAGCAAAAAAGAAAAAGGGCTCATGGACATAGGGAACAGTGTGGTGATTATGTGAGGGAGAGGGGTGTGGGTGGAAGTGAAAGAGGGTATAGGGCGGATAAATGATTATGGAAAATACAATAAAAAACAATTAAAAGAGATCCAGGCAAGATGGAGGTGCAGGTAGATATGCTTCATTTCCTCACACAACCAAAAGAAGGATAACAACAAATTTAAAAACAAAAAACAACCAGAATTGCCAGAAAATCAAACTGCTTGGAATTCTGACGACCAAGGCGCTAAAGAAGAGACATTCATACAGACTGGTAGGAGGGGTAGAGACGGGAAGCTGTGCAGTGAAAACATGCCATAAGGTGGCAGCTGGAAGACCACAATATCCCACATTTACATGAGGATAAGCAGGGTTGAACAACTGGGGAGTGAGGCAGATTGTGCAACCCAGGAATCCAGATCAGGAAACTAAAGCCTCAAAACCTCTGGCTGTAAAGACCTGTGGCGGTTGTGGTAGCAGGAGAAACTCTCAGTCTCACAGGGGAATCTGCTGGACAGGCCCACGGGATCCTAAAATGCACACAAGCCCACCCACCTGGGAATCAGCACCTGAAAGGGCACAATCCACTTGTGGGAGGCAAGGGAACTGACTGAACACAGGGCGAGAGCCAAGCAAGTGGCATTGTTCCCTCCCTGATCCCTCCCCTACATACAGAACCACAATGAAGTGAAGTGCATTGCACTGCCCTGACGAATACATTGAGGTCCCACCCCTCGCAATGTAACAGGTGCACTGAGACAAAGAAAAATGGCCCAAATGAAAGAAAAGATCCAAACTCGAGAAAAAAGAACTAAGCGACAAGGAGATAGCCAACCTATCAGATGCAGAGTTCAAAACACTAGTAATCAATATGCTTACAGAAATGAATGAGTATGGCTGCAAAATAAAGGAAGAAGTGAAGTCTATACAAAGTGAAATAAAGAAAAATATACAGGGAACAAGCAGTGAAGGGAAGAAAACTGGGACTCAAACCAATGAGTTGGAAGAAAAGGAAGAAATGAACATTCAACTGGAGCAGAATGAAGAAAGAAGAATTAAAAAACAAAAAAAACAAAAAAACAAGGAGATACTTAGGAACATCTGGGACAACTTTAAATGTATCAAGAGTTGAATCATAGAGGTGCCAGAAGAAGAGGAGGAGGAAGAAATTTAAAACTTAGTTGAAAAAATAATGAAAGAAAACTTCTTCAGTGTGGTAAAGGAAATAGTCATGGAAGTCCAGGAAGCTCAGAGTGCCTAAGAAGTTGGATTCAAGGAGGAATGCACCAAGACACATCATAATTAAATTACCCAAGATTAAAGATAAGGGGGAGAATCTTAAAAGCAGCAAAAGAAAGAGACAGTTACCCACCAAAGAGTTCCCATAAGACTATCAGCAAATTTCTCAAAGGAAACCAAAGGTAAGAAGGAGCTGAAAAGAAGTACTTAAAATGATGAAAAGCAATGACCTACAACCTGGATTACTATATCCAGCAAAACTATCATTTAGAATGGAAGGGCAAATAAAGTGCTTCCTAGATAAGGTCAAGTTAAAGAGTTCATCATCACTAAGCCCTTATTATATGAAATGGTAAAGGGACTTATCTAACTAAGAAGATCAAAACTATGAACAGTGGAATGACACCAAACTCACAACTATCAACAACTGAATCCAAAAACAAAAACAAACTGAGCAAACAACTAGAACAGGAACAGAATCACAGAAATGGAAATTACATGGGGGGTTATCAGTGTGGAGGGGGAGGGAGAGAATGGGGGGAAAAGATACAGGGAATATGAAGCACAATTGGTAGTCACAAAATAGGGTGAGGTTAAGAATAGTATAGGAAATGGAGAAGCCAAAGAAGTTATATGCATGACCCATGGGGGATGCTGGAAGGAGGTAGGGTGCACAGGGGGAAAAAGGGGAGAAAAAAATGGGACAACTGTAATAGCATAATCAATAAAATATACAAAAATGCACAATTTTTTATAAATTAAAAAAAGAAAAAATCACTTTTGGAAAAATGACAATTTCCACAGCAAAAAGAGTTTAAAATAAAATATATTCTTTGTAAAATTATAATGTATTTATGACTATTTAATATTTCTGAGACGGGGGCCGTGTTGGGAGAAGTAAAGAGCACGAGAATCAGGAGACTTAAGTTGGGTACTTGTTCAGGTTCTGTCATTTATTATGTGTAATATCTTGGACAATTGACTTAAGTTTCATCCTCTCTAAAATGAGGACTATCTTTAGCCTATCAACTTCATGGGTTTGTTGGAAATAATGTTTGAATGGATAGTTATATGCTGAAATCACTCTGAAATTGTACAATTTTATTTCATAGTTGAGTTTTAATAAGTACTGTGAAAGGAACACCAGTATAACAGTCTGCCTTTCAAATGCAGGCACAAGCCCCAGAAAATTCTGGGAGAAACCCTTGGAGATCTGGCATAAAAGCCATTGAGGCAAATCACCAGAGATGCTAATACGCATGGCTTTCCTCCTAGAGGTAGCTGACATATTTTCATTTTTCTGCCTGCCCACCTTTCCTGTATACTCCATTTCCTAATCAACTCAGGGAAGCTGTCCATGAGGCTCTGTATATACAAAACTGTGAATATGGGAGCAGTAGATTTTGCTTGAATTGCTGTGAGTGGTGATTTTTGGTAGCTGCCATTAGCAATGGCTTACAAAGTTTTCAGTTCATGCTATTTTCTCCAACACTAGGCTGACTGCATATTTGAGTACAATGAACATATTATGCCACTGTGAATGTACTCAGCCTCCTAGGAAAATGGATTTTCTCCCTAGAAACTACTTTAAGAATTTATATTATTTAAATTCCAAAAAGATACTGAAAATTAAAAAAAAAAAAAAACTCTCCACAACAGTGGAAATTTTACAAATAATCCATAGAAGCATTACCACAGGCACAAGAAAGACACCAAAAATAGTAGGAGAAATTCTAATTGACCAAAACATGTGCTGAAACAGAGTAAAATGAACACAGAGCCATGGGGATAAAAATAAAATTACTGAAAGTAAAAGAGTTAATTTTTTACTTTTAAGAAAAGGAAGGGTGAAAATACTAGTCTTTATGGCATGTTTGATACACTTCTTTTGTGTACCTTTCCTCCTTAAACATATACAAAATGATAAATAGGTCCATGAGTAGTTAGTAAAAAGAAAAATGTTTCTCTTACTACTGTATAGAAGGTATATGTTTGCAAAGATTCCTCGTATCTATTTTTGTAAACTGAAGAATAGTAAATGCAGCTGGACACACAACTGAAACCACATAGAAGAGTGTATAATTAAATAGAGAGAAATCACCAGAGGGAAAAGGGGTTGGGGGGAGGTAGAAGAGAGTAAAGTGTGGGTAAATGGTGATGGAAGGAGATTTGACTTGGAGTGATGAACACACAATACAATAGAGAGATGATGTATTATATAAGCGTACACATGAAATCTATGTAATTTTATTAACCAATAGCACCCCAATACATTCAATACAAATAAAGAAAATAAAGATATGCAGGTATATCAAGATGGCAGAGGAGTGAGTGGAAGTCACACTGACTGCCTCCCAGGAACAACCTGGAATAATGACTAAATTGTGGAGAAATCACCTGGAACAAACAACTGAACAATAGTGAGAGAGGAGCATTGTAACCTCAGAGACAGAAGAATCGGATTTTTTGCAATCTAAATGGGAAGGAGTGTGGTACAGACTCAAGAAGGCAGGCTGGGCGCTCATGGGCGACAACACCAGAAGGATATTGAAATGGCCAGTTGGATCCCCCCCACCCCCAAGAAGAGCAGAGTCTAAACCAAAGTAGGGATCTCTAGCCTACAGCACCAGCCCGACTAGTACACAGAAAACAGCCAGCTACGAAAAGCAGCAGGGTTGCTCTCTGCCAGAGACAGGCAAATGGAGACACAGAGCTTTTTAAAGGGTAAGACCAGCCACTTATCCTGGTCTCTAGCAAAGGCAGCAGCAGAGTGGGCTAGAGACACCTGAGGAGAGACTGGGGAAGGAGGATTTGGGGAGAGAACTGAACGAGTAGCCGATGGGATCTCGGTGCTGACTCATCCCCCAAAGGGCAGCAGCCATCTCTCAGGCAGAGGCCACTTCCTCTGAGTGGAACCAGAGTCAAAGGTCCCAATAGCCCCGCCCCCAGCTGGGATTCCACCTCACCCTGTGCTGTCTAAGTGTTGTCTAAGTGTGCTGTGTTGAGTGCAGAATGGCAGCCACAGACAGTATATCCCTGGTGAAAAGGGGTGCAGAGAGGTCTGGTGACACTTGAGAAGAGACTGGGGATGGAGGCTTTGGGGAGAGAACGGAAAGAGTAGCTGGCGGGATCCCAGTGCTGACTACTCCCACATACAGTTGCAGCGAGAGAGGACCTAAAAACCCTGACCCCAGGAGAGACTGTGCCCCGACCTGAGCTGTCTAAGGCAGCCTGCTGAGTGCAGAGTGACTAGATTAACAGCTGAAGGAGACAGCCACAAACAGTCGATCACTGGAAGTCTCGAACAGACTGCCTAAGGTCATACAAGGATGACATCTGACATCATCAGAGGCAGATCCAGAAAGTAAAAACAGAGGTCTCTGACCATAGAAGTTCACACCACAAAATCAGGAAATCCAGACAGATCAATTTAAGAAGTAGAAGCAAAAAAGAAGAGTCTCATAAATAATGGGAAGACAAAGAAATACCTCCCACTCAAAAGGAATGGAGAAATTCCCACAAAGAGAACAAAATGAAATAGGGCCAAGTAAACTATGAGATATTGAGTTCCAAACGCTGGTTTTAAGGAAGCTGAATGAACTCAGTGAGCTCAGAGAGAATTACCAAAAACTACAGGGAAATTATGAGGAATTTACTGCAAACTATATCAGCACGAAAGAGGAAATAAAAGCCCGGAGGAAATAAAGAATACAATTTCTGAATTGAAGAACACAGTACAAGGAATCAAAAGCAGGCTAGATAAAGCTGAGAACCGAATCAGCAGGCTGGAGGACAAGGTAGAAAAAAGCTCCCAGAAAGAGCAAGAAAATGAAAAAAGACTCAAAAAGAATGAAGAGGCATTTAGGGAAATGCAAGACAACCTGAAACGTAATAATATCCATATTATAGGGGTACGGAAAGGAAAAGAGGATGAGGAAGTTTAGAGGACCTGCTTGAAGAAATAATGATGGAAAAATTCCCTAATTGGAGGAGAGAGAAAGTCACACAAGTCCAGGAAGCAAAGAGGGTCCCATTCAAGAGGAACCCAATGAGGCCCACTCCAAGACACAGCATCATTAAAATGGCAAATATCAAAGACAAACAGAGAATCCTAAAGGCAGCAAGGGAGAAACAGGCAGTAATATACAAGGGAGCCGGGATACAGCTACCAGCTGACTTCTCAACAGAAACACTAAAAACAAGAATAGAATGGCAAGAAATAATCCAAGTAATGAAAAACAAAGGCCTAAAACCAAGACTGCTCTACCCAGCAAGGCTGTCAAGTAAAAGAGAAAGTGAAATAAGGAGTTTCCCAGACAAAAGAAGAATAAAAGTATACATCGCCACCAAACCAGCACTACAAGATATACAAAAGGGACTGGTTTAAGAACATGAAGAAAAAGAGTGAGAAAGAGATGAACACAGGTACACAGGGGAAAAATGAATAAGTTTCTATCAATAATAACTCGAGTTGTAAATGGACTAAATGACCCAATCAAAAGACACAGGATAGCTGAATGGATAAGAAAACATGACCCACACATATGCTGCCTACAAGAGACCCACATCAGAACAAAGGACCTACACAGATTGAAAGTAAAGGGATGGAAAAAAATAATCTAAGCAAATGGGCTAGAAAAAACAGGGGTAGCAATACTTATATTAGAAAAAATAGATTTCAAAATGAAGGCCATAGAAACAGACCCAGAGGGACAGTTTATAATACTTAAAGAATCCATCAAGAAGACACAAACACTGTAAACATATACAATCAACATAGCACCCAAATATATAAGGACAATCTTGGAGGACTACAAAAAAGATATAGATAGCAACACACTGATAGTAGGGGATTTTAACACCCCACTGTCAAAAATGGACAGATCTTCGAAACAAAACATCAACAATGATATTGCGGAGCTGAATGATGCATTAAATCAAACGGACTTAACTGAGGTATATAGAACCTTACATCCCAAAGAAGCAAAATACATAGTGTGTTCAAATGCGCATGGAACTTTTTCAAAGATAGGCCACATGATAGGACACAAAGCAGGCCTCAACAAATTGAGGAAATTTCAAATAATAGCAAGCATTTACTCAGACCACAAGGGCTTGAAACTGGAAATCAACCTCCAGGAGAAACCTTGAAAACCTGCAAATTCATGGAAACTGAATAGCATACTATTAAACAACGAATGGGTCAATAATGAGAAAAGAGAAGAAATCAAAAGTTTCTGGAAACAAATGAAAATGAACATAAAACAATCCTAAACTTATTGTACACAACAAAGGCAGTCCTGAGAGGGAAGTTCATAGCAATACAGGCCTACCTAAAAAGGATAGAAACACTTGAAATAAATGAACTAATCCTACAACTTCAAGAACTGGAGAAACAACAACATGTAAATCCCAGAGCAAGTAGAAAAAAAGAAATAAACAAGATCAAGCAGAACTGAATGACATAGAAACAAAAAGAAAAACTCAAAGGATAAACCAATCCAGGAGCTGGTTCTTTGAAAAGATAAATAAAATCGACAAGACTTTAAGCAGACTCTTCAAGAAAAAAAGGAAAAGACCCCAAATAAATAATATAAGAAATGAAAGAAGAGAAATAACAACTGATACCACAGAAATACAAAGAATTGTAAGAAACTACTATGGACAATTATATGCCAAGGAATTTGAAAACCTCGATGAAATGAACAAATTTCTAGAGAAGTACAATCTTCCAACACTGAATGAAGAAAAAACAGAAAGCCTGAACTGACTGATAATACCTGGGGAAATTGAAGCAGTAATCAAGAAACTCCCAGCACACAAAAGCCCTAGGCTGGATGGTTTCCCAGGAGAGTTTTACAAAACTTTTAAGGAAGAGCTAACCCCTGTCCTTCTCAGACTATTCCAAAAAATCCAAGAGAAGGGAAGACACCCAGACTCGTTTTATGAGGCTAGCATCACCCTAAACCCAAAAACCGGATAAAGACCCTACAAAGAAAGAAAACTACAGGCCGATTTCGCTGATGAACATAGATGCTAAAATCCTTAACAAAATATTGACAAACTGCATCCAGCAATACATTGAAAAGATCCTCCACTGTGATCAAGTGTGATTCATCCCATGGATGCAAGGATGGTTCAATATACGGAAATCAATAAATGTAATACATCACAAAAACAAAAGGAAAGACAAAAACCACATGATTATCTCGATAGATGCATAAAAATTATTTGATAAGGTACAGCACCTGATTATGATAAGAACACTAATCAAAATGGGAATAAAGGGTGCATACCTCAACACAATAAAGGCCGTATATGAAAAACCTACAGCCAACATCATACTCAATGGACAAAAACTAAAAGCTTTCCCACTAAGATCCCGAACAAGAAAAGGATGCCTGCTTTCAAAACTACTCTTCAACATAGTATTGAAAGTCTAGCCACAACGGTCAGACAAGAGAAAGAAATAAAAGGCATCCATTTGGAATTGAGGAAGTAAAACTATCATTGTTTGCAGATTACATGATAGTGTATATAGAAAACCCTGTAGACTCCACCAAAAAACTACTCAACCTAATAAGTGAATTTAGCAAAACAGCAGGATACAAAGTCAATATTCAGATATCAAAGACATTTTTGTACAACAGCAATGAAAGAGAAGAAGAAATCAGAAAAAAATACCATTTGATGTAGCAGCAAGAAAAATAAAGTACCTCAGAATTTAGCCAAGTAGATAAAAGACCTGTATGTAGAAAATTATACAACATTGAATGAAGAAATTAAGGAAGACACAAATAAATGGAAGCATAATCCGTGCTCATAGATTGGAAGAATTAACATCATCAATATGTCCATGCTACCCAAAGCAATTTATAGATTCAATGCAATCCCTATTAAAATACCAATGATGTATTTCACAGAAATAAAACAGACATTTCAAAAATTTACATGGAACCATAAATGACCCTGACAAGCCACAGCAATTTTGAGAAAGAAACACAAAGTAGGAGGGATCACAATACCGGATATCAAACTATACTACAAAGCCACTATTCTCAAAACAACCTGGTACTGGCACAAGAACAGACTCATAGACCAGTGGAACAGAATAGAAAGCCCAGAAATAAGCCCATATATATATGGGCAAGTAGTATTTGACAAAGGGAGCAGCAGCGTAAAGTGCAGAAAAAATAGCCTCTTCAACAAATGCTGCTGGGAGAGCTGGACAGCTGCATGCAAAAAATTGAAATTTGATCATCAGCAGACAACATACATAAAAATAAACTCAAGAGGGATAAAAGACTTAAATATAAGTCTCAACACCATAAAAGTCCTAGAGGAGAATATAGGCAGGAAACTCTCAGATATCCCATGCAACAATATTTTCAGCGATATTTTCTCTAAAGCAAGGCACATAAAGGAAAGAATAAACAAGTGGGACCTCATCAAAATAAGAAGCTTCTGCACAGCTAAAGAAAACATCAGCAAAATGAAAAGGGAGCCAACCGTATGGGAAAATATATCTGCTAATGATACATCAGATAGAGGTTTTATCTCCAAAATATATAATGAACTCACACGACTCCACTCCAAGAAGAGAAACGATCCAATTAAAAAATGGGTATAGGATCTGGGCAGACACTTTTCCAAGGAAGAGGTACAGAGGGCCCAGAGACCTTTGAAAGGATGCTCAGCATCACTAACCATCAGAGAAATGCAAATGAAAACCACCATGAGATACCACACCACACCGGTCAGAATGGCCATCATAAACAGATCAAGAAACAACAGGTGCTGGCGAGGCTGTGGAGAAAAGGGAACCCTAGTCCACTGTTGGTGGGAATGCAGACTGGTGCAGCCACTGTGGAAAACAGTGCATAATTTCCTCAAAAAGCTAAAAATGAAACTGCCTTTTGATCTATTGTTTCTGGTGCTGGGACTATACCCTAAGAACCCCAAAATGACTATTCAAAAGAACCTATGCACTCCAATGTTCGTAGCAGCACAATTTATAATAGCCAAGTGTTGGAAGCACCCTAAATACTCATCAGTAGATAATTGGATCAAAAAACTGTGGTACATTTACACAATGGAATACTACGCAGCAGAAAGAAAAAAAGAACTACTACACTTTGCGACAGCGTGGATGGAACTAGAGAGCATTATGCTAAGCGAAATAAGCCAGAGGGCAAAAGACAAATACCATATGATCTCATCTATAAGTGGAACCTAATTAACAAAACAAAGATGCAAGGAAAATATGACCAGCAACATTGAAAATAGAAAAGAAACCCACAGAGTCAAGAGGGAAGGAGGGAGGCATGGGCAGGGAAAATAAAGGGTAGGGTCAAGTCAGGGACAAAACCAAAGTGGGGAAGGACTGAGCGAGGGAGGTAGGCATGATTGGCAGGGGAAATTTGTGGTGAGAAGGCGGAGACAAATGTATTTGAACAAAAAATAAATAAGTTAAAATAAATGAATTAAAACTGGGGAGCTTACCCCCCAAAAAAAGATGGAGAGTCTATGAATACCCAATTCCTTTCATAGTTGTCAATACTTGATATTACCAATGTTTTTAATACATATTAATCTAATTTTGACAATGATGTATTATTTTAATTGTTATTTTATTATTTGTTGAAACGAAACCTGTTTTTATATATTTCTTGCATATTTTCAAAAGTTTTAAATGACTTTTTGGTATTTTTTATCCATTTTTTAATTAAATGTTTGTTGGATTTCTTCCCTAAAAAACAAAACAAAACAATTAACCCTTTTTAGATGTGTTGCAAATACTTTCCTATTCCATTACTTGTCCGTTAACTTTTTTATGTGTATATTACTATATAGTCTTAAATGTTTACTATATTCATATTGTCAATATTTTACTTTATAGCTTCTGGTTTTGAACACTTTACTTCAGGGTAAGAAAAATAATAATTTGTATTTTCTCCTAAAACTCTTTAGATTCTACATATTGATTTTTAACTCACCTGAATATTTCTTGTATAATATGTGACATAGGGCTCTCTTTGTTGAATAAGCCTTATTTTACCCACTGATTTGAAATATCAACTTAATCATATATTACACTGTTAAACAGATATATATGTTTGTCTCTAGAATGCTCATTATGTTTCATTGATTTACTTGATTATTTCTGTGCTGGTGTCATGTTGATTTTATTGCTGAGACTTTATGATGGTTTTAAATTTTTTAACATTTTATAATTAACTTTGACATTTAAAAAATAAGAAAAAGTCTGCATAAAGAAAGAAGAAAGAAAGAAAGAAAGAAAGAAAGAAAGAAAGAAAGAAAGAAAGAAAGAAAGGAAGAAAGAAAGAAAGAAAGAAAGAAATGGAGATCCTACCTTTTGCAACAACATGGATGGAACTGGAGAATATTATGCTAAGTGAAATAAACCAATTGATGAAAGACAAATACCATATGATCTCATCTATAAGTGGAATCTAGTCAACAAAATAAACTAACAAACAAAATAAACCACAGGCCTGGAAACATGGAGCAGACTGAAAGTGACCAGAGGGGATTGGGAAAGAGGTCAATGGTGGAAAGAAGGGGAAGGGACTAGTCAATGAAGGTGTATGAATGACCTATGGATATGGACAACAGAGTGGGAATTGACTATGGGAGGGGGGGTTGGGGGTGGCATCTGGGGAGTGGGGTAAAAGGGAAAAATAGAGACAACTGTAATAGAATAAACAGGATATATAAATTTAAAAACTTTAAATAATAAATAAATAAAATAGAAAAAATTAAAATTGTAAATGAAAATAAAATAAAATAAAATAAAATAAAAGGCAAAATAAGGATGTAGTGTATGTGGAGCTGGTCTGGCTCCCTCACCTAGATGTGTGGGTATCTGGAGGGAGCACCTCCTCACAAACTTGAAGGAGTCTGATAAAGCAGTGTTCCCACAGCCTTGAGCCTGGTCTCATGGCCTTGAGACCAGGTGCAATAAACTGCCCTGTAGCCTTGAGTAGACTCGCATGTGCAGCCAATGATAGTTACTTCACATTCCTGGCCTGTTGTCTGCTTTGTTTGGGGGTAGTATAAAAGAATTAGGAGCTTTGGATGAGATGGGGAGTCGGGGCACCAACTTGGACATTGGCTTGTGGCCTGTGTGTCTCCCTCCATATGGGCTTGTGGCCTGTGTGCAGCATGGACACAGGCTTTGTGGCCTGTGTGATTTCCCCAGACAAGGCTTGTGCTTGTGTGACTCCCCTGAATAAAGGCATGCCAAGCATCCCCAGGGCGCCATGCATCTTCTTTCATCTACCCAACCCCCGAGCGGACCTGTCCAGCCTAGAGAGGCTACAACACAAAGGCATTTCCCAGACAGAAGAAGGCTAAAAGAATATATCTCCACTAACCTAGCATTGTAAAACATGCAGAATGGACTGCTTTAAGAAGGTGAATAGAAAGAGTGAGAAAGAGGGGAACACAGATGCAAAGGGAAAAAAGTGAATAAGTACCTATTAATAACTTTAAACATAAATAGATTAATATTACAATCATACAACATAGGGTAGCTAGATGGATATGAAAACATGATCTGCACATATTCTGCCTACAAAAGACCTACCTCAATACAAAAGACCTACACAGATTGAAAGTAAAAGGATGGAAAAAATATATTCCAAACAAATGCATAGGAAAAATAAAAAAAGCCAGGGTAGCAATACTTATGTCAGACAAAACAGATTGCAAAACAAAGGCCATAAAAAGAGACCCAAAGGGACACTTCATAATGCTCAAAGGAAGAATCCATCAAGGAGAAATAAACATTGCAAATATATATGCACCCAACATAGGAGCACCAGATTATATAAGGAAAATCTTGGAGGCCTCCAAGGAAGATGTAGACAGGAAGACACTGATAGTAGGGGATTTTAACATCCTACTGTGAACAATGAACAAATCATCCAAACAAAATATAAACAAGGATATTTTTGCACTGAACAACACCCTAGATCAGATGAACTTAACTGATCTATAGATAGAGATATAGATTAGATATAGATATAGATAGATATAGATGATATAGATAGATATAGATAGAACCTCTCATCCCAAAGAGGCAAAATACACATCCCTTTCAAATGCGCATAGGATATTTTGAAAGATAGATGACATGATAGAACACAAAATAAGCCTCAACAAATTCAAGAAAATTGAAATCATAACAAGTATTTTCTCGGACCACAAGGGCTTGAAACTAGAAACCAACCTCAAGAGGAAACATTCAAAAACATTCAAACTCATGGAGACTGAATAGCATGCTATTAAACAATGAATGGGTCAATAACGAGATCAAAGAAGAAATCAAAAAGCTTCTGGAAACAAATTAAAATGAACACACAAGAGTACAAGACCTATGGGACACAGCAAAGGCAGTCCTGAGAGGGAAGTTCACAGCAATA
The DNA here is from genome assembly GCF_021234165.1 of Pteronotus mesoamericanus. Lineage (NCBI taxonomy): Eukaryota > Metazoa > Chordata > Mammalia > Chiroptera > Mormoopidae > Pteronotus > Pteronotus mesoamericanus. Next base: position 2,789,257 of record NW_026555144.1, on the reverse strand, counting down.
CAGGCCTACCTAAAAATGATAGAATCATTTCAAACTTGAGAGACTTTAATGACAGAAGGGAGGTGGATGCTATGCTTCTGCTATTTCTACTGGTAAACATGGTAATGAAGATGTTTGGTTGTTCTATTGCTATTTAGTGACTAGCTTATGGGTACTGAGAGGTTTGGTATCTACTTTGCTGGTGGTGTAAACTAAAGGAGGTGGAGCATGGTTCTGGAGGTAGGAACTGTATTGTTGGGTTTTCATTATGGCCTGGTTCCATGGTGTAGCTTCGGAAGTTCTAGAAAGCTCAATTTAGAGTCAGTTCTCTTGATAATTTTGTAAGCCACTTAATGTCTGATAATAAATCTTATCCTGGCTAAACTAATTATTAGAGTGAATTCTGTTCTCTGAAACTGAAACTTAATATAGGAAGGAAGTTCTCAAGTGATAACTGAGTTTAGTGTAAATAAATATACATCATGACAAATAACAGTAATGTCTTTAAGTAAACCATTTTTCATGTTTATTACAATAGATTTATAATACTTATTTTATAAGACAAGTAAAGCTACCTTGTAACATATTTAATTTAATGTATAAGGTGTAATGCACTCCTTCAGTTTGACACACCTATGTAAGATTTTTAATACTAAGAACAACCTATTGTTCAACAAGGTAGCAAGTATAAAACTATGTGTTTAACTTATTTCTCCTACAGACTCAGAAAATAAATGTTTTTTAAAACTTGCATGTATATTTTTTTGCAACTCAAAAATCTCTTTTTAAGTATCCAATTTTAATTAATCTAGGCTATAATATAATACTAAGGTAATCTTTAATATCTGACTTTAAAATATCAAATATTAATAGCATATGCTCTTAAGAAAGTATATTTTGGGAAATATAATTGGCAAAATATTCAACAAAATATGTGCAATAGTGTCTTTGTATATAAGCATAGAGCCTTGTGTCTTTCTAGAGCTACTAAAGTCCAACTTATCAATCATTGCACAATAGCAAATCTGGGTAGTTTATACATAAACTGTTAACTCTAAAATGTGGAGATGTTTCAGCAAATCACTTCTGAGAAATGGCATAGGTCCTATTTACCAACTATCTGTTTAAATGGTAAAGTCCTTGAAAAGACAGGGTTGAGCAAATCATTTTAAAGACATTTTAGTAAGTGTTTGGTCAAGTCCAATTTATTAAATTTTCAAAGGATATATTTAAAAATTCTTGAATCTTTCTGAAAGTAATAAATTCTATGGTAACCAAGCTCTCTGTTTTAGGCCTTGTTCACAATGGATTCTCATCAAAGGCTGACTATACCAATTTATTTCAGAAAGGAAGACTTGTTGGGTCACTCTAAAAGATGTCTACCCTTTTACTGTTTCACATCTGGAGAGCCAAAGGGCTTAAAACCAGTCTTTTTTGAAGAAAGAAGCCCAATGGATTATTTCTCCCCACAATTCCAAAGTCAATTAATTAATAAATTGCTATCAGAAGTGTAGTTAGCTTTTCTCTTTAAAGTGCTAATGAAGCCCATTATTTCTGCATGAACTTTCATTGTAATGATTGATATATATAAGCAGCATAAAGTATATAGAGACTATACATATAAATCAGATAGTCAAAACTTTTTAGATACCAGCAATTCTATACATTTCTATAACAATCGTTACACACAAGTATACTTTATGAACTTGCCAGGCTACTGTGATTCAGTTTATCTAAACTAATTTAAAACATGACTGGTTAAAATCTAAAATCTAATAGTAGAACCAAAGCAGTCACAAGCTATTCTGAGACAAATGCCACAACCTGAAGTGCTCAGAAGAATTTGAAGACATTTTTCAGTTTAATGAGAAACCTATAGAGTTAATTGAACTGTTTCATAACCTTTCTGAAAAGGCTGGCTTTATCCAGCTTAAATCCAAATCCAATATTGCTTTTCCTTATATCAGCCCAAAGTTTTGAGTTCTTGACTTGTTTTTATCAGTAATAGAGTTCAGCAGCTTCTGAAGTGCTCAGGTAGAAAGAATTCGGAAATTATTTTAAAATTTTAATATTAAAAGACTAGATGATTAACTTTTAAAAGTTCATATTATTTCAGTTTGACAACTTGAAAATGAGCCCCCCCCCATATCTTATAGATATCTTAATTAAGGTTATAAATCTAAGAGCTTGGTTTTCTAAAGCATATTAATAGGACTGCAGTAATTTGGGAAGTAGCATTTATCAGTATGGCACATCATCATCAATAATACTCAAACATAATACCACATTTACAAAATTATCAGTAATTCATATATAAACAGCAGCACAGACTAGTGATGTCCTTACCAAAAGTGATATGTTGGCGCCCTCTGATGGTATCATTTAGTATACTGCCTTGATATTGAATGTCTTGTAAAGTTGAATGTATTGTACAAACTGGTAGTTACAGAACAGTCACCGGGATGTGAAGTACAGCATAGGGAATACTTTCAATAATATTGTAATAATTATATGATGCCAGGTAGGTACTGAAATATCAGGGGGAAAACTTTGTAAAGTATATGATTATCTAACCACTATGCTGTATACCTGAAACTAACACAAATACTGAATGTCAATTGTAATTGAAAAATAAAAATTTAAAAAGGACATTTGTATTAGAGAATATAAAAATTATAGATTATCACAAAGGAATGATTCATTGTTTCTAAATATCTTTTTTAAACCTTTGAACACATTGGTAACATGATAAATACCTGATTTCTACTCCCAGGAATCAAGCTGACAACTACAGGAATCTTAGTAAAGTTGTCTGATAGGCAATTCCTATTAAGAGATTTAAATGTTGTTTCTAAAACTTAACTGAGAAGTTTTTGCATTTTCTAGTTTGGCTTTTACATCTATGGGTTTCTCAAAAAAAAAAAAAACAAAAACAAAAAAAAAAAACCTCTCCACTGCCCGTTCATTCAACAAAGATGCAAGAATCTGTTCAAATGCAAATGACCACTGAGGCCCTTCCCTGAGCAAGGAGGAATTTTTCTCCAAGGGCCTCTCTGTTTCCCCCTCACTGTGTCTTCCAGAAGCACAAACCGTACCAGAGAATCCTTTGGCTGATGATGTAGGGCTATGAAATATTCTTCCAGCTTCTTCCATTCTGAGCAAAAGGCTGGTTACAACAGCAATGGCTTGATACAACAACTCCTCGTCAGGGTCCCCGTGAAATAAGTTATAAAGGGTCTTTGGAAACTGAATAAACTGTGACTAGAAGACACAAGTTAGAAATACCATATCTGATACTAGATTTAGCAAATATAAAGAGAACTGAGAATTGGATAGTCACCTCTTTAGAATTTATACCATCTACCCTTCACCACAGGAGTTACAAGAACTGATGATGAATTCAAAAATAAATCTTGGTTTCTAGAAAGATGGATATAAGCAATGGAATAAAATTCCATTTAAATCATCTCATTTGTTGCCCAGTAGTAGTATATTACATATACAATAATTTCTGGCCAGTATACCTGCCAGCATTCCCTCAATGTCAGATGGTACTTCTTTTTCTTCTCTTTCTATCATCTATCTATCTATCTATCTATCTATCTATCTATCTATCTATCTATCATCTATCTAATCTTTCATCTATCTATGTAATTTTACATAGACAGGATGAAAGGAGGGAGAAAGGAACAGAGGGAGAGAAACATTGATTGGTTGCATTTCATTCACGTCCCTGACGGGGGACTGAACCTGCAACCCAGGCATGTGTCCTGACCAAGAATCAAATCAGAGACCTTTCACTTGGCAGGACAACACCCAACCAAGCCATCCACGTTGGTCAGGGCTTAGCTGGTACGTCTAGTTAGGCAAAGACTCCTATTTCCCTACTTGTAAATCACTCATTCTTAATCAATATTAATAAAAGGATTAAGATGAGATTCCCTTGATCTACCCAAAGGGCTAGGGAGAGCAGCTCAACTCGGATGACTTAAATTAGGGAAGAATGTTTTGGGACCTATCTAGTAGTACAAGGTAACTCTATGGTGACCATTTGGACACGTTTCTTTTTAAAGGCTGATGTGGGCCCAAGTGGAGAAATCAACTGGTTTCTTTGCTAATTGTCCCTGGATAATCCATAGACATTCTTAGAAGATATCTATCAATTAAAAAACAAAAGATTCCAACACAAGAGTCCTATAAGTCAATCCTACCATAAAAGTTTATCTGTAAATAATAAGTAAATACAAAGGATGCACTTCATAAAAATATATTGTACCGAACTTTTAAGTTTCATTTCTTTTTTCTTTAGTCTCTAGTACTGATTTAAAAAAAATTTAGAATAAATACATCTTACTGATTCATTTATAAAAAGTAGTTATTCAACTATCAAATTACCTAGTCCATTGAGAAATACTAAGCTATTTGAAAGTTCTCATTTTGGTAAAGTTCTGGGAATCTTATGTATCTACACTAACAGATTTTAATTTAAAAATATAATGGCATATACTGACTGAATACTGTGTAAGATAGAGATGGATTTAGTATTGTGTCAATACTAATCATCAAGCAGGTTCAAATACAAGATGATTAGGAACCAGGGTATGATTTATCTTAGTAATTTCTTATTCATAGTACCTAGCATGGGGTATGTCATCTAGTAGGCACTAAAATATGTTTAGTAAATAGATACAATTTTCATTTTTTGTACCACCTGTATTTTGTATGTATTATTGATTCAGTAGAAAAAATAAAAATCTTAAGAGCTACAGGAAAGCATAGTTAAATTTAAGGAAAACATTCATTTTGCTAAGTCATTTAAGGGATATACCCTTATGGGTACAAAGTAAATATTATTGAATTAAGTATTTAAACCTATAAAGGACCCCAAAAGGCAACACCCACTTTACAAATCATGAAAGGAATGCAAAGAAAACTCATTCTCTTTAAAAAAATAAAGTCCTGGCTGGTGTAGCTCAGTGGATTGAGCACCAGCCTGCAAACCAAAAGGTCGCTGGTTCAATTCCCAGTCAGGGCACATGCCTGGGTTGTGGGCCAAGTCCCTGGTAGGTGGTGCGCAAGAGGCAACCACATACTGATATTTCTCTCCCTCTCTTTCTCCCTCCCTTCCCCTCTATCTAAAAATACATAAATAAATAAAATCTTAAAACAAGATTCTGTGGGGATCTGATTAACTCTTATAATTTTTTTATGTGATATTAGCTACAGACTGGTGCATTTATCAAGAATACCTCATGACCAAATTGATAAACTTATTCAGATAACAGATTGCTACCACTTAGTATTATGTCCACTCAAGAAATCCTTCAATTTTCTGAGGAAGCAAAGAAATACTTTCCCTTTTTCTGTTGATATAATTTTCTAATAAAGCTGGAAATAGAAAGCACTGAAATATATGTTATACATATTCATCTATTCTATATGTACAAATGTCATAGTGTAGGAACTACATTGAAACACTAGATACATTTACATGTTAAAAATAACTTGATTCCATTCTGTGCTCATTTGATATTTACAGAGATGATATTCAGGTTTATTTAGCTATTTTTGTAATAACATGTTAGCTATTTTAGACTTAGATATACCCACATTCATAAAAATAACAACAAAAACCTAGAAATTTTTCTTTAAAAACACTATACCTGATTCATTCTTGGTATATCCTTAATGTTTTCTTTTTTGAAAAGCTCATCTTGCCACTGACTTAGATCTTCTTGAATATCAACTTTTCCTTTGCCTGAATGAGGAGAATAAAACCATTTCATAATAAACAGCCCACTATATTTCCCCAAATCTCAAAAAAATTATTGAAAGATATTTCACTGAGATATAAGATTCTATCTTTTTTAATCCAGGAAATGGGACTGAATTTACCTTTTCCTTCACCTACTGGTTCTCAGGATACTTATCCATTTCCATTAAACTAAAATTTTACTTTGGGAAAATTGGGGACTATGGAAGATATGAAGTGAGACTGAGAAAGACGCATTTTCTTTTTTTATTTAATTTTTATTTATTGATTTTAAAAGTGAGGGCAGAGAGGGAGAGACAGACATTGATTTGTTGTTCCACTTACACATTCTTTCGTTGAGTCTTGTACATGCCCTGACTGGGATTCAAACCTGCAGCCTTGGTGTATTGGGATGATGCTCTTACCAACTAAGCTACCCAACCAGGGCTGAGAAGGATGTATTTTAGATTAAACAGTACACTTTGGCTTGATCATATAAATTTCATGTAGACATTTTCATGCATTTCATTAAAATAACATCTTTATGTTGTTCTTAATATGCAAATATTAAGTGGTCTAGTGTGTCTCTTTTTGAAAAATTCAAAACACAATTTAATTTATTCATTCATTTCTTCAAAGAACTTAATTAAGATGATATTAATGTGGATTTATTAATAATTATGTACAATCCCTTAGAAAATTAGGTGGTTGTACTGAACCTGAGGGAGTTGTCATAAATAAACAGATCTTCAGCAATTAATTAATTTTTAACTGTTACTCAAAAAAAAAAGAATGATGGACTTTTGGAGAGCAGTATGATAGCCTCTATCAAAATGCTAAATGTGCATATTATTTGTGACCTAGCATTCTCATACCAATACAAGTTTACCCTATCCTAAAGTAATATATGTAAAAAGTATGTGTAAATGTAAGTATAAAATGTTTGTTGCATTAGAGTTTGCAATATAAATCATTAGAAACAATCTAAATATCCATCCATATTAGTCAAGTTATTAAAACAAATTATGGTACAAAGATCTAAGATAGTAGTAGAGTAGGTGGAAGTTAAATTCACCTCCTCCAAAGGCTGTAGTGGAATAACAGCTAAAAATTATAGATCAACCTAAATAACCAACTGAAGACTAGCTGAACCTGTCTTATAACAAAGGGTTTACGGAAGAATCTACATCAAGACTAGAAGGAAGGGCAGAGATGCAAAAAGGGCTGTCTCCACACCCTTGTGTAGGGACTGAGAATCCGGAGGGATATCTCAGATGTAAAGATCCCTCCTTATGACAATGGGTCTCAAGCCCATGCAGGGTTTCCCCAACCCACATAACATCTGGCTGTGAAAATCACTGGAGATTCTGTCCACCAAGGAGAGACAGGACTAGGCTAGAAACCCAGGTAAGCTCTTAAAGAGCTAGTGCACAAAATTTTGTTCCTAGCCACTAACCCTGGGCTTTAGAGGTAGTAGAGCAGAGCAAATTAGAGTTGTATGAGGATAGGCTGGGGTTTGTGGTTCAGAGGGGAGCTGAAGGAACAGCTGCTGGAGTCCCTGTGCTGAGCCATTCTCCCACACCACAGACATGATCTTTTTTGGGTGGAGCACGCCTTCTTTACAGCATCAGCCTCGGTGGATAAAATGGCCCCACCCTCTGAACTCTCTGTCACCCCACCCCACAGAGTTCAAGCCCTGTGGAGAAATCAGTTGTCTGGTCCTGAGATGTAGAGGTCAAAGCAAACTCAGGGTGTGCCAGAGACTGAGTTATGTGGCTCTGGGGAAGGGCCATCACATTCCTTAGAGCCTAAGAGGCACCACACTTCCCCATTGGAGATTCACAACCCAACCCTCCTCACCACCCAGCGGCCTTTCCCTGGCAAGCTCAGGCTCTCCAAAAGGTAAGGGCAAAATTCAGGACTGATGGAGTTGTGTGCCTCTAGAAAGGGGAACATTTTCTTCTTACCTACCCTACCATTGTAGAACCCTCCCTTTAATGGGCCAAATCTTGATTGGTTTGGACTGGATAAAGTCTGCTGGCCTCATCCTGACAACACCCCAAGGCCTGCCCTACCACAAAAATCTGCAAGCTCCTAGCAGGTGGCAGTTGGTCTTGGTGTACCCTGGGACTTTTGCTGAGTGGCCTCAGACCCAAAACTGGCATTGAGTTTGAATCTGTACCAACCTAATGAACACCACTTGCCCCTAGCTGGTGAATACCCGAGAAACTGCCTCATTCAACTGGCCTACCACTGTACCACCACTCTTTCAGTGACTGAGCCTAACAGTCAGTCAACAAGCAGAGGTTGAACTCAGGGTGCCCTGTGCCTTTTGCTGACCTGCTCCTAGCCTTGGTCCTGGTAGAAGTTGGCCTTTGTGCACAGCTTGGCCTCTCTGTCACACACTCAGGCCCAGCAGAGGTAGCCAAAAACTGTGGACCATTTTGTAGCTCCAATCAGATAGCCCAAGGCCAGTTACAGGAGTGCCTGATATTGACCTACACTAGAGTCCCTCAGAAGAAGCTCCAGAACAAACATCCCATATGATGGTATTCAGACCAATTTAGAGAACAACCCAATTACTTCCACAAATGACACACCGAAAGGGAGATCTTGACAGGCACCGTACCCTGCTGAGTCGAATTCCATGTTGTAGGGTCAATTCCCCATAAAAGCTCATACACTGTGGTCAGTGTTGATCCTCATACTCAGCCAACCCAAGAGTCAACCTGACCTACAGGAGAGCAGACAGCAATTAAGGCTCAACTAAAACAAGATGGTTCACGTATCACACATATGGGACATTCCTAGAGCACACAGCTCAGGTGATCAGGAAGATACCACCACTAAGCCCCACAAGACACCTAGGGAGACATAGCAGATATACCTAATATACAGAAACAATTACAGAGAGGCTGCCATAATGGATAGACAACAAAAAACGCCCCAAATGAAAGAATGGGGGAATTCCCAAGAAAAAGAATTAAATAAAATGGAGGCAATCTACTAGATAAAGAGTCAAAAAATGGTTATAAAGATGCTCAATGAACTTATGCAAAGAATGGATGAACTCAGTGAGCACTAAAAGAGAGATCAAACATTAAAAAGGACATTAGCCCTGGCTGTTTGTAGCTCAGCGGATTGAGCATTGTCCTGCGAGCCAAAAGGGTGCCAGTTCGATTCCTGGTTGGGGCATGTGCCTGGGTTCTGGGCCAGGTACCCTGTTCGGGGTACAACCAAATCAATGTTTCTCCCCCTTTCTTCCCTTCTCTCTAAAAATAAATAAGCCCTTTTTTAAAAAAGACATAAATACCATAAAAAAAATCAATCAGAAATGAGGGATACAATATCTGAAATGAAGAATATACAAGAAGGAATCAACAGTAGCTTAGATGAAACAAAGGATCAAATCAGCAATTTGAGAGAAGAGGAAGCAGAAAATAATCAGAGAAACATATAAAAAAGGATTAAAAAGCTAGAAAAGTTTAAGAAACCTCTGGGACAACAAGAAGCATAACTACATCCACATCAAGGGGACACAGGAAGAAGGAGGCGTAAACGATTGAAAACCTATTTGAAGAAATAATGACCAAAAACTTCCCTAACCTGGTGAAGGAAAAAGTCACAGAAGTCTAGAAAGTGCAGAGGGTCCCAAACAAGATGAAACCAAGGAGGCTCATATGAAGACACATCATAATTAAAATGGCAAAAGTTAAACACAAAGAAACAATCTTAAAAGCAGCAAAACAAAGACAGTTACCTACAAGGGGGCTCCTATAAGTCTGTCCACTGATATGTCAAAAGAAACATTTCAGGCTAGAAGACACTGGCACAAAATATTCAAAGTGATGAAAAACAAGTCTCTGCAATCAAAACTACTCTGCTCAGCAATGCTGTTATTTAAAATTAAAGGAGAAATAAGGAGCTTCCCAGATAAGAAAAAGCTAAAAAAATTGTTCATTAGCACCAAAGCAGTATCATGAGAAATGTTAAAGGGACTTCTATATGAAAAAATAAACAGTTTAAAAAAGAGGAACATAGTTATAAAAAATAAAATGGCAATAAGTATATACCTATCAATAATCAACTTTAAATGTAAATGGATTAAATGCTCTTTAAAAGACATAAGGTGGATGAATAGAAAAGAAAACAAGATCCATATATATGCTGAGTACAACAGACCCACCTCAGAATGAATGATACAAACAAACTGAAAATAAAGGGATTGAAAAATATGTATATTTCATGCAGATAGAAATGAAAAAAAAAGCTGAGGTAGCTTATTTATATGAGACAAAATAGAGTTTAAAACAAAGGCTTTAGAAAAAGACTTTAAAATAAGAGACAGAGAAGGACATTACAGAATAATAAAGGGATCAATCCAATATGAGGATATAAGCCTTGTAAACATTTGAGAGCACCTAAATATATAAAGCAAAACTTGACAGAGATAAAGGGAAAGACTGATATTAATACAGTCATAGCAGGGAATTTTAATATCCCACTGACATCAATGGATAGATCTTCAAGAATGAAAATCAGTACGGAAACAGGAGCCTTAAATGACACACTAGACCGGACAGTTTTGATATTTGCAGAGTGTTTAACACTAAAAAGCAGAATATACACTCTTTTCAAGTGCACATGGACCATTTCCTAGGATAGATCACATGTTAAGGCCACAAAACCAGTCTCAAAAATTTAAGTATAATGAAATCGTATCAAGCATCTTCTCTGAGCAAAATGATGTGAAACTAGAAATCAATTACAAGAAAAAACTGAAGAACACAATAACATATGAAGGCTAAATAACATGTTACTAAACAATGAATAGGTTAACAATGAGTTCAAGGAAGAAATCAAAAGATACCTTGATACACATGAAAACATAACAACACAAAATCTATGACACAACAAAAGCAGTCATAAGAGGGAAATTCAAAGCATTACAGGTCTATCTTGAGAAACAAGAAAAAACTCAAATAAACAATCTAACCTTACATCTAAGGGAACTAGAAAAAGAACAACAAAGACCAAAGTAAGTAGATGGAAGGAAATAATAAAGGTCAGATAGGAAATAAATGAAATAATGAGTATATAAGAGCAATACGAAAGATCAATGAAACCAAGAGCTCATTCTTTGAGAAGTAAACAACATTGATAAACCTTGAAGCAGACTCATGAAGAAAAATGAGAGGACCCAAATAAATAAAATCAGAAATGGAAGATGATAATTAAAAACAGACACAACCAAAAAACAAATAATTATAAGAAAATATATAAACTATATCCCCCCAAAAATTAAACAATCAGGAAAAAAATGGATAAATTAATATACAATCTTATAAAATTGAATAAAAAAGAAACAGAAAATCTTAACAGAATGATTTAAAAACTCCCAACAAACAAAAGTCCTGCACTATGTGGTTTCACAGGTGAATTTTACCAAGCATTCAAAGAAGAACTAACACCTATCATTCTCAAACTACTCCAACAATGCAAAAGAAACACTTCCAAGCTCATTTTGCAAAACAAGCATTATCCTAATTCCAAAATCAGAAATTGAAGGACATACAAATAATGGAAGTGTGTACCATAATCATGAATAGGAAGAATTACCATTATTTAAATGTCCATACTACCCAAAGCAATCTATAGATTTATCACAATTCCTACCAAAATGCAAATGGCATTTTCCATAGAACTAGAACAAATACTCCCAAAACTTACATGGAAGTGCAAAAGACCCTGAATAGCCACAGCAATCTTGAGACAGAAGAACAAAGCTGGAGGTATCACCCTGATATCAAACTATACTACAAAGCTATAGTAATCAAAACAGCATAGTACTGGCATAAAATCAGACATATAGATCAATGGAATAGAATAAAGACTCCAGAGATAAATTCACATCGACATGGTCATTTAATATTTGACAAAGGAAGCAAGGGCATACAATGGGGTAAAAGAAGCCAATTCAATAAATGATGTTGTGAAAATTGGACAAACACATGCAAGAAAAATGAAACTAGACCACCTTCTTATGCCCCATACAAGAATAAACTTTAAATGGATTAAAAACTTAAATGTAAGGCTAGAAAGTAATGTTGAATTACTCCTAGAAGAAAACAGAGGCAGTTAAATCTCTGACATTTCTCTTAGTTATATATATTTTTTTCTGAAATATTTCCTCAAGAAGGAAAACAAAAGAAAAAATAAACAAATAGGACTATATCAAAGTAAAAAGTTTTTGCAGAGCAAACAAAATCATCAACAAAACAAAAAGAAAATCTACTGAATAGAAGATATTCACCAATGACACATCCAGTAAGGGGTTAATATCTAAAATTTATATTAAAAAACTCATACAACCCAACATGAAAAAAAAAACAATCCAAAATTTAAAAAATGGACAGAGGAGCTGGGTAGACACTTTTTCAAAGAGAATATACAGATGGTCAATAGATATGAAAAGACGTTCAACATCACTTATCATCAGAGAAATGCAAGTTAAAACCACAATGGGATATCACCTCAGACCTGTCAGAAAGGCTATCATCAATAAATCAGCAAACACCACGTATTGGTGAAGATATAGAGAAAAGGGAAACCTCATGCACTGTTGATGAGAATGCAGCTCATTGCAGCCACTACGGAAAACAGTAAGGAGGATCTTTAAACAAATGAAAAATGGAACTGCCTCATGAACCAGTGATTGAACTTCTGGGTATAATTCCAAAGAAACTATATATATATCCCTATGTTTATTGAAGTGTTATTTACAACAGCCAAGATATGGAAGCAACCCAAGTGCCCATCAATAGACAGGTGAATAAAAATGGTGGTACATACACACAATGGAATATTACTTGGCCATAAAGGGAATGAAATCTCACTGTTTCCGATAGCATAAATGGATCTAGAGGGTATTATGCTACATGAAAAAGTCAGTCAGAGAAAGACAAGTACCATATGATTTCACTTACATGTCGAATCTAAAGAGCAAAATAAGTGAAGAAAAAAAATTGAAACAGAGTCATAGACAGATATTTCCAGAGAGGATGGTGTTTGGAGGACTGGGTGAAAAAGGTGAAGAGGTTAAGAAGTAAAATTGGTAGTTACAGATAGTCATGGGGATGTAAAGTAGAACATAGGGAATATAGTCAATAATATTGTAATAATTATGTATGATATCAGGTGGGTAAAAGATATAGCAGGGAGGGATGGAACACATGGTAAAGTATATAATTAACAAACCACTATGCTGTACACCTGAAAGTAATGCAAAAAATATTGAATATAAACTGTAATTGAAAAGTAAAACTTAAAAACTTATAACCAAACAATGGAATACTCTGTAACTGTTAAAAAGAAAAAGATAGGTCCAAATGTACTATCATGAGATGTCCAAGATATATACCAAAATCAAAAAAGCAAACTGTTGAACAATATTAATGGAATGTTTCCTTCTTTTTAAATATTTATTTATTTTTAGAGAGGGGAAGGGAGGGAGAGAGGGTGAGGAACATCAATGTGTGGTTGCATCTTGGATGCCCCCTACCGGGAACCTGGCATTCAACTCAGGCATGTGCCCTGATTGGGAATCGAACTGGTGACACTTCGGTTCACAAGTTGGTGCTCAGTCCACTGAGCCACACCAACCAGAGGTTGCATTTTTGAAAAAGAGAGACATCTATATGTTTGTGTATACATAGAAACAGGTCTGGAAAGGATATAACCCAAAATGGTTTTGCATTTACTTCAGGGTGGTGTTGCCTCAGTATGTGAGGAGTTTCGTACTGTTTAAATTTCATTCTTTCTTTCTTTTCTTTTCTTTTTTCTTTCTTTCTTTAAAAAAAATTGTTGTTCAGATACAGTTGTCTCCATTTTCCTACCACCACTTTCTCCCACCTTACCCACCCCCAACTCCCACCCTCAATCCTACCCCTCCTTGTCTTTGTCCATGGGTCCTTTATACATGTTTCTTGATTACCCTTCATCTCCTTTCCTCTGTTATCTCCCTCCCCCTTTGGTTACTGTCAGTTTGTTCTTTATTTCAATGTCTCTATTATATTTTGCTTGCTTGCTTGTTTTGTCAATTAGGTTCTTCTTATAGGTGAGATCATATGGTATTCATCTTTCACCGCCTGGCTTATTTCACTAAGCATAATGATCTCCAGTTCAATCCACACTTTTCAAGGCCCTAGCTGGTGTTGCTCAGTGGGTTGAGTGTCAGCCTGTGAACAAAAGTATCACCAGTTCAATTCCCAGTCAGGGCACATGCCTGGGTTGCTGGCCAGGTCCCCAGTTGGTGGCACATGAGAGACAACCACACATTGATGTTTCTCTCCCTGTCTTTCTCCCTACCTTCCTCTCTCTAAAAATAAATAAAATATTTAAAAAAATTTGGTGGGATGTCTTGGCTGTGGAGGTTCCCCCTGTGGAGCAAGCCCAAGCTCCACAGGTGTTCCACCCAGCCCAAGGTCCCAGTGCCAGAAAGGGAAGTCCCAATAACTTCTGGCTGTAAAAACCATTGGGGAGTGTGGCTGAATGAGACTAAGGGCTTCTGGAGCTTCAGGCAATCCTCTTAAAGGGCCTGGACATGGAATTACTTGGACTCACTCACTTTGAGCTCCAGTACTGAACCAGCAGCTGAAGAAGCAGCAGGTGCCATGAACATATGGGCAGGAACTGAATTGTCCACTGATGGCTGGAAGTGCAACTTTCTCCCATACAGAAGTGCAGGCAGAGGCCATTTTTCTTTTGCTGAGCTCTTCTCCTACAGAGCAGGCCGGCGGGTGCCATATTTGAGCTTCCAACAACCTGGCTAACTTTGTTCACCCCAACATGGTGATTCCATGAGACTGTGTACCACTCAAATTTTGGGCCCAACCAAGCTGTTTCCAGTGGCTTTTCCATACAAATAGTCTGTATTGGTTCATGCTACCAACTTTCGTAAAATAAGTCAGGCAGGATCTGGACTCTGTGTACTCTGTGTCTCATGCTAAGTGGTCCCAGGACTCAAACTAGCAGAAGGCAGCTTTCTTTTGCAGCTTGTGCTCTCCTGGACACCTCATAGTCAGCAGAAGAAGCAGCCAACTGCACATCACTTTGTAGGTCATGCCAGGTGGCTCCAAGTAGGGCACAGGCAGAGCTGACCATGTTCTGCACTCCCAGGAGGCTCCATAGCCAGTGCAACCAGTGCACAGCTTCAGACTATCTCAAAGCACGATCTAAACACCTGTACAAGTGACACAATCAGCAAGTACCTGAGCCCCACTGAAGGGAGTCCTGCTCTGCGGAGTCATCCACTACACAGCAGATCCTCCATGGTGGTCCATGAAGCTAATTGACCTGGGCATAAATCCCTCCCATTGAAGTACCAACAGCAATAAAGTCTCAACTACAAGAGAAGAGTACACATAACCCACACTGGGGGTGTAATTGGAGCACCCAGATAAGTAGACCAGGGAGATTGTACCACTGGGCCTTTTAGGACACCTACTATATAAGGTCATGCTATTAAGACTGGGAGATATATCAGCTCTATGTAATACATAGGCACAAACATAGGTAGGCAACAAAAAATGAGGAGACAAAGAACCATGTCTTAAATTAAAGAACCCCACAAAACTCCAGAAAAAGAACTAAACAAAATGGAGACAAGCAATCTACCAGATTCAGAGTTCAAAACACTGGTTATAAGGAAGCTCAATGATCTCAGCAAGAACGTCAACTAAGAGAAAATATAAAAATGGAAATAGAAAACATAAAAAAGAACCAGTCAGAAATGAATAGAATAACTGAAATGAAGAATACATTAGAAGAAATCAATGGTACAGCAGATGAAGCAGAGGATCAAATCAGCAATTTCGAAGAGAAGGAAGAAGAAAAACCCAATCATAAAAGCAAAAAGGAAAAATAATAAAAATCAAATGAAGATAGGTAAAGGAGCCTCTGGGACAACATCAAGTGTACCAACATTTGTATCATGTGGGTGCCGGAGGAAGAAGAGAGAAAGCAAGAAATTAAAAACTTATTTGAAAGTAATGGAAAACCTCCCTAACCTGGAGAAGGAAATAGACAAACAAGTCTGGGAATCACAGAGAGTCTCAAACAAGATGAACCCAAAGAGGCCCACAATAAAACACATCATAATTAAAATGCAAAAGGTTAAAAATAAAGAGAGAATCTTAAAAGCAGCAAGAGACAGTTAGTTAACTACAAAACAGCTCTTATAAGTCTCTCAGCTGATTTCTCAAAAGAAATATTTCAAGCCAGAAGGTAATGGCATGGAATATTCAAAGTGATAAAAAGCAGTGAACAACAACCAATTAGTCTACCTAGAAAGCTGTCATTTAAAAATGAAGGACTGATAAAGAGCTTCCCAGAAAATACAAAGCTAAAGGAGTTAGTCACCACCAAACCAGTATTACAAGAAATATGAAAGGGTCTTCTTTAAGAAGGAAAAAAGATAAAAATATGAATAATATAATGGTAATAAATTCATATCTATCAAAAATTATTTTAAATGCAAATGGATTAAAATCTTCAATCTAAAAATATATGGTGGCTGAATAACAAAACAAGACCCTTAAATATTCTGTCCACAAGAGACTCACTTCAGCTGGAAAGACACACACAGACTGAAAGTAAAGGGATGGAAAAAGTTATCTCATGCAAATGGAAACAAACAAACAAAAGCTGGGGTAGCAACACTTACACCAGACAAAATAGACTTTAAAACAAAGGATATAACAGGAGACAAGGAAGGAATCAGTAATTCCACTATTGGGTATTTATCCAAAGAAACTCAAAACACTAAATTGAAAAGACATATGCATCTTTATGTTCATTGCAGCATTATTTATAAATGTTCTGATATGGAAACAATTTAATTGTCCATCAACAGATGAATGGATAATGAAGGAGTGGTGTATACATACAATAGAATATGACTCAGCTATGAAAAAGAATGAAATCTTGTCATCTGCGACAGTATGGATGGGTCTAGAGAGTATTGTACTGTATGAAATAAATCTGAGAAAGACAAATACTATATAATTTCACTTATATGTGGAATCTAAAGAGCAAAATAAACAAACAAAATGGAAAGATTCATAGACACAGAGAACATACTGATGATTGTCAGAGGTGAGAGGAGTTAGAGGAATGGGAGAAAAAGATTAAGGAATTAAGAAGTACAAAGTGGTAGTTACAGAATAGCCATGGCGATGTAAAGTAGAATACAGGGAATATAGTCAATAATATTGTGATAAGTATGTATGGTATCAGATGATTTATGGAGGTGATCACTTTGTAAATTATACAACTGTGTAATCACTGGTTTGTGCCCCTGAAACTAATATAATATTGTATGTCAACAATAGTGAAAATTTTTAAAAATGTTTTAAAAGATTAAATTAAAATGTCACATAAAAAAAGGGAATCATCTTTTCCCCTTTGTATAGTTAATCCTGTTTAGAAAAGCAGTAATTTGGCCCTGGCCAGTGTGGCTCAGTTGGTTGAAGTGTCATCCCGTAAAGTGGAGGTTACAGGTTCAGTCCTAGGTTGATTTGTGTACAAGAGGTAACCGATTGATGTTTATCTCTGCATCTCTGCACCAATGTTTCTTTCCTTCTTTCTCCCCTCTCTAACATTAATGTTTATGTCCTTGGAAAGGAATAAAAAAATGATATTCTTAGATCATAATACCTTTTTCAGGGCTTTTTTTTTTTAACTGATTCTCCTTCCTTCTCACACGCTTGGAAACTAGAGGAAAAGAGGACAATTGCAATTTGTAAAATATTTAACAAATAGCTTTTGTTAAAAAAATATTTTATATTAAGATTTGTAAGCACATTCTTTTCTTCAATTTAACAAACCAATTTTAGCTGACCTGACCACCAATCATTAGAAGACAAAGTATTCAAGAACTTGTACAGTAAAAAGAACAATAGGAAGAAATCCATATGAAAATATTCTTAGGAGGAAGTATACCAAATAGTATGTATTTATTTCGGGGTGGCATGTTCTTCTTTGAGTCTTTCCTCAAATTAAAGTATATTACTTTTATTAGAAAAAAACATATTGGAAATTAGAAGACTGAGCTAATAGTTCTGACTGTGGCAATAACTCATTGTGAAATCTTGTACAAGTCACTACGACTTTCTGGACCTCACTGCCCTTATCTATATAATTAAGGGATTTGACTAGATGATTTGTTAGGTCTCTTCAAATTTAATGTTCAAACACTAAAATATAGTAACCATAAACATACATTAATCAGGACTTATTCCTCTATAAGACATTCATATTTATGGAAAAGAAGCAAAGGACACAAAAAATAAGCTCATAACCCTTCCAAATTATGTCTTGGAGATACACAGGAGATCCCTGTCTCCTACACCTACAGTGATTTATAATATCCATCCACAGTTTGAATAACAGCTATGACCTTTAATCAATCATCAAAGATTCTATTGTCTTCATGGTATTTTTAACAAAGAATGAAAATGATCTGATACGTTTTAGAAATTTCTGCAACACAAGTAAGAACAATGTTTTCTTTTTTTTTTTAAATAAAAAAATGTTTTATTGTTCAAATACATTTGTATCTATTTTCCCACCATCAGTTTCCCCTGCCTTACCCACCCCCACCTCCCACCCTCAATCTACCCCCTTAGGCTTTGTAGGTCCTTTATACACGTTCCTTGACTTGACCCTTCCCTTTCTTTTCCCCATTACCCCTTCCCTCCTCCTCTCTCATTACTGTCAATTCATTTTTTCTTTCATTGTTGTTGGTTTTATTTTTCTTGCTTGTTTGTTTTGTGGATTAGGTCCCACTTATAGGTGAGATTGTATGGTATTTGTCTTTCACCCTCTGGCTTATTTCACTTAATATAATGCTCTCCAGTTCCATCCATGCTGTCATGAAGGATAGTAGCTCTTTCTTTCTTTGTGCTGCATAGTATTTTGTTTCTAATTCTTCAGTAAACAAGATACTCCATACATCAAAACTCAAAATGCAGTTTAGGCAATCATAATTAATCCTAATTTTACTAGCGGTAGCTGGGTAAAAAATATTTAAGCCAGTAAGATATTTATTGAGTGAGTACTCATCTAGCATGTATTTTTGAACAGATATTTACCATGGAGCTGACTGAAATAAAGCAATTAACTCTTCCTTAGAAAGTTCATTTCCCTTTGAAAGGTCCTTGAATTTCACTTCAATATAAGCTGAAAACAGATTACTGAAATCAAATTTACTAACAATGTGGGAAAAGAAACAGGCCCTTTAACATCTCAAATAAATCTGGGGGCAGAGAGCTAAGCAAAGTGTTTATGTAAAATAAAGACATATGAAGGAATGCTCTATTGTATAGCTAATAACAAAAAATACTTGATCACTTTGAGTTATATTATTTATCTTACTTGCTTTTTAATAGGTTTCCAAGAGCCATCACAATTGAAAGAAAATCTTGCATTTGGAAATCTCTGAAAATGTGACCTCAGTCATTTAAAAACATCTTCAGTAACAACGAAAATATGAAATTGAGTGTTCTACCAGATATGCAGTGTTTTTATTTTTGACCCTTCTACTGAAACATATTTATTACATGACATTATTAAATATTTTAATGGCGATTTGACTTGACAATGTAAAGTCCTTCATAATTAAATTATCATGTAGTTTATCTTTTGTTTTTAATGCTTTGTTTGTGATCTGAGTCGGTGAAGAGTTAAAGATGGCTTTCAGATCTTTGGTGTGGTAAAAGAATGGTTCCTGGTTATCCTGGGAAGACTCTAAAAGAGATCCCAAGTGTAGCTTTAGACAATGCTATTTGTTTTTGTGAATTACCTTATCTAAGGGAAAAGGTACTTTTGCAATGTTCCTTTAGTTTAAAGCCTACTACTATTTTCCCAAAACACAAATCAGGTTTGGAAAAGGTAGCCTCTTAAAGTTAGTGGGAAACACCGAAGTAAAGTGTAACAGTGTGGTAACTTTGAAGAAGTATGGTAGAATAGAAATAACCTGAGCTCGAGTGAGACCTCCACTTGAATCCCAGCTACGCAATGTATTAGCTGTGTGATCTTAGGCAAATAATTTAATCTTCTTGATTCTTAGTTTCCTTATTGTCAAAATTGGAAGTATTGTATAATACCCCCTTTCAGGAATATTGTGATATTTAAATATAAGAATGCATGTATAACAAATGCCTTGATAGAGCAAGTTTTCACTCAATAAATGGTAGCTTTTGTTTCTTTTTCCAAATGTTCATTCTCCATGGCTTGGTCTCATTTTTCTGAATAATTTTTAGCATTTCACAAGTTTGACAGTTCATCTAAAGTTCAATTCTACTCTCTAAATGACAGCAACAATGAAAATTCAACATTATACCAATATTCAAATGATAGGTAGCTCTTATATACAAACTACCATTAAATTGACAGACCACTAACCGGAGGGAAACTGGTAAAAACCCATTTGTTATACAGACTGTCTTCTATAGATTTCACTATAACTATGTATCCCAAAAGTACTAGTAGTACGATCCACAGACCACAATAAAGGAATGAGCTTATATATTGAACATTGTGTTATTTGTTAAAATGTTTGTTAAAATTTGTACAAATATAAAAGGGATTATATTTGTAATTATATTTGTTAAAATGGAATCAACTCCTATATACCATTAAAGACTGTTAAACTCTTACCTGAAGGAATATTCAGCTTAAAAAGCAGTTTAAAGTTTCTCAGTAAAACTTCCATTGTATACAATGTCTGTTCAATACAATCAAATTGCAAATAGTCACATATCCTAACGATATTCAATCAATTTCAGCCATACAGGTCAATTAAGGTACCGATATTAGCCAAGAATTAGAATTCGGAAAACTTCTGTTACTTAAGCTAAAGGTAAATAACCACCCAGTCAGCCAGATTCTTTCCATTTAGTATGTAAGCAAAATCCCCTTTATCAGAGGGAGAAAATGCTCTTCCTGCTGATCTTCCTTTCCCCAACCTCAGATTTTTTTTTTCTTTTTGCATGTGGCCATATGTCTCATTTGAGGAGAAAATTACTCTTCAAGGAACAATCCCTGATAAGAAAGCATGCTTAGGTGTTTGCAGAGAAAGGAATGAAAAAACAGGTGGCCTATTTCCATGTAACACATGTTTGTTGGATATTTCTCTACCACTGTCTACCACTATATGGCTGGATTTTTACTGAGGGAGAAGGTACTCTTGAAGTATCCATTTGCTTGCATGTGGAAAAATCAGAACATTCTCTTCCTTCATGTTAACTGTTAAAATATCCATATCTAAAAGCGTGCTTTTTTTGGAAGAGTTGGGGCAAAATGGGACCAATATACTTAGATTTAGCAACAAACACAGGAAGAGGTCCAGTTATTGTTAAAGCTGGAGACAATGTAACTCAGGCTGATAAAAATCTGACTAAATTGGCAATAATAGGCAGTACAAGTATTTTTAAGGGTACCTTTAATTTTGTTTGAAAAAATAAAGTTATTTGACATAATCTTACCAATTGCAGAGGAGAATCCTTTGAAGTTTATAAGGCAGTCAGAGTTTTTGTCCAACAATCTGAATGTCCATAAAGCTAGTGAGTATCTGTTTACAGAAGGAGCCCAAGGACTCAACAAGTAATATAACACTCTGAACTCCTGGCAGTCAATCTAATACTGTTACAAATATGGCAGACTAGGGTCATGGTACTTCAATACTGGACAACTCAAACACCAATAACCAATAATCTAAAAATCAGCTCTTTCTATAAAAAACAAATAAAGAAAAGAAAGTCAGTAAACCAGCAAAAGTAATTTTATAAGATTTTTTCTTTAAAACATGTCTACTAAAATAATTAAATACAAACTATTGAAGAGTAGCTTTGATAAAAATTCTATTAAAAGAGTATTATTTTTCATTTGAAGAAGAACAGTACCTTAAAGATGACATAAAGTTCATCCAATTCAAGAAGGCTCAATTTCATATCTTGTGATACAATACACAACTTTAAAAGATTAAAAACAACTTAGAATTTAATACTTCAGTATAGAAATTCTCTTTGACTCCATTTATAGATCTTTCTGTGTTAGAATACAAGTTTCTTCTAAATTTTAAAAGGAATATCAAGGGTAAATGAACCTATTTTGTCCTTTAAAAACTTGTACATGGAATACAGGAGAATTCTACTCTGATATGTCCAAACAGTATTACATTTAATGAGGGTCAGTAACATGGCCATTTAATAAAGCACTATTAATAAATCCATAGCATTTACATACACAAAAATAAACAAAATAAAAACTGTAAAGGAAAAAAGATCTCATTTGTATAAGCAACAAAACCATCAAAAGCACAGTAGATAAACCCAACAAGAAATATATATAAGATCTAAATAAAAATTATGTTTACTAAAGGACATTTAAAAATCATTAAAATGAATGTTAAAAACCTTAACAGATCTAATAATGGACCATTAAGCCATAATAGGTAAAACATAAATGCAGCTGCAGAAAAACACTCCTGTATATAGCAATTTGACACATGAAAAAGGCAGAGCACAGTAAGAATGAACTAGTGAATAAATGATATTCAAACAATTGGTTGTTTCAGTTGAAAAAAATACCAATAGAGACCTACCTTACACTATAAAGAAAATATATAATTTAGATGTAGTAAAGATCTAAATGTTTTTAAAAAGCAAAGCAAAACCAGTACAATACACCAATATGAGAAAGTATGTTTATAAATTATATAATTTTATATAGAAAAGGATGCTTGCTAAGTTTGACATGAAACCTTCATTACATGTAAGAAATAAAAGATTTAACTACATAAAATTTTGAAACTTATACATTCTGAAATGTACCCTAAAAAACGTAAAAACATAAGATTGAAGGGAAATATTAGTCACAAGTATAACTGACAATGAATTAATACCAGTAATTTATAAAGAGCTCCTAAAATCAATAAGAAAAAACAAACAACCTCACAGAAAAATAAGCAAAGGCTATAATAGGCAATTAAGAAAGTTTTTAAAGAACTTACTAACATGTGATCAGTGAAGTAAAAAAGACAATTTTATTTCTTTAGCTATCAAATTGGTGTAAATTATATTTTTAATATGTGATGCTAGTGGGAGTGTGGGAGGACAGTGAACTGGAGGACAAGGTAGAAAAAAGCTCCTAGAAAGAGAATTCTTACACACTGTTTGTGGGATTATAATTTGGCAAAAATCATTTGGAGGATAATTTGGCAGGAAATGTCAATTTTCAAATGCGAAAACCCTTTGGCCTAGGTTCTATTTCCAGGAATCTACCTTACAGATATACTTTTACAAACATATAAAAATAGATATACAAGGATGTTTAGATAAGGTATTACTTATAAGAACAAAAAATACTAAATGTATATTTACAAGGAATAAATATAGCATATACATACTATGGTATAATATTCAGTACATTAAGAAAAGTAAGGTAGATCTATATGTGCTAATATACAATGACCATGATATATTTTTCAATGAAAATTTGCAGAGCAAAGTGACATGCTTTGATTTAAAAACAAACAAACAAACAAACAACTAGGAGACTTCAAGATGGTGGAGGAGTGAGTGGATGTCACACTGACCTCCTCCCAGGAACAGTCTGGAATTACAACTAAATTGTGGAGAAATCACCTGGAAAACAACTAAACAATAGTGAGAGAGGAGCCTTAAATCCTTGGTCAGACAGAGGAATCAGCTTTGGCACAACCTAACTGGTAAGGAGTGCAGTAGAGGCCCAAAAAGATGGGTTAGGTGCCCAAGGGTAACAACACCAGAGGGATATTGAAATGGCCAGTTGGATCCCCCTGAGAAGAGCAGGGTCTAAACCAAAAGTGGGGATCTCCAGCCTATAGCACCAAAGACCCCAAAGTGCACAGACAACAACCAGCTGTGAAAAGCAGCAGTGTACTCTCTGGCAGAGACAAGAGGATGGAGAGGCAAAGAGCCATTTTAAAGTGCTAATGCAAAAATTTGTACTAGCAGCCACTTACCCTGGGACCTGGCGGAGGCGGGGACATAGAGGGCTGGAGCCGCCTGAGGAGAGACTGGAGAGAGAGGCTTTGGAAAAGAACTGAGAAAGTGGATGGCGGGGTCCGGTGCTGACTCACCCCCTATTCTGCAGTTGCCATCTTGCTCAGGGAGACCACTACCCTGAGCAGGAGCAATGTGAAAGGACACAAAACCACACTCCCAGTAGGCTTAGCCATGGCCCAGTATTGCACAAGCCCGGGTGCTGAGTAAGAGGGGCAATCACAGATAGTAGATCCTTGGCTAAAGGGGATGAGAAGTGGTTTAGAGACACTTGAGGAAAGTGTGGCAACTGAGGCTTTGGGGAGAGAACTGAAGGAGCGGTCAGGGGGATCCCGGTGCTGACTCCTCCGCAACACGGCAGCATCCACATTGCTCAGAAGACCATTCCCCTGACTAGCAGCAGCCAGAAAGGACCCAGTAGCCCGACCAACAGGAGGAACTCTGCGCAAACCTGACTGGTGAGGGCAGAGTGACTAGATTAGCAACTGGAGAAGACACACAGAAGATTTTTGGAAGTCTCTTCAAGACTGCTTAAGGTCAGATGGAGAAAACAGCTGTCATCAGAAGCAGATCCAGAAAGAAAGGAAAAACAAAAACAAAAACAGCAGTCTCATACCATAGAAGTTCACACCACAAAGTGAGGAAGTCAAGACAGGACAATTTAAGAAACAGAAACAAAAAAGAAGAGTCTCACAAATAATGTGAAGAAAAAGAAACACCCCCAATCAAAGGAAAAGGAGGGATCACCACAAAGAGAATTAAATGAAACAGAAGCAAATAAATTATCAGATATTGAGTTCTAAACAATTGTTCTAAGGAAGCTCAGGGAGCTCGGTGAACTCAAAGAGAATTACCAAAAACAACAGGGAATCTATGAGGAACTCATTGTAAATCTATGATGAACTCATTGCTGATTTCATCGGCATGAAAAACGACATGGAAACTATCAATAAGAGGCAAGAGGAAATAAAGAATACAATTTCTGAATTGAAGAACACCATATAAGGAATTAAAAGCAGGTTCATGAAACAAAGGACCAATTCAGTGAGCTGGAGGACAAGGTAGAAAAAAGATCTGAGAAAGAGCAAGAAAATGAAAAAAGACTCAAGATGAATGAAGAGGCATTGAGGGAAATGCATGACAACCTGAAACGTAATAATATATGCATAATAGGGATACCAGAAGGAGAAGAGAATGAGGAAGGGATAGATAAACTGTTTGAAAAAGTAATGATGAAAAACTTCCCTAATTTGAGGAGACAAAAAGTCACACAAGTCCAGGAAACAAACAGGGTCGCATGGAAGAGGAACCCAATGAGGTCCACTCTAAGACACATCATCATTTAAATGGAAAATATCAAAGACAAGCAGAGAATCCTAAAGGCAGCAAAGGAGAAACAGGTAGTAATATACAAGGGAACCCCGATACAGCTAGCAGCTGACTTCTGAACAGAAACACTACAAGTAAGGGAATGGCAAAAAATACTCCAAGTAATGAAAGAGAGGCACTGCAGCCAATACTGCTCTACCAAGCAAGGCACTCAATTAAAATGGAAAGCAAAGTAAGGATTTTCCCAGACAAAGAAAGGCTAAAAGAATACACCTCCACCAAACCAGCACTGCAAAATATGGTAAAAGGACTGCTTTAAGAAGATGAAGAAAGACAGTGAGAAAGATATCACATGTACAAAGGGAAAAAATGAATAAGCACCTATTTATAATAATTTTAATGTAAATGGATTAAATGCCCCAATCAAAAGACATAAGATAGATGAATGAATAAGAAAACCTGACCCATACATATGCTGCCTACAAGACACTTACCTAAGAACAGAGGACCTACATAGACTGAAAGTGAAGGGATGGACAAAATATTACAAGCAAATGGAGGGTGAAAACAAGCTGTAGAAGCAATACTTATATCTGACAAAATGGATTTCAAATCAGAGGCCATAAAAAGAGACCCAGAAAGACACTTCATAGTAATCAAAAGTCCATCAAGAAGACATAAACATTGTAAATCTATATGCACCCAACATAGGAGCACCCAAATATATGAGGAAAATCTTGGAGGACATCAAGAAAGATATAGACAGCAACACACTGCTGGTAGAGAATTTAACACCCCACTGTCACAAATGGATAGATCTTCCAAACAAAATATCAAGAAGGATATTGTGGAACTGAACGATGCATTAGTTCAAATGGACCTAAGTGACTATATAGAACCTTTCATCTAAAAGAAGCAAAATACACATTCTTTTCAAATGCACATGCAGCATTTTCAAAGACAGACCAAAAGATAGGACACAGAACAAGCCTCAACGAATTCATGAAAATCAAAATCATAAAAAGCATTTTCTGGAACCACAAGGGCTTGAAACTAGAAACCAACCTCAAGAAAAAAAACTCAAAAACATTCAAACTCATGGAGACTGAATAGCACACTATTAAACAAAGAATGGGTCAATAATGAGATCCAAAAAGAATTTAGAAAGTTTCTGGAACCAAACAAAAATGAACACACAACAGTCCAATGCCTATGGGACACAGCGAAAGCAGACCTGAAAGGGACGTTCATAGCAATACGGACCTACCTAAAAAATATAGAAACATTTCAAATAAAGGACCTATTCCTCCATCTTCAAGTACTGGAGAAACAATAACAAACAAAGCACAGAGCAAGTAGAAGGAAGGAAATAATCAAGATCAGAGCAGGATTGAATGAAAGAGAGACAAAAAACAACAACAACAACAACAACAAAAACAATTCAGGGGATCAACCAAGCCAGGAGGTGGTTCTTTGAAAAACTAAACAAAATTGAGAGGCCTTTAAGCAGACTCATTAAGAAAAAAAGGGAGAGGACCCAAATAAATATTATCAGAAATGAAAGAGGAGAAATAACAAATGAGAACAGAGAAATACAAAGGATTGTAAGAAATTACTATGAACAATTATATGCTAACAAATTTGAAAACTTCAATGAAATGGACAAATGTCTAGAAAAATATAACCTTCCAGCACTGAATGAAGAAGAACTAGAAAACCTGAAGAGACCATAACAGCTGGTGATACTGAAGAAGTAATTAAAAAATTCCTTGCACACAAGCACCCTGGACCCGATGGTTTCTCAGGAGAATTTTACAAAACATTTAAGGAAGAGCTAACCCCTTTCCTTCTCAAACTATTCCAAAAAATCCAAGAAAAGGGAAACTCTCAAACTCTTTCTATGAGGCAAGCATCAACCTAATTCCAAAAACAAATAGAGACAAAACAAGGAAAGAAAACTACAGGCCAATATCTGTGATGAACATAGATGCTAAAATCCTCAACAAAATATTGGCAAACTGCATTCAGCAATATATTACAAAGATCATCCACCATGATCAAGTGGGATTCATCCCAGGGGTGCAAGGATGTTTCAATATTCACAAATCAATAAATGTAGTACATCACATAAACAAAAGACAAAAAACATTATCATATCAATACATGTAGAAATAGCATTTGAAAAGGTACAGCACCATTTATGATAAAAACACTCAGCAAAGTGGGAATAAAGGGGTCACATTCAACATAATAAAGGCCAAGTATGAGAATCCTACAGCCAACCTTATTCTCAATGGGCAAAAAGTAAAAGCTTTCCCACTAAGATTGGGAGCAAGACAAGGATGTCTGCTTTCACCACTTCTATTCGACATAGTATTGGAAGTCTTAGGCACAGCGATCAGACAAGAAAAAGAAATAAAGGGCATCCAACTTGGAAAGGAGGAAGTAAATATATCATTGTTTGCAGATGACATGATAGTGTACATGGAAAACCCATTAGACTCCTCCAAAAAACTACTCAACCTAATGAGTGATTATGGCAAAAAAGCAAGATACAAAGTTAATATTCAGAAATTGAAGGGTTTTTTGTATACCAACACTGAAATATCAGAAGCAGAAATCAGGGGAAAGAATGCACTTTGCTATAGCAACAAGAAAAATAAAGTACCTAGGAATAAACTTAACCAAGGAGGGAAAAGACCTGTATGCAGAAAACTACACAACACTGAAGAAATTAAGGAATACACAAATATATAGAGGCACATAATGTGTTCATGGATTGGAAGAATTAACATCATCAAAATATCCATACTATTCAAAGCAATTTATAAATTCAATACAATCTCTATTAAAATAACAATGGCATATTTCACAGACATAGAACAAACATTCCAAAAATTTATATGGAATGAAAAAAAGACCCTGACTAGCTGCTGCAATTTTGAGAAAGGAAAACAAAGTAGGAGGGATCACAATACATGACATCAAACTATATTTAAAAGCTACTGTAATCAAAACACTCATGTACTTACATAAGAATAGATACATTGATCAATGGAACAGAATAGAGGACCTAGAAGTGAACCCATGTCTCTATGGTCAATTAATATTTGTCAAAGGTTGAAGAAGCATAAAATGGAGTAAAAGTAGCTTCTTCAAGAAATCATGTTGGAAGAGCTGGACAGCTACATGCAAAAAATTGAAATTTGACCACCAGCTTACACCATACACAAAAATAAACTCAAGATGGATAAAAAACTTAAATATAAATCATGACACCATAAAAGTCCTAGAGGAGAACTTAGGCAGACAACTCTCAGATATTCCATGCAGCAGTATTTTCACCGATATGTCTCCTAGAGCAAGCTACGTGAAGGAAAGAATAAACAATTTCTACTTCATCAAAATAAGAAGCTACTGCGTGGGTAAAGAAAGCATCAGCAAAATGAGAAGGAAACCAACCGTATGGGAAAAGATATTTGCCAATGATATCTCAGATAGGGGTTTGATTTCTAAAATATATAAAGAACTCACGTGGCTCCACTCTAGGAAAAAAACAATCCAATTAAAAAATGGGCAAAGGAACTGAACAGACACTTCTCCAAGAAGGACATACAGAGGACCCAGAGACATATGAAAGGATGCTCAGCATCACCAGTCATCAGAGAGATTGAAATTAAAACCACAATGAGATACCACTTCACACCAGTCAGAATGGCCACCATAAACAGATCAACAAACAACAGGTGCTGGCGAGGTTGTGGAGAAAAGGGAACCCTAGTCCACTGTTGGTGGCAATGCGGACTGGTGCAGCCACTGTGGAAAACAGTGTGGAATTTCCTCAAAAAGCTAAAAATGGAACTGCCTTTTGACTCAGCCATTCCACTGCTGGGATTATATCCTATGCATCTCAAAACACCAATTCAAAAGAACCTATACACCTCAATGTACATATCAGCACAATTTATAAGAGCCAAGTGCTAGAAGCAACCTAAGTGCCCATCAGTAAATAAATGGATCAAAATACTATGGTACATTTATACAATGGGTCAGTATGTAGCAGAAAGAAAGAAAGAAAGAAGTACTACCCTTCACGACAGCATGGATGGAACTGGAGAGCATTATGCTAAGTGAAATAAGCCGGGCGGTAAAAGACGAATACCATGTGATCTCACCTATAAGGGGAACTTAATCAGCAAAGCAAGCAGGCAAGGAAATTATGACTAGCAACATAGATAGGTGAAATCGACAGGGATGGGGGGAAGGAAGGGAGCAGGATAGTGGGGAGGGGACGGGGATGGGTCAGATCAAGGAACAGGTCTTAAGGACAATGGACAAAGCCAAGGTGGGGAAGGACTGAGGTGGGGATGTTGGAGTGGGTGGGGCAGGAGAGAGTGGTGGTGGGTAAATGGAGAGAAATGTACTGGGACAATAAAAAATTTTAAAAAGAAAGAAAAAATATCTATATATCTGTCCTTATCCCTGCATACACTTTTATGTCAACAAATACACAGAAAAATGACCTGGAAGGATATATACCAATAATTTTATATATGTTATTCCTGAGTAGGAAACCTATACTTTTTTTACATTTCTGGAATATCTGACTAATTTATAACAAGTATGTATTACTTTAGGATTTCTAAAAGTTAATATATGAAAACTAATCAAGGGGGCACTATGTTAATTATGGCACAATATCATCACTGATTTAATTGAAATCTATGCCTGGAATCCTTTTTTAATTTTTTTTAATTTTAAATCATGTTTATCTTATTACAGTTGCATCAATTTTCCACCCTTTGCCCTCCTCCACCCATCCCACCCCAGCCGCAGCTCCCACAGTCAATTCCCACTCTGTTGTTCATGTCTATGGGTCATTCATACATGTTCTTTGTTTGGTCTTTTCTCCTTCTTTCCACCTTTTACCTCCTTCCCCATCCCCTCTGGCCACTTTAAGTCTGCTCCACGTTTCCATGCCTGTGGTTTATTTTGTTCATTAGTTTATTTTGTTGAATGGATTCCATTTATAAGTGAGATTATATGGTATTTGTTTTTCATCAACTGGTTTATTTCACTTAGCTTAATATTCTCCAGTTCCATCCATGTTGTTGGAAAAGGTAGGAGTTCCTTCTTTATTTATTTCTTCAAAGTCAAATTAATTGTATTTGTTTATGTTTAAATGTCAAGGTCAATTATAAAACATTATAAAATTTAAATCTATTTTAAAGTCTCAGCAATTAAAACAACATGACACCAGCACAGAAAGTGTCAAGTAGGTCAATGAAATAAAATGAGCATTCTAAAGACAAATGTATATATCTATCTATGTACTATATGATTAAATTGATATTTCAAATCAATGGGGAAATTAAGGCTTATTCAACAAATAAGGTGAATGAACCAGTATTACTTGATATAAAACAAATACAGAGCCTTATTACACACATTATACAAAAAATATTCCGACGAGTTAAAAATCAATATGCAAAGTCTGAGGAGTTTCAGGAGAAAATACAAACTAATATTTTTCTTACCCTGAGGTAACATATTCAAACCCAGAAGCTATAAAGAAAAATAATGACCATATGACTATATTTAACACTTAAGACTATATAATAATAAACATATAAAAAAGTTAAAGGACAAGTAATAGAATAGGAAAGTATTTGCAACACATCTAAAAAAGTGTTTATTTATTTATTTTTTTTTAGGGAAAAGAAATTGTACAAACCTTTAATCAAAAAATGGATAAATACCAAAAAGTCATTTAAATGTTTTTTTTAAAATAATAGAAATAGGCAAGAAGTATACAAAAATAGGTTTAGTTTCAACAAATAATAAAGGAACAATTAAAATAACACGTCATTGTCATAATCAGATTAATAAGCATTAAAAATATTGGTAATATCAATTATTGGTGACTGTGAAATAAACAAGGCATTCATAGACTCTTTTTCTTCATCTCCTTAAAGCAGTTCCTTTAGCATATCTTGTAATGCTGGTTTGGTGGAGGTGTATTGTTTTAGCCTTCTTTTGTCTGGGAAACTCTTACATTCCATTTTAATTGAGAGCATTACTGGGTCCAGCAGTCTTTGTTGCTAGCCTTTACTTTTCATTACTTGGAATATTTCTTGCCATTCCCTTCTGGCTTATAGTCTTTCTGTAGAGAATTCACCTGTTAGCTGTATTGGGGCTCCCTTCTATATTAGTACCTGTTTTTCCCTTGCTGCCTTAAAAATTGTCTCTTTGTTTTTGATATTTGCTATTTTAATGATGATGTGTCTTGGAGTGGGCCTCATTGGGTTTCTTTTGAATGGGACCCTCTGTCCTTTCTGGACTGGTGTGACTTTTTCTCTCCTCCAATTAGGGAAGTTTTCCATCATTACTTTTTCAAACAGGTTCTCTATCCATTCTTCCTCTTCTTCTCCTTCTGGTATCCCTTTAATATGGATATTATGATGTTCCAGGTTGTCCTGCAGTTCCCTAAATGTCTCTTCATTCTTTTTGACTTTTTTTCTCTTTCTTGCTCTTTCTGGGACCTTATTTCTACTTTATCCTCCAGCTCGCTGATTTGTTCCTCTGTTTCATCTAGCCTGTTTTTGATTCCTTCTACTATGTTCTTCAATTCAGAATTGTATTCTTCATTTCCTCTGGTCTCTTATTGAAAGTTTCTATGTCCTTTTTCATGCTGATATATTTTGCAGTGAGTTCCTCATTGTTTCCCTCTATTTTTTGGTAATTCTCTCTGAGCTCACTGAGCTCATTGAGCTTCCTTTGAACTGTTGTTTTGAACTCAGTATCTGATAGTTCACTTGCCTCTATTTTATTTAGTTCTCTTTCTGGGGATTCCTCCTTTCCTTTCCATTGTGGGGGTGTTTCTTTGTCTTCCCATTATTTGTGAGACTCTTATGTTTTGCTTCTGCTTCTTAAATTCATCTGTCTTGATTTCCTGACTTTGTGATGTGAACTTCTATGCTAGGTTATCGGTTTTTTCTTTCTGGATCTGCCTCTTATGATGTCAGCTCTTGGCACTGTCTGATGTTAGTCAGTCTGTTTGAGACTTCCAGGAATCTGCTGTCTGTGGCTGTCTCCTTCAGCTGTTAATCTTGTCACTCTGCACTCAGCAGGTGGGCTTAGACACCACAGGGTGGGACTGAGTCCATCCTGGTGGTGGAGCTATTGGGTCCTCTCATGCTGCCGCTGCTTAGGGGAATAATCTTCTGAGCAAGATGCCTGCTGCTGTATAGGGGAGGAGTTACCACTGTGATCCCCATGGCTACTCCCTCAGTTCCCTCCCCCAAGCCTCTGTCTCCAGATTCTCCTCAAGTATCTCTAGACCACTCTGAGCTGCCTTTAGCCAGGTATCTACTATCTGTGCCTGCCACTTTGTACTCAGGATTCAGGCTTTTGCACTTCCAGGCCAAGGCTGAGTCACTCCTGGTGAAAGGCTTATTAGGACCTCTCTCGCTGCTGATGCTCAGGGGAGTGGTCTGTCTTAGCATGATTGCTGTTGCTGTATGGGGGATGAGTCAGCAGCTGAATCCTGCCAGCAGCTCTCTCAGTTTTCGCCCCAAAACATCCTTCACCAGTCTCTCATCTGGTGTCTCTAGTCTACTCTGTCCTGACGTTTGTCAGAGCCCATGGTAAGTGGCTCCAAATAAAAATTCATGTGTTAGTCCTTTAAAAGGCTCTTTGCGTCTCCAGCCGCCTGTCTCTAGCAGAGAGCAACCCTCTTGCTTTTTGCAGCTGTCTGTGATCTTTGTACTTTTTGGGCTCTGGTGCTGTAGGCTGGACATCCCTGCTTAGGGTTTAGATCCCACTCATCTCAAGGGGATCCAATTAGCCATTTCAATATCCTTTTGGTGCAGCCACCCATGGGCTCCAAGCCTGCCTTCTTGAGTCTCTACTGCAGTCCTTACTAGTTAGATTGTGCTAAAGCTGATTCTTCTGTGTGTCCTAGGTCATAAGTCTCTCTCGCTATTTTTCAGTGGTTTGTTCCAGGAGATTTCTCCACAATTTAGTTGTAATTCCAGATTGGTCCTGGGAGGTCAGTGTGACTTCCACTCACTCCTCCATCATCTTGACTGTAAACCTGGAATATTAAGAAATGTTAATCTCCCCAGACTTGTACCTCTGAAGGTTTGGCCTTAAAGCAAGTACATTTTCAGATAAACAATACATCTTCTCATCAAAAGCTTAAAGAGTACAGAAGGATATATACGGCAAAGTCAACCTCTCCGTCTTATGATTAGTAGCCTATTAATCCTAATCACCAAGGTCAACCAATATTAACAGCTTCTTATATAGACATCCAAATATTAAAAAATGAGAGTGTAAAAAAAAAAGTTAGCCATTCTCCACTTTATCTTAGGTCCAGGATAATAATACATATTAGCAGCATTGGCTACTATGTAGGTCAGCTGTTATTGATAAAGCACATAACAAATATATTATGCTTAAATGCCTATATCATAGTATACACTATTGAAGGTCAAATAATACAAAACATGTTTGAGAAACCAATATAATGGACTGGGTTAAAAAGGTGAAGAAATTAAGAGTACCAACTGGTAGTTACAAAATAGCCATGGGGATGTAAAGTACAGCCTAGGAAATACAGTCAATAGTATTGTAATAACTATGTATAGTGCCAGGTGGACACTGGAAATATTGGGGGAACACGTTGTAAAGTATATGATTGTCTAACCACTATATCATACACCTGAAACTAATACAAAATAATATAGAATGTAAACTGTAAGTGAAAAAAAATAAAAATAAAACAATTCCCCCCCAAAAGAAAATAACTTATTTCTTCTAAAAAATTTTATAGTGAGCTAAGCTATGGCAAGAATCTTGCTCAAATGTTTAGTTAGTCTAATTTTCTCTACATATAATGATAATTTTTTAAGGTGAAGAAAAAAATTCTCATTCCAATTGATTTCCCCTCATTCGGTGGTTACCTACCACATTCTGCTTGTCATTTTCTCTAGGGTCCATATCACATACAAGCTATTTTGACAGCACATGCTGTGTATATCTTCAAAATTAATATTACCATATTTATACAAAAATGTGATTTCAGTGAGTACTTTCATAGTAAATAGACACTTTTCTTAAAATTTAATTTCATTACTTTCAATTCTCAGAAGCCTTCATTCTATTTCTAGCTATTTTCTTAACTTGTTAGGGGATTATGCAAATTCTTACCTCCCACATTTCATTTTTTCTATATATTCACTGGAGAGAATTCCATCTATTATGTACCTAGAGTAAGGACAAGAACATTGGTAAAATTCTTAATTTCTAAAAAGATAATAATTTTGTGCTTTTTATGTAGTGATGTATATTTAAAAGTGGTCATTATTTGTGAAAACAAGTGAATATATTTTCATTTAAAGATAAGCAAATGGAAGCAGAGGAAGCTACATAATTAAGGAACAGTTCACAGAACTCATTTTTAAAGTGAGGTAATATTTTAAAATTACAACTTTACTTGCATTATTATCCTACTCTTAATATATCACTAGAGACATAACTATAGATTGATTATTTTAAATATGCTATGAAATTATATTTATGATACTTAAATCTTATCTTATTTGACTCTCTAATCAAATCTGTAATACCCACTCTAATATGACTTCTTTTTTCATCACATTTGAACCTTGCTGAACACTTGAAGGCAATGGGCTATCCTTAGTAGTTGTACTGTCAAAGAACTTATCCAAAAGTGACAGTA
This sequence comes from Pteronotus mesoamericanus, assembly GCF_021234165.1. Lineage (NCBI taxonomy): Eukaryota > Metazoa > Chordata > Mammalia > Chiroptera > Mormoopidae > Pteronotus > Pteronotus mesoamericanus. The sequence continues at coordinate 2,754,348 of NW_026555144.1, read as the reverse complement.
ATACAATTAGTGGAAGTAAGTAAAATGAGAACAGAAATGACAGCTAATTTCTCCATAGTTAGTCAGAGGTTAATTTCCACTAATGGAATATAGGGTATGTAGAGGCACGTAAGGAGAAATAAGTTAAGAATGGGTATATCAAGGCCTTAAATAGTGAGTTATAAATGCTAGGGTGAGGTATCTATTATATTTTATTCTGTACATAATGGGATTTGATGCACTATTATAGCAGTTACCCAATCAAATATTTATTTCACATATGCATACATAGTATATACAGTCACACACCCAATGCTTTAAAACAAAACAGCATTCGTAAAAAAGACACTAGGAAAATAAAGCTCAACCTATCCACCTGGAAACCAGAATGACTTCCCCCATTCGATATTTAACATTATCAACTATCCATTCCCCTTCAAATTACATTTACACAGTGACACTTTGTAGCTCAAAATGGGAGCATGAAAGTCCTGAAATAATGAATCAACAAAATTAGTGACTTACCTCAAAGTGATTTACTTTTGTTATATTCTATTTGGAAACAGGAGTAGACTTTAGATCTAGCTTTTTCATTCAACTAGCTTTGTGACTTTGGGCAAATTGCTTCAAGTTTCCAGGCTTCCTTTCCTCACCTGTCAAAAAAACGGATTGAAAAACATAATCCCTAAGGGGCTCGTTAGATTTAACTGTTACAGTTCTTATAGTACCTCTTTAAAGCTGTCACGGCTTCAACATAATTTTTACATGCCAGCAGTGTGTCTAAATTATAGTCAAGTATTGTCAATCCTAGTTGTAAAATGACCTTTATTCCATCATAGAAGAAATAGTCCACCACATTCATGGAACCAAGAGAGAGAAACTGAGGAAAAGAACGTCATATCAGTCGTGAGTTTACTCAGCTGGGAATGTGATCCCTGATAAGTTCTTCAAAGACACCCTGATCTACTAAGGCACCTGGAGAACATAAAAAGAAGTTTAAAAATGAATGCCTTTCAAAATGATTGTTTCTGATATTTTCTACTTGTACTAGTATGCTCATATATCTCATTTATCCCCTAAATTGTGTCTTGCATCAAGAATCACTTGAGAAAGTCAATTCAAATTCACTTGAACATTTGTTTACTGAATTGTTATGTGTATAAACCTCCTATGCACAAATTACTGAAACGTTCTCATCTGCAATAAGCTTAATATCTAGTAGAACTTAAATAGATAAATGACTAAAATGAAAGTCCATATAATCAATGACACAGTCATGATACTAAAGGCTTATGAGGGTACCAAGGAGAGGCCATGTATGATTTTAAGGTAAGAGATCATAGATATATAAATATTGGATGACTAAAGAAAATACTACACAATTAACAAACCAAGAACTTAGTTCTTCTGTCAAATCTTTCATATACCTATACAATTCACATAAATGTAGAGGTTCTAAGCTAATTAAAATCTCTCTCTCACCAAGAAATTATCCAGCAGCTCTTGATGCTTCATATCACCATTATTTTAGCAATACAGAACGAATAAATTTAGGAGGGAGGAAAGATGGTGGTGTCTTGATCAGGCAGACATGACTCGACATTAGGACCAAGGATCACAGAGGGAGAACTGGATGAAAGAGGGCATTGTATTTACTGAAGCTTGCTGTGCTTTAAAATGCTCTGATAAGGAAAAATCAAGTGTTTAGTCTCAAAGCAGGGGAAAAGATTCCTGAGACACCAGCCTTGGCTTAATGACCATCAGGCACCAATATGTCTAACAGCCCTTGTCCCAAGGCTGATCTATATGTTCCTTTTATTGTTATCTATGGCCCTTTGATGTGGATTGAGAAGATATGCACATACGCTTTATACCCCTGCACATACAATTCTCAATAAAAAGCCATTTCAGAGAAGAGCTTGGAGCATTTTACAATAGAGGGAATTGCCACCCCCTCCTCCTGGCAGACTGAGAATGTCTAGAATGACTTATTTCTTCATCCGTGATGGCTGGGTAGGCCCCGCAGGATGAGGGACCACCTCAAAATGGCATAGAAGGAATCCAAAGAGCAACAAGTTCAGGAGATCATGGAGACTGCACAAATGAATCTCACAGGAATCCTACCATAGACTTTCACACTTTGAAGTCACGATGTCAAGACATATGAATTAAAAAGCAGAGGTAAAAAAAGTAGAGTCTCAAAAATAATGAGAACACAAAGAAACAACCCTGAATTGAAGGGAAAGTAGGAAACCCTAGAAAGAGAACTAAATGAAAGAGAGGCAAGTAAACTATCAGGTATTACATTCAAAACAATGGTTCTAAAGAAGCTTAGTGAGTTCACTGAGCTCAAAGAGAAGTACCAAAAACTAGAGGGAAACTACAAGGAACTCACTGCAAACTATATCAGCATGAAACAGGACATAGAAACTATCAACAAGAGGAAAGAAGAAATGAAGAATACAATTTCTGAATTGAAGAACACAGTAGAAGGAATCAAAAGCAGGCTAGATGAAGTCAAGGATCGAATCAGCAAGCTGGAGGACAAGGTAGAAAAAACCTCCCCAAAAGAGCAAGAAGATGAAAAAGACTCAAAATGAAGAAGAGGCACACAGGGAAATTCAGGACAACCTCAAACGTAATAATATCCAGATAATAGGGATACTAGCAGGAGAAGAAAAGGAGGAATGGAGAGAGAATCTGACTGAAAAAGTAAAGTTAGAAAACCTCCCTAATGTTAAGGGAGAAAAAGTCACACAAGTCCAGGAAACACAGAGGGACCCATTCAAGAGGAACCCAACAAGACCCAATCCACATCATAATTAAAATGGCAAAATCAAAGACAAACAGACAATCTTAAACACAGCAAGGGAGAAAAAGGTAGTAACATACAAGAGAGGCCTAATATGGCTAGCAGCTGACTTCTCAGCAGAAACACTACAAGGCAAAAGTGAATAAAAATAAATATTCCAAGTAATAAAAAGCAAAGGCCTGCAACCAAGACTGTTCCATCCAGCAAGGCTCTCAATTAAAATGGAAGAAGAAATAAGGAATTTCCCAGACAAAAGAAGGCTGAAAGAATATACTTCCACCAAACCATATCTGCAAGATATGCTAAAGTGACTGCTTTCAGAAGATGAAGAAAAAGAGTGAGAAAGACAGGAACACAAGTACAAAGGTAAAAAATGAATAACTACCTATTAAAAATAACTTTAAATGTAAATGGATTAAATGTCCCAAAAAATATCGGGTAGCTGAATGGAAAAGAAAACATGACCCACACATATGCTGCCTAAAAGAGACCCACCTCAGAACAAAGGACCTACACAGACTGAAAGTAAAGACATTGAAAAAAATATTTCAAACAAATCGACATGAAAAAGAAAAAGAGGTAGTGATCCTTATATCAGGAAAAATAGATTTCCAAACAAAGGCCATAGAAAGAGACCCAGAAAGACACCTCATAATACTCAAATGAAGATCTATCAAGAATACATAAACATTGTAAACATATATGCACCCAAAGTAGGAGCATCCCAATGTATAAGAAAAATATTGGAGGACTTCAAGAATATTATAGACAGTAACATACTGATAGTAGGAGATTTTCACACCCCACTGTCAAAAATGGATAGATCATCCAAGCAAAACATCAGCAAGGATATTGTGAACTGAATGATGCATTAGATCAACTGGTCCTAACTGACATACATAGAACCCTTCATCCCAAAGAAGCAAAATACACATTCTTTTCAAACACACACAGAGAACTGGAAAGATAGACCGCATGATAGGACACAAAACAGGCCTTAACAAATTCAGGAAAATCAAAATCATAACAGGCAGTTTCGCAGACCACAAGGGCTTGAAACTAGAAACCAACCTCAAGGGAAAAACTCAAAAACATTCAACCTCGTGTAGACCGAAGAGTACACTGTTAAACAATGAATGGATCAGTCATGAGATCAAAGAAGAAAAAAGCTTCTGGAAACAAATGATAATGAACACACAAAAGACCAAAACCTGTGGGCAACAGCAAAGGCAGTCCTGATAGGGAGGTTCATAGCAATACAGGCCTACCTAAAAAAGATGGAAACATTTCAAATAAACTACCTCACTCTCCAGCTTCAAACACTGGAGAAACAGTAACAAACAAAGCCCAGAGCAGGTAGAAGAAAGGAAATAATCAAGATCATAGCAGAATTGAATGACAGAAAGACAAAAAGAACAATTCAAAGGATCAACCAATCCAGGAGCTGGTTATTTGAAAAGGTAAACAAAATTGACAAGTTTTTAACCACACTCATCAAGAAAAAAAGGGAGAGGAATCAAATAATAATATCAGAAATGAAAGAGGAGAAAGAACAACTGATACCACAGAAATACAAAGAACTGTAAGAAATTTCTATGAAAATTATATGCCAAGAAATCAAAAACCTTGAGGAAATGGACAATTTGTAGGATAATATAACCTTCCAACATTGAATGAAGAAGAAGCAGAGAGCCTTAAAAGATTGATAACAGCTGCTGAAATTGAGGCACTAATCAAAAAACTCTGAGCACAAAAAAGCCCTGGACAGAAAGGTTTCACAGTAGAATTTTACAAAGCATTTCAGGAAGAGCTAACCCCTGTCCTTCTCAGACTATTCCAAAAATTCCAAGAAGAGGGAAGACCCCCAAACTCTATGAGGTCAGCGTCATCCTAATCCCCAATCCAGATAAAGATACAACCAAGAAAGAAAACTACAGGCCAATATCACTGATGAACATAAATGCTAAAATCCTCAACAAAATATTGGCAAACTGCATACAGTGATATATTCAAAAGATCATCCACCATGATCATGTTGGATTCATCCCAGGGATGCAAGCATGGTTCAATATTCGCACATCAATAAATGTAATACATCACATAAACAAAACTAAAGACAAAAGCATATGATCATATCAATAGATGCACAAAAAGCATTTTATAAGGTATAGCACCCATTTCTGATAAAAACACTAAGCACAGTGGGAATAAAAGGGGCATACTTCAACATAATGAAGGCCATATATGAAAAACCGAGAGCCCAAATCATACTCAATGTGCAAAAACTAAAACTTTCCCACTAAGTTGAGGAAAAAGACAAGAATGTTCACTTTCACCACTTCTATTCAACATAGTATTGGAAGTCATAGCCTCAGAGATCAGACAAGAAAAAGAAAAAAAAAGGCATCCAAATTGGAAAGCAGGAATTAAAACTATCAGTGTTTACAGATGACATGATAGTGTACATAGAATACCCCACAGACTTCTCCAAAAAATTACTCGACCTAGTACTTGAATTTTGCAAAACAGCAGGATACGAAGTCAATATTTGGAAATCGAAGGCATTTTTGTATACCAAAAATTAACTATCAGGATCAGAAATCAGTATAAAAATCATCTTTGCAATAGCAACAATAAAAATAAAGTACCTAGGGATAAACTTAACCAAGGAGGGAAAAGATCTGTACACAGAAAACTACACAAAACTGAAGAAAGAAATTAAGGAAGATCCAAATAAATGGAAGCATATATTGTGTTTATGGATTGGCAGAATTATCATCAAAATTTCCATACTACCCAAAGCAATTTATAGATTCAACACAATCCTTATTGAAATACCAATTTTGCACTTCACAGACATAGAACAGACATTTCAAAAATTTATATGGAACAATAAATAACCCTAAAGAGCTGTAGCAATTTTGAGAAAGAAGAACAAAGTAGGAGGGATCACAATACCTGACATCAAACTATATTACTAAGCCACTGTAATCAAAACAGTTTGGTACTGGCATAAGAACAGACACGTAGATCAATGGAACAGAATAGAGAGCCCAGAAATAAAGCCATGTCTCTATGGTCAATTAATATTCAACAAAGTGTTCAGAAACATAAAATGCAGTACAAATAGCCTCTTCAACAAATGCTGTTGGGAGTGCTGGACAGCTACATGCAAAAAATTGAAATTTGACCACCAACTTACACCATACACAAAAATAAACTCAAGATTGATAAAAGACTTAAATATAAGTCACTACACCATAAAAGTCCTAGAGGGGAACATAGGCAGGAAACTGTCAGATATCTCACAAAGCAATATTTTCACCAATATGTCCCCTAGAGCAAGGGACATAAAGGAAAAAATAAATAAATGCAACTTCATCAAAATAAGAAGCTTCTGCACAGCTAAAGAAAACAGCAGCAAAATGAGAAGGAAACCAACCGTATGGGAAAAGATGTTTGCTGATATCTCAGATAGGGGTTTGATCTCCAAAATATATAAAGAACTCACACGACTCCACTCTGGGAGGACAAACAATCCAATTAAAAAATGGGCAAAGGAACTGAATAAATACTTCTCCAGGGAGGACATACAAAGGACTCAGAGACAGGAAAGGATGCTCATCTTCACTAGCCATCAGAGAAATGTAAATTAAAACCACAGTGAGATACCACTTCACACCCGTCAGAATTGCCATCATAAATAAATCAACAAACAATGGGTGCTGGCAAGGTTGTGGAGAAAAGGGAACCCTAGTACACTGTTGGTGGGAATGCAGACTGGCACAGCCACTGTGGAAAACAGTTTAGAATTTCCTCAAAAAGCTTAAAATGGAACTTCCGTTTGACCCAGCGATTCCACTGCTGGGATTATATGGTAAGAATCACAAAACACTGATTCAAAAGAACCTATGCACCTCAATGTTCATAGTATCACAATTTACAATAGCCAAGTGACGGAAACAATCTAAGTTCCCATCAGTAAATGACTGGACCAAAAAACTTTCATACATTTACCCAATGGAATACTATGTAGCAGAAAGAAAGAGCTACTACCCTTCATGACAGCATGGATGGAACTGGAGAGCATTATGCTAAGTGAAATAAGCCAGGTGGTGAAAGGCAAATTCCATATGATCTCACCTATGAGTGGAACCTAATCAACAAAAGAAACAAGCATAAAAAATATAACCAGCAACAATGAAAGTAAAAACAAACCGACAGTAATGAAGGAAGGATGGAGGAGGGTAACGGGGAAAAGAAAAAGGAAGGGTCAAATCAAGGAATGTGTATAAAGACCCATGGACAAAACCAAAGTGGGGAAAGATTGAGGGTGGGAGGTGGGGTCAGTGTGGCAGTGGAAAATGGTTGTGGGGAAATGGAGACAAATGTACTTGAAGAATAAAGAAAGAGAAAAAATATGTAATATTTTTAGTGCTCAATCCATTATAAATAATCAGTGGGAGAAATAGCTAGCTATCCCCCATAATCTATACCCCCTTCTTCAATAGTATCTGAACATATGTGTGCTCAGCAACACATTTTGCTGAATTCTTTTTAAATCTGTGTGGCCGTGAGACCAATCCTCTAATAGAATATAGGTGACAAATCAAAATTACAATTAGACTACCAAACAATCATCATTCAGAACTGCCTGAAATCTGGCTGAATGGAAGTCCTACAACTAGAGAATTAAGTAAGTAGCCACATGGGAACTGGTAGGAGTAGAGGAGGTGCAGAATGGGCTGATCCCATCCTCACATGTGGAGAATAAATATTTGGAGGGATTTGTGGGCTGGAGAAGATCCCCCTGAGAAGTGAGGCCTCCCAGCCCAGGGTTCCAGTGCCAAGAATAGAAGTTCCCATAACTTATGGCTGTAAAAACTAGTGGAGGTTGGGGCTCAGGGAAACAGAAGGACATGGAGTCCCAGGAACCTGCTCTTTAAGGGCTTAATTGGACTCCCTCTGAACTCCAGTTCTGGGGAAGCAGCTCAAAAGGCAACCAAGACATACTAGGAGGGACTGAATTGTCCTGCATCAGGGCAAAAGCTGGGGTTGGGGGTAGGTCTCCCCCAGGCAGAAACACTGACAGAGGCTGTTGTTCCTTTGATGAACCTCCCCAAACAGAGTTGGCAAGCAGGAGCCATATCTGAGACTCTATCAACCTGGCTCACACTGTTCGCCTCAACCTGGTGATTCCTTGAAGCCCCACCCTACCCCACTTTTGGACTCATCCAAGATGTTTCCAGTTGCTTCTCAAAATGAATGGCCTGTCTAGGCTCATGCTTCAGATTTCCCTAATATCTTTTAAATAAGTAGCATCTGGCTCAGCGTAACCCATATATCTTGCCAAGTGGCCCCAGGCCAAGTACTATCAACAGCCAGCCTTGGTTTGCAGCTTGCTCTTGCACAGGTACCTCCAAGCCAAGCGCAAGTAGCAGCCATCTGTAGATCGCTTTGTAGCTATCTATCACTTGTAGATGCCAGGTGGCTCCAATGAGAACTTAGGTGACAGCTGACCTTGGCCTGTACCTCCAAAGAGGCTCCAGACCAGTGCAAGTGGTGAACATCTTCAGTTCATGTCAAGGCACCACCATTCAACAACTTTTACAAGTGACACACTCAAGAGGCAGACTCACTGGGTAACAGCTCCTTGCAGAAGTAAGTCCTGCTGTGTGGGGTGGGCACCTGCACAGCTGATTCTCCACAATGGTCAGAGAATCACAGGCAGTTTTTGGAGCTGATCAGCCTAGGGGCAAATCCCTCCCAGTGATGTGCCAAGAGCAATCAAGGCTCACCCACAAGGGGAGGATGTACACAGCCTGGAGGTCACACCATGAGCACCCAACTTGGGTGATCAGAGAGGCTGTGCCACTATACTCTACAGGACATGTACTACATTAGGCCATGCTACCAAGACCGGGAGTCAAAGCAGCTCTGCCTAACACATAGAAACAAACACAGGGAGGCTGCCAAAATTAAAAGACAAAAGAGCATACCCCAAATGGAAAAAGAGAACAAAATTTCAGAAGACATAAGCAAAATGAAGACAGAAATCTAATAAATGCAGGGTTCAAAAGATTGCTTATAGGGATGCTCAATAAACTTACTGAGAATTTCAACAGCATAAAAAAGTACCAATTAGAAATAAGTGATACACTAACCAAAATGAACAATAATTTCTAGGGAACCAACAGTAGAGTAGACGAAGCCAAGAATCAAACTAGTGATTTGGAATAAAAGAAAGCAAAAAATACTCAATCAGAACAACAAAAATTAAAAAAAAAAACAAAAGTAAAAAAAATGAGGACAGTGTAAGGAACCCCTGGGACAACTCTGAATGAGTCAACATTAGCATAATGGGGGTGTCAGAAAAAGGAGACAGCGATGAAAACCTATTTGAAAAAATGACAGAAAACTTCCCTAACTTGGTGAAGGAAAAAGACATACAAGTCCAGGAAGTACAGAGGGTCCCAAACAATATGAAGCCAAAGAGGCCGACACCAAGACACATTGTAATTAAAATGCCAAAAATTACATACAAAGAAAGAATTTTAAGAGCAGCAAGAGAAAAGCCATTAGTTACCTACAAGGGAGCTCCCAGAAGACTATCAGCTGAGTTCTCAACAGAAACTTTGCAGGTCAGAAGGGATTGGCAAGAAATATTCAAAGTGAAGAAAAGCAAGGACCTACCACCAAAATTGCTCTATCCAGAAAAGCTATCATTTAGAACAGGGCAGACGATAAGTTTCCCAGACAAGAAAAAGCTAAAAAAGAGTTCCTGACCACCAAACCAGTATTATGTGAAATGTTAAAGTGTCTTTTTTAATAAGACAAAGAAAAAAGATAAAAAATATAAATAAAACAACAATGTATACATATATATCAATAATTAATTTGTGAAGATCCAAGATGGTGGCATAGTAGCAGGCAGCTCCATCCACTTGCTCCCAGACCTGGACTGGATATGCAGTCAAAACACAGAGTGGAGAGTGAATGAGAGCATCTGTGAATGAGTGTGAACACAGATGAAAGTGTAGGGAGTGCACAGGAGTGGGCAAGAACTGGCCCACCTGCAGGACTCCCAGGAGCCAGACACCCACACTTTCTAAACAGAGCCGCTACAGCTGCCCAGCCCAGCACTTCTGGCTGCACAGAGTTGGGGTGGCTGTGGATTGGCTCAAGACTTGTGAGCTACCAGAGTGGAGAGAGAAGGCCTGAGAGGTGCAGGCTCCAGAAACAGTGTGATGGGAGCAGGCCTGCTCAAGGCTGAAGACCTCTGGAGGGAGCAGGGCCAGCACTCTGCCCCTGCTCTATCTTATAGTATAGCTGTGGGGCTCTTCCCAGTGCTATCTGGGAAAGATCCAGAGAGAAACTTTATTTAAAACTATCAAAGGCTCTGAAAGGCGGTGGCCAACTCTGACCATGAGAGACCCTATGAATTTGCGGGAGAGGATGCACGTGGAGAATAGGCCCACCATGGACCAGTGCTACAATGTGGGGCCTCACAGAAATTCAGTAGGGAACCAGGGCTCACATGCCTGTGTGTGTAGGCACAGCGGCTCTGCTAACCAAAATCTCAGAGGGAATAGAGTACACTGAAGGAATGGTAGGACCCAACTCAGCACGGCTTGTGAGCACAAGTCTGTTCATAGTGGTAAATTCAGACCAAACCTCTTGTGAGAGGGCAGCAGGTTTGGGACTGGAAAGTAGGGGCTGAATGCCTGACATTTGCTGAAGCCAGCCAGATCCCCTCAAAGGCAGGTGAGCCCAACCCCTACCTGCAAGATTACAGGCTCTGCAGATCATCAAGTCTGAGCTTAGGAGTCTCCTGCTGAGAATAAGCTTTGAAAAGGCCCTTCATTAGACACTACCAGCTACACAGTTCCTTGGGCCCTGATCTACTAAACCCAGCAGAACAGAAAGAATGGAGACAGGGGGGTGGAAGATGACGGTTATATAGATGGGAGCTGAGCCCACTTGCTCTTGTTCCCTTCTGGGACTCTTAGCCAACCTTCCGAAAAACAAAGTGAACAGCCCACAGTCTCAGCCAACATGAAGTTTGGAAGCCAAAGTGTGCAGAGGATGCTTCACAATAGGCAGTAAGGAGGCTTTATAGGGCAATGGGAAGGTTCCTGGGCCTGGTGCCAGAGACTGCAGCTGCCATGTGTACAATGGAGGAGAGCCAGGTCAGTGATAGCAGCCTAATGGCTCCCTCCCCTTCCAGGGCAGGGAAGAACCAGACCTGCGCCAAGAGAGACATGGACCCATAAAATAGATGGAGGAGGGGGGAAGACAGCAAGTGAAGCACAGCCATAGAGTACCCAGTCTGGGGCAGTGGTTGCCAGCTGGGACACTGCCAGAGAATTTAGAGGAAACTGGTGACATCTGGAGCTGGGAGAGGAGGTGGGCCAAGAATGGCCATGACCCAGATAGACTGGACTTGCCAGAGGATTGCACTGTGTGGAAAGAGGGTGGTGGTTCAGAGCATCAGTGGCCCACAAAGAGACTTTTTTCAAAAGGGGAACTAAGGGGCTCAGTGCAGGGACCTCTTGTAGCAGCAGCTAGCCAACAAAGAGGGAGGAGTGGGGACTCAACTTGCTACCATTCAGTGCACCTCACAGACTGATCAAAGGGGTGCAAAGCAAGGTGTCTTACTGGTGCTGGCCAGGTGGAAATGTATACAGTGGAGAGGGAAAGCTGCACAGTGATCTGAGGGCATGGGCTCGAAAGTGGGCAGCTGTGATTATTGTAGCCCAGACTGAACCCCTATCCTTGCAGAGCCACAGGAAAGAAAAAAAGGAGCCAAGCACCCCTCTGCCTGCAGGAACCAGGAAGCTTTGGAAAATCTGCTGGCCAGTCTTTTTTTTTTCCTCAAGAGTAAGATAGTAAGACCTGAAGCTGAGAGAAAACCAGAGACAGATCCAGAAAGAAGTCAGAAGGCACACAGCAACAGCTGAGACAAATTTCACCCTGTTATTCATCAGAACTCACATTTTTTCTTTTTGTTTATTTAGATTCTTTTTGTTTTTTTTCTCTTCTCCCTTTCATATTGCATTTTAATTTGCTTCTTTCACTTCACTCATAGTCCAAATAACTCACTATTCTTGGTCTTTTACTTTTTATTCTTTTAATTCAGATCATATATTTCTTATCATATCATTGTTATTCCAATTCCACACAGCACCCTTCCCTGGTCTTAATCCATTTCACCATCTTCCTGAGCGTTATTACTGTTGGTGTAAACTTTATTTTCTCTCACATTACCAAGTGTCTATCCCTTACTATCACTATTTCTTCTCCATCTAACCTCACATTAGCACTCTTCTTTCTTAAGTCAGCTCACATTCTTTTTCCCCTCTGATAAGTCTTATTTCTTTTCTACCTTTTATAAAGAGTGGCTAGTCAAGTAAAATACCATGGTTATTGCGGTACTTCTCTAATGGAACTCCAATTTGTTCACTATTTGTTTGTACTCTAAATCCCATAAAATAGTCTCCCCTTGTCTTACTCCATTTTGCCTTCTCCCTGACCCTGAGCAGTTGATCAAGGACTTTTATTTCATTTTTTCTCTCCCCCCAAACCTGGGCTTTACACCTTACTCTTATTAGTTTGCTTCCCCTGTCATTTCAAAATCATTCTTCTTTACAGTAGACACCTCATATTCACTTTCACTTTTCTACAATATTCTGATTCCCATTCCACCTTTATTAAACTTCATTCAGCTTTCATTGCTATTGACCCTGCTGTGATTTTTCTGCAATTTTACACCCGTTAGTCCAGTACCTTTTAAATTTCACATCAAACCTCATTCTATACACTTCCCTTTTCTTACTCTTTTGTTCCCATTGCACTTTCATGTTTTACTTATGTTTTAAGTAAACATAATTTATGTTTGTTCAATAAACATAATTTGGGAGGAGAGAAGATGGCGGAGGAGTGAATGGGAGTCACGCTGACCTCCTCCCAAGACCAAACTGGAATTGCGACTAAATAGTGGAGTAATCACCTGGAAAACAATGGAACGATAGCGGGAGAGGAGCCTTGGAGCCGCAGACAGTGGATACCACTCTCACACATCTCAACGGGTGAGAAGTGTGGTGGAGGCTCGAGAGGGTGGGCTGGGTGCCCACGGGCACTAGCACCAGAGGGACATTGAAACAGCCAGTTAGCTTCCCCAAGAAGAACGGGGTCTGAATCACAAACAGGGACCCCTAAACTACAGCAGCTAAAACCAAGAAAATACAGACAAAACGCATCCCCGAAAAGCTTTCGGGTGCTCTCTGCCAGAGACAGGTGGCTGGGGATGCAAAGAGACGTTTAAAGGGCCAACGCAAAAATTGCAGTGGCAGCCATCCTCCTTGATCTCTGGGTAGAGGCGGCAGCAGGGTGGGCTGGTGCCTGGGAAAAGACTGGTGAGGAAAACTTTGTGAAGAGAACTGACATAGCGGCCGGTGGAGCCCGGGTGATAAAGCACCTCCCACTCTGCAGCTACTATCTCGCTCAGGCATAAGGGAATAAATTAACCTACCTTTTGTGTTCTCCACAAACAGCTTGTGCATGTGAGCTGGGAGACTGAGTGCAGACTGGCTGGGAGAGCCTTGAGTAGAGACTGGAGACAGAGGCGTTGGGGAAAGAACGGGAGGAGGAACCGGGGAGTCCCGACTCCTTCTCCTTGCCGTAGTCTCCATTGCGCAGAAAGAGGCGACACCCCCAAAGAGCCAAAAGCCGAAAAGCACACATAGACACCCCAAAAACACCCAGTACAGGTGCACACACATTCGTAGAGTGACCGGCGAGGGTTGACAAGCGTGTTGTGTGACCCCCACGAGATGGTGAATGCTTGCACCAGCCAGCAAGGCCTCCCACAGATTGGTATCAATATGGCCTGCAAGGGAGTGCACAGAGCGGCAAGGGCAGGCGTAAATTGACCCACGCGCCCGCGATTGTGGAGCGGCCCACAAACTCAGTAGATCACCAGCTGAAGGGGTCACAGAGCTGCCCAGAGTCCCGGTAGGAGAGACCGGAGACAGGATTAACCAGAGAGTCCTGGAGCTGACTTCCTCCCATTTCCATAGTCCCCATTTGGCGAGGGCAAGCAAAGCACCCAAAGAGACAAAAGTGGGGAAAACACACAATAGAAGACACTAAACTGAACAGTGCCGGGGAGCTCGCCGGCCAGGGGAGCCAGATGAGTATGCGAGGTCGCGAATAAGCCCCCTGGTCTGTGGCAAGCACATGCAAGCCCAGGCAGGCGGGGGATCCTGACACACCAGAGCGCGCTGAAGGAGCCAGCGTGAGAATGCAGAAAAATCCCCAGAAATAGCGCAGCCCTGACTGAAGAGGTCACACAGTTGCCCCAAGTAGGACTAAGGCACAGACAGTAGACTCCTGGAAGGCTGAAGCAAACAACCCAAGGTCAGATAGGGTCAACAACTGACATCATCAGAGGCAGGCCCAGAAAGAAAAGTAAAGGACAAAAATACTTAACAGACTCTCACAAAAACGGGAAGACAAAGAAGTTCCCCCCAAAATGAGTGGAAAAGGGGACTCCCCACAGAGAGAGCTCAATGAAATAGAGGCAAGGGAACTATCAGATACTGAACTCAAAACAATGGTTCTAAGGAAGCTCAATGAGCTCAGCCAGCTCAAAGACAACTATGAGAAAATGCAGAGAAACTATCAGGATCTTACAGCAAACTATATCAGCCTGGAAGAGGACATAGAAACTATCAAGAAGACACAAGAGGATATGCAGAATACCATTTCTGGATTGAAGAACACAGTAGAAGGAATCCAAAGCAGGCTGGAGGAAGCCAAGGATCGAATCAGTGACATGGAGGATACGGTAGAAAGAAGCTCCCAGAAAGAACAAGAAATGGAAAAACGACTCAAAAAGAATGAAGAGGCATTTAGGGAAATGCAGGACAACCTGAAATGCAATAATATCCGTATAATAGGGATACAAGAAGGAGAAGAAGAGGAACAAGGAATAGAGAACCTCCTCGAAAAAATAATGATGGAAAATTTCCCTAATTTGAGGAGAGAAAAACTCTGAGGGATCCAGGAGGCACAGAGGACCCCACTCAAGAGAGATTCAAAGAGGTCCACTCCAAGACACATCATCATTAAAATGGCAAATGTCAAAGACAAAGAGAGAATCCTCAAGGCAGCAAGGGAGAAGGAGAAAGTAAAATACAAGGGGGCCCCGATAAGCCTAGGAGCTGACTTCTCAACAGAAACACTACAAGCCAGAAGAGAATGGCAACAAATATTCCAAGTCATGAAAAGCAAGGGCCTACAGCCAAGGCTGCTCTACCCAGCTAGGCTCTCATTAAAATAGAAGGGGAAATATGGAGTTTCCTAGACAAGAGAAGGCTAAAAGAATACATCTCTACTAAACCAGCACTCCAAGACATGCTAAAGGGACTGGTTTAAGCAGATGAAGGAAAAGAATGAGAGAGAGAGGAACACAGGCACAAAGAGAAAAGATGAGTAAGTTTCTATCAGTAATATCTCTCAATGTGAATTGTCTAAATGCCCCAATCAAAAGACACAGGGTAGCTGAATGGATAAGAAAACATAACCCACACATATGCTGCCTACAAGAGACCCACCTCAGAGCAAGAGACCTACACAGATTGAAAGTAAAGGGATGGAAAAAATATTCCAAGCAAATGGGCAAGAGAAAAAGGCTGGGGTTGCCATACTTATATCAGACAAAGTAGATTTCAAAACAAAGGCCATAAAAAGAGACCCAGAGGGGCACTTTATAATACTTAAAGGAAGAATCTATCAAGAAGGTATCAACATGGTAAACTTATATGCTCCCAATATAGGAGCCCCCAAGTTTATCAGGAAATTGTTGGATGACTTCAAAAAAGATATAGACAGTAACACACTGATAGTAGGGGATTTCAACAGCCCACTGTCAAAAATGGACAGAGCTTCCAAACAAAACATTAATAAACATATTGTGGCGCTGAATGACACACTGAATCAAAGAGACTTCACTGACATATATACAACCTTACATCCCAAAGAAGAAAAAAAACATTCTTTTCAAATGCTCATGGCAGTTTTCAAAGATAGACACATGATAGGACACAAAGCAAACCTCAGCAAATTCAGGAAAATTGAAATAATACCAAACTTTTTCTCGGACCACAAGGGATTGAAACTGAAATCAACCTCAAAGAGAAACTTTCAGGACTTGCAAACTCATGGAGACTGAACAGTAGACTATTAAATAATGAGTGGGTAAATAATGAGATAGGAGAAGAAATCAAAAATTTCTGGAAACAAATGAAAATGAACAGACAGCAGTCCAAAACCTATGGGACACAGTAAAGGTGGTCCTGAGAGGGCATTTCATAGCAATACAGGCTTACCTAAAAAAGATAGAAACATTTCAAATAAAAGACCTAACACTACAACTTCAAGAACTTGAGAAACAACAACAAATAAATCCCAGAGCAAGGAGAAGGAAGGAAATAGTCAAGATTAGAGCAGAACTGAATGACATAGAGACAAATAGAACAATTCAGAAGATGAACCAATCCAGAAGATGGTTCTTTGAAAAGATAAATAAAATTGACAAGCCTTCAAGCAGACTCATCAAGAATAAAAGGGAGAGGACCCAAATTAATAATATCAGAAATGAAAGAGGAGAAATAACAACTGATACCACAGAAATACAAAGGGTTGTCAGAAACTACTATGAACAAATATATGCCAAGAAATTTGAAAATCTTGATGAAATGGACAAATTTTTAGAAAAGTATAATCTTCCAACACTGAAGGAGGAAGAAACAGAAAGCTTGAACAGACGGATAACAGCTGGGGAAATTGAAGCAATGACCAAGAAACTCCAAGCACACAAAAGCCCAGGGTCGGACGGTTTCATATGAGAATTTTACAAAATATTTAAGGAAGAGCTAACCCCTGTCCTTCTCAGACTATTCCAAAAAATCCAAGAGGAGGGAAGACTCCCAGACTCTTTCTATGAGGCCAGCATCACCCTCATCCCAAAACCAGATAAAGACCTTACAATGAAAGAAAACTACAGGCCAATTTCGCTGATGAACATAGAAGCTAAAATCCTCAACAAAATATTGGCAAACCGCATCCAGCAATACATTCAAAAGATCCACCAGGATCAAGTGGGATTCATCTCCGGCATGCAGGGATGGTTCAATATACGCAAATCAGTAAATGTGATACATCAAATAAATAAAAGAAAAGACAAAAACCACATGATCATCTTGATAGATGCGGAAAAAGCATTCGATAAGGTACAGCACCCATTTATGATCAAAACACTCAGCAAAATGGGAATAAATGGGGCATTTGTCAACGTAATAAAGGCCATATATGAAAAACCTAGAGCCAACATCATACTCAATGGGCAAAAACTGAAAGCTTTCCCACTAAGATCTGGAACACGACAAGGATGTCTGCTCTCACCGCTTCCTTTCAACATCGTATTGGAAGTCCTAGCCGCAGTGGTCAGACACGAGAAAGAGATAAAAGACACCCAAGTGGGAAAGAAGGAAGTAAAGCTATCATTGTTTGCAGATGACATGATAGTGTACATAGAGAACCCTGTAGACTCTACCAAAAAACTCCTCCACCTAATAAGTGAATTCATCAAAACAGCAGGATACAAAGTCAACATTCAGACATCAAAGGCATTTTTGTACACCAGCAATGCAACAGAAGAAGAAGAATCAGAAAAAAATATCATTCGATATAGCAAGAAGAAAAATAAAGTACCTAGGCATAAATTTAACCAAAGTCATAAAAGACCTGTACGCAGAAAACTATACAACATTGAAAAAAGAAATTAAGGAAGACACAAATAAATGGAAGCATATACTGTGCTCATGGAAAGGAAGAATTAATATCATCAAAATATCCATACTACGCAAAGCAAGTTATACATTCAACGCAATTCCTATTAAGGTACCAATGACGTGTTTGAGAGAAATATATAGAACAGACATTTCAAAAATTTATATGGAACCATAAACCACCCTGAATAGCCTCAGCAATTTTGAGAAAGAAACACAAAGTAGGAGGGATCACAATACCGGACATCAAACCCTACTACAGAGCCACTATACTCAAAACAATCTGCTACTGGCACAAGAAGAGACCCACAGACCAGTGGAACAGAATAGAAAGCCCAGAAATGAGCTCAGGTCTCTATGGGCATCTAATATTTCACAAAGGGGGCAGAAGCATAAAGTGGAACAATAATAGCCTCTTCAACAAATGGTGTTGGGAGAGCTGGACGGCTACATGCGAAAAATTGAAATTGGATCATCAGCTGACACCATACACAAAATAAACTCAAGATGGATAAAAGACTTAAATATAAGTCGCAACACCATCAAAGTCCTAGAGGAGAACATTGGCAGGAACCTCTCAGATATCCCACGCAGCAATTTTTTCACTGATATGTCTCCTAAAGCAAGGGACATAAAAGAAAGAATAAACAAGTGGGACCTCATCAAAATAAGAAGTTTCTGCACGGCAAAAGAAAACATTAGCAAAATGAAAAGTGAGCCAACTGTATGGGAAAATATATTCGCTAATGTTACATGAGATAGAGGTTTGATCTCCAAGATATATAATGAACTCACTCGAGTCCACTCCAAGAAGACAAACGATCCAATCAAAAAATGGGCAAAGGATCTGGGCATACGCTTTTCCAATGAGGAGATACAGAGGACCCAGAGGCATTTGAAAGGATGCTCAGCATCACTAGCCATGAGAGAAATGCAGATCAAAACCACCATGAGGTACCACCTCACACCGGTCAGAATTGCCGTCATAAACACATCCACAAACAACAGGTGCTGGCAAGGCTGTGGAGAAAAGGGAACCCTAGTCCACTGTTGGTGGGAATGCAGAGTGGTGCAGCCACTGTGGAAACCAGTGTGGAATTTCCTGAAAAAGCTGAAAATGGAACTGCCTTTTGATCCAGTGATTCCCCTGCTGGGACTATACCGTAAGAACACCAAAACGTCAATACGAAAGAACCTGTGCACCCCAATGTTCATAACAGCACAATTTACAATTGCCAAGTGTTGGAAGCAACCTAAATGCCCAACAGTAGATGATTGGATCAAAAAATCATGGTACATATATATACACAATGGAATACTACGCAGCAGAAAGAAAAAAAGAACTACTAAACTTTGGGACAGCATGGATGGAACTGGAGAGCATTATGCTAAGCGAAACAAGCCAGGGGGCAAAAGACAAATACCATATGATCTCACCTATAAGCAGAACCTAACCAACAATACAAAGATGCAAGGAAAATAAGACCAGCAACACTGAAAGGAAAAGAAACCAACAGAGACAAGAGGGAAGGAGGGAGGGGGGACTGGGAAAAGGAAGGGAAGGGGAAAGTCAAGGAACATATAGCAAGGACTCATGGACAAAACCAAAGGTGAAGAGCTGAGGGAGGGAAGGAGGGAGGGGGCAAGGGAAAGTGGTGGGGGGGAGGCAGAGACAAATGTATTTAAAAAAAATAAATTAAAATAAAATTTAAAAAAAATGTAAAGAGATATATAGCAACTCTTGGCATATTGATTTAAAAAGTCCCAAAGAAGCAACATATTCATTTATTCACCCAGCATTTGCTGATTTTCTTTTGGGTGCAAAGTAGTCTTTAGAATAATATTTAATAATGAGAATGGTATTCAATTCTTTAAATTCTGCTGGAAGTGTGCTAAAAGAAAAATATCTGAAAAAATGTTTTATCTGTTCAAAAAACATTTAAAAGTTTTTGGTTTATTCAGAAAAATCTCTTTTTCTAGAGATATGGGGAAGATAAGTGGGAGTGGGTGGTATAGAGGTAAGAAAATTGTGCAATTAGCCCATGCAAAATGAAAACAAGGAGTGATTATTAAGAGGAAATGTGCAACAAGTAAAAAACCATTTATTACATTACAGTGATTTGATTTTCAAGAATGCCTTGCCTATTACTCTTCAGGAACATGGTTGTACAAAGCAAAATACACTTTTATTTTTTTACTTTTTTTCTTTTTTATTGTGGTAAAAACACATAACCTTAATTTTTATCATCAGCCATTTAAAAATGTGCAGGTTAGTAGTGTTAAATACATTCACATTATTGTACAACAGATTGTTCTTTTTGTGTTATAACACTGAAACTCTAAACCCATTGAACAGTAATTCTCCCTCCCCCACTATGTGGCAACCACCTTTGTACTTTGTTCTATGGTTTTTACTATGTTTGATATTTCATAAGAGTGGAATAACACCATATTTGTCCTTTGGTGACTGGCTTACTTTGCTCAGCCTAATGTCCTCAATGTTGATTCATATTGTAGCTTATGACCAATTTCCTTTTTTAAGGCTACACAATATTCCATTTTGGTGTATACTACATTTTCTTTATTCATTCATCTTTTGATGGACACTTCCATTGCTTCCACTTCTTGAATATTGTGAATAATGCTGCTGCTAATATGGGTGTGCAAATATCTCTTTGAGATCCTGTTTTCAATTCTTTTGGTTAGATACTCAAAAGTGAGATTGTTGAATCATATGGTAACTATTTTTTTATTTTTGAGGAACCTCCATATTGTTTTTCATAATGGTTATATCATCTTACATTCCTACAAAAACTGTGCAAGGGTTTCAACTTTCTGTATCCTTACCAAACACTTATTTTCTCTTCTTTTGATAGTGGCCATCCTGATGGGTATGTGGTGATATTTTGTTGTAGTTTTACTTGCATTTCCTTAATGATTAGTAATTTGAATATCTTTGCATGTTCTTATTGGCCATTTGTATAGCTTCTTTGGAGAAATGTCTATTAAAGCCTTTTCCATTTTTTATTTGAGTATTTATTTTTTAAATTATAGTTGACATATTCAATACTTATCAGATATATGATTTGTAATGATTTTTTCCAATTTTGTAGGTTACCTTTTCACTCTGTTGAGTGGTTCCTTTGATGTGTGGAAATTTTTAAGTTCAGTGTAGTCTCATGTCAATTTTTTATTTTGTTGCTTATGCTTTTGAGTTATACCCAAGATATCATCACCAAATCCAAGTATTGGAAGCTTTCCTGCTATTTTCTTTTAGGAGTTTAATAGCTTTACGTCTTGCATTTAGGTCTTTAATCTGATTTGGGTTGATTTTTGTGTATGGTGTAAGGTAAGGGTCCAACTTTATTCTTTTGCATGTAGACATTCAACGTTCCAACATCATTTGTTGAAGTCTCTCCTTTGCCATTGTGTATTCTTGGCTTCCTTCTCAGAAACTGGCAGCTACTTTTACTTTTTATGTTTTATAGATGTGAAATTCAAGATTAAATAATGTGCTTAAGGTCATCTAAAAGTGACAAAACCAACATCCAAGCTAATCATCCAAAGTCTGAATTTTAACTTTCAAAATTATGGAGAGGGAAAAGGTAGGAAAAGTATAAATCTCTGGCGTGACTTTGGCTGAGGTCTTAATTTTGTTATCTATAGAGATGAGGGGGCAAGGCAGGTGGCTTTTTATGTTTAATTTTAAAAAGACATTTATTCAGCATCATTATCAGACTATTACATTTGGCAATCAACAGCATGGGTGCAAAAAAACCCTAAAACCTATATTAAAACCCTTTGTTGGAATGCTTTACACTTTCCACAGAACCAAAACTAAGATAACTTGTTATACAATTTGCCACAAATACAGTCCTTGAGTTTTTTGCCCATTCACATTTGAAAATACACTTGTTAACGTGGGCAAATGTCAGTAAATATGGGAAAAAACACTAGCAAGTTCTGATCAAATAAAATTATGGGGGACCAAAATATTATGCTGTGACACAAGGCTATAAGGATCTATTTAAATATATTCTAATCTGTTCTCAAAGGACTAAGAGGTAAGTTACATCACTGGGTAATTATGAACACTGGAGTCTCAAATGTTAATCTGGAAAATATATGCACCTATTAAATTAAAAGATTTGTTTGAGAAATGAAATAACGCAACTTTTTAAAATCCAGAAAACAAAAAATAATGTCAATTTTAATGAGTCAATTTTCATTGTCATATTTACAAGAGATTCTTTTTCGAAGCCGGATAAGATAGGTCTTGCAAGATTTTTAAAATGTCCTGTACAACCTCAAAATTCTCTCATTAGGGTGGCTTGTAAAAAAGGAAGTAACTGCACAGATCTTAACAATATACAATAATTTGGCACCTGTTATCTTTCACTTTGTCCTCTCAACTCTATGAAGTAAATCCTATGCTACAGAAGAGGAAATGCAATGTCATCTACTTCACGAATCTATCCAATTCTTCATTTATTTGGTTCTAAACATAATTTAGGTGTTTTACTAATTACTGGTTATAATTATAATTTTCCTGGTTTACTGGTTACTTCCCAGTAAACCCTAATCTGACCCTTTCCCACTTACCAGGATTATGAGCACTTCAAGGCAGGGAAGTGAATCTTGTCTTTGTACCCTAGCATTCCATGTGGCACATAGTAGGTACTTAAGATGGAATAAAAATATCTGTCAAATGCCATTTAACAAGAGATGAGAAGGGGACTAAAATGCAGGGTTTTGGACTCTTCCCTCTTTCTGCTACATCATGCTGTCTAAATTAAGCTTGGTCCACTACTCCAAGACCACAACACCAAACTAGAAACTGTCACAAAAAAAGAGCTCTGGTGTTTCCAATATCCAAAACTTTGAATACCCCTACCCAAGATAATTGGTCTGAAAATAAAATTCTTTGGTGACTTTAAACATTTGACTGAGGAATAGTTCTTGATTTGTAAATCAATGAATTGAAGGCAGGATGGATTAGGCAGGGAGAGTTAAATCTCTATTAGTTTAATTGGTTTGCTTACAATCATGGCTTTGAAAGAAAAGGGCAGCACCAAACACTTGAGACGAAAATGAACTAAGACGCTTACTTTCAAAGGGGAGTCCAAGGTTTCAAACTGAAACCCTGGAGACGAAGTAAAAAATGCTAAATTTGGTCAGCAATTCGAGAGACCTTTCTCTCGCCATCCTCCTACTCCCCAACCTTTTATTTGAAGTCAGTCCTTCAGGACATGATGGGACTCCTTTCTTTCTCACCATCCTTCCTGCCCCGCAACATACACTCCTCAAAGTGGTCATTATCAATAGGGGGTTTTGTGACAAAAGGTAAGCCCTCAGCTGCGAAGTGGCCCGGCAGTCAGCCTAACGCGACCTGTGGAGGTCTAACACTCGTCATCAGCACCCTCCCCCATGAGAAGCGATGGGGCAAGTACTTCACCTCAGAAAGAGCCTCTCCCTCCTTTCCCAGTTCCACCTAAAGAGGAACTGCTGATTCAGGGATGCATTCTCAGAACTAGGGAAGGGCAATGCAAAGGTGATAGGTAGAAAAGAACACCAGTACCTCTACGCAGGGTTTTGGATCTAGTGGCAGATGGAGTTAACTGTTGCCCTCACCAACTTTTAAATACCAGC
This sequence comes from Pteronotus mesoamericanus, assembly GCF_021234165.1. Classification (NCBI taxonomy): domain Eukaryota; kingdom Metazoa; phylum Chordata; class Mammalia; order Chiroptera; family Mormoopidae; genus Pteronotus; species Pteronotus mesoamericanus. The sequence goes on along the minus strand of NW_026555144.1, from coordinate 2,731,056 downwards.
GACCAAGGCCTAGAGAGGAGTCTAAGTTTACAAAACTTACCTATAAGCCCCACCCCGCCTACCCTGCCTGCCCCGCCCCCCATCCAAGCCCAGACGTCGTTGCAGAAGGAACTAGTCTTCCTTTCCATCAGCCACAGCTTCACCTCGTTTTTCAGGAGCACCTCCTCAGGCTTTAGCCACATCGCTAAGAACGTTGTGCCGCTCGCGGGCTGCGACCTAGATCCCTTCTTCACCTCACCCTCCATCCATCTTTTCCCTTTTACTTTTCCTCCCACCAAATCTTCCTCGGTAGGCAGCGGCTCAGGGTCGGGTTTTCAACGCTTCCCCCAGCCCTCCCTTCTCTTTCACGTAGGCAGTGAGATCGCCAATTCCCGCCCACTGCGCTACCTGGCGGACTGGGAAATAGTCCCGCTTCTTTATTTTTGGGAATTGTAGTTTCCTACGCGCTTTTCTGTACTCACGCCGCTGGAGTGTGGAACTACACTTCCCACCATCCACTAGAGAGAAAACTGCGTGGGGTGCTGTGAAAGTAGGTCTCGGCACAAGTTTAAGTGTATTTTGCCTATCTAAAGTTTAAGGCAGTTTTTTCTTTTATGTTAAAATAAGTGAGCCTCAGGTATGAAAGCATTTCTTCTCATCCTTTTACAGCCTGCAGAAAAAGTTTATGGAATTTTGGAGTAAGGAATGGCCCATTCTGGGAAGTCACAGTAGCATCAACTAACATATAATGAGCTCTTACTAAGTACTAAGCACTAAGCAGATTTCGCGTAGTCACGTAATCTTTATAAAAGTCTGGTCACACAGGAAGTGGAGCCATACGATTTCTTGTCTAATTCAAAACTTTCCTTAGATTAAGTTCTTTGTGCCCTTACAGGAAGACTATAAAATCTCCAGAAGCCACCCAGTTTTCTTCATGGAGCACGCCCTTCCCTTAACCCACTGCCTCCTCAATATTGTTATTTACTGTAATCAGCCACAAATTGCTATCAAACTTTCCTTTTCAGGATCTAAACAAATTATGAGTAGTATATATTTTTCTTTCCTAACCTCTTTAAGGAAAAAAATCTGCTTTAGGGCAACGTTCACCTATTTATACCTTTGCAATAATACACAGCTGCTTAAACACTAAAGTGAATGTGTTCGGTGATTTGCATGACATTGCAGTGAGGAATTATTTGAGGGACCTTTTTATTTATTGTGATAACTAAGCCCATCCAAATTAACGAGTGCACAAAAAGGAAGGGCAGGTTTATAAGAAGAAAGGAGTTGGAAGGCAATGTATAAAAGACAAGGGGCTCTTGGGAAGCTATTTTGAGAATAAAGCCTCAAGGCCATTTGGCTAAGAAAGTGGGATAGGGCACACCCAAAGCCAAGTCATGGAGCTTAAGAACTTTGCCTTGGAGCAGTGTCTCTGGCATAAATTTAGCAAGATGTGGGCCAGCTCAAGAGAGGCAGACGTGTGCTACAGGTAGATATTTTTCTTGGGGGCTAGTAAAGTGTCAATTTACAACTCTCTTCTATTAAAAGTCAGTAAAAAGAGTCCCATGACAGCTTTCTGAAGAGGATGGAAAGGAGCAATCTTCCCAAACTGCAATGTCTCCCAGGGAAAAAAAGCCTTCCTAATTTGGATGTGTACTAAGGAAGATAATTCCTTTTCCTGGTGAAAGATCAGTAAATGCAGCCCATGTGGAGAGATGTGATGTGTCCTTTCCCCCAGCCTTTCCTTTCCTTTTTTATTTCCTTACTTATCAAACCACATTCTTTTCCAATACCCTTAAAGCATAGCCCTAGCTGGTGTGGCTCAGTGGATTGAGCACTGGCCTGTGAACCAAAGGGTTGATGGTTTGAGTCCCAGTTTAGAGCACATACTTGGGTTGCTGGCCAGGTCCCGAGCAGGGAGCGTGTGAGAGGCAACCACAAATTAATGTTTTGCTCCCTCTCTCCCTCTCTTCCCATCTCTAAAAATAAAGAAATAAAATCTTTTAAAAAAGTAAAATTGTGGCAAGTGCTGTCCAGAACTGGGTGGTTCCTTTGCCTCTTTATTCTCCAGCCCAGTCCAGATAGGCTCAACGTGCTTCCCACTTTTACCTCAGCAAGTGCATTTAGAGAGCTCCTGTTTTAGTAAACATTTCACTGATTATGTAAAAAACATTTTTTGAATTTAAACTACTCCTATGACATAAATTTTGGCTTGTTCATAAACTATATTTCAAGCCTTCACATATAAAACTATTTTTCTGAAGGTGCTGTAAAAAACAGAACATGTCACTCTATTCAATATTCAGTTGTATACATTAATGTAATTTGTTTTTGGGGAAGAAGGACTGGAATTACAAACTGCTTTGGATATCATTGCTGGTACCAAACAGGAAATTTTTATATAAATATATACATGGAGAGAGAGATTTAATCCTCATTAATAAATACACATTTTTACATCCTTACTTTATTAATAAAGAACAGGAAGCTCAGATAAGTTAAGTCACTTGCCTAAAATCACATAGTTAAGTAAATAGCAGAGCTGGGATTATAACCTAGATTTGTCAATGCCAATCATGACACTATACAACCTATGCATATGGTTTATAAATACCTCAAATACAGAATGTCCAAAACGAAAGTTAATTCCCCAGTATCCCCCTTGCCCAAGGCTGTTTCTCCTAATAGGCTCTCATAATTCAGAGCACCACTGCTTACCAAGATGCTCAAACTAAAAACCTTGGAATAAACTTCTTACTATCACCACCTCCGCTGTCACACATACATGCACACCTCTAATTCTTTTTCAGAAGGCTAAAGAAAACATCAGCAAAATGAAAAGTGAACCAACCATATGGGAAAATATATTTGCCAATGATACCTAGATAGGGGTTTGATCTCCAAAATATATGAAGAACTCACTCGACTCCACTCCAGGAAGACAAACAATACAATTAAAAAAAGGACAAAGGACCCAACAGACACTTCTCCAAGGAGGACATATAGAGGACCCAGAGACATATGAAAGGATGCTCATCATCACCAGTCATCAGAGAGATGGAAATTAAAACCACAATGAGATACCACTTCACACCAGTCAGAATGGCCATCATAAACAGATGAACAAATGGCAGGTGCTGGCGAGGTTGTGGAGAAAAGGGAACCCCAGTGCAGTGTTGGTGGGAATGCAGACTGGTGCAGCCACTGTGGAAAACAGTGTGGAATTTCCTCAAAAAGCTAAAAATGGAACTGCCTTTTGATCCAGTGATTCCCTTGCTGGGACTATACCCTAAGAACACCAAAACACCAATACGAAAGAACCTATGCACCCCAAAGTTCATAGTAGCACAATTTACAATAGCCAGGTGCTGGAAGCTACCTAAGTGCCCATCAGTAAATGGGTAGATCTAAAAGCTATGGTACATTTACACAATGGAATACTATGCACCAGAAAGAAAGGAATTGCTACTACCCTTTGCTACAGCATGGATAGAACTGGAGAGCATTATGTTAAGTGAAATAAGCCAGGTGGTGAAAGGCAAATACCATATGATTTCACCTATAAGTGGAACCTAATGAACAAAACAAATAAGCAAGGAAAATATAACCAGCAACACTGAAAGAAAAAAGAAACCAACATAACAAGAGGGAAGGAGGGAGGGGATGGTGGGGAAAGGAAGGGGAAAGGTCAAGTCAAGGAACATGTATAAAGGACCCATGGACAAAGCCAAAGTGGGGTAGGATTGAGGGAGGGAGGGGTCAGGGGGACAAGGGAAGGTGGTGGCAGGAAAATGGAGACAAATGTATTTGACCAATAAAATAAATTTAAAAAAAATAACTATTCATTTTCCTATTATCACTTAAGATTAGCCCCACATCACTTTCCTACCATGTTATTATATTAGCTTCTCAACACATCTGGTCTGCTGCCATTTTTGTTTTCTGATCTAAACCACATATTTATGTACACAATATTATATCATGCTTAGACGAATAATACCTCATTTTTCTAGAGATCAGCCTTCTAAATCATAATCTCAAACACCTGTATAAAAAAGGTACTAGGAAATCCCAAATAACAAGTAAGGCTGCCTCTCAAGATTTTACTGACTTCTTATTCAAAATTAATTTTGCAAGCTTAGTTGATGCTTCCAGTCTGCAGCAGCTTTAGAAGCAGTAAGGTTCAAAACAGGAGAAGCACTGCTAGAGGAGAACCATTTAAGGCTTTGCTACTCAAAACGGGGATCCTGGAGCAGCATCACCTGCATCACCCTGGATGGAGCTTGGTAGAAATTCAGAATCTCAGACCCTATTCAAGACTTGCTGAATCAGAGTGTGCACTTTAACAAGATCCCCATGTAATATGTGGGTACATTAAAGTTTTAGATGCACTAATTTAAAGCAAATTAGATACTTGAAAATCAAACTCTACAACTGGAGGTGATTAATTATGTTCCTATTAAGATACAAATAGGTGTCTTTTAAATAATAAGCTCTGTTAATGAATTTTAGCTGACTAAATTGCTTTTTTTTAAAAAAAAAAGTTTCTATCAGGACATGCACGTTAAAATTTTCTAAGGCAGTGGTTGAGAACTGAGATATCAGTTGGAGAGGAACTTTCCATGATCTATGCTAAACCCTATTTATATCTACTCTTCTAACCATTAAAATCTAGTATGTCTAAGTGTTTCACACTCATGAGACCATATGTTCCTATAGAAAAAAGTTAAAAACTAATGGGTACTGTTTTTCAAATATTTTACTGAATTAGCTCTAAGGTAGAAGTCAATGAACGTCTCTGGAGGTGAAAGGACCTGCCACAATCATGAATTTCTTTTAAGTTTCATGTAATATGTAAATCTAAGTTTTATATTAGTATATTTTAAGATATTTTAAAAATTCACTCCAAACAGAATAGGTGATGAGGTAAATAACTTCAAAATTCACTGTAGCCTAAAGTAATAAAATTTCTCCAGATGTTATAGAACTGAATTAAAATATTTAGTAAATGACCCAAACTAGATATAGGGGTGAAGAAGGAGTATTTCCAGCATTCCAACTGTATATTTTTAAAGATTTTATTTATTTATTTTTAGAGAGGGGAAGGGAGGTAGAAAGAGAGGGAGAGAAACATTGAAGTGAGAGAGCAACATGGATCAGTTGCCTCTTGCACACCGCCATCTGGGGACCCCACCTGCAACCCAGGCATGTGCCCTGACTAGGAATCAAACCTGTGACCTTTCGTTTCATTGGCTGGCATTTAATCCACTGAGCCACACCAGCCAGACCCAATTGTATCTTTAAAAATATTTTTCCTGATCCATACTGGGGACCATGTATATTACTATTTACAGGATAATACAGCCTGACTTCGGCTAAACTTACAAAGGAATTCTCAGAAAACCCCTTTCTTAAGTTAGAAATTCCCCTATATGGACAAATATATCTACTGCCAGTTAAAGGAATTAGCTTATATTTTGATTAATATATGAGAATAATAAGTCTGTTGCTCAAACTATATTTTTTATTATCAAAATGTAATAGCTGGAAAAAATTCACAAGTGACATGGAACTCCTGTTCTTTGTATATACCCAAGAGAATAAAAAAACATATACAAAGACTTGTGCACGAATGTTCATAGCACTGTTTTCCATAATGGCCAAACTGTAGGAACAACCCAAGTGTTCATTAACTGATGAAAGGATAACCAATGAGGAGTATCAATACAATGGGATATGTGATGTAGCAAAGAATAGGAATGAAGTACTGATGCACACTTCAACATGGATGAACTTTCAAAGTATTATGCCCAGTGGAAGAAGATAGTCACAAACACCACATATTGTATGATTCCATTTATATGAAATGTCAGGTATTGGCAAATCTATAGAGACAGGTTGCCTGGGGATGAGAATGGGAGAAGAAATTGACTACAAGTGGATATGAGGGAACTTTGGGGGATGAAAAAGTAAAATGTTCTAAAATTGGATTGTGGTGAGAGTTACACAGCTGTATATTTGCTAAACCTCACACAACTGTACCTTTAAAATGGATGAATTTTGATTATGTAAATTATACTTCAATACAGCTATTAAGATTTAAAAAAAATTACAAATCACCTCCCCCTTAGCTCTTTAAGAATATACGCCAAGTTTATTGTATGACATCATACACACATACATCTAGAACATTGCCACATAAGACATGTGTACCCTGGTTTGAAAATCATGATTCTGAGGTGTTCCAATCATCTGTTTATTCATAACATGTTTGACAAGAGAAAGAGATGCACTTAATTCATTAACAGTATCGCAACAATCATGTCACCAAGGAGAAGGCTGAAGGAAAAGAAAACTTTAATAACATGGCCTTAAGTCTTAGGTGGTATAAAGATGGACTGGATTCAAGGTCTTTTTATAATCTTATTATTATAAGTTTAATATAACCTTATTTTTTAGATTCACTTAAAAACTTTTTTTTATTGTTGTTCAATTATAGTTGTCCCCATTTCCCCCCATAATTCTCCCCTGCCCTACCCATCCCCCACCTTCCACATTCAATTCTCCCCCTCCCCTGTTGTCTTTGTCCATGGGTCCTTTATACATGTTCCTGGACTTGACCCTTCCCCTCCTTTCTGCCACTATTCTCTTCTCCCCTCCCCATTGGTCACTTTCAGTTTGTTCTTTATTTCCATGTCTTTGGTTTTATGTTGCTTGTTTGTTGTGTTGATCAGGGTCCACTTATAGGTGAGATCATATGGTATTTGTCTTTCACAGCCTGGCTTATTTCACTTAGCATAATACTCTTCAGTTACATACCTTGCTGACATTTTAAAATAATTCATGGTAGGGTCAGATATATTACAATGGCAGCAGTTTCTATGTAATGAAATACATAAATATATATTATACTAAAATTTCAGTTTTCATTGATCAAATATATCAATTACAATCTTTCCTCCCAAATTCAAGCATACAAGGTCTGTCCAGAAGGTATCCAGTCATGTAATATGAAAAATAGAGACATTTATTGAAGAATATACAAGATACAAGAAACATTGTATATAGAACAATGATGCCTCAGTCTACCTTCAAAGTAGGCACTTTAGAACCTCACACAGTTTTCCCAATCATCATTAGCTCCCTGTTGTATTTTCCTGAGTCTCACTGAAAGTCTAAAATCTCTTCCCTTTCAAAGGTGATTATAGTTTTGGGAAAATCCAGAAGTCACAGGGCACCATATCTGGGCTGCAGTGGGGCTGAGTCTCCTGGGTGATTTGATGTTTCACAAAAAAACTCTGCAGAGACTTGATGCGTGAGTGGGCACATTGTTGTGATGAAGCTGCCGATCACCAGTTGCCCATAGATGTGGCCTACTGAATCACTGGAATAGTTTCTGCAGAGGAATGTTCAAGCTTAATGCAAAATTTGATGCAGATTTGTTGCTCTACTCACTTAGACATTTTGAATATGACAACCACATGGTATGCATGCTCACTCAATGTCTAACATCCCCAATGACTAGTACACTGAAGTTGTCACTGTTTATGTGTGTGCATTCCAGTCTGTTCTCCTTGGCTGCCAGGTTACATCAATGTCATGCAATCTCTTCTTGTTATATTAACAATAGGTGGACTTTTTCCAGACATACCTTGTATATCAAAAGTTAGTATATGATTGTTTAACTGAACACCAGACACAATATTTTACTAGAATATTTTATTTATATTTATATTTAAAGAGAATCAATACAAATCAGGACATATTTACAGCATTTCAAATCAGTGTACAAGAATGCAATGGTTCCATCCATTATACATTTAGGAACCAAAAATAAAAAAAAAACAAAAACAAAAAAACATGTCTGTTCTGCCTTTGCCTGAATTCTGCTCAAATTTGCACTGGAAACAAACCAAAGATAAGCAACATAGAATACAAATAAAGTGCATTTTTAAATAGCTCTATTTAACTTTGATGGATGGAGCTTTTAACTTCACATTAAGGCACCTGGAATTCCCCTCCCTCCCCCAATTCTTTTTCAAACACCAAGAAAATGCATTCACAAAATTTATAGCTACATGGACAGAATTTTAGTATAGCTAATGTAATTTTAGACCATTTAAGTAAAATGTAAACTCAACTTATCCTTTTCAAACAGTATGATAACTTATATACTATACCTCTGAAACTGTTATACAGCAGTTTTGTAAGGAAACTTTTTGTCTGTACGTTTGTCAAATTAGTGTCACTAATATACCAATTGATCCAGTCCAGTCCACATTCTCTGATAAACTATGCTCAACACATACATGAAGTACATTTAGTCTAATTAAAAAATAGAGAAATAGTTAAAATGATTGCTTTGCTTTAATCTTGTTCTATCAACTTAATGTAGCTTAAATAGACATTTCATGAAGTACTAGCCTAAGTTTGCAGTGGTTTTTATAATGCAATTCCAAATCAAGCACCTGGAGGAAAAACCTGACATATATAGTCCAAGCTAAAGTAGTAGTATTTTTTAATTAAGACACTATCATAAAACAAAAGGATTGCAGCTATTTCACATTTTAAAAACAACATGTTTTTATAATAAAATTGTTATAAATGAAAAACATGACTATTTGAAGAGAGCTTTGAATGTTTAAAAATCTTGCTATTACTACTGGGAGGAAACTACCCTATGAAAAATGATACATTGAGTTTGTGAAAAAAAGTTAATAGGTTAAATATTTTAAGCCATTTAAGTATAGCATAATATTCATCATCTCAGCACTATCTGTATCATTCTTACTTTACTGAATTTATCCAGTTCATTAATAGGAAACTAGGCCTTGATTGGCAGTTCTGTTATTACTAAAGGCTCAAGTTTTCTATTGACACAGATTTTATGATTTAATTTGTCGAACAGCAGTCTCTTGATCAGGAGTTTCATCTCCTTCAAAGGATGGGTTGTCAACATGAGGAACAACATCCACTGCCATGGAACATGCTTCATGGTTTACCAGCTGTAGATTTTCATCTTTAGAAAGAAATAACAATTTTAGGATGATTTTACCCTTCTCTTCTTTCAGACAAAATTCAACACTTATGTCTAAGAAGTCTTTCTTGTCTAATTCCATAATACTCTGATTATTATACTTATTCCCTGTTCCCTTAATAATTATATGATTTATACTATGTCTTACATAAAGCCCCTAAGGTATTATTATAATATTTACAATTACTTTTTTTATTCAGATGTGTGTTTACTTTTACTAAGTTATAGTCCCATTAAGAGCAAAAGTTATGTCTTCTACTTCTTTTCTATCCTAAATATAACAGTTGTTAAACCTAGGTTCAGATTTCAATCACCTGGGCACGTGAAAAAATTATCTATGCTTTTTCAAATACATTGGTAGACAGACAAAACAAAACAAAACAACAACCAGGAAGTTGGGGAGCTGCTAAATGGAATGCAAATGGTAACAAATGAACATAATTATATTAACAATGAAAAAAACATACTGGATAAAAAAAAAAAGAACTAACTGAAGTAACACTGGAAAACAGTATTTTGACTATATCCTATAAGGCTAAAACAAAAAGAACTGTCATTGAAATTGTTTTCCATCAGGTTGTGAGTTAGCAATATTGAAACTATTTTTGTGTGTTCTAGGATTGAACAAAGAAGAAAGTATGCTGTACATAATGAGAGCCAGGTTTCTCACTGTCAGAGAAAGATATTACAAATAGAGAAAGGGGAAGGCTAGAATAAACTGTGGTGTGGGATTGGAAATGGATGTATCGGTATGAGGTCATTGATTTTCAGATGGGTGGATGGATAGATAGATAGATGAATAGATGGATGCAGATGTGTGTGTGTACATTTGCATGAGTACATATTTCTCAGCCTTGTTCCTTAAAAGGGGTTGATAGCTATGACGCCTCAATAGCAATGAGCATACCTAGTGCCCTGACCTTGGTTTCAAAATACTGTTCTCCAATAAAAGACCCCTTGAGGAAATGACTGATTCTAGGGCTAGGGCCAGCAGAATGCAAGATTAACCTAGATTCTAGCCTAGGGTTAGCAAACTATAGTCTGTGGCCCAAATCCATTGGTAAGAGTGGTTTCATATTTTTAAAAGATTGTAAAACAAACAAAAATGCAACAAAGACTTATGGCCTTCAAAGCCTAAAATATTTATATCATGCCCTTCACAGAAAAAGTTTGTCAATCCCTGGCACTGAACATCTTGTGGTGCCAGAAAATAAGGAAGTGCTCAAAAAATGATGGGATATGCTAGAAGAAAACTGAAGCCAACTTGAGGAAGTTCTCTATGACCAAATCTAGGACAACATAAGCAATGAATAAATCATGAGAATAATATTATAGAATAAAATATCTATGAATCCATGCTATAATAAATAATTAAGTAAATAAATGGAAAAAGGATAGCTCTTCCTGAAAATATAAGCTTATTTAATGTAGAAAGAAGGATGGAAATAAAAAAATCCATTGGCAAACACTTCTGTAATAATTATTGCAAGTCAGAAACATCAATAATTGCTAAAATTATTGGGTAAAAGTATGATGAGAAATAGTATTTTCATAGTATCCAAGTGTCTCTCTATATGATAATTAATAATTACAAAGGAAAAAATAGTAACTTTAAGAGGAGAAGCTTGGCAGACACCACCTTAACCAACAGAGTAAAGTTCAAACCATCAGTAGTAAGATATGGATGTCACATGGCTCACTATATGATATGAGTCAGAAAAGGGAACATTATTTCTGTGGTATTCTTGCTTAAAATAGAAAAGAACAATAAATTTAATCATTGGGAAACAGCATACAAATTCAAATTGAGAGATATTCTACAAACTACCTGACCAGTAGTCTTAAAAAGTGTCAAGGTAATGAAAGAAAAAGACTAAGGAATAATCACAAATTGGAAATTAAGAAAACATTACAATTAAATGCAATGTGGACTTCTCAACAAATTAGGTATAGAAGGAACATACCCAAATATGATAAAGGCCACATATGACAAACCCACAGGTAATATCTTACTCAAAGATGAAAAGCTGCAAGCTTTTCTTCTAAAACCAGGATTAAGACTGTGGTAGGCAGTTAGACAGACATGAGCAGACCCAGGATGATAGGCCAGCCACAGAAGATCACCAGGCAGAAAGCCCTGGCTGCCTAGCAAGAAGCAACCTAGAAAAACAAAAACCTCATCCCCAACATAATCTTTCCACCAATAGCATATTGCTGGCCATGCAGTTTAGACCCCCTGATCTTTCATAGCTCTGGCCATATGGTTGGGACCCTCCCTGATCTTTCCTCTCCTGGTATGTGGCTAGTCAGGCAGATTAGACCCCTCATAGAAGACGAACTAACAAGGTGGCTGGAGAATAGCCCTTAAGCATTAAGCCCCCAGGACAATGAGGTTCTGATCTGCATCAAATACATCTAGGCTTCAGTTGTTTTCCAGCTTCAGGCCCAGAAGAGCAGCAAAATCAGATGGAGAGATGCCATGGATGGCTGACACCAGGACCGGTGGTATTGACTAATGCACCCCCTCCCTGGCACCAACCAATCATTAGAGACCACATCCCTGCAGGGACACACCTAGAAAGCTGATGAATATTTTATTGAGATCCTCCCCTGGGGCCTCCCCTAAAACCCCCACCACTTAAAAGCCCTTATGAGGAAGACCCAAGGTAGCTTTCCCTCCCTCTCCCTCCTGTGAGCACATTCCCCAATCATCCCCCTGCTGCTGTGCCTTTCTCCTCCCCCTATTCTTCCCCTTAGGTGTGTTATCTTTACTTTTCCCTCTCCTAAGGTCCAAGGGTCCCCTTTTGCCTCTGTAACTTGTTTCCTGAACCTATTTCTTCTAAAGCTCACTTCTATCTCTGTGACTTTCTAAATACATTTTCTCTTATAGTTTGAGTCTTGGCTCTGAAATTTTTCTTAGCTGGAACTCAAGTACCCAGGTTGCTGAAATGAAGTCTACTCTCTGGTAACATTCTGGTGCTGTTCCTCTGACAAGAAAGACAGAGGTGCCCACTCTCACTACTCCTATACAACATAGTATTGTAAGCCATAGCCAGAGGAATTTGTCAAGAAAATGAAACAGGACCTCAAAAATCAGAAAGAAGTAAAATTGTCTGTTTCCAGATGACATGACCTGATAAAGAGAAAATATTAAAGATTCCACCAAAGAACTGTTAGAACTAATGAATTCAGTAAAGTTTCAGGATAAAAAATCAAAATGCAAAAATCATTAGTGTATTTCTATACATTAACAATGAAATATCTGAAATAGAAATAAGAAAATTCCTTTTGCAACACCATCAAAAACAACAAAATACTTATGAATAAATTTAAGCAAGGAGGTAAAAAAAAACCCTGTACAATGAAAACTATAAAACACTGGTGAAAAATATTGAAGAAGACACAGATAAATGGGAAGATGCCATGTGCATGGATCATAACAATTAGTATTGTTAAAATTTTCATATTACTCAAAGCGATCTATAGATTCAGTGTAATCCCTATCAAAATTTCAATGGCATTTTCATAGATATATTTTTAAAAAATCCTAAAATTCATATGGAACCATAAAAGACCCTGGATAGCAAAAGCAATCCTGAGAAAGAAGAACAAATTGGGTGGCATTATGCTTCTTGATTTCAAAATATACTACAAAGCTATAATAATTAAAAATGTATGTACTGGCATAAAAACAGACATATAGATCAATGGCAAAGAAGTGAGAAGCCAGAAATAAACCCATGCATATTCAGTCAACTTATTTTTGACAAGGGAGCCAAGAACACTCAATGGGGAAAAGACAGTCTTTTCAATAAATGGCATTCATTAAACTGTATATTCACATGCAGTAGAATGAAACTGGACCCCTACTCACAAAAAAGAACTCGAAATGGATTAAGGACTTAAACATAAGAGGTGAAACCATAAAACTCCTAGAAGAAAACATAAATAAAAAGTGCCTTGACATTGGTCTTGCAAAAATTTTTTGGCCATGACATCAAAACACAAGCAACAAAAGCAAAAATCAACTAGTGAGACTATAGCAAAATAAAAAGCTTCTGCACAGCAAAATAAACTAACAAAATGAAGAGGCAACTTATTGAATGGGAGAAAATGTTTGCAAATCATATATCACATAAGATGTTAATATCCAAAATATATAAGGAACACATACAACTCAATATCAAAGTACCAAATAATCCAATTGAAACATGAACAGAAGAACTGAAGAGATACTTTTCCAAAGAATACATACTAATGACAAGCAATTACATGAAAAGATATTCATTATCAGCAGCCACCAGGGGAATGCAAAACCAAACCAAAATGATATATTATCTCACACATGTTAGAATAGCTATTATCAAAAAGACAAAAGGTAAGTGTTGGCAAGGATGTGTTGGTGAGAACGTAAATTGGTACACTATGGAAAACATTATGGAGGTTCCTCAAAATATTAAAAATAGAACTATCATATTACACAGCAATCTCACTTCTGGATATTTATTGAAAGAAAATTATATAACTATCTGTATCTCCATGTTCACTGCAGCATTATTGACAATAGCCAAGACATGAAAACAATCTAAGTGTTTACTGACAGATGAAGGGATAGAGAAAATGTGATTATATATACAGGGTATTGTTCAGAAATGAGAAATAGGGGAATCCTGCCATTTGCAGTGGTATGGATAGACATAGAGGGCATTGTGCTAAGTGAAATAAGTCAGACAGAGAAAGACAAATACTACATGATCTCACTTACATATGGAACCTATTTTTAAAAAGCCAAACTCATAGAAACAAAGAGTATGATAGTGGTTTCCAGGGGCTGGGGAGGAAGAGAAATGGGGAAATGTTGGTCAAAGAGTACAAACTTCCAGTTATAAAATTAATAAGTTCTGGGGATCTATTGTACAAAATGGTGACTATAGTTAACAATACTGTATTATATACTTGAAAGTTTCTATGAGAGTAGATCTTAAATGTTTTCACCACATGAAAAAAAAATTATCATCATGTGAAATGATGGTTTTGTTAACTAACATTACACGGTAATCATTTTGCAATATACATGTGTCTCACATCAGCATGTTGTATACCATAAACTATGTTATCTGTCAAGTATATATATTTAAAAAAAAAGCTGGGAGAAAAAAAAGGGAAATGTAATGTGGGATCCTGGGAAAGAAAAAGAACATTAGTGGGCCAGCTGGTGAAATTTGAATAACATTTGTAGCTTAGTTAATATTTTATCAGTTAATATCCTGGATTTGATCATTGCATATAGTTATATAAAATGTTAACATTTGGAAAAGTTATGTGATGGGTATATGGGCATCTCTGTAATATTTTTGAAGCCTTTTTCGTCAACCTGAAATTATATCAAATTAAAATGAATAAAATCTTGCCCTGCCTGGTGTGGCTCAGTGGATTGAGTGCTGGCCTGCGAACCAAAGGGTCGCCAGTTCGATTTCCAGTCTGAGGTGCATGCCTGGGTTGCAGGCCAGGTCCCCAGTAGGAGGCACACAAGAGGCAACCACACATTGATATTTCTCTCTCTCTCTTCTCTATTGCTTCTCCTCTCTGAAGATAAATAAAGTCTTCAAAAATCTTTTAAAAAATAAAATTAAATTAATAAAATTTTATGAACCTGTTCTTGGTTCCCACCCTTCACGGATTCTGATCTATCCATACTGGGGTAGAGCCCAAACATCTGTAACGTTTAAAGTTTCTTTGGGTGACACTAATGTACAGCCAAGTTTAAGAACTAAGACCCTTATTTAGTGGTTCTCAAAATGTGGTCCCTGGACCAGCAGCATAAGTATTGCCTGCGAACTTATTAGAAATGAAAATTCTCAGGTCCCACACCAGATTACTGAGTCAGAGAATGGTGGTTGCATCTCTGTTTTAGCAAGCTCTCCTGGTGATTTGATAGATGCTTAAGTTTGAAAACCAGTGCTTTTAATAGAACTTAGCACAATGATAGGACACGTAGAAAAAAAACAAATCAATTATATGTTTACAAAGTTATTTAAATCAACTATCATCATAATAATCAGTGGTTAATAGGCAAGGTACCCAAAGTAGTGATACATAATCACATACAAAATTAAATCTATTCTAGGTGGTCATTCGTTCAACACCTATTTGATTCTATTATGTGGCAGACTGTGCTATGTGCAGGTATAAAACAGTGAAAAATAAGATGCTGTCTCTACCCAAAGGAACTTTAAAAGTTTTAATACAATTCAGTGTATAAGTGTAATGATAGAACTTCTACAGAATCAGACAATAGGTTCACAGATGCAAGTCAAGGAAACCTTCTCAAAGACGGGCAAGCTTTAAAGGAGGAACAGGAGTTAGACTGGTCTTCCCCAGTTCTTGGGGGAGGAAGAGTGGAAGGAATAGACAGCGAGAAGATAGTGGCTCAAACTATGACTGTGGAATAAAGGTTGGAAATTAGGAAATGAATTAGAGAAAAAGGATATTGAATCAATAGAAAAAAAGAAGACAGAAGAATCAAGGATCTCTTTCGTTTCAGGTTTGAGGCACCTGGGTGGGTGTTACTATCATTCATCCATACGAAGAATACAAGAAGAGAAACATGGTCATCATTTCATTTATTTATCAAATTCTCTGCAAAAACTGTTCTGCTTACCACCCTCTCCCACAAGAACAGAACACCAAAAAAAAAAAAAAAAAAAAAAAAAAACGTAGGTTGGAACTTTTTAAAACAAGCCTAGCAATAAACTATTTTGTACACTCTTGTTTATCTTCACTGAATTCTATTACCACACAGTTAGAGGTACAAAATCTCATCTGGGGTAAACAGACAAGGACTTCCAATTATAGAAAGAATAATCCAGAGATTATTAAGATTCTTATGATAATTTTATGCTCTAGGACATGTCTGAAGATTAGATTACACACAATAAAAGGTTTGCATTTGTATGATATTCTTAGTGACATCTTCAGAAATGGTATCTATGGCACTGATAAGCCTACAAAGGACAAAAGTTGGTGTCATAAAAAGCTGACATTTGACATATTATAAGTAATCTTGACATTTAGTTTTTCTTCAACTTGTATGCCAGAATTTATCTCAAAATGAGAATTAAGAAAAAAATTTTCAAACCAAGAGAAAGGTGGACGTTAAAGACAGGGAAAATTTTGTATAGAGGTTTTCTAAGGAAAAAAATAACAGAATTCCATAAAATTTCTTTATGGCTATGAAATTACTAAGTTGCAATACTGGTACACATGAATTTAAAAATAATATATGGTAGTCCCCCCTAATCTGCAGGGGATATGTACCAAGACCCCTCAGTAGATGCCTGAAACTACAAATAGCACTGAATTCTCTATATATACACTAAGTTTTTTCCTATGCATACATACATATGATAAAGTTTAATTTATAAATTAGGTGCAGTAAAAGATTAACAACAATTAATAAAGTATAACAATTATAACTATATTGTAATAAAAGTCACGTGAATATGGTCTCACAAATCTTATTGTACTGTATTCACCCTTCTTGCAATGCTATGAGATGACACAATGCCTATGTGATCAGATTAAGTGAGGTGAATGACATAGGTATTATGACATAACATTAGGCGGCTATAAGGGTTACTTGAACACAAGCACTGCAATACGACAACAGTCGATCTCATAACTGATGTGGCTACTAAGTGACTAATGGGCAGGGAGCTTATACAGTATGAGATTTCATCACACTACTCAGAATGGTGCACAATTTTAAAATTATGAGCTGTTTATTTTGGGAATCGTCCATTTAATATTTTCATACTGTGGTCGACTTCGGGCAATTGAAACCATGGATAAGAGGACACTACTGTATTCAGCTTTAGTTTCTAAGGTTTGTTTATTTCATGGTAAATAATCAACAGGTGCCAGCACATACTATTCATAAAAGTTTCAGTCTGTGCAAAAGATGAGTTCCTAAGAAGTTGTGTATAACTCAAGCTTTTGGAAACTGAATTCTACTTTATCATTTCAGAACTCTTTTCATAACTTCTGATTGGTCTGCAATAAACAATGGCTTCTACAATTTAAAGTTTCTCCTTACTCTCTATAAATTAACAAGATAACACTTAAATGCATCAGAGAGAAGCTTTCCAATAAAACCTTTTCTTTGAATAATCCCACTCCTAATGTATTTGGTATTTCATGTTTCAGGTACATTTGAATATATGTATATTAAGTTAAGGTAGGGATACATGCTGCATTGCATTGTTTTGCATACAAAAAATATGAAATATATTAGTGGATGAATGGAACAAATGCTAAAATCCACAATGGATTATTTGTGGGGCATTTGACCCTCAGCATGGTGCTTACTTGCTGACTGCACATGTTCCTCCAAAGGTGGTTCATCTGCTCCCTGAACTGAAGCATATCCAGATGATGCAGTCTCACTTCGATTATCCTCTTCATGAGGAGAGGCACTATTGGATGTTTCATTGGATACAGGGACTTGTAAAGACACTGATCCATCTTCAACATCCACCTTTGGAAAGCATTTGAACAAATTAAAAGATTCTCAGAGGACATGCTTTTCCTTGACATATCATACAAAGTTTATTCATAGGTGACATTACAGAAATGCTTTTAACCTTTTATACCTATAATTCCTTTTAATAATAACAAAAATCTCTTGCGGGTCCCAGCCAGAACAGTTGGAGTAACTGGGTCCACCAATGGGGCAAAAGGTGTTACAAAAAGATTGCCGTCACACCTGATATATTCATCTGGGTGATTGTAGCACTTCATAATATAATGCGTGGTACAAGGCAAGCAATCAAAAAGAAAACCTCATGTTGTTCCCTAGGGCAGTTAAGAATCATGTTATTCTATATATCTCCTCCAATCAGGAAGCCTTTGTTGAGTTTGATTCTCTGTTATGTGTACTGTGGAAGAGGTAGTTTGTTTTTTATTTTCACTTACCAAATGTAACTTAATATGTATTATACTTTCTGGAACTATACAAGCTCATTTAGCTACAAGTTTGGTTGGTATGGAATAGTAAGACAGTAAAAATGAGAAAGGGGTATCAGAAGCAAGTTGGTAGTTTATGAGGTCATTATTTCAAATTCTGACCAAAAACTAAGTACATTTGAGGAAAGTAGGGGAGATGAAAGTGGAGGTGATATAAGCAGGTCCAACTTTTGATGTAAACAGTAAGTCTAGCACATTACAAAGCTAAAATAAGGATGTTATTCTCCTGAAGACTCAGGTACATACATAATGCATTGTTAAGTTTCTTCACATAAATAGTTTAGTAATGTTTACCTCAATTCCCAAAGCTTTGAGTATGTCACATTTGCACATGGGACAAGTCCTGTGTTCTAACAGCCATGGGTCAACACATGTCTTATGGAAAATATGGCTAATGAAGGAAAAAACACATAACTTATTCATCAGTTGTGAAATAGCAACAACACTTGGCCTAATATTCTAAAAGTTTACCCTGCAATTTTACTTCATCTTTTAATAGATGCTCTTTTTTTCTTTTAAACACACTATTACAGCAACAATTTTCAACATTTTTCATCTCATGGCACACATAAACTAACTACTAAAGTTCTACAGCACACTAAAACATATATTTTTTGCCTATCTGACAAAAAATAGGTATAATTTTGATTCATTCACACTGGACAGCTATGGTTGTGTTGGCTATTGTAATTTTTTTATTTGACTGTCTATGAGAAGAGGTCAATCCCTTGACTAAATAGTCAGGATTGCATGTTTTAAAAATTCTTGCAGCACACCAGTTCAAAATTTCTACATTACAGCATAAATACTAAGAAGGAGCCACAGAAGCAAATTTGGAGATTTCTTTATATAGTACTTTTATTTTTTTATATTCATTTTTTAAAAGATTATATTTATTTATTTTTAGAGAAGGGGAGGGGGGGACAAAGAGAGGGAGAGAAACATCAATGCATGGTTGCATCTCGCACGCCCCCTACTGGGGACCTGGCCTGCAACCCAGGCATGTGCCCTGCACTGGGAATCAAACCGGTGACCTTTTAGTTCACAGGCTGGCACTCAATCCACTGAGCCACACCAGCCAGGGATCATTATATAGTATTTTTAAATATAAAAGCCTTATTTCTCTAGCTTAAAAAGAAATAGTTTCAGTACTCATTACTTGAAAAATGGCTAAGATGCTGCTGACCTAAGCCTTTGTTCAGTATTTCAGATCTTAATTAATTTATTATTCCCTAACCATAACATGGTATGGTTGGTTATTCCCAATAATATAGTACAATAAGGTATTGAGTACAACACAGTGCTGATACTTTAGGCAATGTGACACATTCCAAGAGCACCACTATTTAATAGCTAAAAGAAAGATTGTTAAGAAAGCTTTCAGGACAGGGATAATAAAAAATAAAAAAAAAGAATAAAGACTTGCAAATATGTGATAATAAGTTGATTTTGTTTTTTCCTTAATAGGATTGTTAGAATGAATTTAAATCATCAACTATATGTATATATTATACACACACACACACACACACACACATAAATTGTGGTTCTGACTAAGTTCTCAATTTATATGGAACTAGTTTCCTAATTGTGCCAGATTATGGAAACTTTATATAATTAGCTTTATAGTAACTGATGATATTTAGAAATAAAGCATTGTCCTATATTTAAATAAAAATAATTTAAAATAAATACATTGATTTGGAAACATTCAAAATAGTTTTCCCATTACAATCATTTTTGTAAATCAGCTCTTTTTATTGATGATATAAATGAAAATCAAACTTACTTGCAGGTTAAGATGCGTACTAAATCATTTTGTTTATACAGTTCAATACACACAGCACAACTATCTCCATCAGGGCCAATTTCCTATGAGCAAATAGTTATTATTACTCTGGTAGGTAAGAAAGAATACATTAAACTACAGGGCAAGACCATAAATGCATGTATTTAAATTGTATAAAGTCCTATTGAAGGATGAACATCATATCACTGAATGACTTTTAAATAAGCAATTTAAAATTATTTTGTCTTAATTGGAATCTGAAAATAAGTCAAATGTTAGAAACAGAAAGTAGAAAAGTGGTTGCCAGTGCAGGGGGTGGAAGAAATATGGAGAAGTTTGTTCATGCGTCACAAGGGTACAAACTTTCAGCTATAAGGTCTGAGGATCTAATGTAAAACGTAGTGACTATAGTTGATAACACTATATTGTGTAATTGAAATTTAAAATAAAAGTATTTAGACATAAAAATGTAAAAAAATAAACAAAGAAAACTGATGGACATAGACAACAGTGTGGTGACTACCCAGGGGAGTGGTGGAGGCAGGTGGAGGAGGGTATAGGGAGAATAAATGGTGATGAAAGGAGACTTGACTTGGGGTGGTGAACACATATACAGTGTACAGATGATGTATTTTAGAATTGTTCATCTTAAACCTGTATAATATTGTTAACAAGTGCCACCCCAATAAATTCAATGAAAAGGAAAAAAAAGTAAAATAATAAAGTCAACCAAAAGGGGAATAGCACGAAGAGAAACAGGGAGCACTAATTTAAACATCTTTCTAGTTTTAGAATTTACAAAATGCAATTTGAACAATTCTTTAGCTATGTTGTCCTATTAGCCATCAGAGAGGTGCAAATTAAAACCACAATGAAATACCACTGCATATCAGTCAGAATGGCCATCATAAACAAATCAACAAACAATAAGTGCTGGCAAGGTTGTGGAGAAAAGGGAACCCTAGTACACTGTTGGTGGGGATGCAGACTGGTGCAGCTTCTGTGGAAAACAGTATGGAATTTCCTCACAAAACTAAAAATGGAACTGCCCTTTGACCCAGCAATTTCACTGCTGAGATTATGCCCTAAGAATCCTGAAACACCAATTGAACCTGTGCACCCCAATGTTCATAGCAGCACAATGTACAATAGACAAGTGTTGGAAGCAACCGAAGTGCCCATCAATAAATGAATGGAACAAAAAGTTATGGAACATTTACACAAGGGATACTATGCAGCAGAAAGAAAGAACCCCTACCCTTTGCAACAGCATGGATGGAACTGGAGAGTATTATGCTAGGTGAAATAAGCCAGGCAGTGAAAGACAAATACCATATGGTCTCACCTATAAGTGGAACTTATCAACAAAACAAACAAGCAAGCAAAATATAACCAGTGACACTGAGATAAAGAACAAACTGACAGTAACCAGAGGGGTGGGGGGAGAGGGATAACAGGGGGGGAAAGTGAAAGGTTCATTAAGGAATATATATAAAGGACCCATGTTGACCTTGTAGCACAATGGCAGTGTATCTGACTCCAGGACCCATGGACAAAGCAAAAGTGGGATAGGACTGAGGGTAGGAGGTGAGGATGGGTGGAGCAGGGGAAAGTGGTGGTGGGAAAATGCAGACAACTGTACCTGAACAACAATAAAAACAATTTTAAAAAACAAAGTACTTAAAAAAAGAATAAATAGCAGTGTCAAGTAAGGTGAGGAAAAAAAAAAAAGAAAATTAAGACTTCCAGTCAAGATGGTAGCATAGGTAAACACATCTCACCTCCTCATACAACCACATCAAAATTACAACTAAATGGAAGTCTGACAATGATGGAATTAAAGCCACATCCATCCAGACTGGTAGGAGGAGTGGAGATGTGGAATGGGCTTGTGCCAAATCTGTGTGTGCTGTATAAAAATTTGGGAGGGATATCTTAGAATGGAAGAGTCCCATGCCCACATCAGGCTCCCTAGCCCAGAATTCCACTGTCAGGAAGATAAGTCCCCATATCTTCTGGCTGCAAAAACCATCAGAGGTTAAGTCAGTGGAAGAAACTTCTGGAGTCCTAAGCAGCTTTCTTAAAGAACACACACACGAACTTACTCAGACTCGCTCTCTCTGAGCTCCAGCACTGGGGTAGCAGCTCAAAAGGCACAGTGGTATACAGAGCAGAACTGAAATGTCTGGCATCAAAGCAAGAGCTAGGGGGCACCTTTATCCCAGAGTGAAAAGCAGGCAGAGGCCATTGTCCCCTTTCTGAACCCCCCACCCACAGACCCACAGAGATGGCGGGTGTATGCCATATCTGAGACTCCATCAACCTGGGTAACACTGTTTGCCCCACCCTGGAGATCCCCTAAGGCCCCATCCCACCCAACTTACAGCTGTTAACAGTGGTTTTTCCATAGGAATGGCTGGTCTTGGTTCATGCTTCACAAGTTCCTAAATCCTTTCAAACAACCAACAACCACCCTCAGGGAGCCACTGGCCTCCATATCTCTTGCTAAATGGCCCAAGGTATGGCACTAGCAGCCAGCCTAGATTCACTGCTTAGATTCGCCTGGGAATCTCCAAGTCCAGCATAAGTAGCAGCCATCTCAGATTGCTTTATAGCTCAGTCAGGGTGGCCCCTGGCAAAACACAGGTGGGTGCTGACCTTGCCCTGCACCACCCGGGAAACTCCATGCCCTGCACAGCCAATGGACAGCTACAGACCACATCAGAGCACTACCACCCTACCCTTACATAGCTGATCCTCCACGGAGGGCAGAGGTTGGTGGTCAGTGGACACACACAGCCCATCCTTACAGCTGACCAGCCTGGGTAAATCCCTCCCATTGACCTGCCAACAGCAACAAAAGCTAAACTATGAGAGGACGGTGTATTCAGCCCACACAAAAGGCACACCTCAAGTACCCAGCTTGGGTGATAGGGGAGGCTGTGCCACTGTATCCTACAGGACACCTACTACATTAGGCCATGATACAAAGACATGGAGTCAAGGCAGCTCTACCTAATACATAGAAACAATATATATGGAGGCTGTCAAAATGAGGAGGCAAAGAAACACAACCCCAACGAAAAATAGATCAAAACTCTAAAAAAATAACTAAACAAAATGGAGATAAGCAATCTATCAGATGCAGAGTTCCAAACATTTAAGGGGTGCTCAAGGGACTTAGTGAGGACCTCAACAGCATAAAAAAGATCCAGTCAGGAATGAAGGATACACTAATTGAAATAAGGAACAATTTATAGGGAAACAACAGTAGAATGAATGAAGCCAAAAATCAAATCAATGATTTGGAACATAAAGAAGCAGAAAAACAACCGATCAGGACAACAAGAAGAAAAAAGATTTTAATAAAACGAGGATAGTATAAATAGCTTCTGGGTCAACTTCAAGCTTTCCAACATTTGCATATAGGGGTGCCAGAAAGAGAAAAGAAAGAGCAAGATATTCGAAATCTGTTTGGAAAGTTAATGCAAGCAAACTTCCCTAATTTGGTGAAGGAAATAGACATGCAAGCCCAGGAAGCACAGAGAGCCGCAAACCGAATGGATCCAAAGAAGCCCACTCCAAGACATATCATAATTAAAATGCCAAAATTTAAAGATAAAGAGAGAATCTTAAAATCACCAAGAGAAAAGTAGTTAGTTACCTACAGGGGAGTTCCCATAAGACTTTCAAAAGATTTCTTAAAAGAAACTTTACAGGCTAGAAGGGATTTGCAAGAAATATTCAAAGTAATCAACAGCAGGGACCTACAACAAAGAATGCTTTTCCCAGCAAAGATATCATTTAGAATCGAAGGGCAGATAAAGAGCTTCCCAGATAAGAAAAAACTAAAGGAGTTCATAATCACCAAAGCATTATTGTATGAAATGTTAAAGGGACTTATTTAAGAAAAAGATCAACATTGTGAACATTAAAATGACAATAAATACCCATCTATCAACAATTGAATCTAAAAAGCAAACTAAAACAGAGACAGAATCACGGATATGGAAAGCATTTTGATGGCTGTTGTGTGAGAGGGGGTCTGGAGGAATGGGTGAAAATGTGAGAGAATTAAGAAGTACAAATAGGTAGTCACAGAATAGTCATGGCGATATAATGTACGGTACAGGAAATAGGGTAATCAAAGAACTTATATGCATGGCCCATGGACATGAACAATAGTGTGGGGATGCAAGTGGGAGTGGAGAATGCTGGGTGGAGACGGGTAAGGGGGGGAAAATTGGGGCAACTGTAATAGCATAATCAGTTAAATATAATTTAAAAATAAAAATAAAATCACTGGCGAAAAATATAAAGAAAATTAAGATATAATTCACCTACAGTAAAATTCACTTTGTAGTATACAGTTTTGCAAACTCAGACCAGTATGCAGTCACTTAATTGCCACCACAATCAAGATGTAAGATAGTTCTATTACCTCAACATATTTCTCTGTACCCCTTTGTAGTTATCCTCTCCTTTCACCCCGACCCTCTAGAATGTATGCATTCCTTGGCTCAGGTCCCCTTTCTTGCATCACCCCAACCACTTGCTCCCATTGTTACATCTCCTACTGTACTGTAGTCAAATCTCTCCCTTCCTCACTCTAACAATGATATTGATTATATTTAGGACTCACCTAGATAATCCCCATCTCAAGATCCTTAATTTAATCACATGTGCAAAATTCTTTTTGTCATTTAAATTAACATTCATAGGTTCCAGGGATTACTTTGTGGGCATTTTTCAGCATACCTCCAACATCAAATAGATTTTAAAAACTCAGTAAGATTTATAAATTCCAATGAAAAGACTACTTTGGAAGGACATTTAGCTTTCACAGTGGCCAGCTAAATGTTGCTTTAAGACGAAAAGCATTTTCAAGTCATAAATGTACCTTGTCTCCTTGTTTCAGTGTGCGTAATTGAAGCCTTCCAATAGCTTTTTTAGCATCTGCCTTTAATTGTCTCTGTAATGAAAAACAATAGATATTACAAAAACTGTTTTTAAGAAAATACCATTATAAAGTTAGAGAGGAATAATAAATATTTATTCAGTTAAATACATTTTAAAATGTAAGGTTTGAATTAAGCATAATGAATGTCCTATTTATCTGATACCAGGGTTTTTGAAATTACTGAAACTTTTCACTTTTTCCCTACATTCTTCAACAGCATCTTTGGGCTACAATGGTAAAGCTATGTGTCCCTATTCCAAATGGATTAAAATGCTATGAATTTTCAAAGCAATTTTTCTATTTTCAAGTTCAGAGAACCTTAAAGTGTATCTTTTCCATTTTTTAAATCGTTTCTCACTTGGCAGAAAGTACGGAGGATTTAAATTCAATTGGACCTAGATTCAAAAATCTGATTTTTTACTTATTAAATGAATAATCCTGGAGAAGTCATTTAATTCTTTGAGTTTGTTTACATATCTGTAAAATGAGGATAATCAATGTTTACAGTGTTATTTGGTATTAGGGGAAAAAATTGCTGTTTATAATCACTACTGCCTTATAAGGAGGGTGGCTTCTGAGAGTGGTAGACCTGTTTTGTTCCTATTGAGCATATACCTAGATGAGTCTGGGCATTTAAAGGGAAGACCCAGGCTCACTTAGGGAATAAGGACTAAAATGTTACACATAATTAACTCAGAACTGAAGTTGGGGTACAGGGTAAATTTGAGAGATGAGGGAAAGATAAGAGAATAAACAATGAACTGGACAAAGGAAAAATAATCCCAGGTGGTATGAGATATTCAGTATGAATCTGAAGGTGTTTATAAGCTGCAAAAATATCTTCTGTCTGTTTAATTAAAGTCTACTTCATACACAAATACCTCAAGTAAATACATGTGCAAATCAAAGAAGAGGCCAGGTGTCACACCTGGATGGATGCTGCATGGAATAGAGAGAGAGCATGTGCAGTGTGTCAAGATAATAAGCAATCTTCCTATTTTGAACATCAAAATGAACAAACTTGGTAGAAATTCAGCAAAAAGTAGGCACTTAGAACCAGAGGTCATTTTGAGAATGTAAATAGCTTCCTTATCCCCATATATGTACCTCCATCCCCAGGAGGGAGATCCACATCCGACATCTAGGTTATGTAAAAAGTAGAGATAATTTAAATAGTCTGTAGCATAACATCTGGCATATAGCAGACGCTCAATACAATGTTTATTAAATGAAAATATAAAGTACTACTCAAAAGTAACTGTAACAGGTTCTTGTAACACATTTTTATATATCTGTAGCAAATATAATTTATAAGGGAATAATCCATGAATGTAGGCATGTGAGGAAATTCCTTAATGCCCAAACCTACTTCTTATATCAGATATCATTTTGTGAAAGGTTTTTGTCTTAATTCCAAAAAGATTACTACCCAAACTATTTCTTTGCTGTCACAGGAACAGCAGAAAATTATCGGATGGTTAACTGACCAGCAAATGTAACTTAATAGAAACAATTAACAGGAAGGCCTAGTCCTCAGAAGGAAAGAATACTAATCAAGGCACCTTCATTTTCACTTTGGGACTTAACTGTGAGTTAACTCATGTAGCACAGGAACTCCAAACCAGGGAACTGCACTTGTATTCTTGATATTCTCAAAACAAACAAACAAATAAAACAAAACAAAACACCTAGAAGATCAGCAGATATAGACATGCTGTGCACATGCCATTTATTACTCATTCTACATGGGAAGTCACCAATGGTGGTAAATTGGTGCAAGAAGGACCACACTCTGCCTCCAGCTTTGGTGCTATTTATAGGGTTAGGGAGGGAGGAGGGAGCAGCAGTTGCATGTGAAAATTCTACACTTTTGGATAAACACAGGATCCTTGAGATACAGAGGCCTTGAGAGGGCTGGGACATCCAGATACCGACTGTTTTCCTTGTCCTTATGGCTGCTGGCCAGACAACCACCTGTTCTCTGAGGTCATAGAGGGGCCATGTCCTGAGTTACCCCACAACACACAAGGAGAATTTAATGGTGGCACTTTATTTAAACACAAATTATTTTCCCTTCTATTTTGTTTCTTGAATCATAAGCATATAATAGAATGACAGTGAAAGGAACTCCATTTAGGATCTTGGGAACTAGAAGAATTCTTAGAGTTCACCTAATCTGACATCTAATCTGACATAACAAAACTGAATCCCAAAGAGGAGGAATTCCATGCTCAAAATCTCTGAGCATGGTGGCTTGGAAAAGTAAAAAATAAAAACAAAACAAAACTAAAAAGCCTTGTTCAAAAGGACATGAAGACTCTACTTGATAAAGCTGTTACTGGAACTCTTCATATTTTAAGATCCCACTTCAATAACTAGACTGTCTTTTGAAGTTTTTCCAAATCCTTGATTCTATGGTTTGTCAAACTTTTGCCAGTCCTTAAAGTGAACAACCAGTATTCCCACAGGACCCTGGCTCTGACCTAGAATTCCAAACATCACTATTTTCTTCCCCTGTAGTTCATGAACTATTCAGACACTAAAATTAGAAAAATGTAGATGATAAATAAAAGAGCCAAGAAGAGAAAATGTAAAAAGAAAAACATGTTGTTAATGAGCCTTTGATAATCATTTTACACTTTATCTTTCGAACATTTCTGATTTAGGCTTAAGCAAGAAGATCAACAACACAATTGGAGAAATTCACTTACAAGGAAGTGGTACACTTCTGGTGTATTTACTTGGTTAAGTCTATATAGTGTGATTTCTTATTTCGAAATATTCAATTCGACATAATAGAAATGTCAGAATCCCCAGTGTTGGTGTTACAATTTATTAAGAATGAGTGTTAAATATATAACATTATATACAAGACTAACGAAAAATTAATTTGAGGAATGGGATTAAAAGCAAGCTTTAGACCCATGGACAAAGCCAAAGTGGGGAAGGATTGGGTGAGGGAGCTGGGAGAGGGGGGCAGGGAAAAGTGGTGGTGGGAAGGTGGAGACAAATGTATTTGAACAATAAAATAAAAAGAAAGCAAGCTTTAAATGTAATGTTCAAGTCTATACCAATAAGAAGAGAACATACATTAATATGAATGCTAAAATAAAGTGAGGGATACAAAAACACAGGGAAAACACTAAGATGCCAAAAGAGTCTAAGCCAGGGCCTTGATTATAAAGAATGTATAAAACATTTGCATGTAACATACTCAAAACCAATGTTTAACAAAGCAGCCTTAGAATGAAAAATTGAAAGAAAAAAAAACAGCAAAAAACAATGGAGGAGGAAAATATGGCAGAGGAGTGAGTGGAAGTCACACTGACCACCTCAAAGAACCAATCTGGAATTACAATTAAATTGTGGGGAAATCCTCTGGAACAAACAACTGAACAATACCAAGAGGATCCTTGGAGCCTCAGACATTGGAATCAGCTTTTGGGTGAGAAGTGTGGTAGAGCCTCGAGAGAGTGGGTGGGGTGCCCAAGGGTGACAGCACCAGAGGGATATTGAAACAGCCAGTTGGATCCCCCTAAGAAGAATAGGGTCTGAATCATAAGTGGGGACCTCTAGCCTACAGCACCAGAACCCAAAAAACACACAGAGAAGACAGCTGCGAAAAGCATAGTTGTGCTCTCTGCCAGAGACAGGCAGCTGGAGATGCAAAGAGACGTTTAAAGGTCCAATGCAAAAATTTGCAATGGCAGCCACCTTCCTTGGTCTCTGGACAGAGGCAGGGGCAGAGTGGGCTGGAGCAACCTGATGAGAGATTGGTGAGGACAGCTTTGGGGAGAGAATTGAGACAGTAGCCAGCGGGGCCCAGGTAATGACTCACCTCCCATTCCACAGCTTCCATCTTGCTCAGGCATAAAGGACACAACAGCCTCACCCTCAGGAGGCTCTGCCCGGCCAGGAGTTGCATGCAGGCCTGGGTGCTGACCATAGAGTGGCCAGCACAGATAGTAGATAGCTGGCTAAAGGGGACACAGAGCTGCCTAGAGACATTTGAGGAGAGACTGGAGACAGAGGTACTGGGGAAAAAATGAGGAAGTAGCCAGGGGTTCGTGGTGCTGGATTCATCCCCTTTCTGCACTCTCCATCTTGCTCAAGCAGGCCACACCACAGAGAGGGAGCAGTGGGAAAGGAAACAATATCTTTGCACTGAGGATGCTCTATCCTGGCAGGGATTTGCACATGGACAGAGTGGCTGACACAGAACATGGATCCCTGACTAAAGGGGACACAGAGCTGTCTAGAGATGCTTGAGGAAACTGGAGATGGAAGCACTGGGGAGAGTAGTGAGGGAGTAGCAAGAGGGACATTGATGGGGACTCCTCAGCTTCCATCTTGCTCCGGTAGACAACTCCCCTGAGTGGCAGCTGCCTGTAAGGACACAATAGCCCCACCCTCAGGGGGCACTGCCCCACCCTGTGGTGCCTAAGCATGAGGTATGACAGCAGGGTGACTAGATTAACAATTGAAGGAGACAGACACAGACAGTAGATTCCTGGAAGTGTCAAACAGACTGCTGAAGATCAGACGAGGTCAACATATGACATAATCAGAGGCAAACCCAGAAAGAAAAGAAAAAAAGGACTCATCTATTACCACACAAGTTCACACCACAAAGTCAGGAAATCAAACATATCAATATAAGAAGCAGAAGCAAAAAAGAAGAAATTCAAAAATATGGGAAGGAAAATAAACACCCCCCAAACAAGGGGAAAGGAGGAATCCTCACAGGGAGAACTAAATGAAATAGAGGCAAGTAAACTATCAGATATTGAATTCAAAACAATGGTTCTAGGGAAGCTCAACAAGCTCAAAGAAAATTATGAAAAACAACATGGAAACTGTGAGGAACATACTGCAAAATATATCACATGAAAAAGGACATTGAAACTATCAATAAGAGACAAGAGGAAATGAAGAATACCATTTCTGAATTGAAGAACACAGTAGAAGGAATCCAAAGCAGGCTTGATGAAGCAGAGGATTGAATCAGTGAGCTGGAGGACAAGGTAGAAAAAAGATCCCAGAAAGAGCAAAAAATGGAAAAAAAAGACTCAAAAAGAATGAGGGGGCATTTAGGGAAATGCAGGACAACCTGAAACATAATAATATCTGTATAACAGAGATACAAGGAGAAGAGCAGTGGGGAATAGAGAACCTGATTAAAAAAGTAATGACGGAAAACTTCCCTAAATGGAGGAGAGAAAGAGTCTTGCAAGTCCAGGAAGCACAGAGGGCCTAATTCAAGAAGAACCAAATGAGGCCCACTCCAAGACACATCATCATTAAAATGGCAAATATCAAAGACAAAGAAATAATTCTAAAGGCAACAAGGGAGAAACAGGTAGTAACATACAAGGGAGCCCCAAAACCGCTAGCAGCTGACTTCTTGATAGAAGCACTAAAAGCCAGAAGGGAATGAAATGAAATATTTCAAATAATGAAAAGCAAAGTCTTACAACAAAGACTGCTCTACACAGCAAGGCTCTTAATTAAAATGGAAAGTGAAATACGGAGTTTCCCAGACAAAATAAACCTAAAAGAATTTATCACGACCAAACCAGCACTACAAGATATACTAAAGGGACTGCTTTAAGAATATGAAGAAAAAGGGAGAGAAAGAGAAAAACATAGGTACAAAAGTAAAATAAAAAAGTACCTATGAATAATAACTTTAAATATAAATGGACTAAATGCTACAATAAAAAGACAAAGGATAGCTGAAAGGGTAAGAAAAGAAGACCCACACATATGCTGCCTAAAATATACCGACCTCAGAACAAAGGATGTACATGGAATGACAGTAAAGGGATAGAAAAAAGAATTCCAAGCAAATGAATAGGGAAAAAAAAAAAAAAAGCAGAGGTAGCAATACTCGTATCAGATGAAATAGATATCAAAACAAAGGGCACAAAAGGAGACCCAGAAGGACACTTCATAATACTCAAAGGAAGAATCCATCAGGAAGACATAAACATTGTAAATGTTTATGCACCCAACATTGGAGCACCCAAATATATAAGGAAAATCTTGGAGGACTTCAAGAAAGACACAGACAGCAACACACTTATAATAGGGCATTTTAACACCCCACTGTCAAAAATGGATAGATCTTCCAAAGAAAACATCAGCAAGGATATTGTAGAACTGAATGATGCATTAGATCAAATGGACTTAATTGATATATAGAACCTTTCATCCCAAAGAAACAAAATACAAATTTTTTTTTAAAAAATGCACACAGAACATTTTTCAAAGACAGACCACATGATAGGTCATAAAACAAGACGTAACAAATTCAGGAAAATTAAAAAAATAACAAGAATTTTCTCAGACCACAAGGGCTTAAAACTGGAAACCAACCACAAGGAAAACCTCAAAAACTCTCAAACTCATAGAGACTGAATAGCACACTATTAAACAATGCATGGGTCAATAATTAGATAGGAGAAGAAATCAAAAAGTTTCTGGAAAAAATTAAAATGAACACACAATAGTCCAAAACCTAAGGGACGCAGCAAAGGCAGTCCAGAGAGGGAAATTCATAGCAACACAGGCTTACCTAAAAAATATAGAAACACTTTAAATAAATGACCTAACACTACAAATTCAAGAACTGGAGAAACAACAACAAACAAATCCCAGAGGAAGTGGAAGAAAGGAAATAATCAAGATCAGAGTAGAACTGAATGACAAATAGACTACAAGAACAATTCAAAGGATCAACCAATCCAGGAGCTGGTTCTTTGAGAGAATAAACAAAATCGACAAGCTTTTAAGCAGACTCATCAACAAAAAATAGGGACGGGACCCAAATCATAATATCAGAAATGAAAAAGGAGAAATAACAACTGATACCACAGAAATACAAAGGATCGTCAGAAACTACTATGAACAATTATATGCCAAGAAATTTGAAAATCTTGATGAAATGGACACATTTGTAGAAAAGTATAATCTTCCAACACTGAAGGAGGAAGAAACAGAAAGCTCGAACAGGCCAGTAACAGCAGGGGAAATTGAAGCAGTAATCAAGAAACTCCCAGCACACAAAAGCCCTGGGCCGGATGGTTTCCCAGGAGAATTTTACAAAACATTTAAGGAAGAGCTAACTGCTGTCCTTCTCAGACTATTCCAAAAAATCCAAGAGAAGGGAAGACTCCCAGACTCTTTTTATGAGGCCAGCATCACCCTAATCCCAAAACCAGATAAAAACCCTACAAAGAAAGAAAACTACAGGCCAATATCGTAGATGTACATAGATGTTAAAATCCGCAAAAAAATATTGGCAAACTGCATCCAGAAATACATTAAAAGGATTGTCCACCATGATCAAGTGGGATTCATCCCAGGGATGAAAGGATAGATCAATATTCAAAAATCAATAATGGTAACATATCACATAAACAAAAGTAAAGACAAAAAACACATGATATTCTCAATAGATGCGGAAAAAGCATTCGATAAAGTACGGCATCTATTTATGATAAAAAGTCTCAGCAAAAGAGGAATAAAGGGGTCATACCTCGACATAATATAGGCCATATATGAAAAACCTACAGCCAACATCATAGTCAATGGGTAAAAATTGAAGCTTTCCCATTAAGATCGGGAACAACACAAGGCTGTCCGTTTTCACCACTTCTATTCAGCATAGTATTGGAAGTCCTAGCCACAATGGTTAGACAGGAAAAGGAAATGAAAAGCATCCAAATTGGAAAAGAGGAAGTAAAATTATTACTTTTTGTAGATGATGTGATAGTGTACATAGAAAACCTTATAGACTACACAAAAAACTATTTGACCTAATAAGTGAATTTGGCAAAACAGCAGGATACAAAGTCAACATTCAGAAATCAAAGATATTTTTGTACCCCAACAATGAAATATCAGAAGCAGAAATCAGGGGAAAAATCCCATTTGCTATAGCAACAAGAAAAATAAAGTACCTAGAAATAAACTGAACCAAGGTGATAAAAGATCTGTACCCAGAAAACTATACAACAGTGAATAAAGAAGTTAAGGAGAACACAAATAAATGGAAGCATATACCATGTTCATGGATTGGAAGAATTAACATCATCAAAATGTGCATACTACCTAAAGCAATTTATAGATTCAATGCAAACCCTATTAAAATACCAAGGGCGTATTTCACAGACATAGATCAGACATTTCAAAAATTTATATGGAACCATAAACGACCCTGAATAACCACAGCAATTTTGAGAAAAAAAGAAGAAAAAAAAAACAGGAGGGATCACAATACCTGACATAAAACTATATTACAAGGTCAGTGTAATCAAAACAGCCTGGTACTGGCACAAGAACAAATACATAAATCAGTGGAAGAGCACAGAAAGCCCAGAAATAAACCAATGTCTCCATGGTTAATTAATTTTGACAAAGGGGCAGAAGCATAAATTGGAGTAAAAATTGCCTCCTCAACAAATGTTGTTGGGAGAGCTGGATAGCTACATGCAAATAATTGAAATTCAACCACCAACTTACACCATACACAAAAATAAACTCAAGATGGATAAAAAAACTTATATTAAATATAAGTCGTGACACCATAAAAGTCCTAGAGTAGAACATAGGCAGGAAACTCTCAGAGATCCCATGCAGCAGTATTTTCACCGATATGTCCATAAAGCAGGGGACATAAAGGAAAGAATAAATCAGTGGGACCTCATCAAATTAAGAAGCTTATGTATGGCTAAGGAGAACATCAGCAAAATGAGAAGGGAACCATCTGAATAGGAAAATATATTTGACAATGATACATCAGATAGGCGTTAGATCTCCAAAATATATAAAGACCTCACACGACTCCTCTCCAAGAAGACAAACAATCCAATTAAAAAATGGGCTAAGGACCTGGACAGACACTTCTCCAAGGAAGAGATACAGAGGGTCCAGAGACATATGAAAGGATGCTTAGCATCACTAGTCATCAGAGAAATGCAAATTAAAAACACAATGAAATATCATTTCACACCAGTCAGAATGGCCATCATAAAAAGAACAAACAATTGGTGCTGGCAAGGCTGTTGAGAAAAGGGAACCCTAGTACGCTGTTGGTGGGAATGCAGACTGGTGCAGCCACTGTGGAAAACAGTTTGGAATTTCCTCAAAAAGCTAAAAATGGAACTGCCTTTTGACACAGCATTTCCACTGCTGGGATTATACCCTAAGAATCCCAAAACACAAATTGAAAAGAATCTATGCTCCCCAGTGTTCACAGCAGCAAAGTTTACAATAGCCAAATGCTGGAAACAACCTAAGTGCCCAATAGTAAATGAATGGAACAAAAAACTACGGTACATTTACACAATGGGATACTACACAATAGAAAGAAAGAAAGAGCTACTATCCTTAGCAACAGCATGGATGGAACTGGAGAGCATTATGCTAAGTGAAATAAGCCAGGGGGTGAAAGACAAATAACATATGATCTCACCTATAATTGGAACCCTATGAAATAAATGAACAAGCAAGTAAATAACCAGCAACATTGAAAAATAAAAAATAAAAGAAACCAACCGAACCTAGAGGGAAGGGAGGATGGTGGGAAAAGGGAAGGGAAGGGTTAAGTCAGGGAACATGTATGAGGGACTCAAGGACTGAGCCAAGGTAGGGAGGTTGGGAGGTGGGGGTGGGTGGGAGGCAGGGGAACGTGGTGGCGGGTAAATAGAGACAAATGTATTTGAACAATAAAAATTAAAAAAGGAAAAGAAAACTTGGATATTTCCAGTTAACTCCTCCTGAGATTTTTTTTAAAAGCCCTATCCTTTATTTTTCCTTTTTTTACAATTTTATTTTCATTTTTTAAAATTTATAAATCATGTTTACTCTGTCACAGTTGTCTCAGTTTTTACTCCTTTACCCCCCTCCACCCATCCCACCCCAACCCTCACTCCCACAAGCAATCCCCACTCTGTTGTCCATGTCCACGGGTCATTCATACATGTTCTTTGTCTAGTCCCTTCTCCTTTTTTCCATCATTGTCCTCTTGCCCCATCCCCTCTGGTCACTTTCCATCTGGTCCCTGTTTCCATGCCTGGGTTTTATTTTGTTTGTTAGTTTATTTTGTTGAATGCAGTCCACTTATAGGTGAGATCATATGGTATTTGTCTTTCATCATCTGGTTTATTTCACTTAGCTTAATATTCTCCAGTTCCATCCATGTTGTTGCAGAAGGTAGGGGTTCCATCTCTTTCTTTCCTTCTTTCTTTCTTTCTTAAATGCAGAATTATTTTATTTATTTCTTTAAAAATCAAGTTTATTATAAAATATTAAAAAAATTTAAGTCCATTATAAAGTCTCATCAATTAAACCAACATGACACCAGAACAGAAATAATCAAGTAGATCAATGAAATATAATTAGCATTCTAGAGACAAGCATATATATGTGTCAAACAATATAGTATATAATTAAGTTGATATTTCAAATCAATGGGTAAAATAAGGCTTATTCAACATATAAGGTGCATGGACCACTATTACTTGAAGTAAAACAAATATAGAACCCTATTTCACAAATTATACAAGAAATATTCAGGTGAGTTAAAAATCAATATGAAGAATCTAAGGAGTTTTAGCAGAAAATAGAACTAATATTTTTCATGACCCGAAGTAAAATATTCAACCCCAGAATCTATAAATATTGACAATATGACTATATTAAATATTTAATACTATATAGTAATATGCATATAAAACAGTTAGACAAGGAATAGAATAGGAAAGTATTTGCAACACATCTAAAACATGGTTAATGAGTTTTTTGTCTGTTTGTTTTTAGGGAAAAAAGTTCTACAAACCCTTAATCAATAAATGGATAAAGAATACCAAAAAGTCATTTAAAGCATTTAAAAATTAATAAAAATAGGAAAGAAATATACTAAAACAGGTTTAGTTTCAACAAATAGTAAAGGAACAAGTAAAATAACATCATTGTCACAATCAGATTAATGAGTATTAAAAATATTGGTAATATCAAGTATTGGCAACTCTGAAAAGAACTGGGTATTCATAGAAACTTTTTCTTCATTTTAAAGCAGTCCCTTTAGCATAGTTTGCAATGCTGGTTTGGTGGAGGTGCATTGCCTTAGGTTGATTTTATTTGGGAAACTCCTTATTTCGCCTTCCATTTTAATTGAGAGCCTTGCTGGGTACAGCATTCTTGGTTGCAGGCCTTTGCTTTTCATTATTTGGAATATTTCTTACAATTCCCTTCTGGTTTGCAGTATTTCTGTTGAGAAGTCAGCTGCTAGCCGTATTGGGGCTCTCTTATATGTTACTACCTCTTTCTCCCTTGCTTGCCTTCGGATTCTCTGTTTCTTTGATATTTGCCATTTTAATGATGATGTGTGTTGGAGTGGGCCTTATTGGGTTTCTCTTGAATGGGACCCTCTGTGCTTCCTGGACTTGTGTGACTTTTTCTCTCCTCCAATTAGGGAAGTTTCCATCATTACTTTTTCAAACAGGTTCTCTATCCCTACCTCATCCTCTTCTCTTTCTGGTACCCCTATTATATGGATATTATTATGTTTCAGGTTGTCCTTCATTTCTCTAAATGTCTCTTCATTCTTTTTGAGTCTTTTTTCATTTTCTTGCTATTTCTGGGAGCTTTTTTCTACCTTGTCCTTCAGCTCGCTGATTCAATCCTCAGATTCATCTAGCCTGCTTTGGATTCCTTCTACTGTGTTCTGCAATTCAGAAATGGTATTCTTCATTTCCTCTTGTCTCTCATTGATAGCTTCTATGTCTTTTTTTATGCTGATATAGTTCACAGTAAGTTCCTCATAGTTTCCATGTATTTGTTTTGTAATTCTCTCTGAGCTCACTGAGCTTATTGAGTTTCCTTAAAACTGTTGTTTGGAACTCAATATCTGATAGTTAACTTCCCTGTATTTCATTTAGTTCTCTTTGTGGGGATTCCTCCTTTCCCTTCCAGTGGGGTGTATTTCTTTGTCTTCTCATTATTTGTGAGACTCTTATCTTTTGCTTCTGATTCTTAAGTTGATTTGTCTTGATTTCCTGACTTTGTGGTGTGAAATTCTATGGTTGGAGACCGCTGTTCTTACTTTCTGGATCTACCTGTGATGATGTCAGATGTTGTCCCTGTGGGACCTTAGGCAGTCTGTTCAAGACTTCCTGGAATCTACTGTTTGTGGCTATCTCCTTTAGCTGTTAATCTCAAAAAATTCCTTTCCTTTAAATATGGATGTAAGACATGTGATTTAGGTAAGAAGCACAGACTATATTTTTGGAGCTTGAATGAATTTCACTTGCAAAACTGCCATTAGTTCTTTCACAGTATTTCATTGTTGCCCTAATAGCAAGAGACTCCAAGAAATCAACCTATTTATGCATTCCTTGGTTGATTTTTTTATGTGTTCTGACCAGGGTTTGAACATGCAACCTCTGTGCATTGGGAGAATGCTTTAACCATCTGAGTTACCCAGCCAGAGAAAACTTAGTGTCATCTGTTTAATCATTAACAACCTTATGGAATAGGAATTTTAACATCAAAGTTTTATAGACAAGAAAAGATTTAGGAGTTTGACTAAAGTCCAGGCAGCTGGTTAGTTGCAGAAATGTGATTCAATTCAAGCCCACATTCTAACTGGCTTTACAGCCCATGATCTCATCACTATAGTGCACTGCTTCTATTGTGCAATAGCAAAGAAGCTTTTAAAAGTCTTCACATTATTTATGAAGAAGATAAATAAAAGACATGTAAAAAAAGTAATCTCAAAGTTAGCTATTAACCAATCCTCAAGCCCTTCCTAAATTGGCTACTCACTGAGATTTGGGGAACTCTTTTAAACAAGTATATCATATCAACAGAAGTTCCCTGTCCTCCCCCATCCTGAGAGATACTTGGTCTAAGAATATTTAGGAGAAGTCTTGAAAACTGATTCAAAGAAAGTTGGTTGTTGGCCAATTTTTTTTTAAACCGAAACTTAATGTCATTATTTTAGTTATTCAAAAGCTGTGATTGCTCTAGTCACTGAAGAATCTCAGCTATGTACTATTTTTGGTTCTTTTAAAAGTATGTTATTTATTTATTTTTAGAGAGAGGGTAAGGGAGGGAGAGAGGGAGAGAAACATCAATGTGTGCTTGCCTCTTGAACACCCCCAACTGGGGAATCTGGCCCTCAACCAGGCCTGTGCCCTGACTTGGAATCAAACTGGCGATCCTTTGGTTTGCATACCGACATTAAATCCACTTAGCCACATCAGCCAGGGCATATCTTTGGCTCTAAGTGGGACTTTATTTGGGCTGAAAATGATATTCTGTCTAGTTCATTTGGGTATTTATATCCTTAATTCTCATCTCTTCCTATAAATTCAGTGTACTTTCTTGCTATATAGAAATTCTCACTGCTCCTGCACTCCCAAATAAATTGGGTTCATCTTCACGTATTGGAGAAAGAATGCATGAAGCAGCCAGAATTTCACTGCTGTAGAAGGAGTTTCTCAGTTCACATAAAAATGTATTTTTGCCCCTAGTATATGATCAGCTAAAAGTATTAAATCTGTACTAATTCTGGAGATACCACCCTGTTGCTCTGGTTTTGAAAATACTTGATAAAGGGAGGACATAAGAAATGATGGTGGCTTGGAGCAGGGCGGAAGTGGTGGCATTGTAAGAAGTAATAACATTCTGCATATACAAGATCTGTCCATCAGGTATCCAGCCATGTAATATGAAAAATAGAGACACTTATTGAAGAAGATACAAGAAATATTATACATAGGATAATGACACCTCAGTCCCCTTCAAAGTAGGCACCCTGGGATCTCACATAGTTTTCCCAATTGCCATCAGCTGTCCCATTGTATTTTCCTGGATTTTATCTACAGTCTGAAATCTCTTCTCTTTAAAAGGTGATTTTAGTTTTGGGAAAAGCCAGAAATTGCAATTTCTGGGTAATCTGATGTTTCACAAAAAAACTCTACACAATACGTGATGCATAAGTGGGCATATTGTCATGATGAAGCTGCCAATCACCAGTTGCCCATAGTTATGGCCTTCTGAAACACTGAGTAGTTTCCACAGAAGAATGTTCAAGCTTGATGCAAAATTTGATGCAGACTCGATGCTCTACTCACTCAGTCATTTTCAATATAATGGCCACACAGTACACATGTTCACTCAATAGCATCTATTGCCCCCACTGACTAGTACAGTGAAGCTAACACTGTTCAGGCGTGAGCATTCCAGTCCACTCTCCCTAGCTGCCAGGTTATATCAATGTCGCACAAACCATTCTCGTTTTATTAACAGTGGCTGGATTTTTTCTGGACAGAGCTCATATAATGAAGGTAAAACCAACAGGATTTGGTAATGAAGGTTATATGTGAAGTGACAAAAAAAGAGAGAAAAAAACTCCAAGGTTTTTGTCTGGGATCAAGAGAAGGTTTTTTTTTTTTTGTTTGTTTGTTTTTCTAAATGGAAGCAATAATAGCATGTCTGTGCATCCACAATAACAGAAGCCAAGACAGAGCATACAGGATATAAACACAGATGCAGATAGATGGGTAGGTGTGGTAGAGGTTTGTGGAAGTACTCTTTTTGTTACTTCAATTTTCTCAGTGGAATAGAGATGAAATATAAGTTGCAAGTAAAGTTGGAGGATATGTTGGAAGTTTAAGGAGAAAGGAACATGTATGATTAGTCACCTAAGAAAGAAGGAAAGGAAATAGCTAAGAAAACGTAGTATGATTTTTAGGCAGCATTAAGGAATCACTCTGAGTTCATGGTCTGTCTGTATATACGTGAATGTTTTTCTTTCAGTTCAGCTATACAAAGTGCAGGTACAGAGTAGGTGGGAAATTAGATTTAACCAGGGTTAGATTTTGACAGAAAGTATAACAAAGAGAGAGAGAAGGGTCAAGGGAACTTAAGATGTATGCATGGGAGTGACCATGAAAGTTAAGCTGGGAATGGAGCGAAGTGAGGATATCAGGGGAGTGACAGATAAATTAAAGATGGTACGATCAATGCCACACAACTATAGGTACTTTCATGTGCAATGATGCTTCGGTATTTTTGCTCTATTATTTATTTTTTTGTACTTGCTTATACATCAGTTTATATGTCAGTTGTTTATATATCAGTTTATATAAATATGGTGGAAATTATGAATATGTGACTCTGTTTGGAGCCTGACACTATATAATTCATGATTAGATTTTTAAACTTGCCTTCCCATGACATTTAGCCTGGCCCCTGACTGCACATGCAAAAACATACATGCTTGGGCACACACATATGTGTAAAATAACAGTAGTTACCTTTGCATGGTGACTAGGTTTTTTGTTATATGTGGTTGGGGTGAAGATTTTTTTCCCTTGTACTTCCTAGTTTCTAAATTTTCTATATTGAGTAAAATGCTTTTGTAATTTGGAAAAATATTTAAAAGAATATATGCATTTATGCCCATATATAATTAAATGGTGGATGTGCTCCATAATGAGGTATTAGAAGACTTAATCAGGCAGGATTAAGACCACAGACAATTTAAAGAAAATAAAAGATTTGAGAGGATGAAAGCTGACATACTTTTAAAAATGACAAATTTTCATAAAACATATGCATGGGTCACTGTCTAGCAAGTGAAATGTACTAAAATGTATGACACTAAAACTGCAATTAAAACAGTAAGATATTTTTAAATTGGAAAAAGGGCCATTACAAACCTGCTTTCTATTTTGAGCTCTTGCATTCTGTAATCTTCGAGCAGAATAAAAGATGAAATAGCCCACAGTAGCTGCCGTAATAATAAAAAAGGACACAGAAACAAGGAAAATTGAATAATGATTCACCCAAGGGCCATGTTTTTTCCCTACTTCGATAACCATTGTTACTTGTATGCCTCTTTGAATTGATTGTAGAATTTTTGTGCCTTTCAGATTTCCAATCATGATTGCAACAATGTCTCCTGCACCTGTAAAAGAAAAATAAATTAGTTTTAGTTTGGTAAAGCCTTCTTAGTATAAAAATCCAAGTGCTAAAGTGATTTTAAATGATTCCTAATGAGACAAAGGAAGGAT
Organism: Pteronotus mesoamericanus; assembly: GCF_021234165.1. Lineage (NCBI taxonomy): Eukaryota > Metazoa > Chordata > Mammalia > Chiroptera > Mormoopidae > Pteronotus > Pteronotus mesoamericanus. Next base: position 2,690,179 of record NW_026555144.1, on the reverse strand, counting down.
ACTCATTCATCCAAATAACATTTTGGGGGCATCTACAATGCATATATAAATTATAGGGGATAAAAAGTTGCAAAGATTTGGACACAGACCTTAAAGAACTCAGTTTAGGAAGAAAGTTGTGATATATAACAAATACCTTCCCTCTCCTCAGGTTAACCACTTATAATTCAACAGTATTGAGTCTGGGGCCTAATTTGCTTCTTAAATGAAGGCTTTCTGAAAGACTAATAGTCTACAGGATGGTATAAAATATGGCTTACATCCTATGGAATCTGAGATTTGGGAAAGAGAAATATTTGACTATACATTTCCCAATTTATAAGGTGATAGCCTATCTTATGAGCTCATTACTAAAAAGTATAAGAATTTACATATCCTGATTAGTAATTTGAGGCAAAAAATAATTACAAATCCAAATGTACAACACATTGAATGTATGTTACTATTCAATACCAACTGAAATCAAGCCTTAAATTAGACTAAATTTATTACTTAGTCGAATAGTCTAAGTCTTGGTCTTGTTGACTCTGGGAATGAAGTTGCCTACTAATAAGAGCTACTGGTGACTGACTGGGCTCAAATTTATATACAGAGCCTAACAGCCACTGTTGAACAGGGGCCTCTCACTCAAGCCTTGCTTCAGGGATAAAAGCCTGAACTAAAACTGCCTGTGGTCTCTGCACTGAACTGCTTTCCTGCATCATGCTTCTGCCATCTGAGCCAACCCTTATAAAGGAGTTCTTGGAATTGTATTTCAACCTATAGGACTGAGACTTTCCCCAACCAATTGAAGATGCACAGCTATATCCACATCAGCCTCTTCACTGACCAATCAAAGTGGCTGGCTCCAGTCCAATCGATCAGGACAGTTCTTTTTGGACCAACCAAACTGTAAAGATTGGGAGCCCTCGTTTTCATGAGAACCAACCAATCAAAGACAAGGGGTTGGAAGCTCCCCTTAGGAGGGGAGACAAGTAAGTTCCTCTCAGACTCTTGGAGTGTACTTTCCCTTCCCACTGAAGGTTGCATTTCCCCATCTGGAACTGTACCACCCAAGCTGTCCTGCAGGAGAAAAATGGAGCTGTCTTGTCTGGGTGGGCCAGACTGGACCAAAGCAGAGATGTCTAAGCAGGCTCTAATAAAGTGGAGCTATTTTGCTGGAAAAGGTCCAGTTGCAACACCTGGGCTGTGTTGTTCCCATGGCAAACTCAAAACTATTCTATTCCAATGTTGAACTGTCTTACGGTTGTGCTTTTCTCCAGCTGAGTTGTGTAATAATTGTGCTATTCCACACTGGTGCTGTTCCACAACTGTGCTGTGTTAGAATTGAGCTGTTTGCATTGAATAATTTTTCCCTTTACCACACACCAAATTGGGAATTCCTATTGGTGTTGTATTGTTGCCAATGACCATCAATTGACAGTCTAAAGGCCTAATCTCTATAACACCTCCCTCTCTACTCCACCCCCAACAAACCTTTGTCCTCCCTACCCTTTAACTACATAAATCTTGTGGAAAAAAAATAAGGGACAAACATTATCTTTCCCAATGTTATGAGGATGTCAAATTACTCATGCCATTTCAATGCTTATCACAGTTTATATGCCTTCTAGTTTATATGACCTGAGACCAATAATCTGAAGCAAAAGAACAGAGTCCTTTGAATGTTAAGAGATTACCAACCAGAGAACCCTCCAACTGCTATTAGGTTAGGGTACTATCTTAGTTAATGATCAAACTGAAATCTGGAACAAGCAAAACCACACACGCAAGTGCACGCACACATGCACACACACACACTCTACAAGGCCCTTCAATATGAAAATTGTACTCACACTTTCAATAATCAAATTAAGAGTAGAAATCTTAAATGGCAATGTACATAGCAGAGTTTTTACCTAAGTAATCACTTAAATTTATGGTCCCCAGTGACCAAAATCTTCAAAAGATCAAGATCCTCTCCTTACTTGAAGTTACTAATTTAAAAATAATATATTCATAAGGTATTATTACAGATTTTTAAAGTTCTAAAATACACTATTTTTACATATTATAGCCATTTAGTTAAACCATTTTATAACTTTATTGACTCATTTGCAGTCACCTAGTTTGGCAGACATTGATGGCTTCTCATTTACATGGGGGGAACCTCAAAAGCAATGGGAAGTGAAGGAGTCTGAAATGACTTCTGTTGCATATTTTTACTCTATTAGTACATGACCAAATATCCTTTATGGGTCTAGAACAGCGATCTCCAACTCTTTTGGCACCAGGGACCACTTTCATGGAAGACAACTTTTCCACAGGCATCGGGATGGGGGACAGGGAAAGGAGGTTGGCCCTTGGCTCACCTTCTGCTATGCTGCTCACTTCCTAACAGGCCACAGACCTGTACCTGTCAGCAGCCCAGAATTTGGAGAACCCTGTTATAGAGAATTGGTTATTTTGCAAGAAGAGTGACTCATTTTTCTATTTATTTGGGGGCTTCACATTTCTAGCTTTGGCACGAAAAGCACAGGCTTTGTCTTTTCTCTACAAAACCTCTGTCAGGAAGATTTGTTGCTATAAAGATTTCATTAATTATATAACCTAGCATTCATTTCTGGTGTTGTAACCCACATAATCTTTGAAAGCATGGATAATTGTAAAAATCAGGTTTGGGAATATATTATAACTTTAAAGATTCCATTTTAAACACAGATGTGTCCTTCTAAACTTTTTTTGACTAATAGAAATGTTTTCATTCTTTTAGAAGATACGTGGTGGGTGGCAGAGGTGGATGCTCAGGAATATACTGACCATTGGGATCACATGGAGATTAAAAAACAATGATAGTCAACAAATACATTGTCTATACATAATGAACAATGCTGTGCTTCAATTGCCCTATCATATTCATACAGGCTATATACAGTCCAACTATCTCTTGAATTAGCTTTCTAATCATACAAAGGACCTACTTCTAAGTGTTATTTTATATTGCCTCTTCCTCCCACCCCTGCAACTATTTAAAAATTACTCCTCCTCCAGTGTTCCCAATAACAATTAATGGCATCACAAATTTCCGTTCACCTGGTTTAGGAACCACAGAATCATGTTTGAATACTCACTGCTAACCTGCTAAGTCATATAGACGCTACTTCCTTGGCATCTTTCATTAATAGATCCTTCCTTCCACTCCTGCTGCCTATATAACAGGGACCCTTTACTGTCAACTCTAAACACTCAGCCAAGCTTGGATATGAAGAAAGAAAGAGTAAAACAGGTTTCAAGGGAGAGAGCTTTAGGGCTTCAGTACAAGTACCCTCTGATATTTACCCTGGTTGCTCAGGGACATTTTTGTTTACTTTCTGAATCCTGGCTATGCTCTGGATAATTGAGGTTGCCAGATAAGATTTAACTATAAACTAGACCCTGTTCTCAGTGCTTTACATGCATTAACATATTTCATCTTCACATCAACCCTATAAGGTAGGCATTGCTGTTATCCCATTAAAGATAAGATTGACTTACTTGCCTAGAATAACACAAACTAATAAGTGCACAACTGGTACCTGCTTTTCACGACCATTCTACATTATTTCTCTATCTTTAATTAAACTTAGAGCTATTATTTGACTATAAAAATGAAAATTAATAGTTACATTCTGGGGGCAGCAATGGTAAATGTTTGACTACTGGCTCTTTCAGTGGTGTGGAGGAAGGAGGAATCCTTGATTTGTAGTGTTTTCCAATTTCTGTAGTGTAAATACTAAACCCATGGCCATATGAATGTGGAGTTGGGAAAATATGGGTACAATAAGCTAAGCCACATGAATCTATCATTCTGTCATAGCACTGGACATTAGAGTAAAAACTAAATACTAGTAGCATAAAATTAAAAACTTGTAACAGAGTTACTGTACTTATTCATTTCACTTATTCATACCTATTTTGAAAAACCAAAGTTCATGTACAATTCCAAGTTAAACTTGTTTTTCCAGTTGATATTCTTCTGAAAACCATAAAATATGTACCATTAAACTGCAAAGAAGAACAATCAGACTTCTTCTTGTGGAAGAGGAAAAGAATTTTTTTCTGATTGGTGTGTGTGTGTATGTGTGTGTTGCTAAAGCAGGCTTTGCTGAGCTCTTTTCTCCCTTAAGCTTTCTTTGTCCTTAAAATATTGGAGACTCAAGGGGCTGTTAATATGCTTCAGCTATTCCAAACCTCTCACATTAAAATTAGTAACTTTGTAAGTGACCTTTTTCAAGCATCACAAAACATACTCAAAGCTCCCCTTTCCCCACTTTGAGCAACTGGGGACGGTCAATGTATTTCAAAGATGGATATGGAAGCTTATAGGACCAAGCATTCTTAAGTGACATTTTTTAAAACCAGTAAAAGAAATTCTTTAAGCAAGACTAGCCTCTCTTCAATTTTTTTTTTCTAACAACTTTTTTTTTTTTTTGCCCTCTTCTGATTACTGTCAGCCAAAGACGAACCAAATCTAGGTTTCTTAAGTTGACTACTTAATAGCAGCTCTCTTGATTTAAAAAAAAGTTCTAAATTGCCCCTTGACAAATAAATATACAAATGATTTCTCAAGTGTGTGTGGTTCAGCGGGGACAAAACAAATAAGTACTATACACCCCTTTAATAGGTTGTTATGCTCATAACCAGCCTTTAGTTAAATTCTAGTCAGGGAAGGAAATAGGCATTACTATAGGTTAGCTGCTCTTAAAGCAATGGTTCTTAACATTCTATATAGTTATAAATAATTTTTTTGGAGGAGAGTTGGTGGAAGTGAAATTACCAAAAGCACCTTATATTATTATCATTCTTTTAAGCCAGCAATGAAACAAAGGCACACAATAGTGTATAATACAGCAAGTTGCCTCTATTTCTTCTCTTCACCCCCAAATGCTTCTGCTGTAGGTTTTGAAGACAATCCAGTTGTCTCTCATACAATTGGAGGATTGGTTCCTGGACTCCCATGGTTATAAAAATCTATGGACACTCAAGTTCCTTATGTAAAATGGTATAGTGTTTGCATATAACCTATGCATATCCTTCTATATACTTTAAATCACCTCAATTGCTTATAATACTTAATACAATACAAATGATATGTAAATTGTTGTTATAATATATTGTTCAGGAAATAATGACAAGGAAGAAATCTGTACATGTTCAGTAGAGATGCAATCACTGTAGGCCTAACTATATAGTACACATCTGCAACAATGTAACATTTTTTGTCCAAAAATTTTTGATCCATGTTTGGTTAAATCCACATATGAGAGTATAAGGAGTTTGCGACTACAGGGGGTCAATGGGACTCTATTAGGAAATGGATCACAGATTTGATATAGAACCAAAAAAAATCTCTGGTAGAAGGAGTCCTCTGGAAACAGTGTATTAAAGGCACTAAGGAATTAGAAATAATGCTGTTCCAAATGTCACGGATGTATATTTTTGGATGACAGATCACACTTACAGGTAAACAAGTCTTAGAATTATTATTAAAATATCATGAGTAGTGCCTGAACTATTCTAGTTTCTAGGTGTGGTATGTTTAGCATACAAAGAGCCCAGGGGCTATATAAGTATTTCATCAAGTTTTTGGTCTCAGGACCACTTTATACTCTAAAAGGCACTGAGTTTGCCAATTTTATTCGTTTATTTACCTTATCTTTTTAACTTTCTCATTGCATTTATTGGAGTGACATTGGTTAATAAAATTACATAGGTTCAGGTGTACAATTCTATAATACATCATCTGTACATTGTATTCTGCATTCACGACTCCAAGTCAAGTCTCCTTCAACCACCATTTATCCCCCATTTACTCTTTTCTACCTCCCCCGAAATCGCTTTCCCTATAGTAATCACCATAATGTTTTCTGTTTCTATGAGGATTTTTGGCTTAATCCCTTCACATTTTTCACCAGGCCCGCGAAGCCCCCATCCCCTCTGATATGTCAATCTGTTTTCTGTTTCTAATTTCTTTGTTAGTTTATCTTGCTCTCTAGATTCCACAGATAAGTCAGATCATATGGTATTTATCTTTCTCTGACTGGCTTATTTCACTTAGCATCATGCTCTTCAGGTCCATCCATGCTGTTGCACACGTAGATTATTTCCATACCTATTTACATTATTAGAAATGAACACTGAGGAATTTTAAAACTATTCATTTAACATAAGTCACACATACATGTTATTATAATTAAAATATTTTATATTAAAGATGGAGGCATATGTAGATACACTTTGTTCCTCATACGCCCAAAAGAGAAACAACAAAACAACAAATTTAAAAACAAAAAATAACCAGAACTGCCAGAAAGTCTAACTGTATAGAAGTCCAACAACCAAGGAGTTAAAGAAGAAACATTCATTCAGACCAGCAGAGGGGATGGAGAGGACACGTGGCAAGGCAGTGGCTGGAGGACCAGGTGGGCAAGGCAGCAGCTGGCAGAACAGGTGTTGCCACATTTGCATGCAGATAAACCAGAGGAACAGCTGAGAAGCGAGACAGACTACACAAGCCAGGGTTCCAGTGAGAGAAAAGAAAGAAAGCCTTAAAACCTCTGAAGGTAAAAACCTGTGGGGGTTGCGGTGGCAGGAGAAACTCCCAGCCTCACAAAAGAGTTCATTGAAGGGATCCACAGGATCCTAGAACATACACAAACCCACCCACCCAGGAATCAGCACTAGAAGGGTCCAATATGCTTGTGGGTAGTAGGGAAGTGACTGAAAGCCGGCTGAGAGCCCAGAAAGTGGCATTGTTCCCTCTTGAACCCTATCCCCCTCACAGCATCACAACACAGTGACGTGACTTGCCCCACCCACCAAAAATAGCTAAGGCTCCGCCCCTTCCAATGTAACAGGCGTGCTGAGACACAGAAATATGGCCTAAATGAAAGAACAGATCAAAGTTCCAAAAACAGAACTAAGCCATGAACAGATAGCCAACCTATCAAGTGCACAGTTCAAAACACTGGTAATCTGGGTGCTCACTTAATTGGTTGAGCATGGTCACAAAGTGAAGGAAAAAATAAAGGCTAGGCAAAGTGAAATAAAGAAAAAATATACAAGAGGTCAACAGTAAAGAGAAGGAAACTGCAACTCACATCAATGATTGGGAGCAGAAGGAACATATAAACATTCCACCTGAACAGAATGAAGAAACAAGAATTCAAAAAAATGAGGAGAGGCTTAGGAACCTCGGGGACAACTTTAAACGATCCAACATCCGGATCATAGGGGTGCCAAAAGGAGAAGAGGAAAAGCAAGAAATTGAAAACTTATTTGAAAAAAATAATGAAGGATAACTTCCCCAATCTGGCTAAGGAAACAGACTTCCAAAACAGGCAGGAAACTCAGAGAGTACCAAAGAATTTGGACCAAAGGAAGTGCACACCAAGGTACATCATAATTACATTACCTAAGATTAAAGATAAGAATATAACCTTAAAAGCAACAAGGGAAAAGGAAACAGTTACCTACAAAGGAATTTCCTTAAGACTATCAGCAAATTTCTCAAAAGAAACCTTGCAGGGAAGAAGAGGCTGGAAAGAAGTATTCAAAGTCATGAAGGGCAAGGATCTACATCCAAGATTATTCTATCCAGCAAAGCTATCATTTAGAATGCAAGGGCAGATAAAGTGCTTCCCAGATAAGGTCAAGTTAAAGGAGTTCATCATCACCAAGCTCTTATTATATGAAATGTTAAAGGGACTTATCTAAGAAAAAGAAGATCAAAAATTATGAACAGTAAAATGACAACAAACTAACAACTATCAACAACTGAACCTAAAATACAAAACAAAAACAAACTAAGCAAACAACTAGAACAGGAACAGGATCATAGAAATGGAGATCAGAGGGGAGGGGGAGGGGGAGGGGGAGGGAGGAGAATGGGGGAAAAGGTAGAGAGAATAAGCACCATAAATAGTAGTACAAAATAGGCAGGGTGAGATTAAGAATAGCACAGGAAATAAAGAAGCCAAAGGACTTGTATGTACGACCCATGCACATGAATTAAGGGGGGGGGGATGGTGGAGGTAGGGGTGGCGCAGGGTAGAGGGGAATAAAGGGGAGAAAAAATGAGACAACTGTAATAGTATAATCAATAATACACGTTTTAAAAAGATTTTTAAAAAAAGAAATGCATTTCATTTAATCAGGAGGATTACATTGTGGCTGGACATTTTACAGGAGACAGAGTGGGTTATGGGCACACACAAAGTCCTTAGATACTGAGAGCACTGATTTGTTACAATGTTTAATTTCAGTTCAAAAGAAGAAGAATCACATAAATGGAGGCTCAATTTTTTTTTAAACTTCAAAATGACAGAGGAGTGAGTGGAAGTCACACTGACCTCCTCCCAGGACCAATCTGGAATTGCAACTAAATTGTGGAGACAACTCAACAATAGGATGAGAGGAGCTTTAAAAACTTGGACAGACAGACGAATTGGATTTGGCACAACCTAACTGTAAGGAATGTGGTAGAAGCTCAAGAAGGTGGAATAGGCACCCACAGGTGGCAGCACCAGAGGGATAGTGAACTAGCCAGTTGGATCCCCCTGAGAAGAGCAGGATCTAAACCATAAGTGGGGATCTCCAGCTTACAGCGCCAGACCTCGTAAGCACTGAGATAACAGCGAACTGTGAAAAGTGGCAGGGTTACTCTCTGCCAGAGACACATGGCTGGTGATGCAAGGAGCCATTTAAGGGGTGAACACAAATTTTCTAGTGGCAGCCACTTCCTCTGGGATCTGGTGGAGGCAGGGCAGAGTAGGCTAAAGCCACCTGAGGAGAGACTGGAGAGGGAGGCTTTGGAGAAAGAACTGAGAAAGTGGACGGCAGGGTCTCAGTGCTGACTCACCCACCATTCCACAGCTGCTATCTTGCTCCAGCAGACCACTCCCCCGAGCAGCAGCAGCGTGAAAGGAAACAAAGCCATGCTCCCAGTAGACTCAGCCCTGGCCCCTTGTTGCGCAGGCCAGGGTGCTGAGTAAGAGTGGCAGTCACAGATAGTAGATCCCTGGCTAAAGGGGATGTGGAGTGGTCTAGAGACACTTGAGGAAAGTCTGGTGACAGAGGCATTGGGGAGAGAACTGAGAGAGTAGCTGGGGTATTCCAGTGTTGACTCTTCCCATATATGGCAGCAGAAAAACTCACTCAGGTGGACCACCTTCCCTAGTGGCAGCAGTGTGAAACAGCAGAATAGCTGGGCTCACCAGAGGGACTCTGCCCCACACTGATGAGGAAAGCAGAGTGACTAGAATAACAACTGGAGGAGACAGACACAGACAGTATATTCCTGAAATTCTCTTTTATTCTTTTTGTTATTTATTTTTTCAAAATACATTTGTCTACACCTTCCCCCCACCACTTTCCCCTGCCCCGCTCCCCCCTCTCCCTCTCTCAATCCTTCCCCACTTTGGCTTTTTCCATGAGTCCTTGATATATGTTCCTTGACTTGCCCATTCCCTTCCTTTTCCTCACCCACCCCTCCGCCCACCCCTCCCTCCTTCCCTTTTGTCTCTGTTGGTTTATTTTATCTTTCAGTGTTGCTGGTCTTATTTTCCTTGCATCTGTTTTCTTGGTTAGTTTCCACTGATAGGTGAGATCATATGGTATTTGTCCTTCGCCGGCAGGCTTATTACGCTTAGTATAATGCTCTCCAGTTCCATCCATGCTGTCGCAAACTGTAGTAGTTCTTTTTTTTCTTTCTGCTGTGCAGTATTCCATTGTGTAAATGTACCATAATTTTTGATCCAATCATCTACTGATGGGCATTTGCACTGCTTCCAACACTTGTCTATTGTAAATTCTATAGCTATGAACATTGGGGTGCATAGGTTCTTTTGAATTGGCGTTTTAGGGTTCTTAGGGTATAGTCCCAACAGGGGGAAACCGTGGATCAAAAGGCAGTTCCATTTTCAGATTTTGAAGGAATTTCCACACTGCTTTCCACAATGGCTGCACTAGTCTGCATTCCCACCAACAGTGTACTAGGGTTCCCTTTTCTCAACAGCATTGCCATCACCTGTTGTTTGTTGATCTGTTTATGATGGCCATTCTGACCGGTGTGAGGTATTATCTCATTGGGGTTTTGATTTGCATTTCTCTGATGGCTTGTGATGCTGAGCATCCTTTCAAAAGTCTCTGGGCCCTCTGTATCTCTTCCTTGGAAAAGCATCTGCCCAGGTCCTTTGCCCATTTTTTGATTGGATTGTTTGTCTTCTTGGAGTGGAGTCATGTGAGTTCTTTATAAATTTTGGAGATCAAACCTCTATTTGATGTATCATTAGAAAATATATTTTCCCATACGGTTGGCTACCTATTCATTTGGCTTATGTATTCCTTAGCCATGGAGAAGCTTCTTCTTTTGATGAGGTCCCACTTGTTTATACTTTCCTTTATGTCCCTTGCTTAGGGAGACATATTGGTTATAAAGTGGCTGCATGGGATATCCGAGATTTTCCTCTCTATATACTCCTCTAGGACTTTTATGCTGTTGCGATTTATATTTAAGTCTTTTATTCACCTTGATTTTATTTTTGTGTATGGTGTCAGCTGATGATCAAATTTCAATTTTTTGCATGTAGCTGTCTAGGTCTCCCAACACCATTTCTTGAAGAGGCTATTTTTACTCCACTTTATGCTTCTGCCCCCTTTGTCAAACATTACTTGCCCATACAGACCTGGGCTTATTTCTGGGCTTTCTATTCTGTTCCACTGGTCTATGGGTCTGTTCTTGTGCCAGTATCAGATTGTTTTGAGTATAGAGACTTTGGAATATAGTTTTATGCCCAGTACTGTGATTCTTCCTACTATGTTTTTCTTTCCCAAAATTTGTATGGCTATTTGGGGTCATTTATGGTTCCATATACATTTTTGAAATGTCTGTTCTATTTCTGTGAAATATGTCATTGCTATCTTAATAGGGATTGCGTTGAATCTATAAATTGCTTTGGATAGTATGGATATTTTGATGATATTATTTCTTCCAAACCATTAACATGGTATATGCTTCCAATTTTTTGTGTCTCCTTTAATTTCTTTGTTCAATGTTGAATACTTTTCTGCATATAGCTTTTTGCCTCAGTGGTTAAATTTACTCCTCGGTACTTTATTTTTCTTGTTGCTATATTGAATGGTATTTTTTTTTCTAATTTCTTATTCTTCTATTAAACTGCTGGTGTACAAAAATGCCTTTGATTTCTAAATACTGACATTGTATCCCACTGTTTTGCCAAATTCACTTGTTAGATTGAGTAGTTTTTTGGTCGAGTCTACAGGGTTTTATATGTACACTATCATGTCATCTGCAAACAATGATAGCTTTACTTCCTCCTTTCCTATTTGGATGCCTTTTATTTCTTTTTCTTGTCTGACCGCTGTGGCTAGGACTTCCAATACCTTGTCGAATAGAAGTGGTGAAATTGGACGTCTTATTCATGTTCCCGATAGTGGGAAAGCTCTTACTTTTTGCCCGTTGAGTATGATGTTGGCTGTAGGTTTTTCATATATGGCCTTTATTAAGTTCAGTAATTCCCCATTTCTTCCCATTTTGCTGAGTGTTTTGATCATAAATAGGTGCTATACCTTATCAAATGCGTTTTCAGCATCTATTGAGATGAGCATGTGTTTTTTGTCTTTACTTTTGTTTATGTGATGTATTACGTTTATTGATTTGCATATATTGAACCATCCCTGCATTCCTGGGATGAATTTCACTTGATCATGGTGGATAATCTTTTTAATGCATTGCTGGATGTGGCTTGCCAATATTTTGTTGAGGATTGTAGCGTCTATGTTCATCAGTGAAATTGGCCTGTAGTTTTCTTTCTTTGTAGGGTCCTCACATGGTTTTGGGATTAGGGTGATGCTGGCCTGATAAAAAGAGTCGGGGAGTCTTCCCTCCTCTTGGATTTTTTGGAATAGTCTGAGAAGGACAGGGGTTAGCTCTTCCTTAAAGGTTTTATAAAATTCTCCTATGAAACCATCTGGCCCAGGATTTTTGTGTGTCGGGAGTTTCTTGATTACTACTTCAATTTACCCAGCTGTTATCAGTCTGTTCAAGTTTCCTCCTTCTTCTTCCTTCAGTGTTGGAAGATTTGCTTTTCTAGAAATTTGTCCATTGCATAGAGGTTTTTAAATTTCTTGGTATATAATTGTTCATAATATTTTCTTTCAATCCTTTGTATTTCTGTGGTATCAGTTGTTATTTCTCCTTTTACATTTATGATATTATTAATTTGGGTCCTCTCCCTTTTTTTCTTGATGAGTCTGCTTAAAAGTTAGTCAGTTTTACTTATCTTTTCAAAGAACCAGCTCCTGGATTGGTTGATCCTTTGAATTGTTCTTTTTGTCTCTATGTCATTCAGTTCTGCTCTGATCTTAATTATTTCCTTCCTTCTACTTGCTCTTGGATTTATTTGTTGTTGTTTCTCCAGTTCTTGAAGTTGTAGTTTTAGGTCTTTTATTTGATCTGTTTCTATCTTATTTCTGAGGACCTGAATTTCTATTAATTTCCCTCTCTGGACTGCCTTTGCTGTGTCCCATAAGTTTTGACCTGTTGTCTGTTCATTTTCATTTGTTTTCAGAAACTTTTTGATTTCTTCTCTTTTGTCATTATTGGCCCATTCAATGTTTAACTGTTTAGTCTCCATGAGTTTGCAAGTTTTTGAGGTTTCTTTTTGAGGCTTATTTCCAGTTTCAAGCCCTTATAGTCCGAGAAAATGCTTGGTATTATTTCAGTTTTCCTGAATTTGCTGAGGCTTGCTTTGTGTCCTATCATGTGGTCTATCTTTGAAAAAGTTCCATGCGCATTTGAAAAGAATGTGCATTTTGCTTCTTTGGGATGTAAGGTTCTATATATGTCAGTTAAGGCCATTTGATTTAATGCATCATCCAGCTACACAATATCTTGTTGAAGTTTTGTTTCGGATATATGCCCATTTTTGACAGTGGGGTGTTATAATCCCCACTATCAGTGAGTTGCTGTCTATATCTTTTTTGAAGTCCTCCAAGAATTTCCTTATGTATTTGGGTGCTCCTAGGCTGAGGGCCTATTAAGTTCACAATGTTTATGTCTTCATGATGGATTTTTCCTTTCAGTATTATAAAGTGTCCCTCTGGGTATCTTTTATGGACTTTGTTTTGAAATCTGTTTTGTCTGATATAAGTATTCCTACCTTTGCTTTCTTTCTTGCCCATTTGCTTGGAATATTTTTTCTATTCCTTTACTTTCAACCTGTGTAGGTCTTTTGTTCTGTGGTGGGTCTCTTATAGGCAGTATATGTGAGGGTCATGTTTTCTTATCCATTCAGCTATCCTGTATCTTTTGATTGGGGCATTTAGTCCATTTACATAGAGAGTTTTTATTGATAGAAACTTACTCGTTTTTTTCTTTGTATCTGTGTTTTTCTCTTTCTCAGTCTTTTTCTTCATCTTCTTAAACCAGTCCTTTTAGCATATATTGTACTGCTGGTTTGGTGGAGGTGTAGAACACAGTAGAAGGAATGAAACGCTGGCTGGATGAAGCAGAGGATCAAATCACTAAGTTGAAGGACAAAGTAAAAAAAGTACCTAGAAAGAGCAAAAAAATGAAAAACGACTCAAAAGGAATAATGAGGTGTTGAGAGAAATGCAGGCCAACTTCAAATGTAATAATATCCATATAATAGGGATACCAGAAGGCGAAGAAGAGGAACAAGGGATATAGAACCTGTGTAAAAAAGTAATGATGGAAAACTTCCCTAAATGGGGAGAGAAAAAATCATACAACTCCAGGAAGCACAGAGGGTCCCATTTAAGAGGAACCCAATGATGCCAACTCCAAGACACATCATCATAAAACCAGCAAATATCGAAGACAGAGAGAGAATCATAAATACACGAAGGGAGAAACACCTCGCAACATACAAGGGATCCCCGATACAATTAGCAGCTGACTTTTCAACAGAAACACTACAAGCCAGAAGGGAATGGCAACAAATATTCCAAGTAATGAAAAGCAAGGGCCTGCAGCCAAGACTACTCTACCCAGCAAGGCTGTCAATTAAAATGGAATGCGAAATAAGGAGTTTCCCAGACAAGAGAAGGCTAAAAGAATACACCACCACGAAACCTGCACTACAAGATGTGCAGAAGGGACTTCTTTAGGAAGATGAAAAAGCGAGAGAAAGAGGGGAACACAAGTACAAAGAACGAATAAGTACATATCAATAATAACTTTAAATGTAAGTGGATTAAATGCCCCAATCTAAAGACACAGGTTAGCAGAATGGATAAGAAAACATAGCTCACAGATATGCTGCCTACAAGAGGCCCAACACAGAACAAACGACCTACGCAGTCTGAAATTAAAGGTATGGAAAAAAATATTCCATGCAAATGCACAGGGAAGAAAAGCATGGGTAGGAAATCTTATATCAGACAAAACAGATTTCAAAACAAAGGCCATAAAAAGAGACCCAAAAGGACACTTCATAAGTCAAAGGAAGAATTCATCATAAAGACATAAACATTGTAAACCTACATGCACCCGACATAGGAGCACCAAAATATATAAGGAAAATCTTGGAGGACTTCAAGAAAGATATACAGTGTAAGGCATTGATATCAGGGGATTTTAAGAGTCCACTGTCAGAAATGGATAGAACTTCCAAACAAAACATCCACAAGGATATTATGGAACTAAACGACGCATTAGATTTAATGGACTTAACTGTCATATATAGAACCTTTAATCACAAGTAAGCAAAATACACACTCTTTTGAAATGCACACAGAACATTTTGAATGATAGACAACATGATAGGACATGAAACAAGACTCAACAAATTCTGGAACGCTGAAATAATAACAAGCAGTTTCTCAGACCGAACCACTTCGGTTGAAACTAAAAACCAACCTAAAGGAAAAAACTCAAAAACATTCAATGTCATGGAGACTGAATAGTACACTATTAAACACTGAATGGGTCAATAATGAGATAAAAGAAGAAATCAAAAAGTTTCTGGGAATAAAGGAAAATGAACACACAACAGTCAAACCCTATGGGACACAGCTAAGGCAGTCCTGAGAGGAAAGTTCATACCAACACAGACCTACCTAAAAAGGATAGAACATTTCAAATAAATGACCTCACGCTCCAGCTACAAGAACTGGGAAAACAACAACAAACAAAGCCCAGAGGGAGTAGAAGAAAGGAAATAATCAATATCAGAGGAGAATTGAATGGCATAGAGATGAAAAGAACAATTCAAAGGATCAACCAATCCAGGAGCTGGTTCTTTGAAAAGATAAACAAAATTGACAAGCCTTTAAGCAGACTCATCAAGAAAAAAAGGGAGAAGACCCAAATAAATAATATCAGAAATAGAAGAGGAGAAATAACAACTGATACCACAGAAATAGAAAGGACTGTAAGAAATTAGTATGAACAATTATATGACAAGAAATATGAAAACATTGATGAAATGGACAAATTTCTAGAAAAATATAAGCTTCCAACACTGAATGAAGAAGTAGCACAAAGCCTGAAAAAACTAATAATAGCTGGGAAATTAAAGGAGTAATCAAAAAACTCCCAACACAAAGAAGCCCTGGACTGGACAGTTTCACAAGAGAACCTTACAAAACATTTAAGGAACAGCTAACTCCTGTCCTTCTCAGACTATTCCAAGAAATGCAAGAAGAGAGAAGACTCCCAAACTGTTTTTATCAGGCTAGCATGATCCTAATTCCAAACCCAGATAAAAGCACAACCAAGAAACAAAAGTACAGTCCAATATCTCTGATGAACATAGACACTAAAATACTAAACAAAATATTTCAAACCACATCCAGCAATACATTAAGAAGATCATCCACATTGATCAATTGGGATTCATTCCAGGGATACAAGGATGGTTCAATATTTCCAAATCAATAACCATAATACATCTCATAAACAAAAAGAAAGACAAAAACCACATGATCATATCAATAAATGGGGAAAAAGGATCTGATAATGCACAGCATCCATTTATGATAAAAACACTCAGGAAATGGGAATAAAGTGGGCATATCTCAATATAATAAAGGGCATATTTGAAAAAAAATTAAACCAACCTCATACTCAACTGGCAAAACAAAAATCTTTCCCACTAAGATCAGGAACAAGACGAGGATGTTTGCTTTCACCACTTCTATTCAACATAGTATTGGAAGTCCTATCTACAGTGTTCAGACAAGAAAAAGAAAGAAAAGGAATCCAAATTTAATAGGAGGTAGTACAACTATCATTATTTGCACATGATGTGATAGTGTACATGAAAAACCCCATAGACTCCACCAAAAACCTACTTGATCTAATATGTGAATTTGGTAAAACCGCAGGGTACAAAGTAAATATTAAAACATTGAAGTCTTTTTTGTATGGCAAAAGGGAAATATCAGAATCAGAAATCAGGGGAAAATCCCTTAGCTATAGCCACAAAAAAAATTAAGAACCTGGGAATAAACTTCCCCAAGGAGGTAAAAGACCTGTATGCAGAAAACTATATGACACTTAAGAAAGAAATTAAGGAAGACACAACAAAATGGAAACATATACCATGTTCCTGGACTGGAAGAATTAACACTATCAAAATGTGCATACTACCCAAAGCAATTTATAGATTCAATGCAATCCCTATTAAAATGCCAATGATGTATTTTACAGACATACAGCAAATATTTGAAAAATTTATATGGAACCATAAATGACCTTGAAGAACCATGGCAATTTTGAGAAAGAAAAAGAAAGTAGGAGGTATCACAGTCCCTGACATTAAACTATATTACAAGGTCACTGTAATCAAAACTCTCTGGCCCTGGCATAGAAACAGACACATAGATCAATGGAACACAATAGAGAGCTCAGAAATAAAGCCATGTCTCTATGGTGAATTAATATTTGGCAAAGGATGCAGAACCATAATATGGACTAAAAAGTAGCCTCTTTAACAAATGGTGTTGGGAGAGCTGGACAGCTACATGGAAAAAATTCAAATTTGACCACCAACTGACACCATACACAAAAATAAACTCAAGATGGAGAGAATGAAGATATCGGAGGATTGAGTGGAAGTTACACTGACTTCCTCCCTGGACCAACCTGAAATTATAACTAAATGGGGAGAAATCACCTGGAACAAACAGCTGAACAAGAGCGAGAGAGGAGCCTGGTAACCTCGGAGACAGAAGAATCAGCTTTAGTGCAATCTAACTGGTAAGGACTGTGGTACACACCTGAGAAGGTGGGCAGGGAGCCAACGGGCAGCAGCACCAGAAGGATATTGAAACGTCCAGTGGGATCACCCTCAGAAGAGTGGGGACTAAACCAAAAGCAGAGATCTCTAGCCCACATCACCAGATCCCAAAAGATACACAGAAAACAGCCAGCTGCGAAAAGTGGCAGGGTCTCTCTCTGCCAGAGACAGGTGGCTGGAGATGCAAAGAACTGTTTAAAGGGCCAACACATAAAATTTTATTTGCCGCCATTTACCCTGGCCTCTGGCAAAGGCAGGGGCAGAGTGGGCAAGTGACGCCTGAGGAGAGACTGGGGAAGGAGTCTTTGGGGAGAGAACTGAGAGAATAGCCGGTAGGATCCTGGTGCTGATTCATCCCCCATGCAGCAGCAACCATCTTGCTCAGGTGGAGACCACTCCCTCTGCGAGGCACCAGCGTCAAAGGAGCCAACAGCTCCATCCTCAGGTGGGATTCCACCATACCCTGTGCTGTCTAAGCTGCCTGCTGAGTGCAGAGTGGCAGACACAGACAGTAGATTCCTGGCTAAAGGCTCAGAGACGTCTGGCGACACTTGAGGACAGACTGGGGACAGAAGCTTTGGGGAGAGAACGGACAGAGTAGCTGGTGGGATCGCAGTGCGGACTCCTGCCCCATACGGCAGCAGCATGAGTGGACCCAATAATTTCACCCCCAGGAGTGATTCTGCCCTGTCCTAAGCTCCATAAGGTGGCCTGCTGAGTGCAGAGTAAATAGAGTAACAGCTGAAGGAGAAAACTACAAACAGTAGATTACTGGAATTCTCAAACAGACTGCCCAAGTTCGGACAGGGTCAACATCTGACATCATCAGAGGCAGATCTAGACAGTGAAAACAGCGGTCTCCAACCACAGAAGTTCACATCACAAAGTCAGAAGATCAAGACAGATCAACTTAAAAAGCAGAAGCAAAAGAGAAGAGTCTCACAAATAATGGCAAGACAAAGAGATATGCCCCACTCGAAGAGAAAGGAGGAATCCACAGAAAGAAAACTAAATGAAATAGAGGCAAGTAAACTATCAGATATTGACTTCCAAGCAACGGTTCTAAGGAAGCTCAATGAGCTCAGTGAGCTCAGACAGAATTACCAAAGACTACAGGGAAACTATGAGAAACTTACTGCAAACTATAGCAGCGTTATAAAGGACATAGAAACTATCAATAAGAGACAAGAGGAAATGAAAAATTCAATTTCTGAATTGAAGAACACAGTAGAGGGAATCCAAAGCAGGCTAGATGAAGCTGAGGACTGAATCAGTGAGCTGGAGGACAAGGTAGAAAAAAGCTCCTGGAAAGAGCAAGAAAATAAAAAAAGACTCAAAAAGAATGAAGAGGCATTGTGGGAAATGTAGGACAACTGAAACATAATAATAACTATATAATAGGGATACCAGAAGAAGAGGATGAGGAAGGGATACAGAACGTGTTTGAAAAGTAATGATGGAAAACTTCCCTAATTGGAGGAGAGAAAACATCACACAAGTCCCAGAAGCACAGAGGGTCCCATTCAGGAGGACCCCAATAAGGCCCACTCTGAGACATGTCATCATTAAAATGGCAAATATCAAAGACACACAGAGAATCATAAAGCAAGCAAGGGAGAAAGAGGTAGTAACATATAAGGGAGCCCTGATATGGCTAGCAGCTGACTTCTCAACAGAAACTCTGCAAGCCAGAAGGGAATGCCAAGAAATATTCCAAGTCATGAAAAGCAAAGGTCTGCAACCTAGACTGCTGTACCCAGCAAGGCTCTCAATTAAAATGCAAGGCTAAATAAGGAGTTTCCCAGCAAAACTAGGCTAAAAGACTACACCTCCACCAAACCAGCACTGTAAACTATGCTAAAGGGAATGCTTTAAGATCTCACCTATAAGGGGAACGTAACCAACAAAACAAAGATGCAAGGAAAATAAGACCAGCAACACTTAAAGAAAAAGAAACCAAAAGAGACAAGAGGGAAGGAGGGAGGGTTGGGCGGAGGAAAAGGAAGGCAAGGGGCAAGTCAAGGAACATATAGTAAGGACTCATGGACAAAACCAAAGTGCAGAAGGATTGAGGGAAGGGGCAGGGGAGGGGGCAGGGGAAAGTGTTGGGGTAAGGTGGAGACAAATGTGTTTGGAAAAATAAATAAATTTATTAAAAAAGATGAAGAAAAAGTTTCTATGAATATTTCCTTTCACAGTTGCCAATACTTATATTACCAATATTTTTAATACTCATTAATCTGATTGTGACAATGATGTTATTTTAATTGTTCCTTTACTATTTGTTGAAACTAAACTGTTTTTAGTATATTTCTTTCCTATTTCTATTATTTTTTAAAAGCTTTAAATGACTTTTTGGTATTCTTTATCCATTTATTGATTAAGGGTTTGTAAAACTTTAAAAAAAAAATAAGCCAAACCTATTAACCATGTTTTAGATCTGTTGCAAATACCTCTCTATTCTTTTCCTTGTCCTTTAACTTTTTTGTATGTATATTACTGTATAGTTAAATGTTTAATATAGTCATATTGTCAATATTTGTAACGTCTGGGTTTGAATATTTTACTTCAGGTAATGAAAAATATTAGTTTTATTTTCTTCTAAGACTCCTTTGTTTTTACATAATTGATTTTTAACTCACCTGAATATTTCTTGTATAGTGTGTGAAACAGGGCTCTCTATTTGTTTTATTTCAAGAAATAGTGGTCCATGCACCTTATTTGTTTAATAAGCCTTATTTTATCCATTGATTTGAAATATCAACTTAATCATATATTATATTGTTAGATATATACATTTGTCTCTAGAATGCTCATTATATTTCATTGATCTACTTGATTATTTCTTTGCTGGTGTCATGTTGGTTTAATTGATGAGACTTTATAATGGACTTAAATTTTTAAAAATATTTTATAATTAACTTTGACATTTAAAAAATAAATAAAATAAATCTGCATTTAAGAAAGAAAGAAAGGGAGAGATGGAACTCCTACCTTTTGCAACAACTTGAATGGAACTGGAGAATATTAAGCTAAGCGAAATAAGCCAGTTGATAAAAGACAAATACTATATGATCTCCCCTATAAGTGGACTCTGTTCAAGAAAATAAACTAATGAACAAAATAAACCAAAGGCACGGAAACATGGAGTAGACTGGAAGTGACCAGAGGGGGTGGGGAAAGAGGACAATGGTGGAAAGAAGGGGTAGGGACTAGATAAAGAACATGTATGAACGACCCTTATACATGGACAACAGAGTGGGAATTGACTGTGGGAGTGGGGGGAGGGGGTGGGATGGGTAGACGGGGGTAAATGTGTAAAAACTGAGACAACTGTAATAGAATAAACATGATGTGTAAATTTTTAAAAAGTAAAAAAAAAAATAACAAACTCAAGATGGAAAATACTTAAATGTAAGTCGCGACTCCATAACAGCCCTAGAGGCGAATATAGGCAGGAGACTCTCAGATATCCCATGCAGCAACATTTTCACCTATATGTCCCCTAGAGCAAGGGACATAATAGAAAGAATAAAAAAAATGGGACTTCATCCAAACAGGTAGCTTCTGCACGGCTAAAGAAAACATCAGCAAAATGAAAAGGGAACCAACCATATGGGAAAATATATTTGCCAATGCTACGTCAGACAGTGGTATGACTCCAAAATATATAAAGAAGTCACATGACTCCACTCCGGGAAGACAAACAATTGAATTAAAAAATGGGACAAAACCGTGAAGAGACACTTCTCCAAGGAGAACATACATAGGGCCCAGAGACATAGGAAACTATCCTTGTCATCACCGGCCATCAGAGTATTGAAAATTAAAACCACAATGAGATACCACTTCACACCTGTCACAATGGTCATCATAAAGAAATCAACAAACAACGTGTGCTGGTGAGGCTGTGGAGAAAAGGGAACCCTAGTGCACTGTTGGTGGGAATGCAGACTGGTGCAGCAACTGTGGAAAACAGTGTGGAATTTCCTCGAAAAGCTAAAAATGGAACTGCCTTTTGACCCAGCAATGAGGTCACTGCTGGGATTATAACCACTGCTGTGATTATATCCTAAGAATCCTAAAACACCAGTTCAAAAGAACATATGCACCCCAATGTTCATAGCAGCACAATTGACAATACCCAAGTGCTGGAATCTACCTAAGTGCCCATCAGCAAATGAGTGGAACAAAAAACTATGGCACACTTACACAATGAAGTACTATACAGCAGAAAGAAGGAAGGAACTCCTACCCTTCCCTACCCTTCGTATCAGCATGGATGGAACTCGAGAGCATTATGCTAAGTGAAATAAGCCAGAGGGTGGAAGACAAATACTGTATGATCTCATGTATAAGTAGAACCGAATAAGCAAAGCAAGCAGGCAAGTAAAATATGATCAGCAATGTTGAAAGAAAGAAGAAACCAACAGGGACAGGTGGAAGGGAGGGCGGGTGGTAGTAGGGAAGGGAAGGGGGAGGGTCAGATCAAGGAACAGGTATGAAGGACAAAAGCCAAGGTTGGGAAGGTTTGAGGGAGTGTGGTGGGTGTGGCTGCGGCAGGGGAAAGTGGTAGCAGACAAATGGAGACAAATGTATTTGAAAAGTTAAAAAAATTAATTTTTTTTAAAGCTAGTGTTAATAAGAAAAGGGCCATGCTAGAATCATATTGGTTAGATATATTCAAAAGGCCAAACCAATTCTTAAATTCTCAGAGTAATCTGCAAATTATTTCTCTTATCAGATATACTTTGTTCCCATAGTTGTTATAGTCACATTAATATTGCTTTCTTTCATATTTATCAACACTATAGGAGTATTTTGTTTTTATAAATAACTTATTTTTCTGATTATAAGTATAAAGGATATTCATTATAGAAAGTTTAGGAAATACAGAAAAATTATCACCCATGTTTCCACCAACCAGACATAGCCAAGGGTAACATTTTGGCGTATTTTCTTTTTAAAATTTGAGACTTTTTAGTTTAAGGCAGCATTTAACTGAGCTACTTCAACATTTTATTTATAATAATAATGATTAATATCTTGAAATAAACATATACACACATCAACAAGTGAGTTCTAGTGCCATCATCTTTCAAAAAAGGTAAAAATAAATAAGGTTAGATAGGGTTTTGAAAACCACTGATTCATATCTAACTTGAGCATTCAAGCATTAAAACCAAGTAAATCTCGAGGAGGCTGTGAACCTAATAGCCTCCATCAAATCAGGCATGAATCAGCAAGCTTTCTTTTTGAAAGAAATCAATATTTTAACAAGTCTATGAATAAATTCAAGCAGTAACAAACTATATACCACCATATATAGAAAGGTATACATAGTACCAATAAAGATATAGATAGAACAGAAAATGAAATAACAACAGTCTCTGTGCTTTGCTTTGCTCAAGGGGCTCCAAAGTGGGTGTTAACATCAAAATATGACAACTTTGAACTGGCTTATTAACCTCATCAAAAGTGCATATACTCTATGGTTGAAAATAATTCCCTGCAGTATATAACTGAGCATCACTATAGTTAACTAGCTTCAATGTAGTGAAGGAGACTGTTTCTGTGGGTGACTAGGCTCCTACTACATGCTATAAGACATCATTCCCTCAAGGGGAAAAGTTTACAATTGGGCTGCTTCAAAAATTCTTCATCTTGGGATGTGAGGTAGTCTTGTGGGGTTCTATTACTGTTCTGTTTCTTCATCTAGGTGATGGCTAAATGGGTGTGTTCACTTTGTAAAAATTCACTGAGCTATACACTAATGATTTCTGTACTTCCTTGGTATGTATTTATGCTTCAATTAAGTTTACATGTACAAAAACGTATGTATCCCTAAGCAATACCTGTGGTACCCTATCAAGTTAAACTTTAGGGAAGACCCCCAACAATAGTTTACAGTTCGGTGGCCATCATGAAAAAGAAAAGTCATTTTAGTCAATGAGGTGTTACTTAACGAAGGAACACATAAATTGAGTGCAAACCTCATTTGTGACAAAGATATCGCTTATAGGATTTTATGGGGAAAAAGGAACTAAAGTACAAATGGTGATCAAACCTTTCAAAGACCAAGGCCACAATAGGGGCCTTGGGTTAGACCAGATCAAATTTATGGTTAGCAAGTATAATTTTATATAAAGCTCTGTGATGCATATTTTTGTTTTAAATATTCCAATTCACACCGCTACCAGTCAACATTTTTGCACTTCATTTCTCTTACATGATGGAAGAAAACAGACAATCTGTCCCCAAAGACCACCACCTTCAACTTATAAGATAACCCTCCTTCTATTTTAATTATATAGGGAAATGCTTACAATAACAAGCACAATACAAAACTGTATATACATTCTATAATTATTTAAATAATATATATGTGGAACAAAAGAAGAAAATGACAACAAAATCAATCCCAAATTCTAAAATGATTATGTCTATGCATTTTTATGTTTTCATTTTAACTGCATATACTTTTAATACTACATTAGTGCTCATGAAAAAATAATTATGATAAAAGTAGGGTCAAAATATATACTTATACATGGAAAAAGAGACAGGAAGGAATATTAATGGTACTACCTCTGTGGAATTATGCAATATTATGAAATGTTTTTATTTTCATTTTTAAACCTTTTCTTGTATTTTCTTGGTTTACTGTAAAATGCATACTTAATTTTATAATAAAAAATAACTTAGAAAATTTCTTTGGTGCTTTCCTCTATTTCCTCCATAAGCCTGGGAACAGAGATTAAATATAGCATTCCGTATAACAGATATCTTCCATGGACCGGGGAGGAAAATTTTTTATGTGCTTAGAAAAAGAATTTACTGACAAAGCTATGTTTCCTTTTCTTAAATTTTTTTTATTTTTATTTTTTAAAGTTTTTTTTAGAGGAGAAGGGAATGAGAAAGAGAGGGAGAGAAACATCAATGTGTGGTTGCCTCTCGCATACCCCCCACTGGGGGCCTGGCCTGCAACCCAGGCATGTGCTCTGACTGGGAATCGAACCAGTGACCCCTTGCTTCACAGGCCAGCAGTCAATCCACTGGGCCACACTAGCCAGGGCTCTTTCTTTTTTTTAAGGTTTTTATGTTATGGAATCCAATATTCACCAACATTTTCAGTGGAAGCATTTTAACTGAGACATAAATTGCATGCTGGTATAAACCAAGTTTTTAAAATATTCAAAAACAGAACAGGAAAAGTTCAATATAAAAACTCATTGTCACTATTTCTTTGTACCTAGGTCATTTTGCCATTAGAAACCCATAAACTGGCCCATGATGGTGATCGCCATAAAAAACAGGTAAATTGCAACCTTGAAGTATTTGTACACTCTTATTTCTCCTACTTTACCTTAATTATTTTGTATATCCATGCAAGAAGCACAGTGCCTAGCATACTGTAGACCCTTGATAAATTCTCAATGAATTGAATTTTAATCCCCTTCTATTAGATATTTTTCTAGTGAATCTTACGACCCTCTGGCATTCTTGGGTATTTAAGGCAGGTCCACAAGCATTTCCAGAGCACATACAGAACAAAGTTTCCAGTGGGGAACATGAAAATTAATAAAACATTAAAATGATTATTATCTAGTAGTAATATAAAATATATAAACAAATAACTACCATCAAAATGCAGAAAGTACTGTAAGAGATGGAATGCTAAGGGAGCAAAGAAAAAGGATTATTTTTTTTGTATGGTCTGTGGTAGGAAGGGGAAAAGAAGGAATTGAGAAATACCTCAAAGAAAAGAAGGAATTTGTGTTAGGTTTTGAAGGATAGGTAAGTTTTGACCAGCAGAGCTGGGAAGAAAAGGGTATATAGGCAAAAGCAGAAGTATAGGCAAAGGAATGATAATGGGAAAGGAGAGAGAATGTTTACAGATCAACATAAGAGAAGAGGCATATAGAGCTTTAAAAGTAGGTTCAGACTAGATTAAGAGTCTTTTGGGAAATTTAGTCTAAAATTTATAAGTAATGGGCTTTTGAGCAATGGCATATATGTGATGAGAGCTGTGTTCCAGTGGTACTGTGGAAGAACTAGAGGAAAGTAACCACTGGAGGCAGAGAGACCAATTAGGAGGCTAAACATTTGTTCCTACAAGAAGACATACAAACTGAAAGTAGGGTAATAACAGGTGCAAGGGAGGAGCGAACATCTGTTAGAAGATTTAAAGTGATAAAATCAACTGCCTGTGGCAGTTATTTATTGGAGGGGGAATGTTGAGGGCCTAGGTTTGAATGCAAGGAAGATGTGTTAGATGAATGAACTAATTAATAAAATAATGAAAAGTGAACAGAACAGAGGTAAGAAAAGCAAGGGACTGCTTGGGAGAGGGTTTGGGAAGAGTGGCCAACAGTATCTAATACAGTACTGCAGAGATATTGAAATGTATGTATCTGGAAACAGATTTAAGAATGGTACTTTACTTTGGTAAATCATCACACCCAATCTCTTCTCATCCTCTTTTGAACCTCTCACACCACTAAAAAAATATTATTTTCAAAGCCAACATCCTAGGGGGGAAAAAAGCAAAATAAAAACTAAATATCAAGTTGTTGAGAATGGACTAGGTGGTGATAAATAAGAATAAAATACTCTCTCAAAGTCCTTTGTGAATAGAAGACAGATTGGTAACGGATTGAAGGAGAAGCAGTTATCTGAGAAAAGAATGACAAATACAGGTGTGTCAAAAAATCAATTTATTGTAAGGAATGCAATCTATTTGTCCTATTCCTAAAGAGTTAAATTTAGGATTTCAGATAATGTGGACTTTGAAGTACTCTAGGCTATTTATTTTCAAACTGTGTACTACAAACACAATATTCAATTTTCATTTTCTAAATACATTTAACTATCTTAACTGTAATAAAAATTATAGTAGTTTCCTCTATTATAGGCACTATCTTAAACACTTTATCTCTATTACCTTATTTAATCCCAGCAACGTAAAGGCAAGTTTATTATTATGCCCATCTTACAAAGGAAAAAAATGAGACTTAAGGAAGTAAAATAACAAGATTTTAAGAATAATAAATGACAGAGCCCAACCTTTTAATATGCTCTACTGTCTTCCAACAATGTATAGAAATAACTTTTCCACCCAATCATTAACAAACTACTTAGTTCATTCACTTTCTTATAGCCCTCAGCAATAATGCCTCTCCTGTGATCCCTTTGAATATGTTTCAAGTTCTCATAAATGTGTTATGGATTATGAAAGTTGTAGCTCTGCACAGATCTTTCAATAAATTCATGCCTGCACATGTTGACTCACGGAAAGTTTTACAAGAAAGCATCTTTATCACTTGAACCCATGGGCTATGCTCAGTTAGACAGCATGCAGGACGCTGACACATCTGTGTGGTGAAAGCAGAATGGTTAGATGCACAGTAACAAACACATGTGTACCTTGTCTCATTGTGACAACCCTATATTTTACTTGGCTTTAGTGCTTAGTCTGTTTTGGATGCTTCTTATCTGATTTTCATAGTTAAGACATATGAATAGTAATTAAACTTTGAACTAAAACACTCTCTTAATTTCATCCAGGTTTCTGGATCAATTAGACTGAAAAATATTCAGTGATTGCAAAACAAGCTGTTAATAAACATATATCATTTACAATTATCTGTGTGAAACAGAATTCTCTGGATACATTGCAAGTAAAATAATACTATACAAAAATAAACTGCATGGGTTGATGCAAGGCTTCAACTAACTACCTTTTGTAAAATGTCGGTGTACATAAAAAACAACCTCATTTTTACTAATTAATTGCTCTTATAGAGTGGAATTTCTCTCTGATAAACAACAGTTTTAAAGCAACTGTTCTACAACAGTTCTAAACTGGAACTAAACCAATTAGTTCTGTTGACTTGGAACAAATGGGTCTTCATGGTCACAGGACTGTAATAGGTAAGAATAGATGCTCAGCACAAAATCAAAAGCCAAACAATTCAAGCACAGTCCCTTGGGGGAGTGGGAAAAGAGAGATTTTTGTGAACAAAGAAGACAGCACTGACTCTTCCACATTTGGTGTTCCTTGTGCAATTCATAGCAATATATAAAGATAATCAACACCTAAACCTCAATCTTACCTCTCTGTCACTAAGATCCAAGATAAGTTGTTTTTGACCAGCGATTACAATGAACCCTAGGATTTATCTCAGGAATGAGCAAAACAAACAAAACAGCGCTTTGCCAAAAAAAAAAAAAAATTGTTCGACAACATATGTGAATTAAATGCAGAGTGATTCTCCCTATGTTGAAAGTAGTTTCTCCAGGAGTTCAAGGGAGAAATGTGATTCCCTCAGTAACTAACTACCTTTTTTAGCTAGTTAGTTTGATGGTAGACTTTGCTATAGTCATCATCTCAGACAATAATAAATTTTTAAAGTATCAGAATACTTTTCTGAATGTAGATTAATTAAGTGATCAATATTTAGGGCTTTATTTCTATATAGGATCCTGAAGCAAACAGCTATAATTAGATTCCTAGTGTATTCATGTTTTCAGAATGACAGTTGCATAATCATATATTTGTATGTTAAATTTTTGCATCTTGTTAGCATTGACCTATTATCAAAACTAAATTTATTTCTTTGAGCATGTAAATTTTTAATACATTGCATCTTTAAGGAAAGCTTAGTAAGCATAACTAATTTTAACTGAGTGTTTATTATCTGCTACATAGTTTCTAAATGTTATCCTTAATGATCACAGCAAATATTATCTCCATCTTACAGATGGGGAAACAGGGACTCGGTAAAGTTAAATAATCTGACCAAGGACACAAAGTTGTTGTATGGTAAATACAGAATTTGATTCCCATTATTGACTACAATGCTTATGCTTTTGCTAGCACACCATACTGTCTGTCTTTCAATAAAGTTTAAGTAAGATGTATGCAGAGTGCCTAGCATATAGTGGGAGCACAACAAAAATTAATTTTATTATCCTCTAAAACTATCAGATAAATATTAAACTTATATCCTTAAGAGAAGTAGGATGAAAACGGTCTAAGTTGAAACTCTCTAATGAAAGAATATTCTTTAATTACAAATCATTTATGCAAGTGAGTCTTATTTGGAGGAGACAAAGTCAAACCCTTAGGTATCCAATTCAAATGTAAGGACTTTAAAATTTACCAAGTCCTTATTCTTCATTTTTATTAGCCTTTAAAAAAGAAGTAAGCAGCAACAACAACAACAACCAAAAAACCCTTCATAGACACAGACAACAAACTGTATGGTGAACACCAGAGGGAAAGAACAGTTGGGAGGAAGTAAGAGAGGGTATAGCGGAGATAACTGGTGACGGAAGGAGACTTGACTGGGGGTGGTGAACACACACTACAATATACAGATGATGTATTATAGAATTGTACACTTGAAGCCTATATAATTTTATTAACCAATGTAACCCCAATAAAGCCAATACTTTTTAGAAAAAGTAATTTCATTCTAATCAATGAATTAACAACCAACAGAGATACAGTTGCTCCTTTAATTAATACAAAATCTAAGAATCACAGCATTTTAGAGCTGGAAGGGATGTTAGAGTTCATCTAGTTCTCTTTTCTCTCTGCATTCTGCCAAATTGGCCTTCAACTCCTACCTCTGTTCTATCATTTGACTAGTGAGTAACTAGTACAAGGTCATAAAGCTGGTAGAGACAAGGAAGTGACTAACATCTCCTGAGTTTCAGTTCAGTCTTCTTTCCATTGTGCCACCCAGGCAATCAATTTAAGTGTTCTCTAGGCAGTGTTAGACACACTGCTTTAGGGAAAAAAAAAAAAAAAACCTTTAAAGTACTTAAATAAGTAGATTAATCTCTCCAGTGACTTCTAAATGGCTAATCCTATTAGCTAAATTTTACTGAGAAGGATGTGTTAAATTCTTTACAGACATTATTTCATTTCATCTTCAATGCAAATCTATGCGAGTAATTCTTAGTTCTTTCCCATTTGACTGATGAGGGAACCCAGACTTAAAGACTTCAGATAAGTTGCTCAAGGTCACAGGATTAGCAAACAATGAACCCAGAATTCCACAACCTAACTTAAGGCCCAGCTCTCAACAACTGCAATCTACTGATATTTTGTCTCCTTCTTTTCATTCAAAATTTCTGTCTTTGTTCTTTGGAACTTGGGATCACTATACATATAGTCTGTATACCTAATCACAGTTAGGGGAAAGGTTTCTGAAAAGATAACTGCAGAGGGAAAAATAATAACCCACATCATCGCCACAAGTTTAAGACCCATTTGGACTACTGTTTTCAAAGTCTAGGCCTTTGCTATACTCATGCATAAACCTCTTCTTTTTTTTTTTCCCAATAGTATTAATCCGCTTTTTTGTCATTCAATAACACTAAATCAGATTTTTCAAATGCAAAGGAAAGCACTGACACCAACTTTCACTTGGGACCTGAGATTCCTGGGTGGAGAAGAGCCCAAGACCTAAGTAAAGTTTCCACCTAAACTGCAGTGAAGTTAACAGGGCACAGTAACACAGTCTTGTACCTGATATTAGGAAACAGAGAGAGAATGACAGGGAAGGCAGAGAGGAAAATCTACTGTAGGCCTGGGGTTGTTAAACAGAAAAGAGTGAGGAAAGGATTTCCTTGCAGTCTTCTTTCAAGTCATTTCAAAGGCAGTGCCCACCACCAAGAAATTAAATGCAAGGCACCCTTGTGAAACCAGGAAAATGCGAGGCAAAGCGCCCCAACACTCCTCGAGTTGCCAGCTTCCACACTGTCTTACCATTTTCTACCACAGAGGCATATTCTAAAGGATTTTTCCGCGTCCCCCCACCTCCCCAGCGCAGGGTGAATCTCGGGGAGGAAAGGACCCTGCTTCACTTACTTGGTGGGGACAGAAAGGGCAGTCGTTTTCTTTTGGAGCAAGGGAATAGAAGGAGGAGAGCACTGAGGAAAATAAGAGAAACCGGCCTTGGAAGAGGTTTGGAAGGGCGCAATTTAGTAGCCGCACTCACCCGGGTGAGACATTGGGATGACCTCATTGCGGGTCCCAGGGAAGTTAAAGATGACGGCTCCTGACGCCCCTCTCTCGTAAGCCAGATGGATCTTGTCTGCGAACGTGCAGCCCCCTCCGCGCTGGATGAGAGCCAACCAAGAGACTTGCACGGTGCTTCCCCAGTCCCCTGGGACAGTGGGCACCGTGAAATTCGTGTGCGGGTTACAGGCATTGAGCGCCCCCGGCCCATCGGGCGGTACCAAAACCCCAGCCACAGGCTGGAGAGGCGAATCCTGGCCGTACACGCCCTCCTCGCTCAGCTCCCACACGGTGCGGTTCACTCCGGTGTGCGGAGCCCGCCAGGACACGTTGAGGTAAGCTGTCCACAGAGCTTCGGCTCCTCGGGAGCCGGGGGCACGAGGACTCAGGGCCAGCAGGAAGCACCACGTCAGCAATCGTGAAGAGCCGCAGTCAACGCCACAGGAGACCCCAGCCCAGGGCGGTGGCCCCATAGCGCGCAAGCTCTGCGGTTCCCTTAGGCCCTTGACACGCGACCTCCGGGCTCGCGTCAAGACCTTGGCCTTGAACAGGTGCGTGCCAGGTGGGGAGGGGACGGGGAGAGATTGGCGCACGCGGCGAGCTAGGTTCGAGCCCAGAGGCACGTAGCTTCGGTACAGACGTTGCCGCAGATGCAGCTCTTTGCTGCTACAGCACTCTCCGCTGCAGCTGCGGCAGCGCGGGGCTCCGGGGCATTGGCATGTAGCTCCGCCCAACAGACTGGGGGTAGAGGTGGCTGGGAGGGAGAAAAGGACACTGCGGGATCCGCCTCTTAAAAGGGTAACAGAACGGACATGCATAAGAGTAGGATCTGAGGCTGTGGCCAGGTGTGTCGCTTGGTTTTAGGAAAAAATGGACAGGTGAGGAACTATAGAATCTCAGAACATTAAAAAAAAAAGCTCTTTGGTAACATTGGAGTTCGTTTTGAACTTCAAGAACACTTTTTTTTTTTTAATCTTAACATTTGCCTAAAGGTCATTTCAGGCTTAAGATGCCAGGAAGAGAAAGACTAAAAATCACAGATCCGGAGGGTCTGAACTGTAGTCAAAAGAATTTGAGTAAGTGGGTGGTGCTGGAAACTGGCTCTGTACGGAGTCTTTGGGTGGGGGGAGGGGCAGCGCAGGAAGAGAGCTTTACTTTTTTTTTTTTCAAATGAACTTTTCTCCTTTCCTGCTCCAAACAAGCGTCATACCTGTGTATTTCCTTCTTACCCTTACCACATGCTAAATATACGGCATCAGAGCCCCCCTCTAAAAGTAATCTTAGTCCTCAAAAAAGAATTACGTTTTCACAGATGTCACAAAACTAAGCCTTTTTTCTTTATCTTCCAGGAACCAGGTTTATCCAAATGGCTATGTCTGCACAATTCATGACTTCAACTACATCGTTTTTTTTTTCCATTTCTCTCTAATTAAAAGAAGCGTGACTCACCTTGGCAATTCACTCATGGCACTGTGAGGGAGGACACCCACAAAATCGGAATTTATTTATTAAAAATTGCATATTCTTACATGTTTAAACTTCAGTCACCTTCAAAGTACTCTCCATTTGATGGAATACACCTATCCAGACGTTTTTCCCACTGCTCAAAACAGCTTTTGAACTCGTCAATTTTGATGCCTTTTAGTGCTTCTGCCATTTTTTGTTTCACCTCTTCCACATGGGTAAAACATTCCCCTTCGAGGACTTTTTCCATCCAGGGAAACAAACAAAAAAGTTGCTTGGGGCAAGATGGGGTGAATACAGAGGGTGGGACACAGGGGTCATGCTGTTTTTGATCAAAAACTACTGAACACTCAGCATGATGTGGGTTGGTACTCTTGTAAATCTTCAAAAAAATTCACTAAAGCTGAACCAGCCTCTCACAGCACCAACAACTGGTACAATGATAGAGATGGGTTCCTAGAACACTCACCAAGCAGGGGAAGCCTGTACTACAAGGGGCTCGCCCTCCAGAGATAATTCCAATTTGGGGGGGTCCCCCCTTGTTTTGCGTTATGATTTCTCCTTACTGTAAGTGATCAATTTTTATGTACTCTGTTGGTTATTACATTTAGTAGGTGCTCAATAGTTATGCAGTTATACACCTGGTTTCAGATAACTTTTGACTTTGGGGAAATTATTTCTCTGTGCCTCAATTTCCTCATCATCTGTAAAATGGGGATAATACTAGTACCTACTTTTTAGGGTTGTTGAAATGATAAATGAGTTTACACATGTCAAGTACTTAAAACATTGCTAAGCAGAATGTAAAAAATATATATTTAAATACTATTATTAAGCAGGTGCAGAGCCTAATACTTTTAAAATAATCAAGCTGTTACTTTGAGGTAATAATCAGAGACAATGATGTTCAGAATATTCAGCTTTAGCCACTTTTCCAGTTCAAAGAAATATAAATTACTTTATCCAGCCAGACATTTGTTAAATTCCTGATCAACCAATCACTCCCCTAAGTCCTGGCCCAATGTTTACTTAATCAATATTATTCCCAAAGAGTAAGCATGGGACAATTCTGCACTTGACACTTTTATAGCTAGAGAGAAACCTAGTGGAAAGTTAACATCATAATCAAAGAGCACCTAGAATTCAAATAAACGGGCAATTCTGTGCAACATGAACCCTACGTGTTGAAAGGGACTTTAGAGGTCAAGGGGGACAGATATATGGGACCAATAATATGAACCTCCCAACTACTGATGTTGTTAATCTCTTAGATAAAAATTAGCTATGGTAAAAGACGATGGTAGGATCAGCCATCTCTAGAAAGGGTACGATTCCAAATATTGTCTGAATTTGTTACTGAAGATCTCTCAAAATTCAATCAATGTTACCTGCATGAAAACCATATTGTACTATGGAGAAACAATGTGTTCAAAAGGAAAGAAATCTTTTCTAAAGAACCTACAAAAATGAAATTTGGAGAGATATTTGTTAATATTCATTCGTTCTTTTCTCAAACAAATATTTATTGCATATCTACTATATACCAGCCATGGGCGAAGCATTGGGATAAAAAATCAAGACAGACATTAACTCTGCTCTCAAAAAGCTTATGAGTTAACTTTGGTGAAACAAACAAGCAAACTGATGATTGCAGTATACAGTGCTACATGTATATAGTGTAAGTGCTCTGATAGAGATATGCATAGGGCAGTAGTGGGTATAGAGAAAAGGAATCTAACCCAGACTGGGAAATAAGGAAAAGCTTTATAGGAGTTACACCCATACTGAGTTTGAGAGGATTAGCCCTTGGGAAATAAGGAAAAGCTTCACAGAGTTTACACCTGTGCTGAATTTGAGAGGTTAGCCTTTCTAGGCAGAGAGCAATGCAAGGAAAAGTGTTAAGGCATGAAACTGAAAATGTTGAGTAACAACAAGCACTATAGGCTATATAGATACAACATGATTGGATGCTAACCATAGCACAAGAGATAAAGTTGTAGAGGTGTGCAGGAGACAGCTCTTGTGAGTCTTTTGGGTAAAGCTAGGGAGTTTAGACTTTATCCAAAAGCAAGCAATAATAAAATCAGGGTTTAATAATGGAGTGATATGAAATCAGATTTGAATTTTGGAGATCATTAGGGCTTCTCTGTGGATGATATATTGCAGGGGACAAGAGTAGAAGATAGAAGGTTGTTGACAGTGCTCCAGGAAAGAAATGAAGGTGGCCCGAACTAGACAGGTAGTGGAAATTAAGTAGACAGACTGGGAATATATTTTGGAGGTAGAATCAAAAGGACTTCTTTGGAGAATGAAAAACAGAGAAGAGTTAGTATTTCTCTGAGGTTTTTGGCTTGAAAGACTGGATGCCACTTGATTAATCAGGAAGAAGTTTATAAATGTATAGAGCAGGTAGGAGGGAGAGATGAATTTAGTGTTGAAATGTTGATTTTGAGCTTCCTATGATGTAATTAGGTAAAACTCTCTGGTAGGCAGTTGGATTTTCTGGTTGCTGAACACCTACTAAGTGCAAGACATTGGAAAGGCATGAGTATACAAAGACAAAACATACAGTCCCTGCCCTCCATGAGTTCACAGTTTAGTAGGAAAATCATAGAGGTAAACAGACAAAGCTGGTAAGATGTAATAAATGTTATAAATGAGAAAAACAGGATTCTATGGCTACATGGGTATGTTTAAGTCTTTAAGAACAAATACAGTTAATCAAGCAAAGAGAGTAAGGATATTCAGGCATAGGCAATAATATATTACATGAGAAAGCCACATTCAGTAGTTAAGTATGACAAGGGTATAAGTTGCAACAGAGGAGCCAAGGAAAGTACCACCGGTCAAGTAGGCTGTGCCATAACTGGAAGAGCTTAGAAAACTACAGTATGTTAAAGAGTATGGCCACAATACACATGTGCAAACACATATACATGGATACATAAAGTAAATATGTCAAAATAATAATTATTAAATCCAGGTGGTGGGTATTTAAGAGCTCAATGTACAATATTTCAATTTTTCTCTATATCTTAAAATTTTTTGTAATGATGAGTTTAAAATTGTGAATTTATATTAAAGTGTATGGAACAAATGAATATGGTCAGGTCTAGCACTAAATAGATCTGAATTGTGTGAGGGCAAACAGGACACAGAGAGACGGGTGAAGAAGCTAACATTCCTCTAGCTTGATGACATGAACCATGAAAATCATCCCATGAACTCCCCCTCCTACAAATCCATCTTCACCAAGCAACCTTCTTATTATCATTTAGCTCCTCATGTAAATATGCCTACTGGGAGATAACACACTGATGGGCAAACACTAGTATGTGGTCAACTTGGAAGTTATACTTCTCATTATAAATTAGTCAATTAGCATTCTGATTTATATATTGATGTTTTGTGATTTTACTTAAGTGTGAGTCAGTCCCTAGGAACCCTGCCTCTGGTTGTACTACAAATCAAATCTCAAAGCTTACAAAGCTAAAAGCCTAACTGTATCAAAGTCCTTCCACCCCATGAAGACTTGTTTGGGTAATTAGCTTTCCCTAACCATATACCTCTGTCTTACTGTTATTTCTTTTCAAACTGCAGCAGAGCCTGGCAAGGAATGAGGTCTGTTGATGGAAAACATCATCAGCAGCAGCATCATCAGGGAGGTTGTAAAAAATGAAGAATCTTGGGTCCCCTCTATAACCTGCTGAATCAGAATCTGCATTTTAACAAGATTCACAGGTGATTTGTACACACATGTAAGTTTG
Source organism: Pteronotus mesoamericanus (assembly GCF_021234165.1). Classification (NCBI taxonomy): domain Eukaryota; kingdom Metazoa; phylum Chordata; class Mammalia; order Chiroptera; family Mormoopidae; genus Pteronotus; species Pteronotus mesoamericanus. The sequence goes on along the minus strand of NW_026555144.1, from coordinate 2,654,612 downwards.
AGAAGCTCTGGGGTAGACTAGAGTGTTCCTGATATATAGCCAGCACCCAACCTCTGCTTGAACACACTCAGTGTCAGAGTACTACCTCACAAAGTAGTACACTTCAAGTAATACTACAGTTTTCTTATTGCAAAGTTCTTGTAAGTACTGTTTGACTTTGTTTCAGTCCCTTCTCTTCCTCCCACCTGATTCTTACAACCCCAGGTCCCCAGAATTTCTGTGCTACTTACCCCACCAGTGCCTTTGTTTTGAGCAGCTCCCCTGTACCAGACCTCACCTCATTCCTGGCCCTGAAACCAAATTTACTATACGTACTCCCTCAGAGTCCTTCTGTCCCTAAGACTAAGAGCTACTGCTCATTGAGCATTAATTATGGGCTTTACAAGCATCATTTTATTTGATCTTCACAATCATCAATCATTATACCAATTTTCAGAAGAGGGAACTAGCTCAGAAAGAATCACCTAAGATCATATAGCTAGTAACAGAATTAGGATTCCAATGCAGTTATGGTATGACTGTAAATATTAATAGCTGCATAGTGACTCAGTATGTTCCCTCTGGAGAGTGGCCTTTGCTCTTCAATATTGCCTTATACCAAAGAAAATTAGTTCAAATGAAATGTTTTTTTCTATGCTGTGGGGAAAATGGAGTCAGTCAGGCTCCCTCACCTGGATGTCCAGGCAACTATGATTAGGCAGTATTCACATAACCTTGAGTATGGGCCTGCAAGCGCAGAATCACGTTCTGTTATGTAATATATTGGCACCCTGCCAGCTTTTTGTGCATTTAGTATATAAGGGGCTTGAGGGATTCCTACTGCACGACACATGGCTTGCAGCATGCATGGATTGCCCCACCCCTGAATAAAGGCATGTCAGGCATTCCCACTGCTCTGCGAATTTTCTTCTGTTTGCCCAAATCCTGTGTGACCCTGCCTGGCCTTGAATGGCTGCAAGACAATTGGTGTAGTCAGCACCATACTGCCGTTGCAGTATGGTATGAATATGGAGGAGCCAGCGGTGGGACCCCCAGAAGGGGCCTGGAGGGGCGGCCAGTCACCAGTATGTAATATCTGGTGTCAAGTCTACTGGACGCTTGGGCTCCCTTCCAGAACTGGCCAGGTATTAGTGGTGCACCCACCACAGTAGAGAAGGACCTGCAGGTGGTAGGGGAGACCCTGAAGAAGCCAGTCACCTGGGTGGCCATGGGGGCTGTGGGTTGGGTGTTTCTTTCAGCTTTGGAAGCTGAGACCGAGACTGCACTTCATGATGCAGCAAACTTGTGCAAACTCCAAGGAAGAGAGGAGGCCTTGGAGGCCAGGATCTGTGCCCTGAAGGAAGACCTCTGAGTGGCGGAGTTGCGGGGACCCCCCCACCCCCTTCCTGATCATAGGGATGAGTTTGAGGAAGACAGGGAGGAGGAACTGAATTCCCTGCAGGCTTGCCCAGTAGTGCTACAGAAGATGAAGTCCCAGCAGCCCCTGACACCTTGGGGGAATCCGGCTCGTCCCACCCAGATGGTTAAGCACACAACCTGTTGCCCTTATACACAGGCTGAACTGGTCAATCTCACAAATCAGTTTTGCTGGATGCCCAGGTAGCCCTTAGCAGTGTGGCTCTTATACCTTTGGGATTTTGGAGTGGATAGTATCATGTGCACTGATAATGAGATGTAAAAGTTAGCTTCCATCACAATTCTCCCCTCCCTGTGCCAACAGCTGTAGAATAGCTGATGGCACAGAAGGGGGCAGGGCTCTCATTCTCTGCTGGAATGGGTCATGGCTGTGATTTGTACAGTCTGGGTGGATGCAGGAGACCTGCCTGACACTGTAAACAAATGGCAGTCCTACGCAGACTTAGTGCAAATCCTGTGGGAGCTGGGCATACTTCAGGCTATGTTCAATCCCAATACTCAGGGCCCGAATGATGAATGCTTTGCAGCAGGGATGTGGGATCTAGCGTTGCAACACACCCCTTCCTCCTGTTTCAGATAGCTCAAGGTGATCCTGGCCCTGCTTGTCACCATTACATTAATGATATCACCATGATGGTGGAGAGTCTGGGGAAGGTGGAGACTCACTGAAAGCAGAAAGGAGTGCTGATGGTGCCCCAAGCTTCCTCTCTCTCTCAGTCAAACAGCGCCCTACTGAGGATGGTCAGGACACAGATGTAGTCAGGCCTTGTAGGGGCTGCAGTAAATAAAACTAAAATTGATAGGAAGCCAAATGTTTACCTATTAGAGCTCTGGAAGCAGCTGTGAGCTGACCAATGCTTCCTGCAGCCCCAAAAGAAGGCAGTAGGGAGGAAGCCCAGGGACATGACTCGAGGGGCCAGTCCAGTCCAGCTGGAAGACCATTTGGCTGTGCCAACCACCTGAGAAGAGAGAGGAGATATCCTTTGGACTTTTGAATAGGGGGCAGGCCGAGGAACCCATCTAAAGGGGACAGACAGGAACCGGAGGCTGCATGTAGAATTGGCCAGCCATTGGTCCCCTACAAATATTCAGCGAGTTCTGACTCTAGAAGACACAGGGGACGAATGTACCCTCCTGTATTAGAACCCTGAGAAGTTCCCAAGACCTGAGGCCTCTGTTGATGCTTATGTGGGGCACAGTATAAAAGTGAAGTCCATGTGGCTTTCCCTGGGTATTGTGTGACTGCCTCTTCATGAGTATACTGTTTATGTGTACCCTATTCCTGAGTATATCCTGGGTATTTATGTTCTCCAAGGACTGTGGCTACAAACCACTGCAGGAGAGTTTTGCTTGCAAGTGCGAGTGGTAAACGCCATTCTACAAGGACATGCTGAGCATCCCCCTTGTTCAGTTGCTGTCCCCCGGCAGGCAACAGCAGTGAAACATTACCAGCTGCCCTGAGAACATGAGGAAATTATGGCAATGATAGGATAGTTGGAAAAGGTGGGAATAATTAGGGCTGTCCCTTTAACTTCCCATGTGGCCAGTGAGAAAGCCAGATGGCACGTGGAGAATGACAGTAGATTACCAGGAACTCAATTAGGCCATTCCCCCAATACATACAGCAGTCCCTTCTGTGGTGGACTTGATGGACCAGGTAACTAATGAGCTGGGAACTTACCACTTTGTTGCTGATGTAGCAAATGCTTTTTTCTTCATTGATATTGCTCCAGAGAGTCAAGATAAGTTTGCCTTCACATGGGAGGGCCAGCAATGGACGTTTACAGTGCTCCCTCAAGGGTACTTGCACAGCCCTACCATCTGTCATGGGCTTGTGGTGGAGGACCTGGCTAAGTGGCCACGGCCTGCAGAAGTTCGCCTCTTCCATTACACTGATGATATTTTGCTAACCAGTGATTCCCTTACAGAGTTAGAGAAAGCAGTACCGTAAGTTGCTGTCACACCTGAAGTCATGTGGCTGGGCATTCAACGAAGCCAAGCTGCAAGAGCCTGGATTGCCTGTCAAATACTTGGGGGTTACATGTCACCTTAGCAGAGGTACATGAAGCTTGTCAGACCTATGTTGTCTGCTCGAGAGAGCATCCCCAGAATCCTGTGGGAATTACTGGGAAGGTGGTGTGGGGATGGGTACCACTGACCAGGTAGCAGGTTAATGTAATCAGACCCCTACCTAGTTCAGAGGGGTATAAGTACACAATCATGTGTGTGGACATGGCCACTGGACTATTGGTTGCATATCCCGCATGCCACCCAAATGAGAAAGTGGTGATCACTGCACTGGAGTACTCATGCGCTACCTATGAGTGACCCTGGATTATTGAAAGTGATCAGAAGATGCATTTTACAGGGGCCTTGGTGCAACAATAGGCTCAATATGTGCAGATTTACTGGAAGTTCCATGTGGTCTATCACTGCCAAGCTGCTGGGATGATTGAAGGGTACAATGGTCTCTTAAAGCAGGGCCTGTGAGCTGTGGCTGCCACCCCTATGATGTGGGCCTGGATGAAACACTTATGGACTGTCCTCCAGACTCTGAATAAGAGGAGCCAGAGGTGGGGCCCAGTTCTGGTGGAAGCATTACTCCACCGGACTGCAGCTCCAATTCAGCTGCAGGTACAGACTAAGGATGCCTTACTGAACCAGGCATGGGAAAACAAGGAAATATTCTCTTGTCCATCCCTGAGGTTCTGGAGTGAGGGCAAATGGCCACTTGGATGTGGACTTGGGAAATAAAAGCCCACCACATGGGTTGTGTGGCCCTTGTTGCCCCTTGTAGGGGTGGAGAAAAACTTGCAAATAGTGCCATGGGTGATAGGGTCATGGCCCCCAATCTTGTGGGTGACATACCCAGGGACAGAAGACCACAAAATCCTTCTCTGTGGCACTTTTGTGATTTTGTTATGGCCCATTATGAGTTCTCCACTGTTCTTGCAAGTAGATGCTGAACCCCCAGTGTAGGCATGAAAAGGTATGGTATTCGCATCCAGGAAGGCCCCTCTGCCAGCCACCGTTTTGTTGACTGACCAGAAACTTGCTTGTATACTGCCTGAGGGTCATGATTTGCCATTGTTAGTTCCAATAACTGCCCCATTTTCTCGCCCCTAGGGTGCAAAATAACACCCTAGCAGACTGGGTACATACCTATTTCTCAGTGACTAACCAAGCAGCATGCTGGGTCTGCACTGAAATCCCTCTGAGTATGGCTGCTGGCCTCCCATGGTGCATATCTCCAGCTTCTGTCTCAGATGGGACTTGGTTACAGCACCAGTGGAAGAGTGCACATTCCCTGTGGAACACAACCTGGACTGACATCTGTGCTGTGGCAAAGCAGCAGAATGACTGGCCCCAGTCGTTAGTTGGCTACTCCATATGGGATGACTCAGGGTGGCTCACAGCTGAGGCCATGGAGCTGGCTGGACCAACTCCTCTTTGTATTGAGAACCTGAAAGGAGAAACCCAAGTGGGCTGGATTCCTATGGTCTGTGTCAAACTCATACTCTGAAGCATTCCTGTGAGGTGCGGAATGATGCGTAGGCTGCAGTTCCCACTGGGGCCCTCTGGGTGTGTGGCTCACATGGGTGGCCTTACCTGCCTAGAAATTGGACTGGCCTCTTTACCTGGGGATGGCCCTATTTGCCTGCTTGAGTTCAGAAAACTCTTGCAATCTGGCCAACCAATTAGGAAGCATTTAAGGTACAACACTGGGTAAAGCATACTCCTTGGTGGTGTTACCCATTAGCCATTTTTGCTCCTCAAGCTGCTTCTATAGTCAGTGAGACTAAGACAACTTCTTTGGCTTTGCACAGCTTTGCACACTGCTTGTACATTGAATGCAACACATGATTCCTTAAGCTTCTTGAATGAGGAAATGTATCAATTGAGAAAATTAGCCTTGCAAAATCGTATGGCCTTAGATATGCTCACTGAATCATAGGGCAGGGTGTGTGCCCTAGTAGGGGCCGAATGCTGTGTATACATTCCTGATGTCCATCACAGTGTTAACCAAGCTGTATGGGCATTAGCTTCTGAGATCTGTGCTATTGAATGCCTGACAGGAAATCCCCTTGCAGCAATGGTGGGCATCCCTAACCACTGAATGGTGGTGGGTCCCTGCTGTCTTGGGTGTCAGTGCTTGTGTTTTGGTTATGTGCTGTTGTAGTTTGTACTGCTGTTACAGCACTTGAGTACAGGGCTCTGCCCCCCTCACTAAGGGACCCTCATGGAAGACACCCTTGTGTAAATTGTATAGTGAGGGACACTGAAAGGGTGGATTGTAGGGAAAATGGAGTCCATCAGGCTCTCTCATCCAGATGTCTGGGCACTTATGACTTAGAGGTATTTATATAACCTTGAGTATGGGCCCATATGCACAGAATCACGCTCTTGGTTATATATCTTGGCACCCTGCTGACTTTGTGTGCACTTAGTATATAAGGGAGTTGGGACTTCCTGCGGCACGACAGGCATGTTTCAGCATGCATCAATTACCTCACCCCTGAATAAAGGCATGTCAGGCATCCCCACGGCTCCTCAAATTTTCCTCCATCTGCCCAAATCCCATTTGAACCTTCCTGGCCTTGAAAAGCTGCAAGACATATGCATTTCAGGCACTGTGACCAGCGAGGGAGATGTATTTGGGCCAGGAGCCTTTTTGAATTCCTCAAATACTACCACAAAGGCTAGCCATGCCAAACATTTGTATCAGCAATACTGAACAGAAAGTTGTCCTGAGCAATGCATTATTTAATGATGAAGTGGAAAACAGAGCAGTATCCTGCAGAAGCAAAAGCAGGGCACCATTGTGGCCGATTAAGTTTCCAGTCACACTGAGTTTCTGCAGAAGTGCATAGATGGACTATAATGTTCAACCTTTAATATATTTGCTAGAAATGAGGCACATCTGGCTTCTTATCATTAAGTAAATGGCAAAGCACCATCTGGGACAACTAGTGTCCTGGCATCTAAGCAATGCTGTGGCTACACAGCTCCACAAAATAGGTGTAGAGAATCTGTGGAAAAGGGATGATAACAAATGTTCACTCTAGGCAGCTGCTGCTCTACAAATGCTAAGAAGAAAATGATGGGGGTGTACAAAGATAAAGCAGCCAAAGAAAAAATGAAAAGTCAAATGTGGTGCTGCAGCATACTTTCAAATAATATAACATCACTTGTAAATACAAGTAAACTTTAGTCAGCTCAAGTAGGTATACAACCATTAGCAAACACAGGAATTTTTTTTTAAACAAAGCTTTCATGCACTCAAAAGGCAAACTTTCGGAGAGGAGCTTTACATCAGTAGATGTGTTATATCTGAAACTAAGAAGAATCTTTTCATACCCATAACAGTAATAGCTAACATTGAGAGTCTACTATGGGCTAGGTACTTTATACCTATTACATAAGTATTATTATGCTGCATCTCAGAGAATAAGAAACTGAAGTTCAGGTTAAGTAACATGCTGAGGTAACCTAAGACAACTGAATGACAATTAGAATTTGAACCCCATGTTTTTGTACAAAAGTACTCTCTTCCTATTTTAGCACTTTCCACTCTATACATCATATCCTTCAAAAGTAGAGGTAGGAAGGAAACACATTCAGACACTTCACATGCATTAATTATATAATTTGATTCTTACAATGGGTAATACAGTTCTACTACATAAAAATTCCCATTTTTCAGATGAGGAAAATGAGGCTCAGAAAGGTGAAGTATCTTGCCAAAGTTCACACAGCTAGTAAGTGGCAGAGGTGGAATTCACATGGGAATATATTTGACACCAAATTCTATGTCATTTCCCCTCTTCTTTACTAGCTTTCCACATACATAGTGAGGGTATTATTACAAGGTGGAAAGAATGGGTGTTTTTCAGCCACATCTAGTAACACAATTTAGACCACTAATAAACCCCTCACTAAAGAGCTCTGCTTTCCTGCTGAGCAGCCCCAGAAATTGTAGATAACAAAGATTATGGGCATATAATATTTAGTCCAGTGCTTCATCATCCTGTATGTATGTCTACATTTTCAGTTGCACACACTTGCTCACATGAAAGTGTGGAGAGGAGTGCCTAAACCTGTGTTATGTGCAGAAAGAGTGTTTTATGTCCACTGGTGAAAACTGGTACGGAAAGGACTTGTATTGATGGAGGACAATACAAAAAAATTGAGCTAAATTGTGTTGACTTGATTGCTACTGGGGGATCAGGTTAGCTATCTTGAGTTTGGGGAGATGATTTAAGGGATGCCAGATAGCTAAAGAAGAATAAGGGTGGGGAAAGGCCCAAGGTGTATGAGCAGGAATGGCTTCAGGGAAAAGTTAGGCAGGGGAGCTGCTGGAGGGAACAATGGGCATGAGTGGTTTTTACCCTGCATTTCATTATCAGGGCAGTCCACTTGGTAAACTCATTTGGTCTCACACTGTCTTCCTTTTCAGGTTTCTAATAAGATGAAGATTTCAAAAGAATAAAATCTGTGACCACAATAAAGTTATGTGTATGTTATTTTAAAAACTTGGGGAAACTGGGAGAAAAAAAAGCTTTTAATGAATTTTCCCTACAGATAGGACCACACATTTGAGATTTACTTCCAATTCATTCGTACTACTCAGTAGACTAGATCTACAACCCCCCCCCCCAATTCCTGTCTCTGTTATTTTTAAATATGCTGTTGACTGGTTATGTGACACTGAGGAAATTTCTCTTTCTTCTTTCTTAACTACAAAATAGGGATAATAATAATGAAAAATTGTATATATATATATATTTTGAACCACTTAATCTTCCTTCATATTAAAGCTTAACAAGTCAAACAGTATATGTAAAATAAAGATCTATGATCTTCCCCCCACCTAGGACAATCAATAAGAGCTGAAGTAGAAAGTGGGCCCAGCAGGCACAGATATGATCAGTTTACTAAATTAGGGAGGCGTTAAGTTCTTAAAATGCACATGTGTAGTGAGTTAATTTTAATGTGCAGACAGAATGGGATTCTTTCTTAGTAGGGCCAAATTTGATAATTCTCAGAAAAGCTGGGGCTTCTGAAAAACAATTTAAGAATAATCATATTTACATTGTAGTACATAATCACAATCACCTACTGAGGCCAAGGTTTGTCCTTTGGAAGCTGAGGTCTGCCTGAGTGTGAATAAAAGCAGCCTTTGTGCTCCAAGGGGCAAAGTCACAAATTCACAGCTGCCAACCATATGCATTAGGATTACCAGCAGCTGGTCGGCTCAAAATTGATCAATAACTCAGAATAAACAAGCATCTGGCAATAAGTGACAAGGTGCTAGCACATAGTTGAGACAATTGAAATTGTCTGGCTTACCACCCATGATTCACACAGTAAGTAAGTATTTTGTAACTATTCTGCTTATATTGGTCAACAGGAAACAGGTAAGGTATAAGCAGGTCTTCAACAAAAGGGTATTTTATGGCTATCAAAATTACTTTGGTTTGACTTAAACCACAAATCATGCAGTATAGGAACTTTAAGGAAAGTTAAAAGGAAAAATACTAATGGGAACATCAAAAGGAAAAATACTCAGGTCCCTTGAAGTACAGCACACTCTAGAATCCATAAAATCACTCTTCCTTAGCTGACAATCTTCCAATTAGCAGGTGGTAAGTACACATTTGTTCCTAAGTTCTCTCTGTGTTACTTTGGGTGGAGCTAGCATCAGTATACTTCATGTTCATAGAAAACTAGTTCAGGGCTATTCACTAGATCAATTGGACTTAACTGATATATACAGAACCTTTCATTCCAAAGAAGCCAAAATACACATTCTTCTCAAATGCACATGGAATATTTTCAAAGACAGACCACATGATAGGACAGAAAGCAAGCCTCAACAGCCAGGCAGTGAAAGACAAATACCATATGATCTCACCTATAAGTGGAACCTAATCAACAAAACAAACAAGCAAGCACAATAGGACCAGAGGCATGGAAATAAAGAACAAACTGACAGTGAGAAGATGGGAGTGGGGAGGGGGATAATGGGGGAAAGTAGGGGGAGGGTCACATCAAGGAACATGTATAAAGGCCCAATACAGAAAGACAATGGTAGAGGAGGATTGAATGTGGAAGGTGGGGGGTGTAGGTAGGGCAGGAGAGAGCAATGGGGGAAAAATTGCGACAACTGTAATTGAACAACAATAAAAAAAGAAAACTAGTTCAAGAGCAGAAGTCAAAGTCTGTTTAATATTCAGGAGGCTGTCAATTCTGGAGCCACAGAAAGCCTTCCACCAGAGGCAATGAGGTGGCTCAGCAGTGTTTGCTTTTTCTGGGGAAAAAAAGAGCAGAAATTTATATCCTGAAGCTCTTATTTGTTTGAAGAAGAGGCTTGTGAAGTTTACCTTCAGTTATCCCACCAGTTTATTAAATGTCTTCATTTTTCTTATAGGTGGTGATGTTTGTGGTATTTAGAACCCTGAGGAGACCATATGTTTTGGGCTCTACATAGTGTTTTGAGCCCAGCACCCTGCTTGTTTTAGGACCTTCTATTTTGTTGGATTCAAGGCAGGATGAAAACTTTTCAGCACACACATTCAATGACGCAGTCTATCTTATATCAGTGCTTTCAGTTATGCCTCACATAAAGCATTTTCAGCAGAGGTTTTCCTGTTCCAAGACAGAGATAATTGTTAATTTCTTAAAAGTAGTATACTGGAAAGTGGATTTACAATGACTGCTGTTATCCAGCTTTCTTTTTAACAAAATCTTACCCCCTGTCACTGCAAGTTGTTAGGTAGCAGTGAACAAGCAAAAAACAACCAGATTTTCTGGGGGAAAATGTGCAAGGCTAATCCCACCTGATCAGTGCAGTCAGTATACAAATTTAAAAATAAACATTTTAGTAACCTTAACCTCTGGGTTGTCTGGCATACAAAATTGTGACACGCCTTATTGAGCATAGAGGAATAACATTTTTTTTCTTTTGGAGTTCCAGTAATTTTAAAAATTTTACCCATTCTCTAATTTATTCATTAAAATAATAAACATTATTAGAGCTTCTAATGTCTATAGAGTCCTATGATAGAGGATGATAAAAAGATGAATGCAACAAGTTCCCTCTATTAAGTATTTAAGACTGCTGGGGAAAATTGCATAAAGACAAATTTTGTGGGTCCTCTCTTTGTTTTTGCCCATGTGCATTTAGATTATCAGCAATACAAGCTTTAATTGAAAGCATAGTGTAATCTCATTGTAATTTCATTTATCTCCTAATACAGAAGCAATATTATTTTTTCTTAGACTATTGTAAATAGCCTTCTAATTAATTTCCTTGCTTTCAACCTCTCCCCTACTCCAAATCATTCTTCATATTACCGTCATATTATACTTTCTAAAACATAACTATGATTATGTCACATTTTGTTACATATTGAATTAAATATAAATTTCCAAATTTGGAAGGCTAGGCCTTCAACAATCTAGACCTATCTGACCACTGTCCCCTTTACACTTCCATTGTATCCAACACATACCTGTTTTATATATAGCATCTTCATCCTATGCTGCATTTATTTACTTATATACCTTTCTCCTTTATCAGAGACTGCATTATTTGAGAGGAAGAACCATATATTTTTCGTTTTTGTGGCTGAGCCCTTAGCCTGGCATGTTAGAGTACATTTGAGGAGCAAGTAAATCGATGACAAACACTGGCAGAATGGCTAGTTTGCTGGCTAGGTGGTATGGATTTTTCACTGTTTTTAAGGTATAATTTACATAGAATAAAATTCACCCTTTTAAGTGTATATATCTATAAGTTTGGACAAACATGTACAGTCATCTATTCACTACCACAATCAAGATATAGAACAGTTTTACTACCCTGTAAATTCTTTGGCTGTGCATTTATAAGAAAACACTTCCCCCTACGCTTAACCCCTGACAACCTCTTATCTGTTCTGTGTCCCTATGATTTTACCATTTCCAGAATGTCATATAAATGAAATCATTCAGTGTGTATTTGTTTGTGTCTGATTTCTTTCACTTAGAACAATGCATTTGAGATTCATCAATGTTAATACATTGGCATGATATTTAAACAAAAGAGTGGTCAGAGAGATGGGACCTGTGTGAAAATATAGGCAGGAATGTTTGCTCTGACTCAAGGAATAAGGAGAAATTTCATGGAGAAAGTAACATTTGAGCAGGGCCTTGAGAGATAGGTGGGGCTCTTATAAGTTCACATGGTGAGGGAAGATATTTCTGTAAAGGATATATAGCAGGAAAAAAAAGCCCTGAATCAAAAAAGAGCAGAGCATATTTGGAGAATATTAAGTTTGGCTAGAACATGAGAGGAGGAGGAGTGTGAGGCAGGACAGCGAAGGTAGGCTAGGGCTTTCTTAACCTTAAATGACATATTTAGGAATTTGGTCTTGATTTGTTAGACAGTGGATATTCATTACAGGTTTTAGCTTCAAGCTCTTTTACAAGTAGAGCAATAGTTCTGCCTGCAGGTAACTCAGCTGCCCCACCACACTGCGCTCTGTCTGGGTGAGTGTACAAAGGTTACTTACCCTCAAGCAAGGCAACAAATGACATCCATCTAAATATATCAAAAGCTTACTTAGGATATAAAATATCTGCAATATCGGTACTTGGTAGAAAATGTATTCATTAAATGATTGAATCCAATACCCACCAAAGACTCTCTTTTTTTTCTCCATTCATTTGTATTCTCACTATTCTCTCCATGGTCAAGGTGTCAAAAACTCAACTATTGTTCCTGAATCCTATTTTCCTTGTTCTCCACAGAAATATCTTCACTGGGGTTACAATTAATGTTAGGGCTTCTGTTTTAACTGATAAGCAATAAAAATTCCTTTTGAAAAGCATTTCTTTTTTTTCTTAAAACCAAATTATTCACTGATATTATGCACATTCCTTCCTGGCTGGTGTGGCTCAGTGGATTGAGTACCAGCCTGTGAATGAAAGGGTCGCTGGTTCGATCCCCAGTCAGGGCACATGCCTGGATTGTGGGCCAGGTCCCCAGTGCGGGGGCACGCAAGAGGCAACCACACGTTGATGTTTCTCTCCCTCTCTTCTTCCCCTCCCCTCTCTCTAAAAATAAATAAATAAAATCTTTTTAAAAAAGGAACACATTCCTATTTTTAATGCTCTTTTTTTCTGGGATAAAAAGAGACATTTCACCAAAGAAGATATATAGATGGCAAAAAAGCATAGAAAAGATGTTCAACATTATTAACCATTAAGGAAATACAGATTAAAACCACGATGTACTATCACTTCATATCTACCAGAATAGCTAAAAAAAGAAAGAAAGAAGAGAAAAATAAGACCAAATTATTGCAAGAATGTGGAGGAACTGGATCACATATGCATATGTTGTTCATGGGAATGTAAAATGGAACAGCCAACCTGGAAAACCAAAGGTCTGACGGGTTTGTTTGTTTGTTTATTTATTGTTTCAATTACAGTTGTCCCAATTTTTCCCCATTGTTCTCCCCTGCCCCGCTCACCCCCACCCCCACCTTGTTGTCCATGTCCGTGGATCCTTTATACATGTTTCTTTACTAGACCTTTCCCCTTTTTACCCTGTTATCCTCCTCCCCCTGTCCCTCTGGTCACTGTCAGAACTGGAGAGTATTATGCTAAGTGAAATAAGGCACGTGGCAAAAGACAAATACCTTGTAATCTTACCTATAAGTGACAGTTTCTTATAAAACTAAACACACAATTACCATATTACTCGGCAATTTCAGTTGTGGCCTTTTATCTCAGATAAATGAAAACTTATGTTGACTCAAACCTGTATATGAATGTTCATAGCAGCTTCATTCATAATTGCCAAAACTGGAAATAACCTAAATAGGTTAATGGCTGGACAAATTGTTATATTGGATTGGCCCAAAAGATTGTTTGTTTTTCTGTAACATGGCTCTCATAGCACTTAGTTGTCTTTAACTTCATTTTAAATAATTTTGTTAGATCGTGCTGTGACAGGTGTCATATCAGTGTGCATTTAAAAAAAACTTATCAAAAGTGGTGAATTTTTCTGCAATCATTTTAATATTGAAGATGGAAGAAAATAAGCAGCATTTTTGACATATTATGTTTTATTATCTAAAGAAACGTTTAAATGCAAGAAATAGATTTGTGCACTGTATGGAAAAGGCTCAGTGATTGATCAAATGTGTTCAAAGTGGTTTGCAGTTTCATGCTGGAGATGTCTGGCTGGATGAAGCTCCATGGTCGGGTAGACCAGTTGAAGTTGATAGCGATCAAATTGAGACATTAGTTGAGAAAAATCAATGTTATATCACTCAGGAGATAGCTAACATACTCAAAATATCCAGATCAATAAAGTTATTGATGGTAATAAAAAATGTACCTTTTATTTTATGGAAAAAACTAAATGGACTTTTTGGCCAACTGATATATCTATACCACAGAATACTACTCAAAAATAAAAAGGAATGGAGTATGAGTATATGCAAAAATATGGATGTCTATCCAGAGAATTATGCTGAGTGAAAAATCCAATCCATGTATAAAGATCCCATGGACAAGGACACTGGGGACAGGGGAGTATTGAATGTGGGCATTGGGCAGAGCAGGGGAGAGCACTGGGGGGGAAATGGGGACAGTGTAATTGAGCAACAATTTAAAAAATTGAAAAAAACAAAAAAACACTCCAAAAATGCTATACAATATGATTCCATTTATATAACATGTTTGAAATGAAAACATTATAGTCATGGAGAACACATTAATGGTTTCCCAGGGTTAAGGAGAGGGTATGGGTTGGAGATATGTGTTGTTAAAAAGGCAATGTGAGGGAGATCTGTTGTGATGGAACTCTTCTGAACCTTGACTCTGATGGTACCACATGAACCTGCAAATATGATAAAATTGCATAGAACACGCAATCTGTAAAACTAAGAAAATCCAAATATGGTGGGTGGATTGTATCAATGCCAATCTCCTGGTGTGATATCATACTATACTTATGTAAAGTGACACCACTGGAGGAAACTGGGTGAATGATATACAGGATCTGTATATCTTAAAATTGCAAATCAATCTACAGTAATCTTAAATTATTTTTTTTGATAAGGATACTGTGTCAGATGTAGAAATGCATAGAACATTATTTGAATTTAACTTTAGGAAATCATTTTTTTAGAAATCTAAAATAAAAAAGGAAAAAAAGAAAAATTGCATTTAATTATGGTGACAATGTGAGAAAACTAGATCACATTCACATACATGAACTACTTTAGAAATTAATATATTTGATTCTACTTGTTTTTTTTTAATTTTTTATTGTTGTTTGATTAGAATTGTCCCCACTTTCCCCCCATTACTCTCCCTTTCCCTACCCATCTCCCATGTTCCACATTCAATCCTCTGCCTTGTTGTCTCTGTCCATGAGTCTTTTATAAATGTTCCTTGACTTGACCCTTCCCCTTCTCTCCGCCATTATCCCCCTCCCCCCTTCTCTCTGGTCACTCTTTTTCCTTATTTTCATGTCCCTGGTTATATTGTGTTCACTTATTTGTTTTGTTGATAAGGTTTTACTTATAGGTGAGATCATACGGTATTTGTCATTCACCGACTGGCTTATTTCACTTAGCAAAACGTTCTCTGGTTCCATCCATGATATTGAGAAGTATAAGAGTTCCTTCTTTCTTTCTACTGCATAGTAGTCCATTGTGTAAATGTACCAGTTTCTGGATCCACTTATCTACTGATGAACCCTTAGGCTGTTTCTAGCACTTGGCTATTGTAAGCAACACTGCCATGAACATTGGGGTGCATAGGTTCTTTTCAATTGCTGTTTCAGGATTCTTAGGATATAATCTCAGCAGTAGAATTGCTGAGTCAAAAGATAGCTCCACTTTTAGTTTTCTGAGGAAATTCCATACCATATTACAAAGTGGGTGCACCAGCCTGCATCTCCACAAAGAGTGCACTAGGGTTCCCTTTTTCCACAGCCTCACCAGCACTTGTGTGTTGATTTCTTTATGATGGTTATTCTGACCAGTGGGAAGTGGTATCTCATTGTGGTTTTAATTGCATCTCTCTGATGGCTAGCAATGCTGAGCATACTTATGTCTCTGGGCCTTCTGTATGCCCTCCTTGGAGAAGTGTCTGTTCAAATCCTTTGCCCATTTTTTAATTGGATTGTTTGTCTTCCTGGAGTACAGTCATGTGAGTTTATATATTTCAGAGATCAAACCCTTGTCCAAGGTATCATTGGCAAATATATTTTCCTTTATTGTTGGTTTTCTTTTCATTTTACTGATGTTTTCTTTAGCTGTGCAGAAGTTTCTTATTTTGATGAAATCCCATTTGTTTATTTTTTCCTTTTTGTCCCTTGCTCTAGGGGACATATTGGTGAAAATATTGCTGCATGAGATATCTGAGTTTCCTGTCTATGTTCTCCTCTAGGACTTTTATGGTGTAGCAATTTACATTTAAGTCTTCTCCATCTTGAGTTTATATTTCTGTATGGTGTCAGTTGGTGGCCAAGTTTCATTTTTATGCCTGTAGATGATCAGATCTCCCAACACCACTTATTTAAGAGGCTATCTTTACTCCCATTTTATGCTCCTGCCCTCTTTGTTGAATATTAATTGACCATAGAGTCATGGGTTTATTTCTGGGTTCTCTATTCTGTTCCATTGATCTATGTGTCTTTCTGAAGCCAGTACTAGACTGTTATGATTACCGTGGCCCTGTAATATAGTTTGATATCAGGTACTGTGACACCTCCTACTTTGTTCTTTTTCTCTCAAAATTGCTGTAGCTATTCAGAGTCATTTGTGGTTGCATTTACATTTTTCAAATATTTGTTCTATATCTGTGAAATATGTCATTGGTGTTTTAATAAGGATTGCATTGAATCTATAAATTGATTTGGGTACTATGAACATTTTGATGATGTTAATTCCTCCAATCCATGAACATAGTGTGTGTTTCCATCTATTTGTGTCTTGTTTAATTTCCTTCTTCAGTGTTCTGTAGTTTTCTGAGTACAGGTCTTTACCTATTTGGTTAAGATTTTTCCTAGGTACCTTATTTTCTTGTTGCTATAACAAATGTGATTATAACCTAATTTAATTTTTATATATTTCATTGTTGATGTACAAAAATGTCTTCAATTTATGAATATTGACTTCGTATCCCACTACTTTGTCAAATTCACTTATTAGGTTGAGTAGTTTTTTGGTGGAGTCTGTAGTGTTTTCTATGTACACTATCATGTTATTTGCAAACTATGATAGTTTTACTTCCTCCTTTCCAATTTGAATGCCTTGTATTTCTTTTTCTTTTATGACTGCTGTAGCTAGAACTTCCAATAGTACGTTGAATGGAAGTGGTGAAAGTAGACAACCTTATTTTGTTCCTGATCTTCATGGGAAAACTTTTAGTGTTTGCCCATTGAGTATAATGTTGGTTGTAGGTTTGTCATATATGACCTTTATTATGTTGAAGTATGCTCCCTCCAGTCCCACTTTGCTGATTTTATCATAAGTGGGGGCTGTACCTTATCAAATACCTTTCCCCATCTATTGATATGATCATGTGATTTTTGTCTTTCTTTTTCTTTTTATGACGTATAACATTTATTGACATGAATATTGTACCCTACTTGCATCCCTGTGATGAAACCCACTTGATCAAGGTATATAATCTTTTTAGTGAATTGCTGGATGTGGTTGTCCAATATTTTGTTGAGGATTTTAGCATCTATGTTCATCAGCGTTATTGGCCTGTAGTTTTTTCTCTTTTTTGTGTTTTCATCTGGTTTTGGGGTTAGGACGATGCTGTCATCATAAAAAGTTTGGGAGTTTTCCTTCTTCTTGGATTTTTTTGGAATAGTTTGAGAAGGATAGGGGTTGGGCCTTCCTTAAATATTTTGTAAAATTCTCTTGTGAAACAATCTCGTCCAGGGCTTTTGTGTGCCAGGAGTCTTTGATTACTGTTTCAATTTTACTAGCTGTTATCAGTCTGTTCATGCTTTCTGCTTCTTGATTCAGGTTTGGAAGTGTACATATCTCTATAAACTTGTCCTTTTCACATAGGTTTTCATATTTCTTGGCTTATAGTTGTTCATAGTGATTTCTTAAAATCCTTCGTATTTCTTGTATATTTGAGTACAAAAATTTTTTGTATTCCTCTTTCATTTCTGATTTTACTTATTTGGGCCTTCTCCCCTTTTTTCGTGATGAGTCTGCTTAAAGGCTGGTTGATTTTGTTTATCTTTTCAAAGAACCAGCTCCTGGATTTATTGTTCCTTTGAATGATTCTTTTAGTCTGTATGTCATTTAATTCTCCTCTGATTTTGATTGTTTCCTTCCTTCTACTTGCTCTGGGCTTTTTTTGTTTGTTTGTTTTTGTTCCTACAGTCTTGTAGATGTAGGTTTAGGTTATTTATTTGAAATGTTTCACTCTTTTCAGGTAGGCCTGCATCGTTACGAACTTCCCTCGCAGGACTCTCTTTGCTGTGTCCCATAGGTTTTGGACTGGTGTGTGTTCATTTTCACTTGTTTCCAGAACCTTTCTGATTTCTTCATTGATCTCTTTATTCACTTATTCACTGTTCAATAGCATGCTATTTAGAGTTTATGAGTTTGAATGTTTTTGAGTTTTATCCTTGAGGTTGGTTTCTAGTTTTATGCTGTTGAGGTCCAAGAGAATGCTTGATATGATTTCAATTTTCTTGAATTTGTTTAGGCTTGTTTTGTGTCTTATCATGTGATCTATCTTTGAAAATGTTCCTTGTTCATTTAAATGAATGCGTATTTTGTTTCTTTGGGATGAAACATTCTGTATATATCAGTTAAGTCCATTTGATCTAGTACATGGTTCAGTGCCACAATATCCTTATTGACATTTTGTTTGGAAGAGCTATCCATTTTTGACAGTTGGGTGTTGAAATTCCCTACTAAAAGTGTGTTGTTGCCTATAACTTTCTTGAAGTCCTCTAATACTTTCCTTACATGTTTGGTGCTCCTATGTTAGAGCTTTGTTTACAATGTTTTTGTCTTCCTGAAGGATTCTTTCCTTGACTATTATGAAGTGTCCCTCTGTGTCTCTTTTTATGGTCTTTGTTTTTAAGTCTATTTTGTCTGATATAAACATTGGCCTTTTTTTCCCTGTCCATTTTCTTAGAATATTTTTTCCAACCATTCACTTTCAGCACATGCAGGTATTTTGTTCTGCAGTCGGTCTCTCATAGGCAGCACATGTTTGGGTGGTGTTTTCTTATCCATTCACCTACCATATGTCTTTTGATTGGAGCATTTAATTCATTTACATTTAAGGTTATTACTGACAGGTACTTACTCATTGTCATTTTTCCCATTTGTAACTGTGTTCCTCTCTCTCTCTCTTTTTAATCTTCTTCTTAAAGTGATCTTTTTAGTATATCTTGCAATGCTGGTTTGGTGGAAGTGTAATCTTTTAGCCTTTTGTCTGGGAAACTCCTTATTTCATCTCCCATTTTTAATTAATAGACTTGCTGTGTAGAGCAGTCTTGAGTGCAGGTCTTTGGAATATTTCTCCCCATTCCCTTCTGGCTTACAGTGTTTCTGTCGAGAAATCTGCTGCTCTCCTTATTGGGGCTCCCTTTTATATTACTTCTGTTTCTTCCTTACTGCTTTTAAATTCTCTCTTTGTTTGAATTTTGCCATTTTAAATGATATATCTTGGGGTAAACCTCTTTGGTTTCATCTTGATTGGGACCCTCTGTGCTTCCTGGAGTTGTGTGACTTTTTCTCTCCCCAAATTAAGGAAGTTTCCATCATTACTTTTTCAAACAGATATTCTATCCCTTGCTCCTCTACTATTCCTGCTGGTATCCTTATTATACAGGTATTATTATGTTTCTTATTGCACTGCAGTGTTCTCTTAACCCCTCTTCATTATTTTTGAGGTTTTTTTCCTTTTCTTCCTCTTTCTGAGAACTTTTTTCTATCTTCTCCTTGAGCTCACTGACTTGATCCCCTGATTAATTTAGACTGCTTTTGATTCCTTCTTCTGTATTCTTCAATTCAGAAATTGTCTTCTTCATTTTTTTCCTGGTTTTTATTGATAGTTTCTGTGTCCTCTTTCATTGTGATGTAGTTTGCAGTAACATCCTTGTAGGTTCCCTGTAGGCTTTTATAGTTCTGAATGAGCTCATTGAGCTTCATTACAACCATTGTATTGAACTCAGTATCTGATAGAATACTTGCTTCTCTTTCATTTAGCACTTTTTTTGGGAATTCCTCCTTTACTTTTGGCTGGGGGTTGTTTCTTTGTCTTCCCACTTTCTGGGAGACTCTTCTTGTTTGTTTCTGCTTCTTAAATTGATCTGTTTTGACTCCCTGTCTTTGTGGTGTGAACTTTTATGGTAGGAGACCTGTGAAGTACAGTTGTGCAATCTCCTTGATCTCCTGAACTTGATGCTCTTGTGATGTTTTTTATGCCATTTATGTTGGCTCTCTGGAGGTAACTGTGATTTTATTTTTGGGTTCTTCTTCATTGTATCTTTTCCTCCACCTGGTTGATTGAAGGTCACTCCACCTACCACATCTGGTATGCTGCTGTGCAGGTGCTGTCAGAACACACTACAAAGCCCAGGAAACAAACCTACACCAACAAAAAATAACTCCCACTATCAATAGCAAATAAACCAGTATTAATAAGGGTCTAAGGATATTAAGACTATTTCAAGAAAGGAGAATGAATATGACATGATTTACTGAAGAAAAAATGATTTTGAGAGGGTAGAGGGAGGGGCACTCATAAGAGCAGGGAATCAGAGCAATTTGAAGAGAGAAAGTAAAATTTAGTTGGATGTCAAGATGGTGGAGGAGTGAGTGGAAGTCACACTGACCTCCTCCCAGGTCCAATCTGGAATTACAACAAAATTGTGGACAAATCACCTGGAACAAACAACTGAAAAATAGCAAGAGAGAGACTTACAACCTTGGACAGACAGAGGAACTGGCTTTGGCACAACCTAACTGGTAAGGAGTGCAGTAGAGGCTTGAGTAGGTGGAATAAGAATCCACAGGTGGCAGCTGCAGAGGGATGTTGAAATGGCCAGTTGGATACCCCTAAGAGCAGAGCAGGGTCTAAACCATAAGCAGGGATCTCCAATAGCAGCCAGCTAAGCACACTGATATCAGCCAGCTATGAAAAGCGGCAGGGTGCTCTCTGCCAGAGACAGGCAGCTGGAGACGTAGGGTGCCATTTAAAGGGCCAACGCAAAAATTTGTAGTGGCAGCCACTTCCACTGGGCTCTAGCGGATGCGGGGGCAGAGTGGACTGGAGCCACCTGAGGAGAGACTGGACGGGGAATCTTTGGGGAAAGAACTGAGAGAGTGGATGGCGGGATCCCAGTGCTGACTCACCCTCAATTCCGCAGGTGCATCTTTCTCAGGCAGACCACTTCCCTGAGCAACAGGACAATAAAAGGACACAATAACCACGTTCCCAGTAGGCTTGGCCACGGCCCGCTGTTGCACAGGCCCAGGTGCTGAGTAAAATGTGGCAGTCACAGATAGTAGATTTCTGGCTAAAGAGGAAGAAGAGTGGCCTAGAGACGCATGAGGAGAGTCTGGATACAGAGGCATTGGGGAGAGAACAGAAGGAGTAGCTGGGGTGATGCCGGTTCTGACTCCTCCCCAATATGGCAGTAGCCACCTTGCTTAGGAAGACAACTCCTCCGAGTGGCAGGAGCATGAAAGAGCAAAATAGCCCCGCCCCAGGAGGCTCGGCACTAGCCAGGTGTAGCAGAGGCTTGAGTGCTGAGTACAGAGTGGCAGTCACAGATAGTAGACCCTTGGATAAGGGGGACACAGAGTGGTTTAGAGATGCTTGAGGAGTTTCGTGACAGAGGCACTGGGAAAAGAACCAAAGGAGTAGCCAGGGGGATCCTGGTCCTGATTCCTTCCCCATACAGCAGCAATCATCTTGCTCAGGCAGATCACTCCACTGAGTGGCAGCAGCGTTGAAGGACACAACAGCCCTGCCCACAGAAGGGACTCTGACCGACCCGGACTGCTGAGGGCAGAGTACCTAGAACAACAACTGGATGAAAAAGACAGAGAAGGTAGATTCCTAGAACTCTCTTTATGGCTGCCTAAGGTCAGGCGGGGTCAACAGCTGACATCATCAGAGGAAGATCCAAAAACAGAAATAAAACAGCGGTCTCCTAACACAGAAACTCACAACACAAAGTCAGGAAGTCAAGACAGATCAATTTAAGAAGTAGAAGCAAAAAACAAGAATCTCACCAAAAATGGGAAGAAAAAGAAATACCCCCCCCCCATAGAAGGAAAAGGAGGAATCACCACAAAGAGAATTACATGAAAGAGAGGCAAGGAAACTATCAGATATTGAGTTCAAAACAACAGTTCTAAGGAACCTTAGTGAGCTCAGTGAGCTCAAAGACATTTACCAAAAACTACAGAGAAACTATGAGGAACTCATTGCAAAGTATATCAGCATGAAAAAGGACATGGAAACTACCAATAAGAAGCAAGAGGAAATGAAGAATAAACTTTCTGAACTGAAGAACACAGTAGAAAGAATAAAAGCAGGCTCAAAGAAGGAGAGGATCAAATCAGTGAGCTGGAGGACAAGGTAGAAAAAAGCTCCCAGAAGGAGCAAGAAAATGAAAAATAACTGAAAAAGAATGAAGAAGTGTTAAGGGAAATGTAGGACAACTTGAAATGTAATAATATCCATATAATAGGGATATCAGAAAGAGAAGAGGAACAAGGGATAGGGAACCTGTTTGAAAAAGTAATGATGGAAAACTTCCCTAATTGGAGGAGAGGAAAAGCCACAGAAATCCAGGAAGCACAGAGGGTCCCAATGAAGAGGAACCCAATGAGGCCAACTCCACGACATATCATAATTAAAATGGCAAATATCAAAGGAGGAATCCTGAAGACTCCAAGGGAGAAACAACTCACAACATACAAGGAAGCCCCAATAGGGCTAGCAACTGACTTCTCAAGAGAAACACTACAACCCAGAAGGGAATGGCAAGAAATATTCTAAGTAATGAAAAGTAAGGGCCTGCAGCCAAGATTACTGTACCCAGCAAGTATCTCAATTAAAATGGAAGGTGAAATGTGTATTTTCCCAGACAAAAGTAACATAAAAGAGTACACCACCACCAAACAAACACTACAAAATATGCTACAGGATCTGCTTTAAGAAGATGAAGAAAAAGAGCAAGAAATAGAGGATCACAGGTACAAAGGGAAAAATGAATAAGTACCAATCAATAATAACTTTAAATGTAAGTGGATTAAATCCCCCAATGAAAATACATAGCATAGCTGAATGGATAAGAAAACATGACCCACAGATATGCTGCCTACAAGAGATCCACCACAGAACAAACGACCTACAAGTCTGTAAGTAAAGAGACAGAAAAAATATTCCAAGAAAATTGATAGGGAAAACACAGGGGTAGCAATACTTACATCAGACAAAATAGATTTCAAATCAAAGGCCATAACAAGAGACCCAGAAGGACACTTTATAATACTCAAAGGAAGAATCCATCAAGAAGACATAAACATTGTAAACTTACATGCACCCAACATAGGAGCACCCCAATATATAAGGAAAATCTTGGAGGACTTCAAGAGACATATACACTGTAACTCACTGATAGTAGAGGATTTTAACCGTCCACTGTCAGAAATGGATAGAAATTCCAAACAACATCAAGAAGGATATTGTGAAACTAAATGATGCATTCAATCAAATGGACTTAACTGACATATATACAACCTTTCATCCCAAAGAAGCAAAATACAAACTCTTTTCAAATGAACATGGAACATTTTCAAAGATAGCCCACATGATAGGACCAAAACAATTCTCAACAAATTCAGGAAAATTGAAATCATAACAATCAGTTTATCAGACCACAAGAGTTTAAAACTAGAATCCAACCTCAAGGAAAAAACTCAAAAACATTCAAACTCATGAAGACTGTATAGAACACTATAAAACAGTTAATGGGTCGATAATGAGATCAGAGAAGAAATCAAAAAGTTTCTGGAAACAAAGGAAAATGAACACAAAACAGCCCAAGTCCTATGGGACACAGCAAAGGCAATCCAGACAGGGAAATTCGTAGCAACACAGGCCTACCTAAAAAAAAAAAAAAAAAAAACAAAAAAAACAGAAACATTTCAAATAAAGGACCTATCCCTCCAGCTTCAAGAACTGGAGAAACAACAACAAAAAAAGACCAGAGCGAGTAGAAGAAAGGAAATAATGAAGATCAGAGCTGAAGTGAATGACATAGAGACTATAAGAACAATTCAAAGGATCAACCAATACAGGAGCTGGTTCTCTGAAAAGATAAACAAAATCGACAAGCCTTTAAGCAGACTCATCAAGAAAAAAAAAGGAGTGGACCCAAGTAAATAATATCAGAAATGAAAGAGGAGAATAACAACTGATACCACAGAATCCAAAGGATTGTAAGAAATTACTATGAATAATTATGTGCCAAGAAATTTAAAAATCTGAGTGAAACGGACAAATTTCTAGAGAAATATAACCTTCCAACACTGAATGAAGAAGAAGCAGGGAGCATGAACAGAATGATAACAGCTGGTCAAATTGAAGTAGTAATAAAAAATCTCCCAAGACATCAAAGCCCTGGACCTAATGGTTTCAGAGGAGAATTTTACAAAACATTTAAAGAAGAGATAACCCCTGTCCTTCTCAGACTATTACAAGACATCCAAGAAGAGGGAAGACTCCCTAACTGTTTTTATGAGGTCAGCATCATCCGCATCCCAAAACCAGATAAGGATACAACCAAGAAAGGAAACTACAAGCCAATATTCCTCTAGAACATAGATGCTAAAACACTCAACAAAATATTGGCAAACCACATCCAGCAATACATTAAAAAGATCATCCAGCATGATCAAGTGTGATTCATCCCTGGGATGCAAGGATGGGTCAATATTCACAAATCAATAAACATAATACATCACATAAACAAAAGTAAAGACAAAAACCACTTGATCAAATCAATGGATCATATCAAAATCATTTGATATGGTATAGCACCCAGTTATGATAAAAACACTGAGAAAAGTGGGAATAAAGGGGGCATGCCTCAACATAAAAAAGGCCATATATGAAAAACCTACATCTAACCTCATACTGAATGGGCAAGAACTAACAGCTCTCCCGCTAAGATCAGGAACAAGACAAGGATGTCTGCTTTCATGACTTCAATTCAACATAGTATTGGAAGTCCTCGCCACAGCAATCAGACAAGGAAAAGAAAAGAAAATCATCCAAATTGGAAAGGAGGAAGTAAAATAATCATTGCTTGTAGAAGACATGATAGTGTACATGGAAAACCTCATAGACTCCACCAAAAAACTACTAGACCTAATAAGTGAAATTAGGAAAACAGCAGGATACAAATTCGATACTCAGAAATCAAAGGTATATTTGTATACCAAAAATGAAATATCAAAAGCAGAAATCAGGAAATAAATCCTCTTTGCTATAGCAAGAAGAAAAATAAAGTACCTAGGAATGAACTGAACCAAGGAGGTAGAAGACTCATATGGAGAAAACAATACAACACTGAAGAAAGAAATTAATGAAGACATAAATAAATGGCAGCATATACCCCGTTCATGGATTGGAAGAGTTAATGTCATCAAGATATCCATACTACCTAAAGCAATTTATAGATTCAATGCAATCCTTATTAAAATACCAATGACATATTTCACAGACTTAGAACAAACATTCCAAAAATGTATATGGAACCATAAACGACTCTGAATAGCCACAGAAATTTTAAGAAAGAAAAACAAAGTAGGAAGGATCACAATATCTGATATCAAAATATATGAGAAGGCCAGTGTAATCAAAACAGTCTGGTACTGGCATAAGAAGAGACACATAGATCAACGGAACAGAATAGAGAGCCTAGAAATAAACCCATGTCTCTAAGGTCAATTAATATTTCACAAAGGGTGCAGAAGCATAAAGTGGAGTAAAAATAGCCTCTTCAACAAATGGTATTGGGAGAGCTGGACAGCTACATGCAAAAATTGAAATTTGACCACCACCTTACACCATACACAAAAATAAACTCAAGATGGAAAAAAGACTTATATTAAATATGTCATGACACCATGAGAGTCGTAGAGGAGGACATAGGCAGGAAACTCTCAGACATCGCATGCAGCAGTATTTTTGCTGATATGTCCCCTAGAGCAGGGGATATAAAGGAAAAAATAAACAAATGAGACCATCAAAATAAGAAGCTTCTGCATGGTTAAAGAAAATATCAGCAAAATAAAAAGGGAACCAACAGTATGGAAAATATATTTGGGAATACTACTTCAGAAAGGGGTTTGATCTCCAAAATATATAAAGAACTCAAATGACTCCACTCCAGATATACAAACAGTCCAATTAAAAAATGGGCAAAGGACCTGAGAAGACACTTCTCCAAGGAGGACATACACAGGAACCAGAGACATATGAAAGGATGCTCATCATCACTAGCCATCAGAGATATGCAAAACTACAGTGAAATACCACTTCATACCAGTCACAATGGTCATAATAAAGAAATTACAAATAAGTGCTTGCAAGGCTGTTGAGAAAAGAGAACCCTAGTACACTGTTGGTGTGAATGCACACTGGTGCAGCCACTGTGGAAAACAGTTTGGAATTTCCTCAAAGAGCTAAAAATGGAACTGCCTTTTGACCCAGCGATTCCACTGCTGGGATTATACCTTATGAATCCCAAAACACCAGTTCAAAAGAATGTATGCACCCCAATGTTCATAGCAGCACAATTTACTATAGCCAAGTGCTGGAAGCCCATCATTTACTCCACTCATATTGATCCAGTCATTTACTGCCCATCAGTAAATCTGTGGATTAAAAAACTGTGGTACATTTACACAGTGGAATACTATATAGCAGAAAGAATGAAAGAACTGTTACTCTTTGCTACAGCATAGATGGAATTGGAGAGCATTATGGTAAGTGAAATAAGCCAGGCTGTGAAAGACAAATACCATATGATCTCACCTATAAGTGGAACCTAATCAGCAAAGCAAGCAGACAAGGAAAATATGACCAGCAACATTAAAAGAAAGAAGAAACCAAAGGGGATGGGATGGAGAGATGGAGGGAGGGAGGGAGTAGCGGGGAGCGGAAAGGGAAGGATCAGATCAAGGAACAGGTGTGAAGGACACATGGATGAAGCCAATGTGGGGAAGGATTGATGGAGGAGGTGGAGGTGGGTTGGGCAAGGGAAAGTGGTTCCAAGTAAATGGAAATAAATGTAGTTGAAAAATTTTAAAAAATATTTATTAAAAAATAAAAATATGAAAATAAGAAAGTAAAATTTTCACCATAAATAAAATATAGGATGAAGAAAACAGAATGGAGTAAGAGAAGGGAAGTGAATATTATTAGGCTTAAACAGAAAATAAAATAAAGTGAGAGAGGGTACAAAAAAAAGAAAAAAGTGCATAAATAATAAAAAAAGGAGCCAAATTTGAGAGAACTATCCACCAGAGCACTATCAAGAACAAATGAGCTACAACTGATATATGTGGGTGGGAATACAAGAGAAAAAATTAAGAAAAGCTTAAGAGATGTCTAGAAGAAAGGGAAGTGATTTTGAGCTGATAGAGGTAGAGAGAATAGTATGAGTGAGGAATGAAATCAGGCTGAGACAGGGATTAATTAAAATTTGAGACAAAAGGAAAAAGAAAAAGGGAAAATACGTGCTGGATGAAAGAGGAAAAAAACTGGCTAAAATAGGGCAAAATTGAAATTTGAGAATAAAAAAAGAGTAGGAGAGGAGAAAGATAAAATTTGAGATCTAAAATACACAATTAGTGAGGGTCTAGAGGTAAAATTGAAAAAAAAACGTAACAACAACTACCCTATCCACAACCAATGAACAAAAATTGCTTAAGGTAAAGAGAGAATGCGGGTGTTTTAAGAGTGGGAAAATGAATGTGAGATGACCATTGACAAGAAAATTTGTTTTGAGAGCTTGGACAGGGGAGAAATAGTAATAGTGTGGAATGAAAACAAGTTGTAGCAAGAGAGAAAACAAAACTTAAGAGGAAAATAATAATAGGAAGAAGAAGGTAAAATGGATTAAGAGATGGGACAGACAAAAGATGTGAATTGAAATAAACTATAATATAAAATAGAGTGACTTAATATGCACAAACCTGAAGGATAAGAAATGAATGTTAAAAAGCAATGCAGGAAAGAACATATCACAAATCATGGAGAAGACCATGGTGGATTTTGTCTTGGTAGCATATAGTATTTACCACTGTTTTTCCTTTCTGGAGATGTCAGATGTCGACCCCATGTGACCTTAGGCAGCCTGTTCGAGACTTGCAGGGATCTGCTGTCTGTGGCTGACTCCTTTGGTTGTTAATCTAGTCACTCTGCACTCAGAAGTCAGGGTAAGCACGACAGGGCAGGGCATATTTCCTCCTGAGGTCTATCATTTTCCCTTAGGCTGCTGCTGCATGGTGGGGAGTGGTCAGACTGAGCACAAAGGCTGCTGCGGTATGGGGGATGACTCAGCACTGGGATCTTGGCGGCTACTCTCTTAGTTCTCTCCCCAAAGCCTCCATCCTTGGTCTATTTTCAAGAGTCCCTAGTCCATTCTGACCCACCCCTTTTCCAGAGCCCAGGGCAAATGGCTATAACTGAAAGTTTATGCATTGACTCTTTAAATGGCTCTTTGCATCTCCAGCCATCTGTTTCTGGCAAAGAGCTGCCCTGCCACTCTTCACAGATAGATGTTATCTGTGTACTTTTCGGGTTCTGGTGCTGTAGGCTGGGGATCCTAGCCTAGGGTTTAGACCCCGCATTTCTCAGGCGTATCCAACTGGCTGCTTAAATATTCCTCTGGTGCTTCAGCTGCTGCCTATGGGTTCCCAGCCAGCCCTTTCGCATCTTTGCTATACTCCCTACCAGTCATGTTGTGCTGAAGCTGATTCTTCTGTCTGTCCCTGGTTATAAGGTTTCTCTCTTGCTGTTGTTCAGTTATTTGTTCTGGGTGATTTCTCACAATTTAGTTGTAATTACAGATTGGTCCTGAGAGGAGATTAGTGTATCTTCTACTCACTCCTCCTTCATCTTGGATCTCCCTCTATTTATTTGTTTTTTGCTGAGAAATTTAGATATTTTCTTATGGCATAAATTTAAAAAAAAAATTTCCATGTTTCTCATTTTAATCATGGTGTCAAAAACTTAGAGCCCAAACCAGGGCAGATACCTCCTAACTTTTTGGCGGTCAGAATTACTTCTGCAAATTTGATTTCACCTATGTACAGAATTAATGAACACATAATTTTGTGCATTTCAAAGAGTTTTATGGACCTCACAAAGCTTATCCAGTGACCTCATATTAATGTTCCTCCACTGCTATTCTATTCAGTGTGGTAGCCAATAGCCTGATGCGGCCATTTAAAATTAAACACAATTAAAAATTTAGTTCTTCAGTCATATTAGCCACATTTCAAGTGCTCAGTAGCCACAGGTGACTTGTTGCTATGTATTGGACAGCTCAGAGACTTTCCTAGACTTTTCCTGAAGCAGTACTTTCTAGGAGATGATTGTGTTTACATATTCTAAGACATAAAAATATACGAAATGAGTTAGCCAGAAAATTATTTTCTGGGTGTATGATCCTATTTGATAGTTGTGATTTATGATCATTTCACCCTATATAAAATAGGATGTTCCAAGAACACCAAAATATTATAAATGTGATTTAAAGATCTTTTAGGGAAAAGTTTTTTTATTTATTCTAAAAAAGAAATAAGAATATAATTGTAATCTTGAAATATCCTGTGGCCTGGTGATATATTTTACCAATGTCTTTGTTAACATCAGCTTTTCTTAATACGTTTTTTAATTGTAGTACTCCTGGAATTTTAATATTCTAATCACTGTTAGTGTGCCATACTGAAAGGAGCCAAGGGAAAGGCTAAAGTTAGAGCATCACCATTCAGATGTCCATTGCATGTATGTATGTATGTATGTATTTTTGTTGTATCCCATTTATTTCACGTTTCTCATTTTTAATTATTAAAGTATAGCTTGCATACAATATTAGTTTCAGGTGCACAACATAGTGATTTGGCATTTATATATCTTACAATGTGGTCACCCTGATAAATCTTGCTACCATTTTTTACCATGCAAACTTATTAAGATATTATTGACTGTATTCCCTGTGCTGTACACTATGTCTCTGTGGCTTATTTATTTTATATCTGAACTAAAAGTCCTCTGCACAGTGAAGGAAACAATCAACAAAATAAAGAGACAATCTACTGAATGGGAGAATAAATTTGCAAATGATATATCTAATAAGCGGTTAATATCCAAAATATATAAGGAACTCATACAACTAAGAAAAAAAAACAATCTGCTTAACAAATGGGTAGAGAATGTGAATAAACATTTCTCCAGAGAAGACATACAGTTGGCCAACAGAAGTAAAAAGAGAATCAACATACTAATGATCAGGGAAATGCAAATCTGAACCATGATATACTCCCTCACATCAGTCAGAATAACTATTATCAAAAAGTCAACAAATAACAAGTGTTGGTGAGGATTTCGAGAAAAGAGAACCTTTGTGTACTGTTTGTGGGATTGTAAGTTGGTGCAGGCACTATGGAAAACAGTGTGGGGGTTCCTTAAAAAATTTAAAAAGGAGCTACAATAAGACTCAGCAATTATACTTCTGGATATTTATCTGAAGAAAACAATCACTAATTTGAAAAGATATAAGCACCCCTATGTTCACTGCAGCATTATTTATAATAACCAAGATACAGAAGCAACCTAGGTGTCCATTAATAAATGAATTAATAAAGAACACGAGACATGTATATATACAATGGAATATTAGTCACTCATACAAAGAATGAAATATTGCTTTTTGCGACAGCATGGATGGACCTAGAGGGTATTATGCTAAGTGAAACAGACAGATAAAGACAAATACCATATGATTTTACTTATATGTGGAATCTACAGAACAAAACAAATGAACAAACAAAGCAAAACAGAAACAGACTCAGATACATAGAACAAACTGGTGATTGCCAGAGGGGAGGGTGGTGAGAGGCTGGGTAAAAAAGATTTGCTTTATTGTAAAAAATCAGTATAATGTACATATAACTTCAAGACTATTGCAGCTGCATAAAGACCCTGAGTGGGTCATCTTTGTGCTTCCAAGGTGTCCAGCTAAGAACACCTTCCTTAGATATATTTTATCCATAAATGTTTTATTTTGTATTGGGTTTAACCAAAAGACTAATTTAATCCCCTTTGAATTATGTAGGCTGTAGATCCTAAATTTTTATCATTTCAATTATTCTACATTGCAGGGCTGGTACTTGCAAATAGGAAGAATGATTTCAAGTGCATTAAGTATTTTGGAGGATAATAGATATAGATGAATAGTATTAGGAGTTAGCCAAGAGTCAGACTTATCTACATAATACTAAAAGAGTTGTTTAAAAGTTAAATATTCAGTAGCTTTGCTCAAGTTGTATTTTTTATTTGTTTTAATGCCATGTAAACATATATATTACTAACTGTGGCAAAATGCTATTAAAATACATGGAGGAAAGAGCAAGACTTTGTGTTGTGAAGGAAAAGTAAATAGTTGAGTTCAGTAACATTTGAGATATGTAGGTTGGAAAAAGGTGAAGAAAAAGTAAGGGAACTTGTGTCTTACAACAAATTGCTTTCTAGTTCATTGTAATTTGTTAAGTATTTAGGAATAGAATGTATTCGTGCTTAAAGTGATAGTCATTTACCAAAGCTTTGATGATGTTTTTCTTATTAGAAAAATTACCTCCTTATGATGTAAACAATAATCTTGTGTTTCTGGCTTTCTTCTTCAAATATTGAAATCAACTTTTTTCTTTTTTTTAATTGAATTTCATTTTCCACCTAAAGTTAGGTACACCTTGTTATATTGAACGTCTAGTTTTCCCAGGGTCATTGTTTATTAGTCCCCTAAAAAAGAATTGATCTCAATCATAGATACTAGTAGACAGGAAGCAGTGATGTAGATAATACAAAAAAGAACCACTTTGGGTTGGCTTTGGGGCTTTGAAATTCATTTTTCAGCACATTTTCATCTTATGTTTTATGTAAGCATTTTCTTTAGACCCATAAACTGTGACTCTGAAGTACCTTGAGTGATCAAAGAAAGCTAGCCTGAAATTTAAACACTATTTCTGAACTGGCTGCATGCAGATAATTAAATTAATGGAATAACTTTATATTTATATTCTGTATATCACCTTACTCCCATGAACATATAACCACTAAAGAGAGTATAGATTCACTGGTCTTATTCATTCCGGGAATTTATTCACATCTTCAAGGTGCTTGGTTTTAAAGTAATCAATTAGATTGATTTCTGATCTATTTGGCTGACCTTGACTAACTGAGTATCTTGATGCTCTCTTAATTGAAAGAATTGCCTTATGGTGTCAGAAGACACTGGTTATTTTACCTCATGCCAATATGGCATGTTACTCTTTTTTTTTTTCATTTTTTTAATTAATTTATTTACTTTTTAAATACATTTGTCTCTGCCTTCCCCCCCCTCCCTCCCCCACTCCCCCTACCCTCCCTCCCTCAGCTCCTCCCCCCTGGTTTTGTCCATGAGTCCCCGCTATACGTTCCTTGACTTTCCCCTTCCCTTCCCTTTCCCTGCCCCCCCTTCCCTCTTGTCTCTGTTGATTTCCTTTCCTTTCAGTGTTGCTGGTCATATTTGCCTTGCTTCTTTGCATTGTTGGTTAGGTTCCGCTTATAGGTGAGATCATATGGTATTTGTCTTTCGCCCCCTGGCTTACCTCGCTTAGCATGATGCTCTCCAGTTCCATCCATGCTGTTGCGAAGTTTAGTACTTCTTTTTTTCTTTCTGCTGCGTAGTATTCCATTGTGTATATGTACCATAATTTTTTGATCCAATCATCTACTGATGGGCATTTAGGTTGCTTCCAAGACTTGGCTATTGTAAATTGTGCTGCTATGAACATTGGGGTGCATAGGTTCTTTTGTATTGGCGTTTTGGTGTTCTCAGGGTATAGTCCCAGCAGGGGAATCGCTGGATCAAAAGGCAGTTCCATTTTCAGCTTTCTGAGGAAATTCCACACTGCTTTCCATAGTGGCTGCACCAGTCTGCATTCCCACCAACAGTGGACTAGAGTTCCCTTTTCTCCACAGCCTCGCCAGCACCTGTTGTTTGTGGATCTGTTTATGATGGCCATTCTGACCGGTGTGAGGTGGTACCTCATGGTGGTTTTGATCTGCATTTCTCTAATGGCTAGTGATGCAGAGCATCCTTTCAAATGCCTCTGGGCCCTCATGTTACTCTTTAAATAGGCTTGAGAGGACAGCAGTTTGGATTAGCCATGAAATTGCTCAATGCGCCCTCTGCTGGATCTTTATTTTATAAGGTTGGAACAGAAAACTACTGTATTATCCAGTTGTACTGCGGGTTGAGAAAAGAAATTCCACTGTAATTATTACATGTGTTGAATTAACCCTAAATACAAATTCACAGGTATTTCTGGCACAGATAAGTCTGTCTCATTTAGCTAGTTTCAAAACTACAAGGAAGATTTAAAACGCTATTTAGACACAAAGAAACTAAAACTTTGTTATGTGCTTAGGAACTCCCCTGTGTTTTATGAAATAGATAATTTTATTTTATTATTGGCAATTAATCTCTCTGTAAACATGTAAACCAACTAAATTATTCTACCATTTTTATGAAATTATTACATTATAAAAATTATTACATTATTATGTAAACCAACTAAATAATTGTGTCACGAGAAAATATATGTGCAGAGGTGAATTTTAATTCAAGATTTCTGCAGGGTTTGCAAAGATGCATTTCCAGTCCCTACTTCCATCCCAAGGGTTTTATCTGAGCCCTAACTCTACAAATCAGCACACAATACTATAATTTTTGCTTATGGAGAAGAACAGAAAATTAGATTCAGTGTTTTCGTTAGCAAAATTACTTATATATTATTCTTGGCTCAAAATATTTTTCAAAATTCTGTGTGATGAAGTAATAAAAATAGCCATCAATTATCTTCCCAACAACTTCCTTCACAGTCAAATGGGGTTGTACAAAGTTCAGCTATAAAAATTGCACACATAACCACATTTTATTTGATTACATATTCTTTCTTATAGCTTCAGAAGAAGCAAAATACGAAACTAGAAAGAATGTAGAGAGCCTATTGTTTCTACTCTCCTCAGCTCCAACTGACACTCAGAAATAGAACTCGCCAGAATAAAGCTGGCTCTTTTCTTTATGAATTTGTTCCTAAGGCACCAAGATCAGCTTTTATACCCTGGAAGTAAAAAAGATTTTCATTTTATTAAACTGAAATTCTTCTGGACTCATTTACATCAACATCGTAAATTAAATCATTGTTTTCTAAAATGTCCTCAACTGCTTTTACCATTAACAAAATAGATAATAACAAGTGCAGAATAATGCTCGGAGCATTATACATTTGCCTATGGTGTATGTTAATCTTCACTGTTTTCTTTTTCTGTGGATGTTAATGGTATGTCAAAGACAAAGGTGAACTTGACTCAAGGACAGGAAAACAAACATATTAATAATGAATTTGGGATTATCTATTTTTTATATTTCAGTAGAATGTGGTACTTTTCTGTTTAGAGAAGACACTTTAAAAATATACATACTATTTCCAAGATCTCACTTTCATGAAATAAAAATATTTCCATAAGAAGTTATAGCATAAAGATATCCTTAGTTAATGTCAAATAAAACCCCACAAAACACCATGACTTCATGTTTTTAAAATGCAATTACAGATTAAGGGCACAGGTCAGTTAAATGGAAACCTAAAATGTCAGATTTCTAAAGTATTGCTGCTTAAAGGTGACATGTTTCATCAGTATTTCTGCTTTACTAATATTTTAAGTATTCATAGAGTGAGGAATAATAGACTGGGACACCTGTTTTTTTTTTATTTTTTTCAGAGAAGTATCAATAAGATATCCAAAAGTTTAAATGATTTTCAAAAATGAACAATGTGGATATTATTTGAGATTTTTCTTTGCCAGAAGTACAGTCCAAACATACAGAATAAAGAAAGTAGAACTCTACTTTCATTTTGAAATTATTTTGCAAATGGAGTAAAACTTTACTAAATCCACTTGCTTGAAGTTGGCCAGTTCTACAACTGGAATTGTAGAATGTTGTAATATTTCATTATTATAGAGAAAGGCCAAGACTATGATGAAAAGAAATTTGTGGTATATATAAGTTCTGCACTAGGATCAGTTACCTTGTACAAGAAAACCAATGTTTCTAGTGCCTTAGGAGATATTCATTTACATAAAAGCAATTGGACTATCAATTAAGATCATTTACATTGTTCTTTAAACAGATTTCTATGTTTAATTAACTTCAGTTACATTACTGTATATGTCTGAACAATTACTGTTTAAAAGGCCCTTTCATATTTCAGAGATTTCCTGTCAGATAAGCTTTCCTTTTAAAGTCTTAACAAAATGCAAAATACAAATTTGTTATTTTTAAGCAATGCAATAACACAGATGAATTGCTATGAAAGTCTTGCCAAAGGGAAGCACTGCTGGATATCCTTTAATGATTAGGCAAAAACTGTTTGCAGGAAAATATTTGCTATTATGTACTTCTTAAAGAGTTTCTAGTCTCTCAAGGCAGTTATTTCCCCACTCCTCTAAGTGTCAACCCCACTTATTTAACTTAGATCAAATACTGGTGAGAATTAAAGATAATTTTTTACTATACCTAATCTCATATAATATGTTACAGACCACTAAATCTACAATAGCTTATACAAATGAGTGAAAGAATAATGTTAATTTCACAATATTGTGCAGGGAAACAAGATATGAGCTATAATTTGTTTCCTTCACTCCATGACCCAGTGTGGGTGTAAGTACTCAGTGTAGGTGTATGAATCACAGCTGGCAATCCAGATAGTTCATATTGCCAGAGCTTTATATAGAAGCAGCCTAACAAAGAAGTCATGTCCCCTACTGCCAGCTGAAGGTGGGACACCAAATAGCTTTAGGGAGAGGAAATAGAGATTTAAAAAAAAAAAAACATTGTTAATAGCCAGCAACACTGTCACTAAGCTGAGGAACCCCAATATTTCTAGTGTTACCACACTCTACTGGATATAGACAGAATTGTGAAGCAGGTAAAACTTGGGAGAGAATATTCTCTCCTTTTCAGACATATTCATTTATTTCATTAGTGAGGGTCTAGTGTTAGTCAGCCACTTTGCTGTGTATACTGATACAAATGAAACAAGGTCCTCAGATCTCCAGCAGTTTAGTACTGCTTCCAGATCACACCTCATCCTATCTGCTATTTTGCACTCAAGTCACTATCAATAATTAATTCCTGTTATGTTATCAGTTAAAGTTATCAGTTATCAGTTATGTTAAAGTTAAGATGTTACCTTTCCCAGGACTATGTGCCCTTTAAACAGGGACCAATGACCCTATAGCTTTTAAAACACAAATAAATCCTTCTTTAATGATGGATGAAATTTCAGATAATATATCATAGGCATGAGGACATTGTTGGACAGGAGAATTCCTGGGACCTAGCAAATCACATCACACAGGTGACTGGCTCCCCAGTCCTTCTCAACACGGGGAGAACTGTAACTGAACAACAATAAAA
Organism: Pteronotus mesoamericanus; assembly: GCF_021234165.1. NCBI lineage: Eukaryota > Metazoa > Chordata > Mammalia > Chiroptera > Mormoopidae > Pteronotus > Pteronotus mesoamericanus. Next base: position 2,618,362 of record NW_026555144.1, on the reverse strand, counting down.
ATAAATAAATAAATAAATAAGCAAGCAAGCAAAGGAAATGACCCCTCCTGATTAACAGAAAAAAACCCATAGATATTAGTGGTAAGAAACATTGAAAATCAAATTCTACCATTAGTAAAAAGCAAAAAAGTTAATAACACTGAGTGAAAATTGAATGGATGATATAAATAGAAGACAACTTCATGTAGTGAATAGTCTAATGCCCTATATTTTTCAAGAGGGCACAACTAGGAACAATAAGTGAAAGTTAGAGAGTTGCACATTTTGGTGTAGTTTGAAAAATAACTTTCTAAAAACAAGCTGTCCAGCAAATAAGTGAACTGGCTTGTGAGGGTGATGAGTTCTCTGTCACTGAAAGTGAGCACATAGTAAATGGATGGTCATCAGACAGGATTTCATTTAAAGAGATTACTGAAGTAAGTGGAAGATTTATATTTTTTAATGTTTGGTCTATGAATCTATTAATCAGTGATAATTAGGAATCTAGGAAATACACAAATGGATATGTAAAAATACAAAAAATATGCAAAAAGCAAATTAACACAACCTAAATTATATTTATAGCTGCTGCATAGGTGCCAAATAAAGGAGGTAGCAGGGTAAACTATTAGTCAAGAAAGGCTTCTAATGGGAAATAAATTTTGTCCAAGATTTTAAAGTGAGAAACAGACATGGATAGGCAAAGAAAGGGAAAAATAAACCAAGAAGGGTGATGACTTCATCAGAATATTTTTACTATTACCAATTTTTTGAGTGTCTACTATACAATAGGCACCATGCTAAGTGCTTTGCTTAAATATGTCATCTCATTTAATCCTTACAAGCACTCTATAAAATAGTAGTGTAGTATCCACACTTTATAGCTGAGACAACTGAATTGGGAAGACTGGAATTCATAAAGGTTAAATAACTTGTCCCCAAGATCACACAGCTAGAAAACAAATAGTAGACTTGGTATTTAAATCCAAGTCTGTCTTCTTACAAAGGTCATGACCTAAATCACTACTGCATACCACTGCTTTTCATAGAATCCATGTTGTATCCCTGAAGGCTCAGAGTAGTTTGAAATGTAAAACTTGGAAAGACAGGACAAATAGTTAGCCATCAGTAAATATTTATTGAATGAATAGTAAGTCTTTGAATTTTAGATGAAAAAAGAACCCACATTTAAAAATATTTATTTATTTTTGTATTGTTGTTCAAGTACAGTTGTCTTTATTTCTGCCCCACCAATCCCTGCCTCTCACCCTCAGACCTACCCCCTTTGGTTTTGTTCATCTGTCCTTTATACATGTTCCTTCATGACCCTTCCTCCATTTCCCCCATTATCCCTCTCCACCTGCCCCTCTGGTTACTGTCAGTTTGTTCTTTATTTCATTATCTCTGGTTCTATCTTGCTTGCTTGTTCGTTTTGTTGATTAAATTCCACTTACAGGTGAGACTATATGATATGTGTCTTTCACAGCCTGGATTATTTCACTTAGCATAATGCTCTCCAGTTCCATCCATGCTGTTTCAAAGGGTAGTAGCTCTTTCTTTTTTTTATGCTGCATAGTATTACATTGTGTAAATGTACCATACTTTTTTTTTTTTATCCATTCACTGGGGGAATGAAGACTGGTGAAGCCACTATGGAAAACAGCATGGAATTTCCTCAGAAAACTAGAAGTGGAACTGCCTTTAAACCTGGCAATCCCACTGCTAGAATTATACCCTAACAATCCCGAAGCACCAATTCAAAAGAACCTATGCACCCCAATGTTCATAGCAGCACAATTTATAATAGCCAAGTGCTGGAAGCAACCTAAATGCCCATCAGTAAATGAGTGGATAAAACCCCCACATTTTTATGTCCTCTTTTGTTCCCATGTTAAAAAAAAAAAAACCAGTAATCAACCAGAGCTTGCTGTTCCCAAGAGTTTATCTCCTAACCCCTGACTGTACTTCTCTTGGCCCAAGCTATGGATATGTAAACAAGAACGAATAGCACTCTAGGGATTTATCCTCCAGGGTTTAAACTCACCTCTTATAACTCAGGCGAGTGAGGTATCATATGGTAATATGCAACATGTTAGAACTCTAGTGTTTCTATTTAGGTCTTGTTAAAGCTTCCCTTGTTGAGACAAAGGGCTGCAGTTTTTAGGAGAGAAAGGATGCATTCTTTGTGAAATGGTCACTGAAATTACACATCTTCCTTTACCCAAAATCCAATTTATCCCTCTCTCCATCTGAGTTCTGTATCAAGAATTCTCCACAAAGCACTTCGGTAAATATGGCTTTTAGGTATATCCTGGCTTTTTCATAAAATTAATTTTCTAAGAGCCTGTATATTTGAAATGGTACTAAATTTCTTACAATTAACCACTGTGGCCTCCAACTGCAGCTAGTCTTACTGTACCTAAGTTACTGGTGCTGGTTATATCCTGTATGAGGCTAGTGAAAATAATCAGTGGAAAATTATTTTGAAAAATGGTTATTTGGTCCATGTAGACTATTTTAATGCTAAAATAATCTCAAACATCCTATTTGACTTGACCCTATACTCCTCTGCCTCCTCCTCTGCTGAAAAGACTGTTTTGAGGAAAAGAGCTCAATTTACATTTTCATTTAAAAGTTCAATATATATACAAGTAAATGGAGATTGAATTTTATTCAATTCTGTAATGCAGGGCATCCAGGCATTTAATGATTGTAATTATAAAAATATATTTCATTGATTATGCTATTACAGTTGTTCCAGTTTACCCCCCTTCCACCCGGTACCCCCCTTATTTCATGTCCATGGGTCATACATATATGTTCTTTGGCTACTCCATAGCCTATACTGTTCTTAACATCCCCCTGCCTATTCTGTAACTACAAATTTGTACTTCTTATCCTCTGTACCTTTTCTCACTTTCTCCCCCTTCCCCCAACCCTCTCCCAAATGGTAACCATCTAAATGAGCTCTATATCTATGATTCTGTTTCTGTTCTGCTTGTTTTTTTTTTAGATTCAATTGTTGATAGTTGTGAATTTATTGCCATTTTAATGTTCATAGTTTTGATCTTCTTTTTCTTAAATAAATACTTTTAACATTTCATATAATAGTTACTTAGTGATGATGAACTCAGTTAGTTAGCTTTACCTTTTCTGGGAAGTACGTTATCTGCCTTTCAATTCTAAATGATAGCTTTACTAGATAGAGTGATCTAGGTTGTAGGTCCTTGCTCTTCATCACTTTGAATACTTATTTCCAGTCCCTGCCAGCCTGCAATGTTTCTTTTGAGAAATCAGCTCATAGTCTTATGGGAACTCCTTTGCAGGTAACTCTCTCTTTCTCTCTTGATGCTTTTAAGATTCTCTATATTTAACCTTTCGCATTTTAATTATGATGTGTCTTGTTGTACTCCTCTTTGTATGTATCTTGTTTGGGACTCTCTGTGTTTCCTGGACTTATATATCTATTTCCTTCACCAAATTAGGGAAGCTTCTTTCATTATTTTTTCAAATATTTTCAATTTCTTGCTCTTTCTCTTCTCTTTCTGGCACCCCTATGACTCAAATGTTAGTACGTTTGAAGTTGTCCCAGAGGCACTTTACCCTATCCTCATTTTTTTGGATTCATTTTTCTTCTTGCTGTTCTGACTGAATATTTTTTCTTCCTTGTGTTCCAAATCATTGATTTGATCCTCGGTTTCATGCACTCTACTGCTAATCCCCTGTAAATTTTTCTTTATTCCACTTAGTGTAATCTTTATTTCCACCTAGGTCTGTTTTATACTGTTAAAGTACCCAATGAGTTCCTTGAGCATCCTAATAAACAGGGTTTTGAACTCTACATCTATTGATTGCTTAGTTCCATTTTGTTTAGTTCTTTTTCTGGAGTTTTCTTCTATTGTGTCATTTGGGCTATATTTCTTTGTGTCCTCATTTTGGCAGCTTCCCTTTGTTTGTTTATATCTATTAGGTAGAGCTGCTTTAATTCCTTTCTTAGTAGTGTGGCCTAATGTAGAAAAGCATGCCCATAATTTGGATGGGGCATAGCCTTGGGTAATTGTCAGGGCAGGGAAACCCCTTTAAACTAGGTTTATGGAGTCTCAGATATGGTGTTGCTGGCCTGTGGCTCTGTGTTGGGGGAGGGCACAGAAAAGGGACAATGGCCACTGCCTGGCCTCTCGTGTTTTTTCTGGGAGGAAGCTGTCCCCCAATACTCACCCTGATGTCAGACACTTCAATTTCTCCCCATCTGCCACTGGTGCCCTTCAAGCGGCTGCCCCAGCCCTGGAGCCATGAGGGAGTGAGTCTGCATAAGTCCTAACACTGTTGTGGGCCCTTTAAGAGGAGATGCCTGAGCATCCTGCAGTATTTTTCCACGAACCCAACCCCATGGGATTTTACAGCCAGAAGTTATGGGGACTTATCTTCCTGGCACTGGAACCCTGGGCTGGGCGGTATGGTACGTGGCTGGGATCACTCGCTCCCAAGATATCCCTCCTGATTTTTATCCACCACACAGGTGTGGGGCTGTCATTTCTACATCTCTGTGTTTCAGTGTCTCCATGTCTCCACATCTCCACCCCTCTTAACCATCTGAATGAACTTCTTTAATTCCTTGGTTGTTGGGCTTCCATACAGCTTGATTTTCTGATGATTCTGGGTGATAGTTATTTTGTTGTCTAGTTGTAATTTTTGCTGTGGTTGTGTGAGTAGGTGAGCCATGTTTACCTAAACCTCCATTTTGACTAGACTAATGATTTCAGTTTTAAAATCCTAAGCCCTTGACTAAGTTTCTACCAGTTTTTAATAAAATCTGAATCTTCTTAATGCACACATAGGTAATTAGCATTACTCAAAACAAATAGATCATTTTTCAGAAAACTTAATTTATTAATATGGCCCAAAATAATTTTATGATGTACCCTTTCTTTATAATTTCATATTTTTATGCAACATCCACCAGATACGCAGGTAATACTCAACTCAGGCCCTGACTTCCACCTGATTTATTAATTTAAAGCAATTCCATTTGGAACATTAAGGACAATTAGTTTTACATTGAGGTCATTCAGCACGAATATCTTCCACTGTACCCCCTCTTCCTGTCCAAAGATTACATGCCCCTCCTTCACCCTTGTAATCTACAATCACAGCTCCAGGACACTTCTGATCTAAATCCTTTCCTATATTCACCTCTACCCCATTAAGCTCTGCCCTTCTCAGCTCCTTCAAGAGTGCCTGCTCTTGCCCTGCCTGGGTGGCTCAGTTGGTTGGAAGATTGTCCCTTACACCAAAAAGATGTGGGTTCAATCCCCTCTCAGGGCACATACCTAGGTTGCAGGTTTGATCCCCAGTTGGGGTGTATAAGGGAGGTAAATTATCGATGTTTCTCTCTCACATCAATGTTTCTCTCTCCTTCTCCCCTTTTCTCTCTAAAATCAATAAAAACATATCCTTGGGTGAAGATTAAAAAAAGAGTCATTTGTGAGTAATCTCCTTACATTTTGAATACACTGCCAGGCTTCTACACTGATAAATGAAGTCCACTACTTGTCTGAGACAATTTTATTACAGAATTTAGTTTGAAACATTGACATTAATGTTCCCTGGTCTCATATTAGTGTCATCTTTAGTTATGGCCCTAAAGAAAGCTAATTTGGTTAATATTCACCTCTGTGCTACTCTGTCCATACTGCTTATTACTTTCTTCTTCTAGTGCTCCCCTCATAAAAGTTTCCATTGTCTTCTAGCTTTCTAGTTACATGACACAATGCTTAACTGATAAAATCCCTCATTTCCTTTTCACTGAGGGTTACATTAAGGCTTATGATATTTATTTATCATTCCTGATCCCCCTTACCCCTGAGGATACCACTTATCTTTCAGTTATTTTTAATAGAAACAGTTAACTTTCCTATACCCCACATACTTTAAATTTCTAAGGGGTCTCCTCAACATAGATGTTTCCAGACTGCTTTTTCTGACCCTTGTGAAAAAATATAATTATACTTTAGTCCAGAACTTTGGATTGTTAGGAGATATTTTTAAAAAAGATTTTATTTATTTATTGCTAGGTAGAGGGGAAGAGAGGGACAAAGAGAGGGAGAGAAACATCAATGTGTGGTTGCCTCTTATGGGCCCTCCACCAGGGACCTCTCCCACAACCCAAGTATGTGTCCTGCCTAAGAATCAAACTGGCAACACTTTGGCTCACAGGCTGGCACTCAATCCACTGAGTGACACCAGCCAGGGTTGTTGGGAGATTTTTTATTATTATTCAATTTCACGAGTTGTAATCTGTCTATTCAGATTCTCTGATTCTTCCTGATTCGGTTTTGGAAGATTGTATATTTCTAGGAATTTATCCATTTTGTACAGGTTATCCAATTTGCTGGCATGTAATTGCTCATAATATGTTCTTACAATCCTTTGAATTTCTTTAGTGCCAATTGTTACTTCTCCTCTTTCACTTATGATTTTATTTATTTGGGTCCTTTTCATTTTTCCTGAGGCAACTTTTTTTTTGTTTTATCTTTTTTTATTTTTTAAATTAATTAATATATTTTCCCAAGTAAATTTCTCTCGGACTTCCCCCACCACTTTCCCCTGCCCACTCCTCCCCCTTCCTCCCTCAATCCTGCCCCACATTGGTTTTCTCCATGAGTCCTTGCTATATGTTCCTTGACTTGCCCCTTCCATTTCTTTTGCCCTACCCACCCCTCTCTCCTTCCCTCTTGTCTCTATTGGTTTCTTTTCCTTTAAGTGCTGCTGGTTGTATTTTTATTGCATCTTTGTTTTGTTGGTTAAGTTCCGCTTATAGGTGAGATCATATGGTATTTGTCTTTCACCCCCTGGTTTACTTCGCTTAGATAATGCTCTCTAGTCCCACCCATGCTGTTGCAAAGTGTAGTAGTTCTTATTTCCTTTCTGCTGCATAGTATTCCATTGTGTAAATGTACATAATTTTTTGATTCAATCATCTACTGATGAGCATTTAGGTTGCGTCTAACACTTGGCTATTGCCAATTGTGCTGCTATGAACACTGGGGAGCATAGGTTCTTTTGAATTGGCGTTTTGGGATTCTTAGGGTATAGTCCCAGCAGGGGAATCACTGGATCAAAAGGCAGTTCCATTTTCAGCTTTTTGAGGAAATTGCACACTGCTTTCCACAACGGCTGCACCAGTCTGCATTCCCACCAACAGCGTAGTAGTGTTCCCTTTTCTCCACAGCCTCGCCATCACCTGATGTTTGTTGATCTGTTTATGATGGCAATTCTGACCGGTATGAGGTGGTATCTCATTGGGGTTTTGATCTGCAGTAGTTTCTCTGATGGCTAGTGATGCCGAGCATCCTTTCAAATGTCTATGGGAACTCTGTATCTCTTCCTTGGAAAAGCGACTGTCCAGGTCCTTCGCCCATTTTTTGATTAGATCATTTGTCTTCATGGAGTGAAGTCAAGTGAGTTCTTTATATATTTTGGATATCAAAACCTCTAACTTATATATCATAAGCATATATATTTTTCCATACAGTTGGCTCCCTTTTCATTTTGCTGATGTTTTCTTTAGCTGTGCAGAAGCTTCTTATTTTGATGAGGTCCCACTTGTTTATACTTTCCTTTATGTCTTTTTCTTTAGGAGACATATCAGTGAAAAAATATCTGAGAGTTTCCTGCCAATGTTCTCTTCTAGGACTCTTATAGTGTTATGACTTATATTTAAGTCTTTTGTCCATCTCAAGTTTATTTTTGTGTATGGTGCCAGCTGATGATCCAATTTCAATTTTTTCCATGTAGCTGTCCAGCTCTCCCAAAAGCATTTCTTAAAGAGACTACTATTGCTCCATTTTATGCTTCTGCCCCCTTTGTCAAATATTACATGCCCATAGAGACTTGGGCTCATTTCTGGGCTTTCTATTCTGTTCCACTGGTCTATGGGTCTGTTCTTGTGCCAGTACCAGATTGTTTTGAGTATAGTGGCTTTGTAGTGGAGTTTGATGTCTGGTATTGTGATCCCTCCTACTTTCTTTTTCTTTCTCAAAATTGCTGTGGCTATTCAGGGTCGTTTATGTTCTATATAAATTTTTGAAAAGTTTATTCTATTTCTGTGAAATATGTCATTGGCATCTTAATAGGGATTGTGTTGAATCCATAAATTGCTTTGGGTAGTATGGACATTTTGATGATATTAATTCTTCCAATCCATGAGCACGGTATACACTTCCGTTTATTTGTGTCTTCCTTCATTTCTTTTTTCAATGTTGTATAGTTTTCTGTGTACAGGTCTTTTACGTCTTTGGTTATATTTATGCCTAGGTACTTTATTTTTTCTTCTTGCTATATCAAATGGTATTTGCTTTCTGATTTCTTCTTCTTCTATTGCATTGCTGGTGTACAAAAACGCCTTTGATTTCTGAATGTTGACTTTGTATCCTGCTGTTTTGCCAAATTCACTTATTAGGTTGAGGAGTTTCTTTGGTGGAGTCTACAGGGTTTTCTATGTACACTATCATGTCATCTGCACGCAATGATAGTTTTATTTCCTCCTTTCCTATTTGGATGCCTTTTATTTCTTTTTCTTGACTGACCACTGTGCCTAGGACTTCCAATACCATGTTGAAAAGAGGTGGTGAAAGCAGACATCCTTATCATGTACCCCATCTTAATGGGAAAGCTTTTAGTTTTTGCCTGTTGAGTATGATGTTGGCTCTAGGTTTTTCATATATGGCCTTTATTACGTTGAGGAATGCCCCATTTATTCCCATTTTGCTGAGTGTTTTGATCATAAATGGTTGCTGTATCTTATTGAATGTTTTTTCTGCATCTTTTGAGATGATCAAGTAGTTTTTGTCTTTTCTTTTATTTATGTGAAGTCTTACCTTTGTTGATTTGTGTATATTGAACTATCCCTGCATCCCTGGGATGAATCCCGCATATTCATGATGGATAATCTTTTTAATGTATTGCTGGATGCGGTTTGCCAATATTTTGTTAAGGATTTTACATCCTTGTTCATCAGCAAAATTGGCCTGTAGTTTTCTTTCTTTGTAGGGTCTTTATCTGGTTTTGGGATTAGAGTGATGCTGACCTCATAAAAAGAGTCTGGGAGTCTTCCCTCCTCTTGGATTTTTTGGAACAGTCTGAGAAGGACAGGGGTTAGCTCTTCCTTAAATGTGTTGTAAAATTCTCCTGTGAAACCGTCCGGCCCAGGGCTTCTGTGTGTCAGGAGTTTCTTGATTACTGCTTCAATTTCCCCAGGTGTTATCGATCTGTTCAAGCTTTCTGTTTCTTCCTCCTTCACTGTTGGGAGATTATACTTTTCTACAAATGTGTCCATTTCATCAAGATTTTCAAATTTCTTGGCATATAATTGTTCATAGTAGTTTCTTACAATCCTTTTTATTTCTGTGGTATCAGTTGTTATTTCTCCTCTTTCGTTTCTGATATTATTTATTTAGGTCCTCTCCCTTTTTTTCTTGATGAGTCTGCTTAAAGGCTTGCTGATTTTATTTTTCTTTTCAACGAACCAGCTCCTTGATTGATTGATCCTCTGAATTGTTCTTTTCATCTCTATGTCATTCAGTTGTGCTCTGATCTTTATTATTTCCTTCCTTCTACTTGCCCTGGAATTTATTTGTTGTTGTTTCTCCATGTCTTGAAATTGCAGTGTTAGGTCATTTATTTGAAATGTTTCTATCTTTCTTAGGTAAGCCTGTATTGGTATGAAGTTCCCTCTCAGTACCGCCTTTGCTGTGTCCCATAAATTTTGGACTGTTGTCTGTTCATTTTCATTTGTTTGAAGAAATTTTTGATATCTTCTCTTATCTCATTATTGACCCATTCATTGTTTAATAGTGTACTGTTCAGTCTCCATGAGTTTGCAAATTTTTGAAGTTTCTCTTTGAGGTTGATTTCGAGTTTCAAGACCTTGTGGTCTGAGAAAAAGTTTGGTATTATTTCAATTTTCCTGAATTTGCTGAGGCTTGCTTTGTGTCCTATCATGTTCTATCTTTGAAAAACTGCCATGAGCATTTGAAAAGAATATGTATTTTTCTTTTTCAGATGTAAGGTTCTAAATATGTCAGTGAAGTCTCTTTGATTCAGTATGTCATTCAGCTCCACAATAGCCTTGTTGATGTTTTGTTTGGAAGATCTGTCCATTTTTGAAAGTGGAGTGTTGAAGTCCCCTACTATCAGTGTGTTGCTGTCTATATCTTTTTTGATGTCATCCAAGATTTTCCTTATATATTTGGGTGCTCCTATGTTGGATGCATATAAGTTTACAATGTTTATGTATTCTTGATAGATTTTTCCTTAAAGTGTCCTCCAGGTCTCTTTTTATGGCCTTTGTTTCGAAATCTATTTTGGCTGATATAAGTATTGCTATGCATGCTTTCTTCTCTTGCCTATTTGCTATATTTTTCCATCCCTTTACTTTCAATCTGTGTAGGTCTCTTGCTCTGAGGTGGGTCTCTTGTAGGCAGCATATGTGTGAGTCATGTTTTCCTATCCATTCAGCTATCCTGTGTCTTTTGATTGGGGCATTTAGTCCACTTACATTGAGAATTATTACTGATAGAAACCTATTCATTTTTTCTCTTTGTACCTCTGTTTTTCTTCTTCTCACTCTCTTTCTTCATCTTCTTAAACCTATCCCTTTAGCATATCTTGGAGTGTTGGTTTGTTGGATACGTATTCTTTTAGCCTTCTTTTTGTCTGGGAAACTCCTTATTTCCCCTTCTATTTTAATTGAGAACCTTGCTGGGTAGAGCAGCCTTGGTTGTAGGCCCTTGCTTTTCATTGCTTGGGTTATTTGTTGCATTCCCTTCTGGCTTGTAGTGTTTCTGTTGAGAAGTCAGCTCCTAGCTGTATCGTGGCCCCCTTGAATGCTACTTTCTCCTTCTCCCTTGCTGTCTTGAGGATTCTCTTTGTCTTTGATATTTGCCATTTTAATGATGATGTCTCTTGGAGTGAGGTTCCTTGGGTCCCTCTTGAATGGGGCCCTCTGTGCCTCCTGGATCCATGAGACCTTTTCTCTCCTCAAATTGGGGAAATTTCCGTCATTACTTTTTCAAACAGGTTCTCTATCCCTTCCTCCTCTTCTTCTCCTTCTGGTATCCCTATTATATGGATATTATTGCGTTTCAGGTTGTCCTGCATTTCCCTCAATGCCTCTTCATTCTTTTTGAGTCTCTTTTTCATTTCTTGTTCTTTCTGGGAGCTTTTTTCTACCTTATCCTCTGTCTCACTGATTCGATCCTCAGCTTCATCCAGCCTGCTTTTGATTCCTTCTACTGTGTTCTTAAAATCAGAAATGGTATTCTTCATATCCTCTTGAGTCTTGTTGATAGTTTCTATGTGCTTTTCCAGGATGATATAATGTGTTGTAAGATCCTGATAGTTTCTTAGCATTTTCTCATAGTTATCTTTGAGCTGGCTGAGCTCATTGAGCTTCCTTAGAACCATTGTTTTGAATTCAGTATCTGATAGTTCCCTTGCCTGTATTTCATTAAGCTCTCTCTGTGGGGATTCCTCCTTTCCCCTCATTTGGGGGATCTTCTTTTTCTTCCCATTTTTGAGAGAGTCTGTTGTTATTCATTCATTCATTCATTCATTTTATTTGTTTTTGCTTCTGCTTCAATTGGGCTGTCTAGATTTCCTGACTTTGTGGATTAAACTTCTATGGTAGTAGGCGGGTCTTTTATTTATTTATTTATTTTTTGTTTGTTTATTTATTGTTTTCTTTCCGGGTCTGCCTCTGATGATGTCCGTTGTTGACCCTATCGGACCTTGTGTCGTTTGTTTGAGCCTTCCAGGAATCTACTGTCTGTGTCTGACTCCTGCCTTGGGCAGCTCTGTTACCCCTTTGGCCAGGGATCCATTACTTCTGTGGATTGCTCCTCACTCTCACACTGGCTCCTTCAGCGGGCTCCCCCACCCCAGCAGGATCCCATGCCCACCTGGGCGCATCAGTCCTCCAGCCTGGGGGCGCGCGCTCGCCCTAGCCCAGGCCGGCGTACTCGCCTGACCTCACGCTCTTACCTGCCGCTGGCGCCTGGCATGCACCCGAGCACTGGTCAGTTTAGGGTCTTTTATTGTGTGCTTTCCCTGCTTTTGCCTATTTGGGGGCATGGCCTGCCTGCTTAAAGTGAAGACTACGGAAATGGGAAGAAGTCAGCTCTGGGACTCTCCGGTTAATCTTGTCTCCAGTCTTTCCCCCAGGGTCTCTGGGCAGCTCTGTGACCCCTTTGGCTAGGGATCCACTATTTCTCCGGACTGTAATCGTGGGCCTTCTGGCTCCGGTGCATGCTTCTGCCTCTTTGGGGGCGTGGCCTGCCTACCAAATGGAGACTAAGGAATGGGGAGGGACCCTGCTCTGGGGATCTCAGATAATCCTCCAGTTCTTTCCCCAACCCCTCTGTCTCCAGTCTCTCCTCAAGGGTCTCTATGCAGCTGTGTGTCCCCTTTGGCCAGGGATCCTTTATTTCTTCCAGCCAGTCTGCACTCAGCCCCTAGTCCACACGTGCACAAGCTGTGCGTGGAGCGTGCCAAAGGCAGGTTAATTGAATCTCTTATGCCTTGGCCAGGTGGTAGCTGGAGAGTGGGAGGTGAGTTATGACCGGGGCTCCCCTGGCCACCGCCTCTGTTTCCTTCACAAAGTTTTCCTCGCCAATCTTTCCTCAGGCACCAGCCCACCCTGCTGCCATCTCTACCCAGAGATCAAGGAAGGTGGCTGCCACTGCAAATTTTTGATTTGGCCCTTTAAATGTCTCTTTGCGTTGCCAGCCACCTGTCTCTGGCAGAGAGCGCCCCTAAGCTTTTCAGGGTTGCGTTTTGTCTGTGCGTTTTCCTGATTTCAACTGCTGTAGTCTAGGCATCCCCATTTATGGTTCAGACTCTGTTCTTCTCAGGGGGATCTAACTGGCCATTTTAATGTCCCTCTGGTGCTGGTGCCCGTGGGCGCCCAGCCCACCCTCTCAAGCCTCCACTGCACTTCTCACCCATTAGGATGTGTGGAAGTTGATTCCACTGTCTGTCCACAGCTCCAAGGCTCCTCTCCCTCTCTTTCCATTGTTTTCTTGGTGATTTCTCCACTATTTAGTCGCAAGTCCAGTTTGGTCTTGGGAGGAGATCAGCGTGACTCCCATTCACTCCTCCACCATCTCCCCCCCCGCCATTTATTGTTTAGTAACATGTTATTTAGCCTTCATGTCTTTGTCCGTTTTTTTCTTGTGACTGATTTTTAGTTTAATACCATTATGGTCAGAGAAGATACTTTATATGATTTCAATCTGTTTTAATTAATTAAAGCTTGTTTTATGTCCTAACATATGGTTTATCCTAGAAAATGTTTTATTTGCACTTGAAAAGAATGTATATTCTGCTGCTTTGGCGTGAAATGCTCTGAAGATATAAATTAAATCCATCTGATCTTGTGTGTCATTCAAGGTTACTATTTTCTTGTTTATTTTCTATCTTGGAAATCTATCCAAAGATGTCATGAGGTTTTAAAATTCCCTCTCATGACTGTATTAGTATCAATCTCCCTTTTTATTTACATGAGGTTTGCTTCATATATTTAGGTGATCCTATGTTGGGTGTATAAATATTTACAAAGATTATATCCCCTTGCTTGATTGTTCCCTTTCTCATCATGTAGAATCCTTCCTTGTATCTCACTATTATCTTTGTTTTAAAATCTATTTTGTCAGATATAAATATTGCTAACCTTACTTTTTTGTCATTTCCATTTTTATGAAATATCTTTTTCCATCTCTTTTAGTCTGTGTGTGTCTTTAATTCTGAGGTGGGTCTGTTGTAAACAGCGTATATATGTATCTTGTTTCCTTATGTATTCAGCTACCCTGTCTTTTTTTTCACTTTTCAGAATTTAATGGATTCCTCTCTGTGTGGCTTCAAGCTACCAGCACACAAGCCCCACCAACACTCTTAAACTTCTCCTCAGGTCTTTTGCTGAAGAATTTGGCTTTCACAATGACGACTGATTTGGGAGCTTTCCCTTCCCTAGAACGTTGTTGTAGCCTGATCACACCACATCAATGGTGGGAGCGGCTCTGGTCTTGTTTTTGGCAGCATTTACCTGTGTCTGCTCACTGACCAGGGTCCACAGTTTATCAAAGTTGACAGTGGGCAGAAACTCTTGTTCCTCTTTAAGTTGTAATGCCTCATACCAACTTTCTCAAAGTAACCTGAGTGATATTTGTCAAAGTTAATCCTGTGATGATACAAGCCACTGGCATTACCTCAGCCTCCCAGGTGCTTCCCGTGCTTGCCGATGTGGCCTTGGCTGTGGCTCATGTGGCCCTGAAGTTTCCAGGTCTTACTCAATCTGGATGACATGTTGGTGGCAGAGATGCAAGAGGAAAGCCTTTCAGCTACCCTGTCTTTTTTGATTGGAGCACTTATGCCATTTACATTTTAAGTGATTATTGATAGGTACATATTTATTGCCATTTTTTTTTATGTTCCTCTGTTTTCTTCTTTTTTTCCTCCTCCTCCTCCTCTTTCTCCTCCTTCTTCCTCTCCTCTTCTTAAAGCAAGCCCCCTTTTTATTGTTAAATTACAGTTGTCCCGATTTTCCCCTGGTTGCTCTCCCCTGCCCTGTCCAACCCCTCTCTTTCAGTCAGTCCCCATCTTGTTGTCCGTTGCCATGGGTCCTTTATATATGTTCCTTGACTAGACCCTTCTCCTTCTTTCCCTGGTTATCCCTTTCCTCACTCCCCTCTGGTCACTGTCAGTTTGCTCCTTTATTCTATGTTTCTGGTTCTATTTTGCACATTTGTTTGTTTTGTTAATTAAGTTGCACTTATAGGTGAGATCTTATTGTATTTGTCTTTGCCACCTGGCTTATTTCACTTAGCATAATGCTCTCCAGTTCCATCTATGCTATTGCGAAGGTTAGGAGTTTGTTCTTTCTTTCTGCTGTGTTGTATTCCATGTGGTGTAAATGTACCACAGTTTTTTGATTCACTCTTTTACTGAAGGGTACTTAGTTTGTTTACAGCACTTGGCTATTATAAATTGCACTTCTGTGAACATGGGATGCATAGGTTCTTTTGAATTGATGTTCATGATCCTTAGGGTATAATCCCAGCAGTGAGATTGCTAGGTCAAAAGGCAGTTCCATTTTTAGTTTTCTGAGGAAATTTCATACTGTTTTCCACAGTGGCTGCAAGAGTCTGCTTTCCCACCACCAGTATTATAGGGTTCCTTTTTCCTCACATCCTCACCAGCACTTGTTATTTGTTGATTTGTTAATGATGGCCATTCTGACTGGTGTGAGGTGGTATCTCATTGTAGTTTTAATTTGAATGTCTTTGATGGCTAGTGATGCTGAACATTCTTTCATATGTCTCTGGGCCCTCTATATATGTCCTCCTTTGAGGAGTGCCTGTTCAGGTCCTTTGCCCATTTTTAAACTAGATTGTCTTTCTGGCATTGAGTCATATTAATTCTTTCTATATTTTGGAGATCAAACCCTTGTCTGAGTTATCATTGACAAATACGTTTTCCCATATAGTTGGTTCCCTTTTCATTTTGCTGATGTTTTCTTTAGCTGTGCAGATGCTTTTTAATTTGATGTAGTCCCATTTGTTTATTTTTTCCTTTATATCCCTTGCCCTAGAATATTGGTGAAGATACTGCAGTGTGGAATACCTGACATTTTACTGCCTAAGTTTTCCTCTAGGAGTTCTATGGTGTCATGACTTATATTTAAGTCTTTGATCCATCTTGAATTTATTTTGATATATTGTGTAAGTTGATGGTCTAATTTCATTTTTTTGCACATACCTGTCTAGCTCTCCCAGCACCATTTATTGAAGAGGTTATTTTCACTCTATTTTATCCTCCTGCCCTCTTTGTCAAATATTAATTGACCATAGAGATATGGGTTTATCTCTGGGCTCTCTATTCAGTTCCATTGATACATGTGTCTGTTCTTATGCCAGTACCAGATTGCTTTGATTACAGTGGCCTCGTAATATAATTTGATATCAGGTATTGTGATCCTTCCTACTTTCTTTTTCTTTCTCAAAATTGATGAGGCTATTCTGGGTCATTTATTGTTCAATATACATTTTTGAAATATAAAAATGTGGAACACTTCACAAATTTTCCTGTCATCCTTGTGCAGTGACCATGTTAATCTTCTTTGTATCATTCCAGCTTTAGTATATGTGCTGCATAATTGAGCACTAAAGCAAGCACTTTAACATTTTCTTACAGTACTGGTTTGGTCGTAACAAACTCCTTTAACTTTTTCTTGTCTGGGAAGCTATTTCTCTCTCAAATGTAATATCCTTTTTGGGTAAAATAGTCTCGGTTGTAGATCCTTGCCTTTTATCACTTTGAATATTTCATAGCAATATTCAAAGACAATATTCAGGCCCCTCTGGCCTGAAATGTTTTTGTTGAGAAATCAGGTGACACTCTTATGAGAGCTCCCTTGTAGTTAACTATCTTTATTTGTGGCTTTGAAGATTCTCTTTGTCTTTAACCTCTGCCACTTTAATTATTATGTTTCTTGGTGTGCACTTCTTTGGGTCCATCTTGTTTGGGAGTCTGTGTGCTTCCTGGGTTTGTGTGTCCTTTTCCTTCACCAGGTTAGATTTTTGGTTATTATTTCTTCATATAGGTTCTAAATTTTTTGCTCTGTCTCTTCTCCTTCTGGTACCCCTGTGATGCGGATGTTTTTATGCTTCATGTTGTCCCGAAGGTCCCTTAAACTATCCTCGTTTTTTAAATTCCTTTGTTTTGGAGCTCTGATTGTGTTTTCTTTTCTATCCTGTCTTCCAAATCATTGATTCGGTCCTCTGCTTCATCCAACCTACTTTTTATTTTTCCAGTGTATTATTTTTTAAGATTTTATTTATTTATATTTAGGGAGAGGGAAAAGGAGGGAGAAAGGGAAGGATAGAAACATGAATGTGTGGTTGCCTCTTATGCGCCCCCCGCTCCACTAGGGACTGGCCTGAAACCCAGGCATATACCCTGACTGGGAATCAAACTGGAGACCCTTTGATTTACAGACTGGCATTCAATCCACTGCACCTCACCAGTCAGTTCCTTCCAGTGTATTCTGTATTTCAGATATTGTATTCTTCATTTCTAACTGGGTTCTATGTCCCTTTTAATGCTGTTGAGCATACTTATAACCTTTACTTCGAACTCTATACCTAATAAATTCATTGTCTTTAGTTTATTTAGCTCTTTCTCTGGAGATTTTTCCTGTTATTTCATTTGGGGTCTATTTCTTTGTCTCCTCATTTTGGCTGCCTCTTTGTGTTTGTTCCTATGTATTAGATAGATCTACTATGACACACAGTGTTCATAGAGTGACCTTTTGTAGTAGGTATCTTGTGGAGTCCAGTGGTACAGTCTCCTTGATCACCATAGCTGAGTGCTCTAGGAATGTTCTCTGTGAGCATTCTGTGGGCCCTCCTGTTGTAATTGAATCTTGATTGTTATTGGCCTATTCATGCATGGGAGCGACCCTTAGGCTAGATGACTGTGTGGCTCAACCCCAACTGTGGCGTGTGAGTTGCTATGCAGATGCTGACCATGTGAAGCAGAATTCACTTCAGCATGATTTAGTACCTGCCAAGATCTCCCTGTGGATAGGCTGCATGTGAGGCTTATTGAATTCTTCTCTGAGATTGTCTAAAGCTGGCCACTGACTGTGTTGGCTCTGGGCCTCTTGGGAGAGACTCTGGTACAGGCCGATATAAGACACTGCCTTGACCAACCCTCAGTTGTCTTTTTGGAGCAGTCTTGATGTGGCTTCTGCTTTAAATCCTTTGTTATAAGACATCTCTTCTGCTAGTCTTTACTTGGTTATTTAGGATCATTGTTATATAGTTTAGTTGTAATTTCAGTTTGGTCCTGATAGGAGGTGAGCGTAGGTTCCATATATTTTTCTGCCATCTTGGATCTCCAGTACTCCACTTTCTGATTGCCTACCTTGTGACTCTCCCTTTTATACTTCCGTTTTTGATCTTTGACTTCTATGCTATCATATTCTATAACTTTACATTCATGTCGATGACTGTTCTAACATCCTGAAATTTCTTAATCGGTTCAGCTCCAATAGCCTTAACACTTCCATGATGTTTTTCACATTCTCTCTTCTAGTAGTTCTAGAAATTGGTTTTCCCTTCTAAATTATCCTCCTTGAGGACAATGGTCATGTTTTTTTCTTTTTTAAACCCTTTTTGGACAGTGCCTTGCATTGTATATGCTCACTAGAAAGGTAGTATCTTATCTTTCATGATTAAGAGCATGAACTCTTGAGTCAGAATATTAGAGTTTAAACTCTAGCTTTGAAACTTACTAACTATATTTCTATGAGGATGTTAGTCAACTTCTCTATGCCTCAGTTCATATATATATATATTTATATATATATATATATTTATATATATAAACATTATGTACCTGATGGAGTTACTGAAATGACTATATGTAGAAGAATTCTTGACCATAGCTAATAGAATACTTACTAATAACAACTGCTTTCATAAAGTATAAGGAAAATAGATTTTAATGCAAAAAAAATACTTCTGATTAGACTGATGGTTACCAGAGGGAAGAGTGGTTGTGGAGACTTGATGAAAATAGTGGAGGGATTAAGAACTACAAATTGGTATTACAAAATAATCATGGAAATGCAAAGAACAACATTGTGAATAGAGTTAATAATATTGTAATAACTATGTACAGTGGGAGGTGGGTACTAGAAACATCAGGGGGATCACTTTGTAAAGTATGATTGTCTATGTTAACTACTATGCTGTATACCTGTAACTAATACAAAACAATATGAAAGCAAATTGTAACTGAAAAATAAAATTTAAAATAGAGCTTTGGTTATTAGTAATAATGAGACTAAGAGACAGTCATTTTAAAATATAAATTGAAAGCAAGTGGATTAGCAAACAAATTTTCATTTTTTTATATCTGTACTTTCCACTGAGAAGGTGTCGATGTGTTGATTATTGTTAGACACTATTTTATTTGCCCACTATCATTGCATGATGACATCATTAGAAAGTTAAGTGACAATGTTTATTATTAAAGTTTGGATGAAAAGTATGATATACTTCTAAAACTCTAAAAAGTTTTGACTAATATTATTAAATTGTTAAATGTTTATATGATCATAGCAGATTCTGAGTATAGGTGGCATAGGTTATCAGTTGTATGATGTGATGAAGGATGCTCCGAAATACAATTTTTTCAAATTTATTACTCCATAGTTCTGTCAAAGGTCCTGATACTTATGTGAGAGTTTGAGAAAGAACTATCAAAATCCTGTTATTGGAAGACACATTGTATTAAAGCTTGTGATGTTTGTAGAATTTCATAAATTTAGAGTATAGCTCATATATTTTCCAGACCTAATGTGTTATGTACTTGTTAGTACATCTCATTAGCATACCAGTTTTTAAAATAACTGTGTCATTTTTTATTGACCTTGTGGCATGGTGTGATTGTCAAATATTTTGCATATAAATATTTTTTCTGATTTATCTCCTCAAGGGAAGATAGGGAAGGGAAAGAGAAAACATAAACAAATGGGACTACATGAAACTAAAAAAAAATTGTACAGCAAAAAAAAATGCACGAAATGAAAGACAACTTATTGAATGGGAAAACATTTTCACCAATGCTACAACCAATAAGTGGTTAATATCCAAAATTTATAAAGATCTCGTGCAACTCACTATAAAAAAACAAACAAACAAATAGTCCTATTAAAAATGGGCAGAGTCCTGTGTAGACACTTCTCCAAAGAGGACATAAAGATGGCTAGAATCAAAAAATCAACAAACAAATGTTGCTAAAGAATAGAAGAGAAGAGAACCCTCATACGCTGTTAGTGTGAATACAGATTGGTACAGCCTAATGGAGAACAGTATGCAGATTTCTCAAAACATTAAAAATGGAACTTTTTAAGACCCAGTGATTTAACTTATGGCAATTTATCTGAAAAGACCCAATACACTAAATCAAAAGAATATAAGCCCCACTATATTAATTGCAGCATTATTTCCAGTAGGCAACATGTGGAAGCAACACAAGTGCCCATCAATAGATGTGTGAATAAAAAAAGGTATACATATATATGATGGAATATTAGCCTTAAAAAAGAATGAAATCTTATCATTTGTGATAGCATGGATGGGCAGAGAGTGTATTGTACTAAGTGAAATATGTCAGTCAGAGAAAAACAAATACTATATCATTTCACTTATGTGGAACCTAAAGAACAATATAATTAAGCAAACAAAACAGAAACAGACTGATAGGCACAGAGAACTGACTGATGGCTGCCAGAGGGTAGGAGGTGTTGGGGAACTGGGTGAAAATGGTAAAAGGATTAAGGAATACAAATGGAAAATTACAAAATAGTCATAGGGATATAAAGTATAACATAGGCTGTATACCCATTAATATTGTAATAACTATGTTATGGTGCCATATGGCTACTGGAAATATCAGGGGGAACACTTTGTAAAGTATAAGATTTTCTAACCACTATGCTGTATATCTGAAACTAATACAAAATAATATTGAATGTAGACTGTATTTGAAGAACAAAATAAATATTTTACCTATAAATCTTTTTGCCTATGTTTTTCTATTTTATGTTTCTCTACATTTATTATTCTTTACTATTTACACTGGCACTTAATAGTTTTAATAACCAATATTTCTAATTTTTAAGATGCTTTTGAATTTTGTTTATGTCTTAAAACTTGGCACTCAACTTGAAGTTATATGTATAAGTGAATATATTTTTAATCCTTTTATTTAGAGCAACAATAAAATTATATCTGAAAACAGAGAAAGAAACTGCTTTTTTAACTATTGTTTCTGTGTTTCACTTTATTATTTCTTCTAACCTGGCAATAAACCATTGGATCTTCCCTTTGGATCATATGCTATAATAATGTATGTATAGTCATGTGCGGCATAACAACATATCTGTCAACTACAACTGCATTTACAGCAATAGGCTATACCATATAGCCTATTTGTATAGTAGACAATGCCAGCTAAGTTTGTGTAAGTACACTTTATGATATTCGCACAATGATGAAATTGCCTAAGGATGCATTTCTCAGAATATACAGTATTCCTGCTGTTACAATCATCTCGCTTCAGATGACTGTGTCTATATTTATACAGGGTCTGGCAGAAGTAACCCCTGCTTGAATGTGGCTGGTAGGGTAATAATATACATATAATAATTTATAGTTTTAATTTGAACATTTCAACTAAAATGTCATATAGTGTGCTTTAGTGTGATATGGTTATGTTACAGAATTACATGGTTATGATTTCATAATAAAACCTTTTGTTTAAAAAAAGGAGCGTTATTTGTGCTGGACCATGTATGTCAATCTACGCACATACATATATACATATATATTTATGTTCTAGCTTTCCAGTAATAGTTACAAATTCAAAAATCTTACTGAAGTCCTGAAACTTTATAAGGGTTACCTCTCAGAAACTTCTATCAAACAACACACTTAATGTAGAATAGTGGGAACATTTTTTTCTAAAGTCAGGAACAAGTCAAGGATATACACTATTACTACTACCAGCACCCAAGACAATGAAATAAAACCACTGGAAATAATTAAGAGGTACGATTAATAGAGAAAAAAGAGACAAAACTATATAGAGAAATGATCATTTATCTTGAAAATTCAAGAGAATCAGTGGACAAACTATTAAAATTAATAAGAGTTTAACAAGGTGGTCAGATGGAAGATCAACATCAATAATGATGCAAGGCCAATATCAATAGTTTTCTTAGTAATCAGCCATAATTATATTCCTTGAAATGTTATCTGCAAAGGAGCAGACAAGGGGGACTTATATCTTTAGATGTTTTTAAAGGAGAAAGTATTGTAAAAAAAAAAAATTGCTCTGGCTGGTGTGGTTCAGTCGATTGAGCACTGGCCTGTGAACCAAAGGGTTGCCAGTTCGATTCGCAGTCAGGGCACATGCCTGGGTTGCAGGCTAGGTCTCCGGTGGGGGACACCTGAGAGGCAACCACACATTGATGCTTCTTTGCCTTTCTCTCTCCCTTATCCTCTCTCTAAAAATAAGTAAATAAGTCTTTAAAAAATAAAAATACAAACATGGAAAAGAGTTTTCATTTATTCTAAGTGCCACAGGAATCCACTGAAGTATTTTAAACAGAATGTGACTTATCTTTCCTAAAAAACCACTTTGGTTTTAGTTTAAAGAGTGAGATTGGAAGAGGACAAGAGAAACAGGAAGATCAGTTAGGAAGTTATTGCAGAGGTTTGAAGATGAAGCCCTGGAAATGAATACATCTAGACATATTTGAGATCCACTTAAAGTATAACTGATTAGTTTTTTTTATTTTAGCTGTTATTTATATGTATATCTGAGTCTAAGCTTTATTGAAGTTTTTATTATCTTTTCACTTCATTTATGTTATTTTTAAATTTCTCCTCTCATTTCTAGAAAACAAATTCTTTTTTTTGAAACCTATATAATTTTATTAACCAATGTCACCCCAATATATTTGATAAAAAAGAAAAATATATATATACAGAAGCATTTTCAAAATAGCATGAATCTAAAAAGCATTTGTTTTCTCTCCTATTCTCAATTAAAGTTTACACTATCTTTACCATCTTTTTTTTAAATACATTTGTCTCTGCCTCCCCCCTACCACTTTCCCTTGCCCCCTCCCTCCTTCCCTCCCTCAGCTCTTCCCCTTTGGTTTTGTTCATGAGTCCTTGCTATATGTTCCTTGACTTTTCCCTTCCCTTACCTTTCTCTGTCCCACCTCCTTCCCTCTTGTCTCTGTTGATTTCTTTTCCTTTCAGTGTTGCTGGTCATATTTTCCTTGCATCTTTGTATTGTTGGTTAGGTTCCGCTTATAGGTGAGATCATATGGTATTTGTCTTTCACTCCCTGGCTTATTTCGCTTAACATAATAACATTTGAGTTTGCATATCTGATTAAACCCTTCCTTTTCATGCACTTAATTGCTCTGGAGTTGGTGAGCTTTGGGGAATCTGAAATAGTACAAATCTCACTTTGTTGGACATGGTTAAAATGGTGAAAACATAAGAACCATTTCATCTCTCCTAAATTACTGACTTTGCTGAAATAAACTGCATTTAAATTTAAGCATTTCTTAAAGCAATTTTCATATTTAACTTCCAAAATCTGTTTGCTCAGCAAGCAAGTACTAAACTTGTTCTGAATTTTCTGTCTTAATAACTGAGTCATAACTTTTCTTGTACATCTAGGACAGAATTGGATGGATGTTTCTGAAGCATTTGGAAAGGATTGTTAAGGTACATGATTAATTAAGGATACCATAAGCATATCCTTTTATTTCCAACCCCATCAAATGGCAAGTCAAAACACACTGCTAATTAAGAAATTTTGATTTAAAGGTTTACCTCCAAGTACTAGGCTATAGACTATTCTTTTTCACTGGGACCTCCCCTCAGACAGAAGTTCTCTCTTTCAGAAAAACAATCCTGCTACTAGGGAGGCTGTAAATAGACTGGGCACTGGAATAAGGACATTCTGTCCCCACAACATGAAACCATGCGAAGCAAGAGGTGCAGAAATATTCCTTAGACTTGTATGAGACTTTGAAGGCAGAATATAGGGGATGGAGAGACACAGAAATATAAAGCAGGAGGAGAGAATATATTTGTACAAAAGTAACAGCATGGGTATAGTGCATTGTCAGTGAGACAAAAGAGACATGCAGCCCCTGACATCTGGGACCTGGCTTGGGACTATCAATCTGGACTTCGTGTTTTCTTGTTGAACATAAACAATCTTACAGAACATCGACATGGGAAAAGGTCACTTTGTGACTGTAATAAATGATCAAGGAAAAACAAGACTACTCCATCATCATGTTTGAACATAGTCAAAACATGAACAGTGTCCAAGCCACAAAAATGACCAAATATCTGTCATGCTGGCTACCATGAGTGACTGTTGCTTCTTTATCAATTATAGCTGTAGCTTTGGGTTAGTTTTTCCCACTTAAAAATAAGATTTATTTAGAAATCCAATCACTGAATTACCCCCACATCCTGATGGCATCCCTGTCCAGAACAAAGCCAGCTAGAGTGACCAACTCAGCCTGTTTTTCCCATGGATCTTTTGATTTTAGCACTGTAAGTCTCACATTCCAGTGCTCAGCCTTGGGCATAATGGGATGGCTGGTTCAATAGCCTGCTTCCTTAAGCTCTCCCCCAAATCATGAAAAGCAACCCCAAATCTTGTAAAACCTTTATATCACCCTCTTATTGAGACATCCTGTGATTTCCCTTGGTATGCATTTCTCTCTTTGCTGCAACAGGAAATAAACCCAGCTTTTTCTAATATAGGCCTCTTCCTTGTGGTCTCTGATTGGAGGGCATTGACATCAGTAAGAAGTAGAGGCACAACATTGTCGAAAATCTAGTAAAACCTAGATAGCATGGGAAAATGGGACTGAAGAAATGAAGAGGTTGGGGGAACTGGGGAAGAATGAAAAGGTGCCACAGCCCTCAGGGGGCTAGAGTGTGGTCTCCTGAAAAGGTGGTTTTTAAAGGTGATAAATGATGAGGTTTTGGAAGGTGAAGGCATGAGTTTTTATAGGAGTGGGGAAGTTGTTGGTCCACACCCTGTGTCTGAACCAAGAGAAACACTAATGAAAAGACAGTAAAACTAAACAAAATTTTGGCTTATGTTATAAAATAATCAGTCAATCATTCATGGCCCAGAGCAGTGATTTTCAACCTTTTTCATCTCATGGAACACATAAACTAATTAGTGAAATTCTGCAGCACACCAAAAAAATATATTTTTGGTTGCTCTTACAATAAATACATATAATTTTGATTCATTCACACTGGATGGCTATTGTTGTGTTGGCTGTTCTCTCCTTTTTTTAAAATTCTCACCAGAGGACATTTTTTTTCATTGCTTTGAGAGAGAAAAACATTGATGTGAGAGAGAAACAGCAATTGGTTATCTCCTGTATGCAGCCCGACTGGGTACTGTACATGCCCGGACGGGGCATCCAAACTGAAACTTATGTATGTGCCCTGACTGGGAATAAAACCCATTATCTTTTGGTTACAGGGTGATACTCCAAGCAATGGAGCCACACCGGCCATTGTAATCTTTTAATTTGACAATCTAAGAAAAAAAAGAGGTCAGTGTCCCTGACTAAATAGTCAGGTATTGCATATTTTAAAAAATTCTTGTGGTACATCAGTTGAAAATTGCTGACCTGGACGCTAATCATAGATTTTCCCACACTTGTTTGCCTGTGTTTATCAACTCCATCTCATAACAGTTTCTGTATAAGGGAAATTTCTGGTAAGGAAGAGCAGCAGTGACACACTAATGAGCAGGTGTCATAAGTGCAAAACACTAAACTTTCAATTTTAATTCTTTGGGTTTAAGATCATCCAGTGTTAAATATCAATATTCATTAAATAAAATAAAGGACACAGAACAGTCCCTGACATATAGTAAATGGTAATACTAACTATTGCAATTACTAACATTATACTATTTTTTCAACGTGCTTATTTTATAACAGGGGCAATGCCATAGTTTTAAAAAATGTTTTTGATCACATGTTGGAAGTATATATTGAATGATAAATGGAACTGTCTTGATTTTTAAACTTGACTCAGAGGCATATATTCAAATGACTATGTGCACGTGTTTTGGTCAGATTTACTTATAAGTGACCTTTGATAAGTCTTTTAAATTCAGTGGCTGAGTACCTACATTCCACTAGATGTCGGCCCCTACTGTATGTTGCAAAGCAAGTTTTGAAAACAGGGCATCCAGCCAAGATGAAGGTGTAGGTAGATTCACTTTGCTTCCTCACACAAATAAAAGAAGGATAACAACAAACTTAAAAACAAAAAAACAACCAGAACTTCCAGAAAATCAAACTTTATGGATGTCCAACAACCAAGGAGTTAAAGAAGAAACTTTCATCCAGACTGGTAGGAGGAATGTAAATGCGAAGCAGGGGTGGCCAGGATGTGTCACAGGGTGGTGGCTGGTGGATTGGGCAGGGGAAGTGGCAGCTGGCAGACCATATGATCCCACATTTCATGTAGATAAGCCAGGAGGAGCAACTGGGGAGCAAGACAGACTGCACAATCTAGGCTCCCAATGCAGGAAACTAAAGCCTCAAAAACTCTGGCTGTAAAAACTATGGGGGTTTTTACACAGCGGTTGTGGGGAGGACATCCTAGTCTCACAGGAGAGTCCATTGGAGAGGCCTATGGGATCCTAGAATGTACACAAGCCCACCTACCTGGGAATAAGCACATGAAAGGGCACAATCCACTTGTGGGAAGTGAGGAAAGTGAGTGAAAGCGGACCGAGAGCCAAGCAAGCAGCATTGTTCCCTCTCTGACCCCTCCTCCACAACAGTGATATGACACATCAAAGTTGGTTGACCCGCCCTGGAGAATACTTAAGGCTCTTCCCCTTAAAATGTAACAGGTTTCACTGCCAGGTGGTGAAAGACAAATACCATATGATCACACCTATAAGTGGAATCTAATTAACAAAACAAACGATCAAGCAAAATATAACCAGAGACACTGAAATAAAGAACAAACTTAAGTAACCAGAGGGGAGAGGGGGTAACGGGGGAAAGAAGGGGAAGGACCATCAAGAAACATGTAAACCCAAAGGTGGGTAGAATTGAAGGTGGAAGGTGGGGGCAGGTGGGGAGGGTGAAAGTGGTGGTGGGAAAATAGAGACAATTGTACTTGAACAACAATAAAAAAATAGATTGACAAAGAACAAAAAAAGAGATAAAATGATATTTTAAAAATAAAATTTTAAGCTATTAAAAAAAGGTAACAGGTGTAACAAGACAAAGAAATATGGTCCAAATGAAAGTACAAACCAAAACTCCAGAAAGAGAACTAAGTGATGAGGAAATCGCCAACCTATCAGATACAGAGTTCAAACCACTGATAATCAAGATGCTCACAGAAATGACTGAGTATAGTTTCAAAATAAAGGAGGAAGTGAAGGCTATACAAAGTGAAATAAAGAAAAATATACAGAGAACCAACAGTGAAGGAAAGGAAACCAAGACTCAAATCAATGATTTGGACCAAAAGGAAGGAATAAACAGTGAACCAGAACAGAATGAAGAAACAGGAATTGAGAGAGAGAGAGAGAGAGAGAGAGAGAGAGAGAGAGAGAGAATCTGAGGAACCTCCGGGACAACTTTAAATGTTTCAACATCTGAATCATAGAGGTGCCAGAAAGAGAAGAGGAAGAGCAAGAAATTGAAAACTTATTTGAAAAAGTAATGAAGGAAAACTTCCCCAATCTGTTGAAGGAGCTAGACATGCAAGTCCAGGAAGCACACAGAGTCCCAAAGAATTTGTACCCAGGCGGAACACACCAAGACAGATCATAATTACATTACCCAAGATTAAAGATAAGGAGAAAATCTTAAAAGCAGCAATGGAAAAGGAGAGAGTTACCTACAAAGGAGTTCCATCAGACTATCAGCTGATTTCTCAAATGAAACCTTGCAGGCAAGAAGGGGCTGGAAAGAAATATTCAAAGTGATGAAAAGCAAGGGCTTGTAACCTAGATTACTCTATCCAGCAAAGCTATCATTTCGAATGTAAGGGCAGATAAAGTGCTTCCCAGATAAGATAAAGTTACAGGAGTTCATCATCACCAAGCCCGTATTATATGAAATGATAAAAAGATTTATCTGAGAAAAAGAAGATCAAAACTATGAACAGTAAAATGACAACAAATTCATGACTATCAACAACTGTACCTAAAACAATCAAAAACAAAAACAAAGCAAACAACTAGAACAGGAACAGAAGCACAGAAGTGGAGATCATATGGAGGGTTATCAGCAGGGAGGGGGAGGAGGGAGAATGGAGGAAAATGTACTGGGAATAAGAAGCATAATTGGTAGGTACAAAATAGAAAGGGGGAGGTTAAGAATAGTATAGGAAATGGAGAATCCAAAGAACTTATATATACGACCCCACACATGAACTAAAGGGGTAGAATACTGTAAGGAGGGTTGCAGTGCAGAGGGGCATAAAGGAGAGAAAAATAGTGGGACAACTGTAAGAGCATAATCAATAAAATATACTTAAAAAAAGAAAACAGGACTACCATTTAGGTTTGTACTGTTTATACTTTAAAAATAGCCAAGGAGTGAAGAAGCAGAATGTTATTGTCCATGTAAAAGGAAGCCTTGAGTACTCAGAACCTAGAAGTTGAAACATAAAGGAAGTACCTTCCTTAGAACAAGATTAATTTATAATTTTCACCAGAGAATTACCTCATTTATTTCTATAAAAATAAAAGTCACTTGTTGAAAATATAAGAACACACAGAGGATACTTATGAAGTGCTCTTAAAAATAAAGTGAATGTCTGAATTCTGGCAATGTCTAGGATATGTTACAAAAGGTAGCAAGTAGAGTTTTGTACATTTACAATAATTACATACTGCAGAAAGACTATCTCATCTGGTTTTTCCATACTCAGGAAAACAAGCAGCTTGTTTTTCAAAAATTAGTACTAAATTACCATTATTATATGTGTACAACCTGGAATATTCCAATTACTCTAACATTCTTAATGCAAATTTGATTTTCTCTTTTATAATGCTGACACCTGTTTAATTTAATTTACATTTTTTTCCAGAGGCCAAATTTGACAGTGATAACACCAATTATCCTGATGCTGTGTTCTCTCAACTCTTTTCTTGTTTGATATTATTACCATTTTGGAGGGGCACCAAGCCTGGGGCAAAAAGTACCCATACCCACCTGCAGTATAGAAAACTTGATTCAGAAGTCTACTTCTTCAGTGGTATAAAAATCATGTATTTTGAATGTGGCATTTTTTACAAAATAAAATAGAAATAGTAATTCTGAGAAGTAAATCCTTTTATAAAGTTAATAAATTGATGATTATATTTACTTAAGAACTCATAAGTAAACATTTCTAAGGGAACCTTTACTTTTATGTGAATTATACATTGTTATTCTGTTTCTGCCATATCCTTTTCAATGTATAATGTTTCTTACATAGTACTTTCATATGTATTATTTCCACAAATAAATTCAAGTCTCACCTGCATACAGCAAACAGTTGAATTCTCATTTATGTAAAAATTTTGCACACTTACAATATGCTATTGTTTAATCATAATGAGTCCATTTTCACCTATAGTAATACATAAATACGTACAGTTTTTTTGCATGAGAAAATGAATCAAACTGAAAAGTACAAATTAACAACGAAGTAAAAATATTTACTTTCTTTAATGTTTAGAGGTAAAAAACCTATATTATTAAAACACAATTACATAATATACACTGAGAAAACTAATACAGCTAAGAAAATCATGAAAGAAAACAAGAACCACTTCATAAATTTCTTTTTGTTCTTGAACCAAATTAATTATAAATATCAAATAATAGTAAATTAATTCCCAGTAGTGCCAGGCAATAAAATTTAAAATAAAATTGTTTTACACCCTCATTGCTTGATCCTAGAGTAATTTTAGATGGAAATACCATTTTAAAATAAACAAAGATATTAACTCTTTTGGGTAAATCTATGTATTACTACTTACCAAAATTTGCCATCTGTATCGTCTGGTTGCCGGTCTCTGGAATGTTGTAAATCACAACAGCGTCAGCATTTCTTCTGCTTGCTGTCTGAATTTTTTCTGAAAATGTACAATTACCTCTTTCTATCAGTGCAATCCAGGGCTTCTTAGTATTGGTAAACTCAGTGTTATAGTCACAAGCTTGGTAGTTATTGTTCTTAGGGATGCCTACCACCCCCATAGCATTAGCCACTGGTGAGGCTAATCCATAAACACCACATTCACATGTTTCTGTTGTAGTGTAGTTGCTGGTTTCATTGTAATAATTCACAGTCACGTAGGCGTTCATTGGAAAAGATGATGTGATTCTAAATAAAAAGGTAAAAAATACAAGCAACTGAAAACAGCTGGACTTATTCTCCTGGTTCATTGTTTGTTCATTTGAGCATAAAATTTAAGATGTCTGCTGATATTTCCAACTGTCAGTCACCATTTGTCCACTCAGGTCACCACTATGCAGAAGTTTGAAATTTCAGTTGCAAGCAGGTAACTGATCTCGCCTCAAGCAACATAAGCTCTGAATACATCAGCTCTATTTCACTTTAGTTATCTACATTCCCTTTGGCCTTCCCCTCCTCCAACTGTACACACACGCAACCCTAAACCAGAACTACCTTAGTAAAAAAATAACACCATTGAGTTTATACTACATGTCAACATATTAGGGTTGGATGACTTCCTGTGCTGACATTTTTTTTCCCCTATTGTACCAGCTAGTGCACTTTCATAAACAGGGAGTGGATTGGTACAAGGAACTGGATTCTTGGGAATCCCACATGACCAGTTTGAAAGTTTCCTCTCTCAGAATATCTAAAAGACCAAACTGATTTTCCAAGCCCTGCTGAAATATGCTATCAACCAGTTTAGCCAAGAGTAAGTTAAGACCCACAATTTTAATTGCTGTGGCATTACTAGAATTGGTTTTACATACTCTTGCCCTCATATTTATTTTTTGAATGGTTCTTTATTTTAGGAATTTAATTACTATTTTTAATTTTCACAATGATATTACATAGCCTTTCCTCACTATCACAAGTGTTTATTTTGCTGTTGAGTTTTTTTTATTTTTAAAATTTATTTATTTATTTATTTTTCCAATACATTTGTCTCTGCTTACACCCCACCACTTTCCCCTGCCCCCCTCACCCCTCTCCCTCCCTAAATCTTTCCCCACTTTGGCTTTGTCCATGAGTCCTTGCTATATGCTCCTCAACTTACCCCTTCCCTTCCTTTTCCCCACCCACCCCTCCCTCCTTCCCTCTTGTCTCTGTTGCTTTCTTTTTTCTTTCAGTGTTGCTGGTCTTATTTCCTTGCATCTTGTTTTGTTGGTTAGGTTCCACTTATAGGTGATATCATATGGTATTTGTCTTTTGCCCCCTGGCTTATTTCACTTAGCATAATGCTCTCTAGTTCCATCCATGCTGTTGCAAAGTGTAGTAGGTCATTTTTTCTTTCTGCTGCATAGTATTCCATTCTGTAAATGTACCATAGTTTTATTTTTTTGAATGGTTCTTAACAGGCTCCCCAAGGAATATCTTGTTGCACCTCATTTATTCATTGAAAAGTAAATGTATTTCAGTGGCTAGAAATCTTTTAAAGTACTGTGCCTTGCCCATGGTAGATACTCAAATATTTGTTGATTGACTGATACTTAGGACTTATTGCATTCCATTAGTTTTTATGTCCCATGTGTTATACTCTAACAAGATTATTCAAGGTTTAACATTTAGAATTTTAAATTCTCATTATTTCAAATGTATAGATTATTTCAGTGCTTTCTTTGTTGTAAACTCTGTTTTTAACATGGAGTGCACTGAACACCAGCAGTACTCGATCATTGTCATGTGGTCAATTGCTCTGGGAAAGTTCCTGGGATAGGGAGATTTCAGTGTGTGCCAAGGGCTGGTGAAGGAGTAGATAAATGGATAAGAAGACAAACAGAGATATCAGGAGTCTGATTGTGTCAAGAGTCAGCAAAACACACATTAGGCTGTCACAGAAGCAGAAAGACACCAGGTCAAAAAAAGGGTGGACATGATGGTAACCTGAAGTACAAGGAATGCAGTCTGGAATCAGGAAGACTACTAGAGTCAAGGGGACAAAATAACAAAAAATAGAAAAATAAGAGACATTGTTGAAGGAGATGATCAATAAGGCCACTTCTTCCTCCTACTTCTCGTTTGTTCATAGGCATCTGAGATATTAACTTTGGATTGGACCCTGAAGGTGGGAACCAGCAGTTAACACTACTCAGCAGAGGTGAGGAGTTCAGGGAATGTTCATTTGAATCTAATGAATAAATCCCAACAGAAGCACAATGTAAATATAAACATTTCTATCATATTATAGCTGTGAATTATGTATCTGTGTATTCCCTTCCGTACAGTCCTTGGCATTAGTGGC
Source organism: Pteronotus mesoamericanus (assembly GCF_021234165.1). Taxonomy (NCBI): domain Eukaryota; kingdom Metazoa; phylum Chordata; class Mammalia; order Chiroptera; family Mormoopidae; genus Pteronotus; species Pteronotus mesoamericanus. Next base: position 2,586,241 of record NW_026555144.1, on the reverse strand, counting down.
ACTTTACACATAGTAATCACTTAATAATTATTCATGGACTTGAACTGAAAAGTTTAAAGGTCTTGTATATTACCTCATGGTCTATTTAAGAGCAAATGCAAAAAGTTTATTATTTTGCTATTAGTACTACCATCTTGATGTTAAAACTCATAATAAAGCTTGTATTCACTACACAAAAACTGTCAAACTGGAAACAGAAGCATTATTGTCAAAATCATTAGTTTGCTGATTGCTAATAGACAACTGTAATAAATTCAACATCAGTATTCAAAATGCAAATAATTGGCAAGGTCCTAGAAATTTGATTTAACCTCTTCCTACCAGTTATTAAATTGTTTCTGAAGGAAACTCTTTTCTTAAAATAGTTTAAAAACAGATTAGTGAGGAGTTAACTAAATCCAATAGAAGTTGAATTTTGTTAAATATTATTAATACAGTAGTTTCAAATCTTCGCATTATTTTTTTGAATAAGTTAAATCATTATATGCCTTAAAAATGATGACTTTCCCATAACACTTTGTGGCAATGCTTGTGTATTAAAGAGAACTTTGGAAACTATTTCAGATTGCTATGGCAGTTGAAGTGTATGACTTCATATGATAACCAGCATTATATACCTTGTATATAAGTGCTTTTATGTTTCCTTTGGTGACTTTCAGAGAGGGAGAGTCATAACTTAAAGAAATAATTTTCTATATTAAAAAATTGCAGTTAAGTAAAATTGGTCCTGGAACAATAAATACCCATTAATGCAACCTTTCTGTTAACCCTTAAGGCAAGTTGCTTGAGGATGAGTGGTCTAGGTCTTTTTCAGCATTGTTAAATTTTTGTCTGTGGAACCTACATTAAACTCACTTAGGAGTGTATTGAAAATTAAAGTTCCTGGGTCCCACGTCCAGTCATCCTGAATCAGAATCTGAGGGAAATATTTAGGAATTCACATTTTAAATAAGCTCTCCAGGTAATTCTTATGTACTTTATAATTTAAAACCTTTAGATGAAACAAATTTTACATGATGAATAGTACGGAATCTACTTCTAACTTTGACAGAATAGCTGCTGTCATTTTATTTCAATCTCCTTGTTGTTCAATTTCCATATCTATAAATATTTGATGTTTATTTGTAATTTAGGTGGTATTCTGCACATTTCTGAAGTATCTTAAAAACCAAAAGTTTGTACAAGTGCTGATTCTACAACAGTTAGTACTGTGTCCTTAGGAAATAAAAAAACCTCTCTGGGACTTTTTTATTTTTCTTTATTTCACACACACACACACACACACACACACACACACACACACACACACACAAAGAGGTTGGATTAGAATTTATTTATCAGGACTTTTCTAGGTCAGAATGTTTAGAAACTAATTTGTTTTTCTTCCTGTCGGCACAATTCATGATAAAGCACTGAGAGTAGATGAAACTATAGGAGGTAAGTTCAAAATATTGAGCAGAGCTTGAGTTTTAATAAATATAACAAGTGCTTGAAATATGATATACCAGTAATTTTGAAACATGTCTGCACATTATAATCACTTGAAGAGCTGTTAACAATCTTGATGCCCAGGCTATACCCCAAAATCAGAAATTTTGGGAAATATTTCAGCATAGTAATTTTTAAAAATTAAATTTATTGGGGTGACATCTGTTGATGAGATTATATAGATTTCAAGTGTACAATTCTATAATACATCCTCTGTAGATTGAATGGTTTATTTACCACCCAAATTAAAACTTATTTCCATAACCATATATTTGATCCCCTTTACCCTTTACTACTCCCCTACCTCCCTTCCCTCTGGTAATCACCATAGCATTGTCTGTGTCTCTGAGATTGTTTGTTCATTTTTTCTTTTCAGTTTTACATGCGCATGTGAGTGCAGTCATATGGTTCTTGACTTTTTCTGTTGGACTTATTTTGCTTAGCATGATATTCTCAAGATCTAGCCATGTTGTTGCAATGGCAGTATTTCATATTTTATTATGGCTGAGTAGTATTCCATTGTATACATATGTACCACATCTTTATCTAATTGTCTATTGAGAGACATTTTGGTTGTTTTCATGTCTTAGCCACTGTGAATAATGCTAGGTATAGTAATTTTTAAAACTCTCCAGGTAACACTAATATGAAGTTAAGTGTAAGAACCACTGCTATATAGGAATTAGGTGGGAATATTATTTTGCAAATTTTACAAATAAGGAAATTAAGGCCACATAATTCAAGTGGCTATTCTTAAAGTTTCACAAGGATTTAGAGATAGATTTGTGGCTAGGTTTAAATGTTTTTTTCTTTTTCAAACTCTACTTTTTATTTCTTAAACATAAAAGAAAGTTAAAACTTAGGGCTAGAAATGTTATCAACATAACAATGTAAAAATGATGGATAATATAGTGAGTAGTATGACCTGGACCAAGAACTAAGTTTATATTTAATGATTAACTTTTGGAGACTTAGCACATATATAATATAATATGACTTTATCCGAGTGTAATCTCAGATAACTGGAGTCATAAGATAGTCTCTAAATCCTGTTTTATTTCTTAATTTTTAACCTTTTCCTAAAATTCTTTCAGTAAAATCAGCTAATTACTGAAAAAAGCAGAACTGAGTAATACATATTTTACCTCCCATCAATTTACCTGCAAATTCTTAGGTAGCAATACTTTAAAAAGAAAGAAAAAATGTACCTGAAAAGGTAACCGGTGAGATAGCAATCCGCTCAATTATAAACCATGTAAATAACTTATGAATAATAGAATTGATTATAATCTATAGTCCATGTTACCATATGGTTTGTAGCTAAAAACATCAAGTATTATTAGTATCACCAAACAAGGGTTTCAACTTTTTTAAAAGCCCATTTTTTATTGTGAATAAAATGAATGCACAATATTTCCAACAAAGAAATAAAAATAGTGGAGAGAATATTTGCTAAGATTCTTCTTTTAATAGCTTACCAAAGGATTTTAATGTGTACATCCCATTGTCCTGCAAGCATTCAGGGCCAGGCAGGTTCACACGGGATTCGGGTAGATGTAAGAAAATACATGGAGGTGTTAGAATGTCTGACAAGCCTTTATTCTGGGGTGAAGTGATCCATGCACATTACAAGCCATGAGTTGGAGCACGCAAAGTCCTGAATCCCTTATATACTAAGTGCACACAATGCCAGTAAGGTACTAATACTGACCTTCTGGTTATATAACAGAGCTTCATTCTATGTATGCAGGCCTTTAAGCACAGTTACAGAAACACTGCTAAGTTCCAGTTCCCCGGATATCTGGGTGAGAGAGCCTGACTTCCTCCATTTTCCCTACATTCCACCTTTTCAGGGTTCCTCACCATGCAATCTATGTGAGGGTGTCTTCTGTGAGGGTCCTTTGGCAATGAGGGCAGAGCCCTACACCCAAATGCCGCAACAGCAGTACAAGTTGCAAGCAATACACAAGCACTGGTGCCCAAGACAGTAAAGACCCACTGACGTTCAGTAGTTAAGGACACCCACGATTCCTGCAGGGAATATTGAATAACAATAACCTGTCAGGCATTGAATAACATGGGTCTCAGAAACTAATTCCTGTAGAGTTGGCTAACACTGTGATGAACATCTGGAATGCACACACTGCATTCAGCCCCAACTAGAGCACATACCATGCCTTGTGATGTGAGCATGTCTAAAGCCATGTGATTTTTAGGGTAACTTTTCTTAATTGATACACTTCCTCATTTAAGAGGCTCAAGGAATCATATGTTACATTCAACGCATGAACAGTGTGCAAACTAAAGCAATCATCTCAGCCTCAGTGACTATAGAAGAAGCTTGAGGAGAAAAAATGGCTAATGGTTAGTATCACCAAGGGGTACTCTTTACCTGGTGCCACGCTTTAAATGCTTCCCAGTTGAGTGGCTGGTTTATAAGGGTTTTCTGAACTCAGGAAGGCCAATAAGGCCACCTCCAGGTACAATGGCCAGTCCAATTTCTGGGCAAGTAAGGCCACTCATGTGAGCCACACACCCAGAGAGCCCCAGTGGGAACTGCAGCCCAAGTGTTATTCCATGCATCCCAATAATGCTTAAGAGTATGCTTCTGACACAGATCTATCAGAGTCCAGCCCACTTGGGGTTGTCCTTTGAGGTTCTCAATACAGAGAGGGGCTGGTCCAGCCAGCTCCATGGCCTCAACTGTGAGCCAAGCCGAGCCATTCCATATGGCGTGGCTGACTAATGGCTGGGGCTTGTCATACCGTTGCTCCACCCCAGCATAGATGTCAATCCAGGTTCTGTTCCACAAGGAATGTGCGCTTTTCCACGGGTGTGACCAAATACAGTTTGCAATGGAAGCTGGAGAGATGTGCCATGGGAGACCAGCTGCTGTGGTAAGGGAGATATCAGTGCAGATCCAGCACGCTGATTGGTTAGTTACTGAGGCATAGTCATGTACCCAGTCCACTAAGGTGTTAGTTTGTACTCTAGGGGTAAAAAAATAAAACAGTTATTGGAACTAACAATGGCAAATCATGACCCTCAGGCTGTATACAAGCAAGTTTCTGGTCAGTCGACAGGATGGTGGCTGGCAGAGGGGCCTTCCTTGGTGCGAATACCATACTTTTCATACCTTGACTGGGGGCTCAGCATCTACTTGCAGCAACAGTGAGGAACTCATAATGGGCTGTAAGGAAATCACAAAGGTGTCACGGAAAAGTATTTCATGGTCTGCTGGCCCTGAGTATGTCACCTGCAAGATTGGGGGCCATGTCCTGATCACCCAAGGCAATATTTGCAAGTTTCTCTCCACCTCTACAAGGTGAAACAAGGGTTTCATCACATGCAGGGGGCTTTATCTCCCAAGGCCATATCCAAGGGGCCATTTGCCAATGTTCTAGACCCTTAGGTACAGGCAACATAATGTTTCCTTGTTTCCCCATGCTTGGTTGTAGCAAAGCATCTCTAGTCTTTATTTGTAGCTGAATTTGAGCTGCAGTCTGGTAAAGTAACGTTTCTGCCAGAGCTTCCCCCCCAACTCCTCTAATTTAGAGTCTGGAGGACAGTCCATAAGCATTTTGTCCACTCCCCAGCATGGGGATAGCAGCCGCAGCTCACAGGCCTCACTTTAAGAGACCATTGTACTATTCAATCATCCCAGCAGCTAGACGGTGATAGGCCACATGGAACTTCCAGTTAATCTGCATGTCTTGGGCCCATTTTTGCACCAAGGCCCCCTTAAAGTACATTCCCTGATCACTTCCAATGATCAAGGGTTAACCATAGGCAGTGCATAAGTGCTGCAGTACAGTGCTAACCGCTTTTTGATCTGGTTGGCATGTGGAGTATGCAGTCAAGAGATCGTGGCTGTGTCCACACACATGATTGCATACTTATACACCTCTGAACTCTGTAGGGGTCCGATCACATTTGCTTGCCACCAAGTTGGTGGTACTTGTCCCGGCACCACCTGTCTAGTAGTTCCCACAGACCTCTGGGGATGCTCCCGTGAGCAGACAAGCTTCCTATACCTCTGCTAAGGTGACAATAACCCACAAGTTTTTATAGTAGACCACATGGTCTTCTGCTGAGCATGTAAAAGGCAACAGTGCAATCACTGGGCTACATATCTTCTTGAAGGGCCAGGAGGCACCATTTACTGCCAGCACACCTTGGCTAGCATGTCAGCCTCATCATTCCCGGGGGGAAACAAGGCATGCATGCCTGGTCACATGATATACAGTGATTTGTTTCTGGTGGCCAAATTCCCATAGGTCTTGCCACAAAGCCTGTCCCCTTAATGGCCTATGCATAACCATCCATTTATTTGCATGCCATTTAGAAATCCTAACATTAGCCCCCAGTACACTGCCCAACTATCTGTGCAAATAATCAGGGATGGTGCTTCATTGGCAGCCACAAGTCACACAGCTTGCTGTTCTGCCCACTGGCTACTCTCACTGACTCTAGTGGCAAGCCAGATTGTTGTTTCTTTTGGTTTAATCACTACAGCAGTCTACACACCAGGCTGGCCCCTGCTGGACCCATCAATATACCACACATCTGTGGGAATAGGAGCCTGCCCTTCATGAAAGGGGCTAGTTTCCACTTTTATTGTGTCAGGGGCAGTAGATTTTTCATTTACATAGGTAACGGGGCCCAACACTTCCTGCAACTTGGCCTATAAGGGGCTAGTCAAAAGAGTACTTCTTTGTTGCAGATAAGCCCCCCCACTTAGCCAATGTGGACTTCTAGGCCCTCCCACTGTGAGGCTTGTCCATTCAGTCTCAGGCCCATCCAGGAATAGGATAAGTGGTCCTTACAGTTACTAGGGCAGTTCCTGTTATAGCCCCTGTGGCCAAACAGGGCAGCATACACCACTGTCAGTTGCTTTTCAATTAGGGAGTATCATGCCTCTGTCCTCTTCCATAGTTGGGACCAGAATCCCAGGGGTTGACATAGTACTTCTGATCGCTGCCAAAGACTGTACCCAACGCCTTCTTGTGTCACATGCACATCTAGCTCACAAGGTCTGGAAGGATCCAAAGCATGCAAGTCCTGAGCATGTTTAATGATGTGCTTTGCTCTTTGGAACGCTTGTTCCAAGGTCAGGGTCCAGTTCCAGCTCACTCCCTTTTTTACCAAAGCATACAAGGGGTGAATAACTTGAGCGAGGTGAGGCACAAACACTCTTCAGTACCATGACAAATCCAAAAGAGGCAGAGGGGGCGTGCTACAGAACCAGATCCCTTATCCCTGCCATAAAGCATTCATCATTGTGTCCATGAGTATTAAGATTAAACACAGCCTAGTACATGCCCAACTCCTGTAGAATCTGCACTAAGTCTGCACAGGACTGCTATTTACTCACAGTATCTGGTACATCTCCCACACCATACGAATCACAGCTATGACCCATTCTAACAAAGAATGAGAGCCCTGTCCCCTTTTGTTTTGCTGGCTATTTTGCAGTTACTGGCTCAAGGAGGGGTGAGTTGTAATGGAAGCTAACTTTTATATCTCACTTTCAGTGCACATAATACTATCCACCCCTAGATCTCAAAGGCTGAGAAGCCATACCACCAAGGGCTCCCAAGACTGCTGAGGAAGCTGCTTCACCAGATCTAGTAACTAGGCTTGCCTATAGGGATGGTACAGAAGCAGTACGTTGTGTACTAAACCACCTGGGTGGGGCCATCCAGATTCCACCCAGGTGCCATAGGTTGCTGTGATTTCATTTTCTGTATCACTACTGGGCAGGCCTGGAGGGAACTCAGTTCCTCTTCCCCCTCCTGCAAATCATCCACTAAGATCAGGAGGTGGGCCACCATGATTCCACTACCCTGAGGTCCTCCTCCAAAGCATGGATCTGAGTCTCCAAGGCTTCCACCCTTTCTCGAAGCCCTTGTAACTTCACTGCATCATCAAGTGCAGTATCCTCTCCCTCATAGTGCTCTCCTAATTTTGCTGCATTGGGAGGTACAGTATCTGCTACAGCTCACAAAACTGTAAGAAACGTCCAGCCCACGGCCCCTGTAGCCGCCCAGGAACTCGGCTTCTCCAGAGTCTCTCCTACCACCCCCAAGGACTTCTCTACCATGCCGGGTGTGCCACTAACATTGGGCCAGTCCAGGGAGGGAACTCAAGCCACAAGGAGCCCTGCCACTGAATACTACGTACTGGTGGCAGGCCACTCCTCTAATCCCCACTCTGGGGGGGGGGTCCCAATGGCTCTATACCATGCTATAATGAATCTTGTTGACCATGTCAATTGTCCTGCAAGCATTCAGAGCCAGGCAGGTTCACATGAGATTTGGGCAAATGGAAGAAAATATGTGGAGCCGTTGGGATGTATGACTTGCCTTTATCCTGGGGTGGGGTGATCCGTGTATGTCACAAGCTGTGAGTTACACCACAGAAAGTCCTGTCTTCCTTATATACTAAGGGCACACGAAGCTGGCAGTGTGCCAATACTTACCTGGTTATATAACAGAGCTTCATTGTACACATGTGAGCCCTTAAGCACAGTTATAGATACACTGCTATGTCCCAGTTCCCTGGATATCAGAGTGAGGGAACCTGAATGACTCCATTTTCCCTACACCTATGTACTATCTAAAATTAGAAACTTCAGTGAGAGACTGTGGTCTTCTGGTAGACTATGTAATATTTCATAGTTTACTAATTGATTTGTTAATATGAAGGTGTCATCATAGGTTTGATATTTGTGTTGGCTTTGGGATTAATGAACACATATTGTCACTTGAAGATAAGCTCTCTTGAGGGTAGTTTGGTACTGCCACAGTAGTGATCTAGAAGTATCCCAAAATAAGGACATATATGTTTAACTCAATATTTGGATAGGAACATTACTAGAATATAAAATAAATTGTCAGGCAATTTATCTTTAATAATCCTAAATTAAAAAATTGTTCATATTTCTCATTCAGTATGGGAATAAAAATTACACTTATTAAAATGTGTAGTTTTGGGGGCTTCTGGGCAAGATGGCAATGTAAGCAAACATGGCTCACCCATTTGCACACCACATCACAATTACAACTAAAATATAGAACAACCATCACTCAGGAACGTCAGAAATCGAGTTGAATGGAAATATGACAACTATGGAATTGAAGAAACAGCATCCATCCAGACTGGTAGGAGGGGTGTGGATGCAGAATGGGCTGGCCCCACTCGTGTGGATAAAAATTCGAGAGCGATATCTTGGGAGTGAGGAATCCCAGACCCACACCAGACCTCCCAGATCATGATTCTAGGGCCAGGAAGATAAGTCCCCACAACTTCTGGCTACGAAAAATGGTGGGGATTAAGACAGTGGAGGAGCCTGCTGGAGCCCTAAGCAGTACTTCTTGCAGAACCCACACATGAACTCACTTACTCCAGACTCGCTCCCTCTGGGCTCCAGCACCAGGGGGGCAGCTTGAAGTGTACCAGTGGTATACAGGGGGAGACTGAAGTGTCTGGCATCAGGGCAAGCAGAAACTATTGTCCCTTTGCTGATCCCTCCCCCGACAAAGCCAGTAGGCTGATACCATATACTCAGATGGTCTCACTCCATCAACCTGGCTAACACTGTCTGACCCTTCTTAGAGATGCCCAGAGGGTCCACCCCACTCAATTTATAGGCCCACCTAAACTGCTTTTCCAAGCAAATGGCTGGTCTTGGGTCCTAAATCCTATCAACAAGCAACAGCTACCTTCAGTGAGCCTTCCTGGCAGCCAGATTAGAGTCACAGCTTGGCTTCACCTGGGGATCTTTAAGTCCAACAAAAGTAGCAGCCATCTCATATTGCTTTATAACTCAGACAGGATGCCCCGGGCAAAATACAGGCAGGGCTGACTTTGGCCTGCACCACCAGGAAAACTCCGGGGCCATCACACACAGTGGACTGCTGCAGACCACATCAAAGCATCACCATCCTGCCCCTGCACAGCTGATTGTCCATGGAGGTTGGAGGTCTGTGGTTAGTGGTCACAGCCAGTCCTTGCAGCTGATTGGCCTGGGTAAATACCTTCCATTTATCTGCTAACAACCAAAGCTCAACTACAAAAGGAGGGTGTACTCAGCCCACACAAAGGGCATATCTTGAGTACCCAGCTTGGATGGTAGGGGAGGCTGTGGCACTGGACCCTACAGGACACCTATTACATTAGGCCACACTACTGAGACACAGAGTCAAAGAAGCTCTACCTTATACATAGAAACAAACACAGGGAGGCTGGCAAAATGAGGATACAAAGAAACATGGCCCAAATGAAAGAACAGATCAAAACTATAAAAAAGAACTAAATGAAATGCAGATAAGCAATCTATCAGATGCAGAGTTCAAATCACTGTTTATAAGGATACTCAAGGGACTTAGTGAGGACCTTAGCAGTATAAAAAAGGCCCAGTCAGAAACTAAGGATACACTAATTTAATTAAAGAACAGTTTACAGAGAAACAACAGTAAAGTGGAAGAAGCTAAGAATCAAATAAATAATGTGGAACGTGACGAACCAAAAAAAAACAACCATGCAGAAAGACAAGAAGAGAAAAGAATCCAAAAAAAAAATGAGGATAGTACAGTCTCTGGGACAACTTTAGGAGGTCCAACATCATAGGGGTGTGAGAAGGAGAAAAGAAAGACCAAGAGATTAAAAATCTATCTGAAAAAATAGTGAAAGAAAACTTCCCTAATTAGGTGAAGGAAATAGATATGCAAGTACAGGAAACTCAGAGAATCCCAGTTATGATGGATGCAAAGAGGCCCACTCTAAGACACATCACTATTTAAAAAAAAAACCAAACATTTATTTATTTATTTTTTATTGTTCAAATACATTTGTCTCCATTTACATGCCATCACTTTTCCACTGTGCCACCCACAACCACTTTCCTCCCTCAATCCTTCCCCACCTTCACTTCATCCAAGTGTCCTTCAAACCTGTTCCTTGATCGGACCCTTCCCCTTCACCTCCCTGCTACCTGCATCCCTCCCTCCCTCCCACCCACGACGGTTTCTTTTTTCTTCCAACGTGTTGGTCATATTTTCCTTGCCTGCTTGCTTTGCTGATTAGGTTCCACTTATAGGTGAGATCATATGGTATTTCTCATTCATCCCCTGGCTTATTTTACTTAGCATAATGCTCTCCAGTTCCATCCATGCTGTAGCGAAGGGTAGTAACTCCTTCTTTCTTACTGCTGCGAAGTATTCCATAGTGTAAATGTATCATAGTTTTTTGATCCACTCATTTACTAATGGGCACTTAGGTTGTTTCCAGTACTTGGCTATTGTCAATTGTGCTGCTATGAACATTGAGGTGCATAGATTCTTTTGAACTGGTGCTTTTGGATTCGTAGGGTATAATCTGAGCAGTGGAAATGCTAGGTCAAAACGCAGCTCCATTAAGCTTTTTGAGGAAATTCCAAACCATTTTCCACAGTAGCTATACCAGTCTGCATTCCCATGAACAGTGCACGAGACTTCACTGTTCTCCACAACCTCACCAGTTATTTGTTGATTTATTTCTAATGGTCATTCTGACAGGTGTGAAGTGGTATCTCATTGTGGTTTGCATTTCTCGGATGGCTAGTGAAGATGAGCATCCTTTCATTTGTATCTGGGCCCGGTGTATGTCCTCATTTTAGAACTATCTGTTCAGGTCCTTTGCCCATTTTTTATTGGATTGTTTGTCTTCCTGGAGTGAAGTCATGTGCGTTCTTTACATATTTTGAAGATTGTTTCCCTGTCTGAGGTATCATCGCTATATTTTCCAAAACAAGTTGTTGCCTTCTCATTTTGCTGATGTTTACCTTAGCCATGCAGAAGCTTCTTATTTTGCTGAAGTCCCATTTGTTTATGCCTTCCTTTATGTCTCTTGCCCTAGGGGAAATAGAGGTGAAAATATTGTTGTGTGGGATACCTGAGAGTTTCTTCCCTATGTTTTCCTCTAGAACTTTTATGCTGTCACGACTTCAACATAAGTCTTATATCCAACCTGAGTTTATTTTTTTTATTTTTTATTTATTGTTTTAATTTTTCTAAATTTATTATTTCAAATACATTTCTTTCTGCCTACCCCCCACCACTTTCCCTAGACCCTACTTCCTTCCTGCCCTTAACTCTTCCCCTTTGGTTTTCTCCATAAGTCCTTGCTATCTGTTCCTTGACTTTCCCCTTCCCTTCCTTTTCCCCGCCCCCTCGTCCTCCTTTCCTCTTGTCTCTGTTGATTTCCTCTCCTTTCAGTGTTTCTGGTCTTATTTTCCTTGCATCTTTGTATTGCTGGTTAGGTTCCAATTATAGGTGAGATCATATGGTATTTGTCTTTCGCCCCCTGGCATATTTAGCTTAGCATAATGCTCTCCAATTCCATCCATGCTATCGCGAAGTTTAGTAGTTCTTTTTTTCTTTCTGCTGCGTAGTATTCCATTGTGTAAAGTTACCATAGTGTTTTGACACACTCATCTACTGATGGGTATTTAGGTTGCTTCCAACACTTGGCTATTGTAAACTGTGCTGCCATGAACATTGGGGTGCATAGGTTCTTTAAAATCGGCGTTTTGGTGTTCTTAGGGTATAGTCCCAGCAGGAGAACCACTGGATCAAAAGGGAGTTCCATTTTCAGCTTTTTGAGGAAATTGCACACTGCTTTCCACAGTGGCTGCACCAGTCTGCATTCCCACCAACCGTGTACTAGGGTTCCCTTTTCTCCACAGCCTCGCCAGCACCTGTTGTTTGTGGATCTGTTTATGATGGCCATTCTGACCGGTGTGAGGTGGAACCTCATGGTGGTTTTGATCTGCATTTCTCTGATGGCTAGTGATGCTGAGCATCCTTTCAAATGCCTTTGGGCCTTCTGTATGTCCTCCTTAGAAAAGTGTCTGCCCAGATCCTTTGCCCATTTTTTGATTGGATCATTGGTTTTCTTGGAGTGGAGTTGAGTGAGTTCTTTTTATATCGTGGAGATCAAACCTCTAGCTGATGTATCATTAGCGAATATATTTTCCCATATGGTTGGCTCCCTTTTCATTTTGCTGATGTTTTCTTTAGTCGTGCAGATGCTTCTTATTTTGATGAGGTCCCACTTGTTTATTCTTTCTTTTATGTTCCTTGCTTTAGGAGACATATCAGTGAAAAAACTGCTCTGTGGGATATCTGAGAGTTTCCTTCCAATGTTCTCCTCTAGGACTTCTATGGTGTTGCAACTTATATTTAAGTCTTTTATCCATCTTGAGTTTATTTTTCTGTATGGTGTCAGCTGATGATTCAATTTCAATTTTTTGCATGTAGCTGTCCAGCTCTCCCAACACAATTTGTTGAAGAGGCTATTATTGCTCCATTTTAGGCTTCTGCCCCCTTTGTCAAATATTAAATGCCCAGAGGACCTGGGCTCATTTCTGGGCTTTCTATTCTGTTCCACTGGTCTGTGGGTCTCTTCTTGTGCCAGTAGCAGATTGTTTTGAGTATAGTGGCTCTGTAGTAGGGTTTGATGTCCGGTATTGTGATCCCTCCTACTTTGTGTATCTGTCTCAAAATTGCTGAACCTATTTGGGGTCGTTCATGGTTCCATATAAATTTTGAAACGTCTGTTCTATTTCTGTGAAATATATCATTGGTATCTTAATAGCGATTGCATTGAATCTATAAATTGCTTTGGGTAGTATGGACATTTTGATGACATTAATTCTTCCAATCCATGAACACAGTTTTTGCTTCCATTTATTTGTGTCTTCCTTAATTTCTTTTTTCAATGTTGTATAGTTTTCTGCATACAGGTCTTTTACCTCTTTGTTTAAATTATCCCTAGATACATTATTTTTCTTCTTGCTATGTTGAATGGTAATTTTTTTTTTTGATTTCTTCTTTTTCTATTTCATTGCTGGTGTACAAAAATGCCTGTGATTTCTGAATGTTGACTTTGTATCCTGCTGTTTTGCCAAATTCACTTATTAGGTTGAGGAGTTTTTTGGTAGAGTCTACAGGGTTCTCTAAGTACACTATCATGTCATCTGCAAACAATGATAGCTTTACTTCCTCCTTTCCCACTTGGATGCCTTTTATCTCTTTCTCTTGTCTGACCGCTGTGGCTAGGACATCCAATAGGATGTTGAAAAGAAGCAGTGACAGCAGACATCCTTGTCATGGTCCCGATCTTAATGGGAAAGCTTTCAGTTTTTGACCGTTGAGTATGATACTGGCTGTACGTTTTTCATATATGGCCTTTATTACGTTGAGGAATGCCCCATTTATTCCCATTTTGCTGAGTGTTTTGATCATAAATGGGTGCTGTACCTTATCGAATGCTTTTTCTGCATCTATCGAGGTGATCATGTGGTGTTTCTCTTTTCTTTTATTTATGTGATGTATCACGTTTACTGATTTGCGTATATTGAAACATTCCTGAATGCCTGGGATGAATCCCACTTGATCGTGGTGGATAATCTTTTGAATGTATTGCTGGATGCAGTTTCCCAATATTTTGTTGAGGATTTTAGCTTCTATGTTCATCAGGGAAATTGTCTTGTAGTTTTCTTTCTTTGTAGGGTCTTTATCTGGTTTTGAGATCAGGGTGATGCTGGCCTCATAAAAAGAGTCTGGGAGTCTTCCCTCCTCTTGGATTTTTTGGAAGAGTCTGAGAAGGACAGAGGTTAGCTCTTCCTGAAATGTTTTGTGAAATTTCCTGTGAAACTGTCCGGCCCTGGGCTTTTGTGTGCTGGGAGTTTCTTGATTACTGCTTCAATGTCCCCATCTGTTATTGGTCTGTTCAAGCTTTCTCTTTTTTCCTCCTTCAGTGTTGGAAGATTATACTTTTCTACAAATTTGTCCATTTAATCAAGATTTTCAAATATCTTGGCATATAATTGTCCATAGTAGTTTCTGAATATCCTTTATATTTCTGTTGTATCAGTTGTTATTTCTCCTCTTTCATTTCTGATATTATTAATTTGGGTCCTCTCCCTTCTATTCTTGATGTGTCTGCTTAAAGGCTTGTCAATTTTATTTATCTTTACAAAGAATCTGCTTCTGGATTGGTTGATCCTCTGAATTGTTCTTTTCGTCTCTAGGTCATTCACTTCTGCTCTAATATTGACTCTTTCCTTCCTTCTTCTTGCTCTGGAATGTAGACAAGTTGAAGTTGATAGCCATCAAATAAGATATTAATTGAGAACAATCAAAGCTGTACCACACAGGAGATAGGCAACATACTCAAAATACCCAAATCAATATTTATTGGTGAAAATGAAAAATGTGTCTTATTTTGTGGGGAAATAAAACATAAAACACAATATCTGGTCTTTGTCCCTGGTTTCTGGCATAGAGCTTCAAAAACACTTAGAATTGGAGAGATTAAGATGGCGGAGGAGTGAATGGGAGTCACGCTGACCTCCTCCCAAGACCAAACAGGAATTGCGACTAAATAGTGGAGTAATCACCTGGAAAACAATGGAACGAAAGTGGGAGAGGAGCCTAGGAGCCACAGACAGTGGATTCCACTTCACACATCCCAACGGGTGAGAAGTGCGGTGGAGGCTCGAGAGGGTGGGTTGGGTGCCCACGGGCACTGGCACCAGAGGGACATTGAAATGGCCAGTTAGCTTCTCCCGAGAAGAACGGGGTCTGATTCATAAACGGGGACCCCTAAACTATAGCAGCTAAAACCAAGAAAATACAGACAAAACACAATGCCGAAAAGCTTAGGGGCGCTCTCTGCCAGAGACAGGTGGCTGGAGATGCAAAGAGACATTTAAAGGGCCAACTCAAAAATTGCAGTGGCAGCCACCCTCCTTGATCTCTGGGTAGAGGTGGCAGCAGGGTGGGCTGGTGCCTGGGAAAAGACTGGTGAGGAAAACTTTGTGAAGAGAACTGACACAGTGGCCGGTGGAGCCCTGGTGATAAAGCACCTCCCACTCTGCAGCTACCATCTCACTCAGGCATAAGGGAATCAATTAACTTGCCTTTTGTGCGCTCTGCACACACCTTGTACATTTGAGTTGGAGGGTTGAGTGCAGACTGGCTGGGAGAGCCTTGAGGAGAGACTGGAGACTGAGGCGTTGGGGAAAGAACGGGAGTAGGAAGCGGGGTGTCCCGACTTCTTCTCCTTGCCGTAGTCTCCATTGTTTGGGAAGAGGCCACGCCCCCAAAGAGACAAAAGCCAAAAAGCACACATAGACACCCCAAAACCACCCAGTGCATGCGCGCACACTTGCATCGAGTGACCTGCGAGGGTTGGCGAGCATGTGTGTGACCTGCGCAGGCTGGCGAACGCTTGCACCAGCCGGCAAGGCCTCCCACAGATTGGCACCAATATGGCCTTCGAGGAAGTGCACAGAGAGGCGAGGGCAAGCGTAAATTGACCCGCCTGGCCCACGATTGTGGAGCGGCACACAAAATTAGTAGGTCCCAGGACTAAGGGGTCACAGAGCAGCCCAGAGTCCCTGGAGGAAGGAACGGAGACCGAAATAACCGGAAAGTCCTTCAGCTGACTTCCTCCCATTTCCGTAGTCTCCATTGGGCAAGGGCAAGCAACGCACCGAAGGAGCCAAAAGCGGAGAAAACACACAAAAGCAGACCCTGGGCTGACGAGTGCCAGGGAGCTCGCTGACCAGGGAAGCCAAAGGAGTATGTGAGGTCATGAATAAGCCCCCTGGTCTGGGGCAAGCACACTCGAGCACAGGCAGGTGGGGGATCCTGCCCCACCGGGAACACACTCAAGGAGCAATCATGAGAGTGCGGAGCGATCCCAAAATATAGTCCAGCCCTGAAGGAAGGAGTTACAGAGCTGCCCCGAGCAGGAGTCAGACAAAGACAGTAGACTCCGGGAAGGCTCAAACACACAACCCAAGGTCATATAGGGTCAACTACTGACATCATCAGAGGCAGGCCCAGAAAGAAAAAAAAAAGGGAAAAATAAATAAATATATAAATAAAAAGAACCACCTCCTACCATAGAATTTTAATCCACAAGTCAGGAAATCTAGACAGCCCAACTGAAGCAGAAGCAATAATAAATAAAAAAATAAGTAAATTACTTAACAGACTCTCACAAAAATGGGAAGAAAAAGAAGTTTCTCCCAAATGAGTGGAAAAGGAGACTCTCCACAGAGAGAGCTAAATGAAATAGAGGCAAGGGAACTATCACGTATTGAATTCAAAAAATGGTTCTAAGGAAGCTCAATGAGCTCGGGGAGCTCAAAGGTAATTATGAGAAACTGCAGAGAAACAATCAGGATCTTACAGCGAACTATATCAACATGGAAAAGGACATAAAAACTATTCATGAAAACACAAGATTATGAAGAATACCATTTCTGAATTGAAGAACACAGTAGAAAGAATCCAAGCAGGCTGGATGAAGCCGAGGATTGATTCAGAGAGATGGAGTATAAGGTGGAAAAAAGCTCCCAGAAAGAACAAAAGACTCAAAAAGAATGAAGAGTCATTTATGGAAATGTCGGACAACCTGAAACGCAATAATATCTGTATAATAGGGATACAAGAAGGAGAAGAAGAGGAGCAAGGGATAGAGAACCTCTTCGAAAAAGTAATGATGGAAAATTTCCCTAATTTGAGGAGAGCAAGGCTCTCATGGATCCAGGCGGCAGAGAGGACCCCACTCAAGAGGGACTCAAAGAGGTCCACTCCAAGACATATCATCATTTAAATGGCAACTATCAAAAACAAAGAGAGAATCCTCAAGGCAGTTAGGGAGAAGGAGAAAATAGCATACAAGGGGGCTCTGATTCGCCTAGGGGCTGACTTCTCAACAGAAACACTACAAGCCAGATGGGAATGGCAACAAATATTCCAAGTCATGAAAAGCAAGGGCCTACAGCCAAGGCTGCTCTATCTACCCAGCAAGGATCTCAATTAAAATAGAAGGGAAAATATGGAGTTTCCCAGACAAGAGAAGGCTAAAAGAATACATCTCTACCAAACCAGCACTCCAAGATATGCTAAGGGGACTGGTTTAAAAAGATGAAGGAAAAGAATGAGAGCGAGAGGAACACAGGCACAAAGAGAAAAGATGAGTAAGTTTCTATCAGTAATATCTCTCAATGTGAATGGTATAAAAGCCCCAATCAAAATACACAGGGTAGCTGAATGGATAAGAAAACATGACTCACACATATAATGTCTACAAGAGACCCACCTCAGAGCAAGAGACCTACACAGATTGAAAGTAAAAGGATGGGAAAAAATATTCCAAGGAAATGGGTAAGAGAAAAAGGTTGGGGTTGCCCTAGTTGTATCAGACAAATTAGATTTCAAAACAAAGGCCATAAAAGGAGACCCAGAGGGGCACTTTATTTTACTTAAAGGAAGAATCTATCAAGAAGACATACACATTGTAAACTTGCATGCTCTCAATATAGGAGCCCCCAAGTTTATAAGGAAATTGTTGGATGACTTCAAAAAAGACATAGACAGCAGCACACTTATAGTAGGGGATTTCAACACCCCACTGTCAAAAATGGACAGATCTTCCAAACAAAACATTAATAAACATATTGTGGCACTGAATGACACACTGAATCAAAGAGACTTATCTGACATATATAGAACCTTACATCCCAAAGAAGAAAAATACACATTCTTTTCCAATGTTCATGGCAGTTTTTCAAAGATAGACTACATGATAGGACACAAAGCAAACCTCAGCAAATTCAGGAAAATTGAAATAATACCAAACTTTTTCTCGGACCACAAGGGCTTGAAACTGGAAATCAACTCAAAGAGAAACTTCAAAAACTTGCAAACTCATGGAGACTGGACAGTAGACTATTAAACAATGAATGGGTCAATAATGAGATAAGAGAAGAAATCAAAAAAATTTCTGGAAACAAATGAAAATGAATAGACAACAGTCCAAAACCGATGGGACACAGCAAAGGCGGTCCTGAGAGGGAAGTTCATAGCAATACACGCTTACCTAAAAAAGATAGGAACATTTCAAATAAAAGACCTAACACTACAACTTCAAGAACTGGAGAAACAACAACAAATAAATCCCAGAGCAAGTAGAAGGAAGGAAATAGTCAAGATTAGAGCAGAAGTGAATGACCTAGAGACGAAAAGAACAATTCAGAGGATCAACCAATCCAGAAGCAGGTTCTTTGTAAAGATAAATAAAATCAGCAAGCCTTTAAGCAGACTCATCAAGAATAGAAGGGAGAGGACCCAAATTAATAACATCAGAAATGAAAGAGGAGAAATAACAACTGATACCACAAAAATACAAAGGATATTCAGAAACTGCTATGGAGAATTATATGCCAAGAAATTTGAAAATCTTGATGAAATGGACAAATTTGTAGAAAAGTATAATCTTCCAACACTGAAGGAGGAAGAAACAGAAAGCTTGAACAGACCAGTAACAGCTGGGGACATTGAAGCAGTATTCAAGAAACTCCGGGCACACAAAAGCCTAGGGACGGATGGTTTAACAGGAGAATTTCACAAAACATTTCAGGAAGAGCTAACCCCTGTCCTTCTCAGACTCTTCCAAAAAATCCAAGAGGAGGGAAGACTCCCAGACTCCTTCCATGAGGCCAGCATCACCCTGATCCCAAAACCAGATAAAGACCCTACAAGGAAAGAAAACTACAGGCCATTTCGCTGATCAACATAGATGCTAAAAACCTCAACAAAATATTGGCAAACCGCATTCAGCAATACATTCAAAAGATTACCCACCATGATCAAGTGGGATTCTTCCCAGGCATGCAGGGATGTTTCAATATACGCAAATCAGTAAACGTGATACTTCACATAAATAAAAGAGAAGAGAAAAACCACATGATCATCTCGATAGATGCAGAAAAAGCATTCGATAAGGTATAGTACCCATTTATGATCAAAACACTCAGCAAAATGGGAATAAATGGGGCATTACTCAATGTAATAAAGGCCATATATGAAAATCCTACAGCCAACATCATACTCAGTAGAAAAAAACTGAAAGCTTTCCCACTAAGATCGGGAACACGACAAGGATGTCCACTCTCACCGCTTCTTTTCAACATCATATTGGAAGTCCTAGCCACAGCAGTCAGACAAGAGAAAGAGATAAATGACATCCAAGTTGGAAAGGAGGAAGTAAAGCTATCATTGTTTGCTGATGACATGATAGTGTACATAGAGAACCCTGTAGACTCTACCAAAAAACTCCTCAACCTAATAAGTGAAATTGGCAAAACAGCAGGATACAAAGTCAGCATTCAGAAATCAAAGGCATATTTGTACACCAGCAATGGAATAAAAGAAGAAGATATCAGAAAACAAATACCATTATATATAGCAAGCAGAAAAATAAAGTACCTAGGCATAAATTTAACCAAAGACCTAAAAGTCCTGTACACAGAAAACTATACAACATTGAAAAAAAGAAATGAAGGAGGACACAAATAAATGGAAGTGTATACCGTGCTCATGGATTGGAAGAATTAATATCATCAAAATGTCTATAATACCCAAAGCAATTTATAGATTCAACGCAATCCTTATTAAGATACCAATGATATATTTCACAGAAATAGAGCAGACATTTCATAAGTTTATATGGTACCATAAAGGACCCTGAATAGCCTCAGCAATTTTGAGAAAGAAAAGCAAAGTAGGAGGGATCACAATACCGGACATCAAACTTTACTACAAAGCCACTATACTCAAAACAGTCTGGTACTGGCACAAGAAGAGACCCACAGACCAGCGGAACAGAATAGAAAGCCCAGAAATGAGCCCAGGTCTCTCTGGGCATTTAATATTTGACAAAGGGGGCAGAAGCATAAAATGGAGCAATAATAGCCTCTTCAACAAATGGTGTTTGGAGAACTGGACGGCTACATGCAAAATATTGAAATTGGATCATCAGCTGACACCATACACAAAAATAAACTGAAGATGGATAAAAGACTTAAATATAAGTCGCAACAGCATCATAGTCCTAGAGGATAACATTGGCAGGAAACTCTCAGATAGCACACGCAGCAATTTTTTCACTGATATGTCTCCTAAAGCAAGGGACATAAAGGGAAGAATAAACAAGTGGGACCTCATCAAAATAAGAAGCTTCTGCACGGCTAAAGAAAACATCAGCAAAATGAAAAGGGAGCCAGCTGAATGGGAAAATGTATTTGCTAATGATACATCAGCTAGAGGTTTGATCTCCAAGATATATAAAGAACTTACTCGACTCCACTCCAAGAAGACCAACGATCCAATCAAAAAATGGGCAAAGGACCTTGGCAGACACTTCTCCAAGGAGGAGATACAGAGGGCCCAGAGGCATTTGAAAGGATGCTCAGCATCACTAGCCATAAGAGAAATGCAGATCAAAACCACCATGAGGTTCCACCTCACACCGGTCAGAATGGCCATCATAAACAGATCCACAAACAACAGGTGCTGGCGAGGCTGTGGAGAAAAGGGAACCCTAGTACACGGTTGGTGGGAATGCAGACTGGTGCAGCCACTGTGGAAAGCAGTGTGCAATTTCCTCAAAAAGCTGAAAATGGAACTCCTTTTTGATCCAGTGGTTCTCCTGCTGGGACTATACCCTAAGAACACCAAAACGCCGATTTTTAAGAACCTATGCACCCCAATGTTCATAGCAGCACAGTTTACAATAGCCAAGTGTTGGAAGCAACCTAAATACCCATCAGTAGATGATTGTGTCAAAACACTATGGTACATTTACACAATGGAATACTACGCAGCAGAAAGGAAAAAAAGGACTATCAAACTTCGCGACAGCATGGATGGAACTGGAGAGCATATGCTAAGTGAAATAAGCCGGGGGGAAAGACAAATACCATATGATCTCACGTGTAAGTGGAACCTAACCAACAATACAAACATGCAAGGAAAATAAGATCAGAAACACTGAAAGGGAAAAAAATCAACAGAGACAAGTGGGAAGGAGGGAGTGGGGGTGGGGAAAAGGAAGGGAAAGGGAAAGTTAAGGAATATATACCAAGCACTCATGGACAACACCAAAGGGAAGAGCTGAGGGAGGGAAGGAGGTAGGGGGTAAGGGATAGTCGTGAGGTATAGGCAGAGACGAATGTATTTGAAAAAATAAATGAAAAGAAAACACTTAGAATTTCCTTAGTGATTGGAGTGTCTTTCTTATGTTAATGAGGTTACTCACGCTGAACCATTAGATTGCGTGAAGATGTGTACCATTGCCAGAGAGACCAAATATATGATTTAAAATTTGCAATATGGGTCGGGCCCAATCTTCATGGAGGGGAGATGTGGGCCTGAATATGAAGTTTGAAGCACATGGCTTATGATTTAATCAATCCTACTTAAGTAATGAAATATCCCCAATCCTCTGGATATCGAGGGTTGTTGGAGCTATATGGTTGGTGAGCACATTGTTGTGCCAGTAGAGTGACATGCCTGCATTCCATGAGGAGAGAGTACAGAAGCTCTTTATTCTCTCTTAGACCTTGCTCTATGCGTCTGTTTTTTTGGCTCTTTCTGATCTGGGTCCTTTATAATAAAAATATTACTATAATTATAGGGTTTTTGTGTGTTCTGTGCACAATCCAAGTGAAATATTAACTCTAAGGTGGTTGTGGAAACCCCTGCATTTGTAGCCAGTTCATTAGAAGTGTGGGTGGTATTGGAAGTTTTGGACAGTTTTGTGGAGGACTGAACCATTAAACATGTGGAGTCTGAAGCTAACTCTGGGAGTTAGTGTCAGAATTGAATTACAGTCTTGGCTGGTGTGGCTCAGTGAACTGAGTGCTGATCTGTAAACCAGAGGGTCACAGGTTCGATTCCCAGTTAGGGTACATGCCTGGGTTGCAGGCCAGGCCCCCAGTAGTGGGTATGCGAGTGGCAACCACACATTGATGTTTCTCTCCTCTCTTTCTCCCTCCCTTCCTCTCTGTCTAAAAATAAATAAATAAAATCTTTAAAAAAATTGAATTGCAGTATAGCTAATTGGGATGAAAACAGAACAAGAACTCAATGAACTCAACTCATAGGTTTAATAATGGACTGGAAACAGTAAAAGTAAATGGAGAGACAAGTCAATAGGGAACATCTACACTGAAGATCAGAATAAAAATGAAATATGTATAATATGTATACTAATAAAAAATACAGTATAAGAAACACATGGGTCACAGAAGTGCTAATATATATGAAACTGGAATCAAATAACATGAGGAAATATGGAGCAGAAACAATATTTGAAGAGATAATAGAGGATAGTTATCCAAAACAGATGAGAGACATCAATCCACAGTTTCAAAAAGCTCAGCAATCTCAAAGCAGAATAATACAAAGAAAGCAGCTGCATGGCACATCATATTTAAATGGTCAAAAATCAAAGACAACAAGAAAAATCTTTACAACATTTAGGGAAAAAGGATACAATATCTTCAAGGGAGCAATTATAAGACATTTGCCTTACTTAAGAGAAACAAAAAAAGCAATATAAGAATAGAATCAGACTTTTTAAAAATTTGCAATCTAGTAAAATATCTTTAGAAATAAATTCAAGTAGAGATGTTATTAGACAAATAAAAACAGGAAATATATGATTATCAAGCTGAATTGAAATAAATGCTGAGAGGAATTTTTCAGTCAGAAAGAAAATGATCCCAGAAGGAAGCAGGAAATACAGGTAGGAAGAAACTAAAAGAGCATGTGGGCAAATATAAATGAATGCTAAACATACAAGAAAAGACAATACTAATAATGTCTCATTGAATTTAAAATATATGTACAATTATTTCACTTAGCATAATTAAACAAAATAAAAAATATATGTATAATTAAAATGCAAAAAAAAATAATGAAAATGGAGATAAATTAAGTTGAAGTATTCTAAGGGTCTAGCATTATCAGAAAAATGGTAAAATAATTCATATTTAACTATAATAAGTGTTCAGGTCATAATTTATAGATTAACCACTAAATATATGCAACTATCAAAAAAGGTGAAATTATTCATCATTTTGTTTGTTAGTTCAGTTTGTTCATTAAATTCCACATAC
Source organism: Pteronotus mesoamericanus (assembly GCF_021234165.1). Taxonomy (NCBI): domain Eukaryota; kingdom Metazoa; phylum Chordata; class Mammalia; order Chiroptera; family Mormoopidae; genus Pteronotus; species Pteronotus mesoamericanus. The sequence goes on along the minus strand of NW_026555144.1, from coordinate 2,562,729 downwards.
GAGTGAAATCATATGGCATTTGTTTTTCTCTGACTGGTTTATTTCACTTAGCATATAGAGTCCAACTCATAGATAGAAAGCAGGCTGACAGCTCCTGTGGGGGGTGGTTTACAGGTGGAGGGATTGAGCAAACAGGAAAAAGGACTCATGGACATGGACAACAATGTAGTAATTGTTGGGGGATGGTGGTAGGTAGAGGTGGAAGAGGTTATAAGCAGGATAAATGGCAGTGGAAAAATACAATAAAAATAAACTAAAAAGATGTGAAATTGAATAATGAAAACTTTTTGATTAAGCAATCAGTATCAAGATTTCTAGAAACCCAAGTATATCATTAATTGCAGTAAAAGGGAATGGAATTAATACTCTAAATAAAAGATGAAGATTCTTACATTAGATTAAAAAACCAAACAACTCTAAGTGACAACCTTAAATGTGAGTGCATAGAAAAAGTCCAAAGTAAAATGGATAAATATATATATAGTGTAAGGCTTAATCAAAAGAAAATTGGTACAGGTATATTAGTACTACATAAAGTAGACTTTAACACAGAAATCATTTTGAAATATGAAAATAATTTCATAGTAACAAAGGGGTAAAATATTAGAAAGACTGCACAATCCTAAATTTGTATATATACAGTAACAGTACTTCAAAATATTTGAGGCAAAAGTTGACAGAACTAAAAGGAGAAATGAATCATCAGACATAGTAGAAGATGTTAACAGTGTTACCTGTCTCAATTAGCTGATGGGAAAAGCAGCAAAAAATCAGTTAAGATATAAAAGATGTGATCAACACAATTAGTATACTTAGACTTAATTCACATATATATAGACCATTGGCCTGGCTGGTGTGGCTCAGTGGATTGAGCACTGACCTGTGAACCAAAAGGTTGTCGGTTCAATTCCCAGTCAGGCACATGTCTGGGTTGCAGGCGAGATCCCCAGTAGGGAGCACGTGAGTGGCAGCCACACATTGATATTTCTCCCCCTGTCTTTCTCCCTCCCTATACCCCTGTCTAAAAATAAATAAATAAAATATTTTAAAAAAACACTGTACTCATTGATGATGGAATTCACGTTATTTTCCAGTGCATATGAAGCATTTACCAAAATTGACCATATGTCTAACCTAAAAAAGCCTTTCAACACATTTCTAATAATTAAAATAATTTAGAATATTTTCCAGAGTGGAGATAAGTCGAATGAAATAACAAAATTAAACTAGAAATTCCAATAAACTATTAGTCAAAATAGAATCACACTGAAAACTAAAAATGTTTGATTGAGAATGCAGTAGGAAGTTGCTAAAGCAGTGCATAGAGAAAAATGTATAGCAAATATTAAAAAAGAAGGACCAAAAATCAACAAATTAAATATCTAGCTCAGGTAGCTAGATAGAAACTCAGTATACAACTCAAAACTGAGCCTGATTGGACATAGCTACTATAAAAGATTAGAATTATTATTTTTTTAATCAAATGATTTTGTACTCTACCTACTCTATGAGTTTCTCAGTTTTGCTTCTACTGCAAGAAAACCAAAACTGTTAATCATACACAATTTATAATGGACAAGTTTATGTAGGAAAGATCCATGCTCAAACAACTGGTGAACAATTTATTATATTTAATGCACTTATAGTATTTTAAATTAAAATAAAATTCATAAATAAAATAAAAATATTTATTTTCAGCAATTCTCCATTTTAACGGTACATGTTGAGCATAGCAGATAGAACTGCTGTTATGAGTTGAATTGTGTTTTCCCAAAGTTCATATGTTGAAGTGCTAACCCCCCATACCTCAGAATGTGACCTTATTTAAGGGCAAGGTCACTGAAGATATAATTAGCTAAGATGAGGTCATAATAGAGTAAGGTGGGCCCTTAATCTGATATGACTGATTTTCTTATAAAAAGGGAATATTTGAACACAGACTGAGGTGTTGTTCTACAAATTTGGGAATGCCAAAGATTGCCAACAAACTGCTAGATGCTAGGAGAAGAGGTATGGTACCAATTCTTTCTTAGAGCCTTCAAAAGGAGGCAGCCCTGCTAACATCCTGACCTTGGACTTGTAACTTACAGACCTGTGAGACAATAAATTTCTGCTCTTTAAGCCATACAAGTTATGGTACTTTGTTATAGCAGCCCCAGAAAACTAATACAGATTTTGGTACCAGGAAGTGGGGGTGCTACTCTAACAAATAAAGATGTGGAAGTGGCTTTGGCATTGGGTATTAAATGGAGCCTGAAAGAATTTTGAGATATATAATAGAAAAAGCTTCGACTGTCTTGAAGAGAGTGTTGGTAGAAATATGGATTTTGAAGGAGAATCTTTTGAGGGCTTAGAAAGAAAAGAAAGTTGAAGACAAAGCTTCTGTTGTCTTAGGGACTACACATATTGTCATGAACAGAATGTTGCTAGAAATATGAATGTAAATGGTGCTTCTGGTGAGATCTCAGACAGAAATGAAGAATATACTATTGGAAACTGAATGGAAGGTGATCCTTGTTATAAAACAGCAGAAGACTTGGCTGAACCTGTTTTGTTGGATGCAAAGTGAAACTTATACACAATGAACTTGCGCATGTGGCTGAACTTACAAATTATTGAAGCCACAGCCTGAGTTCTCCTTGCTGTTTATCATAAAATTTGAAAAGGAAGTTGTTAAGTGAAAAAGAACTACAACGTCAATACTTGGAAAATTCTCAGCCTACTCAATTGAAAAAAAAAAGAGAGAGAAAGTTTACTCTTGGGTAGAATGCCAACAGTACTGCTGGACAAACATTTGTCCAAAAGATTGGGCTTATGACCTGTGGGTCCAATCTACCACCTCAGGCAGCATGCTTTTAGCATAGGCTGAAGGGGATATAAGTGAGACAAAGTGAAGAAATGCTGTCAGACTTCTGGAATTCTAAAGTCAGGAAATAAGCTGGTAAAGATACCCATCTGTAATTACATGTTAGCCTTTACAAAAAGGAAGAATGACCTTGAGGGTAAGGACTTTTCTTTAGTTCCAGAGGGCCAGGCTACCTCAATTCCTGAAGATGATGCCATTTCCTTGGTTTCAGAGTACAGAGCCAGCCACCACTCAGGCTGCCACCCTGGTGGTCCCAGAGGACATAGTATTATGCCAGAGAGGATAATTCTGGAGCTTTAAAATCAAGTGGAAGTGACCCCACTAGGTTTCAAACTTGCTTGTGACCCCAATCCCTTTTTTCTATCCAATGTCTTCCACTTGGAATGCCTGTCCCTCCAACAGTATTTTGAAAAGAATATATATTTTGCTTCTTTGGTGTAAAATGCTCTGTAAATATCGGTTAGGTCCATTTCATCTAGAGTGTCTTTCAATTCCAAAATCTAGTTGATTTTTTGTTTGGATGATCTATCCATTATTGACTGTGGGGTGTTAAAATCCCCTGTGATGATTGTATTGCTGCTAATCTTCTTAAAGTCCTCTAAGATTTCCCTTATATGTTTAAGTGCCACTATGTGGGTGCATATATATTTACAATGATTATAGCCTCTTGTTGGACAACTCCCTTAAGTATTATGTAGTGACCTTCTTTGTCTCCTGTTAGATTTGTTTTGAAAACTATTTTGTCTGATATAAGTATTGATACTCCAGCTTTTTTCATGTGCATTTCTTTGGAATATTGTTTCATCACTTCAGTTTCAGCCTGTGCAAACATTTTGTTTTGAGGTGGATCTCTTGTCCACAGCATATATGTGGGTCCTGTTTTCTTATCCATTCAGCTATCCTATGTCTTTTGATTTCAGCATTTAATCCACTTATATTTAAGGTTATTAATGATAGGTATTTATTCATTGCCATTTTTCCTTTTGTGACTGTGTCCTGCCCCCTCCTCTCTCTCTCTCTCTCTCCCTCTCTCTTTCTCCATCTTAAAGCAGTCCCTTTAGCATACTTTGCAATGCTGGTTTGGTGATGTACTCTTTTAGTCTTCTTTTGTCTGGGAAGTTCCTTATTTAACCTTCCATTTTAAATGAAAGCCTTGCTGGGAAGGGCAGTCTTGGTTGCAGGCCTTTGCTTTTCATTACTTGGAATATTTCTTGCTATTCCCTTCTGGCATGTAGAGCTTCCATTGAGAAATCAGCTGATAGCTTTAACAGAGCTCCCTTTTATGTCACTAGCTGTTTCTCCCTTCTTGTCTTTAAGATTCTCTGTTTTTAAATTTTGCAATTTAAATTATTATGTGTCTTGGAGTGGACCACTTTGGATTCATCTTGATTGGGACCCTCTGTGCTTCTTGAACTTGCCTGACATTTCCCCTCTCCAAGTTAGGGAGGTGTGCTACCATTATTTTTTCAAACAGGTTCTATCCCTTGTTTCTTTTCTTCTCCTTCTGGCATCCCTATGATGTAAATATTGTTATGCTTTCTGTTGTCCCACAGCTCCCTTAAACTATCTTCATTCTTTTTGAGTCTTTCTTCCTTTCCTTTCTCTCACTGGTTGTGTTTTTCTTTCTTGTCTTCCAACTTGCTGATTTGATCCTTTGTTTCATCTAGCTTGTTTTTAATTTCTTCTAATATTTTCTTCACTTTGGATGTTGTATTCTTCATTTCCTCCAGGTTCTTATTTATTATTTCTATGTCCTTTTTCATGCTGCTGTAGTTCCTGCTAGGTTCCCACATTCTACTTCTCAATGTGTTCCTTTAGCATGCATATAATCATTACTTTGAACTCGATGTCTGATAAATTATTTGCCTCAATTTCATTTAGCAGTCTTTCTGGGGATTCCTTCTTTCCTTTGGATTGGGGCTGTTTGTCTTCCCATTTCAGGTGACTCTTTCTGTTTGTTTCTGCATTTAGATTTACCTGCTTGGACCCTCTGTCTTGCTGGGGTGGCCTTCTGTGGTAGGAGTCTTGTGGGGCTCAGAGGTGCAATATCCTTGAACTTTTCAGCTGAATGTTTTAAGGATCCCCTTTATGAAGTTTATGTGGGTTCTCTTGTTGTAATTAGGTTTTGGTTGTTCTTGGCTGATTTATTGGTGGGTTCTCTCCTCCAACTGGCTGACTGAGTTACAACTCCTACCATGTCTTGTACGCTGTTGTACAGGAGCTACCAGAAGAAAACAAAACCCACACCTGCAAAAAACACCTAACCACTACCATGATATCAACAACAAATTTACATTAGAATAAGGATTTTATGCAAAAGGAAAAAATAATATGAGGTGACTAATGAAAAGAAGATGGTTTTGAGAGAGTAGGGAGAGTAGAAATAATGAGTAGGGAATAGAAAAAAGGCAAAGAAAAGGAGAAAATAAAATGTATAGCACAAGTAAAATAGTGAGTGAATAGATCAAAATAGAGTAAGAAAAGGGAAGAGTACAATATGAGGTTTGGAGAAAAAAACAGTAAAAAAAAAAAAGGAACTAAATTGAAGACAGACAACCACCACAGCAATATCCACGACCAAAGAGCAAAGTTTAGTAAAGGCAGAAAGAGAATAATGATATTATAAGAAAGAAAGGGAAACAAGATTGTGATATGTCTAAAGGAAAGAAAAATGATTCTGAGAGAAGATAGTGGCCAAATAATTAGAAGTTGAGTCCACTTGCTCTTGCCCCCAACTCAGAAACTCAAGCAATATTCTGACAAATACACTGAACATTCAATGAAATCCTAGCTGAATTGAAGTCTGGAAACCAAGGGGTACAGAAGATGCTTCACAATTGGCAGTAAGGAGATTGTATAGGCTGAAGGGGAAATACCCCATGTATGGTGCCTGCAGCCGTGGAGAATCTAGTCAGAAATCACAGCTTTGTAGTTCCCTCCAATACCAGGGCAGAGAACCCCTAGACCCAGTCCAGGAATGACTTCGATGCACAAAGTCAGGGAGATCAAGGCTACACAACATACAGGAAGCAACACACCCATAGCTGCAGTGGCAAATGCCAAACAGGAGAGTGACAGAGAGAGAGAAAGAGAGAAGGATTCTTTCTTCACCTGGGTCAGGTGGCAGCAGGCCATGGCCAGCCATGACTTTGAGAGACTTTTGGCTTTTTGGATAGGTGGTGTGTGTGGAAAATGGGACAGTGATTCAGTACTTCAGTGGGTATGCCCAGAAAGTCTTTTTAAAAGGGGAACTGAAGTAAGATGGGCAGGGGCCTTGTGGGCAGCTGCCCTGCCAGCAACAGGAAAGACTGAAAGTGAGATTTGCTCCCAATGAATACAGCTTGACAGAGAGGTCAGAAAGTTACACAGCAAGGGGATTTCTCAGTCCCAGCCTGGCATTGCTAGGAGGCCAGAGGCTGTGCAGAGTGGAGAGTTTGGGACTGTGTCTTCTGTGAGGGTAGTGAGCTTGGAACTGGAAGGGCAAGAGTTTAGCACCTGAGATTATTTACAACCAGGTCTTGCTCCCTTTCATGGCTGGTGGAAATCAAACTTCCTGGAAGGAAAAGATATACCCAGCCCCCACCTCCTGCAGGATTGCAACCATCCAACAGGGAAGCTCTGTATAACAGGCAGAACAAGCTCATGAACCCCCTGAAGAATGCATATTCACAAGAGAAGGACATAAAGAGAAATTCCTAAACAGCCCATTTTGAACTTCTCTCAGGGAGACAAAATACAATGATTCTTAGGGCACTATTCCACTGAGGCCATCAAAGCAATGAGATCAGAAATTGATGCAGCAAGGGGATATCAGGGCCCCTCCCAGCCTTGGCTTATATGCAAAGCTACCATCAGCACCAAGGAGGAAACAGCTGACCCCCTTACACAGACTGGTCCCTCCCTTAAAATTGGCAGCTAGTTCATCAGAAACTATACAGTTTTGGAAATAAACCTGGACAGACCAAGATGACTGGTGCAGAGGCAGTGGGAACACACCTACAATTTTCCCAGAAGACTGAACAGGGCCTCCCAGGGGAGACCTAGGGGTCCCACCCTCTCAATCAGATTGAAGACCCCCTAGAAGGAGACGAATGTGATATAAGCAGTGCTGTCAGGAATGGCATGACACACCTCTGGACCATGGTCTGATAAAAAGCCAGAAGCAGACCCAGAAAGAGAAGACTTAAGGCAAGCACCAAACTTTGGTGAGACAAATTCCACCTCTTTTCCAGAAGTTACATTATTATTTTTTATTTTGCACAGCCATGTCATATTTCTTCTTTTTTATTGTATTCTAATTCACTATTCTTTGTCTTTTATTTTTTATTCTTCTTACTTATACTTTCATATTTGCTTCATTTTATTTTTATTTAAAATCTCACATTGTCCCCTTCCTTTGTCCTACTCCATTTTGCCTTCTTCCTGCCCTTTCTTGTTTTCATTGTAAATTTTATTTTCTCCCATGCTACACATTGTTCCTATTCCTTACTCATACTATTTCTCCTTACTCTATACCCTCAAAGTCATTCTTTCTTCCTTTATTCAGCTCACATTCTTTCACCTCTTCTTATAATATTCTCATTTTCTTTCCAACTTTATAAATTGTAGCTTGCTTGGCATGGATATTATGGTTAGTGCTGTTCTTCTTCAATGGTATTCCTATTTATTCACTTTTTTTTAATTTCAAATCTCATAGGTTACTCTCCCACTGTCACTCCACTTTGCCTTTCTTCTTCCCTTGCTTATTTGAGTTTGGAAATTTTTTTCCTTTCTAATCCTGGATTCTATTCCTTGCTCTTATTGTTTCCCCTTCCTCTATCCTTTCAAAATCATTCTTCTTTACTGTTGGACATCTCATATTCCCATTTTCTTTTGTGTAATATTCTTATTCCCTTGCCACCTATTAATTTTCACTCAGCTGTCATTTTTATTGACACTATTGTGGTTTTTCTGCAATTTTTTCCTTTCCAGTCATTGTTTTTAAAATTTTATTTCAAACCTCATATTATACTCTTCCCTTTTCTTACTCCATTTTGTCATTGCCCTTGCCAGTTTACTTATGTTTTAAATTTTTTCCCTTTCTTCACCTTATTTCTATTCTTTAATCTTATTATTTTTCTTCCCTCTTCTTTCTCAAAATCATTTTTCTCTCCTTTAGTCATATCATAGTCATTTTTTCCTATCTTATAATATTCATAATCTTTTTCCACATTTGATCAATTGCTGTTGATATTGCTGGTGTGGTAGGGGGTATTTATGCCGGTGTGGGTTTGATTTTCTGGATAGTATTGTTTTGTGAACCAGCACCTGTACAAAATGATAGTCACAGGGTTTGTGACTCCCAGTCAGACAGCCAGAGGGGAGAAGCCACCAATGAAGGAGTCATTAATAATCAAATCACAAGTATAACAAGATAGCTCACATAAACTGAATAAAAGGCAACCCTGGAGCATCCAGAAAGGTATATCAAAGGGACTGCAACACTGAGTCCCACAGAACTCTTACCACAGAAGTCCACCCCATGAAGGCAAGCAAGCAAATCAGAGCAACCTGAGATGCAGAAACAAAAAGAATAAACTAAAATGAGGAAACAAATAACACCAAATCAAAATAAAAGGGTGAATCCCAGGAAAGACCTAAATAATATTGAGGAGGGAAGCAACATATAAGATATAAAATTCAAAATAATGGTTATGAAGATGCCCAAGGAACTCAGTGAAAACTACAAGGGTGTTTAGGAGCTACAAGGAACTTAGTGGTAATTATTGCAGCATGAAAAGGGACATAGAAACTATGACGAGAACCAGGAAGAAATTAAGAATGCAATATCTGAAATGAAAAATCACTAGAAGAAATTAAAAGCAGGCTAGAGGAAGCAGAGGACAGAATCAGCAAGCTAGAAGACAAGGGGGAAAGAAATACCCAGTCTGAGCAAAAAATGGAAAAAAAAAACATAAAAAAGAATGGGCAAAGTTTAAGGGAGCTTCAGGACAAAATGAAATGTAACAACATTCGCACATAGGGATATCAGAAGGGGAAGAAAAGGACCAAGTGACAGAAAACCTGTTTGGAAAAAGAAAAAAAAGAGAGAGAGAGACGGCACACTTCCCTAACTTAGAGAGAGAAAAATCAGGCAAGATCAGGAAGCAAAGAGAGTACTAATCAAGATGAACCCAAAGAGAAGGATTGAGGGAGGGAGGTGGGGGAGGGAGGTAGGGGAAAGTGGTGGCAGGAAGGTGGAGACAAATGTATTTGAACAAAAAATAAAATTAAAGTAAAAAGGATGGACCCCAAGAGGCTCACTGCAAGATGCATCATAATTAAAATGGCAAATTTTAAAGACAAATAGAGAACCTTAAGGTAACATAGGAGAAAGAGCTAGTAACATACAAGGGAGCTCTGATAAGGATATCAGCTGTTTTCTCAGCAGGAGCTCTATGAGCAAAAAGGAAGTGGCAAGAAATATTCCAGTTACTGAAAGGAAAGCATAATCCCTAGTAAGGCTCTCATTTACAATGGAAGGTGAATAGGAATCAAGATGGTGGAGAAATGAGTGGAAGTCACATTGACCTTCTCCCAGGACCAACATGGAATTACAACGAAATTATGCAGAAATCAACTGAAACAAACAACTGAAAAATAGCGCAAGAGAAGCCATATAACCTTGGACAGACAGAAGAATGAGCTTTAGCACAAGCTAACTGGTAAGGAGTGCGGTAGAGATTCAAGAAGGCAGGTGGGGCACCCAAGGGAGCAGCACCAGATGGATATTGAAATGACCAGTTGGATCCCCCTGAAAAGAGCAGGGTCTAAACCATAAGTGCGGATCTCTAGCCCACAGCACCAGAGCACAAAAAGTACACAGAAAACAGCGAGCTGCGAAAAGTGGAAGGGTTGCTCTCTGCCGGAGACAGGTGGCTAGAGACGCAAGAACTGTTTAAAGGGCCAACACAAAAATTTAAATTTGCAGCCACTTAACATGGGCATTGGCAAAGGTAGGGGCAAAGTTGACTAGAGACATCTGAGGAGAGACTGGGAAAGGTGGCTTTGGGGAAATAACTGAGAGACTAGCCAGTGGGATCCCAATGCTTAGTCATCCCCTATATGGCAGCAGCCATCTTGCTCAGCCAGACCACTCCCCTGAGCGGCTACAGCGTGAAAGGACACAATAGCCCTGCCACAGGAGGAACTCTGCCCTGCCCTGCAGTGTCTCTCAGGTGGCCTTCTGAGTGCAGAGTAACTGGATTAACAGCTGAAGGAGACATCCACAGACAGTAGATTCCTAAAAGTCTCAAACAGACTGCCAAAGGTGAGACAGGGTCAACATCTGACATCATCAGAGGCAGATGCATAACAAAAAAAAAAACAAAAACAAACAAACAAACAAAAAAAAAACAACGATCTCCTACCATAGAAGTCCATACCACAAAATCAGGAAATCAAGACAGATCAATTTAAGAAGCAGAAACAAAAGAGAACAGTCTCACGAATAATGGGAAGACAAAGAAACACCCCCCACTTGAAGGAAAAGGACCAATACCCAGAAAGAGAACTAAATGAAATAGAGGCGAGTCAACTATCAGATATTGATTTTGAAACAATGTTTCTAAGGAAGCTCAATGAGCTTAGTGAGCTCAGAGAGAATTACAAAATCTACATGGAAACTCAAGAAGTTACTACAAACTATATCAGTATAAAAAAGACATATAAACTATCAATAAGACACAAGAGGAAATGAATACCATTTCTGAACTGAAGAACACAGTAGAAGGACTTAAAAGCCGGCTAGATGAAGCTGAGGATCAAATCAGTAAGCTGGAGGACAAGGTAGAAAAAAGCTCACAGAAAAAGCAAGAAATGGGGAAAAAAAGACTCAAAAAGAATGAAAAAGCATTAAGGGAAGTGCAGGACAACTGGCAACATAAACTATCCATATAATAGGGATACCAGAAGGAGAAGAAGAGGAGAATGGGATAGAAAAACTGTTAGACAAAGTAATGATGGAAAACTTCCCTAATTTGAGGAGAGAAAAAGTCACACAAGTGCAGGGAGCAAAGAGGGTCCCATTCAAGAAAACCCAATGAGACCCACTCCAAGACACATCATCATTAAAATGACAAATATCAAAGACAAACAGAGAATACTAAAGGAAGCAAGGGAGAAAGAGGTAGTTACATATAAAGGAGCTCTGGTACAGCTAGTGGGTGTCTTCTCAACCGAAACACTACAAGCCAGAAGGAAATGGCCAGAAATATTCCAAGTAATGAAAAGACAAGGCCTGCAACCAAGACTGCTCTACCCAACAAGGCTCACAATTAAAATGGAAGGCGAAATAAGGGGTTTCCCTGACAAAAGAAGGTTAAGAGTGCTCTCCACCAAACCAGCATTGCAAAATATGATAAAGGGACTGCTTTGAGATGAAGAAAAACAGTCTATGAATACCCAGTTTCTTTCACAGTCACCAATACTTTTACCAATATTTTGATATTAGCAATATTTTTAATACTTATTAATCTGATTGTGACAATAATGTGTTACTTTAATTCTTCCTTTATTATTTGTTGCAACTAAACCTGTTTTTGTATATTTCTTGACTATTTCTATTATTTTTAAAAACTTTAAATAACTTTTTGGTAATCTTTATTGATGTTTTTAATCTAATATTTGTAGAATTTTTTCCCTTAAAAAAATCTATTAACCCTTTTTTTGGTGTGTTGTACATATTTTCCTATTCTATTACTTGTCCTTTAACTTTTTTTTACATGTATATTACTATAAAGTCTTAACTGCTTAATATAGTCATGTTATCAATATTTTACTTTTTATCTTCTGGGACTGAATATGTTACTTCAGGGTAATAAAAATATTATTTTGAATTTTCTCCTAAAACTCTTTAGATTTTTCATATTGGTTTATAACTCACCTGAATATTTTTTGTATAATGTGTGAAATAGCACTCTATATTTGTTTTATTTCAAGTAATAGTGGTCCTTGCAGAATATTTGTTGAATAAGCCTTATTTTCCTCATTGATTTGAAATATCAATTTAACCATATATTACATTGTTAGATATATACATTTGTTTTATACTGCTCATTTAATTGATCTACTTGATTATTTCTGTGGTGGTGTTATGTTTTAATTGCTGAAACTTTATAATCAATTTAAATTTTTTTCATATTTTATAATGAATCTTGACATTTAAAATAATTATATAGTAGTTCTTTTTTTCTTTCTGCTGCATAGTATTCCATTGTGTAAATGTACCATAATTTTTTGATCCAATCATCTACTGATGGGCATTTAGGTTGCTTCCAACACTTGGCTACTGTCAATTGTGCTGCTATGAACATTGGGGTGCATAGGTTCTTTTGAATTGGCATTTTGGGATTCTTAGGGTATAGTCCCAGGAGGGGAATCACTGGATCAAAAGGCAGTTCCATTTAAACTACGCGACAGCATGGATGGAACTAGAGAGCAATATGCTAAGCAAAATAAGCCAGGGGGCAAAAGACAAATACCATATGATCTCACCTATAAGCGTAACCTAACCAACAATACAAAGATGCAAGGAAAATAAGACCAGCAACACTGAAAGGAAAAGAAACCAACAGAGACAAGAAGGAAGGAGGGATGGGGGTGGGGGGAAAGGAAGGGAAGGGGAAAGTCAAGGACCATATAGCAAGGTTTCATGGGCAAAACCAAAGGGGAAGGGTTGGGGGAGAGGGGGCAAGAGAAAGTGGTGGGGGGAAGTCAGAGACAAATGTATTTGAAAAAATTAAAAATGCAAAAAATAATATATATATAAATAAATAAAATGTGCATTAACAAAAAAGAAAGAAGAAAGGAACTCCTACCTTTTGCGACATCATGGGAGGAACTGGAGAATATTATGCTAAGTGAAATAATCCAGTCGGTGAAAGACAAATAACATACAATCTCACCTATAAGTGGAATCTATTCAACAAAATAAACTAATGAACAAAATAAACCACAGGCAACGAAACACGGAGCAGACTGAAATTGACTAGAGGGGATGGGGAAGGAGGACAATGGTGGAAACAAGGGGAAGGGACTAGACAAAGAACATGTATGAATGACCCATGGACATGGATAACAGAGTAGGAATTAACTGTAGGAGCGGGGATTGGGGGTGGCATTTTGGGAGTGGGGTGAAGGGGGAAAAATTGAGACAGCTATATCTGTAACATAACAATATCAGTCTAAGCACACCACATAATGTTTTAGGTGAAATATTTAAATTAAAAATACAAGTTATTATATCTACACTCAAGCAGGCACTACTTCTGCTGGACAATGTACTTCAGTTCGTAGTCCAACAGGAGGATATAACCTTTGTAAACAATGTATCCAACATAATGGCACCTAAATATATAAAGAAAATCTTGGAGGAGGTCAAGAATATATTGACAGCAACAAAGTCATCATAAGGGAATTTAACACCTCACTGTCAACAATGGATATATCTTCCAAACAAAGAATCAAAAAGGATATTATGGCACTGTACAACACTATAGATAGAATGGACTTAATTGATATATACAGAACATTTAACTCAAAAGGAGTAAAATTACATTCTTTTCAAATGCATGCGGAACATTTTAAAAAAGAGACCACACGGTAAGACACAAAACAAGCCTCAACAAATTCAAGAAAACTGAAATCATGTCAAGCATGTGCTCAGAGTCCAATGGAGTGAAACTAGAAGCCAACCTCAAGGAAAAAAAAAAACTCAAAAACTTTCCAATGCATGGAGACTCAATTACATGTTATTAAATATTGAATGGGGCACTAATGAACTCTAGGAATAATCAAAAAGTATCAGAAAACAAATGAAAATTAACACACAATACCTGAAACTCGTGGGACACATGAAAGCAGCATTGACAGTGAGGTTCATAGCGATGCAGGCCTTCCTAAAGAAGACAGAAAAATCTCAAATAAACAACCTAACCCTACGTGAACAAGAACTCGAGTAATAACAACAAGAGAAACCCAGAGCAAGTAGAAGGAAGGAAATAATCAAGATTAGAGAATTAAATGACACAGAGATTAATAGAACAATTCAAAGGATCAATAAATCCAGGAGCCGATTCTTTGAAAATATAAACAAAATTGAGAACCACTTAACCAGACTCATTAAGTAAAAAATAAAACTCAAGTAAATCAGGAATGAAAGAGAGGTAGTTACAAATGATAACACAGATATACAAAGAATTTAAAGAAATTACTAAGAACACCTATATGCCAAATAATTGGACAACCTGGGCAAAACGGATGAATTTCCAGAAACATACAATTTTCCAAAGCTGAATGAAGAAGCAGTAGAAAGCCTGAATAGATGGGTAACAACTAGTGAAATTGAAGCAGTAATCAAAAAACTCCTGGCACACAAAAGCCCTGGACCAGATGGCTTCACAGGAGAATTTTACCAAACATGTAAGGAAGTACTAACTCCTATCCTTCTCCAACTATTCCAAAAAAAATCAGGAAGAGGGAAGATTCCAAACCCTTTTTACAAAACCAGTATCATCCTAATTCTAAAACCAGGTAAAGACACAACAAAGAAAGAAAACTACAGGCCAAAATCTCTGATGAACATAGATGCTAAATCATTTGAAAAAAATCCAGCACCCATTCATGATAAAAATACCCCAAAACACTCAGCAAAGTGGGAATAGAGGAAGTATACATCAACATAATAAAAGCCAAATATGAGAAACCTACAGCCAACATTATAATCAATGAGCAAAAATACAAGCCTTCCCCTTAAGATCAGGGACCACTTTTATTTAACAAGGCACTGGAAGTTCTAGCAACAGCAATCAGACAAGAAAAAGAAATAGAAGGCATTCAAATGGGAAAGGGGAAATTAAAACTGTCATTATTCACAGAAGACATGTTAGTGTACACAGAAAAAAGAAGGGGAAGGGTCAAATCAAGGAACATATATATAAAGCACCCATGGACAAAGCCAAAGTGGGGAAAGATTGAGGGTGGGAGGTGTGGGTGGGTGGTACAGGTGGTGGAAAATGGAGACAAATATATTTGAACAATGATTAAAAAAACAATATACTTACATTAAACTTTTCTACTGTTATATCTTATTTGTACTAAAATTAATTAATGTTAGACAGCTCATTAATATTTATTCCACATCTTGTTAATTTTGTTGTCATTTTTATTTAAAGGTAGCACCTGATATATTAAATATATATGTATATATATATGTATATATATCCACAAGAACAGCCTAGTATATTCATCAGTATCTTGATATCAAATTGCGCAGTGTCCCCTTAGATATCTTAGTCTCTCATGTAATGCTTGAGAAGTTCAAATCTTCTAAGGTCAGATTAGACCTCAATGACATTAAATCAAGATATTAACTCTACTTAGTCATTATTTATGTTATTTCTCTTCTTTCAGTCTAATGAAATGACAATATTGAACTTTAAGAAGTATGACATCTTTAGATATTCATAAAGACAACATTATTATCAGTAAGTGTTGATACACTTTGGCTCACTTCCATAAAATAAAAGAATAAAGAATACTGAGGTATCATATACCATTCGCACGGCATATAAATATATCATTAAAAAATCTAGCAATAATATTAATACCTTTTACAGAACTACTATACTTCAAAAATGTTTCTGGAACTGGTGAATTGAGGTAATATTCACCAATGACAGTATTCTTCATGTTCCCCAAAGTTGGTCCTTGTTTTAATCCAGTGAATAAAATTTTTACCTTGGTATATTGTTGATATACACCTGGCCTCTATGGCCTCTTTGCAAGAAGGGTAAATCAAAAGAGAAAAAAAAGAGGGGAAAACCAACTCAGTGTAATAAACTGCATTGACTTTTTTGTATAAATACAGTTTAATATTAACTTACTTATGTCACCATGAAAATAAGTCAAATTCAGAGGACCTTGCAGGACCATGCGGATCAAAAAGGGGCCAGCCCCCAGCTATGCGGAGGTGCCGCGCAGTTTGAGATTATGAACTGGAGATCGTGGTGCCGCAGCTAATGGTGCTGGGAACCTTGGGAAGCCTGCCTAGCCCAGCCGAGTGCGGGTTACTGGGAAGAACCGAGAGAAGTTAAGCATGGACCTTTATTTTTTCTTTCCTGAAAGGTGGTACCTCTGACTCACAAGCTCTGAAACTAGCCTGATTGGGCAAAGAGGGAGGCAGGACTGTGTGTGCCTGTAGGCATTCAAAGGGAATGCGACTTAACAGCAAAATTCTGCCATTTCTCTAAACCTGTATAATTTTAATTAAATAATTCCTTTCTTTTTTACCAGAAAGAAAAATAAAAAAAAAAGAAGTTCATTTGTTCTCTATGTAGTGGATAATTATACTTAATATGTATACCAAAATTATCAAAGAGAATAAACAATTCCTAAGAGGAAAGCAGATATCCTAGAGTTTTAATGGTCTAAACTTCAGCTGTCTATAGAATACTAAAAAGCCGTAAGAAAAAAGGAAACTAGTAATAGGGATTTTTCTAACTATCCAAGTGGTTGGTACTTTCTTAATAACTGATTTTTAAATCATGTATTATCTTGAAGGTATGGCATCATGTATGAACTAAATTACCTATGAGTATAATTCAACATTTAAATTCATGTTCTTAAAATATATTTAAAAGTTCTATTTACATTAGGTGTTATTAGTATTTATAAAATGAGGTGTTGACAAAGATGTGTGTTACACACTTCCTAAGAGTCTTGACAAATTTCCTAATCACCAATATGGTAGGTTTCTAGTAAAAACACCTTCCACACTACTCCCTCACTCATATGGAAAATCTTCTTTATTGTTTTCACCCCATTATCAAAGGGAAGAGCAAAAAATGTTGTGTAAGTAGTACATAAGTACTGAGACTCTTCCTGCTACCTAGGTAAAATGTGGGATCCCAGGGCCAAATTTTGATGCATATTTTATTATTTAGTATTTAAAGATATTGTAATTGAATCCATATTGTGATATGGAGCCTAAATATCTTCAATCTATCAAATATTTTATGATTATCTACCTTCCAGCAAAGAGGAATTAAAGTTAGTCAATGATATAAATACAAAATCATTGTTTCAATCATAAATAATCTAGAAGCAATATATTTCATAGGCTAAATATCCTGTTAAAATATTCTTTTAGTGATAAAGAAGGTCAAAATAGAATTATTGTAGTTGAATGTTGTAATGTAAAAGTTAATTTTAATGAAGGGAAAATATAGTACATTTCCAAAGTGTATACAAAGAAATTACTCACCAGTGATAAACACTCGACTCTCATTTATGGTGGTGAGGTAAAGCAGTTTAGGTACTTGAGTGTTATTTCTGACAACTTTCAACTGTGGACACAAAAATATGTCACTGTAGAAAATGAAAACACTTATGATATTACTTGTATATTTCAAAGAGGACATACCAAGATGAGGATCTAACACAGTGCTTCTCAAACTAATAAATATAGGAATCAACTGGAACAACTGTTAAAATGCAAATTAAGATTCAGTTAATTTCTAATAAATGTCAGGATGATAGTAGTGCTGTCAGTCCCTTGACCACACTTGGAGCAAAAAGGATTTAACACCCTTTCCTTCAGATAAAGGATCTAACACTTTTCCTTTAGAGAGTACAATGGGCTGCACCTAGCTGAAGTCACTACTTGCTGCACAGCTGAAAAGTGCAAGAGACTATCTAATGGTGCACAAACAGAATGTGAGCAGTTATTTCTTACAGAGGAAAAAGGCTGTTTCTCCATGTTGCTTTCACTGATTAACTCAATTTAACATTGATCCCTGAATTACTCTGACTGCTTCCACCAGATAGCACTATACAATATTAGTTTCAATTTGTTTATGCAGGTATTTTATATGTGTTGACCTTGAGTAGACTTTAAACCTCAATCACAAGGCTTATACTATATATTCTTTTCTGTTCACCTTGTTACCCAACTTGATAGACTAAAATGAATTCCTGAAAATAAGATTATAATGTCTTAAGACTTAAACTACTTTCAAGAGGTATCAATTGTTTTTAACTATCCATCATCCCTGGCTGGTGTGGCTCAGTGTATTGAGCACCAGCCTGTGAACCAAAGCGTTGCTGGTTCAATTCCTAGTCAGGGCACATGCCCACGTTGTGGGCCAGGTCCCCAGTTAGGGGTGTATAAGAAGCATATACACATTGATGTTTCTCTTCCTCTCTTTCTCCATCCGTTCTCCTCTGTCAAAAAAAAATAAATAAAATAAAATAAATCTATGTATCAGGTCATTTGGGAAAATTTCATTAATTCAACAATTTTTGAAAAATTTAACTAATTACATGGCAAAACAATTATGGTCTTACAAACTAGGAAATGAAGAAATAAATGTAAATACTTGTAATCTCACATAACAGTAAAATCTCATTTGAGAATAAATATATTCTAGAACATGATATTAACTATAAATTCATTCCCTATATCTCACATTTACTAGATATTAATTTTGTAGTAATGAAAATAAATGAAATCTATCCAAATGATTAAGTTTAGTTCTCTTAATTTATATTATTTTTAATTCAAAAACTGAACAAATATATGAGTATTCATGGTTAAGGGATACTAACAAAATAGCTTATTCTATTTTCATAGCTATTAAAAGTCATTAAAATCTAATACTTAAGAGCTGTTTGACATTCAGGAAATTACTTCACCCTTCTGCATCTTTGTTCCTCACCTGTAAGGTGAGGAAAAATCTGTAAAAACATCTTTAAAATATAACTGGGAGTACAAAATGAGATAAGATCTATGAGCATTTGGTACATAGTAAATGCTATGTTGGTTTCTGTTAGTTCTTAATTGTCCTTAAAAGTAAAAAATATGCCCTACTACCAAAGGATTCTGGTATTATTCCAGATGACCCTTAGTCATGTTCCCCTTCATAGGCCTAAAGCCCCTTTAATATTTTCCATTCTTTTAATAACTTTTCCCCTTTACTCTTGGTCAAAAGATGAAAATAATTTGTGATTGTTGTGAAGTATTATATTAGAGAAAATCTCTAATATAGATAATATAGTGAAAGGTTCAGTGAAGTCCACACAAACCTTTCTTAGATCTATTTCACATTATCACAAGAAATAGAACATTCATGTTTGGCAAAATTCCTGGGAAAAAGCTCTATCTAAAACTTGTGTCAATTTGTTGTTTCAAGTGGCAACAAAGAGAGAGGGATCTGGCTATTAAACTCATGTAAAGTGAGATAATAACATGGTCATCAGAGGTCATCGTTACCAATCATTTATGCTCCTGGAGAAGTAGTATAGGCCCACGTACCTGGAAGCCTAGGACTTGGTTTTGGTTAAAATTCTCTTTATGCTCTCTCCCCCAGTAATTACAGTGAGGCTTGGTTATATTAAGATATATTTAAAAAATTAATCTCCCAGAGGGTAGAATCTAATGAGGTAATATTTAAATAGTATATAATACTGTTTTGCAATAGAGAATGAAGGTGTAGCAGAACATCACTGTATACAGTCCCTAGGTCTTCTCATGTACAATTATTACAATTCTGCTGATTATAAAAAGAATTATATGTAGCCGTGATTGAGAGTTTACCCAATCTTGACAGTTAACAATAAGTATTTAACTCATATAATCATTTGGAAAATTATAAAATAGCACATCATATCTGAGAAAAGCCTTATGCTACGAATTCAAAAAAGGAAAAATTCACTGAAGTTGTTAAAAGTTAGTATGTACACATATTTTTCTTTTGTACCAGAATTGAGCTTTTATTTCTTTTTATTTTTATTGCTATTCAACTACACTTGTCTCCATTCTTCCCCATGACTCTTCCCAGCCCCATCCACACCCACCTTCCACCTACCCTCAATCCTACTGAGCTTTGGCTTTGTTTTGTTGATTAGTTTCCACTTATGGGTGAGATCATATGGTATTTGTCTTTCACCACCTGGCTTATTTCACTTAGCATAATGCCCTCCAGTTGCATCTATGCTGTCACGAAGGGTAGTAGCTCTTTTTTTTTTCTTTCTGCTGCATAGTATTCCATTGGGTGAATGTACCACAGTTGTTTGATCCACTCATTTCTTGATGGGCACTTAGGTTGCTTCCAACACTTGGCTATTGTAAATTGTACTGCTATGAACATTGGCCTTGTGGGGAGTGCAGGGCTCCTGGATCTGAAGGTCACTGTCCTAGGCCAGCTGAGGTGGGAGCGGGGCTCTGAATCCCACAGAACCTGTCCCGGGGTTATCATGGGTGCATGGAATAAACATGAGTTGTCGCAAACACTTCTATTTATGTCAGGAGAGGGGAAGGGCAATTCCCTCTAGTGGAGAAGCCCCTGAGCCTCCTTTTCTAAAGGCTTTTATTGAAAGGGTTCTCAGTGGGGCTAGGTAATAGGAATGTCTCATTACATCAGTATGTTAATGTTAACAGAGAACAGATGATGTTTTGAAGAAAACAAATTGCAGGTACACACCAATTTATATGGGTCTGAGAAGAGACTAGTAAACGTGAGAGTGTAAACATGAGCACACCAAAGGTATAGGGTTAGTGTCTGTGAATAATGTAAATTTCCTTCCCAGCATAAGCTGGCTATGATAGCTTTTGAGGTAAGAACAAAGCATGCTTTAAAGAATGTACTCCTAGGCCTGATTTCCCCTGGAAACTGCCAGATCCAGTTTAGGACTGTCTTCAGTATCATTTTCAGCCTGAGCCAGGCAGCGGGAGGGAGCTGCCAAGAGACAAGGTGACTTCTTTCAGATAGAATGAGGACCCCAGCCATGTCGGAGCTGAGCCGAGGGGTACAGCCTCCTTTGCCTTTTCTCTATATCCCCCAAGTCCCTGTCCTGCTGCTTTTTTTGGCTGTGTCTGGCTTAGGTTGTCCCTCCTTGAGGGATTTTACCCATCATTGGCTACCAACCATCTCAGGGCCAAGCAGGATGATGTGAGGGAGGCAGGGCTATGCCCCTGCCAGGGGGACAGGTTTCGTCCCCTCGGTGGCCTGTTTTCCCAAGGCTTCCTTGATTATTTTCAGCCTTGGGGCCCTCTTGACTGTTGGCAGGGCTACAGTTCTTGACACCAGATGGTGTTTCCTAGCACATTGGGGTGCATAAGTCCTTTTGAATTGGTGTTTCAGGATTTTTAGGGTATAATCCCAGCAGTGAAATTGCTGGGTCAAAAGAGTTCCATTAGTTTTCTGAGAAAATCCCATACTGTTTTCCACAGTGGCTGCACCAGTTTGCATTAACACCAATGGTGTACTAGGGTTCCCTTATCTCCATAAATGGCCTCTGCTTTGAAGTCCACTTTGTCTGATGTAAGCATTGCTACCCCAGCTTCTATATCCTGTCCATTTGCTTGGAATATTTCTTTCTAACCCTTCATTTTCAGTCTGTCTACGTCTTTTGTTCTTATGTGGGTCTCTTGTAGACAGCATATGTGTGGATCATGTTTTCTTATTCATTCAGCTACCTTATGTTTTTTTGGAGCATTTAATCTATTAATATTTAAGGTTATTATTGATAGGTACTTATCCATTTTCCTCCCTTAGGACCTGTGTTCTTTTCTTTCTCATTCTTTTTCTTCCTCTTCCTAAATTATTCCCTTGCACTGCTGGTTTGGTGGACATGTATTCTTTTAGCCTTCTTTTGTTTGGGAAACTCCTTACTTCACTTTCCATTTTAATTGAGAACCTTGCTAGATAGAGAAGTCTTGGTTCCAGGCCTTTGCTTTTCATGACTTGGAATATTTATTGCCATTCCTTTTTGGCTTGTCGTGTTTCTGTTGAGAAATCAGCTGCTAGACATATGGAAGCTCCCTTGTATGTTACTTCCCGTTTCTCCCTTGCTGCTTTTAAGATGCTCTCTTTGTGGTTAAAATTTGCCATTTTAATGATGATGTGTCTTGGAGTAGGCCTTTTTGGGTTCATCTTGATTGGGACCCTATGTGTTTTCTGAACTTTTGTGACTTTTCCCCTCTCCAGGTTAGGGAAGTTTTCTGTCATTATTTTTTTTTCAAACAGGTTTTCTATCTGTAGCACCTTTTCTTCTCCTTCTGGTATTCCTATGACTCTAATGTTGTTACGCTTTATGTTATCCTACAGCTCCCTTAATCTCCCTTAATATTATACAAATCTATTTTTGTGCAGCTTCTCTACCTTGTTTTTTCTTTCTACCTTGACTTTCCTATTCTATTCCTTGTCCTTTAATTTTTTATATGTATATTACTGTACAGTCTTAAATGTTTAATGTAGTCATATTGTCAATATTTTACTTTATAGCTGCTGGGTTTGAATATGTTTCTTCAGGGTAAGAAAAATATTAGTTTGTATTTTCTCCTAAAACTCCTTAGATTCTACATATTGATTTTTAACTCACCTGAATATTTCTTGCATGTGTGAAATAGGGTTCTTTATTTGTTTTACTTCAAGTAATAGTGATCCATGTACCTCATTTGTTCATTGAGTCTTATTTTCCTCATTGATTTGAAATATTAACTTAATCATATATTACATTGTTAGACAGATATATACATTTGTCTCTAGAATGTTCATTATATTTCATTGATTTACTTGATTATTTCTCTGCTGGTGTCATATTGTTTTAATTGCTGAGACTTAATAATGGTTGTAAATTTTTTATGTTTTAAAATTAACTTTGACATTTAAAAATAAATAAGTAAAATTAACCTGCATTTAAGAAAAGAAAGAAAGAAAGAAAGAAAAGAAAAGAAAGATAGAAAGAAAAAGAAAGAAAGAAAGAAAGAAAATGAAATGGATCTCCTACCTTTTGTGACAACATGGATCGAACTGGAGAACATTAAGCTAAGTGAAATAAGCCAGTTGATGAAAGACAAATACCATATGATCTCACCTATAAGTGGACTCTATTCAATAAAATAAACTAGCAAAGAAAATAAACGACAGGCACGGAATCGTGGAGCAGACTGAAAGTGACCAGAGGGGATGGGAAAGAGGACAATGGTGGAAAGAAGGCGAAGAGACTAGAGAAAGAACATGTATAAATGACCCATGGACATGGACAACAGTGTGGGAATTTACTGTGGGAGTGTGGCATGGGGTAGGATGAGTGAAGGGGGGTAAAGGGGAAAAAAATTGAAACAACTGTAATAGGATAAACATGATTTAAAAATTAAAAAAATAAAATAAAAAATACAAAAGAGGGATCTAAAAAACCAAAAACTATGGTTCATTTTCATAATGGAATACTACACATCAGAAAGTAAGAAAGAGCTACTTCCCTGCATGATAGCATGGGTGTAACTGGAGAGTATTATGCTAAGTG
This sequence comes from Pteronotus mesoamericanus, assembly GCF_021234165.1. Taxonomy (NCBI): domain Eukaryota; kingdom Metazoa; phylum Chordata; class Mammalia; order Chiroptera; family Mormoopidae; genus Pteronotus; species Pteronotus mesoamericanus. Next base: position 2,539,517 of record NW_026555144.1, on the reverse strand, counting down.
AAATAAGCCTGATTTTTAAAAACAAATACCATGTGATCTCACCAGTAAGTGGCACCTAATCAACAAAAAAAACAAGCAAGGAAAATATAACCAGCAACATTGGAAGAAAAACAAACTCAAAGGAAGGAGAGGGAAGGAGGGAAAGAGGTAATGTGAAATAGAAGGAGAAGGGTCACATCAATTAACATGTATGAAGGTCCTATTTACAAAGCCAAAGTGAGAAAGGATTGAGGGTGGGAAGTGGGGATGTGTGGGGCAGGGGAGAGTTGTGGCAGGAAAATGAAGACAATATATTTGCACAATAATATATATATATATATATATATATATATATATATATATATACACACACTGAATAAAAAGTAAAAGCAAGAGCAGTGTGTTTTGAAATATAACTGAAGTGAAAGAAGAAAAATTAACACGCAGTATGAAAGGAAGAAGTAAAGAAGGAATCAAAGAAAGAAAATAGACATAAAAACAAAAGAAAATATACTACTTAAATAGAAAGAGGAGAAATTTAGAAATGCACATTCAGAAGGAAAGCAAAGTGAAATTTGTTCCAGCTGTTGGTTTTAGCCTTCTGACTTCTTTCTGGATCTGTTGTAGTTTTCTCACAGCTCTAGGTAATATTGTCTTACCCTTGGGGAAAAAAAAATAAAAGCCGCTTGCTGATTTTGAACCTGCCAAGCCGGTTTTGCAGTTCTGCCCAGGTCCTGTGGGCAGAGAGGGACTGGGCTCTATTTTCTTTCCTGTGTCTCCTCAAGGATGGTGAGTCAGTCCTGGCTTCAATAATTACAGGTGCCCAGTTTCCATTCTATGCCCTCAGAGCACTGTGCGGCTCACAAGGGCCACTCTGGGCATTTGTGCCAGGCCAGTACTGATAATCCACCTCATTTGCTCACCTTTCATCAGTATTTGAGATGCACTGAGTGGGAGCAAATCATGCCCACCTTCCTCCATATTTGTTTGCTTGGTCCTTGTGTGTGCGCGAGGTCCATGTGTGGGGGCCTCCGTTGCCATATTGAAAAACAGTTTCAGGCACCACTGCCTCTCTGAGCCCCTCCTTCCCCACTTTGATCAATCTGTGAGGCATACTGAGGAGCAAATAGCACCTATACTCTTCTCTCTGCTGGCCAGGCTGCTGTGCTTGCAAGGTCCATTCAAAGGCTCTAAGTTCCACGTTTGAGAAAAGTCCCCTTGGGAGCCACCTGCCACTCCTAAAAAGCGACCATCTTTCCACACAGTCCAACTCTCTGACCTCTGTAGAGTCTATCTGGGTCATGGCCAGTCGTAGCCTATCTCTTCTCCCAGCTCCAGGTGTCATCCAGCTCTCCAATTTCTCTGGTACTGTCGCAGCCAGGAACAACTGCCCTAGCTAGTGTGTGCCACTGTCAGTGAGTCACTTACTGCCTTTTTATCCCCCCAGCAACTTTATGCTTCCATGTCTCATGGTGTGTGTCTGGGACTTCCTTGCTCTGGGAGGAGAAGGAGCCGCTAGGTTGCTATCACTGACCCAGCTCTCCTCCAATGCTCCCGCAGCAGCCACAGACTCCAGCAGGAGGCCAGGGGACTTTCCGATTGGCTGGAAAAGTCTTTTTGCCACATGTTTTTAAGTGTCCTCTGCACACTTTGGCTTCCAAACTTCATATCATCTGGGATTCTGTGAGCTGTTTACTCTCTTCGGAATAGTGACTCGGTGTCCCAGGTGGGTATGAGCAAGTGGGCTCAGCTCCCACCTACATAACCACCATCTTCTGTTTTCTCAGAGATTTTGAATTTCTTGTCCTTTCTCTTTTTCTTCTGGCATCCCTACAACGTGAATGTTGGACTGCTTGAAGTTGTCAGAGACACTGCTTACAGTATCCTCATTTTTGGGCGGGGGGGTTCTTTTTTCTTTTTTTGTTTTGCTTGGTTGTTTTTTGCTTCCATTGTTCCAAATCATTGAGTTGATTCTCGGCTTCATCCCTTCCGCTGTTGGTTCCCTGTAGATTTTTCTTCATTTTACAATGCAACATTCATTTCTGCCTGGGTCTTTTTTATGCTGTTGAAGTACCTGTTGAGTTCTTCTAGCATCCTTACAATCAGTGTTATGAAATTTGCATTTAACAGGTTGCTAATCTCCATTAGCTCTCTTTCTGGAGTTTTGATCTGTTCTTTCATTTTCCTTTGGGCCATGTTTCTTTTTCTCCCCCCCCCCACTTTTTTTTGGCAGCATTCCTGTGTTTGTTTCTACATATTTGGTAGACCTGCTTTGACTCCATATCTTGGTAGTGTGGCCTAATATAGTAGGTTCCCTGTAGGTCCAGCGGCATAGCCGCCCCTATGACCCAAGTTGGGTACTTGAGGTGCACCCTTTGTGTGGGCTGAGTACATTCTCCTCTCAAACCTTGATTGCTGTGGCAGGTCAACAGCAAGAATTTACCCAGGCCAGTCAACTGACTGGCTGTGGCCTCTGACCACCAACCTCTGCCTTCCATGGAGGATCGGCTGTGCTGGGGCAGGGTGGTGTTATTCTGACACGGTCTGTAGCTGTCCACTGGATGAGATGGCCCTGGGGTTTCCATGGTGGTGCAGGCCAAGGTCAACCCCTACCTGTGTTTTGCCTAGGGCCACCGTGCCTGAGCTATAAAGTAATTTGAGATGGCTGCTACTTGTGCTGGGCTTAAAGATTCCTAGATGAAGCCAAACTGTGAATCTCGGCTGGCTGCTCTTATTGCCAGACCTGGGGCTCACTGAAGCCAGCTGATACTTGTTTAAGAGGCTTTAGGAAGTTGTGAATCATGGGCCAAGAACAGTCATTCATACAGAAAAGCAGCTCAGGTGGGTGATGGAGTCTCTGGGGATCTCCAAAGTACATCAAACAGAATTAGCCAGGTTTATGGAGTCTCATATATGGCACCAGCCTGTCGGAGCTGTGGCTCTGTGTGGGGGGAGGGTTTAGAAAAGGGACAACGGCCACTGCTCGCTCTGATGCCAGCCACTTCAGTTTCTCCCAGTATGCTACTAGTGATTTTCAAGCTACTACTCCAGTGCTGGAGCTCAGAGGGATTGAGTCCGAGTCAGTGAGTCCATATGTGGACTCTTTAAGAGGAATTGCCTGGGGCTTCAGAAATTTCTTTCACCAAGTTAATCCCTGCTGGTTTTTTACAGCCAGAAGTTGTAGGAACTGATCTTCCTGGCACTGGAACCATGGGCTGAAGAGCCTGGTTTGGGGCTGGGACACCACACTCCCAAGGTATCCCTCCTGAATTTTTATCCACCTCACACAGGTATGGGACCAGCCTGTTCCACATCTATGCACCACCCCCACCAGTCTTGATGGATGTAGTTTCTTTAATCCCATAGTTGTCAGACTTCCATTCAACTCAATTTCTGATGGTTCTGAGTGATGGTTGTCCTATATTTTAGTTGTAATTTTGATATGACTGTGTGGGGAGGAAAGTCATATCTGCCTATGCCACCATCTTGACCAGAAATTTAAATGTCATATATAAATAGTGACTTACTATATAACTAGAATATAGGTAAATACCTATATTACCTAATACACTGTTCCATCTAAAATGTCCTCCATCTTATCAAAATGTTTAAATATTTCCTAGAAGACTTGGATCTAAGCTTACCTCTTACTCTTAAGAAATTTTGTGAATGAGACTTCTGGCCAAGATGGAGGTTTACGTAGATACCCTTTGCCTCCTCACACAACCAAAGGAAGGCAACAACACATTTTAAAATAAAAAAACAAGCAGGACTGCCAGAAAATCAAACTATATGGAAGTCCAACAACCAAGGAGTTAAAGAAGAAATATTCATTCAGTCTTCTGGGAGGGGTAGTGATGGGCAGCAAGTGGAGAGGACACATGGTAAGGCAACAGCTAGAGGACTGGGTGGGTGATGCAGCAGCTGGCAGATTGGGAAGTCCCACATCCCCATGTGGATAAACTGGGAGGAACAACTAGTCAGCAAGACAGATGACACAACCCAGGGTTCCAGCACAGGAAAAGAAAGCCTCAAAATCTCTGGCTGTAAAAATCTGTGAGGGTTGCAGAGGCAGGAGAAACTCCCAGCCTCACAGGAAAGTTCTTTGGAGAGACTCACAGATCCCCAGAACATACACAAACCTATCCACCAAGGAATTAACATCAGAAGGGTGCAATCTGCTTGTGGGTAGCAGGGGAAGTGACTGAAAGCAAGGCAAGAGCTGAGCAAGCAGCATAGTTACCTCTCTGACTCTTTCCCCACATACATCACCACAACTCAGCAACATAGGTTGCCCCACCCTCATGAATACCTGAGGCTCTGCCCCTTATAACATAACAGAAGTGCTGAGACAAAGAAATATGGCCCAAATGAAAAATAGAAACTCTAGAAAACTCTAGAAAAAATACAACTAAGTAATGAAGAGATAGCCAAACCATCAGATGCAACCTATCAAAACACTGGTAATCAGGATGCTCACAGAAATGGTTGAGTATGGTCACAAGTAGAGGAAAAAGTAAAGGCTATGCAAAATGAAATAAAGAAAAATATACAGGGAACCAACAGTGAAGAGAAGGAAGCTGGGATTCAAATCAATGATTTGGAACAAAAGGAAGAAATAAACATTCAACCAGAACAGAATGAAGAAACAGGAACTCAAAAAAATGAGGAGAGGCTTAGGAAAGTCTGGGACAACTTTAAATGTTCCGACATCTGAATCATGGATTGCCAGAAAGAGAAAAGGAAGAGCAAGAAATTGAAAACTTTTTTGAAAAAATAATGAAGGAGAACTTCCTCAAACTGGTGAAGGAAATAGAGAGTCTCAAGGAAGTTGGACCCAAGGAAGCACACACCAAGGCACATCCTAATTACATTACCCAAGATTAAAGATAAGGAGATAATCTTAAAAGCAGCAAGAAAAAAAAGGAGAGAGTTACTTACAAAGGAGTTCCCATAAGACTATCAAATGATTTCTCAAAGGAAACCTTGCAGGCAAGAAGGGGCTAGCAAGAAGTATTCAAAGTCATGAGACCAGGACCTACATCCAAGAGTACTCTATCCAGCAAAGCTATCATTTAGAATGAAAGGGCAGATAAAATGCTTCCCAGATAAGGAAAAGCTAAAGAAGTTGATCATCACTAAGCCGTTATTATATAAAATGTTAAAGGGACTTATCTAAGAAAAAGAAGATCAAAACTATGAACATTACAATGGCAATAAATTCACAAATATCAACAAATGAATCTAAAAAGAGCTAATAAAACAATCAGAACAGAAACAGAATAATAGATATGGAGATCATTTGGAGGGTTACCACTTGGAAAAGGGGAGAATGGGGGAAAAGGTGCAGGTTTTAAGAAGTACAAATTTGTAGTTGCAGAATAAACAGAAGGATGTTAAGAATAATGTAGGCTATAGAGTAGCCAAACAACTTATATGCACAACATATGGTCATGAACTATGGGGGGATTGCTGGAAGGAAGAGGGGGTACTGGGCAGAGGGGAGCAAAGAGGGAAAAACTGGGACAATTTTAATAGAATAACCAAGAAAATATATTTTTAAAATACACAATTGAAGTTTGCCACATTGATTGAATTTTTCTTCCACAAACTATTTTGCTGTAACAGTCTATACTATTTTATGACATTTTACTTATGGTAGAGCTTTCAAATTTAAAGTCAATATTGAAACCTGCTGCTGCTTTATCAATTCACTTTATGTAATAGTCTAAATCTTCTGTTATTTCAACAATCCTTAGATCACCTTCACCAAGAGGAGTTTCTCTCTAAAAACACATTTTTCTGCAGTTCGTGACCTTTTTCTTTCATTGTTCAAATACATTTGTCTCAATTTTCCTGACACCACCCTCTCCTGCCCCACCCACTGCGACCTCCCACCCTCAATCCTTCCCCATTTTGGCTTTATCCATGGGTCCTTTATATGTGTTCCTCGATTTGATCCTTCCCATTCTTTTCCCCATTACCCCCTTCCCTCCTTCCCTCTTGTTACTGTTGGTTTCACTTTTTCTCTCAGTGTTGCTGGTTATACTTTCCTTGCTTGTTTGTATTGTTGATTAGGTTCCACTTATAGGTGAGATCATATGGTATTTGTCTTAGACCCCTTAGCTTATTTCACTTAGCATAATGCTCTCCAGTTCCATCCAGGCTGTCACCCACGGTAGTAGCTCTTTCTTTCTTTCTGCTGAATAATATTCCATTGTGTAAATGTACCATAATTTTTTGATCCGCTGATTTATTGATGGACATTTAGGTTGCTTTCTGCACTTGGTTATTGTAAATTGTGCTGCTATGAACATTGGGGTGCATAGGTTCTTTTGAACTGGTGTTTCAGGATTCTTAGGTAATAATCCCAGCAGTGGAATAACTGGGTCAAAAGGCAGTTCCATTTTAAGATTTTAAGGAAATTCCTTACTATTTTCCACAGTGGTTCCACCAGTCTTCATTCCCACCGACAGTATACTAAAACTCCCTTTTCTCCACCTCTCCAGTGCTTGTTTGTTGACTAGTTTATGATGACCATTCTGACTTGTGTGTGTGGTATCTCACTGTGGTTTTCATTTGCATTTCTCTGATGGCTAGTGGTGTTGAACATCCTTTCATATGTCTCTAGGCCCTGTGTATGCCCTCATTGGAGAAGTGTCTGTTCAGGTTCTTTGCCCACTTTTAATTCAATAATTTCTCTTCCTCGAGTGGAGTCATATGAGTTATTTACATATTTTTGAGATAAAACCCTTGCCCTAGTGTCATTGGGAAATATATATTTCCATACAGTTGGTTCCATTTTCATTTTGCTGATGTTTTCTTTAGCCATGCAGAAACTTCTTACTTTGATGAAGTCCCATTTATTTATTCTTTCTTCTATGTCCCTTGCTCTGTGGGATGTATCAGTGAAAATATTGCTGCATGGAATATCTGAGTTTCCTGCCTATGTTCTCCTCTAGGACTTTTATGGTGTTGTGACTTACATTTAAGTCTTTTATCCATCTTGAGTTTATTTTTGTGTATGTTGTCTGCTGATGATCAAATTTCAATTTTTTGCATGCAGCTGTCCAGCTCTCCCAACACTACATGTTGAAGAGGCTATTTTTACTCCATTTTATGCTTCTGCCCCCTTTGTCAAATATTAATTGATGAAAGAAATATGGGTTTATTTCTGGGCTCTCTAATACATTTCATTGGCCTATGTGTCTGTTCTTATGCCAGTACTAGACTGTTTTGATTACAGTTGTCGTAAAATATAGTTTGATGTCAGGTATGATGATACCTCTTACTTTGTTCATCTTTCTAAAAATTGCTGCAGCTATTTGGGGCTATTTTTGGTTCCATATGTTTTTGAAATGTTTTTTCTATATTTGTGAAATACATCATTGGTATTTTAAAAGGGATTGCATTGAATCTATAAATTGCTTTGGTTAGCATGGATATTTTCAAAATGTCAATTCTTCCAATCCATGAACACAGTATATGCTTCCATTTATTTCTGTCTCCCTTAATTTCTTTCTTCAGTGTTGTGTAGTTTTCTGAGTACAGGTCTTTTACCTTCTTGGTTAAGTTTATTCCTAGGTACTTTATTTTTTTTTTTGTTGCTATAGAAATGGGATTGTTTTCCTGATTTCTGGTTCTGATAATTCCTTGTTGGTGTACAAAAATGCCTTTGATTTCTTAATATTGAATTTGTATCCTGCTGTTTTGCCAAATTCACTGATTAGGTCAAGTAGTTTTTTGGTGGAGTCTATTGGGTTTTCTCTGCATACTATCATGTCATCTGTAAACATTGACAGTTTTTTTTTTTTTTTTACTCCTTTCCATTTTGGATGCCTTTTCTTTCTTTTTCTTGTCTGATAGCTCTGGCTAGGACTTCCAATAGTCTTGTTGAATAGAAGTCGTGAAAGTATACAACCTTGTCTTGTTCCTGATCTTAGTAGGAAAGCTTTCAGTTTTTTTCCTGTTGAGTATGATGTTGACTGTAGGTTTTTCATAAGTGGCCTTTATTATGTTCAGGTAAGCTCCCTTTATTCCCACTTTATTGAGTGTTTTTAATAATAAATGGGTGCTCTACCTTATCAAATACTTTTTCTGCATTTATTTGATATGATCATGTACTTTTTGTCTTTCCTTTTGTTTGTGTGATGTATTATGTTTATTGATTTGCAAATATTGTACTACCGTTGTATTTTTGGGATGAATCCCACTTGATCATCTGGGATGAGTCCCACTTGATCATCGTGGATGATCTCTTTACTATATTGCTGGATGAGGTTTTCCAATATTATTTTGAGGATTTTAGTATCTATGTTCATTGGCAATACTGGCCTGTAGTTTTCTTTCTTTCTTGTGTCTTTATCTGCTTTTGGGATTAGGATGATGCTGGCTTGTAAAAAGAGTTTGGGTTTATTCCCTCTTTTGGGTTTTTTGGAATCATCTGAGGACAGGGGTTAGCTGTTCCTTAAATGTTTTGTAAAATTCTCTTGTGAAACCATCTCATCCAGGGCATTTGTGTGCCAGGAAAGTTTTAATTACTGCTTCATTTTCTCCAGTTGTTATTGATAAATTCAGGCTTTCTGCTGCTTCTTCACTCAGTTTTGGACGGTTATATTTTTCTGGATATTAGACAATTCCTTCAAGGTTTTCAAATTTCTTGGCATATAATTGTTCATAGTAATTTCTTACAATCCTTCTGTGGTATCAGTTGTAATTTCTCCTCTTTCATTTCAGGTATTATTTATTTGGGTCCTCTCTCTTTTTTTCTTGTTGAGACTTCTTAAAGGCTTGTCAAATTTGTTTATCTTTTTAAAGAGCAAGATGTAGGATTTGTTAATCCTTTGATTATTCTTTTAGTCTCTATGTCGTTCATTTCTGCTCTGATCTTGATTATTTTATTCCTTCTACTCGCTCTGTGGTTTGTTTGTTGTTGTTCCTCCAGTTCTTGAAGCTGTAGAGTTAGGTCATTTATTCAAAGTATTTCTATAAGGTAGGCCTGTATTGCTATAAACTTCCCTCTCAAGACTGCTTTTGCTGTGTCCCATAGGATTTTGACCTTGTGTGTTCATTTTCATTTGTTTCCAGAAACTTTTTTGATTTCTTCTTTGATCTCATTATTGACACATTCATTGATTAATAGCATGCTATTCAGTCTCCATGTTTGATTTTTTTTTTATTTTGTCCTTTGAGGTTAGTTTATAGTTTCTAGTCCTTATGGTCTGAGAAAATGCTTGTTATGATTTCAATTTTCTTGATTTTGTTTATGGTTGTTTTGTGTCCTGTCATTCAGTCTCTCTTTTAAAATGTTTTCGATGCATTGGAAAAGAGTGTGTATTTTGCTTCTTTGGAATGAAAAGTTCTATATATGACAGTTACGTCCATTTGATCTAATGTGTCTTTCAGTTCCACAATATCCTTGTTGATATTTTGTTCAGAAGGTTTATACATTGATGATAGCAGGTGTTAAAATCCTCTACTATCAGTGTATTGCTGTCTATATCTTTCTTGCAGTCCTCCAAGATTTTCCTTATGTGTTTGAGTGCTCATATGGTGGGTGCATGTAGGTTTACAGTGTTTATGTTTTCTTGATCGATTCATCCTTTTAGAATTTTGAACTGTCCTTCTGTGTCTCTTTTTATGGCATGTTTTGAAGTCTATTTTATTTGATATAAGTATAGCTATCATTGCATTTTTTCCCCTATCATTTACTTGGAATACCTTTTCCGCCCCTTTAATTTCAGTCTCTGTGAGTCCTTTTTTCTGGGGTGGGTCCATTACAGACAGCATATGTGCAGGTCATGTTTTCCTATCCATTCAGCAACCCTATGTCTTTTGATTGGAACATTTAGTCTATTTACATTTAAACTTACTATTGATAGGTACTTATTCATTTTCCCTTATTTTCTATATTCTTCTATCTCTTACTCTTTTTATTCATCTTCTTTAAGCAGTCCCTTTAGCATATCTTACAGTGCAGGTTGGGTGGAGTATATTCTTTTAGCCTTCTTTTGTATGGGAAACTCCTTAGTTTGTGGTCCATTTTAATTGAGAGCCTTCCTGGGTAGAATAGTCTTGGTTGCAGGCCTTTGTTTTTCATGACTTGGAATATTTCTTGCCATTCCCTTCTGGCTCATAGTGTTTCTGTTGAGAAGTCAGCTACTAGCAGTATATGGGCTCCCTTGTGTGTTACTATCTGTTTCTCCCTTGCTGTCTTTAGGATTCTTTCTTTGACTTAGATATTTTTCATTTTAATTATGATGTGTCTTAGAGTGGACCTCTTTGGGTTCCTCTTGAATGAGACCCTCTGTGCTTCCTGGACTTGTGTGACTTTTTCTATACTCCAATTAGGGAAGTTTTTCATCATTACTGTTTAAAACAGCTTTTCTATCCCTTGCTCCTCTTCTTCTCCCTCTGGTCTCCATATTATATGGACATTATTAAATTTCAAGTTGTGCCACATTTCCCTAAATGTCTCTTCATTCTTTTTTAGTCTTTTTTCACTTTCTTGCTCTTTCTGGGAGCTTTTTCTAACTTGTCCTCTAGGTCACTGATTCAATCCTCTCCTTCACCTAGCTTGCTTTTTATCCCTTCTACTGTGTTCTTCCATTCAGAAAGTGTATTCTTCATTTCTTCTTGCCTCTTTTTTGATAGTTTTATATCCTTTTTAATGCTGATATAGTTTGGAGTAAGTCTCTTGTAGTTTCCCTGTAGTTTTTGGTAATTCTCTCTGAGATCTGTGAGCTCATAGAACTTCCTTATAACCACTGTTTTGAACTCAATATCTGACAGTTGACTTACCTCTATTTCATTTAGTTCTATTTTGGGGGACTCCTCCTTTCCCTCCTACTGGGAGTTGTTTCTTTGTTTTCCCATTATTTGTGAGACCTTTTCTTTTTTGCTTCTGCTTCTTAAATTGATCTGTCTTGATCGCTCACTTCTTGGTGTGAACTTATATGATAGGGTACCTGTGAGATTCAGTGACACAGTCTCCTAGATCTCTTGAACTTGCTTCTCTTTAGATGCCTTTTATGCCATTTATGTTGGCTCTCTGGAATTAATTCAGTTTTGATTACTGTTTAGTCATTCTTTGTTGGTTTCTGCCCTCTACCTGGTTGACTGAGGGTCACTTTGTCCATCATGTCTTGTTTGTTTTTGTGCAGGTGCTGCCAGAACAAAACCACATAGCCCAGGAAACAAACCAACATCATTAAAAATATCCCCCCTGCAACTCCCCTATCAACAGTAAATGAACAAGTATTAATAAATCTGTAAAGATATTAAGACTATTATAAGAATGAGAGAAGTAAACTATTAGTATAAAATCTAATGACCTAACATGCACAAAATTGATGGACCCAAAATGAACCTCAAAAAGCTATGTAGTAAGGAAAATATTGCAAATCACGTAGAAGACCACAGTTGATTTTGTTCCTGTAACCTCTAGTATTTACTGCCATTTTTTTTTCTTTCTGGAGCTACCTCTGCTGATGTCAGACATTAACCCTGTCTGTACTTAGGTAGTCTGTTTGAGACCTCCAGGAATCTGCTGTCTATGGCTGTCTCCTTCCATTGTTAATGTAGTCACTCTGCACTCACACTGAGGCTTAGGCACCACAAGACAGGGAAGAGTCCCTCCCGCAGACAGGGCTATTGTTTCTTTTCCTGTTGCTGTCATTCAGGGAAGAGGTCTGCCTTTGTCAAATTGCTGCTGTCATATTGAGTAGGAGCCCTCACTAAGATCCCACCAGCTACTTTCTCAGGTCTCACCCCAAAGTCTCCATCTCCAGTTTTCCCTCAAATATCTCTAGACCATTCTGCCCCCAATTTAGCCAGGGATCTACTATTTGTGGCTGCCAGTTTGTACTCAACAGTCCGGCTTGAGCACCACAGGGCCACGACAGAGCCCCTCCTGGGGTTGGGGCTATATTGTACTCTCACTCTGCTGCCACTTAGGGGAGTGGAGCCTGAACAAGATGGCTGCTGCAGTACAGGGGATGACACAGCACTGGGATCCCATCAGCTCTTCCCTCAGTTCTCTCCCCAAAGCGTCCTCCCCATTCTCTCCTCAGGTGTTCCTAGCCCATTCTGCCTCTGCCTTTGCCAGCGCCCAGGATAAGTGGCTTCAAATAAAAATTTATGTGTTGGCCCTTTAAACAGTTCTTTGCATCTCCAGCTGCCCATCCCTGGCAGAGAACAACCCTGCCACATTTCACAGGTGGCTGTTATCTGTACTTTTTGGGCTCTGGTGCTGTCAGCTGGATATCTATGCTTATGGTTTAGACCCCACTCTTCTCAGGGAGATCCAGCTGGCCATTTAAATATCCCTCTGGCTTCCCACCCGTGGGTTCCCAGGCTGTCTTCTTGAGATTCTACTTCCCTCCTTACCAGACAGACAGGTTGTGTTAAAGCTAATTCTTCTGTCTCCTAGGATATAAGGCTCCTCTCTTGCTATTTTTCAGTTGTTTGTTCCAGGTGATTTTTCCACAGTTTATTTGTAATTCCAGATTGGTCCTGGGAGGAGGTTAGCATGACTTCCATTCACTCCTCCACCATCTTGCCTCCTCTAAAACACTTTATTTGCTCATCAATAAGAAGCAAATCATGATTTGTTAAAGTTTTATCATGAGATTGCTGCAATTCTAATTCTAGTTATCTTGCTATTTCTGCTACATCTGCAGTTACTTCTTCCACTGAAGTGTTGAGCCCTTTAAAGTCGTTTATGAGAGTTCGAATCAACTTCTTACAACCTCTTGTTAATGTTGATATTTTGACCTCTTCCCAGGAATCATGAATGTTCTTAATGGGATCTAGAATGATGAATAAATTATAGAAGTTTTTAAATTGACTTTGTGCATGTAGTCCCATTTGTTTATTTTGTCTTTTTTTTCCCTTCTCTGAGGAGCTATATAGTCTAGGAAGTCAACAATATAAAAAGACAGCCCACTGAATGGTAGAATAAAGTATTAATATTTAAAATTTATAAGAAAAACTCAAACAACTGGACACCAAAAAAAAAAAAAAAACCAAACAGTGCAATTAAAAAATGGGCAAAGTACCTGAATTGACACGTATCAAAATAGGACATACAGATGGCCAATAGACATATGAAAATATGTTCAATGTCAGTAATCATAAGAGAAATGCAAATTAAAATGACAGTGAGATACCACTTCACACATGTCAGAATGGCTTTCAGTATTAAATACAGAAATGATCAGTGTTGGCAAGAATGTAGAGAAAAGGGAACTCTTGTGCACTGTTGGTGGGAATGCAGATTGGTGCAGCCACTGTGGATAACCATGTGGAGTTACCTCAAAAAATCAAAAATAAAACTGCCTATAACCCAGAAATTCCATGTCTGGAAATATATCCGAAGAAACCCAAAACAGTGATTCAAAAGAATATATGCATCCTTATGTTCATTGCAGTGTCATTTACTATAACCATGATTTAGAAGCAGCCCAAGTTCTTTCAGTAGATGAATGGATAAAAAGGCGGTGGTACTTTTACAAAATGGAATACTACTTGGCTGTAAAAAAGAAGGAAATCTTACTGTTTGCATGGTTGGAATTGGAGATTATTTGCTAAATTAAATAAGGCCATCAGAGAAAGACAAATAACATACGATTTCACTTATATTGGAATCTAATGAAAAAACAAGCTAACAAAACAAAAACAGACTCAAAGATACTGAGAACAGACTGGCAGCTGTCAGAGGTGAGGAGTTTGGGGTGCTGGGTGAAAAAGCTGACAGGATTAGGCAAAAAACAAACAAAAATACGATGACAAAAAACAAACAAACAAACAACCAGATATAGAAACCAGTATGGTGATTGTCACAGGGAAAGAGGGGTGGGGGGAGGTGGGCTAAGGCAAAGAGGGGATGGTAGAGGAAAGAGACTTGACTTTGGGTGGTGAGAGCATGATACAGTATGGAGATGATGTGTTGTACAGTTGTACACTTGAAATCTGTATGGTTTTATTAAATAATGTCACCTTAATAATTTTAATTTTAAAAGAGAAAAAGTTAAAAAAATTTAAAAAATTGAGTGCAGAGATCCATCAGAGGAATCATCATATATGGCAGATATAGGTTTACAAAATGTGTTTTTTAAAAAAATAGAAGTTGTTAAGTTAAAATTATTCCTTGATCCATGGGCTACAGAAGGGCTGTTGTGTTACAGGCAGAAAACTAAAAATATCCTTTATATATATTAATGAGAGCTCTTGGACTACCACATGGATGAACAATAGTATTTTGAAAGACATCATTATTTTAAATTTACTTTTTAAGTATTTTTATTTTTAAATAATGTTTATTCTATTACAGTTGTCTCAGTTTTTCCTCCTTTGCCCTCCTCCATCCATCCCACCCCACCCCCCTCTCACACAGTCAATTACCACTCTGTGGTCCATGTCCACAGATCATTCATACGTGGGGTTTTTCTTTAGACTCTTCTCCTTCTTTCCACCATTGTCCTCCTTCTTCATCCCCCCTGGTCACTTTCAGTCTGCTCCATGTTTCCAGAAAGGCATCTTTTTTTCTGTGAGTAGGTCTCAACAGTGGGCTTAAATATTCAGGTAACCATGTTGTAAACAGATGGGCTATCATCCAGGCTATGTTTTTCTATTTACAGAGCACAGATAGAGTAGATTTAGCATAATTCTCAAGGGCTCTAGGATTTTCAGAAAGATAAGTGATCATTGGCTTCAATTTAAAGCACCCAGTTGCATTCCTCCCTAACATGAGAGTCAGCTTGTCCTTTAAAACTTTGAAACCAAGCATTGATTTCTCTCTGGGTATGAAAGTGGTAGATGGCATCTTATTCCAATCCAAAGCTGTTTTTTTTAATTAATTAATTTATTTTTATTAATTTATTTTTGTTTATTTTTTAAATTTATAAATCATATTTATTCTATTACAGTTGTCTCAATTTTTACCTCTTTACCCCCTCAATCCATCCCATCCCACTCCTCACTATCACAGTCAATCCCCACACTGCTGTCCATGTCCATGGGTCATTCATACATGTTCTTTGTCTAGTCCCTTCCCCTTCTTTTCACCATTGTCCTCTTTCCCCATCCCCTCTGGTCAATTTTGGTCTGTTCCATGTTTCCATCCCTGTGGTTTATTTTGTTCATTAGTTTATTTTGTTGAATAGAGTCCACTTATAGGTGAGATCATATGGTAATTGTCTTTCATCAGCTGGCTTATTTCACTTAGCTTAATATTTTCCACTTCCATCCATGTTGTTGCAAAAGGTAGGAGTTCCATCTCTCTCTCTCTCTCTCTCAACTGCAGATTGATTTTACTTATTTTTTTAAATATAAAATTTAATTATAATATAATAAAAATTTAAAACCATTATAAAGTCTCAGCAATTAAACCAACATGACAACAGCTCAGAAGTAATCAACTAGATCAACGAAATATAATGAGCATTCTAGAGAGAAACGTATATATATGTCTAACAATATAACATATGATTAAGTTGATATTTCAAATCAATGTGTAAAATAAGGCTTATTCATCTACTAAGGTGCACAGACCACTATTACTTGAAATAAAACAAATATAGAGCCCTATTTCACACACTATACAAGAAATATTCACATGAGATAAAAATCAGTATGTAGAATATAAGGAGTTTTAGGAGAAAATAGAACTAATATTATTCATGACCTGAAGTAAAATATTCAAACCCAGAAGCTATAAAGTAAGTATTGACAATATGACTATATTAAACATTTAACTATATAGTAATATACATATAAAAAGTTAAATGACAAAGGAATAAAATAGAAAAGTATTTGCAACACATCTATAACATGGTTAATAGGTTTTGTTTGTTTGTTTGTTTGTTTGTTTTAGGGAAAAATTCTGCAAACATTTAATCAAGAAATAGATAAAGAATACCAAAAAGTCATTTAAGGCTTTTTTTAAAAAAATAATAGAAATAGGCAAGAAATACACTAAGAAATGTTTAGTTTCAACAAATGAAGGAACAATTGAAATAACATCATTGTCATAATCAGGTTAATTAGTATTAAAAATATTGGTAATATCAAGTACTGGTGACTCTGAAAGGAACTGGGTATTCATAGAAACTTTTTCTTCATATTAAAGCAGTCCCTTTAGCATATTTTGCAATTCTGGTTTGGTGGAGGTGTATTCTTTTAGCCTTCTTTTGTGTGGAAAACTCTATTCCGCCTTCCATTTTAATTGAGAGCTTTGCTGGGTAGAGCAGTCTTGGTTGCAGGCCTTTGCTTTTCATGACTTGGAATATTTCTTGCTGGTCCCTTCTGGATTGCAGTGTTTCCACTGAGAAATCAGCTGCTAGTTGTATTGCAGCTCCCTTATATGTTACTACCTCTTTCTTGCAAGCTTTAGGATTATATGTGCGTCTTTGATATTTGCCATTTTAATGATGATGCGTCTTGGAGTGGCCTTAATTGGGTTCTTCTTGAATGGGACCCTCTGTGCTTCCTGGAATTGAGTGACTTTTATTCTCCTCCAATTAGAGAAGTTTTCCATCATGACTTTTTCAAACAGGTTCTCTATCCCTTCCTAATCCTCTTCTTTTTCTGGTATCCCTAGTATATTGATATTATTATGTTTCTGGCTGTCATGCATTTCCCTCAATGACTGTTCATTCTTTTTGAGTCTTTTTTCATTTTCTTGCTCTTTCTGGGAGCTTTTTTCTACGTTGTCCTCCAGCTCGCTGATTCAGTCCTCAGCTTCATCTAGCCTGCTTTGGATTCCCTCTACTGTGTTCTTCAGTTCAGAAATTGAATTTTTCATTTCTTCTTTTCTCTTATTGATAGTTTCTATGCCCTTTTTAATGCTGATATAGTTTGCAGTAAGTTCCTCTTAGTTTTCCTGTAGTCTTTGGTAATTCTGTCTGAGCTCACTGAGCTCATTGAGCTTCCTTAGAACCGTTGTTTGGAACTCAATATCTGATAGTTGACTTGACTCTATTTCATTTCATTCTCTTTGTGGGGATTCCTCCTTTCCCTTTGAGTGGGGCGTATTTTTTTGTCTTCCCATTATTTGTGACACTCTTCTCTTCTGATTCTACTTCTTAAGTTGACCTGTCTTGATTTCCTGACTTTGTGGTTGGAGCCTGCTGTTTTTACTTTCTGGATCTGCTTCTTTTTTTTCTTTTAATTTATTTACTTTTCAAATACATTTGTCTCTGCCTTCCCCCCACCACTTTCCTTGCCGCTTCCCTCCCCCCCTCAACCCTTCACCTTTGGTTTTGTCCATGAGTCCTTGCTATATGTTCCTTGACTTTCCCCTTCCCTTCCCTTTCCCTGTCCCCCACCTTCCCTCTTATCTCTGTTGATTTCTTTTCCTTTCAGTATTGCTTGTCATATTTTCCTTGCATCTTTGCATTGTTGGTTAGGTTCTGCTTATAGGTGAGATCATATGGTATTTGTCTTTCGCCCCCTGGCTTATTTCGCTTAGCATGATGCACTCCAGTACCATCCATGCTGTCGCGAAGTTTAGTAGTTATTTTTTCCTTTCTGCTGCATAGTATTCCATTGTATATATGTACCGTGATTTTTTGATCCAATCATCTACTGATGGGCATTTAGGTTGCTTCCAACACTTGGCTATTGTAAATTGTGCGGCTATGAACATTGGGGTGCATAGGTTCTTTTGTATTGGCGTTTTGGTGTTCTTAGGGTATAGTCCCAGAAGGGGAATCCCTGGATCAAAAGGCAGTTCCATTTTCAGCTTTTTGAGGAAATTCCACACTGCTTTCCACAGTGGCTTCACCAGTCTGCATTCCCACCAACCGTGTACTAGGGTTCCCTTTTCTCCACAGCCTCGCCAGCACCTGTTGTTTGTGGATCTGTTTATGATGGCCATTCTGACCGGAGTGAGGTGGTACTGATGATGGTTTTGATCTGCATTTCTCTGATGGCTCGTGATGCTGAGCATTCTTTCAAATGCTCTGGGCCCTCTGTATCTCCTCCTTAGAAAAGCATCTGCCCAGGTCCTTTGCCCAGTTTTTGATTGGATCTTTTGTCTTCTTGGAGTGGAGTCGAGTGAGTTCTTTATATATCCTGGAGATCAAACCTCTGTCTGATGTATCATTAGTAAATATATTTTCCCATAAGGTTGGCTCCATTTTCATTTTGCTGATGTTTTCTTTCGCCGTGCAGAAGCTTCTTATTTTGATGAGGTCCCACTTGTTCATTCTTTCCTTTATGTCCCTTGCTTTAGGAGACATATCAGTGAAAACATTGCTGCGTGGGATACCTGAGAGTTGCCTGCCAATGTTCTCCTCTAGGACGTTGATGGTGTTGTGACTTATATTTAAGTCTTTTATCCATCTTGAGTTTATTTTTGTGTATGGTGTCAGCTGATGATCCAATTTTAATTTTTTGCATGTAGCCGTCCAGCTCTCCCAACACCATTTGGTGAAGAGGCTGTTATGGCTCCATTTTATGCTTCTGCTCCCTTTGTCAAATATTAGATGTCCATAGAGACCTGGGCTCATTTCTGGGCTTTCTATTCTGTTCCACTGGTCTATGGGTCGGTTCTTGTGCCAGTACCAAATTGTTTTGAGTATAGTGGCTTTGTAGTAGAGTTTGATGTCTGGTATTGTGATCCCTCCTACTTAGTTTTTCTTTCTCAAAATTGTTGTGGCTATTCGAGGTCGTTTATGGTTCCATATAAATTTTTGAAATGTCTGTTCTATTTCTGTGAAATACGTCACTGGTATCTTAATAGGGATTGGGTTGAATCTATAAATTGCTTTGGGTAGTATGGACATTTTCAGGATATTAATTCTTCCAATCCATGAGCACGGTATATGCTTCCATTTATTTGTGTTTTCCTTAATTTCTTTTTTCAATGTTGTATAGTTTTCTGTGTACAGGTCTTTTATGTCTTTGGTTAAATTTATCCCTAGGTACTTTATTTTTTTTCTTGCTATGTCGAATGGTATTTTTTTTCTGATTTCTTCTTCTTCTATTGCATTGCTGGTGTACAAAAACGCCTTTGATTTCTGATGTTGACTTTGTATCCTGCTGTTTTGCCAAATTCACTTATTAGGTTGAGGAGTTTTTTGGTAAAGTCTACAGAGTTCTCTATGTACACTATCATGTCATCTGCAAACAATGATAGCTTTACTTCCTCCTTTCCTATTTGGATGCCATTTATCACTTTCTCTTGTCTGTCCGCTGTGGCTAGGACTTCCAATACGATGTTGAAAAGAAGCGGTAAGAGCAAACATCTTTGTCATGTTCCTGATCTTAGTGGAAAAGCTTTCAGTTTTTGCACGTTGAGTATGATATTGGCTGTAGGTCTTTCATATATGGCCTTTATTACATTGAGGAATGCCCCATTTATTCCCATTTTGCTGAGTGTTTTGATCATAAATGGGTGCTGTACCTTATCGAATGCTTTTTCTGTGTCTATTGAGATGATAATGTGGTTTTTGTCTTTTCTTTCATTTATGTGAATAAGACGTTTACTGATTTGCGTATATTGAACATCCCTGCATGCCTGGGATGAATCCCACTTGATCGTGGTGGATAATCTTTTGAATGTATTGCTGGATGCAGTTTCCCAATATTGTGTTGAGGATTTTAGCATCTAAGTTCATCAGCGAAATTGGCCTGTAGTTTTCTTTCCTTGTAGGTTGTTTATCTGGTTTTGGGATCAGGGTGATGCTGGCCTCATAGAAAGAATCTGGGAGTCTTCCCTCCTCTTGGATTTTTTGGAATAGTCTTAGAAGGACAGGGGTTAGCTCTTCCTTAAATGTTTTGTGAAATTCTCCTGTGAAATGTCCGGCCCTGGGCTTTTGTGTGCTGGGAGTTTCCTGATGACTACTTTGATTTCCGCAGCTGTTATCGGTCTGATCAAGCTTTCTGTTTTTTCCTCCGCCAGTGTTGAAAGATTATACTTTTCTAAATATTTATCCATTTCATCAAGATTTTCAAATTTCTTGGCATATAATTGTTCCTAGTAGTTTCTGATGATCATTTGTATTTCTGTGGTATCTGTTGTTATTTCTCCTCTTTCATTTCAGATATTATTAATTTGGGTCCTCTCCCTTTTTTTCCTTGATGAGTGTGCTTAAAGACTTGTCAATTTTATTTATCCTTTCAAAGAATCATCTTCTGGATTGGTTCATCTTCTGAATTGTTCTTTTTGTCTCTATGTCATTCAGTTCTGCTCTAATCTTTTCTATTTCCTTCCTTTTACTTGCTCTGAGATTCATTTGTAGTTGTTTCTCAAGTTATTGGAGTTGTAGTGTTAGGTTTTTCATTTGAAATGTTTCTATCTTTTTTAGGTAAGCCTGTATTGCTATGAACTTCCCTCTCTGGACCACCTTTGCTGTGTCCCATAGGTTTTGTACTGTTGTCTATTCATTTTCCTTGTTTCCAGAAATTTGTTGATTTCTTCTCCTATTTCATTATTCACCCATTCATTGTTTAATAGTCTACTCTTCAGTCTCCATGAGTTTGCCAGTTTTTGAAGTTTCTTCTTGAGGTTGATTTCCAGTTTCAAGCCCTTGTGACCTGAGAGAAAGTTTGGTCTTATTTCAATTTTCCTGAATTTGCTGAGGTTTGCTTTGTGCCCTATCGTGTGGTCTATCTTTGAAAAACTGCCATGAGCATTTGAAAAGAATGTGTATTTTTCTTCTTTGGGATGTAAGGTTCTATATATGTCAGTGAAGTCTCTTTGATTCAATGTGTCATTCAGCGCCACAATATGTTTATTAATGTTTTGTTTGGAAGATCTGTCCATTTTCACATTGGGGTGTTGAAATCCCCTACTCTCAGTGTGTTGCTGTCTATATATTTTTGGAAATCATCCAACAATTTCCTTATAAACTTGGTGGCTCCTATATTGGGAGCATGTAAGTGTACCATGTTGATGTCTTCTTGATAGATTCTTCCTTTAAGTATGATAAAGTGCCCCTCTGGGTCTCTCTTTATGGCCTTTGTTTTGAAATCTACTTTGTCTGATACAAGTATGGCAACCCCAGCCTTTTTCTCATGCCCATATGCTTGGAATATTTTTTTCCAACCCTTTACTTTCAATCTGTGTAGGTCTCTTGCTCTGAAGTGGGTCTTTTGTAGGCAGCATATGTGTGGGTCATGTTTTCTTATCCATTCAGCTACCCTGTGTCTTTTGATTGGGGCATTTTGTCCATTCACATTGAGAGATATTACTGATAGTCACTTACTCATGTTTTCTCTTTGTACCTGTGTTCCTCTCTCTCTCATTCTTTTCCTTCATCTTCTTAAACCAGTCCCCTTAGTATATCTTGGAGTGCTGCCTTGGTCGAGATGTATTCCTTTATTCTTCTCTTGTCTGGGAAACTCCTTATTTCTCCTTCTTATTTAATGGAGAGCCTAGCTTGGTAGAGCAGCCTTGGCTGTAGGCCCTTGCTTTTCATGACTTGGAATATTTGTTGCAATTCCCTTCTGGATTCGTAGTGTTTTTGTTGAGAAGTCAGCTCCTAGGCATATCGGGGCCCCCTTGTATCTCACTTTCTCCTTCTCCCTTGCTGACTTGAGGATTCTCTCTGTCTTTGATATTTGCCATTTTAATGATGATGTGTCTTGGATTGGACCTATTTGAGTCCCTCCTGAGTGGGGTCCTCTGTGCCTCCCGGATCCATGAGATCCTTTCTCTCCTCAGTTAGGGAAATGTTCCATCATTACTTTTTCAAGGAGGTTCTCTATCCCTTGCTCCTCTTCTTCTCCTTCTGGTATCCCTATTATACGGATATTATTGGGTTTCTGTTTGTCCTGCCTTTCCCTAAATGCCTCTTCATTTTTTTTTTTTTGAGTCGTTTTTTTCCATTTCTTGTTCTTTCTGGGAGCTTCTTTCTACCTTATCCTCCATCTCACTGATTCGATCCTCGGCTTCATCCAGCCTGCTTTGGATTCCTTCTACTGTGTTCTTCAATTCAGAAATGCTATTCTTCATATCCTCTTGTGTTTTCTTGATAGTTTCTATGTCCTTTTCCAGGCTGATATAGTTTGCTGTAAGATCCTGATAATTTCTCTGCAGTTTCTCATAGTTATCTTTGACCTGGTTGAGCTCATTGAGCTTCTTAGAACCATTGTTTTGAATTCAGTATCTGATAGTTCCCTTGCCTCTATTTCATTTAGCTCTCCCTGTGGGGAGTCCCCTTTTCCACTCATTTGGGGGGAACTTCTTCTTCCCATTTTTGTGAGAGTGTGTTAGTATTTTTGTCCTTTACTTTTCTTTCTGGGCTTCCCTCTGAAGATGTCAGTTGTTGACCCTATATGACCTTGGGTTGTTTGTTTGAGCCTTCAAGGAGTCTACAGACTTTGTCTGACTCTTGCTTGGGGCAGCTCTGTGAACCCTTCCATCAGGGCTGGGCTATTTTTTGGGATCTCTCTGTACCTTTACTCCTGCTCCTTGAGGGCCCTCCTGGTGCAGCAGGATCCCCCTCCTGCCTGGGCTTGCATGTGCTTGCCCCAGATCAGGGTGCTTACACGCGACCTTGCGTACTCATCTGTCCCCCGTGGCTGGCGATCTCCACGGCACTGGTCAGTTTACGGTCTTCTATTGTGTGTTTTCCCTGCTTTTGGCTCTTTGGGTGCGTTGCTTGCCCTTGCCAAATGGGGACTATGGAAATGGGAGGAAGTCAGCTCCAGGAATCTCCGGTTAATCTTGTCTCAGGTCTATCCTCCACGGACTCTGGGAAGGTCTACTAACTTTGTGGGCTGCTCCGCAATCGCGGCTGGGTTGTTGAATTTATGCCTGCCCTTGCCGCTCTGTGCACTCCCTCGCAGGCCATATTGGTGCCAATCTGTGGGAGGCCTTGCTGGCCGGTGCAAGCGTTCGCCAGCCCGCATGGGTCACATACACGCTCGCCAACTCTCGCCGGTCACTCGGCGCAAGTGTGCAAGCCTGCACTGTGTGATTTTGGGGTGTCTATGTGTGCTTTTCGGCTTTTGGCTCTTTGGGTGTGTGGCCTCTTCCCGCGCAATGGATACTATGGCAAGGAGAAGGAATCCTGACTCCCCGGTTCCTCCTCCGGTTCTTTCCCCAACGACTCCATTTCTAGTCTCTCCTCAGGGCTGTCTGGGCAGTTCTGTGACCCCTTCGGCCAAGGATCCACCACCTGTGCGGCCTGCGTTTCAATCGCTGGCATCCTGGTTCCTGCGCACCCCTCTTCTGCCTCTTTGTGGGCGTGCCTTTCCAGCCCACAATGGAGACTATAGAATGGGGAGGGAGTTGGGGCTCCCTGGTTCCTCCTCCCATTCTTTCCTCAATGCTTCTGTTTCCAGACTCTCGTCAGGGTCCTCTGGGCAGTTCTGTGACCCCTTCGTCCAAGGATCCACTGCCTGTGCTCACTGCGTTTCGCGGGCAGTCTGGTTCATGCGTGCCCCGCTTCTGCCTCTTTTGGGTCGCCTCTTTCCACCCCACAATGGAGAGTACAGAATGGGGAGAGAGTCAAGACTCCCTGGTTCCTCCTCCCATTCTTTCCCCAACGCCTCCATTTCCAGTCTCTCCCAGCCAGTCTGCACTCAGTCCCCAGGCTCGCATGCACAAGGTGTGTGCGGAGCGCACAAAAGGCAGGTTAATTTATTCCCTTATGCCTGAGCGAGATGGTAGCTGCAAAGTGGGAGGTGCGTTATCACTGGGCTCCACCAGCCGCGGTGTCAGTTCTCTTCTAGATTTTCTTTTTAATAGTCTGAGAAGGATAAGGGTTAGCTCCTCCTTAAATGTTTTGTAAAATTCTCCTGTGAAAGCGTCCAGCCAAGGGCTTTTGTGTATTGGTAGTTTCTTGATTATTGCTTCAATTTCCCCAGCTGTTATAGGTCTGTTTAAGCTTTCTGCTTCTTCCTCCTTCAATGTTTGAAGATTATACTTTTCTATAAATTTGTCCATTTCATCAAGGTTTTAAAATTTCTTGGCATATATTTGCTCACATTAATTTTTTAGAATACTTTGTATTTCTGTGGTATCAGTTGTTATTTCTCCGCTTTCATTTCTGGTATTATTTATTTCAGTACTCGCTCTTTTTTTCTTGATGAGTCTGCTTAAAGGTTCTTGATTTAGTATATCTTTGCAAATAATCATATCCTGGCATGGTTCATCCTTTTGATTGTTCTTTTAGTCTCTATGTCATTCAGTTCTGCTCTGATCCTGATTATTTCCATTTTCTACTCACTTTGGGCTTTGTTTGTTGTTGTTTCTCCAGTTCTTGAAGCTGGGGTGTTAGGACGATTTTTGAAATCTTTCTATCTTTTTTATGTAGCCCTCTATTGCTATAAACTTCCCTCTCATGACTGACTTTGCTGTGTCCCATACATTTTTAACTGTTGTGTGTTCATTTTCATTGGTTTCTGGAACCTTTTTTATTTCTTCTTTTATCTCATTATTGGCCCATTCATTGTTTTATACTGTACTATACAGTCTCCATGAGTTTGAACGTTTTTGAGTTTTATCCTTGAGGTTCATTTCAGGGTCTAGTTTCAAGTCCTTGTGGTCCAAGAAAATGCTTGTTATGCTTTCAACTTTCCTGAATTTGTGGAGGCTTGTCCTGTTTTCTATCATGTGATCTGTCTTTGAAAATATTCTGCGTTCATTTGAAAGAATGTGTATTTTGCTTCTTTGGGATAAAAGGCCATATATATATATGTGTGTGTGTGTGTGTGTGTGTGTGTGTGTGTGTGTGTGTATAATCAGTTAAGTCAATTTAATCAAATTAGGTGTTCAGTTCAACAATACCCGTGTTGATATTTTATTTGGAATTTGTATCCAATTTTTACATTGGCTTGTTAAAATTCCCTACTATCAGTGTGTTACTGTCTATATCTTTTTTGAAGTCCTCTGAGGTTTTCCTTTATATATTGGTGTGTTCATATGTACGGTGCATATAAGTTTACAATGTTTATGTCTTATTCATGGATTCTTCCTTTGAGTATTGTAATATGTCTTTCCAGGTCTCTTTTTATGTCCTTTGTTTTGAAATCGATTTCATCTGATATAAGTATTGCTACCCCTGCTTTTTTTCCCTGTCCATTTGTTTGGAATATTTTTTTCCATCTTTATTTTAAGTCTGTGTAGGTGTTTTGTTCTGAGGAGGGATTCTTGTTGACAGCATATTTGTGGGTTATGTTTTCTTATGCTTTCAGGTATTCTACGTCCTTTGATTGGAGCATTTATCTATTTACTTTTAAAGTTATTATTGATAGATACTTATTCATTTTTTCCCTTTGTACCTGCAATCCTCTCTTTCTCAGTCTTTTTCTCCATCTTCTTAAAGCAGTCCCTTTAGCTTATCTAGCAGTGCTGGTTTTTTGGAGGTATATTCTTTTAGAGTTCTTTCTCTGGGAAACTCCTTACTTAGCTTTCCATTTTAATTGAAAACCTGCTGTATACAGTACTCTTGGTTGTAGACCTCTGCATTTCATTACTTGGGATATTTCTTGCCTTTCCCTTCTGGCTTGTAGTGTTTCTGTTGAGAAGACAGCTGCTAGCAGCATTGGTGCTCCCTTGAATGTTACTACCTTTTTCTCCATTGATGCCATTAGGATTCTCTCTTTATTTTTGATGTTTGTCCTTTAAATCATGATGTCTCTTGGAATGGGCTTCATTGGTTTCCTCTTGAATGGGACCCTTGGTGCTTACTGGACTTGTATGACTTTTTCTCTCCTCCATTTGGAGAATTTTTCCTTTCATTACTTTTTTTCAAACAGGTTCTCTATCCCTTGCTCCTCTTCCTCTCTTTCTGGTATCCCTGTTTATATGGTTAGTATTACGTTTCAGGTTGTCCTGCATTTCCCTAAATGCCTCTTCATTCTTTTTGAGTCTTTTTTTTTTCTTTTTCTTGTTCTTTCTGGGAGCTTTTTTCTAACTTGCCCTCCAGTTCCCTGATTTGATCCTCTGCTTTGTCGAGCCTGCTTTTGATTCCTTCTACTGTGTTCTTTGATTTAGAAACTGTATTCTTCATTTCCTCCTGCTTTTTATTGATTGCTTCTATGTCTTTTTTCATGCTGGTATAGTTTGTAATATGTTCCTCATAGTTCCCCTGCAGTTTTTGGTAAATTTCTTTGAGCTCACTGAGCTCACTGAGCTTCTTTAGAACCATTGGTTTTAACTCAATATCTGATAGTTTACTTGACTTTGTTTCATTTAGTTCTCTTTGCGGGGATTCCTACTTTCCCTTCGATTGGAGCTGTTTCTTTTTCTTCCCATTATTTTTGAGAGTCTTCTTTTTTTTTTTCTTCTGCTTCTTAATTGGATCTGTGTTGATTTACTCAATTTGTTGCATTAACTTCTATGGTAGCAGGCCACTTTTTTTCCCTTTCTTCCTGGTTCTGCCTCTGATGATGTCAGCTGTTGACCCCGTCTGATTTTAGGCTGTCTTTAAGAGACTTCCAGAAAGCTACTATCTGTGGGTACCTCCTTCAGTTGTTAATCTAGTCACTCTATCTGCAGTAGTCAGGGTGGGGAAGTCCTCTCAAACTGCTTACACTCAGAGGAGTAATCTACCTGAGTAAAATAGCTGCTGTTGGATGGTGAAAGAGTCAGCCCTTGGATTCCCCTCACTACTCCCTTAGTTCTCTACCCCATGCCTCCATCACCAGACTCTCTTCAAGCATCTCTAAGGCACTCTGCATCCCTTTTAGCCAGGGATCTACTGTCTGTTACTGACACTCTGAACTCAGCAGTTAGGCTTGCCCAACACTGTAGTGGGCTGAGCATCCTGGGGGCAGGGCTATTGAGTCCCTTTATGCTGCTGCCGCTCAGGGTGAGTGGTCTGCCAGAGCGAGATGGGAGCTGCTATATGGGAGAGGAGTCAGCACTGGGTTCCCGCTGGCAACTCCCTCAGTTCTCGCCCCAGAGCCTCCTTCTCTAGACTATCGTCAAACGTATCTAGACCATTTGGCAGCCCCTTTCACCAGGAATTGCTATCTTTGACTGTCCCTCTGTACTAAGCATTTGAGCTTAGGTACTACAGGGCCAGGGACAATTCTCTCCTCGGGGTGTGGCTATTCTGTCCTCTCACACTGTTTACACTCAAAGGAGTGGCCTGCCTGAGCAAGATGGCAGCTGCTAAAAGGGAGATGAGTCAGCACCAGGACCCTATCTGCTACTCTCTCAGTTCTCTCCCCAAAGCCTCCTTCCCGTCTCTCATCTAGTGGCTCCAGCCCAGTCCGTCCTCACCTTTGCTGAATCCAGGGTAAGGGGCTGCCACTGCAAATTTATGCCTTGGCCCTTTAGATGGCTCTTTCCCTCTCCAGTTGCCCATCTCTGGCAGTGAGCAACCCTGCTGCTTTTTGCAACTGGCTGTTATCTGAGTACTCTATGGGTTCTGGTGCTGTAGGCTTGTGATCCTTGCCTATGTTTCAGACCCCACTCTTCTCTGGGGGATGCAATTGGCCATTTAAATATCCCCCAGCACTGCCATCCATGGGCTCCGAGCCCAACTTCTCGAGCCTCTATGGCACTCCTTACTGGTTAGGTTGTGCTGAAGCTGATTCTTCTGTCCGTCTGAGGTTTTAAGGCTCTTCTCACTATTGTTCAGTTGCTTACCAGGTGATTTCTCCACAATTTAGTTGTAAATCCAGATTGGTCCTGGGAGGAGGTCAGTGTGAGTTCCACTCACACCTCCCCCATCTTGAAGTCTCTTTATTGGGTAGATTTCTGATTGTCTTGAATTTAGGAAATGGAGAAAACTTTCCTGCAATCCTTCCAGTATATTCTC
Source organism: Pteronotus mesoamericanus (assembly GCF_021234165.1). Lineage (NCBI taxonomy): Eukaryota > Metazoa > Chordata > Mammalia > Chiroptera > Mormoopidae > Pteronotus > Pteronotus mesoamericanus. The sequence continues at coordinate 2,511,813 of NW_026555144.1, read as the reverse complement.
ATGGACAAACAATAGTCTGTGCAGGCTTGTTATTGGTATCCCCTTGTTTTTCCTTGAGCCCACGTGCCTGTATGTACTTGACCTAAGAAAGATACAATCAGGAGCTTGCATTATATAAAGAAAAATAGTTTAATATTGAATTGACCAATTGAGATACAGGGAGCTAATGATGAGACCCAACTCCCTGATGACATGTAGATGGCAGATTACATACTGTAAAATCACAGGACGCCATGGGTTAGAGGGGCAGGGAGCTAACTGGTCAGAGGTGAAGTAAGGATAACAAATCATTTTTTCAGGTCTTGAAGATAGCTCTGAGGTCTTGGATGGCATCCTACTGTCTGGTGTCATAGGAAAGCAGCCAGGGTGTCTTTCCAATTTAAGACTCAGGAACTGAAACATAACTTAGGTCAAGATGCTATCTTTAGCCTGCCAGAGGTCAGAACCATGGGACCATTAGCATTAGTTAGGTGTAGCTATTGTCTTCTGCTGCTTAGCGTGTTGCTGATTATCTAGTGGAAAGGGTAGGATTCTAATATATATATATACACATATTTTATGTATAGATATAATCTCCAGAAATATATATATATATAAAATCTCCAGAAATATACATATATATGTATGTGTATATATATATATATATATATATATATATATATCTCCAGAAAAGTTTACATATATATATACACACACACATGTATATGGAGATAGAGAAATATGAATTATAGAGCAAAGATTTAAAGCTAAATTTAATCAAAGTCATAAGAACCCTCAGTTTTAAGCTTGGGAGGTTCTTATGGGTACATAAGAATGATTGTTCCTTAAACAATCAATGAATGAAAGTTTTTGAGCAAGACACTTGCAATTCTTCTTAGAAGACTTTCAGACAGTTATTTTTAGCTTATATTGTTGTCAGGAAATTTCAGAGGTTTAGAGTACCACAGAATCTCTGATACAACTTGACATACGGAGTAAGGTTTCCTCAATCATGTTTTCAACAAGTAACCACTCATTATTTGTATGAGAAGCTCTAGGAACAAGTAAAGAGTTCTCTCCCTTAAAAGATAGCCCATTGCAATTTAGGTCTTTTATAAATATTTATAAACCCCTGCAGAATTCTATGCTGGACAAGCACAGGTAATCCAGTAAGTGAATGCCTGTGATCAAGTCTAAATAAGACACCCTGGGAACCAAAAATTGTTCATTTCATATGCTTTTCCTTAGAAAGTTGGGTAGGGGAGATAATAAGAAAGAAGATATTCTACACAGATTCATTTTGATTCTGCTTTTTCTTTGAAAGTCATATAAAAGCCATCTCTCCATCCTTAGAGCTCCATTGCTACTAGCTTTTCATTTATGTATTAGTCAAGGCTCTTCAGAGAAACAAAATCAATGGAGTATGTATGTAGGTATGTCAGTATTTACATATTTATTTATTTATTTATTTTACAAATGTGCTCCAATGGTGTGGAGGTCAAGAAATCCACAATCTGCTGTCTACAAAGTAGAGAACAAACGACTTGAAGGACAAGATGGCGGAAGAGTGAATGGAAGTCACACACACTTCCTCCCAGGCCAATCTGAAATTACAACTAAACTGTGAACAAATTACCCAGAACAAAAGACTGAACAATAGCGAGAGAAGACTTATCACCTCGAACAAACAGAAAAATCAGCTTTAGCGCAACCTGACTTTTAAGGAATGCAGGAGAGACTCAAGAAGGCAGCAGGGTACCAATGGGCAACAGTGCTGGAGGGATTTTTAAACAGCCCGTTGGGTCCCCCTGAGAAGAGCGGGGTCTAAACCATAAGCAAGGATACCAAGCCTAGAGCACCAGAGCCTAAAAAATTCACAGATAACAACCAGCTGAGAAAAGCAGCAGGGTTACTGTCTTCCAGAGTCAGGTGGCTGAAGATGCACACAGTTGTTTAAAGTGACAACACATACACTTTTATTTGCATCACTTACACTGGTCTTTGGCTAAGGATGGGGGGTAGAGTGTGCTGGAGATGCCTGAGGAGAGACAGGGAAAGGAGGTTTTCGGGAGAGAACTGAGGGAATAGCTGATAGTATCCGGGTGCTCCCTCATCTCCCATGCAGGAGCAGCCAACTGGCTAAGGCAGACCACACCCCTAGTAGCAACACCAAGAGAGGAAACTATAGCCCTGCCCCAAGTAAGGACTCTGACCCACCCTGTGGTGTTAGGTCTGACAGCTGAGTGCAGAGTGACTAGATTAACAACTGAAGGAGAAAGCCACAGATTCCTGGAAGTCTCAAACAGACTGCCTAAGGTCAGATGGGGTCAACATCTGACATCATCAGAGGCAGATCCAGAAAGAAAAAACTGCAGTAAATAATAGAGGCTACTGACCTTAAATCCACTGTGGTCTTCTCCATGATTCGCAGTATTTTCTTTACGACATAGCTCTTTAATGTTCATTTCTTGTCCATCAAGTTTGTGCATATTAAGTCATTAGATTTTATACTAACAGTTTCTTTCTCTTCTTTCTTAAAATAGTATTGATCTCTTTACAAGCTTACTAATACTGGTTCATTTGATGTTCATAGCAGGATTTCAGGGGAGAGTTATTTTTGCAGATGTGATTTTGTTTCTTGGGTTTGTGGTTTTCTTATGGCAGTGCCTACTAAAAAGTACACAAGACGTGGTGAGCAGAATGACTCTCAGTCAACCACCTGGATGGTAGGATGCACCAAAAGTGACCAAACAAAAAACAAAACCCAAATACTTTCAGAGAGACAAAATGAATGGCATCAAAGTCATCCAAAGAGCATCAAGTTCAGGAGATCAAGGGGACATCACACTGAATCTCACAAATCTCCTACCATAGAAGTTCATACAACAAAGTCAGGAAGTCAAGAAAGACCCATTTAAGAAGCAGAAACAAAAAAAAAAAGAAGAGTCTCACAAATAATGGGAAGACAAAGAAATACTCCCCCATTTGAAGGGAAAGGAGGAATCCCAAGAAAGAGAACTAAATGAAACAGAGGCAGGTAAACTATCACATATTTAGTTCTAAACAATGGTTAGAAGAAAGCTCTATGAGCTCAATGAGCTCAGAGGGAAGTACAAAAAAAAAAAAAAACAACAACTGGGAAATGATGAGGAACTTACTGAAAACTATATCAACATAAAAAAAACATAGAAACTATCAACAAGAGGAAAGAGGAAATGAAGAATACAATTTCTGAATTAACAACACAGTACAGGGAAACAAAAGCAGGCTAAATGAGGCAGAGAATCGAAATAGCAAGCTGGATGACAAGGTAGATAAAAGCTCCAAGAAAGAGCAAGAAAATGAAAAAAGACTAAAAAAGAATGAAGAGGTGTTTAGGGAAATATGGGGCAACCTGAAACATAACACTATAAGTATTAATAGGGATACCAGAAAGAGAAGTAGAGGAGGAAAGGATGGAGGACCTGTTTGAAAAAGTAATGATGTAAAACTTCCCTAATTTTTGGAGAGAAAAACTCATAGAAGTCCAGGCCAGGAGGCTCCCATTCAAGAAAAACCAAAGGAGGCATACTCCAAGAGACATCATATTTAAAATGGCAAATATCAAAGACAAAGAGAGAATCTTTAAGGCAGCAAAGGAGAAACAGTAACATACAAGGGAGCACAAATACAGACAACACCTGATTTCTCAACAGAAACACTACAAGCCAGAATTAATGGTAAGAAATATTCCAAGAAATGAAAAGCAAAGGCCTGCAACCAAGACTGTTATACCCTCAAAGGCTCTCAATTCAAATGGAAGGTAGAATAAGGAGTTTCCCAGACAAAAGAAGGCTGAAAGAATGTACTTCCACCAAACAGCATTGTAAGATACAATAAAGGGACTACTTCAAGAAGATAAAGAAAAAAAGTGAGAAAGAGAGGAATACATGTACAAAAGGAAAAAATGAATAAGTACCAATCAATATTATCTTTATATGTAAATGGAATAACGCTGCAATCAGAAGACACAGGGTAACTGAATGGATTAGATAACAACCCACACATATGCTGCCTAAAAGAGACCCACCTCAGAACACAGTACCTACACAGACTTAAATTCAAGGGATGGAAAATATTCCATGAAATTGTACAGGAAAACAAAAGCAGGGGTAGTAATACTTATATCAGACAAAATAGATTTCAAAACAAAGGCCATAAAACGAGACCCAGAAGGACACTTCACAATACTCTAAGCAAGAATCCATCAAGAAGAGATAAATATTATAAACATATGCACCCAACATCAGACCACCCAAATATATAAGAAAAATCTTGGAGGACTTCAAGAAAGATATAGACCGCAACACATTCACAGTAGGGGACTTTTAATACCCCACGGTTTACAATGCATAGTTCTTCCAAACAAAATATCAACAGATATTGTGGAATCTAATGACACATTAGATCAAATGGAATATATATTTATATATCTGCACAATGCATTGGAAAACCCGGGTGAAATGGACAAATTTCTAGAAAAATATAACCTTCCAATTCTGCATGAAGAAGCAGAATGCCTGAACAGTCTGATAATAGTTGGTAAATTTGATGCAGTACTCAAAACACTCCAGGCAAACAAAAGCCCTGGAGCAGATGGTTTCACAGAGGAATTTTCCAAAGCATTTAAAGAAGAGATAACTTCTGTCCTTCTCAGACTATTCCAAAAAATCCAAGAAGAATAGAAACTCCCAAACCTTTTTATGAGGCCAGCATCATCCTAATCCCAGAATCAGATAAAGAGACAAGGAAAGGAAAATACAGATCAATATCATTGATGAACGTAGATGTTAAAATCCTCAACAAAATACGGGCAAACTGCATCGAGAAATACATTGAAAAGATCATGCACCATGATCAAGTGGGATTCATCCCAGGGATACAAGGATGTTTCAATATTAGGCAATCAATAAACATAATATATCATGTAAACAAAAGGAATGACAAGAATAACATGATCGTATCAATAGATGAAGAAAAATCATTTGATAAGGTACAGTACCCATTTATGAGAAGAACACTCACCAAAGTAGGAGTAAAGGGAGCATACCTCAACATAATAAAGGCCATATATGAAAAACCTACAGCCAACATTATACTAAATGCACAATCTAGAAGCTTTCCCACTGAGATCAGGAACAAGAAAAAACTGTCTGCTTTCACCAGTTTTATTCACCATACTATTGGAGGCTGCCACAGCACTGAGACAAGAAAAAGAAATGAAAAGCATCCAAATTGGAAAAGAAGAAGCACTGTTTGCAGATGATGTGGTAATGTACATAGAAAACCATATAGGCTCCACAAAAAATCTAGTGGACCTAAGAAGAGACTTTGGCAAAATAGTTGGATGCAATGTCAATATTCAGAAATTAAGGCATTTTTGTACACCAACAATGAAATATTAGAGTTCAAAATCTGGAAAAAATCCCCTTTGCTTTTGCAACAAGAAAAATAAATTACCTTGGAATAAACTTAACCAAGGAGATAAAAGGCCTGTACTCAGAGAAGTACACATCATTGAAGAAAGAAATTAAGAAAGACATAAATAAATGGAAGTATATATTGTATTCATGGATTGGAAGAATTAACCACATCACAATGTCCACACTACCCAAAACAATTTATAAGTTCAATGCAATCCCTATTAAAATACCAATGACATATTTCTCAGATATAGAACAAACATTTCAAAAATATATATGGAACCATAAACAACCCTGAATAGCTGCAGCAAATTTGAGAAAGAAGAACAAAGTAGGGGGATTGTAATATCTGACATCAAAGTATATTACAAGGCAACTGTTACCACAACAGTCTGGTCCTGGTGCATAAGAACAGATGCATAGAGCAATGTTACAGAATAGAGAGACCAAAAATAAACCCATGTCTCTATGGTCAGTTAAGATTTGACAAAGGGTGCAGAAGCATAAAATGGAGTAAAAATAGCCTCTTCAACAAATGGTGTTGGGAGAGCTGGACAGCTACATTCAAATAAATGAAATTTGACCACCAACTAACACCATACAGAAAAATAAACTCGAGATGGATAAAAGACAAATATAAGTCATGATACCATAAAAGTCCTAGAGGATAACATAGGCAGGAAACTCTCAGACATTTCATGCAGCAATATTTTCTATGATATGTCCCCTAGAGCAAGGGACATAGAGGAAAGAATAAACAAATAAGAAGTTTCTGCATCGCTAAAAAAATCAGCAAAATGAAAAGGGAACCAACTGTATGGGAAAATATATTTGCAAATGATACCTCGGACAAGGTTTTGATCTGCAAACTGTATAAAGAACTCACATAATTCCAGTCCAGGAAGACAAATAACCCAAGTAAAAAATGGCCAAAGGCCCTGAATATACACTTCTCCAAAGAGGACATATACAGGGCTTAGAGACATATGATAGGATGCTAAGGATCACTAGGCATCAGAGAAATGTGAATTAAAACCACAATGATATACCACTTCACACAGATCAGAATAGCCATCATAAACAAATAAACAAACAACAGATGCTGGTGAGGTTTTGCAGAAACTGGTACCTTAGTACACTGTTGGTGGGAATGCAGACTGGTACAGCCACTATGGAAAGCAGTTTGGATTTTCCTTTAAGAACTTAAAAAAAAACACTAAAAATGGAACTTCCTTTTGACCCAGCGATTCCACTGCTTTGATTATACCCTAAGAATCCCAAAACACCAATTCAAAAGAACCTATGCACCCCAAAGTTCATGGCAGCACAATTTACAATAACCAAGTACAGGAAGCAACCTAAGTGCCCATAAATCAGTGAGTGGATCAAAAAACTATGGTACATTTACATATTGGAATGCTACGCAGCAGAAAGAAGAGAGAGCTACTACCCTTCGCAGCAGCGTGGATGGAACTGGAGAGCATATGGCAAGCTAAATAAGCCAGGGAGTAAAAGACTAATATCATATGATCTCACCTATAAGTGGAACCTAATCAACAAAACAAGCAAGTAAGAAAAATATCACCAGCAGCATTGAAAGAAAAAACAAACCAGCGATAATGAGAGGAGAGGAGGATGGTGGTAATGGGGAAAAGAGGGGGGAGGTTCAAGTCAAGGAACATGCAAAAAGGTCCCATGGACAAAGACAAAGTGGGGAAGGATTGAGGGAGGGAGTTGGGCAAGGCAGGGGAAAGTGGTTGTGGGAAGGGGGAGACAAATACACTTGAAAAATTAAAAAAAGATATATTTAATTTAAAAAATAAATAATAATTTTTATAAATGGTTGAGAAAAAGGAAGCCCATGGTGTAGTTTAATCAGAGTCGTAAAGGCCTGAGAACCTGGAGACTAATAGTGCAAGTCCGAGATACTGTCTGAAAGCTGGTGAGTCAGGAGGGTCAATATCCAAAGGAAGAAAAAGGTAAGATTTCTTAGCTGAAGCAGAGAGAACAAATGGACCATTCTTCCATGTTTCCTTCTATTCAAGCCCTTGATGGAATTGATTATGCCCACCTGCTTTGGTGATGGTGCTCTTCTCGACTTAGCCTATTTATTCAAAAGCTAATCTCTTCACCAGCAGCCCTCTCAGAGCCACCCAGGAATGATGTTTCTAACAGCTACTTGGGTGTTTTTAGCCCAGCCAAGTTAACACAGAAAATAACCATCACAATTACTATAGAGAATATTCACCCCATTCATAGTCTATGAGATAAGGGACACTTAAGCTGATGGCCTTCCATGTATGACAAAGAAAATTGGGAAAAGCTCCTAGGCGTCAGGATGCTTCAACAAATAGATTTACTAAGAATATATTTCATTAATTAGGGATGTAATGGATAATATCTTTATAAAAGTCTTTCATGATGAGTTTGAGAAAAAGACACTCTAAATGCCAGATAATAAAGGTTTATCTCCTTGTCCTTAATCTGTTCTGCTCCTGTCTAAGAATAAAATGTCATTATCTCTAATTTGGATCATTAACATAGCCTTCTTTCTCTTTGGTTTTCTAAACTTTCACTACAATGTGCATAGGAGTAGATTTCTTTCTATTTATCTTGCCTAGGTTTCCCTGGGCTTCTAGAATCTGTACATCTGTTCTGAAAAATTGTTGGCCAGCATCTTCTTCATAATTTCTCTCCCCTGTCCTTCTGTGACTTAAATGTATCTTAGACATTCCTATTCTATTCATTATGTTTTGTATTATACGTTTTCTTTTTTAAATAATATTGGTTTCTCCAGACAGAATTCTGGATGATTTCTTCTGATTTATCTTCAATTGAATAATCCCCCCTTAGTTTATTTTTCTTCATTGCACTTATCATCATCCAGCAGTTGTGTTTATCCTTCTGTTAAACACATCCAGTAAACTCTTTATTAATATATGTTTAGTTTTATATGTTCTACTTGATTATTTCCCAAACTGGCTGTTACTTTTTCTGATTTTTCTGTTGCCTGCAGATATTTTATAGCTTATCTTTTATTTTCATACTATAGTAAACTGTACTGATTATAGTCTGTGTCTCATAAGTCTCATATCTAAAATCTTTGTGAATTTGTTTTCATTACTTATTTTTCATTCTGGCTATCATTTAAAATCTATTTTTTTCTTTTGTTATATTTTTATATTTATAAATAATGTTTATTCCATTACAGTTGTCTCAATTTTTCCCCTTTATTCCCCTCCACCCATCCCACCCTCACCCCCGACTCCCACAGTCAATTCCCACCCTCTCATCCATATCAATGGGTCATTCATACATGCTCTTTGTCTGGTCCCTTCCCCTTCTTTCCACCATTGTCCTCCTTCCACATCCCCTCTGGTCACTTTCAGTCTGCTCCATATTTCCGTGCCTGTGGTTTATGTTCATTAGTTTATTTTGTTGAATAGAGTCCACTTACAGGTGAGATCATATGGTATTTGTCTTTCATCAACTGGCTTATTTCACTTAGCTTAATATTCTCCACTTCGATCCACGTTGTTACAACAGATAGGAGTTCCATCTCTCTCTCTCTCTCTTTCTTTCTAAATGCAGATTGATTTTATTTATTTTCTAAATGTCAAAGAATTATAAAATATGAAAAATATTTAAAAGCCTTATAAAGTCTCAGCAATTAAACCAACATGACACCAGCACAGAAATAATCAAGTAGATCAATGAAATATAATGAACATTCTAGAGACAAATGTATATATCTGATTAATATATGTATGATTAAGTTTATATTTCAATAAATGGGTAAAATAAGGCTTATTCAACAAATAAGGGGCATGAATCACTATTACCTGAAATAAAACAAACACAGAGCCCTATTTCACACATTAGAGAAGAAATATTCAGGTGAGTTAAAAGTGAATATGTAGAATCTAAGGAGTTTTAGAAGAAAATAGAACTAATATTTTTCATGACCTGAAGTAAAATATTCAAACCCAGAAGCTAGAAAATAAATATTGACAATATGACTATATTAAACATTTAACTATATAGTAATATACATATAAAAATGTTAAAGGACAAGGAATAGAATAGAAAATTATTGCAACACATCAAAAACTACGTTAATAGGTTTTTGTTTTTTTTTAGGGAAAAAAGTTCTACAAACCTTTAATCAATAAATGGATAAAGAGTACCAAAAAGTCATTTAAAGCTTTTTTTAAAAAAATAATAGAAATAGGCAAGAAATATACTATAACAGGGTTAGTTTCAACAAATAGTAAAGGAACAATTAAAAGAACATCATTGTCACAATCAGATTAATGAGTATTAAAAATACTGTTAATATCAAGTATTGGCAACTCTGAAAGGAACTGAGTATTCATAGTAACTTGTTCTTCCTCTTGAAGCAGTCTCTTTAGCATATTTTACAGTGATGGTTTGGTGGAGGTGTATTCTTTTAGCCTTCTTTTGTCAGCAAAGCTCCTTATTTCACCTTCCATTTTTATTGAGAGCCTTGCACGGTAGAGCAGTCTTGGTGGCATGCCGTTGTTTTTCATGACTTGAAATATTTCTTGCCAGTCCTTTCTGGCTTGCAGTGTTTTTGTTGAGAAGTCAGATGCTAGTTGTATCAGGGCTCCCTTATATGATACTACCTCTTTCTCCCTTGCTTGCTTTAGGATTCTCTGTTTGTCTTTGATATTTGCCATTTTAATGATGATGTGTCTTGGAGTGGACCTCATTGGGTTCCTCTTGAATGGGACCCTCTGTGCTTCCTGGACTTGTGTTACGTTTTCCTCCTCCAATTAGGAAAGTTTTCCATCATGACTTTTTCAAACAGGTTCTCTATTCCTTCCTCATCCTCTTCTCCTTCTGCTATCTCTATTATACAGATATTATTACGTTTCAGGTTATCCTGCATTTCCCTAAATGCCTCTTCATTCACTTTGAGTCATTTTTCATTTTCTTGTTTTCTGGGAGCATTTTTCTACATTGTCCTCCAGCTCACTGATTCGTTCCTCAGCTTTATCTAGTCTGTTTTGGATTCCTTCTACTGTGTTCTTCAATTCAGAAATGGTATTGTTCATTCCGTCTTGTCTCTTATTGATAGTGTCTATGTCCCTTTTCCATGCTGATATAGTTTTCAGTAAGTTCCTCATAGTTTCCCTGTAGTTTTTGGTAATTCTGAGCTCACTAAGCTCATTGAGCTTCCTCAGAACCATTGTTTGGAATTCAATATCTGATAGTTTTCTTGCCTCTATTTCATTTAGTTCTCTTTGTGGTGATTCCTCCTTTCCCTTCAAGTGAGGTGTATTTCTTTGTCTCCCCATTATTTGATAGAGACTCTTCTCCTTTGCTTTTGTTTCTTAAGTTTTTATGTCTTGATTTCTTGACTTTGTGGCGTGAACTTCTATGGTTGTTGACCACGGTTTTTACTTTCTGGATCTGCTTCTGATGATGTCAGATGTTGACCTTGTCTGACCTTATGCAGACTGTTGGAGACTTCCAGTAATATATTGTTTGCGGCGTCTCCTTCAGCTGTTAATCTAATCACTCTGCACTCAGCAGGCTGCCTTAGACAGCTCAGGGCAGGGCAGAGTTCCTCCTGGTGGTTGGGTTATTTGGTGTTTTCACGCTGCTGCCATATGGCAGAGGAGTTGATCCTGGGATCCTGCCAGTTACTCTCTCCCTTCTCTCCCCAAAACCTCCATCCCCAGTCTCTCCTCAATTGTGCCCAGGCCTCTCTGTGCTTCCTTTTGTGAGGGATCTATTCTCTGTGGCTGCTTCTCTGCACTCAGGAGGCAGCTTAGGAAGCACAGGGCGGGGCAGAATCCTACTTGGGGGCATATCTATTGGGTCTTTTGATGCTGGTGCCACTCAGGGGCATGATCTCTGCCTGCAAAAGATGGCCACTGCCACATGGGGATTGAGTCAGCACTGAGATCCTGCAGCCTACTCTCTCAGTGCTCTCCCCAAAGTCTCCTTCCCCAGTCTCTCCCCAGGCATCTCTAGCCCACTCTTCCTCCACCTTTGCCAGAGACCAGGGTAAGTGGCTGCAGATGAAAATTTTGCATTGGTCCTTTAAAGAGTTTTTTGCATCTTCAGCCACCTGTCTCTGGCAGAGAGCAACCCTGCTGCTTTTAGCAACTGGCTGTTTTCTGTGTACTTTTTGAGCTGTGGTGCTGTGGGATAGAGATCCCTGCTTTTGGTTTAGACTGCACTCTTCTCAGGGGGATCCAACTGGTCATTTTAATATCCTAGTGATGCTGCTGCCCGTGGATGCCCCACCCACCTTCTCAGGTCTGTACCACTCTTCTTACCAGTTAGATTGCACTAAAGCCGATTCTTCTGTCTCCGAGGTTACAAAGCTTTCTCTCGCTCTTGTTCAGTTGTTTGTTCCAGGTGATTTCTGCACAATTTAGTTGTAATTCGAGGTTGGTCCTCAGAGGAGGTTAGTGTGACTTCCACTCACTCCTCCACTGTCTTGATTCCTCCTGTTATTTATAATATATTTTCCTTGTGTGCCTATTTATCTTTACTCTGTGCTGATGTAGTATTGAAAAATCATTTGTAAGACTAATTTCAGGCCTGGGAAGACAGAGCCTTCCTAAAGAGATTATTTTAACCTGCTTCTAACAAATGTGTAGAAACACTATCTATTCAAGACCACTTAAACCAAGTTTAGGGATTGAAGTTCATTGATTACCCCAATGATAGGTATCTAGGCTGCAAGCCCATGAAAGGACTTATTACTTCTGGTTCAACACTATCCTAAGGAAGCAGCCACTTAGTGTCAGTAAAGTGGCTGGGGAGCTTGTTAGGTCTTCTAGTTTGGGACTAGGGCTTCAACTTTTGTCCCCTATGTCCATGAGGTATCTAAACTCCAGTTCAGTTCACAACTCTTTTTTCTAGATTCAGCAGCTGTCCCCAGACAAAAGTAACTTTGTGCTGGGCTTTCCTATCTGGGTTGTTTTTCTCTAGAATTTAGCCTCATCATTCCTTTCTTCTTAATAAAGACAATTTATTTTTATATTTTATCTTTTTTTGTTGTCTTAATTGGGATGGTTAGTCCAAATTACTTAGCCTGCCACTACCAAACCAGATGTATGTAATACCCTCCTAACTGTTCTCTTTGAACTCCGTCACCCTTCAAGTTCATCCTTGATGAAGTAATGTAAAATTTCTTCCTGATTTTGTCATTCCCCTGCACAAATCCTCCAAAAGCTAACTTTTGAATATAAAATAGAAATCAATCAGATCTAAAACTGTCTTTCTTGTTTTACTTATTCACTGAGTAATTATGTACTGGGCACTGTGTGGCCCTCACAAGGAAGGTGCTACCCATTCTTTGACTCTCACCACCTTTTACCTCTTACTCACCTTACCAACTCACCTTACACTCCAGCCAAACTGGAATATTTACTGTCATGTGGCAGAACTGTGTCAGGACACAGATGAGCAGACTCCTAAATCAGTGCTCTTTCCTCTATGCTACAATCCCATGTTCAGGTGTAAATTCATTCAATCTATATATTTATGCATATTCTAATAAATTAACTAGACAAAAGCTGAAGAAGTACAAAGTATATTGTCTTTTTCATATTTCTTGTTGCTTTGTGGGCTATTTCTCATATGAGTCTGGGATGTAAGCTCTGCAAGTGAATTCAGTATTGCCATGAAGTTTTTGGCAATTGCCATAGTCACAAGGATACCCAGAGGAAAAAAATATATTAGGCTTGCTTTTCCTGACAAATTAGGGACTGCTTATGGAATTTGACTGCAGGGTGCTAGGAAAAACCTGCTTCCAAACAAATCTACTTCCACCTGCTGGCAATTGACTGCAATGCCAGTCAAAGTCCACTTCCACTCGGAGGGTGGAGCAAACAAACCAAAAAACCAAAACCAAAACAAACAAACAAACCCCGCCCCACTCTTTTTGAAGTAGGTTAACCTGGAAATAGGGTTCTAGTTTTGGCCTCTGTCACTATGTAACCTAGGGCCAGTCCATCTTCCTTTTCTGACCTTCAATTTTCTCATATGTACAATTCAGTTGCTTGAACAAAATGACCTGAAATGGCCTTTCCATTTTTGACAGCAAGAATTATTTATACAAGGATGTCTGGGTGACCAGGGAAAAGGAGTCCAAGATTAAAAGCAGGACGGGTGGTATCGAAGGACCCACTCCTATATGTGATAGTTAGTTACATACCCCTACCATTTTTAAAAATCTTGCTGCCATGTATTGTATGAATGAAAACTTCGCTGTAATTATAGAGAAAAGAGAAGGGAAAGGAGGGTGGTGTGAGAGTACTTTGCTGGTTAAAAGAAGGCAGGAAATTGAGATGTTTTAAAAGCATGATTCTAAAATGGTAAAATAAGGGGATTGAGATAAAGTGTTAAATACCTAGCTATGTGGTATATTCAGCTACCCCTGAAATTTCCATGCAACTGAAGTTTTGCAATATGTTCAACACAAGCAGTCCCATGATGGGATATTCAGTTTGGATGGAATATATGGTGAGTTGGGAGGTAAGACAAGAGGTAAAAGGACTAAGAGTAATGACTGGAAGCAATTTCTCATTTACTGAAATCCTTCTATTCCACAGGGCAATTTAGCAGGGTAGTAGAAATAACAAGTCTTCTGGTAAAGATGCCAGGCTTTTCTACATGATATGGCCAGAATGCTGGAGCATTAGAGTTGCTTGCTCTTCAGGGGCTAACTCCCTTGAAGATTCCATGGACTGACCTTTTCCTTATTTTTCCCTTCTATGATGTCATCCAAGAATCCTTATTTCAACACTGCATCCCTTAGCTATGGGAGTAGGGGGCTCTTGGAGCTCAGTTTCTGTCTTGATGAAGAGTTACTTCTTCTGTGGTCAGAACTCTGGCATAAAACCCATCAGTTAGTTAATCCCTCCTCCACCCCTTCAGAGGTGAGGCACTTGGGTTCATAGGAGGCTCAGGGGTCTGGGAACGATCAGGAGCCTATTACCTCCTAATTCCCCACAACTGTCCAGCTCTTTCAGAATGCATATTCAGGAAGGACAGTCCAAATATATCCAGTGACAAACGAAGAGAATGAAAGAAAAAGAGAAATTGAAAGACCTGAATACAGAGGAAAGAAACAAATTACATTGAAACAAAAGTACATAGCTTAATCCAATTGGAAATACAAAAAGTACTAAAATGAGATTTGATTAAAGATGGCAGAGGAGTGAGTAGAAGTCACACTGACCTCCTCCCAGGACCAATCTGGAATTACAATTAAATTGTAGAGAGATCACCTGGAAAACAACTGAACAATAGAGAGAGAGAAGCCTTGTAACTTAGGACAAACAGAAGAATCAGCTTTAGCACAACCTAACTGGTAAGCAGTGTGGGAGAGGATCAAGAATGTAGGCTAGGCACCCATGGGAAGCACCACCAGAGGGATATGGAAATGGTCAGTTGGACCCCTCTGAAAAGAGCAGGGTCTAAACTATAATCAGGGATCTCCAGCCTAGAGCACCAGAATCCAAAAAGCACACTGATAACAACCAGCGGTGAAAAGTGGCTAAGTGCTCTCTGCCAGAGACAGATGGCTGGAAATGCAAAGAGCTGTTTAAAGGGTCAGTGGAAAAATGTGTAGTGGCAGCCACTTGCCCTGGACCCCTGCAGAGGTGGGAGCAGAGGGGCCTGGAGCCACCTAAGGAGCGACTGGGGAAGGGGGCTATGGGAGAAGACTGAGAAAGTGGCCAGTGGGGTCCCGGTGCTGACTCACCCTACATTCCTCAGCTGCCATCTTGCTTGGGCGGACCACTCCCCTGAGTGTCAGTAGTGCGAAAGGACACATTAGCCCCGCCTCCAGGGGGCTCTGCTGTGGCCAGGCATTGCACAGGCCTGGGAGCTGAGTACAGAGCAGCAGTCACAGATAGTAGATCCCTGGCTAAAGGGGATGTGGAGTGATCTAGAGACACTTGAGGAGATTCTGGATAGAGAGGTGTTGGAGAGAGAACTGAGAAAGTAATCAGGGATATCCTGGTCCTGACTCCTAACCCACATGGTAGTAGCAATCTTGCTAAGGCAGAACACACCCCTGAGTGGTAGTGGCATAGAGGGACTCAATAGCCACACCCCCATGAGGCTCTCCCAGGCCAGGTGATGCACAGATCTCGGTGCTGAGTACAGAGCGGCAGTCACAGGTACTGGATGCCTGGCTAAAGGAGACCCAGAGTGGTCTAGAGTTGCTTGAGGAGAGTCTGTATATGTAGGTGATGGGGAGAGAACTGAGAGAGTAGCCGGGGAGATGCTGGTGCTGACTCCTCTCCAGTAGAGGAGCAGCAATCTTGTTCAGGCAGACCACTGTCCCGAGTGGCAATAGCATGAAAGGACACAGTAGTCTTGCCACCAGGAAGCTTGGCACCTTCCCGGTGTTGGGGAAGATTGACTGCTGAGTACAGACAGCAAATACAGATAGTAGATCCCTGGCTGAATGGGATGCAGAGTGCTCTAGAGACCCTTGAGGAAATTCTGGAGACAGAAGCGTTGGGGAGAGAATTGAGGGAGTAGCCGGGGGAACCCCAGTGGTGACTCCTCCACCACACGGCAATAGCCATCTTGCTCAGGCAGTCTACTCCCCTGAGTGGCAGCAGTGTGAAAGGACTCAATAGCCCTGCCCATAGAAGGGACTCTGCCCAGCCCTGACTGCTGAAGGCAGAGTGACAAGATTAACAAATGGAGGAGGCAGATACAGACAGTAGATTCCTGGATGTCTCTTAAAGACTGCCTAAGGCCAGACAGGGTCAACAGCTGACATAGTCAGCGGCAGATGCAGAAAGGAAAAAAGCGGTCTACTACCATACAAGCTCACATCACAAAGTCAAGAAGTCAAGAAAGATCAATTTAAGAAGCAGATGAAAAAAAGAAGAGTCTCACAAGTAATAGGAATAAAAAGAAACACCTCCCAATCAAAGAGAAAGGAGGAATCCCCAAAAAGAGATCTAAATGAAATAGAGGCAAGTAAACTATCAGATACTGAGTTCAAAACAATGGTTCTGAAGAACTCAATGAGTTAAATGAGCTCAAAGAAATTACCAAAAACTACAGGGAAACTATGAGGAACTTATAGAAAACTATACCAGCATGAAAAAAGACATAGGAATTCTCAATAAGAGGAAATGAAGAAAACAATTTCTGAATTGAAGAGCATAGTAGAAGAAATTAAAAACAGGCTCGATGAAACAGAGGAGCGAATCAGTGAGCTGGAAGACAAGGTAGAAAAAGCTCTCAGAAAGAGCAAGAAAAAGAAAAAGGATTCAAACAGAATGAAGAGGTGTTGAAGGAATGGAGGACAATCTGAAACATAATAATATTGGTATAATAGAAGAAAAAGAAGAACAAGGGATGGAGAACCTGTTTTAAAAACTAATGATGGAAAACTTCCCTAATTGGAGGAGAGAAAAAGTCATGCAAGTCCAGGAAGCACATAGGGTCTCATTCAAGAGGAACCCAATGAGAACCAGTCCAAAACACATCATCATTAAAATGGCAAATATCAAAGACAAACAGAGAATCCTAAAGCAATCAAAGGATAAAGAGGTAGTAACACACGAGGGAGCACATATACCGCTAGCAGCTGACTTCTCAACAGAAACACTACAAGCCAGAAGGGCATGGCAAGAAATATTCCACGTAATGAAAAGCAAGGGCCTGCAGTCAAGACTACTTTACCCAGCAAGACTCTCAATTAAAAATGGAAGGAGAAGTAGGGAGTTTCCCAGAAAAACAAGGCTAAAAGAATTCACCTTCACCAAACCAGCACTATAAGATATGTCAAGGAACTGCTTTAGGAAGATGAAGAAAAAGACTGAAAGAGAGAGAAACACAGATACAAAATGAAAAAAAAATGAATGAGTATCTATAAATAAAAGCTTTAAATGTAAATGGATTAAATGCCCAAATCAAAAGACATAGGATAGCTCTATGGATAAGAAAATATGAGCCACATATATGCTTTCTACAAAACACCTACCTCAGAATAAAGGACCTACACAGGATGAAAGTAAAGGGAGAGAAAAAAATATTCCAAGCAAATGGACAGGGAAAAAAGCAGGAGTAGCAATACTTATATCAGTCAAAATAGATTTCAAAATAAAGACCATAAAAAAGAGACCCAGAAAGACACTTTATAATACTCAAAGGAAGAATCCTTTAAGAAGACATAAACATTGTAAACATATATGCACTCAACATAGGAGAACCTAAATATATAAGGAAAATTTTGAAGGACTTCAAGAAGTACCACACTGATTGTAGGGGAATTTCACGCCCCACTGTAAAAAAAAAAGGATAGAAATTCCAAACAAAATATCAACAAGGACATTGTGGAACTGAACGACGCATTCAATCAAATGGAATTAACTGACATATATAGAACCATTCATCCCAAAGAAGCAAAATACACATTCTTTTCAACTGCAAAAGGAACATTTTCAAAGATAGACCAGATGATATGACACAAAACAAGCCTCCGCAAATTCAGGAAAATCGAAATCATAACAAGCATTTTCTCAAATGACAAGGGCTTCAAACTAGAAACCAACCTCTACGAAAAAACTCAAGAACATTCAATCTCATGGTGACTGAATAGTAGATTAAACAATGAATGGGTCAATAATGAAATAATAGAAAAAATCGAAAAGTTTCTGGAAACCAATGAAAATGAACACACAACTGTCCAAACCTATGGGACACAGCAAAGACAGTCCCGAGAGAGAAGTTCACAGCAAGACAGGCCTACCTTAAAAAGATAGAAGCATGTCAAGTAAACAGCCTAACTCTCCAGCTTCAAAAACTGGAGAAACAACAACAAACAAAGCCCAGAATGAGTAGAAAAGAGGAAATAATCAAGATCAGAGCAGAACTGAAAGACATAGTAACTGAAAGAACAATCCAAAGGATCAACAAATCCATGGGCTGGTTTTCTGAAAAGATAAACAAAATTGACAATGCTTTAATCAGACTCAACAAGAAAAAAAAAATTGAGAGGACAGAAATAAATAATATCAGAAATGACAGAGGAGAAACTGCAATTGATACCACAGAAATACAAAAGATTGTAAGAAACTGCTATGAACAATTATATGCCAAGAATTTGAAACCTTGATGAAATGGAAAAATTTCTAGAAAAATATAACCTTCCAACACTGAATTAAGAGGAAGCAAGGGAGAGAAGAGATGGTGGAGGAGTGAACGGGGGTCACACTGACCTCCTCCCAAGAACAAACTGGATTGCAACTAAATAGTGGAGCAATCACCTGGAAAGCAGTGGAGCAATAGTGGGTGAAGAGACTTGGTGCGGCGGGCAGTGGATTCCACTCTCACACATCCCAACGGGTGAGAAGTGCGGTGGAGGCTCGAGAGGGTGGGCTAGGTGCCCACGGGCACTAGCACTAGAGGGACACTGAAACGGCCAGTTAGCTTCCCCCGAGAAGAACAGGGTCTGAATCATAAACAGGGACCCCTAAACTATAGCAGCTAAAACCAAGAAAATACAGACAAAACGCAACCCCAAAAAGCTTAGGGGCACTCTCTGCCAGAAACAGGTGGCTGGGGATGCAAAGAGACATTTAAAGGGTGAACGCAAAAGTTACAGTGGCTGCCACCCTCCTTGATCTCTGGGTAGAGGCTGCAGCAGGGTGGCCTGGTGCCTGGGAAAAGACTGGTGAGGGAAACTTTGTGAAGAGAACTGACAGGGCGGCCGGTGGAGCCCAGGTGATAACACACCTCACACTCTGCAGCTACCATCTCGCTCAGGCATAAGGGAATCAATAAAACTGCCTTTTGTGCGCTCTGCACACAGCTTGTGCATGTGACCTGGGAGACTGAATGCAGACTGACTGCGAGAGACTGGACACGGAGCCATTGAGGAAAGAATGGGAGGAGGAACAAGGGAGTCCCAACTCCTTCCCCGTTCTGTAGTCTCCATTGTGGGCTGGAAAGGCGCGACCCCAAAGAGGCAGAAGCGGGGCACGCATGAACCAGACTGCCTGCGACTGAAACGCAGTCTGCACAGGGGGTGGATACTTGGCCAAAGGGGTCCAGAACTGCCCGGAGACCCCTGAAGAGAGTCTGGAAATGGAGGCATTGAGGAAAGAACGGGAGGAGGAACCAGGGAGCCCTGACTCCCTCCCCATTCTATAGTCTATTTTGTGGGATGGAAAGGCACGCCCCCAAAGAGGCAGAAGAGGAGCGCGCAGGAACCACGATGCCTGCGATTGAAACGCAGGCCGCACAGGTGGTGGATCCTTGGCCAAAGGGGTCACAGAACTGCCCAGAGACCCCTGAGGAGAGACTAGAAATGGAGAAATAACGGGAGGAGGAACCGGGGAGTCACGATTCCTTCTCCTTGCCATAGTATCCATTGCGCGGGAAGAGGCCACACCCCCAAAGAGCCAAAAGCCGAAAAGCACACATAGACAAGCCAAAACCACCCAGTGCAGGCGCGCACACTTGCGTCGAGTGACCGGCGAGGGTTGGCGAGCATTTGTGTGAACCATGGAGGTTGGCGAAAGCCTGCACCGGCCTGCAAGGCCTCCTACAGATTGGCACCCATACGGCCTGCAAGGGAGTGCACAGAGCTGCAAGGGCAGGCATAAATTCAACAGCCCGCCCGCGATTGCGGAGCAGCCCACAAAATTAATAGAGCTGCCCAGAGTCCCTGGAGGAAAGACCTGAGACAGGATTAACTGGAGATTCCTGGAGCTGACTTCCTCCCATTTCCATAGTCCCCATTTGGCAAGGGCAAGCAACGAACCCTAAGAGGCAAAAGCAGGGAAAACACACAATAGAAGACCCTAAACTGACCAGTGCCGGAGAGCTTGCCATCCAGGGGGGCCAGATGAGTACGCAAGGTCGCTAATAAGCCCCCTGGTCTGGGGAAAGCACATGTGAGATCAGGCAGGCGGGAGATCCTGCCACGCAGGGAGCTCGCTCAAGGAGCAGGAGTGAGACTGCAGAGAGATCCCAAAAAATATCCCAGCCCTGACCTAAGGGTTCACTGAGCTGCCCCAAGCAAGAGTCAGACACAGTCAGTAGACTCATGGAAGGCTCAAACAAACAACCCAAGGTCATATAGGGTCAACAACTGACGTCATCAGAGGGAAGCCAAGAAAGAAAAGGACAAAAATACTTAGCAGACTCTCACAAAAATGGGAAGAAAAAGAAGTTCCCCCCAAATGAGTGGAAAAGGGGACTCCCCACAGAGAGAGTGAAATAAAATAGAGGCAAGGGAACTATCAGATACTGAATTCAAAACAATGGTTCTAAGGAAGCTCAATGAGCTCAGCCAGCTCAAAGATAACTATGAGAAACTGCAGAGAAATTATTAGAATCTTACAGCAAACTATATCAGCTTGGAAAAGGACATAGACTCTATGAAGAAGACACAAGAGGATATGAAGAATAGCATTTCTGAATTGAAGAACACAGTAGAAGGAATCCAAAGCAGGTTGGATGAAGCCGAGGATCGAATCAGTGAGATGGAGGATAAGGTAGAAAGAAGATTCCAGAAAGAACAAGAAATGGAAAAACGACTCAAAAAGAATGAAGAGGCATTTAAGGAAATGCAGGACAACCTGAAACGCAATAATATCCGTATAATAGGGATACCAGAAGGAGAAGAAGAGGAGCAAGGGATAGAGAACCTCCTTGAAAAAGTAATGATGGAACATTTCCCTAACTGAGGAGAGAAAGGATCTCATGGATCCAGGAGGCACAGAGGACCCCACTCAGGAGGGACTCAAATAGGTCCAATCCAAGACACATCATCATTAAAATGGCAAATATCAAAGACAAAGAGAATCCTCAAGGCAGCAAGGGAGAAGGAGAAAGTGACATACAAGGGGGCCCCGATATGCCTAGGAGCTGACTTCTCAACAAAAACACTATGAATCCAGAAGGGAATGGCAACAAATATTCCAAGCCATGAAAAGCAAGGGCCTACAGATAAGGCTGCTCTACCAAGCTAGGCTCTCTATTAAATAAGAAGGAGAAATAAAGAGTTTCCCAGACAAGAGAAGACTAAAGGAATACATCTCGACCAAGCCAGCACTCCAAGATATACTAAGGGGACTGGTTTAAGAAGATGAAGGAAAAGAATGAGAATGAGAGGAACACAGGTACAAAGAGAAAAGATGAGTAAGTGTCTACCAGTAATATCTCTCAATGTGAATGGACAAAATGCCCCTATCAAAAGACACAGGGTAGCTGAATGGATAAGAAAACATGACCCACACATATACTGCCTACAAGAGACCCACCTCAGAGCAAAAGACCTACACAGATTGAAAGTAAAGGGTTGGAAAAAAATATTCCAAGCATATGGGCATGAGAAAAAGGCTGGGGTTGCCATACTTGTATCAGACAAAGTAGATTTCAAAACAAAGGCCATAAAGAGAGACCTAGAGGGGCACTTTATCATACTTAAAGGAAGAATCTATCAGGAAGACATCAACATGGTAAACTTATATGCTCCAATATAGGAGCCTCCAAGTTTATAAGGAAATTGTTGTATGACTTCAAAAAAGATATAGACAACAACACACTGAGAGTAGGAGATTTCAACACCCCACTGTCAAAAATGGACAGATCTTCCAAGCACAACATTAATAAACATATTGTGGCACTGAATGACACACTGAATCAAAGAGATTTAACTGACATATATAGAACATTACATCCCAAAGAAGAAATATACACATTCATTTCAAATGCTCATGGCAGTTTTTCAAAGATAGACCACATGATAGGACACAAAGCAAACCTCACCAAATTCAGGAAAATTGAATTAATACCAAACTTTTTCTCAGACCACAAGGCCTTGAAACTCCAAATCAACCTCAAAGAGAAACTTCAAAAACTTGCAAACTCATGGAGACTGAACAGTAGACTATTAAACAATGAATGGGTCAATAATGAGATAAGATAAGAAATCAAAAAAATTCTGGAAACAAATGAAAATGAACAGACAACAGTCCAAAATCTATGGGACAAAGTAAAGGCAGTCCTGAGAGGGAAGTTCATAGCATTACACGCTTACCTAAAAAAGACAGGAACATTTCAAATAAAAGACCTAACACTACAACTTCAAGAACTCTAGAAACAACAACAAATAAATCCCAGAGCAAGGAGAAGGAATGAAATAGTCAAGATTAGAGCAGAACTGAATGACATAGAGGCGAAAAGAACAATTCAGAGGATCAACCAATGCAGAAGCTGGTTCTTTGAAACGATAAATAAAATTGACAAGCCTTTAAGCAGACTCAGCAAGAATAGAAGGGAGAGGAACCAAATGAATAATGTCAGAAATGAAAGAGGAGAAATAACAACTGATACCACAGAAATACCAAGGTTCATTCGGAAACTACTATGAACAATTATATGCCAAGAAATTTGAAAATCTTGGTGAAATGGACAAATTTTTAGAAAAATATAATCTTCCAACCCTGAAGGAGGAAGAAACAGAAAGCTTGAATAGACCGATAGCAGCTGGGGAAATTGAAGCAGTAATCAAGAAACTCCTGGCACACAAAAGCCCATGGCCGGACGGTTTCACAAGATGAGCTAACCCCTGTTCTTCTCAGACTATTCCAAAAAATCCAGGAGGGGGGAAGACTCCCAGACTCTTTCTATGAGGCCAGCATCACCCTGATCCCAAAACCAGATAAAGACACTACAAAGTAAGAAAATTACAGGCCAATTTCGCTGTTGAACATAGATGCAAAAATCCTCAACAAAATATTGGCAAACCGCATCCAGCAATACATTCAAAAGATTATCCACCACGATCAAGTGGGATTCATCCCCGGCATGCAGGGATGGTTCAATATTCGCAAATAAGTAAATGTGATACATCACATACATAAAAGAAAAGACAAAAACCACATGATCTTCTCGATATACACAGGAAAAGCATTCGATAAGGTACAGCACCCATTTATGATCAAAACACTCAGCAGAATGGCAATAAATGGAGCATTCCTCAATGTAATAAAGGCCATATATCAAAAACCTACAGCCAATATCATACTCAATGGGCAAAAACTGAAAGCTTTCCCACTAAGATTGGGAACATGACAAGGATGTCCGTTTTCACCGCTTCTTTTCAACATCGTATTGGAAATCCGAACCACAGCGGTCAGACAAGAGAAAGAGATAAAAGGCATCCAAGTGGGAAAGGAGGAAGTAAAGCTATCACTGTTTGCAGATGACATGATAGTGTACATAGAAAACCCTGTAGACTCTACCCAAAAACTCCTCAACCTAATAAATGAATTGGGTAAAACAGCAGGACACAAAGTCAACATTCAGAAATGAAAGACATTTTTGTACACCAGCAAAGCAATAGAAGAAGAAGAAATCAGAGAAAAAATACCACTCGATATAACAAGAAGAAAAATAAAGTACCTAGGCATAAATTTACCAAAGACATAAAAGACCTGTATGCAGAAAACTATATAACATTGCAAAAAGAAATTAAGGAAGACACAAATAAATGGACGCATATACTGTGCTCATGGATTGGAAGAATAATATCATCAAAATGTCCATCCTACCCAAAGCAATTTATAGATTCAACTCAATCCTTATTAAGATACCAATGACACATTTCACAGAAATAGAACAGACATTTCAAAAATTTATATGGAACCATAAACCACCCCAAATAGCCGCAGCAATTTTGAGAAAGAAACACAAAGTCAGAGGGATCACAAAACCGGACATCAAACTCTACTACAAAGCCATTATACTCAAAACAATCTGGCACTGTCAAAAGAACAGACCCATAGACCTGTGGAAAAGAATAGAAAGCCCAGAAATAAGCCCAGGTCTCTATGGGCATCTAATATGTGACAAAGGGGGCAGAAGCATAAAATGGAGCCATAATAGCCTCTTCAACAAATGGTGTTAGGAGAGCTGGATGGCTACATGCAAAAAATTGAAATTGGATCATACAAAAAAATAAACTCAAGATGGATAAAAGACTTAAATATAAGTCGCAACACCATCAAAGTCCTAGAGGAGAACATTGGCAGGAAACTCTCAGATATCCCACGCAGTAATTTTTTCACTGATATGTCTCCTAAAGCAAGGGACATAAGGGAAAGAATAAACCAGTGGGACCTCATCAAAATAAGAAGCTTCTGCACGGCGAAAGAAAGCATCAGCAAAATGAAACGGGAGCCAACCCTATGGGAAAATATATTCGCTAATGATACATCAGATAGAGATTTCATCTACAAGATATATAAAGAACTCACTCGGTTCCACTCCCAGAAGACAAACGATGCAATCAAAAAATGGGCGAAGGACCGGGGCAGATGCTTTTCCAAGGAGGAGATACAGAGGACCCAGAGACATTTGAAAGGATGCTCAGCTTCACTAGCCATCAGAGAAATGCAGATGAAAACCACCATGAGGTACCACCTCACACCGGTCAGAATGGCCATCATAAACAGATCCACAAACAACAGGTGTTTGTGAGGCTGTGGAGAAAAGGGAACCCTAGTACACTGTTGGTGGGAATGCAGAGTGGTGCAGCCACTGTGGAAGGCGTTGTGGAGTTTCCTCAAAAAGCTGAAAATGGAACTGCCTTTTGATCCAGGGATTCCCCTTCTGGGACTATACCCTAAGAACACCAAAACGCCAATACAAAAGAATCTATGCACCGCAATGTTCATAGCAGCACAATTGACAATAGCCAAGTGTTCGAAGCAACCTAAGTGTCCATCAGTAGATGATTGGATCAAAAAATTATGGTACATATACACAATAGAATACTACGCAGCAGAAAGGATAAAAGAATTACTAAACTTCGCGACAGCATGGATGGAACTAGAGAGCATTATGCTAAGCGAAATAAGCCAGGGGGCGAAAGACAAATACCATATGATCTCACCTATAAGTGGAACCTAACCAACAATACGAAGATGCAAGGAAAACATGACCAGCAACACTGAAAGGAAAAGAAATTAACAGAGACAAGAAGGAAGGAGGGAGGGGCGCGCAGGGAAAGGGAAGGGAAGGGGAAAGTCAAGGAACATATAGCAAGGACTCATGGACAAAACCAAAGGGGAAGAGCTGAGGGAGGGAAGGAGGATGTGGGCAAGGGAAAGTGGTAGGGGGGAGGCAGAGACAAATGTATTTAAAAATAAATAAATAAAGAATGAAATGCTTGGGGAAAAAAGAACACAATGAGCTACCACTTCACACTGGTCACAGTGGCCATCATAAAAAAATTCAACATATCACAAGTGCTGGTGAGGTTGTGGAGAAAAGGGAACCATAGTACACTGTTGGAGGGAATGCATACTGGAATGGCTACTGCTGAAAACAGTTTTGAATTCCTCAAAAAGCTAAAAATGGAACTGTCTTTTGACCCAGCAATGGAATTATATCCTAAGAATCCCAAAACACCAATTCAAAAGAACGTAGGCACCCCAATGTTCATAGTAGTACATTTTACAATGGCCAAGTGCTGGAAGCAACCTTAGTGCCCATCGGTAAATGAGTGGATTAAAAAACTATGGAACATTTACACAATGGAATACTATGCAGGAGAAAGAAAGAAAGGGCTATTACCCTTCACATTGGCATGGATGGAGTTGGAGAGCATTATGCTAAGTGAAATAAGCCAGGCAGTGAATGACAAATACCATATCATCTACCCTATAAGTGGAACGTGACCAGAAAAGCAAGCAGACATGGAAAATATGACCAGCAACATTGAAAGAAATGAGAAACCAATTTGGATAGGGCAGAGGGAAGGACGGAGGGGTTAACAGGGAGGTGAAGGGGAAGGAGAGGTGTCAGATCCAGGAACAGGTGTGAAGGATACATGGACTAAGCGAAAGTGGGGAAGGATGAGGGGGGGAGTTGTGGGTAGGTGGGGCAGGGGAGAGTGGTGGAGGATAAATGAAGACAAATGTATTGGAACAATAAAAATAATATTTTTATAGTAGTAATATAATTTATACAACAAAATAATAAAAGCCTCCTCCAACAGAAATCTCTGGAATCTGTCCAAATGTAAATAAATGAACACTCACATTAGTATCTTGACAGGTTCCTTCACTGTGGAGTCTTTCATAACCTCTTCTCATGACTGGAGTCTGAAGTCTTTGGTTCGCCTCTGATGATTATAAGTTTCCCATGGGATTCTGATGCAAAAAATTGCCCTTCTTGGCCTTCTACTATACACCATTAAAGTGACAATTGCTGTTCACATACAGATATATCCTCAAAATACAGGCTGTCACAGACCATGAACCTGTGACCGTCTGTATCCAATTGCCCATTATGCCTTAGGTCCTGAAATAAGCACCCCACAACCTCTGCATGGTAACTGAGGCCTCCTTGAAGCAGGAAAGAGCCAAATCTGAACCCTCTGGCATATCTCTCTCACAAGAGAGCATGGCCTTACCTGCCCTTAGTCTCTTGCCAGATGTCATGGTAGTGGAAGAGTCCACCCTTCCCCCAGACTTCTTGACTACCTGTGGGCCCCTTGGGATCAACTGAGTGAACAACACTGGGAGTTTGTTCACTACAGGTGGTATTGACAACATTATATGAACTCCTGCTTTCCATCCCTGAACCAGAATGTACACGATAAAGGACAAGACCAAAGCATCAGAACAACTGGCAAAACCTCAGGCAGCCATCTTAGCACTGAATGTCATGACCAATAAATGACCTTATCTGTACAATTTATAAAACCTTTGGCTATTGCCTAAATGCTTCCCCTTTGGGGTAAAGAACTCTGGGAATCACTTTCCTTACAGATACCCAGGATGTTATAGACTAAATCGTGTCTCCCCAAAATTCATATGTTCAAGCCCTAACCCCCAATGTAACTATATTTGGAGAGAAGGTCTTTAAGGAGGTAATTAAGCTTAAATGAGGTCTTAATGGTGGGGTCCTAATCCAATACGACTGGTATCCTGATAAGAAGAAGAAGTGACACCAGAGCACTCTCTCCACATGCATACAAAAGGCCATGTGAGGGCACAGGAAGAAGGTGATTATCTGCAAAGAACAGAGGTCTCACCAGAAACCAACCTTGATGGCACCTTGATTTTGGACTTTCAGCCTTCAAAACTGAGAAAATAAATTTCTGTTGTTTAAGTCACCTAGTCTGTGGTACTTTATTGTGGCAGCCCTAGAACACTAATGCATAGTATAACATATGTCTACTTATACAGTTTATTCTTGTTATTTGTAGTAGTTATATTCTGTAAAGTCACCATGAGCACAGAATTTGTGAGTACTAAACTATTTCTTCTAGGGGAAATACAGTTAGGTTCCTTGAGCCCTGGGTGCAACGTTTTCATCAATCAGTTAATGTTGAATTTTTTTTATGTGTATTTCTTTTTAAAGACACCCTGTTTGGTGTATATTGTTGATTAATTTACAGTGATATTTAACATATATTGTTGATTCATTTACAGTGAACTCACTGACTATCACTATAACTAACTCATGCCTGAAACATGTATAAAGCACATGACAGCCTTCTTATGCTTAGGAACAATAGACAGGACTTTAGCACTACAGTTGGAGGGCTTTTTAAACAATAAAATCACTAAAAAGGGTACAGAAATATAAACAGTGTGCCACTAAATCAAAAGATAACTTGTTAACAGCACAGCAGCTGAAAACAAGAAGGCAGAGCATCATCACCTTGTATGACCTCATACAGCTGAGAACACATGTATCAGGTGGCTCAAAATTTTTGCCACTCTATACATGTTTGCAAGTAAACCCAAAGGCACTGTGAACGTTAATTCTGGGGTTACCAATAAATTTTAGAAGGCAGACAAATTTGAAAATACAGAATCTGCAAATAATGAGGATTAATTCTATTAACTCCACAGTATAATGGGCTGTCATCTCATCTGTCCAGTGTCCAGTTTTGTGTGTTTGGCCAAGAATCCCTCTCTCATCAATGGGGTAAACAGGAAGTGATCAAAACAGAGATGCAGAGTGATAGGTAAGACACAAAGCATAGATATGAGACACCTGTTTTTATCTGGATTTTAGTCCATTTTCAGGGCATGTGTTTTAGGAATGGGGGTACCCTTTTTGATGTCACCAATAGAACTATTGATTCACCTTCACTGGGGCCAGGACAATGCCATCTATGACTGCATATATATATGGCCTGAGATAGGAATATTTTTCTACTTACTCTTGTGAAACTTTAGAAGACACAACCTTTTTATCTAAGTTTGTTTTTAAGTTTGGGTCTGTGAATATCTGGAGAGATATTGGTCATCCATTTGCATGCAGTTCACAGAGAAATATGTATTTGCGGTGGACACAAGATCCCGAGCACATTGTTAACATGTGGTTGGAAACAGGTGTGGAGGAAATGCATTGTTTTAATTCAGGGATAGATTGTGCATGTACTTTGTAATATTGCAAGATGAAATCTTGTTAAAGGTAACTAGGAGTAAGTTTTTAAAAGTCGAGCCAAAAAAGAATATGTACCCAGGGGTAAACAAAAGGTAGTTGGGCAAGGTTCCAGGCAGACAGTGCCACAATGTCTATATCTCCACATATCAAACTATGGTAGCAAACACATGCAAGTGTGGGCACATGCGCAGATTTGCAGGGACTAATGTTCCCTGACCAATGTTTTAGAAAACTCAAGAGTCACAGGAATGTCCAGGACTTGTTTTTATTCACAAGCCCCTCTGGGGGGAAAAGGTCTTGCTGAAGGTCTCAGGTGTCTTGTGTGAGCACATCAGATAATTTTGGAAAATCTAGCTCTCTGTGGGACTATGGCTTGGCACTTAACATGTTCTCACTTAAGACATCACCCCCAGGATGTAAGCACATGATTAGTGAGATAAATACCCACTCATAGAATGAATGTCTTTCAGAATACAGTCCTGAGGTCCAAGAATCTGAAATCGCTTTGTTTGTTGGTTGAGGGTCAAAAGTTTCTACTCTATGGGCAAGGTTCCCTCTCTGCATCATATGCCATATGTCCAGCCCTA
Organism: Pteronotus mesoamericanus; assembly: GCF_021234165.1. Lineage (NCBI taxonomy): Eukaryota > Metazoa > Chordata > Mammalia > Chiroptera > Mormoopidae > Pteronotus > Pteronotus mesoamericanus. The sequence continues at coordinate 2,482,343 of NW_026555144.1, read as the reverse complement.
AAACAGAAGTGTACAAGAGCATGGTTGATATGGATTTAACAACAAAATGCCTGATCCAAGCCCAGGTATGCAAAGTGTGACTTTCAGATGGAGAATGTAGAGTGGTTAGCTAAGCTTAGTAGGGCAATGAGGGTGGAAGATTACTTTTCCTGTGCAATCAGGTGCCCTTGAAGGAGGACCCACTACTAATCTTGAAAGCTGTGCCCATGCTGATTGTAATGTGGGGCTCTTTAAGGGGTTGAAATAGTGGATTTTTCTGAGGGCTTCTACCTGCCTGAGTTTTTCCCCCTTGCCACTTACCAGAATACTGTCCACTACCCCTACATCCTTCCTTGTACCATGGACCCAGTCTTCATACTCCACCCTGGATAAAAGCTGGAGGGTAAAGAGTCTGCCTTACTGCTGTGCTTCTAGATGATTCATTGTGGAGAGAGAGGGGGTGAGGGAGAGTGTATAAATATAGAATTATACATGTCTGCATGTTTGCAGGAGAAGGGAGGGCTTTTAAAAGTTGACATCTGGGGTGATCTCTACTATTTGTTTTCTGAGAAACACTGTAGCATTTATTGATAACTAGTAACTTCTCTGTTTCAGCAAAAACTGTGTGATTGAAATTGGTTCAGAAGGTTTTAGACAGGGTGCTGATGGGATATCATTTCCAAATTTGGAGGTAAGTCACTTCTAGACACGAGGTTTTGTGTTAAGTTGACTAGAGGTGAGACACAGCAAGCCAGCCCCACTGGGAAAGCTGACTGGTGGCACTTTCCCAGGCTCTACAAATCTGCCTTTCCAGATCCTGCCTTCCTGACCTGTGGAGACCTACAGTGGAGCATAAGAATGCTCCCAATCCCCAGGTCTTTTGCTTTCATCCTGGAGTTTCTCACACCCTCCCGGCTTTGTTTGCAAAAGGCCTTCTCCTCTCTCCACACTCCCTTGTGAGGACACCAAACCTGAAGTGTGCTCCCTGGTGTGACTAGGGGAGCACTACCCACAGAAATGGGGGTGCAGGCCACAGTGTATTATGCCTCTCAAGCTAGAATTTTCTGCTCCATCTATCATGTTCTATGGGGAGAGCACTTGAGCACACATTCTGTGCACTCTGGTCTCTCACCCCATTCATTTTGTTCAAAACTGAACACATGATCATCTCTGTTCAGTCTATCTCACCTACCCAGGCCCCAGGTCCTTGCCACTGTCTCCCAAGCCTTCAACTCCCACAAAGCTTCACTGGCTTTATATCCAGAAAACATCGTAACTGTGTTCTTATTTCTGCATTGATCATGTTCCCTCAAGATCAGGTCTTGGTTATCTTGCTACTGAAGTACTGCAATAGCTTCCTGACCTCTGGCTTCCCTAATGCCAGTGATGGCCCCTTCAATTTATTCAACACACTGAAGTCAGTGTAATCTTTGTATATCCAGTCTGATTACTTCAGGAACTATTGATGGCTCTATTTAACTGTCAAATAAAATCCAAACTTTTTGGCATAGTATTCAAACCCCTAAAGAAGAAATGAGAAATGGAAAGGAAACTAAAGCACAAACAACTAGAAAACCAATAAGCCACTTTCTTTTTTATTTTATTTTTCTAAGCCTTCCCCTTGGAAAGGGAAATTAGCCGGGACAATACAGTTTTAAGTGACAGGAAACCTATCCTGAGCCCACAGAATAGAAATAATATTCTCTGGCCCAGAGTGTGCTCAGAAAACCAAAATCAATGAAAGACAAAATAAAAGGTATATTAAATAGAGGTTTTACAGAAGTTTGAACTCTATACCAACTCTACAGGATTAATAACTGCTAATGGTTCACATTTGTGCAAATGAATATAGGTCTTCTGAACACCCAATGGCTCAACCCTAAATAGCTCACAACTGTGAGGATTTGGCACCTGTGGGTAGTTATGTAGGGCCCCCACGTTTGGCCTTGGAGATACCTTGAAAATCAAGGCCAAAGCCCTAGGCCCTAATCTTTGTAGGTGTGTCACTTGACTCTTGATTTCCACTTACTCCATTTCTCTCTGAAGAATGTGAGGGGATAAGGTTCAGTGCATAGGTTACAAGGTGAGTGTGTATTTGGGGACTGGGAAGCTGGAGTGGAGAAGGCAGAATACAGGTTCTTTTAATAATTACAAGTAAAGCAGTACCTCATCTAGGTGGCTACTCTAGGGAGGCTAAGACTCTTGCAAGAGTGAGGGCTGAGTATATGGGAATTCACATTTTAGAGCACAACCAGTTCTTCCTTGCATGATACCAATGTTTGGATCAATTGGGCCAAACACTGGTGGGTGTCAAGGGAGTATCTACCTCATTTCCTCCTTTTCTTGTTCTTATGTATCTCAGCAAAGGCTAACAAACAACCATTTAAGTACACCAAGCACTTTATTCTACTGTTTCAAGGCAACGTAGCCATCTAAGAAGACATCCAGGGCCAGGAGGAGGGAACAGTGGGGATAGTTGACCTCTAAGGATTGTCCAGTATGGATAGTCTGCATTAACTCTGAAGCATGTTACTACCATCTTTCATAAGACTTTGATCTGTTTATATCTGATGCTTAAGGCAGGATATGTTAAGCTCTTTTGTTTTTCCTGGCAGGAAGACCTGGGGTATATGAAAAAAAATGGGTCCCTGGATTGATTTGGCCAAACAGTAGATGAAGGGGGGAGTGCAAGAACAACTGAGGACTTCTTTAGATAGAAGAGGAACTTTAAGTCTGGGGTTGATGTGTGTGTATCTCGGGTGTAGGGAGTTCAGAAGTTAAAGCAGGTGCAGTCTGAATGGAGTGGGTGGCAGGAATGATGGAAGAAGAGAACAAAGCAGAACACCGTTGTACAAAGTGTTCCTCTTATGAGGTAGCTTGTCCACCCCTACCTGGTCAACAACCATAGCATGCTCTAGAGAGAAAGCTCAGCTCAGGAGGAGGAGGAGAAGAAGGTTAGCACCTACCAATAACCTGTAGGTACCATGGAGGTAATGTTAAAGTTGCTGCGGGTGTTTCAGTGGGAGAAGAGAGGAACAAGGTAGAGATCTACAACTTGATTCTGGAAGAGAGTGAGACTGCAAGGTTTAAAGCATGAATGTACAGATTACATTTTGAATTTCATTTAATTGAGGAAGAAAAGATGCAGCAGGAAAATGAGGGCAGAACAGAGATGAGTAGAGAATCTGGGACAGAGAAAATAGGGATGAGAGCAGAGAATAGTGAGAATAAGGAGTAAAACACTTTCCACAGATAAGTAGAAGCTCATGTATTAATAGTACTTAAAACCCATTCGAGTAATCTCTTGCTCCACAGGAAAGTTGAGCCCAAGCCCACCTCAGGTCTGTCAGGTGATCCTGGTAAGCAAGATACAGGCAGTGATACCTACCCCATGAGAGTTACTTGCCCATACCTGTTTCTCTTTTCAAGCATGAAATTGGACCAAGAGCTTCAGAGTTTAGGGACCCCTACACGTCTCTATGAGGCCTTACGCTAGACTCAGAATTAAATTTCTCTTTGTGTCTGAATTGGAGTAGAATTTCAGGACTTAATCCATTTTTATTCTCCCCCCAACACACACACACACACACACACACACACACACACACACACACACACACACACACACGTTCATAGGCAAAGGCCTTAGCAATTGTACCCTGTCCAGGTTCAAAAAGGAGTTTTATTTCTTCCTTGAGAAGGAAGGGGCAAGTGAGAAGAGGAGAGGAAGAGGAGCCAGGGAAAACTACCAGAGCTGCTCCTCTCTGGGCAAAAGAAATGAGAGTCACAGTGTTGAGTAAAGCAGCTTCCTAAGGGCTTCACCCAGCCCAGCAGCCCCCATATTGTGTAGTAAAGCTATGAATAAGACATTGTTATTCCTTCATTCATCTGTTCCTTGAACATTGCATACATACTAGGGAGGTAGAGAAGCTGGAGCAACAAAGTTTCTAAGAGGGAAGGAAGTGGTTATTTTCACTTTTCTTGTCTTTCTCAGCTTATCACGGAAGGCAGTGATGGAACATGGGGCTGAGGCCCTCTCTTCAAAGATGGGATATAGGCATCTTATCTGGTGGCTTATTGTCTTAGTTGTGGCTACTATAAAAAATACTACAGATTGGGTGGCAAAAACAGACATATATTTCTTCTACTTCTGGTGACTTGGAATTCCAAAATCAAGCTGTTGTCCAATTTGGTTCTTCATGAGAGCTCTCTTGCTGGTTTGTATATGGCTACCTTCTTCCTGTGTGCTTACAAAATGAAGAGAGAGTTCTGGTGATTTTTCCTCTTCTTATGAAGGCACTAATCTCATCATGGGGAGCCCACACTCATGACCACATTTAAGGCTAATTACCTCCCCAAAACCCCCCTCTAAATACCATCACATTGGGGGTTAGGCCTTCAACATATGAATTTGCAGGAGACACAAACATGCAATCCATAATACAATTTTTAGTTATCATTTTAGAGATGTGGGGACACCAGCTAGTTTCTCATACTGATCATTGCTGGCACATAAGATGACCCCTCTGGACAGATAAACTAGAAAAAAACCTTTCCTTCTTCTGGGCTGCATCTCTGTGCCAGTACACATGGCTTGGTGACTGCATTTAAGCTACCACTCTATCTTTCACCTGGGGGCCCTAGCACAAGGCTCTGTGCTGACATTTTTTTTTAATTCTTCAAATACATTTGTCTCCATTTTCCCACCACCACTTCCCCCTGCTACACCCACCCGCACCTCCCACCCTCAATCCTTCCCCACTTTAGCTTTGTCCATGGGTCCTTTTTATATGTTCCTTGACTTGACCCTTCCACTCTTTTCCCTGTGACCCTCCTCCCTCCTCCCCCCTTGTTACTGTTGGTTTGTTTTTTCTTCCAATGTTGCTGGCTATATTTTTATTGCTTATTTGTTTCATTTATTAGGTTCTACTTATAGGTGAGATCATATGATATTTATCTTTCACCACCTGGCTTATTTCACTTAGCATAATGCTCTACAGTTCCATCCATGCTGTTGCAAAAGGTAGTAGCTGTTTCTTTCTCTCTGCTACATAATATATTGTTGTGCAAATGTGCCATAGTTTTTTTGATCCACTCATTTACTGATGGGCACTTAGGTTGCTTTTAGCACTTAGTTATTGTCAATTGTGCTGCTATGAATATTAGGGTGCATAGGTTCTTTTGAGTTGGTGTTTCAGTATTCTTAGGATACAATCCCAGCAGTAGAATCACTGGGTCAAAAGGTCATTTGATTTTTAACTTTTTGAGGAAATTCCACGCTGTTTTCCACAGTGGCTGCACCAGTCTGCATTCCCACCAACAGTGTACTAGGGTTCCCTTTTCTCCACAACCTTACCAGCACTTGTGATATGTTGATCTGTTTATGATGGCCATTGTAACCAGTGTGAAGTGGTATCTCATCGTGGTTTTAATTTGCATTTCTCTGGAGGCTAGTAATGCTGATTCTTACAATGCATGAACATATTATATGCTTCTATTTATTTCTGCCTTCCTTAATATCTTTCTTCAGTGTTGTGTAGTTATCTAAGTACAGGTCTTTTAAGTCCTTGGTTAAGTTTTTTCCTAGCTACTTTATTTTTCTTGTTCCTATAGCAAATGGGGTTATTTACTGATTTCTGTCTCATATATTTCATTTTTTGGTGTACAAAAATGCCTTCGATTTATGAATATTGGTTTTGTGTCCTGATGTTTTGTCAAATTCACTGATTAGATCGAGTAGGTATTGGGTGGAGTCTATGGGGTTTTCTTTCTACACTATCATGTCATCTGCAAATAATGAATGTTTTACTTCCTTCATTCGAATTTGAAAGGATTTTATTTCTTTTTCTTGTCTGATCACTCTAGCTAGGACTTCCAATACTATGTTGAATAGAACTGGTGAAAGCAGAGAACCTTGTCTTGTTCCCATTCTTAGTGGGAAAGCTTTTAGTTTCTGTCCATTGAGTATGATGTTGGCTTTCGGTTTTTCATATATGGGCTTTATTATGTTGAGGAATGCCCCATTTATTCCAAATTTGATGAGTGTTTATATCAAAAATGTATGCTGTACTTTATCAAATGCTTTTTCCACAACTACTGATATCATCATGTGATTTTTGTCCTTCCTTTTGTTTATGTGATATATTACATTTATTGGTTTGTGAATATTGAACAATCCTTGCATCCCTGGAATGAATCCCACTTGATCATGGTGGATGATCTTTTTAATATATTTCTGGATGCGGTTTGCCAATATTTTTTGAGGATTTTAGCATCTATATTCATCAGTGATACTGGCCTGGAGTTTTCTTTCTTCATCTTGTCTGTGTCTGGTTTTGGGATTAGGATGATGTTGGCCTCATGAAAAGAGTTTGTGAGTCTTTCCTCTTCTTGATTTTTTTTCAATATTCTGAGAAGGACAGGGGTTAGCTCTTCCTTAAAAGTTTTATAAAATTATCTAATGAAACCATCTGGTCAAGGGCATTTGTATATGGGGAGCTTTTTTTGATTACTGCTTCTATTCCCCAGCTGCTATTGGTCTGTTCAGGCTTTCTGCTTATTCTTCATTCAGTGATAGAAAGATATATTTTTCTAGAAATTTGTCCATTTCACCAAGGTTTTCAAATACCTTGGCAAATAATTGTTCATAGTAATTTCTTACAACCCTTTGTTTTTCTGTGGTATCAGTTGTTGTTTCTCCTCTTTCATTTCTGATATTACTTATTTGGGTCCTCTCTCTTTTTTCCTTGATGAGTCTGCTTAAAGGCTTGTTGATTTCATTTATCTTTTCAAAGAACCAGCTCCTAGACTTATTTATCCTTTTAATTGTTCTTTTAGTCCCTATGTCATTCACTTTTGCTCTGATCCTGATTGTTTCCTTCCTTCTAGTCTCTCTGGGCTATGTTTGTTGTTGTTTCTCCAGTTCTTGAATCTGTAGGGTTAGGTTGTTTATTTGAAATGTTTCTGTCTGTTTCAGGAAGGCCTGTATTTCTATGAACTTCCCTTTTAAGACTGTCTTTGCTGTGTCTCATAGATTTTGGACTGTTGTGTGTTCCTTTTCATTTGTTTCCTGAAAATTTTTGATTTCTTCTTTAATCCCATTATTGACCTATTCTTTGTTTAATAACATGCTATTCAATATCCACAAGTTTGAATGTTTTTGAGTTTTTCCCTTGAGGTTGGTTTCTAGTTTCAAGTCCCTGTGGTCCAACACAATGTTTGTTATGATTTTAATTTTCTTGAAATTTTTGGAACTTGTTTTCTTTCCTATCATGTGGTCTATCTTTGAAAATGTTTCATGTGCATTTTAAAAGAATGTGAATTTTGCTTCTTAGGGATGAAAGGTGATATATACATTTTTTCAATTAAGTCCATTTGATTCGTTCAGTTCCACAATATCCTTCTTGGTATTTTGTTTGGAAGATCTGTCCATTGTTGACAGTGCAGTTTTAAAATCCCCTATTATCCGTGTGTTGCTGTCTATATCTTTCTTGGAGTCCTCCAAGATTTTCCTTATATATTTGGGTGGTCCACTGTAAGGTGCATATAGGTTTAAAGTGTCTATGTCTTCTTGATGGATTCATCCAATGAGTATTATGAATTGTCCTTCTGGGTCTCTTTTTATGGCCTTTGTTTTGAAATCTACTTCGTCTGATATAAGTATTGCTATGCCGTCTTTTTTTCTTTTCCATTTGCTTGGAATATTTTTTTCCATACCTTTACCTTCAGTCTGTGTAGGTCCTTTGCTCTGAGGTGGTCTCTTGTATGCAGCATATGTGTGGCTCATGTTTTCTTATCCATTCAGCTATGCTATCACTTTTGATTGGACCATTTAATCCATTTGCCTTTAAAGTTATTATTGATAGGTACTTATTCATTTTTCCATTTTGTATCTCTGTTCCTCTCTTTCTCACACTTTTTCTTCATCTCCTCAAAGAAGTCCCTTTAGTATATCTTGTAGTGCTGATTCTGTGCAACTGTATTCTTTTAGCCTTCTTTTGTCTAGGAAACTCTTCATTTTGCCTTCCATTTTAATTGAGAGCTTTGCTGGGTAGAGCAGTCTTGGTTGCATGACTTTGTTTTTCATTACTTGGAATACTTCCTGCCATTCCCTTCTGGCTTTAGTGCTTCTGTTGACAAGTCAGCACCCATCCATATTGGGGCTCCTCTGTATGTTACTACCTGGTTCTCCTTTGCTGCCTTAAAGATTCTCTGTTTGTCTTCGATATTTGCCATTTTAATGATGATGTGTCTTGGAGTGGGCCTCATTGTGTTCCTCTGCAATGAGAACCTGTGTGCTTCATAGACTTGTGTGACTTTTTCTCTCTTGATATTAGGGAAGTTTTTCATAATTACTTTTTCAATCTGGTTCTCTATACTTTGCTTATCTTCTCCTTCTGGCATCCCTATTACATGGATAGTATTACATTCCAGGTTGTCCTCCATTTCCCTAAATGCCTCTTTATTCTTTTTGCGTCTTTTTTTTCCTTTTCTTGCTCTTTCTGGGAGCTTTTTTCTACTTTGTCCTCCAGCTGGCTGATTCAATGCTCTGCTTCATCTAGCCTGGTTTTGATTCCTTCTACTGTGTTCTTCAATTCAGAAATTATATTATTCATTTCCTTTTACCTCTTGTTTATAGTTTTTATGTCTTTTTTTATACTGATATTGTTCGATTTAAGTTTCTTGTGGTTTCCCTGTAGTGTTTTGTAATTCTCCTTGAGTTCAGTGAGCTCATTGAGCTTCCTTAGAACTATCCTTTTGAACTCAATACCTGAACGTTTACTTCCCTCTATTTCATTTAGTTTTCTTTGTGGGGATTCCTCCTCTCCCTTTGATTGGGGGGCATTTCTTTGTCTTGTCATTATTTGTGAGACTCTTCTTTTTTGCCTATACTTCTTAAATTGATCTGTTGACTTCCTGACTTTGTGGTGTGAATTTCTATGGTACAAGACCTGTGAGATTCAGTGGTGCAGCCTCCTTGATCTTGTGCATATGCTGTTGTTTTGGATGTCTTTTATGCCATTTATGTTGGTTCTCCGGAATAGTTGAGTTTTTATTGTTGTTTGGTCATTCTTTGGTGGGTCCTACTATCCCGCTTGTTGACTGAGGTTCACTCTGGCCACCGCATCTTGTGTGTTGTTGTGTAGGTACTTCCAGAACAAAACCACAAAGCCCAGGAAACAAATCCACATCCACTGAAAGAATTTCCCCCTGCAATCCCACTATCAGCAGCAGATGAACCAATATTAATACAGCTATAAATAAGTTAAGACTATTATAAGAAAAGAGAGAAATAAACAGTATAAAATCTAATGTCTTAATATGTACAAACTTGCTGGATCTGAAATGAATGTTAAAATGCTATGTAGTAAAGGAAATATCAGAAATCATGGAGAAGGCCACAGTGGTTTTTGTCTTGGTAGCCTCTAGTATTTACTGCTGTTTTTTCCTTTCTGGATCTGCCTCTGATTTCAGATGTCGACCCCATGTGAACCTAGGCAGTCTGTTCGAGACTTTCAGGAATGTACTGTTTATGGCTGTCTCCTTTGGTTGTTAATCTAGTCACTCTGCACTCAGAAGTCAGGCTTAGACACAAGAGGGTGGGGCAGAGTCCCTCCTGTGCATTGAGCTATTATTTTCTCTCTTGCCCCTGCCACTCAGGGGAGTGGTCTACCTGAACAGGATGGCTGCTGCAGCATGGGGGATGACTCAGCACTGGGTTCTCACTGGCTACTCTCTCAGTTCGCCCCCCAAAGTCTCTGTCCCCATTCTCTCCTTAAGTGTCTCTAGTCCTCTCTGCTCCCCCTTTATCCAGGGATCTACTATCTGTGACGTTCGCTCTGTACTCAGTAGTCAGGCTTAGGAACCACAGGGCCAGGGCAGAGTCGCTCCTGGGGGCAGGGCTACTGTTTCCTCTCATACTCCTGCTCCTCAGGGGAGTGGTCTGCCTCAGCAAGATGGCTGCAGTCATATGGGGGATGGCAGCTACAGGATCCCACTGGGTACTCCCTCAGTTCTCTCCCCAAAGCCTCCATCCCCAGTCTTTTTTCACACATCTTTAGCTTATTCTGCCCTCGCCTTTGCCAGAGCCCAGTGTATGTGGTACAAAGAAAAATCTATGTGTTGGCCCTTTAAATGTCTCTTTGCATCTCACGCCACCCATCTCTGGCAGAGAGCAACCCTGCTGCTTTTCGTAGCTGGCTGTTATATGTGTACTTTTTGGGCTCTGGTGCTGTAGGGTGGATATCCCCAGTTATGGTTTAGATCCCACTCTTCTCAGGGGGATCCAACTGCCCTTTTAGATATCCCTCTCACCCACTAATCACATGAGCATTATCATACATGTACTTATGCAAATGAACAAGATCACAAAATCACTTAAAACAGATACACTGATTATGTTAACACACAATCACAAATTCACTGACCATGAAAGTTATCACTGTCACAAACATATATGATTATACGTTCACTTGCATATTAATATGATTACATTCTCCAAGAATATCACAGATTTACTCAACACATAAAAACGCATTTTATCATGCACAAACTCACAAATCACCTTACTGAAATGAGTATATTCACGCAATAACAAGATCACACACACTCAATACACATGCATATAGTAATATGCAAGCATGCACTTACAAAAGCCCTCATCGTTACATCTAAACACAGATATTTACTTTAAACACAGGTGTTTACTCAATAAAACATTACCAGCCACCCACAGGTTCACATATACATTGTTACATACAGAGATGCTCACCCATATACATACACTCATATTTATTCACTAACAACCCATCACTGTCACTCAAATGTGTTCAAATTCACTCACGTATATACAGATATATGAACATGGACATATGCACATTGACACATGTATTCTTTCAACAAAACATGCTCAGATATTCAATCAATCATAATATGAACATGCTCACAAATTCACTGAGTTATGAACACACATATGGGGTGTGGCAAAAGTAGGTTTAAAGTTGTGAGTATATAAAACAGAGTTTATTCTTATATTCTTATTTATTAATTATTGTATTATTTTCCATATGAATGACTGTAAGCCTACTTTTGCTTGACCCTGTTTATACACTCAAGTGAATGAGTGGGAACATCTCACCAACACATTAACAAAATCTCAAGAACTTGTTCACATAGACACTCAAAATCAGACATGTTTACACTTACCAAGTAATTTAAACATTCAGTCTTACATAGGTAGACTCAGGTACACACCATTGCAATGCTCACCAATCACTAAGTAAGCATACTCACCCATTAAGAAGATCAAACAAATGAACATAACACACATTATGTCACATGAATACACTATCATCCATCACATGCTCACATACAAGCACACTCATGTTCACTCACAGTATCAATTCATTTACTAAAACAGATATATATTGACAAGTTTAATAATTCACATAGACATCCATACATTTGTGAGGGGAACACCACAAAAATGTAATTATCTTCTGGAGGCCAGGCCCCTTGTAGTATAAGCTTCCCCCATTAGGTGAGTGTTCTAGGAACCCATCTGTATCAGTGTACCAGATGGCACATTGTGAGATGCTGTGTTTGGCTTAAATGCACTTTTTAAGGACTCTTTCAATGTGTTTGCCCATTTCATGATGAGAGATTTATGAGTGCACTTGCCCACACTGTACTGAGTGTTCAGCAGTTTTTGACCCAAAACAGCATAACCACCATGCCCCACCCTCCCTATTAAACCAATCTTACCCCAGCAACTTTTCTTATTGTCCTGGATAAAAAAAAAAAAAAAAGAGTCCTCAAAGGGAAATGTTTTGCTGATGTGAAAGAGGTGAAACAAAAAAAAATGGCAGAAGCACTAAAAAGCATCAAAATTGATGAGTTCAAAAACTGTTTTGAGCAGTAGAAAAGATGTCTTGATAGGTGTATTGCATCAAATGGAAAGTACCTTGAAGGTGATTGAAGTTTAAGCATGTAAGAATAAATACACTTTTTAATAAATAAATTTTGGGGTTTTTTGGGGGGTCCCTTGTGCATCTTCATGTACATTCACTCACTCAAATATGCAAACATGCCAACACTTCATTTATTCATATGAGCATTATCATACATTTGTACACACTTGATCAGAGTCACAAATTAACTCACAAGACACAGTTGTTACTGTTGTTCACACACACTCACACATTCACTTACCCATACAAATTATTATTATCTTTAACAGTAACATGTTCACATAGTTGCTGGCATATGTGAACATATATGGATATGTGAGAACATGCTGGTGAGTGTGTTCTCACTCATCAAAAAGATCACACATTCAGTTCCATGCATAAGACACATACATCCACTTATGCACACATATTCACACATTGCCTTATTCAGATTCACTCACACATTAAGAAGATGACATAAAAACAGTCACTACACATGAACCTACAAACATACATGCAAGTGCTCAAACTCACTCATACAGATGAGCACACAAAAATTTCTACTTTAAATTAACACACAATATAATACTCTCACCCATAAACTAACTCACATATAAATTGTCACATTTTTTCACATACATAAACATACTGAAACATTCACATACTCACTAAACACATTCATACAAGCACCCACAAAAACATGCTAAAATTTATACATATATAAATGCACTCACACACCATACACACATTGAGTCACATTTACTCGGTCACATCAACATGCTCACAAATTCATTGACACAATATCACAAATATATATATACTTAGATACTCAATTCATCCCTTCACTTACATGTTCATATAACATGCTCACAAACAGGAAGAAGATACACTTACACACAAATATAACCACACTAAAGATGAAACTCACTTTCACTCACATATACATACACTGACATGTATTCACATTTAAGTTTTCATATTTCCCTCACACAATATATTCATACATTAACAAGCTGAAACAAACATGACCTATATTAATGCACTCAAGCCAACATGGTATCATGCAAACGCATGCTCAGAAATTCATGCACATACATGAATGCATAAATATTTACTGCAATATGCAAATATTATTACATTCACATTCGTGTACAAATACACATGCTCATATATGTGCACATTCTCATGCAGGCACTCACATTAGCACATTTACAGTTCACTCGCTCAAATGACTGACAAATTTACTATCACATGTGGACATATATATTTACTCAAACATGCATTTACACTTCACTTATATGAGGATTATTACAGTTTAAATCACAGAAAAGAACATAATCACAAATTCACTCACACACATGGCATACTCATTACATTTTTTAAAAGATTTTACTTACTTTTATACAGAGGGGAAGGGAGAAAGAGAGGGAAACATCAATGTGTGATTGCCTCTCATACACCCTTTACTGGGGACCTGGCCCACAATCGAGGCATGTGCCCTGACTGGGAATCGAACCAGCAACCCTTTGGTTCGCTGGCCGGCACTCAATCCAATGAGCCACACCTGCCAAGGCTGACATATTCATTACGTTTATATGCACACAATCACATCTTCTCTTACCCATATCATTGTTATTCATAGGAATCTACTCACATTGGCACATCAAAAAAAAACATGGTCATGCTTAGCAAGAAGCTCACAATACCAAGAATTTCACAAATATCAAATTCAAAAATATAATATTAAGCCCTGACCAATGTGGCTCGTTTCGGCATTGTCCCACTAAGCAAAATGTTGCTGGTTCAATTCCCATTTGGGGCACATGCCTGGTTTGCTGGTTTGGTACCCAGTTGGGGGTCTATGAGAAGCAACCAATCGATGTTTCTCTCTCACATAGATGTTTCTCTCCCTCTCTTTATACCTGTCTTCCCATATCTCTAAAAATAAATAAGTAAAATCTTTCAAATTATAGTATTCACTCACACACATGTTCCATACATTCCCTTATACAAATATATTCATTCAGTTATTACACAAAATCATGTATATAGTCATTAAACATGAATATGCTAACATACATGCAAATGCTCACAAATTCACTCATACAGATGAACACACACAAAATATTCGCTTAAGCATACAGATTTTTTTAATAAAGATTTTATTTACTTATTTATTTATTAAATTAATTAATTTATTTTTTCAAATACATTTGTCTCTGCCTACCCCCCACCACTTTCCCTTGCCCCCTCCCTCCCTCCCTCAACTCTTCCCCTTTGGTTTTGTCCATGAATCCTTACAATAAAATACTCTCACCAATGAAAAGGCTCACATTCTGTTACTGAAAAACATGCTCACATACACAAATTTATTTAATAAAAAAGTACTTTCATGTATTAACTCACAGGAATGTCCTTATGAATTCACTCTCATACATAAATACAGATACACACATGCAGACACTGATGCATTCACTCCTTCCCCAAAATCAGCTGACATGTTCATTCACTCCCATGACCATGATTATAAATTCCCTCACAGGGAGACCCAATATAGGTACTCCAATGCTCTCATTTACCTAATTACTTTTGACACATATTAACATGATTACATACACCCTAGCATAAAAATATATTTACGCTCACCACAAAGCTCAGACATTCGCTAATACATAAAATAACCCATATGCATTCAGTTTTGTGCTCATATTTCATCCACACAGTATACACTCTGTAATTTGCTCACAAAATGAACATAATACACATTCATACACTCACATGAACATGCTAATATCCATGCACATGATTACAAATTAATACATACACATGAACACATTTACTTTATCATTCTGATATTGTATACTAACATACATTCAAACACAGAGATTCAAAAGTTCACTCTAAAGAATGTACGTGCTCACACAATCACTCCCTTACATTTTAATGCTCAGAAATCACTCAAGTGCTTATACTGACAAACTGACTCACACATATAGACGTACATTTATCCCCATATGCTCATACATCACTTATTCACTCATAGAAACATACCAATGCATCATTGAGTCACATGAGCATTATCTCGTATTTACCCCACACACAAAATAATCAGAAACGCACACAGTGAACATACACTTTAGTTTACATTTATGCAATCACACATTCATTTATGCTTACATACGTACTTGCATGCTTTACACCCTCCCAGAATTTTACAAGTTTACTCTAACACATAGACATATTTGCATTCATCTACAGCCAATGCTCACACATGAACTTGCAAAAATGTTCTCAAACTTTAAAAAGATCACACCATAAAACACACATAATCATGGTTCACACCATGAACACACTAACATATATGCACATGCTCACAAATTCAGTCATAAAGTTGAGTACACACAAATATTCATCCGCAAATTTACACACAATAAAACATTCTCATCCTCAAAGGGGCTGACACAGATGCTGTCCCTCCCATGTTCACATATGTACTCACTCTCATAGTCACTCAAAATATGCTCTCACCCATTGAATAACTCACAGGAAAATGTCCAAAAATTCACTGAAATACACAGTCATACTCAGATATACTCACACACACTGTCATATTCTCTTCTTCACACAAATATCTTTAAAAATTCACTTAATCATATGAACATGCTCACAAATCATCACACAGGGACACAAATATGTCAGATGCTCTTATCACACATTCACTCTTACATGCACATTTACACACAATCAGGAACATGGTCAATTAATTATATACTTTATAGAAAAATTTTTGCACATATCATGAAGCAGAAACTTTAAACCTCAAATGAATACACTTACATGCTCTTACTCACATACATGTCCACATGCTATGCACACAAATAATCACACATTAACAAGGTCATAAAAATGAATACAATACATTCACTTACACAAATGTGCTACCTTCCAAGCACATGAGTATAAATTCACATGTACATATTAACACACAGGAACATTTACTTCAACACTCAAATGATGTCCCATACTTACTCTAAGACATGTAAAATTTTGCATATTAACTCACCCAGATGTACATGTTCACATATGTATACTTGTTCACACATTCACTGACTCACCTTAACAATTTAATTCACTTCCTTAAATTAGCAGAGTGACAAATTATGAATATATACATATATTCACCTCTGAATATTCACACATTAACTCATTCACACAAGTATGCTTATACCTTCACTCATTCATGTTAACATGTTCATACATAACCTCATATGAACATGCTCGCAAATTCATTCACATACACAAAGATTTATAGACATATTGATATATTTACTCTTTCATAGAAATATGCTCAAATGTTTACTGAATCACATGAGCATGCTCACATTCACCTAGAGACAGAAATATGTACATTTAGATGCTTCCATTCACCCATTCATTTACACATGCATATTATAATGCTCAAAAATATAGACATGTTCCTATACATACACACACATAAAGGTGCCCATAATCACCAAAAATTAAACATTCATTTGTATATAGATACACTCAAATACACTTACACTCTCACTGATCTTTGAATATACTCACACATGAAGTTCACACAAATGAACATGATATTCACACACATAAATATGCTAATACTATGTATATGCATATAAATTCATACATAAAAATGAATACGCAAAGTTTTTGACATTCCAATATTGTCACACTAACACTCTCAAATATATAATTTTCAATATTTTCAGAAATGTGCCTGCTGACATACATCCACATGCTCCCATATTCACTCATTCACATAATACACTTAAGATTTACTCACTCAAAAATACATTGGTAATTTTATCATGCATAAACACTCATGTACTTCCACATTTGTATGTTCACACATTCACTCTTAGAAACAAATACAGCACTGCACCACTTAATTATGGGGGTATGTTCTGAGAAGTACATTCATTGTTAAGCAATTTCATCACTGTGTGAACATGATAGAGTACACTCACAAAAACCTAAATACTATAGCCTACTATGCTCTTAAGCTATATGGTATAGACTATTGCTTCTAAGCTACACACCTGTATAGCACATTACTGTACTGAATACTGCAGGCAACTGTAACACAATGGTAAGTATTTGTGTATCTAAATATAATTAAACATAGACAAGGTACAGTAAAAATATGGTATAAAAGATTTTTTAAATGGTACACCTGTGTGTAGTGCAGTCACCATGAATAGAGCTTGCAGGACTGAAACTTGCTCCGGGTGAGTCAATGAGTGAGTGGTGAATGAATGTGAAGGCCTAGGACATTACTGTGCACTACTATAGACTTTTATAAACACTGTATTCATATGCTACACTAAAATTATAAAACAGCATGAGATTAAATCAAGCTCAAGAAAAATTATGCAATGAAGAGATGCCAAAATAATGAGATACTGAGGCTACTGCCAGTGTTAACATGATATGCTGTTTTACAGAAAACTTTTAAAAAATGAGTAAATTATACTCTAAAATAATGATGAAAGGTATAGTATAGTAAACATATGAATCAGTAACAGTCATTTATTATTATCCATAATTGTTTGTACTATACTTTTGTACAACTGTCACAGTAGGTTTATTTATACCACAATCACCACAAAATACCCTGTATTGAGCTATGACATTGCAATGTTACAACACCACTAGGTGATAAGAAATTTTCAGCTATCTTATAATCTTATGGGACCATGGTCATATATGCGGTCTTTCATTTACTGAAACATCGTTATGTGGTCATAACTGTATGCTCACACTGTAATATAGTCACATTAACATGATCATACATTCCTATTTGCTAGCGTGCACATGCTCACAGATTTATTCCAAAACATAGATGTCAGATATATTCACTTGCTTACATTGGCAAATTCATTACATTATACAAACATGATTGTATATTCACCCAATCGCATGAACATGCTCATTATTCCACTCACACAGGGAAACAAATATATGTATTCAGACGCTTCCACTCTGGCATTCAACTTATGCACATTTTGTTCACAAACAGGAACATATTCGTATTTGCATACAAACTCGCTCACACTCACCAAGAAGCTCAGACATTAATTTACACAAGATACATTCACATG
Organism: Pteronotus mesoamericanus; assembly: GCF_021234165.1. Classification (NCBI taxonomy): domain Eukaryota; kingdom Metazoa; phylum Chordata; class Mammalia; order Chiroptera; family Mormoopidae; genus Pteronotus; species Pteronotus mesoamericanus. The sequence goes on along the minus strand of NW_026555144.1, from coordinate 2,464,273 downwards.
CCCACATTTTATAAATATAATCATACATTAACCTTCTAACAAATACATTACACATTTACTCACTGAAATAAACATGCTAATATCCATACACATGCTTACAACCATAGACATACTCTTGAACATACTTTTGATATATTTACTTCAAAGTCAAATATTTTTACTCTCCCACACTCAAATATGTAGAAGTTTGCACAGTCACTTTTATCACTCACATGGATATACACACATATGTATACACACACACACACACACACACACAGAATAGGTGCTTAATAGAAGTAATGGCCATTTGTTGTTTGGGTTGCAAAGAGGAGTGACTGTGTGCTCCCTGAACTGAGTCTCCTGCTCAGCAAGGACACTCTCATGGCCAGGGAGGCAACCAGGTGGATGGGCCACTGTTACTTGAAATAAAACAACCATAGAGCCCTATTTCACACATTATACAAGAAATAATCAAGCGAGTTAAAAATCAATATGTAGAATCTAAGGAGTTTTCAGAGAAAATAGAAACTAATATTTTTCATGACCTGAAGTAAAATATTCAACTCCAGAAGCTATAAAGTAAATATTGACAATACGACTATATTAAACATTTACCTATATAGTAATATACATATAAAACAATTTAAAGGACAAGGAATAGAATAGAAAAGTATTGGCAACACACCTAAAACATAGTTAGTAGTTCTTTTTTTGAAAAAAGTTCTACAAACCATTATTTAATAAATGGGTAAAGAATACCAAAAAGTCATTTAAAGCTTTTTAATAAAATAATAGAAATATGCAAGAAATATACAAAACAGGGGTTCTTAAGTTGGTCCATCTTGATGTCCTGGCTTTGTGGTGTGAACTTCTATGGTTGGAGACCAGCGTTTTTACATTCTGGATCTACCTCTGATGATGTCAGGTGTTGACCCTGTCTGCCCTTAGGCAGTCTATCCTAGGCTTCCAGGAATCTACTGTTTGTGGCTCTCTCCTTCTGCTGTTAATCTGTTCTCTCTGCACTCAGAAGGGTGCCTTAGACAGCTCAGGGTAGGGCGGAGTTCCTCCTGGTTGGAGGGGTTACTGGGTGAGGATCCCACTGGCTACTCTCTCTGTTCTCTCCCCAAAGCCTCTGTCCTCAGTCTCTCCCCAAGTGTCGCCAGACCTCTCTGTGGCCCCTGTAGCTCAGGATCTACTGTCTCTGGCTGCCACTCTGCACTCAGCAGGCAGTTTTGAGAGCACAGAGTGGGGTGGAATCCTACCTGGTGGGGGGGCTATTGGGTCCTTTCATATTGGTGCTGCTCTGGAGGAGTGGCCTCTCTGAGAAAGATGGCTGCTGCCACGTGGAGGATGAGTCAGCACCGCAATCCCACCGGCTACTCTCTCAGATCTGTCCCCACAGCCTCCTTCCCCAGTCTCTCCTCAGCTGTCTCTAGCCCACTGTGCCCCCGCCTTTGCCTGAGACCAGGGTAAGTGACAGCAAATAAAAATTTTGCATTGGCCCTATAGAAGGCTCTTTGCATCTCTAGCTGCCTGTCTCTGGGAGAGAGCAACCCTGCTGCTTTTCGCAGCTGGGTGGTTTCTGTGTACTGTTTGGGCTCTGGTGCTGTGTGCTAGAGATCCCCACTTTTGGTTTAGACCCCTCTTTTCTGAGGGCATTCCCACTGGCTGTTTCAATATCCTGGTGTTGCTGCCCGTTGGTGCCCCGCCCACCTTCTCAGGTCTGTACCGCACTCCTTACCAGTGTCATTGCGCTAAAGCCGATTCTTCTGTCTCTGAAGTTACAAGGCTCCTCTCTCGCTCTTGTTCAGTTGTTTGTTCCAGGTGATTTCTCCCCAATTTAGTTGTAATTTCACGTTGGTCCTGGGGGGAGGGCAGTGTGACTTCCACTCACTCCTCCACTATCTTGATTCTCCTGTTTTTGATACATTTTAATAATGGCTGCATTAAATTCTTATCACATAAATTCAATCTAATTCATTTGTTAGTAGTATCAATTGACTGAATTACTAAATCATGTGATATTCTGTGTTCTTGGTATAAGGAGTGATATTTTAAAAAATAGAGAATCAAGGTGGCAGAGGAGTGGGTAGAAGTAACACTGATCTCCTCCCAGGACCAACCTGGAATTACAACTAAATTGTGGAGAAATCACTGAAACAAACAACTGAACAGTAGTGATGGAGGAGCCTTTTAACCTCAGACAGACAGAAGAATGAGCTTTATCACAACCTAACTGGTAAGGAGTGTGGTAGAGGCTCAAGAAGGTGGGCAGGGAGCCCATGGGAAGCAGCAATACAAGGAATATTGAAATAGCCAATTGGATCCCCCTGAGTTGAGCGAGGAATAAGCCAGAAGGTGGGTTCTTCAGCCTACAGCACCAGAGTCCAAAAAAGTACACAGAAAACAGCCAGCTCGAAAAGCAGCAAGGTTGCTCTCTTCCAGAGATGGGAAGCTTGAGAAACAAAGAGTCATTTAAAGGTCCAAAACATAAATTTTTGTTTGTAGCCACAAATCCTGGGCTCCAGAAAAGGGGGGGGGCAGAGTGGGCTGGAAATGCCTGAGGAGAGACTGAGGGAGGAGGCTTTGGGGAGAGAACTGAGAGAGTATCCAGTGGGATCCTGGTGCTGACTCCTCCCCCATATGGCAGCAGCCATCTGGCTCAGGCAGACGACTCCCCTGAGTGCCAGAAGCATGATAGGACCCAATAACCTTGCCCCAAGAAGGGATTCTGCCCTACCCTGTGGTGTCTGTAAGCCTGACTGCTGAGTGCAGAGTGACTAGATTAACAGGTTAAGGAGACAGCCACAGACAATAGATTCCTGGATGTCTCAAGCATACTCCTTAAGATCAGACAGGGTCAACATCTGACATCATCAGAAGCAAATCCAGAAACAGAAAAAAACAGCGGTCTCCTACCATGAAGTTCACACCAAAAAGTCAGGAAATCAAGACAGATCATTTTAAGAAACAGATGCAAAGAAAAGTCTCGGAAATAATGTGAAGACAAATATGCCCCAGTCGAAGGGAAAGGAGGAATCCCCACAAAGAGAACTAAATGAAATAGAGGAAAGTCAACTATCAGATATTGCGTTCCAAACAACAGCTCAGTGGAGCTCAGTGAGATCAGAGAGAATTACCAAAACTACAGGGAAACTACGAGGGACTTACTGCAAACTATATCAGCATGAAAAAGGACATATAAACTACCAATAAGAGACGAGAGGAAATGAAGAATACAATTTCTGAATTGAAGAACACAGTAGAAGGAATATAAAGCACACTAGATGAAGCCTAGGATCAAATCAGTGCGCTGAAGGATAAGGTAGAAAAAAGCTCCCAGAAAGAGTAAGAAAATGAAAAAAGGCTCAAAAAGAATTAAGAGGTGTTGAGGGAAATGCAGGACAACCTGGATCGTAATAATATATGTATAATAGGGATACCATAAAGAGAAGAGGAGGAGGAAATGAGAGTGAAACTGTTTGAAAAATTAATGATGGAAAACTTCCCTAATTTGAGGAGAGAAAAATCACACAAGTCCAGGAAGCACAGAGGGTCCCATTCAAGAGGAACCCAATGAGGCCCACTCCAGGACACTTCAGCATTAAAATTGCAAATATCAAATACAAACAGAATCATAAAGGAAGCAAGGGAGAAAGAGGTAGTAACATATAAGGGAGCCTCGACATGGCTAGCCACTGACTTCTCAACAGAATCCGTACAAACCAAAAGGGAATAGCAAGAAATATTCCAAGTAATGAAGAGCAAAGGCCTGTAACCAAGACTGCTCTACCCATTAAGGCTCTGAATTAAAATGGAAGGGAAAATAAGGAGCTCCTCACACAAAAGAAGGCTAAAATAATATACCTCCACCAAACCAGTACTGCAAAATATTCTAAAGGGACTGCTTTAAGAACATGAAGAAAAAGAGTCTATGAATACCCAGTTCCTTTCACAGTGGCCAATACTTGATATTACCAATGTTTCTAATAATTATTTGATTGTGACAATGATGTGTTATTTTAATTGTTCCTTTATTATTTGTTGAAACTAAACCTGTTTTGTATATTTCTTGCATATTTCTATTATTTTATTAAAAAGCTTTAAATGACTTTCTGATATTCTTTATCTATTTTTGATTAAATGTTTGTAGAATATTTTCCCTAAAAACAAAAGACAAAACAACAACTTTCTTTGTTGATGTATGAAATGCCTTTCGATTTCTGATTTTTGGCTTTGTATTCTGCTATTTTGCCAAATTCATTTATTAGGTCGAACAGTTTTTTGGTGGAGTCTATGGGGTTTTCTATGTACACTATCAAGTCATCTGCAAACAGTGCCAGTTTTACTTCCTTCTTTCCATCTTGGATGCGTTTTATTTCTTTTTCTTGTCTGATCACTGTGGCTAGGACTTCCAGTACTATGATGAATAGAAGTGGTGAAATCAGGCAATCTTGTCTTGTTCCCAAACTTAGGGGAAAGGTTTTAGTTTTGTCCATTGAGTATAATGTTTGCTGTAGGTTTTTCATATATGACCTTTATTATGTTGATGTATGCCCCCTTTATTCCCACTTTTATGCATGTCTTTATCATAAATGTATGCTGTAACTTATAAAATGCTTCATCTGCATCTATTAATATGATTATGTGATATTTTTCTTTCCTTTCATTTATGTGATATATTACATTTGTTGATTTGAAAATATTGAACCATCCTAGCATCTCTGGAATGAATCCCACCTGATCATGGTGGATCATCTTTTTAATATATTGCTGGGTGCAGTTTGCCAATATTTTGTTGAGGATTTTATTGTCTGTGTTCTTCAGCGATATTGGCCAATAGTTTTCTTTCTTGGTTGTGTCTTCATCTGGTTTTGGAATTAGGATAATACTGGCCTCTTAAAAAAAGTTTGTCAGTCTTCCTTCTTCTTGGGTATTTTGGAATAGTCTGAGAAGGACAGGGGTTAGCTTTCCCTTAAATATTTTGTAAAATTCTCCTATGAAACCATCTAGTCCAGGGTTTTTGTGTGCTGAAGTTTTTTGATTACTGCTTCAATTTCTCTAGCTGTTATTGGGCTCTTCAGGCTTTCTGCTTCTTGTTCGTTCAGTGCTGGAAGGTTATATTTCTCTAGAAATTTGCCCATTTCACCCAGGTTTTTAAATTTCTTGGCATATAATTGTTCATAGTAATTTCTTACAATCTTCTGTATTTTTGTGGTATCAGTTGCAATTTCTCCTCTTTCATTTCTGATGATTTGGGTCCTCTCAATTTTTTTCTTGATGAGTCTGCTTAAAGTGTTGTCAATTTTGTTTATCTGCTAAAAAACCAGTGCATGGATTTGTTGATCCTTTGAATTGTTATTTTTGTCTCTATGTCATTCAATTCTGCTCTGATCTTGATTATTTCCTTCCTTTTACTCACTTTGGGCTTTGTTGTTGTTTCTCCAGTTCTTGAAGGGTTACATTGTTTATTTGAAATGTTTCTTCTCTTTCTTTCTTTCTTTCTTTCTTTCTTTCTTTCTTTCTTTCTTTCTTTCTTTCTTTCTTTCTTTCTTTCTTTCTTTCTTTCTTTCTTTCTTTCTTTCATTTATTATTATTATTTTTTTAGGTAGGCCTGTATTGCTATCTCAGGATTACCTTCATTGCTTCCCATAGGTTTTGACTGTTGTGTGTTGATTTTCATTGTTTCCAGAATTTTTTTTTAATTCTTCCTTGATCTCACTATTGACCTATTCATTGTTTAATGTCATGCTATACTGTCTCCATGAGTTTGAATGTTTTTCCATTTTTGCTTTGAGGTTGGTTGCTACCTTTGAGCTCTTGTGGTCCAAGAAAATTCTTGTTATGATTTCGATTTTCCTGAACTTTTTTAGGCTTGTTTTCTGTCCTATCATGTGGTGTACCTTTGAAAATATTCCATGTGCATTGGAAAAGAATGTGTATTTTGCTCCTTTGGGATTAAAAGTTCTCATATATATATCAATTATATCCATTTGATCTACTGTGTCATTCAGTTCCACAATATCTGTTGATATTTTGTTTGGACGATCTATCCATTGTTGACAGTGGGGTGTTAAAATCCCTTACTATCTGAGTGTTGCTGTCTGTTTCTTTCTTGAAGTCCTTCAAGATTTTCCTAATATATTTGGGTACTCCTCTACTGGGTGCATATAGGTTTACGATGTTTATGACTTTTAAAGTTTCTTCCCTTGAGTATTATGAAATGTTCTTCTGGGTCTCTTTTTATGGCCTTTGTTTTGAAATCTATTTTGTATGTTATAAGTATTGTTATCCCAGCGGGGTTTTTTTCCTCTCTATTTCCTTTGATTTTTTCCCATCCCTTTACTTTCAGTGTGTGTAGGTCCTTTGTTCTGAGGTGACTCTCTTGTAAGCAGCATATGTGCGGGTCAAGTTTTCTAACCCATTCAGCTACCCCATGTCTTGATTGGAGCATTTAATCCATTTACATTTAAAGTTATAATAGATAGATATTTTTTTCTTTTTTTCCCTTTATACCTGTGTCCCTCTATGTCTCACTCTTTTTCTTCATCTTCTTAAAACAGTCCCTTTAGCATATTTTGCAGTGCTGGTTTGGTGGAAGTGTATTCTTTTAGCTCTCTTTTTTTCTGGAAAACTCATTTTGCCTTCCATTTGAAATGAGAGCCTTTCTTGGTAGAGCAGTCTTCGTTTCAGGCCTTTGGTTTTCATTACTTGGAAAATATCTTGCCATTCCTTTCCGGCTTATAGTGTCTGTTGAGAACTCAGGTGCTAGCTGTATCGGGGCTCCCTAGTATGTTACTACCTGTTTCTCCCTTGCTACCTTTAGGATTCTCTCTTTATCTTTGATATTTGCCATTTTAATCATGATTTGTCTTGGAGTGGGCCTCACTGTTTTCCTCTTGAATGGGACCCTCTGTGCTTCTTGGACTTGTGTGACTTTTTTCCTCCTCAAATTAGGGAAGTTTTCCATCATTACTTTTTCAAACAGATTCTCTATCCCTTGCTCCTCTTATTCTTCTTCTGATATCCCTATTATATCGATATTATATTTCAGGTTGTCCTGCATTTCCCTAAATGCCTCTTCATTCTTTTCAAGTCTTTTTTCATTTTTTCCTTTTTTTGGAATTGTTTTTCTTACCTTTTCCTTGAGATTATATGGTTTTCTATGTACACTACCATGTTTTCTGCAATTATTGACAGTTTCACTTCTTCATATCCAATTTTGATGCTTTTTGTTTCATTTCCTTGTGTGATCTCTGTGGCTAGAACCTCCAGTACTATGTTGAATAAGGGTGGTGAGAGCAGACACCCTTGTCTTGCTCCTGATGTTAAGGGGAATGTTCTTAGTCTTTGTCCATTGAGTGTGGTGTTGGCTGTAGGGATTTTGTATATGGCCTTTATTATATTCAGGCATACTTCCTCTATTCTCATGTTGGTGAGTGTTTTAGTATAAATGGATGCTGGATTTTATCAAATTATTTTTTTGTGCACCTATTTAGGTGACCATGTGATTTTTGTTCATTTTGTTTATGTGATACATCATGTTTATTGATTTGCAAATATTGTAACATCCTTGCATCCGTGGAATAAACCCCACCTGATCATGATGTATTATCTTTTTAATGTATTTCTGGATCTGTTTTGCTAATTTTTTTTGAAGATTTTAGCATATATGTTCACCAGAGATTTTGGCCTGTAATTCTCTTTCTTTGTAATGTCTTTACCAGGTTTGGGAACTCGGATAATACTGGCCTCCTAAAAAGAGTTTGGACGTCTTCCCTTCTCTTAAAAGTTTTTGAATATTTTGATAATGATAGGTGTTCATTCTTTGAATATTTGGTAAAATTCACCCGTGAAGCCATTTGGTACAGTGCTTTTGTTTTCTGGGAGTTTTTTGATCACTGCTTTAATTTTTCTAGTTTTTGTTGGTCTGTTAAGTTTCCCTTCTTTCCAATTCAATTCTGGAAGACTGTATGTTTCTAGAAACTTATCCATTTTGCCCAGGTTTTGAAATTTCTTGGCATATAGTTTTTCATAGTAATCTCACACTATCCTTTGTATTTCTGTGGTATCATTTGTTACTTCTCTTTTATTTCTGATATTATTTACTTGGGCCTTATCTCTTTTTTTTTTCTTGATGAGTCTGCTTAAAGGTTTATCAATCTTGTTTATTCTTTTTAAGAATCCACTCTTGGATTCATTTGCCTTTGGCAGACTCCAGCAAACCTCTCATCACACAAATTTCTGACATCCCTGCGTAGCTTGATTTAGAGGAAAAACACCCAGAGATCTAGTGTGGCTTGGTGCAGCTGAGAAAAGTTTAGAAAGGGTCAAGTAACAAATTTCCCATTCCATTCCCCAAGGTTCCTCACCACAAACACTGCCACCACTGCATCAGCAGCAGCAAAAGCAGCAACAGCAGCAGCAGCGTCAGTTTGCTATGAGGGGTGGGGTCACTTCCCACACACTTGAGGCAGGGGAAACCATTTTTCTTTACCAATCCACTCAGAGAGATCTCTGATCTGGCCTCTCCTCTGCATTGTGCAAATCTCTGACCTCTCTGCCAAGGTGGTTTCATTGGGAAAGAACCTATATATCCAGCATGTCTTGGAATAGCTGAGAGAAGTTGAGAATAGGAAAAAGAAAAGAGAAAAGAAAGAAAAGGAAAGGAAAGGAAAAAAGAATTAAAAAAGAAAAGGAAAAGAAAGAAAAGAAAAGAAAAGAAAAGAAAAGAAAAGAAAAAAGAAAAGAAAAGAAAAGAAAAAAGCAAAGCAAAGCACTATTCCCATCCTGCTAGATTTCTCTCTGTAACTGTGATTTCATTCTGGTCTCTTTGTTGGCAGAGCTGCTGCGTGCAGGGTCATTGCCCAGCCACATTTCAGTTCCTTTTAAAAAGTCTCTGTGTGGTACCCACACCACAGTGCTGAGTCACTGTCTGGTTTTCCATGCATACAACCTCCACTTAAAGCATAATGTCTCTCAATGTCATGGCTGGATGCATCCTGTAGGTGACTCTGACAGAGTCAAGTGCGGCAACCTGATCATTTTAGGAGACTGAGTCCCTGTCTGGCGCTCACCAGTTTTGCACTACAGCTATGGACGTGCTGTTCACTCTGTGTGTGTAGCCTGGGTCTCCCAGACTTGGTATCCAATTAAGGTTGGGATACCTGTGAGGGACTCTGAGAAGGGAGGGAGCTCCAAAGCTGTAATTTCTTTCTGGTCTTTTCACTGCTGCAGATGTCATATGCAGGGTATTTCTCCTCAACTTATACAATCCCATTACTGGATGGCACAAAACACCTTTAGTACTCCTTGGCTCAAAACTTCATATCAGCTAAGATTCCACTGATTGTTCAGGTTACTTATCAGAAGATCAGCTGAAAATCTTGGTTGGAGATAGCAGCAAGCGGACTCAGAGTCCACCTATTCAGCGACATCTTCATATCTCCTATTGCTGTAGTCCTCTTGGATAGTCTATTTTCTCATGCTCCAATTCCTTTCTCTCTTTTATTGTTTATTCCTTTTGTATGATTTTTCCTATCATATTATATCATAGTCTTAGTCTCATCTCCCTATAGTAATTTTCATGTTTGATCTGATGTTTCCAACATTCTTGCCATGTCTACTTCTGATGCTTGCTAAATGTATCTCTTCAAGTTTGTTTTTGCCTTTCAGTATAACTTGTAAATTTTTCTTGATAGCTGGATATGATGTGCCAGGTTAAAAAAAAATAACAAACAACTGTGACTGCTGTAAATAGGTCTTTGTAATGTGGTGGTAAGATGTGTATGGAGAGAGCTCTGGAGGGGGAGAATTCCATATTCTTGTGGTAAGGTTTTGGTCTTTTACTCAGTCTATGCCTTTGGGCTGTTAAATTCCACAAGTGCTTCTCAATGGCTGCCGTCTTATGTGGGACACAACAAGTTAGGTATTTCCCTTCTCCCATGTAGATGGCAATACTTGGGTGGAGTTAGGTATTTTACTTTCCCCAGGTCAGTTATGCTCTCATAAAACCCCAGTAGAGGGGCTCTAGTTAAATAGCTTCTCCTGAGGGCATACATTGTTAAGAAGAACAGAGTGCCCTGGCTTCTGTTCCCTTTCCCCTCTCCTGCTGGAATCATGAAAGTTTTTACTGTAGGCATTTAATATGACAACCTGGTGAAGCTCCTGGAGATAAAACTCATGAGGGTGTGGGACTCCACAAACCCCATGACTGAGTCCTCCTGGAGTTTTTAATTCTTGGGCTTGTTCACACTGAGCCTCCAGCAATTCATCAATTATAAGTCAGGTTTTCCTAGCTCCACACTGGTTTCTGTAGAGGTTGCTGCTCTTGAGTTTTTGGTCTGGTAAGTTGTAATTTTCTGTATTCACTTTGTCTTTCTCCCCAATTTTTGGGTAGCTGATTTCCCTGTGACCTCACTTCTGCCTGAATCTAAGAAGAGTTGTTGGCTTTCAGTTTGTTCAGCTTTTTTGTTTTTAGGATGGAATAGCAACTTCTAATCTTCTTACATGTGGAACTGAAAGTCAACCACTGATTTATTTTTTTCAGTGTTAAACCAATCTTGTATTCTTATGATAATCTTTGCTTTGTCAAAATATACCATATTTCTGTGTGTTATTTAATGTTTCTTGGACTGTATTCAAGTATAATATTCAACTATAATTTTTGAGTTTAAAAAATGTCCTTGTTAGGTTTTGATAAAATGAGCATGCTAGCTTCATAAAACAATGTGGGTAGTAGTCAATCCTCCTTAATTTTCTGAAAATTTATTAAGAGTGAATGTTATTTCTTTCTTGAACATGGGAAAGAATTCACCTGATAAACTATCTGAAATGAGTTGTTTTTATCATGTTTGTGGAGAGTTATTTAAAAATTGTAATAAATACATAGCTATTCATTTTTTATTTCAGCTTTCATTAATTTTAATTAGTTGCATTTTTCTTAGTTTTATAATTTTTTATTTACTTAAATTGTTAAATTTATTGGCATTAAATGGCTGATAGTGTTGTTTCAATGCCATTTGTAAAACAGCTTGCTGAGAAATAATTACTGTATTGTAAAGTCTACCAATTCTGTGGGTTGTCTTTAAAAATTCAGTATTGCTCTCTTAAGTATTATGTTAACTCTAGGTTTTTCAAAGATGCCCTTCATTAGATTAAAGAAGATATTTTCTAATTTTAGTTTGTTGACAGTTTTTATCCTTAAAGCGTATTGAATTATGTTAAAAGCTTTTTCTACATCTCTTAGAATGATTATAAATTTTTATTTGTTATTCAATTAATATGATATATTACACTGTGATGTTTATATATTAAAACAACATTATATTCCTGGAATAAAATTCCTTTTGTCATGGTGAAAAATTTTTATGTATGATACTGGATTGGTACAGGCAGTATGCTCAAGGTGTCGGTCTCTTTCAGGCAGAGTCCAAAAGAGGTTCTGTCAGGCAAGAGACTCATACAAGTTGGAAGAGACTCTCTTATAGTTACAGAGGATCATGCAACAAGTGAATTTTTTTAGAATGAGAAGAAAATTCATAATGAAAAAGACTATTACAAATAGATACTACAAAGTATTATACACACACACAAAAGACCACATATTGGATGACTCTATTTACATAAAATGTCCAGATTAGACAAATCCATATTGCTAGAAAGAAGATTAGTGATTACCAGGGTTTGGGGATAAGAAAGAATGGGGTATGACTGCTTATTGTATATTGATAGGGTTTTCTGAGATGATAAAAACGTTCTGAAACTAGACAGAAGTGACGGTTGCACAACATAATGAATGCTCTAAAAGCACTGATTTGTATATTACAAGGTGATTAAAATCATGAATTTTATGATATTCAATTTTTACTGTAATAAAAAGAGAAATGTGAAGTAGCCTTAATGGATAAGAAGTTTCTTGTGGAAAATACCTAACTTAGGATACAAAGAGTAATTAGAAGTTAGAAAGGCAATAGGGCTCAGAGTGCTGTATAAGGTCTAGTAGGGGTTTGAAAATGGATGAAGGTTCAGAGGAAGAGAAAAGATGGTATATTTGAAGGATTTAAATACCTGTGTTGCTGCAGCAGTGAGCATGGAATGAGTTCATCTTGTGATGTATCCCAGAGATCAATTGCACTTATTTTGTGCCAAACCCTATATCAAGCAGGCCCTTTTTAGTATCAAATCATTAAATCTGTACAGCAAGCCTACGAGGTAGAGACAAATTTTCATCTCATTTGCTGATGGGGAAATTTAGAATTATTATATGAGTTAGGATTTGAGATATTAGGTGCTGAGCCAAATATCTCATATCCTGTAAGTGAGCTGAGATTTTTACCCAGAATCTCTGGCTTGAAGGCTCACATTCTTAACTGCTGTACCCCCCCCAGAGACATCAGGTCTTTCCCCTGCAGGGCAGCTCATACCATAAGTTCAAAGACAGAGAAGATTGGAAAGTACTTTTAAAAATCTTCACCCAAAGATGTGTTCATTGATTTTTAAAGAAAGAAGAAGGGAGAGACAGAGAATAACCTCTATATGAAAGAAAAACATTGATTGATGACCTCCACATACCCCAACTGAGGATCAAACTTGCAACTTTTTTTGGTGTACAGAATAGCACTCAAACTAACTGAGTCACCTGGCCAGGGCTGGAAAGTACATTTGTGCAAAGTTTATACTTAAGATTTGACTAAAGTTCAATAGAAATAATCTTTACACACACACTCACACATCTCTGCACACAGCTCAAAATACATTCCTGTTTGTTTTCTTGGGAGGTGGAGGGGATAACAGGGGAAAGTAGAAGAAGGGACAAGCCAGAGAACATGAAGAGAGGACTCATGGGGGAGTTGACTATGAGAGTGGAGGGGACCAGGTAGGGGAGAGCAATGGGGGAAAAAGCGGGACAACTGTAAATGAACAACAATTAAAAAACAAATATAATATGACTAAAATATGGGTGATAGAGGGTTTTTATCTGTACACAATTTTTACCTCTAAATCACCCAACTTTTGCAAATTATTGAGATTATTTTGAAACCCTTCAGGTAAAAAAAACTGCCTCATTTGAGAAGGATGTTCTATTTAGGACTCAGGCAAAGGTTCTGAGTGTGCCTGAGGATGAAGTATTATCCAAATATATAAAAATTGTAGCTTTTTAACCAAAACTCTCAGTTTCCTACATGACCATGTAAGAAAGAAAAAAAAGTAATTCTGTATATATAATTTTTTTCTACAAATAGCCAGCTATAATGAATTGGCTGTCACAGCAGTGCTAATTAAAATCTATAAATGCTTCTCTATTATATAAACACAAAGTACAAGTTTCTAACAAGTGTCACGAATTTTGTTCTTGTGCTTTTGTAAGTGGATGTTGCTGATGTTTTAGTTATTTATGAGTTGATTTTGTTTCAAAAGACATACTACTTGCATTCTTTGTCCACATATGTGCTATAGGAAAGAGTAGATGCGAGGTAACAGTTGTCTAAATTCTGTGCTCAAAATATTTGCTCTACTCTGTGTTTGTAGGACTCTGCCAACTTTATTTTTGCCTTTCCAACTGCTTCCCTTTCAAATCTTTTCAATAAAGATTTCCTCAGGAAGACTGGAAGTCTGAAGGAAGGAGAATGCCATTATACTTTTGTCTCTGATTTTGTTCCTCTCAATTTTACTACAAAAAAGCAATGTAATACTTTTAAATTAATTATTAAGAAGTACAAATTGCCATTTATAAAAATAGCCATGAGAATGTAAAGTATAACATAAGGAATATAGTCAATAATAGTGAAATAACTATGTACGGTGTCAGGTGGATACTAGACTTATTGGGGTGATCGCTTTGTAAGGTATATAAATGTCTAATCACTATATTGTACACCTGAAACTAATACAATATTGTGTGTCAACTGTAATTGAAAAATATAGTTACAAAGAAATAATCTTTTTATATTTGATATATATTATATATTATACTCATATAGTATATAATATATAATTAATATATACTATTACATTTTATTTATCCATTCATCCATCTATGGACACTTAGGTTGTTTCTATATCGTGGCTACTGTGAATAATGCTGCAATAAATATAGAAGAGCAGAATTCATTTCATTTGAATACATTCCCAGGAATGGGTTTGCTAGATCATATGGTTGATAGTTCTTTCTAAAGTTTTTGAGGAACATACCATACTGTTTTCCATAGTGTCTTTACCATTTAACATTTCTACCAAGTGTGTACAAGGCTTCCCTTTTTTTCTACAGTTTTGCCAACATTTGTTATTTCTTGTCCTTTTGATAATAGCCATCTTTACAGGTGTGCAATATCTTATGGTTTTGAGTTGCATTTCACTGACTATTAATAATGTTGGCCACCTTTTAATACACCTGTTGTCCAAATATATCTCATCTTTGGAAAAATGTCTATTCAGGCCCTGCACCAATTTATTAATTGGGTTATTTGTGAGGTTTTTTGCTATTACGTTGAGTTTTTATATATTTTGTTTATTAACCCCTTATCAGATAGTTTGCAAATATTTTCTTCTACTCCATAGGTAGGTTACATTTTCATTTTGTTGTTTGTTTTATTTGCTGTGCAGAAGATTTTTAGCTTTATGTAGTCCTACTGGTTTATTTTTACTTTGTTGCCTTTGTTTTTGGTGTCAAATAAAAAAAAAAAACATTGCCAAAACCAATGTAAAGGAGCTTACCCCTCTAGGAGTTTGACAGTTTCAGGTATTATGCTTGAGTCTTTAACTCAATTAGAGTTATTTTTTGGGTGGTATAAGATAAGGGGCCAATTTCATACTTCTGCACGTGGATAGCTTAGTTTTCCCAGCACCATTTATTGAGGAGACTATCCTTTCCCTATTGATAGTTATTGGAGCCTCTGTCAAATAGCTGAGCATATACGTATTGGCTTATTTCTGGGCCCTCTATTTTGTTCCACTGGTCCATTTGTCTGTTTTTATACCATACTGTTCTTATTACTCTAACTTTGTAATAGTTTGAAATCAGAAAGTGTTATGCCTCTAACTTTGTTCTTTTCTGTGGACTGGTTCACTAAATGGTGAAATTAGCAGTTATAAGACAAGTAACTTTCAGTTATCTAATGAACAGCATAATGTATGTAAAGAAAAATATTGTATGTTATACTGGAGGTTTGCTAAGAGAGTAGATCATTGTGTTATTACCCCCAAAATAAACCTGTGAACTATGTGAGGAGATAGATGTATTAATTAGCTTGACTATGGAAATCATTTAACAATGTATACACATAATAAACCATTACATTGTACACATTAAATATATACAGGTTTTGTCAATTATGCCTCAACAAATCTGAAGGAAGAAAGGAAGAATGTCTTAGTGATAAAAAAAAATGTAAACTGAGAGAAAACATAGGCTTTGGATTGTTAAGGAAAAAAAAAAGACTATAAACCAGTAGGGTTTTTTTTTTTTTTTTGATATGCACAAGATCAAAAGGAAACAATTCAAAGAACTAACAAAAAATGAGAAAGATGTCTCACAGAAAAGATATCAGTAAAGAGATAGAAACTATAAAGAAGAACAAAATAAAACATTTTCAGATGGAAAGTACAGCAAGTAAAATGAAAAATTCATGAAAGATGTTCAACAGAAGATTGACCAGGAAAAAAATCAGCAACTGCTAAAAGGTCAGATGATATATCCAGTCTCAAGAAAAGAAAAGAGGAGCAGAAAAAGCAAAGAATGAAGAAAAATAAGCAAAGCCTAAAAGACTTATGTTATTCATCATGCATATCGACATACATATAATGAGCGTTCCAAAGGGAGAGAAGGGCACGGGAAATATTTGAAGAAATAATATATGAAAACATCCTGAATTGGAGGAAAACATATGAGTCCAGACATCCAATAAGCTCAACAAACTACAAGCAGGATAAATTCAGATCCACAATGAGGCACATCATCATCAAATTATCAAAAATCAAAGACAGGGAATCTTGAAAGTAACAATAGAAATGACTCATGTCTTAGCTAGGTGCCTCAGTTGGTTTGGTGCACCAAAGTGTTACAGGATCGATCCCCAGTCAGAGGGCATAGGGGAGGCAATGTATCTCTCTCTCTTTTCCTCGCTCTAAAAATAAATTAAAAAATTCCCCAAGTGAGAATTAAAAAATAATTAAAAATTTTTTAAAAATTAAAAATAGGAACAACTCCTTACATACAAATTATTCTCCAAAAGACTGATGCCAATTTCTCTACAGAAACAATGGAAGACAAGGTGTATTGAAATGGCATGTTAAAAGTGGAGCTGGGGAGGAGAGAGGGTGCGTGGAGGGTGACAAACGGGGAACACGGGGACATCTGTAACAGTGTAAACAATAAAAAAGTGCAGAAAAAATGGACGAAAATGTGTCAAGAAAGAATTCCATGTACAAGGATGGGCAAAAGTAGATTTACGGTTATAATAAAAATAAAAATACAAGAGACTTCAAGATGGTGGAGGAGTGAGTGGATGTCATACTGACCTCTTCCTATGTCCAAAATGGAATTACAACTAAATTGTGGAGAAATCATATTGAAAACAACTGAACAACAGTGAGAGAGGAGACTTAAAACTGACCGAGGTATCTGCTTTAGTGCACCCTAACTGGTAAGGAGTGTGGTAGAAGCTCAAGAAGGTGGAATAGGCACCCATGGGTGGGAGCACTAGAGAGATATTGAAACGGCCAGTTGGATCCCCCTGAGAAGAATAGGGTATAAACCATAAGCAGGGATATCCAGCCTACAGCACCAGAGCCCAAAAAGCACACAGATAATAGCCAGCTGTGAAAAGTGGCAGTGTGCTCTCTGCCTGAGACAGGAAGCTTGAGACACAGAGAGCCATTTAAAGGGTCAATGCAAAAATTTGTAGTGGCAGCCACTTTCCCTAAGCTCTGGTGTAGGCAGGGCCAGAGTGGGCTTGAGCCACCTGAGGAGAGACTGAAGAAGGAGGCTTGGGGGAAAGAACTGAGAAAGTGGATGGCGGGGTCCGGGTGCTCAGTCATGTCCCATTCTGCAGCTGACATCTTGCTCAGGCAGATCACTTCCCCAAGTGGCAGCAGCCTGAAAGGACAAAAGAGACACACTTCCAGTAGGCTTTGCACCAGCCTGGTGTTGGGCAAGCCTGACTGCTGAGTACATGGCGGTAGTCACATATAGCAGATCACTGGCTAAAGAGAACGCAGAGTGGTCTAGAGATGCTTGAGGAAAGTCTGGGGATGGAGGTGTTGGGGAGAGAACTGAGGGAGTAGTGGGGGGATCCTGGTGCTGACTCCTCCCCCATACAGAAGTAGCCATATTGCTCAGGCAGACTAGTCCACTGAGTTGCAGCAGTGTGAAAGGACACAGTAGCCCTGCGACAGGAAGGACTCTGCGCCACCCTGACAGCACAGGGCAGAGTGATTAGATTAAGAACTAGAGGAGACAGACACAGACAGTAGATTGCTGGAAGTCTCAAAGAGTGCCTAGGGTCAGACAGGGACAACAGCTGACATCATCAGAGGCAGATCCAGAAGGAGAAGAAAAAGGCATTCTCCTGCCATAGAAGTTCATACCACAAAGTCCAGAAGTCAAGACAGATCAATATAAAAAGAAGAAGAAGAAAAAAAAGAAGTGTCACAAATAATGGAAAGAAAAAGAGATACCCCACAATTGAGGGAAAGGAGGAATCCCCACAAAAGGAAGTAAATGAAATAGAGGCAAGTAAACTATAAGGTACTGAGTTCAAAACAATGGTTCTAAGGAAGTTCAGTGAGCTGAAAGAGAATTATGAAAAATTACTGGGTAACTATGAGGAACTTATTGCAAATTATATCAGCATGAAAAAAAAAGACATAGAAACTATCAATTTAGAGGCAAGAGGAACTGAAGAATACAATTTCTGAATTGAAGGACACAGTAGAAGGAATAAAAAGAGGGCTCCATGAAGCAGAGGATTGAATCGGTGAGCTCGAGAAAGAGGTCGAAAAGGCTCCAAGAAAGAGCAAGAAAATGAAAAATTACTCAAAAAAAGAAAAGAAGAAGAAGAGGAGTTCAGGGAAAAGAAGGACAACCTGAAATGTAATAACATCCAAATACTACGGATACCAGAAGGAGAAGAGGAACAAGAGCTAGAGAACCTGTTTGAAAAAGTATGATAGAAAACTTCCAAAATAGGAGAGAAAAAGTCACACAAGTCCAGGAAGCACAGGGGGTCCTCTTCAAGAGGAACCCAGTGAGGCCCATTCCAAGACACATCATCATTAAAATGGCAAATATCAAAGACAAAAAGAGAATCCTAAAGGCAGCAAGGGAGAAACAGGTAGTAACATACAAGGAAGCCTTGATACGGCTAACAGCTGACTTCTCAACAGAAACACTACAAGCCAGGAGGGAATGGCAGGAAATATGCCAAGTAATGAAAAGGAAGGGCCTGCAGTAAAGACCACGCTAGCCAGAAATGCTCTCAACTAAAATGGAAGGCAAAATAAGGAGTTTCCCAGACAAAAGAAAGCTAAAAGAATACACCTCCACCAAACAAGCCTTACAAGGCATGCTAAGGGACTGCTTTAATAAGATGAAGAAAAAGAATGAGAATCAAATATATTTTTATAGGTTAATAACTGCTATAAAATATGAAATGAAATACATTCACTAAGTTGTTTTTCAGAGTGCAGCTTCCTTTTGGCACTGAAGTGAGGATGTCTCCTAAATAAAGGCCAGACACAAGTTCGTGCAGTGCTTGGTTCAGGTCAATGCTCTTCCTACCCAATGTTCTATTCTTGATCCCCACTGCCCCTACCCACCACAGTGGCACACTATTATTAAAAACATTAAGTACCTGGGATTTATGCCTCCATATCTTTTTTAATTTAACTTATTTTAAAAATTTATTAATCAAGTTTATTCTATTAGAGTTGCCTGTTTTTAACCCATTACCCCCTCCACCGATCCCACCCCCACCCCCACTCCCACAGTCAATTCACACTTTGTTGTCCATGTCCATGGGTCATTGATACAGGTTCTTTGTCTAGTCCTTTATCCTTCTTTCTACCATTGTCCTCTTCCCCATCTCCTAAGGTCACATTCAGTTTGCTCCATGCCTCCATGACTGTGGTGTATTTTGTTCATTAGCTTATTTTGTTGAATAGAGTCCACTTATAGGTGAGATCATATGGTATTTGTCTTTCATCATCTGGCTTATTTCACTTAGCTTAATATTCTCCAGTTCCATCCATGTTGTCGAAAACGGTAGGAGTTCCATCTCTCTCTCTTTCTTTCTTTTTTAAATGCATATTGATTTTATTTATTTTTTAAATGTCAAAGTTAATTATAAAATATTAAAAAATAAAATAATTATAAAGTCTCATCAATTCAACCAACATGACACTTGAACAGAAATACTCAAGAAGATCAATGAAATCTAACAAACATTCTAGAGACAAACGTATATATCTGTCTAACAATATAATATATGATTAAGTTGATTTTTCAGATCTATGGGGAAAATAAGGTTTATTCCACAAATAAAGTGCATGGGCCAATATTACTTGAAATAAAACAAATATAAAGCCCTATTTCACACATTATACGAGAAATAATCAAGTGAGTTGAAAATCAATATGTAGAATCTAAGGAGATTTAAAAGAAAATAAAACTAATATTTTTCATGACCTGAAGTAAAATATTCAACCCCAAAACTATAAAGTAAATATTGACAATATGAGTATATTAAACATTTAACTATATAATAATATATATATATACAAAAAGTTAAAAGACAAGGAATAGAACAGAAAAGTATTTGCAACATATCTAAAACATGATTAATAGGTTTTTTCTTTCTTTTTTGTTTGTTTGGGTTTTTTTAGGGAAAAAAGTTCTACAAATGTTTAATCAAGAATTGATAAAGAATATGAAAAAGTCATTTAAAGCTTTTCTTTAAAATAATAGAAATATGCAAGAAATATATTAAAACAGGTTTAGTTTCAACAAATACTAAAGGAACAATTACAATAACATCATTGTCACAATAAGATTAATGAGTATTAAAAATATTGGTAATATCAAGTATTGGAAACTCTGAAAGGAACTGGGTATTCATAGAAACTTTTTCTTCATCTTAAAGCAGTCCCTTTAGCATATTTTGCAGTACTGGTTTGGTGGAGATCTATTATTTTAGCCTTTGTCTAGGAAAATCCTTATTTCACCTTCCATTTTAATTGAAAGCCTTGCTGGGTAGAGCAGTCTTGGTTGCAGGCCTTTGCTTTTCATGACTTGCAATATTTCTTGCGATTTCCTTCTGGCTTACAATGTTTCTGTTGAAAAGTGAGCTGATACCCAGATTGGGGCTCCCAGATATGGTTGGAGACCACTGTTTTTACTTTCTGGTTTGCCTCTGATAATGTCAGATGTCATCCCTGTCTGACCTTATGCAATCTGTTCAAGACTTTCAGTAATCTACTGTTTGCGGCTTTCTCCTTCAGCTGGTAATCTATTCATTCTGCACTCAGAAGGGAGCCTTAGACAGCTCAGGGCAGGGCAGAGTCCCTCTTAGGGGCAGAGTCCCTCCTAGGGGCAGAGTTATTGAGTCCCCTATAGCTGAAGCCATATGTGGAGTAGTCAGCACTAGGGTCCTGCCAGCTACTCTCACCGTTCTCTCCCCAACGCCTTCATCTCCAGTCTCTCCTCAAGTGTCTCCAGACCTCTGTGTGTCCCCATTAGCGAGGGATCTACTATCCGTGGCTGCCACTCTGCACTCAGCAGGCAGCTTAGACAGCACAGGGTGTGGCAGAATCCCAGCTGGTGGGGCTATTGGGTACTTTCATGCTGGTGCCCCTCAGGGGGCCTGGTTTCTGCCAGACCAAGATGGCTGCTGCCACATGGGGGATGAGTCAGCACTGAGAACCCGCTGGCTACTCTATCAGTTCTCTTCCCAAAGTCTCCTTCCCCAGTCTCTCCTCAGGTGTCTAGCCCACTCTGCCCCTGCCTATTCTGGAGACCAGGGTAAGTGGCTACAAATAAAAAATTATGCCTTGGCCCTGTAAGTAGTTCTTTGCATCTCCAGCCACCTGTCTCTGGGAGAGAGCAACCCTTCCGCTTTTTGCAGCTTGCTGTTTTCTGTGTACTTTTTGGGCTCTGGTGTTGTGGGCTAGAGATCCCCGATTTTGTTTAGACCTCACTCTTCTCAGGGGGATCCAACTGGCCATTTCAGTATCCTTCTGGTGCTGTCACCTGTGGTTGCCTCGCCCACCTTTCTGGAGTCTTACCACACTCCTTACCAGTTAGATTCCACTAAAGCCGATTCCTCTGTCTCCGAAGTTACAAGGCTCCCCTCTCGCTACTGTCTAGTTGTTTGTTCCAGGTGATATTTCCACAATTTAGTTGTAATTCCAGGATGGTTCTGGGAGGAGGTCAGTGCAACTTCCACTCACTCCTCCCCCGTCTTGATTCTCTTGGCTCCATGTCTTTGATACTTGCAGTTGTCACTTATTATTTTCCTTAAAAGATTATTAGCTTTTGCTTTTATTTCACAATGCTTAATATGATAAATTTCTAATTAGGTTTCCAATAAAAAGAAACCATGTATTATATGTACATAAACCGTAAGAATAGTGTACCAAACTATGAAAAAAATAATGATTCTCTACTTAAAATATTGTTTAGCTTAAGGCTTATTAAGGCATTTGAAAAAAGCAAGTGAAATTCAGTAAGTTTTTCTAATATTTTGTGCAACCAGAGATGGTTTTTACAGTATAAATAATTTTCAGCTAAATTCTGATAATTAATAAAAAGTTGCCTTGTATAATTTCTGTAAATTATACTTATTCTGAAAAAGGTCTAATGAATGCCCAGATAATTAAAAAAAAACATTTAACAGAAAACAATAAAGAAAGAAAGAGAGTGAGAAAGAGAGGTTCACAGGTACAAAGGAAATAATGAATATGTACCTATCAATAATACTTTAAATGTAAATGGATTAAATGCCCCAATAAAATACATAGGATAGCTTAATGGATAAGAAAACATGACCAACTCCTATACTCCCTACAGGAGACCCACCTCAGAACAAAGGACTTACACAGACTGAAAGTAAAGGGATAGAAAAAATATCCCAAGCAAATGGATGGGAGAAGAAAGCAAGTGTAGCAATACTTATGTCAGACAAAATAGATTTCAAAACAAAGGCCATAAAAAATAGACCCAGAGGGACACTTTATAATTCTTGAAGGAAGAATCCAGCAAGAGGACATAAAGATTATAAAAATACATGCACCCAACATAGGCGAACCCCAATATATAAAGAAAATCTTGGAGGTTCTCAACAGCAACGCATTAATAATAGGAGATTTTAACACCCCACTGTCAAAAATGGATAGATCTTTGAAACAAAATGTCAACAAACATATTGTGAAAATGAATGACGCATTAGATCAAAAAGACTTAACTGATATTTAGAGAAACTTTCTTCCCAAAGAAGCAAAATACACATTCCTCTCAACTGCACCAGGAATATTTTCAAAGATAGACCATATGATAGGACACAAAACAAGCCTCAACAAATTCAGTAATATCAAAATCATAACAAGCATTTTCTTGGACAAGAAGGGCTTGACACTGGAAACCAACATTAAAAAAAAAAACTAAAAAATATTCAAACTCATGGAGATTTAATAGTAAACTATTAAATAATGAATGGGTCAATAATAAGATTAAAGAATAAATCAAAAAGTTTCTGGAAACAAATGAAATGAACATAAAATAGCCCAAAACCTATGGGACACAACAAAGGCAGTCCTGAGAGGGAAGTTCATAGCAACACAGGCCTACCTAAAAAAGATGGAAACACTTCAAATAAACGACCTAAACCTACCACTTCCAGAACCGGAGAAACAACAACAAATAAATCCCAGAGTGAGTAGAAGGAAGGAAATAGTCAAGATCATAGCATAATTTAATAACATAGAGATGAGAAGAACAATTCAAAGGATCAACCAGGCCAGGACCTGGTTCTTTGAAAGCATAAAAAAAATCAACAAGATTTTAAGCAGACTCATTACGGAAAAAAGGGAAAGAACCCAAGTAAATAATATCAGAAAGGAAAGAGGAAAAATAACAACTGATACCACAGAAATACAAAGGAATGTAAGAAATTACTATGAACAATTATATGCCAAGAAATTTGAAAACGTCGATGAAATGAACAAATTTCTTGAAAAATATAACCTTCCAGCACCTAATGAAGAAGAAGCAGAAAGCCTGAACAGATCGATAACAACTGGTGAAGTTGAAACAGTAATGAAAAATCTCCTGGCTACAAAAGCCCTGGACTGGTTGGTCTCACAGGAGAATATTACACAACGTTTAAGGAAGACCTAACACCTGTCCTTCTCAAACTATTCCAAAAAAATCCAAGAAGAAGGAAGACTCCCAAACTATTTTTATGAGGCCAGCATCATCCTAATCCCCATACCAGATAAACACACAACAAAGAAAGAAAACTACAGGCCAATATCACCTATGAACATAGTTACAAAAATCCTCAACAAAATATTGACAAACCACATCCAGCAGTACATTTAAAGGATCATCCATCATGATCAAGTGGGATTCATCCCAGGGATGCAAGGATGATTCAATAGTCACAAATCAATAAACGTAATACATCACATGAACAAAAGGAAAGATAAATATCACATGATCATATCAGTAGATGTGGAAAAATCATTTGATAAGGTACAGCATCCATTTATGGTAAAAACACTTAGCAAAGTGAAAATAAAGAGGGCATACCTAAACATAATAAAGGCCATATCTGAAAAACCGATAGCCAACCTCATAATCAAATGACAAAAACTAAAAGCTTTACCACTAAGATCAGGAAGAAGACAAGGATGTCCACTTTCGCCATTTCCATTCAACATAATATTGGAAGTCCTAGCCACAGTGATCAGACAAGATAAAGAAATAAAAGACATCCAAATTGGAAAGGAGGAAGTAAAATTATCATTTATTGTAGTTGACTTAATAGTGTACATGGAAAACCCCATAGACTCCTTAAAAAAAACTATTCGACCTAATAAGTGAATTTGGCAAAACAGCGGTATACAAAGTCAATATTCAGAAATCATAGGCGTTTTTGTATACCAAAAATGAAATATCAGAACCAGAAATCAGGAGAGAACTCCTCTTTGCTTAGTAACAATGAAATAAAGTACCTAGGAATGAACTTAACTAAGGAGGTAAAAGACCTGTATGCAGAAAACTATGCAACACTGAAGGAAGAAATTAAGGAAGACTCAAATAAATGGAATCATATACTGTATTCATGAATTGGAAGGATTAACTTCATCAAAATATCCATAATACTCAAAGCAATATATAGATTCAATGCAATCCTTATTAAAATACCAATGAAGTATTTCACAGACATAGAACAAACATTCTAAAAAAATTTATGGAACCATAAATGACCCCTAATATCTGTGGCAATTTTGGGAGAGGAAACAAAGTAAGAGGGTCACAATGCCTGACATCAAACTATATTACAAGGCCACTGTAATCAAAACCATCTTGTACTGGCATAAGAAGAACACATAGGTCAATGGAACAGAATAGAGAGCTCAGAAATAAATCCATATGCCTATGATCATATAATATCTGACAAAGCATGCAGAAGCATAAAATGGAGTAAAATAGGCTCCTCAACAAATAGTGTTGGGAGAGATGGACAGCTACATGCAAAAAAATTGATATTTGACCACCAACTTACACCATACACTAAAATAAACTCAATATGGATAAAAGACTTAAATATAAGTCATGACACCATAAGAGTCGTAGAGGAGGACATAAGCAGGAAACTCTCAGGTATCCCATGCAGCAATGTTTTCACTGATGGGTCCCCTAGAGGAAGGGGCATAAAGGAAAGAATAAATAAATTGGACTTCATCAAAGTAAGAAGCTTCTGCCTGACTAAAGAAAACATAAGCAAAATGAAAGGGGAACCAACTGTATGTGAAAATATATTTGCCAATGATAACTCAAACCTGGGTTTGATCTCCAAAATATATTTAGAACTCACATGACTCCATTCTGGAATGATGAACAATCCAATTTAAAAATGGGCAAAGGACCTGAACAGATGCTTCTCCAAGGAGGACATACACAGGGCCCAGAGACATATGAAAGGATGCTCATCATCACTAGCCATCAGAGAAGTGCAAATTAAAACCACAATGAGATACCTCTTTAGTCAGAATGGCCATCATAAATGAATCAACAAACAATGGGTGCTGGCAAGGTTTTGGAGAAAAGGGAATCCTTGTATACTGTTGTGGGAATACAGACTGTTACAACCATTGTGGAAAACTGTTTGGGATTTTCTCAAAAAGCTAAAAATGGAACTCCCTTTTGACCAAGCAATTACGTTGCTTGGAGTATACCCTAAGAATCCCAAAACACCAATTCAAAAGAACCTATGCAGCCACACAATTTACAATAATGAAGTGCAGAAAGCAACCTAAGTGCCCATCAGATAAATGTGTGGATCAAAAAACTATGGTACATTTATACTATGCAGCAGAAAGAAAGAAGGAGCTACTACCTTTCACAACGGCATGGATTGAACTGGAAAGCATTAGGCTAAGTGCAATAAGCCAGGTGGTGAAAGCCAAATACCATATGATCTCACCTGTAAGTGGAACCTAATCAGCAAACAAAGAGGTAAGGAAAAAATGACCAGTAACATTGAAAGAAGAAGAAACCATTGTGGAGGAGAGGGAGGGAAAGAGAGGATTTTGGGGGAGGGGAAGGGGAAGTTTCAAATAAAGGAACAATTGTAAAGGAAATATTGATGAAGCCAAGGTCGGAAGGATGGTGGTTGTGGGGAGGCGGTGATGGGTGGGACAGGGGAAAGTGGTGGCGGGTAAATGGAGAGAAATTTATGTGAAAATTTTTTTAAAGAAATAAATTTAATAAATGTAGAAAGAAAAAAGATAAGAAATAAAGAATACAGAACACAGTAATTAATGAATAATAATACAAGAATAAACTCTGTGGTTAAACATACTCACAACTGTAAATCAACTTTTTCCCACCCCTGTATTGGGGAAAATGCAGAGGAGATAGACATTCTAAGATACACAAAAACTGAAGAAGTATATCTCTAGGAACCCTACCTTACAAAAAGTACTAAAGGGAGTTCTTCAAAATAAAATGAAAGACCACTGAACACTTATTTGAAGCAATATGAAGAAATAAACCACAACAGCAAAGGTAACTCACAGGAAAATATAAAAACCGGTATTACTGTATTTTTAGTTTTTAGCTCCTGTTTTTATTTTTATATAGATCTAGAATATAAATGTAAAGTAATAATTATAAATCTCTGTTAATGGGCATGGAATTTTTCACAATAACCAAATAAAGGAATGTGGCAAAGTTGTAAAGAGCAGGGTTTTTGAATACTATTGAAACTACCTTGGTAATAATGCAAACTTGATTATTATAAAGTTGAGGTGCTAATTATAATCCCCAGGGTAACCACTAAAAACCCAAATAAAAATGTTAAAGAAACAAGAGAGATAAGGGAATCACAATAGTACACTATAAAAGCTCAGTTATTCCCAGAACAAGGCAGTAATTGAGGAATTAAAGAACAAGAAGTAGAAGACATGAATGACAAATAGAAAAATGGTGAACAAATTCCTTCCTTATAAATAACTACTACAATACCAATGGGTTAAACTGTTTAATGAAAAGGCTATGATTGGTAAAGGGGATTAATAAATTGTGATCCAACCATATGGTGTCTACATGAGAGTCGCTTTAGATCCAAAAGCACATATATTGAAAGGAAAAAATGGAAAGTGGTATTCCATGCAAATGGTACCAAAATGTGTGCTACAGTGGCTATAATGATATCAGAGAAAGTGGAATTTAAGACAAAAATTGTTACATAGTCCAACAAGGAATTTATATATTAATAAAAGTGCCAGTGCATCAAGGAGATATAACAATTATAAATCTATATGGACCTAACAATGCCTCTCAAAACACATGAAGCAGAAAGTGAAAGAACTGAATTGAGAAGTACGTAGTTCTAAATAATAGTTGAAAACTGCAGTACCCCACTTTCAATGAGGGATAGACATGTAGAGAGAAGATCAATAATGAAATTGAGGAACTGAAAAACACCATAATCTTCTAGACCTAACTGACAAATGTAGACACACAAGCCAACAAAATTACATATGCTTATGAAGCAGCAGCAAAAGAGACAGGCAAGGTTGCTATAGTTACTTGGGGGAAAAGAAGCACTTTTTAAAGGTAACCGAGGAGTTATAATTCTTTTTTTTTTCCTTAATTCTTTCTTTGTGGTGGCCTGGAGATGTGCCCTTCCACAAGATTTTACAAGGTCAACTTGGGCTTGTCCAATGGGACTCCTTTCTAAATGATGAATATATTCTCCTCTGTGATCCATCTGCTGTCACCAGGCTAGACAAATAGTACCCAGGAATATTTGCTCCCAAAGACTCTATCCCATTCTCCAGAAAGTGTAAATCAAGCATGGGACAGTTAATATACTATGTCATTAACACTCCCAGTCAATATTGGCAGAACGACCCTCTTTTATCCTCTCTATGGGTATTTAGGCAATCCCCTGATTCAGACTGGGTGGTAGAAATTTCAGAAACCACCTGCCAGACTCAAGGTGGCAATCCACTACACCTCATGCTTTCATAAATCTCTACAGGTGTGCAGAAACCTTTACACATGAAACTTCATTAATTTCAAACTCAAATTGAAGGAAATTCTAATGACAACATAGATATGCTTCCCTGAACAAGCAAAAAAGAAAAAGATGTGTTAAGTGCTATGAATCCAAAATGAGCCGCTTATCAAAATGTTTTCGCAAGTGTTGTGAAAAGTATGCCTTGACTATAGCAGTATTGTTTTCAATGACTGTTACAAATGTTTTCCAAAACCAACTATTGAAGATTCTGATTAATTAATATTAAAGATAGTATTGGTTGTATTTTTTAGTAGTATACATGTTTCCATGGATACATGTTTTCATGTGTTTTTGTGTGGAAACACAAAAGAAAACATTTATTTTTTATGTTTTTTATATTTATTTAATAATTTATATATTGTAACTGAAAATATATAAAAAGCTTGTATTTTATTATATAAATATGATAAATGCAAATTTACAGTGTTGTTTTTTTCTTCAGCACACACCAGTAGTGAATGTAACTCTCAGATATACATGATCTACATTGTAATATTTTTGACTGAGACCTCTGCAGGGTTAATTAGGATAGTTTAAGGGACCTTTGGGACAATATGAAGTATAACAACATCTGTGGCATAGGGATACTAGAAAAAAGAGAGAACAAGGGATTCAGAACCTATTTTAAGAAATAATGACTGAAGACTAGCTTAACATAGTGAGGGAAAAAGTCACACAAGTCCAGGAAGCACAGCGGGTCCCAAACAAGATGAACCCAGAGAGGCACACAACAACACATCATAATTAAAATGGCAAAGTTTAAATATAAAGAGAGAATCATAAAAGTTGAAAAAGAAATACAGTTAGTTACCTATAAGGGAGCTACCATAAGTTTGTCACCTGATTTCTCAACAGAAACATTTCAGGCTGGAAGGGATTTGCATGAAATATTCAAGGTGATGAAATGCAAAGACCTACAACAAAGACTACTTTACCCAGCAAGGCTATCATTTAAAATTAAAGAAGAAGACCAAGTTGGTGTGACTCAGTGGATTGAGCACCAGCTGTCAAACCAAAGGATGCTGGGTTTGATTCCCAGCTGGAGCACATTCCTGGGTTGCAGGCCAGGTCCCTAGTGGGGGCCATGTGAGAGGCAAGCACACATTGATGTTTTCCTCTCTTTCTCCATCCCTTCTCCTCTCCCTAATAATAAATAAATAAAATAAAAAATAAACTTAAAGGAGAAATAAAGACCTTCCCATACAAGAAAAAGTTAAGAGTTTGTTACAACTACACCAGTATTATGAGAAATGTTAAAAACCCTGCTTTAAGAAGATGAAAAAGAAAAAAATGCAGAGGAGCATAGTTTAAAAATAGAATGGCAATAAATCAATACCTATCAATGGAGACCTTAAATGTAAACGGATTATATGCTACAATAAAAAAAATATGGTAGCTTGATGGGTAAGAAAACAAGAACTATATATATATATATTATATATATTATATATAATATATATACATTATATATATATAATATATAATATATAATATATATATATAGAGAGAGAGACACACACACTCTACTAGTGGCCCTTCTCAGAACAAAAGATACACAGAGATTGAAAGTGAAGCAGTGTAAAAAATATTCCACATAAATGGAAACAAAAAAGCTAGCATAGCAATACTTATAACAGACAAAATAGACTTCAAAACAAAGGCCATAAAAATAGACAAAGGAAGTTGCCACATAATAATAAAGGGACCAATCTAACAAGAGGATATAACCCTTGTAAATGCATATGCACCCAATACTGGAGCACCTAAATATATAAAGAAAATCTTGATGGACTTTAAGGAAGAAATCATCAGGAATACAGTGATAGTAGGGGATTTTAACACCCTACTTTCAACAATGGATAGATCTTCCATACCAAAAAAAAAAAAAAAATTAACAAGACAACAGTGACCTTAAATGACACACTGGATTAGATAGATTTAATTGATATTTACAGAACTTTTCATTCCAAAACAGCAGAATATGCACTCTTCTAAAGTGCATATGAAATATTCTCATAGGCCACATGGTAGGAAACAAAATGTCTTAACAAATTCAAGAAGATGGAAATCATATCAAGCACCTTCTTTGACCACAATGATATGAAACTAGAAAACAAATACAATAAGAAAAATGAAAAACATTCAAACAATAGAGGCTAAGCACTGAAAAAGTTAACAACAAGATCAAGGAAGAAATCAATTGTTACCTGGAAATAAACAAAAATTAACTCCCAACAACCCAAAATCTATTTGACACAGGGAATGCAGTCCTGAGAGATATGCATTACAGGCATAACTCAAGAATCAAGAAAAGTCTCAAATGAAAAATTGAACACTACACATAAATGAGCTAGAATAAGAACAAAGTCCAGAATAAATATAAAAGAAGGAAATAATAGAGATCAGAACAGAAATCAATGACCTAGAGACAAAAAAATTCAACAGAAGATCAATGAAAGCAATAGCATGTTCTTTGAAAAGATGAACAAGTTCGATGAACCTTTAACCAGAATTATCAAGTAAAAAAGAGAGAGGACCCAAATAAAATCAGATATGAAAGAGAAGTAACAACAGACACCACAGAAAAACAAATGATTGTAAGATAACTATAAATACATAATATTCCAACAAATTGGAGAACCTGAGTGAAATGGATAAATTGCTAGGAATGTACAATCTTCCATAACTAAATCAGGAAAAACCAGAAAACCTGAATAGACCAATTACAACTAATGACATTGAAGCATTAATCAAAAAACTTCCACCAAACAGAATTCCTGGACTGGACAACATTATAGCTGAATTTTAACAAGTATTCAAAGAACCACCAACTATCTTTCCTAAGCTACTCTAAAAAATGCAAGAGGAAGGAAGACTGCCAAATTCATATTATGAGGCCAGCAATATCTTAATTCCAAAATGAGATAAAGACACCACAAGAAAATAAATTATAGGCCAATGTCTGTGATGAACATAGACACTAAAATCCTTAACAAAATATTAACAAACAAGATCCAGAAATACATTGAAAAGATCATTCACCAAGATGATGTTAGATTTCTTCTGAGTAGCAATATTGGTGCAATAATTGCAAATCAATAAATGTGATACCTCATGTAAACAAAATGAAGGATAAAAATCACATAATTATATAAATACATGCAGAAAAATCACTTGGTAAAATCCAGGACCATTTATGATTAAAACTCTCAGCAAAGCAAAAATAGAGGGACCGTAACTCAACATAATAAAGGTCGTACATGCCAAACCCACAGCCAACATCATACTTAATGGGCCAAAACTAAAGCATTTCCCTTAACATCAAGAATAAGACAAGGATATCTGCATTCACCACTTCTATTCAACATAGTACCAAAAGAACTAGCCACAGCCATCAGACAAGAAGATAAAATAAAAGGCATCCAAATCAGAAAGGAGAAAGTAAAACTGTCATTATTTACATATAATATAAATAATATGTATTTTTTGTACATAGAAAACCCTAAAGACTCCACCAAAAAAACTATGAGCTCTAATTAATAAATTCAGCAAAGTAGCATAATACAAAATTAATAGTCATCAATCAGTGGCATTTTAATATACAAATAGTAAACTCTCAGGAAGAGAAATTAAAAAAAAATCTTATTTACTATAGCAACAAGAAAAGGCATCTCAGAATAAATTTAACCAAGGAGGTAAAAGGCCTGTATACAAAAAATGATAGCATATTGAAGAAAGTAATTGAAGAAGATATAACTAAGTAGAAGAGTATTTTCTGTTCATGGTTTGGAAAAATTATAATTAAAATTACTCATACTGCTGTAGCTGGTGTGGCTCACTGGCCTGTGAACCAAAGGGTTGCTGGTTCAATTCCCAGTGTAGGGCACATGCTTGGGTTGCAGGCCAGGTCCCCAGCACGGGGCATGCAGAATACAACCACACATTGATGTTTCTCTCCTCTTTATCCCTCTCTTCCCCTCTTTATTTATTTATTTTTATTATTATTTTTTTTAATTTTCAGACTCTTTCTATTCACTTAACATCATATTATGGTCCTCTTTCCATATCAGCAAATTAAAATCTGCATCATCATTTTGAATGAGTGTTGTATCCAATTGTATTGCTATGCCTCAATTTAACAAAGCCCTATTTTTATTCCATTTTTCTTTTACTTTTATAAATACCCTGTGGTAAGCACCCTGGGACATAACATTTTTTCCTCCTCTTCTGATAATTATTTCCTTAGAATAAAGTCTTAGAATTGAAATTGGTTGGCCAATGGGTAGCCATAATTTTAATGCATTTAACATTATATTACCACATTGCCCTCCAAACTGCATCAGTGTATAGTCCCACCGAAAATATACGAGAATTCCTTTCTTCCCACATCTTTGTTAGTACTGGATATTAACAATGCTTGTATTTTTATTGTTTCTTTTAATTTATTTTTTCAAATACATTTATCTCTGCCTACTCCTCACCACTTTCCCTTGCCCCTTCCCTCGTTCCCTCCCTCAGCTCTTCCCCTTTGGTTTTGTCCATGAGTCCTTGCTATATGTTCCTTGACTTTACACTTCCCTTCCTTTTCCCGGCCCCACCTCCCTCCTTCCCTCTTGTCTCTGTTGATTTCTTTTCATTTCACTCTGACTGGTCTTATTTTCCTTGCATCCTTGTATTGTTGGTTAGGTTCTACTTATAGGTGAGATCATATGGTATTTGTCTTTTGCCCCCTAGCTTATTACACTTAGCATAATGCTCTCCAGTTCCATCCATGCTGTCGCGAAGTTTAGTAGTTCTTTCTTTCGGCTGCGTAGTATTCCATTGTGTATATGTACCATTACTTTTTGATCCAATCATCTACTGATGGACATTTAAGTTGCTTCCAAAAACTGGCTGTTGTAAATTGGGCTGCGATGAACATTGGGGTGCATAGATTCTTTTGTATTGGTGTTTTGGTATTCTTAGGGTATAGTCCCAGCAGGGGAATCACCGGATCAAAAGCCAGTTCCATTTTCAGCTATTTGAGGAAATTCCACACTGGTTTCCACAGTGGCTGCACCAATCTGCATTCGCACCAACAGTGGACTAGGGTTCCCTTTTATCCACAGCCTCACCAGCACCTGTTGTTTGTGGATCTGTTTATGATGGTCATTCTGACCAGTGTGAGGTGGTACTTCATGGTGGTTTTGATCTACATTTATCTGATGGCTAGTGATGCTGCACATCCTTTCAAATGCCTCTGGGCCCTCTGTATCTCCTCCTTGGAAAAGCATCTGCCCAGGTCCTTTGCCCATTTTTTGATTGGATCATTTGTCTTCTTGGAGTGGTCGAGAGAGTTCTTTATA
This sequence comes from Pteronotus mesoamericanus, assembly GCF_021234165.1. Lineage (NCBI taxonomy): Eukaryota > Metazoa > Chordata > Mammalia > Chiroptera > Mormoopidae > Pteronotus > Pteronotus mesoamericanus. Next base: position 2,431,140 of record NW_026555144.1, on the reverse strand, counting down.
TGTCTTGGAGATCAAACCTGTATCTGATGTATCATTAGCGAATATATTTTCCCATACAGTTGGATCCCTTTTCATTTTGCTGATGTTTTCTTTAGCCGTGCAGAAGCTTCTTATTTTGATGAGGTCCCACTTGTTTATTCTTTCCTTTCTGTCCCTTGCTTTAGGAGACATATCAGTGAAAACATTGCTGCGTGGGATTTCTGAGAGTTTCCTGTCAATATTCTCCTCTAGGGCTTTTATGGTGTTGCAACTTACATTTAAGTCTTTTATCCATCTTGAGTTTATTTTTGTATATGATCCAGTTTCAATTTTTTGCATGCAGCCATCCAGCTCTCCAAGCACCATTTGTTGACGAGGCTATTTTTGCTCCATTTTATGCTTCTTCCCCCTTTGTCAAATATTAGATGACCATATAGACGTGGGCTTATTTCTGGGCTTCCTATTCTGTTCCACTGGTCTATGGATCTGTTCTTGTGCAAGTACCAGATTATTTTGAGTATAGTGGCTTTGTAGTAGAGTTTGATGTCCGGTATTGTGATCCATCCTACTTTGTTTTTCTTTCTCACAATTGCTGAGACTATTGAGGATCTTTTATGGTTCCATATAAATTTTTGAAATTTCTGTTCTATTTCTGTGAAATGTGTCATTGGTATCTTAATAGGGATTGCGTTGAATCTATAAATTGTTTTGGGTAGTATGGACATTTTGATGATATTAATTCTTCCAATCCATGAGCACGGTATATGCTTCCATTTATTTGTGCATTCCTTCACTTCTTTCTTCAATGTTGTATAGTTTTCTGCGACAGGTCTTTTATCTGTTTGGTTAAATTTATTCCTAGGTACTTTATTTTTCATGTTGCTATATCGAGTGGTATTTTTTTTCTGATTTATTTTCCTTCTATTACATTGTTGGTGTACAAAAATGTCTTTCATTTCTGAATGTTGATTTTGTATCCTGCTGATTTGCCAAATTCACTTATTAGGTTGAGAAGTTTTCTGGTACAGTCTACAGGGTTCTCTATGTACACTATCATGTCATCTGCAAACAATGATAGCTTTATTTCCTCTTTCCTATTTGGATAACTTTATCTCTTTCTCTTTTCTGACTGCTGTGGCTAAGACTTCCAATACGATGTTGAAAAGAAGTGGTGAGAGCAGACATCCTTGTCGTGTTCCCAATCTTAGTGGGAAAGCTTTTAGTTTTTGCCCGCTTAGTATGATATTGGCTGTAGGTTTTTCCTATATGGCCTTTATTACATTAAGGAATGCCCCATTTATTCCCATTTTGCTGAGTGTTTTGATCATAAATGGGTGCTGTACCTTATCAAATGCTTCTTCTGCATCTATCGAGATGATCATGTGGTTTTTGTCTTTTCTTTTATTTATGTGATGTATCACATTTACTGATTTGCATGTATTAAACCATCCCTGCATGCCTGGGATGAATCCCACTTGATCGTGGTGGATAATCTTTTTAAAGTATTGCTGGATGCAGTTTGCCAATATATCGTTGCGGATTTTAGCATCTATGTTCAACAGCGAAATTGGCCTGTAATTTTCTTACTTTGTAGTGTCTTTATCTGGTTTTAGAATCAGGGTGATGCTGGCCTCATAGAAAGAGTCTGGGAGTCTTCCCTCATCTTGCATTTTTTGGAATAGTCTCAGAAGGACAAGGGTAGCTTTTCTTAAATGTTTTGTAAGATTCTCCTGTGAAACCATACAGCCCTGGGCTTTTGTGTGCCAGGAGTTTCTTGATTACCGCTTCCATTTCCCCAGCTGTTATTAGTCTGTTCAGTCTTTCTGTTTCTTCCTCCTTCAGTGTTGGAAGATTATACTTTTCTAAAAATTTGTCTATTTCATCAAGATTTTCAAATTTCTTGGCATATAATTGTACATAGTAGTTTCTGGCGGTCCTTTGTATTTCTGTGGTATCAGTTGTTATTTCTCCTCTTTCATTTCTGATGTTATTAATTTGGGTCCTCTCCCTTCTATTCTTGATGAGTCTGCTTAAAGGCTTGTCAATTTTATTTATCGTTTCAAAGTACCAGCTTCTGCATTGGTTGATCATTTGAATTGTTCTTTTCCTCTCTATGTCATCTAGTTCTGCTCTAGTCTTCACTATTTCCTTCCTTCTCCTTGCTCTGGAATTTATTTGTTGTTGTTTCTCCAGTTCTTGAAGTTGTAGTGTTAGGTCTTTTATTTGAAATGTTTCTGTATTTTTTAGGTAAACCTCTATTGCGATGAACTTCCCTCTCAGAACTGCCTTTCTGTGTCCCATAGGTTTTGGACTGTTGTCTGTTCATTTTCGTTTGTTTCCAGAAATTTGTTGATTTCTTCTCTTATCTCATTCTTGACCCATTCATTGTTTAATAGTGTACTGTTCAGTCTCCATGAGTTTGCAAGTTTTTGAAGTTTCTATTTGAGGTTGATTTGCAGTTTCAAGGCCTTGTGGTCCAAGAAAATGTTTGGTGTTATTTCAATTTTCCTTAATTTGCTAATGTTTGCTTTGTGTCCTATCATTTGGTCTATCTTTGAAAAACTGCCATTAGCATTTGAAAAGAATGTGTATTTTTGGGGGGGGGATGTAACGTTCTATATATGTCAGTGAAGTCTCTTTGATTCAGTATGTCATTCAGCGCCACAATATGTTTATTAAAGTTTTGTTTGGAAGATCTGTCCATTTTTGACAGTGGGGTGTTGAAATCCCCTACTATCAGTGTGTTGCTGTCTATATCTCTTTTGAAGTCATCCAACAATTTCCTTATAAATTTGGGGGCTCCGATATTGGGAGGAAATACATTTACAATGTTGATGTATCTTGATAGATTCTTCCTTTAAGTATTATAAAGTGCCTCTATGGGTCTCTTTTTATGGCCTTTGTTTTGAAATCTACTTTGTCTGATACAAGTATGACAACTTCAGCCTTTTTCTCTTGCCCATTTGCTTGGAATATTTTTTTCTATCCCTTTACTTTCACTCTGTGTAGGTCTCTTGCTCTGAGATGGGTCTTTTGTAGGCAGTATATGTGTGGATCATGTTTTCTTATCCCTTCAGCTACCCTGCGTCTTTTCTTTGGGGCATTTAGTCCATTCACATAAAGAGATATTACTGATGGAAACTTACTTATCTTTTCTCTTTGTACCTCTGTTCCTCTCTCTCATTCTTTTCCTTCATCTTCTTAAACCAGTCCCCTTAGCATGTGGTGGACTGTTGGTTTGGTAGAGATCTATTCTTTTAGTCTTCTCTTGTCTGGGAAACTCAGTGTTTCCCCTTGTATTTTCATGGAGAGCCTAGTTGGGTAGAGCAGCCTTGGCTGTAGGCCCTTGCTTTTCATGGCTTGGAATATTTGTTGCCATTCCCTTCTGGCTTGTAGTGTTTCTGTTGAGAAGTCAGTTCCTAGTCGTATCGGGGCCCCCTTGTATGTTACTTTCTCCTTCTCCCTTGCTGCCTTGAGGATTCTCTCTTTGTTTTTGATAGTTGCCATTTTAATGATGATGTGTCTTGGAGTGGACCTCTTTGAGTCCCTCTTGAGTGGGGTCCTCTGTGCCTCCTAGATCCATGAGAGCTTTTCTCTCCTCAAATTAGGGAAATTTCCCAGCATTACTTTTTCAAGGAGGGTCTCTATCCCTTGCTCCTCTTCTTCTCCTTCTGGTATCCCTATTATACGGATATTATTGCGTTTCTGTTTTCCTGCCTTTCCCTAAATGCCTCTTCATTTTTTTTGAGTCGTTTTTTTCCATTTCTTGTTCTTTCTGGGGGCTTTTTTCTACCTTATCCTCCATCTCACTGATTTGATCCTCGGCTTTATCCAGCCTGCTTTTGATTCCTTGTACTATGTTCTTCGATTCAGAAATGGTATTCTTCATATCCTGTTATGTCTTTTTGATAATTTCTATGTCCTTTTCCAGGTTATTATAGTTTTCTGTAAGATCCTGATAGTTTCACTGCAGTTTCTCATAGTTATCTTTGTGCTGACTGAGCTCATTGAGATTCCTTAGAACCACTGTTTTGAATTCAATATCTGATAGTTCCCTTGTTTCTATTCCATTTAGCTCTTTCTGTGGGGAGTCCCCTTTTCCATTCATTTGGGGAGAACTTCTTTTTCTTCCCATTTTGTGAGAGTCTGTTAAGTAATTCACTTATTTTTTAAATTTATTTTTGCTTCTGTTTCAATTGGGCTGTCTAGATTTCTAGACTTTGTCGATTAAATTTCTATGGTAGCAGGCAGGTCTTTTATTTATTTATTTATTTATTTATTTATTTATTTATTTGTTTGTTTGCTTGCTTGTTTATCCCTTTACTTTTCTTTCTGGGCCTTCCTCTTATGATATCAGTTGTTGACCCTATATATCCTTGGGTTGTTTGTTTGAGTCTTCCCGATGTCTACTGTCTATGTCTGACTCCTGCTTGGGGCAGCTCTGTGACTCCTTCCGTCAGGGCTGGACTATTTTTTAGGATCGCTCTGCACTCTCACGCCAGGTCCTTGAGCGTGCTCTCTGGCGGGGCAGGATCCCTTGCCTGCCTGGGCTCCCCCTGCTCGCCCCAGACCAGGGTGCTTATTAATGACCTCGTGTACGTGTATGGCCCCCGTGGCTTGCAAGCTCCCCGGCACTGGTCATGTAGGGTCGTTTATTGTGTGTTTTCCCCGCTTTTGGCTCTTTGGGTGCGTTGCTTGCCGTTGCCAAATGGAGACTACGGAAATGGGAGGAAGTCAGCTCCAGGACTCTCCGGTTAATCCTGTCTCAGGTCTCTCCTCCAGGGACTCTGGGCAGCTCTGTGACCCCTTCGGCTCAGGATCTACTAATTTTGTGAGCCGGTCTGCAATTGAGGGCTGTGTGGATCAATTTACGGCTGCCCTTGCCGCTCTGTGTACTCCCTTGCAGGCCCTATAGGTGCCAATCTGTGGGAGGCCTTGCCGGCCATTGCAAGCTTTCGCCAGCCCACGCGGGTCACACACATTCTCGCCAACCCTCCCCAGTCACTGGGCGCAAGTGCGCGCGCCTGCACTGGGTGGCTTTGGGGTGCCTATGTGTGCTTTTCAGCTTTTGGCTCTTTGGGGGTGTGGCCTGTTCCCACACAATGGATACTATTGCAAGGAGAAGGAGTCGTGACTCCCTGTTTTCTCCTCCCATTCTTTCCCCAATGCCTCCATTTCCAGTCTCTCCTCAGGGGTCCCTGGGCAGTTCTGTGACCCGTTCGGCCAAGGATCCACCACCTGTGCAGACTGCGATTCAATCGCAGGCAGTCTGGTTTTGCATGCCCCTCTTCTGCCTCTTTTGGGTCGCGCCTTTCCAGCCCACAATGGAGACTACAGAACGGGGAGGGAGTCAGGACTCCCCAGTTCCTCCTCCGGTTCTTTCCCCAATGCCTCCCTCTCCAGTCTTTCCTCAAGGCTCTCCCAGCCAGTCTGCACTCAGCCCCTTAGTTCGCATGCAGAAGCTGTGTGCAGAGCACACAAAAGGCAGGTTAATTGATTCCCTTATGCCTGAGCGAGATGGTAGCTGCAGGGTGGGAGGTGCGTCATCACCGGGGCGCCACCGGCCGCCCTGTCAATTCTCTTCACAAAGTTTTCCTCACCAGTATTGTACCAGGCACCAGGCCACCCTGCTGCCCCCTCTACCCAGAGATCAAGGAGGGTGACTGCCACTGCAATTTTTGCGTTGGCCCTGTAAATGTCTTTTTGCATCCCCAGCCACCTGTCTCTGGCAGAGAGCACCCCTAAGTTTTTCGGGGTTGCGTTTTGTCTGTATTGTCTTGGTTTTAGCTGCTGTAGTTTAGGGGCCCCTGTTTTTGATTCAGACCCCATTCTTCTCGGGGGAAGCTAACTTGCCATTTCAATGTCCCTCTGTTGCTAGTGCCTGCGGGCACCGAGCCCACCCTCTCGAGCCTCCCCTCCACTTCTCACCCGTTGGGATGTGTGAGAGTCGAATCCACTGTCCGCAGCTCCAAGGCTCCTCTCCCACTATAGTTCCATTGTTTTCCAGGTGATTACTCCACTATTTAGTCGCAATTCCAGTTTTGTCTTCGGAGGAGGTCAGCGTGACTCCCATTCACTCCTCCGCCATCTTAATCTCTGTGTGATTTTTTTTCCCTCCCTAGGGCCAGGGACTGCCAAATTTTGGCTCTCCGATCTGGAGCCGCTTGGCCCCGCTGGGCCCACGGAAGTGTTGCGTCGTGGGTTCCCCACTGTCTGGCCACTCGGGCCTCTTCTTGCTGCTCCCAGTTTCTTCCCCTCTTTAAAAATAAATAAATAAAACCTTTTAATTTTTTTTCTAAAAAAATTTCCATATTATCCTAAGAAATCTATATATTTAACACAATTCTCAAATACAATACTAATGGCATATTTCACATTTCTATAATAAATATTCAAAAAATGTACATGGAATCAAAAAGACTCTGAGTAGCTTCATCAATCTTTAGAAAGAAGAATAAAGTTGGAGGTATCATGCTATCTGATACCAAACTATACTACAACTTTATAGTAATCAAAACAGCCTGGTCCTGGCATAAAACAAACATATAGATCAATGGAACAGAACTGAATGCCAACAAATAAACCGATACCTTTTTGGTTAAATATTATTGACCAAAATGTTCACAAGGGAGTTAAGACAGTCAGTTCAATAAATGGTGTTGGGAAAATTGGACAGGTAGATGCAAAAAATGAAACTAGATCACCAATTTACATCATACACAAGGAGAGACTTGTTGTCTTCAAGAGACACACCTCAGAATTAAAATCCACATTAGTAAAATAAAACTGATAGAAACAGTTATTTCATGCAAATTGAAAGGGAAAAAAAGCTGGGAGGGTACTACTTATATCTGACAAAATACACTATAAAACAAAGGCTAAGTAAGAGACAAGGAAGGATACTACATAATGCTAAAGGGAAAAATCCAAAAAGAGGATATAACCTTTGTAAATGTCTATAGACCTAACATAGAGGCACCCAGATATGTAAAGCAAAGCTCAATGTACATATAGGAAAAGGCTTACAGTAATACATTTGTAGTAGTGGATTTTAACACCCTATTGACATCATTGGATAGATCTTTCAGGTAGAAAATCAACATGGAATTGGTGGCCTTAAAGGACACAGTATATCAGATATTTAATTGATATCTTCAAAGCATTTCATCAAAAAACAGCAGAATATACATACTTTTCAAGTGCACATGAAACGTTTTCTAGGATAGGCCACATGTTAGCTCATAAAACAAATCTCAATAAATTTATAAAGATTGAAGTCATATCAGGCATATTCTCTGACCATAATGGTATAAAACTAGAAATCAATCAGAAAAAGAAAACTGAAAAACATACAAAGACATGGAGGCTGAATAACATGTTACTAAACAGTAAATGGGTTAACAATGAGATCAAGGAAAAAGTCAAAAGTTACCTTGAAGCAAATGAAAATGAAACACAACCACCCAAAATCAATAGGGCATGGCAAAAACCATCCTAAAAGATAATTCTATGCTTTATCAGCCCATCTCAGAAAACAAAAAAAAATATTGAATTACCAATCTCACTTTACACTTAAAGATTCTTGAAAAAGAACAAGATGTTAAAATCCTGAACAAAATATTGAAACACCACATTCAGCAATACATTAAAAAGATCATAAACCATGATCAAGTGGGATTCATCCTAGGGGTGCAAGGATGGTATAATTTTTGCACATCAATAAAAATAATACTCCACATAAAGAAAACGAAAGACAAAAATCACATGATCACATCAATAGACACTGAAAAAACATTTGATAAAGTAAAACACCCATTTGTGATAAACACATTCAGCAAAGTGGGAACAGAGGGAGCATTCCTCAACATACTAAAGGCCATGTATGAGAAACCTACAGCCAACATCATACTCAACAGTCAAAAACTAAAAACTTTCCCACTAAGATCAGAAACAAGACAAGGATGTCAACACTCACCACCTTTGTTCAACATAGTATGGAAATCAGACAAGTAATCAGACAAGAAAAAAAATGAAAGACATTCAACTTAGAAAGAGGTAAATAAAACTGTCATTGTTTGCAGATCACATGAAGGTGTACATAGAAATTCCTATAGACTCCACCAGAAAACTACTCAACCTAATAAGTGAGTTTCACCAAGCAGTGGGATACAAAGCCAATATTCAGAAATCAAAGGCACTTTTGTACACCAACAATGAAATATCAGAAACAGAAACTAGGAAAAAATCCCATTTACTATAGCAACAGGAAAAATAAAGCACCTAAAAATAAACTTAACTGAAGAGGTAAAATACCTGTGCTTGGAAAACTACAAAACACTGAATAAGTAAATTAAGGAAGATACATCGAATGGAAACATATACCATGTTCATGGATTGAAATAACCAACATCCTCAAAATGTTCATACTACCCAAAGTAATGTACATATCAACTGAAATCCCTATTAAAATACCAATGACATATTTCACAGATATAGAAGAAATATTTCAAAAATTTATATGGACCCAAATATGGCACTGAATAGCTGCAGCAATCTTGAGGGGGAAAAAAAGACAAAGTAGGAGGGACCATAATACCTGAATTCAGACTATACTAAAAGACCTCTCTAATCAAAATAGTCTGGTACTGGCATAACAGACACATAGATCAATGGAATATAACAGAAACCCCAGAAATAAACTTATGTCTCTATGGACAATTAATATTTGACACAGAAGGCAGAAGCATGGAATGGAGTAAAAGTAGCCTCCTTAAAAAATGGTGCTAAGAGATCTGGAATGGCACATGCAAAAAATGAAACTAGACCACCAAATTACACCATACACCAGAATAAACTCAAAATGGATAAAAATGTAAACATAAGCTGCACTACCATAAAAGCCCTAGAGGATTACATAGGCAGTTACATCACAGATATTCCATGCGACAATATTTCTGCTGATACATCCCCTAGGGCAAGGGAAATAAAGGAAAGTATGAAAAAATGGGACTACATCAAACTAAAAAAATTCCTGCATGTCTAAAGAATACATCATTGAAATGAAAAGGAAACCAACCATATGGGAAAACTTATCTGCCAACTATACCTCAGACTAGGGTTTGATCTCCAAAATGCATAAAGAACTCATATGACTAAACACCTGGAAGACAAAAAAAAAAATCCAGTTAAAAAATGAGCAAACGACCTGAGCAAGCATTTCTTCAAGGAGGACATACACAGGGCCCAGTGACATATGAACATCAGATGCTCAATATCACTAGCCATCAGAGATGTGCAAACTAAAACCATAGTGAGATACCATCTCACACTAGTCACAATGGCCATGATGAACAAATCAATACGCAAAATGTGCTGTTGAGGTTCTGGAGAAAAGGGAACTCTAGCACACTGTTGGTGGGAATGCAGACTGGTGCAGCCACTGTGGAAAATAGTATGGAATTTCCTCAAAAAGCTAAAAATGGAATTGCCTTTTGATCTAGAAATTCCACTGCTGGGATTATACCCTAAGAATACTGAAACACCAATTCAAAAGGACCTGTGCACTCCAATGTTCAGAGCAGCATTATTTACAATACCCAAGTGCTGGAAAAAGAGTAAGTGCACATCAGTAAATAAGTAGATCAAAAAATTGTGGTACAACCCTGGCTGGTGTGGTTCAGTGGATTGACTGCTGGCCTGTGAACCAAAGGGTCACCTGTTCGAATCCCAGTTAGGGCACATACCTGGGCTGTGGGTCAGGTCCCCAGTAGAGGGTGCATGAGAGGCAACTACACATTGATGTTTTTCTCCCTCTCTTTCCCACTCCCTTACCTGTCTCAAAAGATAAATAAAATCTTTTTTTTTTTAAAGGCTCACTTTCCCTTAAAAGAAAAGAGAGATAAAGGTCATTAAAAAAAACCCTGTGGTACATTTATGCAATGGAATACTACACAGCAGAAAGAAAGAAGAACTCTTACCTTTTGTGACAGCAAAGATGGAACTGGAGACTATTATGCTAAGTGAAATAAGCCCAGAAACTAAAGACAAATACCATATGATCTCACTTATAACAGGAACCTAATGAACAAAAAAAAAAAAAAAAAAAAAAAAAAACAAGTGAGTAAAATGGAACCAGAGGTGTGGAATCAAGGAACAAACTGACAGGGACCAGAGGTGAAGAGGGGGATAAGGGAGGAAAGAATGTCAAAGACCTAGTTAAAGAACAAGTATAAATGGCCCATGGACATAAAGGACAGGGTTGAATTGACCCTGGGTGCAGGGTGTGCGTGGGGCAAGGGAAAGCAATTGGGGAAATCTATAATAAAACAACAATTTAAAAACATAATTACAAAAGAACAACAAACTTAACCCAAGTGAGTAGAAGTAAATAATTAAGTTCAGAGCAGAAATAAATGAAATAGAATATAAAGAAAGACAAAGATTAATAAAACCAAGAGGCAGTTCTTCAAAAAGGCAAACTAGATTGTTGAACCTTTAACCAGACTTATGAAGGAAAAAAAAAAAGAAAGAAGGTACAAATAAATACAATCAAACTTAAATATTAAACTTGAAACCATAAAAATCTTAGAAAAAACATAGACCATGAACTCTTGAGCATTTTTCATAGTTCTATATTTTCTGATATTCCTCCTCAGGCAAGGGAAACAAGAAATAATTAAATGGGACTACATCAAGCTAAAAAGGTTTGCACAGAAAAAACAAACAAAAAACAAAAAGAAACCATCAACAAAATGAGAAGAGAGGGAATACGGCTGAAGAGTGAGTGGAAGTCACACTGACATCCTCCCAGGACCAAACTGGAATTGCAACTCAATTGTGGAGATATCACCTGGAAAACAATGGAACGATAGTGAGAGAGAAGCCTCGGAGCCTCGGACAGACAGTGGAATCGACTTTCGCACTTCTTAATGGATGAGAAGTGCGGTGGAGGCTCAAGAAGGTGGGCTGGGCGCCCACGGATGCCAGCACCAGAGGTATACTGAAACTGCCAATTGTATCCCCCTGAGAAGAACAGGGTCGGAATCGTAAGTGGGGACCTCTAGCCTACAGCATCAGAACCCAAAAAAGCACACAGTAAAAAGCTGTGAAAACTGTAGTGGTGCTCTTTGCCAGAGATAGGCAGCTAGAGACCCAAAGACGTTTAAAAGGCCAATGAAAAATTTGCAGTGGAAGCCACCTACCTTGGTCTCTGGGCAGAGGTGGGGACAGAGTGGGCTGGAGCCTGAGGAAAGATTGGTGAGGAAAGCTTTGGGGATAGAACTGAGACAGTGGCCAGCAGGGCCCCGGTAATGACTCACCACCCACTCTGCAGCTTCCATATTGCTCGGGCATAAAGGAAACAATAGCTCTGCCCTTAGTACACTCTGCCCCAGCCAGGAGTTGCATCCAGGCCTGCATGCTGAGTGCAGAGCGCCCGGCACAGAAAGTGTATCACTGGCTCAAGGGGATACAGAGCTGTCTAGAGATGCCTGAGGAGAGACTGGAGATGGAAGCATTGGGGAGAGAACTGAAGAAGTGGCCAGGGGGCTATCAGTGATGAATCTTCGCCCACTCCTCAGCTTCTGTCTTCCTCAGGCAGATAGCTCCCATGAGTGGCAGCAGACTGTAAGGGCACAATAGCCTCGCTCTCAGGAAGCACTGCCCCACTCTGTTTTGCCTAAGCCTAAGGGATGAGGGCAGAGTGACTAGATTAACAATTGCAGGAGACAGACACAGACAGTAGATTCCTGGAAGTCTCAGACAGACTGCTGAAGAACAGATGAGGTCAACATATGACATCATCAGGGGAGACCCAGAAAAAAATAACCAGTCTAGTAACATAGAAGTTCACACAACAAAGTCAGGAAATCAAGGCATATCAATTTAACAAGCAGAAGAAAAAAGAAGAGTCTCACAAATAATGTGACAGAAAACAAACACCCCCAAACAGGGGTAAAGGAGGAATCCCCAAAGACAGAACTAAATGAAAGAGAGGCAAGTAAACTATCAGATATTGAGTTCAAAACAACGGTTCTAAAGAAACTCAGTGTTCTCAAAGAGAATTACCAAAAAACTACAGGAAAAATATGAGGAACTTATTGCAAACTATACAAGCATGAAGAAGGACATAAAAACTATCAATAAGAGAAAAGAGGGAATGAAGAATACCATTTCTGAATTGAAGAACACAGTAGAAGGAATCAAAAGCAGGCTTGATGAAGCACAGGATCGAATCAGCAAGGTAGAGGACAAGGTAGAAAAAAGCTCCCAAAAAGAGCAAAAAATGTAAAAAGACTAAAAAAGAATGAAGAGGCATTTAAGGAAATGCAGCAGAACATGAAACATAATAAGAGCCATATAATAGGAATACTAGAAGGAGAGAGGAGCAAAGGATAGAGACCTGCTTGAAAAAGTAATGATGGAAAACTTCCTTTATTGGAGGAGAGAAAAAGTAACACAACCCAGGAAGCAAGAGGGTTCCATTCAAGAGGAACCCATTGAGGCCTATTCCAAGACATATTATCATTAAAATGACAAACATCAAAGACAAAGAAAAAATCCTAAAGGCAACAAGAGAGAAACAGGTAGTAACATACAAGGGAGCCCCAGTGTGGCTAGCAGATAACTTCCTAACAAAAACACTACAAGCCAGAAGGGAAAGGCAAGAAATATTCCAAGTAATGCAAAGTAAAGGCCTACAACCAAGGATGCTCTACGCAGCAAGGCTCTCAATTAAAATGGAAAGTGAAATAAGAAGTTTCCCAAACAAAGTAAGTCTAAAATACATATATATATATATATATATATATATATATATATATATATATATATATCCACCAAACCAGGACTACAGATATGCTAAAGGAACTGGTTAAAGAAGATGAAGAAAAAGAGAGAAAAGGACAAAAACACACGTAGAAAGAAAAAAATGAATAAGTACCTATAAATCATAATTTTAAATGTAAATGGACTAATGCCCCAATCAAAAGACACAGGGTACCTGAATGGATAAGAAAACATGACCCACACGTATGCAGCAAACTTCAGAACAAAGGACCCACACAGACAGAAAGTAAAGAGATGGAAAAAATATATTCCAAGTAAATGGAGAGGGAAAAAAATAGCAGAGGTAGCAATACTTATATCAGACAAAATAGATTTCAAAACAAAGCCATAAAAGAGACCCAGAAGGACACTTCATACTAATCAAAAGAAGAATCCATCAAGATGACATAAACATTATAAACATATATGCACCCAACATAGGAGAACCCAAATATATAAGAAAAGTATTGGAGGATATCAAGAAAGATACAGACAGCAACACATATTTAGTAAGGGATTTTAACACCCTATTGTCAAAAATGGACAGATCTTCCAAAAAAAACATAAACAAGTATATTGTGGAACTGAATGATGCATTAGATGAAATGGACTTAACTGACATATATAGAATTTTCCATCCCAAAGAAACAAAATACCTGTTCTTCTCAAATGCACACAGAACATTTTCAAAGATAGACCACATGACAGGACCAAAACAAGCCTCAACAAATTCAGGAAAATTGAAATAAGAACAAGCATTTTCTCGGACCACAAGGACTTGAAACTGGAAACTGAACTCAAGGATAAAACCCAAAAGCTTTAAGAGTCATGCAGATTTAAAAACACACTATAAAACAATGAATGGGCCAATAATGAGATAAGAGAAGAAATCAAAAAGTTTCTGGAAAACAAGGAAAATGAACACACAACAGGCCAAATCCTATGGGACACAGCAAAGACAGTCCTGAGAGGGAAGTTCATAGAAACACAGGCTTACCAAAAAAAGAAAGAAACATTTCAAATAAATTACCTAACCCTACAACTTCAAGAACTAGAGAGAACAAATGAATCACAGAGAAAGTAGAAGGAAGGAAATAATCAAGATCAGAGCAGAACTGAATGACATAGAGATGGAAAGAACAATTCAAAGGATCAACCAAACCAGGAGCTCGTCATTCGAAAAGATAAACAAAATTGACAACCCTTTAAGCAGACTCATCAAGGAAAAAAAGGAGAGGACCCAAATAAATAATAACAGAAATGAAAGAGGGGAAATTGCAATTGATACCGCAGAAATACAAAGGATTGTAAGAAATCATTGTGAAGAAATAGGGAGGGGGGCAGGGGAAAAGGAAGGGAAGGGGAAAGTAAAGGAACATATAGCAAGGACTCATGGACAAAACCAAAGGGGAAGAGTTGAGGGAGGGAGCAAGGGAAAGTGGTGGGGGGAAAGCAGAGACAAATGTATTTGAAAAAATAAATATTTTTTAAAAAAGGAAATATATGCCAAGAAATTTGAAAACCTAGATGAAATGGACAAATTTCTAGAAAAGAATAACCTTCCAACACTGAATGAAGAAGAAGCAGAAAGCCTGAACAGACCGATAACAGATGGTAAATTGACAGAGTGATGAAAAAACTCCCAGCACACAAAAGCCCTGGACCGGATGGTTTCACAGGACAATTTTACAAAACATTTAAGGAAGAGCTAACTCCTGTCCTTCTTACACTATTTCAAAAAATCCAAGAAGAGGGAAGACTCCCAGACTCTTTTTATGAGGAGAGCATAAACCTAATCCCAAAACCAGATAAAAACAGAACCAAGAAACAAAAATACAGGCCAGTATCGCTTATGAACATAGAGAGTAAAATCCTCAACAAGATATTGGCAAACCACATCCACCAATACATTAAAAAGATCATCCATCATGATCAAGTGAGATTCATTCCAGGGATGCAAGGATAGTTCAATATATGCAAATCAATACATGTAATACATCACATAAACAAAAGGAAAGACAAAAACTACATGATCATATCAATAGATGCGGAAAAATAGTTTGGTAATGTACAGCACCCATTTATGGTAAAAACACTCAGCAAAGTGAGAATAAAGGGGGCATACCTCAACATAATAAAGGCCATATATGAAAAACCTATAACCAACATCATGCTAAATGGGCAAAAACTAAAATCTTTCCTACTAAGATCAGGAACCAGACAAGGACGTCTGCTTTCAAAACTTCTATTCAACATAGTATGATAATTCTGGCCAAAGCGGTTATAAGAGAAAAAGAAATAATAGCCATCCAAATTGGAATCAAGAAAGTAAAGCTATCATTTTTTGCAGATTACATGACAGTGCACATAGAAAACCCAATAGACGACACCAAAAAACTTCGAGACCTAATAAGGGAATTTGGAAAAACAGCAGGATACAAAATCAATATTCAGAAATTGAAGGCATTTTTGTACACCAGGAATGAAATAGCAGAAGCAGAATTCAGGAAAAAAAATCCCATTTGCCATAGCATCAAGAAAAACACCATACTTAGGAATAAATTTAACCAAGGGAGTTAAAGACCTGTATGCAGGAAAACTATACAACACTGAAGAAAGAATTTAAGAAAGACACACACAAAAAAAATGGAAGCAAATACCATGTTCATGGATTGGAAGAATTAACATCATCAAAATGTCCACACTGCCCAAAGCAATTGATAAATTCAACGCAATCCCAGTTAAAATACCAATGATGTATT
Organism: Pteronotus mesoamericanus; assembly: GCF_021234165.1. Taxonomy (NCBI): domain Eukaryota; kingdom Metazoa; phylum Chordata; class Mammalia; order Chiroptera; family Mormoopidae; genus Pteronotus; species Pteronotus mesoamericanus. The sequence continues at coordinate 2,415,574 of NW_026555144.1, read as the reverse complement.
TCACAAACATAGAACACACATTTCAAAAATGTATATGAAACCATAAATGACCCCGAATAGCCACAACATTTTGAGAAAGAAGAACCAAGCAGGAGGGATCACAATACTGAACATAGAACAATGTTACAAGGCCACTGTAGTCAAAACAGTCTGGTATTGGCACAAGAATAGACACGTAGATCAGTATAACACAATAGAAAGTCCAGAAATAAAACATGTCTCTATGATCATTTAATATTTGACAAAGGGGGCAGAAGCATAAAATGGAGTAAAAAAGCCTCTTCAACAAATGGTGTTGGGAGAGCTGGACAGCTACATGCAAAAAAATTGAAATTTGATCATCAACTGAAGCCACACACACACAAACACACACACACACACACACAAATCCTCAAGATGGATAAAAGACTTAAATATAAGTCATGACACCATAAAATTTCTAGAGAGAGGCTCAGTGCTCGAGGCATCGGTGCGCCGCGGTACTTAAGTCTTATCGCATGTCGGCCAGCTGCGCGTGCACCAACATGGCCTCAAACGACTATACCCAACAGGCAACCCAAAGCTATGGGGCCTACCCCACCCAGCCGGGGCAGGGTTATTCCCAGCAGAGCAATCAGCCCTATGGTCAGCAGGGTTATGGTGGCTACAGCCAGTCAGGGGACACTTCAGGCTATGGCCAGAGCATCTATAGTTCTTATGGACAGACCCAGAACACAGGCTATGGCACTCAGTCAGCTCCCCAGGGATATGGCTCAGCTGGTGGCTATGGCAGTAGCCAGAGTTCTCAGTCGTCTTATGGGCAACAGTCCTACCCTGGCTATGGCCAGCAGCCAGCTCCTAGCAGCACCTCGGGAAGTTACGGTAGCAGTTCTCAGAGCAGCAACTATGGGCAGCCCCAGAGTGGGGGCTATGGTCAGCAGTCTGGCTATGGTGGACAGCAGCCTGGCTATGGACAGCAGCAAAGCTCCTATAATCCTCCTCAGGGCTATGGACAGCAGAACCAGTACAACAGTAGCAGTGGAGGTGGTGGAGGGGGTGGTGGAGGTAACTATGGTCAAGATCAGTCCTCCATGAGTGGTGGCGGCAGTAGTGGCGGTTATGGCAATCAGGACCAGAGTGGTGGTGGTGGCGGTGTCTACAGGGGAGGCCAGCAGGGCCGTGGAGGACGAGGCCAGGGCGGTGGCAGTGGTTACAACCCCAGCAGTGGTGGCTATGAACCCAGAGGGCGTGGAGGTGGCCATGGAGGCAGAGGCGGCATGGGTGTAAGTGACCATGATGGCTTCAATAAATTTGGTGGTCCTCGGGACCAAGGATCAAGTCATGACTCTGAACAGGATAATTCAGACAACACCACCATCTTCGTACAAGGCCTGGGTAAGAATGTTACAATTGAGTCTGTGGCTGATTACTGCAAGCAGATTGCTATTATTAAGACAAATAAGAAAACAGGACAGCCCATGATTAATCTGTATACAGACAGAGAAACGGGGAAGCTGAAGGGAGAGGCAACAGTATCATTTGATGACCCACCTTCTGCTAAAGCAGCTATTGACTGGTTTGATGGTAAAGAATTCTCTGGGAATCCTATTAAGGTCTCATTTGCTACTCGGCGAGCAGATTTCAGTCGGGGTGGTGGCAATGGCCGCGGAGGCCAAGGGCGAGGAGGACCCATGGGCCGTGTAGGCTACGGAGGTGGTGGCAGTGGTGGCGGTGGCCGGGGAGGATTCCCCAGTGGAGGTGGTGGTTGTGGAGGACAGCAGCGAGCTGGGGACTGGAAGTGTCCTAATCCTACATGTGAGAACATGAACTTCTCTTGGAGGAATGAATGCAACCAGTGTAAGGCCCCTAAACCAGACGGCCCAGGAGGGGGACCAGGAGGCTCTCATATGGGGGGTAACTATGGAGATGATCGTCGCGGTGGCAGAGGAGGCTATGATCGGGGTGGCTACCGAGGCCGAGACGGGGACCGTGGGGGCTTCCGAGGGGGCCGGGTTGGTGGGGACAGAGGTGGCTTTGACCCTGGAAAGATGGACTCCAGGGGAGACCACAGACAGGATAGCAGGGAGAGGCCATATTAGCCTGCCTGCTGAGGTTCTGGAACAGCTTTTCTTCTCTACCCAGTGTTACCCTCATTATTTTGTAACCTTCCAACTCCTGATCACCCGTGGGTTTTTTGTGTCGGACTATGTAATTGTAACCATATCTCTGGTTCCCATTAAAAACCATCATTTTAGTTAAATTTTCTCACTCTACCCCTTCTTCAGAGGATTGATGTCTGGGTCAGGAATGCGGGGTGTTTTTTCTTCAGGTCATTCTGCTTAGCAGGAACTGGAATAAAGTGTTTGGTATTTGGTCCAGGGGGGAAAAAAAATTCTAGAGAGAACATAAGCAGGAAACTCTGATACTCCACGCAGCAACATTTTTGCCGATGTCCCCTAAAGCAAGGGACAGAAAGGAAAGAATAAACAAGTGGGTCCTCATGAAAATAAGAAACTTCTGCATGGCTAAAGAAAACATCAGAAAAATAAAAAGGCAACCAACCATATGGGAACATACATTTGTCAATGATACATCAGATAGGAGTTTGATATCTAAAATATATAAAGAACTCACACAACTCCACTCCAAGAAGACAATCTTATAAAAAAATGTGCAAAGGACTTGGACAGACACTTCTACAAGGAGGACATAAACAGGTCCCAGAGACAAATGAAAAGATGCTCAGCATCACTATCCATCAGAGAAATACAAATTAAAACCACAATGAGATACCACTTCACACAGGTCAGAATGACCATGATAAACAGATCAACAAATGGGTGCTGGTGAGGCTGTGGAGAAAAGGGAACCCTAGTACACTCTTCGTGGGAATGCAGACAAGTGTAGACACTGTGGAAAATAGTTTGGAATTTCCTCAAAAACTAAAAATGGAACTGCCTTTTGACCCAGTGATTCCACTGCTGGGATTATACCCTAAGAATCCCAAAACACCACTTCAAAAGAACCTATGCACCCCAATGTTCATAGCAGCACAACTGACAATAGCCAAGTGCTGGAAGCAACCTAAGTGCCCCTCAGTAAATGAGAAAACTATGGTACATTCATACAATGGAATATTGTCTTAGAATATTTTTTCCTTCCCTTTACTTTCAATATGTGTATGTCCTTTGTTCTGGGGTTGGTATAGGCAGCATATATGTGGGTCATCTTTTCTTACCCATTCAGCTATGCTTATCTTTTGATTGGGGCATTTCATACAATTACATTTACAGTTATTATTGACAAGTACTTTTTTATTTTTTCCTTTTGTACATGTGAACCTCTCTTTCTCACTTCTTTTCTTCATCATCTTAAAGCAGTAACTTTAGCATGCCTTGTAATGCTGGTTTAGTTGAGGTGTATTCTTTTAGCTTGCTTTCATCTGGGAAAATCCTTACTTTGCCTCCATTTTAATTGAGAGCCTTGCTGGGTAGAGTAGTCTTGGCTGCAGGCCCTTGCTTTTCATTACTTGGAATATTTCTTGCCATTCCCTTCTGGCTTGTAGTGTTTTTGTTAGGAAGTCATCTGCTAGCCATACTGGGGCTCCCTTGTATGTTACTACCTTTTTCTCCCTTGCTTCCTTTAGGGTTCTCTCTTTGTCTTTGATATTTGTCATTTTAATGATGGTGGGACTTGGAATGGGCCTCAATGGGTTCCTCTTGAATGGGATCCTCTGTGTTTCCTGGACTTGCGTGACTTTTTGTCTCCTGAAATTAGGGAAGTTTTCCGTCATTATTTTTCAAACACGTTCTCTATCCTTTCTTCTTTTTCTCTTTCTGGTATTCCTATTAGATGGATATTATTACGTTTCAGGTTGTCCTGCATTTCCCACAACAGCTCTTCATTTTTTTCCAAGTCTTCTTTCATTTTCTTGCTCTTTCTGGTAACTTTTTTCTATCTTGCTCTCCAGCTCACTGATTTGATCCTCTGCATCTGTGAGCCTGCTTTTGATTCCTTCTAGTGTGTTCTTCAATTCAGAAACTGTATTCTTCATTCCCTCTTGTCTCTTATAGATAGTTTCTATGTCCTTTTTCATGCTTATATAGTTTGTGATAAGTTCCTCATTTTTTCCCTGTAGTTTTTGGTAATTCTCTTTGAGCTCACTGAGTTTCTTTGGAACCGTTGTTTTGAACTCAGTATCTGATAGTTTATTTGCCTCTATTTCATTTAGTTCTCTTTGTAAGGATTCTTCCTTTCCATTCTTTTTGGGAGTGCTTCTTTTCCTTCCCATTTTTTGTGAGACTCTCTTTTTTTGCTTCTGTTTCTTAAATTGATCTGTCATGACTTCCTGACTTTGTGGTGCGAACTTCTATGATTGGAGACCACTTTTTTTTTTCCATTCTGGATCTGCCTCTGGTGTTGTTAGCTGTTAAGCCATCCGAACTTAGGCAGTCTTTAAGAAACTTCCAGGAATCTAGCATGTGTGTCAGTCTCCTCCAGTGGTTAATCTAATCACTCTGTCCTCAACACTCAGGGTAGGGTAGAGTCTCTCCTTTTGGTAGGGCTTTTGTGTCTTTCACACTACTGCAGCTCAGTGGGAGTGCTCCATCTGAACAAGAGGGCTGTTGCCATATGGGGGAGGAGTCAACCCCAGGATACCTCTGACTACTCCCTCATTCCTTTCCCCAGTGCCTTCATCACCAGACTTTCCTCAAGTGTCTCTTGTCCACTCTGTGTCCCATTTAGCCATGGATCTACTATCTGTGACTGCTGCTCTGTACTCAGCACCCAGGTCTGTGCAATGCCTGGCTGGGGCCGAGCCTCCTGGGGACGTGGCTATTGTGTCCTTTCACTCTGCTGCCACTTGGGGGAGCGGTCTGTCTGACTAAGATGGTTGCTGCCGTGTTGCGGAGGAGTCAGCACCAGGATCCCCCTGGCTACTCCTTCAGTTCTCTCCCCAATGTCTCTGTTGCTAGACTATCCTCAAGTGTCAGCAGACCAATCTGTATCCCCTTCAGCCGGGGATCCATCATCTGTGATGCCTCTCTTCACTGGGCACCTGGATCTGCACAATACCGGGTCGGGGCCAAGCCTCCTGGGAGTGTGGCTTTGTGTCCTTTCTTGCTGCTGCTGGTTGGGGGAGAGGTCTGCCTGAGCAAGATGGCAGCAGTTAGATTGTGCCAAAGCCAATTCATCTGTCTGTCCAAGGTTTTACCGGTTCCTCTCTCTCTATTGTTCAGTTGTTTTCCAGGTGATTTCTCCACAATTTAGCTGTAATTCCAGATTGGACGTGGGAGGAGGTCAGTTTGACCTCCACTCACTCCTTTGCCATCTTTAAGTCCCTCTCTCAATTTTTCTTGACTTAAATTTTCTACCATACATTGTATGCTAAATACACAGTTTGATCCCCTGTCATACTCAATCATTTACTTTAAGAACTCAAAGAAAATTTTTAAAAAGTTGTTATGCCTACAGTTAGAGTTTATTACAGTGAAAATTCAGGTCAAATAGATGAAAATATGAAAACAGTACATGAGATAAAATCCAGGAGAAACCAAGCTCAAGCTTCCAGGTGTCCCCTTTCATTGGATTTGTATAGGAACATGCTTAAGTCCTTCCAGAAACAATGTGTGACAACACATGTAAAGTGTTGCTAATCAAGGATGTTCACCTAGCCCTTGGTGTTCAGAGATTTTGAGGAGGTAAGTCACACAGGCACATGACTGACCTCGCCTACTCAGACTTCCACTCTGCCCATTCCCTAGCCAAAACAGCTTTTACCATAAGTTATAAACTTATCTGGCATATAAAAACAACTTATCGGGTAGAGTATTACAGATTATTTCACAGTAATTAGTCAAAGTCTTGTTCAAAAGACAGTACTTTCTTTATAATGTTCAGTGTTTGAGGAAATCAGGCTAACTGAGTTACATATTTTCTATCCAATCACCTCCCCTGACACTAGGTTTAGGTTCTCTTACAGCAAAGCTGTCACATTTTGTTTTGTGCATCTACCTTCAGTGTACCATTTATATAACAGATAAAGCAATGGTATCTGCATGAATATGCCCAACAGTTGGAGAAACAAGAGGAGGGAAGGAATATATTTAAATAAATAACTAATCTACCCTATATAAGAAAAAATATTTTATATTTTATATTAATTTCACTACTCATTTCCTCCATTAATCTAACATTATTTGTACCTTGTAATAAACTTGTGCAGAACTATTTAACTTAGAATATAGCTGATGGTTGTTAGCTAAATTCAGCTCTTCTACATTCCAGTCATTACTTATCAGTATTATATCCTGAAAAGGCTTTCACTCAATCTCCCAATACATTTGATCATCAGTATTGATATTTCCATATGACTTATTTACCTAAGGCAGTTACTCAAGGTGGGGGAGTTTAACTTATCATGTGATATTTTATTCCCATCAGAAATCCTTTTATTTTTTACTGTTCCATTTAATAGTTTTCTATCCACAAAACAGGGGTAATATATATATATATGCACACAATAAACTGTGGGATGTTGGAAATGCTACTGCTACATTTAATCTGTTATAACCAGGGACCTTTCTACTTATTGGTCACCAAGGTTTATTAGTTACACATTCTTCCTGGAGCTTCTACTCCACAGACCAATGGCCCAGTAGGGAGTAGCTCCTGGATTCCTTCTCAATTATACCTTATGTAGTAGATGCAGCCAGAAAAAATGATTTAAAAGATACTGGCACATGAATATAGTTCCACACGGAAATTAACTATAGGACTCATTTCATCATATTATATGACCAAAATGTGTCCCAGAGAAATGCCACTCAGGTTTTCATGTTTCCATTTGATCTTATCAGGTTCAAAAAGTAAGATTGGCCTTGGAAAATACAACTCATATGGTTTTATCCTGCTTGAGCATTAGGGTATAATTATGCTAAGAGTCAATATCATTTTCTTGCTCAGCCTTTTTCAAGACACCAGTGTAATATTGTAGTATTTCCCTTTTTACATAATCTAATTAGTCATTTCTTTAACTTCAACTATTATTACACTTTTTCTCAATTTTTTGATTTTTATCCAAACTTTTTCCATCTTTGGAAAGAATGTTAGTTTGAGCCATTGTGTTGGTCCAGAATACCAGTCTATCAAGTGCCTGACCCCAACAATTTCTGTGTAAGGATAAACCCAGTCCATTCTGATCCACATAGGATTTGGTAACATAAGTACAGAACTAGTGGGCTTTCTTGACCACTAGGCAAATACAGCTTAATTCACTATCAAACCCTATTTTTCCAGATGAAGTGAAGGAATAATCCATTACAGGAGATCCTTAGGAATACTAGCATAAATGTTTAAAGTTATAATTACAGTTTCTTGGTTAGGAATCATTCCTGCATACAGCACCTACAGCCCTTGTTCCAGGACCACTGAATCAGGTAGGAAAAAATAAAGTTTTGGTGATTTAGAAAAACATGCTATAGGTGCAAGTGGAATGCATTGACAATCAACCAGTCTCTTCATTGCTGAAGTTACACTATGCCCACTAATTTTATGGACCCAGCTGGCCACCTCAAATAGGCACACAAACGTGTCCTGTTGTGGATTCCAAATACCTTCTGGTTTGGGAAAGAAGCAGCTCTTCAATGTGCATCTTACATTATCATAGTGATTTCCACAGGGCTCTGATATATGCAGGAATCCTTTAATAGTCTAATTTTCCTTTGTCCATCTCCCTGCCTTGTATGGTGAGGCCACTGACCACCTCTATATTCCACTTATCCTACCCTCAGACTCTTAAAATTTTATTGTTCAATTCTTCCATCACTCCAAAGAAAAGAGCATGCAGTTTAGCCCATTGAACTCATTTACTCTTATCTTCTTCAGAGTTTTTCCATCTGTAGGTTAAAGAGCAGCAGCCTTCTAAACAGGATGTTTCTCATTTACTTTGTAACCAAGACCAAAGCAGATTTTGTTTTTGCCCATTGAAAGCTGTGCATAGAACACCACCATGTGGCAATGGGATCTAGTAGTTCTTCTGGTGCTTGCAAAGTTGACCTGAGGGAAAAGTAGCTCTTTAGTTATGAACACAATGAGTATATCCTTGAATTATTTCAGTGACATGTTACTTCTGGACACTGATTTTCTTATTAGAAATCACATGAGAGATATTTAGGTAATGGTTTCAAGATTATTATATGTTCTCCACTCATGAGGGCATTTTCAGTAAGTGTCCAATAGCAAATCAATAATTGTCTCTTAAACTGTGTATAGTTTACTTCCATGTCTGTAAATTTTCTGGATGAAAATTCCAGTGGTAACTGCAGGGCAGCAATCATGGGCTTTGCCTAGGCTCCAGTTTTCATAAATGCAAGTTTCAGAAATCTCCAAAATCAAATCTGTGTGTATATCATAAGGGTTCAAAGTCACCGAGTGCATTTCAGCTTGATATTGTTCAGGTCCCCACTCAAATGTGGCCTTCTTACATATAGCTTTAAGGATTGGAACTAAAAATATTTTTAGGGGTGAAATATGCATCCTACAAAATTTAAAAAATCCAACCATGTGCTATGATTCTTATTTATTTCCAAGGGTAAATAGTGACAGCATTTTATTTTTAGTCAGCTACAGAATGTCATGGTACATACCCCACCATGTTATTTCTACAATTTCACCATTTGGAAAGACCCTTGGACCTTTGTTGGACTTATCAACCAATTTTTATTAGTAATTTTTGTCACAACTACATTTAAATAAGTTGAATATTGCTCTTCAATTTCTAATGAAGAAGTTCACATGAACCTTGGTGGTTTTTACTGGAATTCAATCACATAGTTATGAAGTAACTTTGTGACTGATCATAGTTACTCAGATTCCAGTCCATCCCACAGAGCCCAAATAGGCATTAACAATAAATCACATTATTAGGGTAAACATAACTGGTCAAATAGCTACAGCATGGGCCAAAGACTCAAGCATATAAAGGGAAACTTATTGGAGAGAATATTCCAAGGGCATAGAAGTTACTTCTCAGGACCCAGAGAAGGACCAGCCCAAAAGATAGGCCCTTCTTTGGAAAGCACATGGTTGGGAACAGTCAAAGCTTTCTGAATTAATCTTTTCCTGTCCAAAATAAAATTAACTCAAAGAGCAAACATTGATGTTTCCAAATTCATTCACAAGAATTTAAAAATTTCCTAAGAACCAACAGGAAATAAAATGCCCAAATGAGGAGTCTTTAATCCCCATGGTTTTAACAAAGTGATTCATTTTCTACTATTTCTGTTAAGTCAAAAACAAAATCACTAAACAAAAAATAGTTTTATCTTATGTAATGAAAGTATATTCCTTGCAAAGGTATTAATTTAGAAGTTAAATTCTAATGATCTCTACCCAGGTGGTTAGTTAACATATACCTAAAGAAAAAGAAATCATAGTCATAGAATTTCCTTTAAATACAAGCATGCTTTATAATATGATCCCTGTAGAAGTGACTGAAAACAGGGTGAGTTGAGGAAGTAGTTTTGTTCCCTATCTGACCCTTCCTCCCACACACAGCGCCATAAAGCAATGAAGTGTGTTGCCCCACCCAGTGAATACCTAAGGCTCTGCCCCTTACAACATAACAAGTGTGTGAACATGGGGAGTCAAAGCAGCACTACCTAATACACAGAAACACAAGGAGGCTGCCAAATTGAGGCTACAAAGAAATATGGCCCAAATGAAAGAACAGATCAAAACTCCAGGAAAAGAACTAAGTGACACAGATATAGCCAACATATCAGATGCAGAGCTCAAAACACTGGTGATCAGGATGCTCAGAGAAATGAAAGAGTATGGCTATAAAATAAAGGAAAAAGTGAAAGCTATACGAAGTGAAATAAAGAAAAGTATACAGGGAACCAACAATAAAGGGAAGGAAATTGAAACTGAAATCAATGATTTGGAACAAAAAGAAGAAATAAATATTCAACTGGAACAGAATGAAGAAACAAGAATTCAAAAAAAAAATGTTGAGAGGCTTAGGGACCTCTAGGACAATTGTAAATATTCCAATATCCTAATCATAGGGATGGCTGAAGGAGAAGAGCATGAGCAAGAAATTGAAAACTTATTTGAAAAAATAATGAAAGAAAACTCCCCCAAACTGGTGAAGGAAATAGACATAAACTCAAGGAAGTTTGAAGAGTCCCAAACAAGTTGGACCCAAAGAGGAACACACTAAGAATCATCATAATTAAATTGCCAAAGATTAGAAATAAGGAGAGAACCTTAAAAGCAGCAAGAGAAAGGGAGAAAGCTACCTACAAAGGAGTCCCCATATGATAATCAGCTGATTTCTCAAGAAAAATTTTGTAGGCAAGAAAGGGATGGAAAGAATTATTAAAAGTCATGAAAAGCAAGGACCTAAATCTAAGATTACTCTATCCAGTAAAGCTATCATTTAGAATGAAGGGGCAGATAAAGTGCTCCCAAGACAAGGTACAGTTAAAGGCATTCATCATCGCCAAGCCCTTATATATGAAATGTTAAAGGGACTTATCTAAGAAAAAGAAGAACATAAAAACTATGAACAGCAAAATGACAACAAACTCACAACTATCAACAACTGAACCTATAAAACAAAAACAAAAACTAAACAAACAAGCAGAACAAGAACAGAATCACAGAAATGGAGATCACATGGAGGGTTATCCATTGGGAAGGATGGGGAGAGAATGGGGGGAAAGGTACAGGGAATAAGAGCCATAATTCGGCCTTAGCTTGTGTGGCTCAGTGCATTGAGTGTCGGCCTGCAAACCAAAGTGTCACTGGTTCGACTCCCAGTGTAGGGCACATGCCTGGATTGCAGCCCAGGCCCCCAGCAGGGGTCATGTAAGATGCAACTACAGATTGATGATTCTCTCTCTCTTTCTCACACCCTTCCCCTCTCTAAAAATAAATAAATAAAATCTTTAAAAAAATAGCAATAATTGGTAGGTAGAAAATCGACAAGAGGAGGTTAAGAATAGTATAGGAAATGGAGAAGCCAAAGAACTCATAAGTATGACCCATAGACATGAACTATGGTGAGGGATGCTGGAGGGAATGGGGGTACTGAGCACAGTGGGATAAAGGGGAGAAAACAATGGGACAATTGTTATAGCATAATCAATATAATATACTTTAAAAAAGAAAGAAAGCAAATAATTGAAAATGAAAAAATATTATCAGCTGATTTCTCAAAAGAAACCTTGTAGGCAAAAAGGGAATGGAAAGAAGTATTCAAAGAGATGAAAAGCAAGGACCTACATCCAAGATTACTCTATCCTGCAAACCTATCATTTACAATGGAGGGACAGATAAAGTGCTTCCCAGACAAGGTAAAGCTAAAGGAGTTCATCATCACCTATTCCCCATTACATGAAATGTTAAAGAGACTCATCTGAGAAAAAGAAGACCAAAACTATGAACAGTAAAATGTCAACAAACTCAGAAAAATCAACAATTGAACCTAAAAGAAAAACCAAAAGCAAACCAAGCAAACAACTAGAACAAGAACAGAATAATAGAAATGGAGGTTGGAAGATGGCTGTGAAGTAGGTGGGAGCTGAAACCACTTGCTTGTGTGCCAAACTGGGGCACCTAGCTGATCTTCCAAAGAACAGAGTGAGCAGCCAGCAGAATCATAGCTTATATGAAGTTTGGAAGCCAAAGATTGCAGAGGATGTTTAAAAATGGAAGGTAAGGAGATTTTGTAGGTTGCCAAGAAGGTTCCCACATCAAGTGCAGGGGACCATGGTTGCCACAGGAGCTCTGGAGGAAAGCCAGGTCAGTGCTTGTAACTTGGCAACTCCCTCCCCTCCCAGAGTGGTGAAGTCATAGACCAATGCCAGGAGAGACAAGAATGCTTGAAGTCGCTAGGGGGATAAATTATATTCAAGTTTGTTGTTGTTGTTGTTTGATGTGAGAAGGAGGAGGAGAAGGAAGAGAGAGAGGGAGAGAGAGAGAGATTTGTTGTTTCACTTATTTATACACTCATTGGTTGATTCTTGTATATACCCTGAATGGAAATCGAACCTGCAACGTTGGGGTATCAGGACTATGCTCTAACCAACTGAGCTACTCATTCAGGGCCTATTCAGGCTTTAATCATAGAAAGACATGCGGCACTCTGCCTCATTGTATCATGAGAATCAACCACCCTTCTAACACTTTCCACAGAAGATCATTCCAGCCATACCAAGATTCTTATTATTGAAGATGATAATATAAAAGAATTGAAAAGTCCTACACAGAAGTATAATTCTCTTAAATCTGTTTTTTAGAAGACTTTATCCTAACAACAAGCCAGCAAAAAGGAAATTTCAAAAGCTTAGTTAAAATCATGCAGTTATATCTCCGATTGTTTTGTCTCAAAAATTGTTTAAAGCTACATAGCTCTTGTATAAAACCTGTCATAATATTATTATAGGATCCTTCTAAGTTAATCTTTTGTATTACTTCGTTCTCTATCTGTGCCATGGACTGCTTAGAAAACAGTCTGAAACAGCCAGATATATTTATCAATTGCCATGGTTTTTAATTCTGGTATCTCCTCCCAGAAGTTCTAAATATCTCTGTTAAATAGAACTGATTATTCCAGCGATTATGGCCTGTAGTTCTCCTAACTCACCTAGATAATGAAATCCATTATTACTAAGCTCCTAAGTTTACAGAGATGTAAACTTACCTAGGGAAGCCTCTTTGGACGTTCAGGAAGAATCTTTGAGGAACTAGAGGGAAAAGTATATGGCACGTGGCTTCTATTGATTGCATCATGAATTGTCCTTACTTCACCCTCTTCCTTTTATATTCCCTGTTTCAGAGCAAGAAACAAAAGAGTAAGGGGGGAGATAAATGAAAATAACATAGAACGATACTCAGTAAATTAACATTTAAGACATCTTAAGAAAATAATAACAAAAAACCACAGTCATAGTGAGCTACCATAAAGTTCCAAAAAATCTCCTGTATCTAGAGAGAAAATGTTTAAAAACAGAAGGGTTTTAAGAAAACTAGACAGAATACAATTTCAGCTGTAGACAGGACTGATGTTTGAGTAGCCAGTCTGAGATACATACAAGAATTGCTATTCAGAGAGGATTGCAGTTAAGATACCCTGAAAGTTAAATGCCATAGTCAAGGGCTTACAGGTAAATTTGCCTATAAGGCAAAAAATCCTTTAGCTCAAATCCCTACAAGAGCCTTGTCATAGGAGGGCAAAGCTAACGAATCAATTTTCTGGAATACAATATACCGTATGAAAAGCAGAGCCTTCCCTTACTAGGTGGGTTTCCTACAAGCAATTACTTCCCCATCAGTAACTCTGAAAGCTTCCCAATAAATCATATGTATGCATACATATATGAATCTCCCTCACATGAAGAGACAAACATCAATGCCTCATTTCTGGAGATGTGTTCTGTTATTAATCGGAGTATTTTTAGTGTCCTTTGCAGATATAGAATGCACTATTCCAACAACTCAATTACAAATAAAATGTTTCCAGAAGAAAAACAAAAGCAGAATATGTAAGTGGTGGTTCTTTTCACATAATACTCATTTCATGAAGCATGGATTTGGGGCAACTGTGACCCTTCCTCCTCATGACTATGTCTAGACTTTGAGATCACACTCTTTGTTCCCATAAAAAAAAAACACACACACTTACTCTCTTATTTGTGTGGTCTGCACAAATGAGTTCACTCCCCCTCATTTCTTTCACTCCTATCTCACTGTCGTTATAAAACACTGACTGTTATAATTTTTGGAGACTAAGAAATATTCAGAAAAAGAAGAAAAAAAGAGAAATATTCACCTAGGAGATTGTTCCAATAAACTGGCCTCATGGTTATTGGAGACCCTTTTCTCCTGTAATCTGGACCTCCATCCTACCTCAGTTACTTAATCCTATAGTCATACCTTTAACCTTAGTGTTATAATAACTAAAATAGCTCCATAACTTTAACTTCAAACATTCCAATTTTTAACCACCACTTCTTATCTTTTCAGCTAATGTTCTCTGATACTTTGACTGTAACAATCCTTCCACTGAACTAAGACACATAATCCTTGATCTGTCCATCTCCCACTTGACATCCTGCCTTATTTTCCTCTTGATGAAGCTTAAATTCTAAAGTCCATTAGTATAATGAATTTTGTGCATATACCCTCCTATGCCTCCCATTACCTCCTATGCTTCTCTTCCTCACTTCATTTTACACACCTGAGACTAAATCAAATTCTCCAGCTACTATACTTACTGTATTTATACTCCTGCAGCTGAATATAGCCATAGAAAATACAACCATATTGCATGGTCTCACATTTAATTCATGACCATTAGCCTCAAATAGGCCTTTAAGCTGACTGGCTATTATGCCATATTTCCTTAGTACATTCACTATCCCAAACTTCCAGCTGACTATTCTATACTTGCTCCTGTTCCCTTAAATGTTTACTCCCTCTTTCTCCCATCCTCATGCCCAGATTATGATATTGCCTCCTATTCCATTGAGAAAGCTGAATAACCAGATAAAACTTCCATACATTCTTACCACATTTACCTAACCACCTGTATCTCTACCCATATATTCTCCTTCACTTCTGTTTCTATGAATGGGTTGCCCATGGTCCTTTCCAAGGCATCTCCCTGTGAATAAGACCCTGTCTGTCACCACCATTGAAAGGCATTGCTCCAAATATCCTCCCCCCTTTTAAATCAAGTTGTTCTTTTTTAATAATTATATTTTATTGTTTATGCTATTATAATTGTCCCAATTTTCTCCCTTTGCCTCTCTCCACACAGAGTCTATACTCCCTCAAGCAATCCCCACACTGATGTCCATGTCCATAAGTCATGCACATATGCTCTTTGGCTACTATATTCCTTATGCTGTACTTTATACCCCCATGACTATTCTGTAACAAGCAATTTGTACTTCTTATCCCTTCACATTTTTGCCCATCCTTCTGATCCCCCTCCCGTCTGGCAACCATGAAAACTTTCTCTGTATCTCTGATTCTGTTTTTATTCTGCTTGTTTTTTAGATTCAATCGTTGATAGATATGTATTTATTGCCATTTGATTATTCATATCGTTGACCTTCTTCTTAAAGAAGACCCTTTAACATTTTATATAATAGTGGTCTGATCATGATGAACTCCTCTAGTGTTTTCTTGTCTGAGAAACTATCAGTCCTTCAATTCTAAATGATAGTTTTGCTGGGTAGAGTAATCTTGGTTGTAGGTCCTTGTTTTTCATCACTTTGAATATTTCTTGCCAATCCCTTCTAGTCTGCAAAGCTTCTGTTGAGAAATCATCTGAAAGTCTTATGGGAGCTCCCCTGTAGGTAATTAACTACCTTTCTCTTGCTGCTTTTCAGATTCTCTGTTTATCTTTAACCTTTGGCATCTAATTATGATGTTTCATGGTGTGGGCCTCTTTGGTTTCATCTTGTTTGGGACTCTCTACCTTTCCTGGACTTGTATGTCTGTTTCTTTCACAAAGTTAGGGAAGTGTTCTGTCATTTTTTTCAAATGGTTTTTCAATTTCTTGCTCTCTCTCTCTTCT